>NC_139611.1:1081779-2357680 GCF_964270895.1 Podarcis filfolensis | reverse complement strand
TCCACAGCCACAGTGGGCCCCAACAGAGGCCCCACAGGAGAGGCCGAGGCCCCAGTCGGGTCTCCGCACCAGCAGCACCAGAGAAGCACAGCTGTGGTCGGCGGTGGCAGTGGGCAGAGGCTGAGCAGAGCACACGCGACATCATGACGTCACGTTGAGTGTGCATCGCTGGGCACCCACAACCTGGTGCCCAAGTCACCTGGTGTCAAGCGAAATCTACTTTGTTCACGCTCTGTGATAATATTGTTATATCAGTTCTGTTTTGAGAAGGTTGTCAGTCATAACTGCTGCCTCTCCAACCACTGCACAGCACTGGCATAGTTCCCCTGCCCCTCTGCCCACTTTGGAGTCCTTCACCCCTACATTTCTGGGGCCGCACCTGGAATTCTGTCACTTAAATCCTAGGCCTAAAAGCAGCCGTTTGCCAACCTGGGTATTTTGGACTAGAACACCCATCAGTCCCCTCCAGATGTTTTCTCCAAGAGGCTCAAGCTGGTGCACATGGTTCCCCCTCCCCTCCTCATTTAATCCCCACAACAATCCTGTGAGGTAGGTTAGGCAGACTCTGGGAAGCTGGGAGGGGCGGCAGATCTGGCCTCCTTTAACTCCCAGGCTGTCTCCAGTTGAATCAGCCAGTGACCTTTGTGGAGGAGGAGGAAGGGGAAGCAGTGATGGTGGGGGGCTGCGGAGGAGGAGGCGGCGGGAGAACGCTTTCCATTTCACCTCAAGCGGCAAAACGTCCTGGGATGTCCTGCTTCCCACAAACATCAGGGAAATCAAGCCCGGTGTCAGGATGGGGAGAGTTTGTTTCCTTCAAGCTCACATTTCTCTTGCTTGTATAGAAGAGGGTAGCATGGAACTCCTGTCAAGATTGCTTAGTGACGGCTTAATGGGATAGAAAAACTTGAAGGGTGCTCTGCAGCGGCAACGAAGAGGCCACTTTGCGTCCCACGCGCACACCATGGTGTGCCCAGGCGCCCAGCGACACCAATTGTGCAGAGCCTGGAAAGGACCAGCAGCAGGCGGTCTTTGATGACACAACGCAAAAGGAGACGCGCTGGAGTCTGCAGGCCTCTTGAGGAGCGGGAAAAGGCCAGCCTCCTGGCGCATTATCTCTGGTGCCGAAACCCTTGGCCGCCCCTCCAGGGCAACTTCTTAGAAGTTGTCTGTTGTGTGCACAGAGAGAAAGGGAGGGAGAGAAGCACAGGCGTTCCAGGCCAAGCCAACATTTTCTCATTATTACAACATCCTTTCTAGGGCCACATTGCCACCAAACGTTTAAAGCACTATGATACCACTTTAAACAGTCCAGTTATTAAAGAGAGGGAGAGAAAGTTAATCATTTTATAAACCTTTACCACCCCCACCACACGCAATTACTACATCCACCCACGCAGAGAGGGAGCTTTTCAACCAATACACTTTAGCCTTTCCTTACAGTTTGCACTGGACTTGAACCCAATGCCCTCAGCAGCTAATCCTCAGCAACTTTCCTGGCAATTCTAACATTGCTTAATAATCCAGCATGAACTCACTGCCCCAACCCAGCCTGCTTTTTCTCAGGCTGGAGGCTGGAGCCATCCTGGCTGGAGGGGAAAGCCTTGGCTGGGAGGCTAAATCCCCTACGATAATGGGTGCCCCTTGAGGACCTGTGAGGTTCTTCGCCAAACTTTCAATGAGACCAGGGAAAATCAGCCCATGTGGAGATCTGTGCCATAGGGGTCAGGATTCTGAGCAGCAATGCTTCACAGGGACTGCCCAAGACAGAGTGTCTGTGGTTCACAGGAAAAGGCATAAAATGTGCTGTGATTTCTTCCTACATGCCAGGGCATACCCTTCAACATTTCTCCGATGGAAATAGGGATGTCCTATTTCTTCTTCTTCTTCTTTTTCTTCTTCTTCTTCTTCTTCTTCGTCCTTTTATTATTTATGCCCCACCCATCTGACAGGGTTGCCCCAGCCACTTTGGGTGGCTTCTAACATATATAAAAACATAACAAAACATTAAACATTAACAAAACTTCCCTATGCAGGGCTGTCTTCAGGTGTCTTCTAGCAGTTGTATAGTACCTTATCTCCTTGGCTCGGGGGTCGCATACCCTCCAACTTACCCTCCGATGAAAATAGAGACATCCTAAGGAAAAGCGAGACATTCCAGGATCAAATGAGAAACAGGGACGCCTTCTGTAAATCCGGGACTGTTCCTGGAGAATGGCGGCACTTGGAGGGTCTGCAAATGGTGCCAGGAAGGTGGGCAGGGACGGCCTGCTTAAATATTTCCATTTCTTCTTAAACCTTAAAATGTTCTCCCCCTCCCCACAAACCACTGTCCTATCACTACCATGGTAGGGGAACTGGCAAAGTGTGATTGATGCACTGGCAGAGAGAGGGCCATGAGTGCTGCCCTCTTGCGCACTTACTCTTGTCCTGCCTTCCCCTGGGAGAAAAGATGGACTGAACAATTTTCTGCGGTGGCTGCTCTGAGCTTCCTGGCTGTGCTGCCACCATCCCTATCATACTTGCCCTGGAAGGGAGAGGGGTAATGTTCACCCGGCCACCTCCCCCTGCTTCACCCCACAGCTTTGGCCCCCTTTGCTGTTTAGTCATTTAGTTGTGTCCGACTCTTCGTGACCCCATGGACCAGAGCAGGCCAGGCACTCCTGTCTTCCACTGCCTCCCGCAGTTTGGTGGTAGCTTTGAGAACACTGTCCCACCATCTCCTTGTGCCCTCCATCTTTCCCAACATCAGGGTCTTTTCCAGGGAGTCTTCTCTTCTCATGAGGTGGCCAAAGTATTGGAGCCTCAGCTTCAGGATCTGTCCTTCCAGTGAGCATTCAGGGCTGATTTCCTTCAGAATGGAGAGGTTGGATCTTCTTGCAGTCCATGGGACTCTCAAGAGTCTCCTCCAGCACCAGAATTCAAAAGCATCAATTCTTCGGCGATCAGCCTTCTTTATGGTCCAGGTCTTACTTCCATACATCACCACTGGGAAAACCATAGCTTTTACTATACAGACCTTTGTCAGCAAGGTGATGTCTCTTGATGCTTAAAAATATGGCCCCCTACCAGCCCTGAAATTCAAAGTGCTGTTTTTATACCTCAAAGCTCTAAGCCTGGGATGGAGAACCTCTTTTCAGCCCAAGGGATGCATCTGCTTCTGGTCAGCCCCCAGTGGGGGTGGGACCAGGAGCAAAAGTGGGTGGGGCAGCAAATGTAAATGTTACCTGTGTACAGCAGCCTGTCGTTTCCATGCACAATCCTCTCCACTTTCCACGCAGGCAAGCAGGAGGCAAGTTCAAGGACACTTTCCAGCCAGAGAAAAATGCTTGTGGAGAGGGGGTGGTGGCCTGGGGAGAGTTTTGTGGGCTTGACAGAGAGGCCCGGGGGACATCATGTGGCCACTCTGGCCCTACATAATTTTGGGCCAGGTAAATGGAAGGACCACCTGTGCCTGGAGGCCCGGCTTGTTCACTCACCTTTAAGGTGCGTCCAGTGGGCAGGCTCTCCGGCCAGGCCCTTCTCTAGGGAACGGCCTCCCAAGTGATGGAAGCCTGGTCGTTTCTGTTCTCAAAGAGACTTTTAAAAGCAGCCTGCTTCATGTGGTTTTTAACCAATCTGGGGCTTGTTTACTACTGTCTGAACAGTATTATAATGTGTTGCTGTTTTCAGGTGTGGGGTCGAGTTGTTTTGATTTTCATTTTGAAATTTTAATATCTCGCATTACTGTGGTTTTATGTTTTATGTTATACTTCACCTTTGTCCAGAAGAGCAATTTATAAATATTAAAATAGATTTATTTTTTTTAAAAAAATATTTAAAAAGATTAAAATAAAACAATTATTTCCAATTGTTATTACTAGCCAACCTAAGAATGGACATTTTTGGTTTTGTGCTAAAGTCACAAAGATTGAAACCACTGCTGCCATTATGTCTCCTGCAACTGATCCCTTCCTCCATGGATTCGGACAGCTAGCTTTTGCACATTTCCTTTCTCTCTTCCTCCCTTTACATTTTCATTTTAGCCGTTGTGCACCACCACCACTACTACTACTAGTAGTAACAACAACAACAACATGAACACGCAAATATTCAACTTTAGGGGGGGGGCCCTCGAGTGAAATGGCTGGTGTAATACGGCGGCACCCACTTTAGCTGTGGGGACAGTTGTGTTGTGGGATTGTAACAGGGATTAGAGCTCTATGGGACCTTCCAGTCTGCGTGGGAGTAGGCTCACACACTAGAAAATTACGGCTGCACAATTAAAGCTGTTCTGGAGCTCTTTCACAATAAACCCATTTCCCAAAATATCTGACTTTTTGCAATAAGGAAAGTGATGGGAAAACACATGCCTGACGCAATGCAGTATCATCTCCCTGCAAACAAATCAGAATAAATACACAAGCAGAGCTGATATCATCTAGCTTCACCTCAAACTTTGTGCAAACAGATCAGGGTGGATGCTTAATAAACATGCATTCTAAAAGAAACACAAATTAACTGCCACATGGAGTCACAGAGTCACCTGCTTCCAGCTAGTTGCAAAAAAAGGGAAAATAAAACAAAAGTCTCAGTATCACTAAACTAGAGGGCCCTAATGTGGAAGAGACTGAAGAGCAGAGAAAGAAGGTGCTGTGTGAACATACTATTTTGGTTTCTAGGGTTCGGGAGTCTGTCGCCCCCATTTTCTCAAAGCACAGCAGCCGTTATCTGAAAATACCTCGCTGTCCCTCCTGCATTAGACCCAGGATTTGCCAATTCTCCGCATTTCTTAAGCCTGAAATTCTCATGCTGGGGCTGGACAGTTTGGTGTGGTGGCGTGGATTCTTTCTCCCCCTGTTCCCTCATGGCCATTCAATTAAGATTAATCATCTGGAGGGTGGCCAAGTTAAACTCTGGAGAGGACGGGGCCAGAGCGATCTCTCAGCCATCACTCCAAGGGGCCCACCAGCACCAGTCTGTTCCTGCAGCTTGTGGGAAAGGCTAGGAAGGAGGCCAAATCTGCTTGTGGTACAGTGCTTTTCCCAGCCCCTCTCGCCGTTGTTTGCATCTACAGGGCTGTGTCGGGGCTATTTCTGACGCAGGCTGCTTCATCTGCAGGCCGCCTCCGTCCTCCGCCCAGAGCGAATCTTCCACGGCCCCCTGCTGAGCAGCGACACGGCTCATTCTGCAAGGCAGAGGCGAAGGCCGGTAAAGGGGTCATTTCCTGGCTGCACGGAATTGACTTCACAGGCTTGGGCAGCCTGGTGCCCTCCAGATGTTTTGGACTACCACTCCAGCTGGCTGGGGCTGATGGGAGTTGTAGTCCAGAACATCTGGGGGGCACCAGGCTGCCCAAGGCTGCTGTAAACAGTCAGAATAGACTGGTTCATCAATACAAGCCACTGGTCATATTTGGAACAAAATCAAAGCTCAAAGGCTTTTTAAACAGTCTGCATATTCCTTTTCCATACGGCCATTTGCTTTGTGCACTGTGAAAGCGAGGGAATCCTAACTCCGCTGCTGTTATCAGGAAGACCAGCTCTGAAGAGCCATTCCTTTGCCTCAGCTTCTCACTCCCGCCTGGCACTAAGGAATGGGCGCCTGCAGCTGAGGGGCCTAAAAACAAGGCTCTAGCAGAGTCTGTGTTGCTGCTCATGCCAGGGCTGGGGAGAAGCAGACATTGAGCCAAAAAGTAGAAAATTGTCCCTGCAATTTGAGGAGAAATGCCTTTGTGAAATGGCCCCTTCCAGAAACACATTTCTCTGAATGATACAGCTGATTCTTCAGCACATTTAGTTGGGAGTAAACTACTGAGCTCAATGGGGTTTGTTTCTGATTTTTGCATAGGATTCACTGGCAATCTCTGGTTCTGCCCCTTCCCTCTCCCAAAAATGTTTGTATCTGCTTTTGAACAAATTGTATTTGTTTGTTTGTTTGTATGTTTGGTTTTTTTGCAAGACAGTCTTATTCAGCATAAGGAAAAAAGAAACCCACATGTAAAAAATGTTTTTTTCTTGCAGTTCAAGTTTAAAAATAGGATTTTATGAAACGGCACACTGTGACTTTATATTTTTAATAAGCTTGCTTCAGTCATTGTCCTTTTGGAGGAGTATTTAACTGTAGTGCAGCTCTTGAATAAAATGAGTTGCTGGGGGAACGATGTGCCCACTGTGTAAAAGCAAGTGTAAGTTTCTCTCAATATTCTGCTGCTGCTGACTAAGTGGCAGCCACTTTTTCTCATGGTGCCAGCCATTTTGAATTCCCCCCAATCGAAAAAGCTCCTTGGGACAGGCGTTTTTGTGGGAAGCAAAATGGTGGGTGGAAACGATGATTCCCACCTGACGGAATTTCACCTCCCTCTCAAAATATAGATGAAACAAATCAACTAGTTTCAATGTGTGTGAAGCAGCTGCGAAATGCTTTGTGTCAGTTCAGTCCCTCTCTAGTTCACCCTGGGAAGACATCTGACATATTACAATTAAAAATAGGGGGGGGGGGGCACAGACAGAATACGTAGATAATCTCATCCTGGTCTGCTGCCCACAGCTTTGACACACGCAGAGACATCTCCCATCTTTCACACCCATAAAAAGAGGAGCATGTAGGGCAAAACAGTTTTAGCCCAGTCTTTACTGGTGGGATGTATTTAGAACATGGCAAGGGAGTTGTGTGTCAGCACAAAAGCGAGGGCAGGCAACGGGAAGCCATCTGTGCTCAAATCCTAATGGGGGAATGTGTGTGTGTGCTTGGGAGCCAGAATGCCTGCGTTCTTTTTCTTGCTCAACTGAAGACAGTGATGAGAAGATGCGGTCTCTCTTTCCTCCGGCGGTTGTTGTTGTTGCTTTCCTTTCGGGGTGGGGTGGGGGTGGGATTGGTTGCTGGGATGGGCCTCAGGCCTACCACATCCCCTGCCAATAATAGTCACTAGCCCTCCCCAACACCACTGGCACCGATGAGTGATGTGCCCCAAAACCTCTGGAGGGGACCAGTTTGGTGTTCAGTTCTCGAAAGAGGGAGCTGGGCCTCACCGGCCACGTGACCCCGAAGTGCACTGCTCTCTTTCCAAATTTGCTTCATGCTCCTGCCTGAAATCCAGCTGTTTCTTTTTAAGTGGACAGGATGGGCATAACACAGGAACTATCAAGGCAACCTAAGGCCATGGGAAAAGACTCTCTGCCAAAGTGCAGACTGGGAAGAGTCAACTGAGCATCACCCATTTCCCATCCTTTGCCTGCAGACATATATAGATGGATGGGGCCTCTTTTATGCATCCGTTTCAAGAGTTCAAACCCTATAAAAACACACACATCTCCAAACCCATTCCAATGTCACACTGTGACAGCTCTTATCTTATCTGATGGTGTTTCCTGCTTGGCAGGGGGTTGGACTCAATGGCCCTTGTGGTCTCTTCCAACTCTATGATTCTATGATTCTATGGACCTTTTTGTGTCATTTCTATTGGGGCTGCCTCTATTCTTACACAAGTGAATCTTAGAAGACATATGGTTATTATTTATCTGTTAAGCGAGACCTGCAACGAAGTGTTGCAGTGTACCCTGACCTCCTAATAGGAGGGTTCCTGTTCAGGGATTCAGCCTGCCAGCCTTGCTCTCCTCCAGGAAACTCCATTTGACCCCACCCAGCCCTCTGCTTTTCTTTTCCAGCTGACATTCAGCATTCTGTGGGTGCCGACCATGCTCAGACCTTATTGAGCTGAGCTGGTTGAACTTTCTGATGGTAAAAGATGTTTGACAGTGGACTATCTCGGAAGACTCTCCTTCACTGGAGGTTTCTAAATGGAGGCTGGATGACCTTCTGTCAGGGATCCCTTAGCTGTGATTCCTGCATTGCAGAGGGTTGGACTAGATGACCTTTGGAATTCCTTCTAACTCAACAATTTTATGATTCTGTGTTTTTGTTTCTTTTGAACTTTACGTTTCTCCCAAGCATGCTGTTATCTCTCTCTTCTTTCTAAAGGGCTCTATTTTGAGGACAACGCCATCAGCACTCAGCACCTGAGTGTGCTTTTAGAGAGTTGCCAGGTCTTGAAATAAAAAAAAAATGAGAGCTGGATGGGAGTGGGGCTGAGTTAGGAGGAGGAGCCCAGAACAGCTCTGGTGATGGAGCCACAGAGTCCGGCTGTTTTGTCAAGGTGCGGAAAAAGAGAGCACAGTGCAAAAGTGATCTATTAGTTTAAGATGAATCGGTGAAAAACTAAGGAATTAACCCAGCCTTGCCCCACACAGTACTAACATAAGTAAGAGCCACATCCTTGCCACAAAGAGCTTACAATCCGCTCAGTCATTGCACACTCCCAGCTGCATCTGCCCATGAATGATTCTCAGCTTAGGGGTTTCCCCCCACAAATCATTTTTAAAATCAATAAACCAAAAGGGAAGCAAGTAACCTGCTTATTCCATCCTGGGGAAGCGATCTGGCCGGCCACAATGAAGGCTGCTCTGCTATGGCCAGTGAGGCACCGGCCTACCATCCTACTCCCCTCCCAGAGTTCTCTGTGAAGAGGGATTGGTTGTAAAGCACTCTGCAACTCCCGGAGGGGAACAGGGGTCTCCTAACAGCTCTCAGCACCCTTAGCAAACTACGGCTCCCGGAGTTCTTGGGAGGATGGACAGTGTGGCTCTGGAGCCACTGTCATAGGCTTCCCTGCTGTCCACCCCGCCAGTGCCAACGGGCATCGGTCACTGCTGGATTAGAAAGCAAGGATGCCAAATGCAACACAGGTTTGGTCACTGCCAGGAATCTACACTGCCCTGTGGTACAGATAGCAAATTTTTGATTCTGGACTTAATGGCTCCACGGGTAGCGTGCCTTGATTCATTTAGACAGTAGTGGCGGACAGTTGCATTTTGTGTCCTAGGGTTGGCCTCTGCTATGAACTCGCTATTGTGGTCTGAGCTAAGCAACGATTGTGCCTCATCCTCCACAACTTGACAGTAATACAGATCTTCATTACAGGGGTGTTGCAAGGATCACAAAGCCTTTGACTTTATCTTCATTGCCAATTCTAGCAAAGCCTATGTAGGTTTAACTTCATTGCTCACAAAGATCCCTCCCTCCCCTCCCCTCTCTTCTCTTCGCTATTCCCCCTCTGTAAAAATGTAGATTTTAAGTTCTTTTGGTGGTGGAGAGCAGTCTATTTTTTGCTGAAGCACCATGTTAATTGATACACACAAAAACACTTTGCCTTACTCTTGGCAAAGAAGTTGTAAGTGCTATGAAAATAAGGAACTGAATGCTGAGATGCCAAAATAGGTCACAAGCTGGGGATGCACAGATATCTTGAGATTCCACGTTCCACTCCAGAAACTTCCTTGCAAATCCTTTTTAAACACCCAATTTCATCTCTTCATTGCAAGGTTATTGTTAGCTGATTGCCTGATCTGCGCCTCATGTGTAGCAGGGGAAAACTATGGATTATTTTCCCAGACTGGAAGCTAGAAGGGAATCAAGGCAGGATAAGTGGGGGAGGAGAAATCTGTTGCAACACACACCATTACTTCCATCCTTAATATATTTATAAATGCGTGTACAATCAACAGGAGCAGGGAAGGCATTAAATTGGCAGTTGTGACAACAGAGCCCAGAGAGCTGCTTCCTGGGAGCTCTGGTTATTTCCTCCAGGCTCTCCCACCCCACCCCTCCCCTCCCTGCTTGGCCCTCTGGAGTGCTGGGAACAGAGAAATGCCCTTTTATAGCCCTGCTGTTCTTTTTCCATGAGCTCACAAGCGAAAGGAAAAAGACTGGCAGGCTGTCACAAGGGCAGGCCCCGAAGATCGCGGGGAAAGAGGCCCAGTTGTCGGGAAAGCTAACGAAAGGACAGCGCGATATCCAGGAGTGGCCTCCACAGGGCAGAAAAAGAAGAGTTTGTCCTGTCTGGGGCAATTCATCATCTGAGATGCATCATAGCCAGGAATAAAAAAATTGCAGAAAACCAACTTTCACCAACCTAGCGCCCTCAAGATGTTTTGAACTACAGGTCTCTTCATTGCAAGAGATACACTGGGGTGTTGTCAAAAATATCTGGAGTTTGGCAAAGGTTAGCATAATCACACAGCAATTTGTCAGGGCTTCGTTTTCGAGAAGAGGCAATCAGAAACCACCCAACACCATATCCTAATATATGGCCCTTATTCAGCCTTCCTCCCAAGATGACGCCTTTGCCTCTCTCTTCTCTTCCAAATGCAATGTACAGAGCCAATGAAAACAACGTTAGCCATGCCATTTAATGTCCACGGGTCTACTCTTGAGTAGGGCTGGTCCTGGATACACAGCACATTCACCTTTTTTTCTCCCAATTTCCTGCTCTCTCCCTCCTTCTCCCATCTAGATTTAGATGGCAGTCTGCTTGGGACAAGGACCTCTTCTGTTCTGTAAAATGCAGTGTACACCCAATGAGGTTTTAACAATATTATCACTGCCGTCAACTATTATTAATAACCTATAATGCACACTCTCCTCTTGAGAAGGCATGTTCTGCAATGGAAGAGAAACCCCCACGCCCCGATGAACACGGTACTCATCATGTTATTCTTATTCTCCATTTTATTATTAATATAAAAATATCCAGATATTTACATCAAATAAATATATTTCAGTAACAAATAAATTACACGAATTGCCTGGGGGAGGTGGGCAGGGCGAGCAAGAGACCCTTGTTATCAAGAGGCCTCTCTTATTATTTACATGGGGTTTTTCTTGGATTAAAAAAGGGTAAAAAGAGAGGAGGGGGGTGAAGTCAGCTGCTGGCAGTGGTGTGATGCATGCAGGATTAGGGGAAGGGTCTGGCTGCGTTGAGGGCTTGGTTACCAGGCAGGGATACAGCCAGGGGGGTGGGGGTATCTACACTGCATGCTCCTCATTCCCCCAAAAAGAAGGGAGGAAGCTCAGTTTAGTCACAGCAGTCAATTGCTTTGAAGGAAGAGGCATCTCTCTCTCTCTCTCTCTCTCTCTCTCTCTCTCTCTCTCTCTCTCTCACACACACACACACACACACACACACAGGGGTTCTCTCTTCCTCCAGAAGCAAGTCTTACCACGGGGTAAGTAAAGGTGGTCACCACAGGTGGCAGATCTGGGGAGGGCGCCAATCAGACTGGGAAGGGTGTGATTTACTGGGGAGATCTCCTGCACAAGCCCCGCTGAATTGAACATAAACCTGAAAGGCTTTAGCAGGATGGGAGATTGCCACTCAAAACTTTCTGCCTTGACCTGACCACAATCCCTTGGGCAAACCCAGATTCTGCGCACCTTCCCTGGTGGTGCCACCTTTGACAAAAGGTGGGTCTTTTCCAGGCAAAGAAGCCTCCAGCTCAGTTATTCCCTGCGCCACCTTCCCTGGAACTCAGTTCTTCCCTGCGCCACCTTCCCAACCCCTTTTCGCTCTCACCAAGACATCTAAGCTTGAAGAGGCCCAGCCCCACACATGCAGGCCCCCTTTGTGGCATTACTCCCTCGGGGGGATTTATGCATCTTCATGTTAATCCCCAGTGTTTCCTTCAGAGGCATGGGTGGGGGGCACACACTCTCAGCTACCCTGGCCCAACTATTGCATTTGGCCGGTTGTTTCCTGGTCAGCACAGCAGAGGGAAGTGGCAAACAGAACAGCATGGACCCAACAGCAGCTGTGTACTGGGAATGAGACTCTGCCCTGCCTTTTGCTGTCCACTCTGCCATCAGCCACAAAGCCGTTTTGGGGTGGGGGTGGGGGTGGGCAGCCCTGAATTACTGGGTCTGCCAGTCCAATGGTCAAGTCTCCAGTGAGGTTCAGGCTCACCATCCAAGGCAAAGGAAGAGTTGAACACACCTCCCACAAAGTCCTGGGGATTTCTCAGAAGGAAGCACGGCTGAAAACACTGAATGAGGCAGGAGCAGCCTGTAATGGGGGCTTGGCAGTGTATAAAAACTGGGGGCCGAAGTGTCTGAAGGAAGTATTTAAATAGGATTTTCTTTTCTTAAAAAAAGAAGTAGAACCAGCCAGGGGCAGTGATCCCAGCCTAGTTTATGAGGTAGTTGAGTAATAATACACAGGCCCAGTCCACGGCGCTGCTCATACGGACGACTCCTCGGGGTTTGAGTCAGGCAGCGCTTGCCTCTGCTTGAGCTTCCGGCGCAGCTCCTCAGCCAGGTCGCTGTAGTCTGGCCGCTCCTCGGCGCCCAGGTTGAGGCGGATGTAGCCATTGGAGGAAGAGCCGCGGATGTTGCCCAGGTTGATGCGGTTGGGCGAGTGGAGTGGGGGAGACTGCAGGGGCTGCCCAGGGATGCCGTTGGTGGTGGGAGAGGGTGTGGTGCCTCCGTTCTGGCACACGGCATGGCCGGGGACGATCTTCAGGGACCCGTCAGAGTAGTAGTAGCTGGCTGGGTCCCACAGCTTCTCGTCCGAGTCTGAGGTGGTGCTGGGAATGAAGGTGGGGCTCTTTGCCTCCTTGGGCAGCTCAATGGGGTAGACCAAGGTGCTCTCGATGGCCTTGGAGCCCTTCTCCAGCTCTTCCTTGAGCCTGCGCCGCAGGGATAGCACCACCAACAGAAGCACCAAGCACACGGCAGCCAGAGCGATCACAACCATCCACACCAGGCCCAGGTTCTCCAGAGGGGCTCGCGCTTCCAGAGACATGGCCGGGCCAGAGACCACGGTGACCACATAGCTCTCGGACATCAGCTCATTGCGTTCCTCCAGCTGGACACACCTGTACAGCCCGCTGTGCTTCAGGCTGGTGCCCAAGATGATCAGCGCCTTGAGGTGGGCATCGTACAGGACCGAGTCCCGCTCCTCAGGCAACTCCTGCCCATTGAAGGTCCAGCGAGCCTGGGCCAGGTTGGAGGTTGGGCGGCAAGGCAGGACCAGGTCTGTGCCCACCATCACCGTGATGTTCTTGGGAATTACTTTGGTTCCTGCAGAGAGAAGGAAGAGGGTGAACAAGAGATGGGGGAGGACATCACACCTAGCTATTCTTCTGCCAACAGACAGGGCTCCTTGCAGTCTACGAAACACAGGATTTTCTTCCTTCCAAAGCAAAAGCACCCTGGGATCCCACAAGCAGAAATGAAAAGACAGCAGAGTCTTTGTATATTGCATTTGTATCCAGTAAGTCCCTCCCAGGAACCGAAAGAGTGACACACATTTTTAAAATGTCTATCCCACCTGTTTGTTCAAAGAAACACATAATCCCTGACAAACCTCAATATTAGGGTTGCCATATTGCAAAAAGCAAAAATAGCAAAGTTGTTGAGTTTTTTAAAAAATGCTTTTGAGGTTTTTTAAAATGAAATTTGCCAAAACATCAACACTTCCAACATGGGTTGCTCTGTGCCTTGGGTTTCCTGGACATTTTGGCTGAATTTCAGTAATTCTGCCCAGATGCTATTTCCAGCAGACAAATCCCAGCTATGTCTGGGCAATTCTGGGTGTATGGCAGCCCTACTCAGTATAGTGTCACAGAATCATAGAACTGCAGAGCTGAAGGGACCACGAGGGGAATTAACCCCTGGCAATGCAGGAACCTTTTTGTGGGGCTCGAATCCAAGACCCTGAAATTAAGTGTCTCATGCTCTACTGATTGAGCTATATTCAAAGCAATAAATTAACAATAATCAACCCGTTTAACGAATTCCAGCAGCAAAAAACCCACACAGAACTAATCTAGCAAAAATTTGCCCCAGTAACCAAAGTCCTTTTCAAAAAGGCAGGTCTTTATCAATCACGGAGCTACAATTCCCAGAAATCCCTGGGAAGAGGGACTGACTCTTAAACCACTCTGGGAATTGTAGCTCTGCAAGGGGAAAAGGGGTCTCCAAACAACTCTCAGCACCCTCAACGAACTACAGTTCCCAGAATCCTTTGGGGGAATCCAGGACTGTTTAATGTGCTATCACAGCACTTTAAATGTACTGTGTGAAAGTGACCTAGTATAGACATTCTGATCAGGCAGCCTCTTGCCTAATTCTGTTCTCTTGTGCTTCAAATTATGTGCCCACAGGCTCCCACCACCATTTCTAGAAGGATTTGCAGACAGAGGACTCAATGTCATGTGAGTTTTGATCAAGAGGCAATTATGCCTCCTCCTTTTCATGGTCCAGCCACAAGTCCCAGGGCTGCCCTCAGACAAGCAACCAAATCTCCTTGCAGTGAGAGTCCATCCAGGCGCAGCCTGTGAGAGTCCGTCGGTTGCATGATGCAGCACACCAGGGAGGGCCCAGGGACAAATTCCTCACTTGGCTATGAAGCTCCCTGGGTGACCCCAGGCCTGCCGCTTTTGCTTAGCCCAACCTACCTCACAGGGTTGCTGTGAGGATAATAAGGAGGTGTGTGGTGTGGAGACAACTGAGGACATTGCTCCAGAGTTACTGGTGAAAGCTGGAGTGTTTCCTTCACTTGGCATGAGGGATGAGTAAAACTCGATTTTGTGGCATTTCCTATGAAGATGCTAGCTTTGGAGTTGCAACTGAGCATTTGAAACACACAATCACCCTAGTTAAGCTTGTTTTGTCACTGAAGGACCACAATGCTGAAACCACAAGTCCCACAAAGCATATATACGAGGAGTCCACAGAGTAACCACAACACAACACTGCCTGAAAATTGCAGAGCAGGACTGACCTGATTTTGACGTGCGCAGGGGGCTGCAAATCCCCGGCTCCACTCCCAAATCCTGGAACAGCAGCGAGGTCCTAAAAGAGCCAAAAGCCAGTTCATCAGAAGATGTTTTGCCACAAGACAGAGGGAACAAAGCTAAGGAACGGCACAACAATACCAAGGAAAAGCTGGGGGTCACCTTTGTTTTAAAATTTGTATGTTGTCTGTTTTATTTATTTTTTTGTAAGCCACTTTGAGACATGTGTGAAAAACAGGATATAAATTATTTAAATAAAAGGCAACAGGACCATAAAACCAGAGTTGAGTGTATTCTGCATGCCTGTAAGTTCTTTTTGTGCAGGCATAGAGTTCTGACCCTCAGAAAGTGCAGAAGTTTCTAGGCCTGGTGGTTGAAGCTACTTAAGAGCATTCAGCAAAGGTCTGGACACAGAAGAGTAGCTGAACAAGACTCCTGAGAGTTGATGTCTCAGGGCGTACACAAATAGACAACTGCTCTCCACATTTCCCTTCCTTGTCACTCCCTCTTTTGCCACTTTCCAAGATGCACTGATGTGCCTCTTACCCATCATAGGCATCGATGCGAACACAGCGACTCCCATTCCACGTCCAGGCACAGTACGGGTCCTTAGCAAGGATGCAGTCAGAACAGCTGTGATACTTGCTGCAGTCGGCCACAGGAAGCTGGATAACTTGGGAGTTGGAGCCAACAAACAGCACCCTCTGGGGTGAGAGGGAAGAATATCAATACTGGAGCAGCATCTAGACTCATACCACTTTGATCCCACCTTAATCTTCAGATACCACTGAAAAAGTCAGCGCTGCCTCATTCCCTGGGTTGCTCTATTGCATGCTCTTGCTGCAGAGGCACAAACATCTCCTGCCAAATGTGGGATGTTGTGGATCTAAGTTTGCATACATTTGTCCAGGTTTCTAGTCCTTATGGTTGCAGAGAACCATGCAGGCAGTTTCTGATGAAATCTTAGCAAACCCCAAAGTACACAGTGGCTGACCCCAATCCTGTAGTGCTCAGTTGGCTGCACTGCCCTCATCTCCTGACCAGCACATCCCACTATTCTCTCACCTCCAAAACACTACAATTCCACCCATCCCTCATCAAAAAGACCCGCTCACTAACCCTTTGATGTCTGAATCCTGAAAGTAGAATTAGCCAAAGCAAAAGCAAGTGGTCTTAACTTGTAGAATCTGTTCTGAGCAAGGCTTTTTGGGTGGGCCTACACATCAGCACTGCCCATCATGTGGTGCGATTGGGGACATGCCTTGTGACTCCGCAAGGAAAGGACTGTTGCCTGCTGTCACCCCCCGTGTTTCCAACCCCAGCCCATGCAGGGACATTTCTTACCTTCTGCAGAGACAACACTAGGCTCTTGACAGGCTGGGCATGCTCAAAGATCTGCAGCTCTTCGATCAGGTGGACACCCGATGGCAAGACCACGGCCTTGTGCAGCCAGCCATTATCTTCAGAAAATTCAAGAGAGGGAGGTCATGGCAATGAAGCATCACAGGAAGGCGCTTTCTGGGCCACCCTCCTCCAGAACAGAGCTGCCCTAGGGACCACTGCCTCTGCCAGTTACCATATCATAGGAACCTAGGAAGCTGCCTTGAGTCTGGCCATTAGGTCCACCTAGCTGACACTGCCGGTCAGCAGCTCTCTGGGATTCCAGGTCAGGAATCTTTCCCAGGCCTTCCTGGAGATGTCAGGGGTTGATTCTGGGACCTTCTACATGCAGGCGTTAAGCTACAGTCCTTCCTCAGGCCACTCCTTCCAAGAACCGCCCCAGCATCAAAACTGAAATTATGTTGTTCTCATCTGACTCAAGAGCGGGACTCATGTGGCATTTCCATCCCCCAAACCCAGGAACAGGTTGCAGCACTAACTCAGTCTATCCGCAGAGGTGCTGCAACTGGACATACAGAGCCAGACCCCCTACACAATCTTCTCTGCCTGGCAGTGGAGTTTCAGTTTGTGGAGCAAGTACACCAGGGATGGGGAGCCTGTGGTTTTCCAGATGTGGCTGGACTCCAACTCCCAACAGCCTCAGCCAACAAGGTCCTTGGCGGGGGGGGGGGCATGAGAGTTGGTGGTCCACCGTCTTGAGGGCCACAGGTTCCCTATCCCTGGTCTACTCCGGCAGGCAGCAACACTCCAAGACCTCCTGCAGAGAAGCTTTGCCATCCTTCACTAACCAAGACCCTTTCGTTTGATGCGCCAGAGGTTAAACTGGTACCTTCTGCATGCAAAGAGTGCTCTGGGCCTTAGAATCCCATACCTGTGCCAATGTAGAGCAATTCATACGGTTTGCCATCCAAGCCATGAACCCGTTCCACCACCAGCTGGGTGAAGTTGGCCTCCTTCTTCACCAGCAAAGGCCGGTTGCCTTGGGGAGGGACCACCTTATCCATCAAGGGGTGCTTCTTTGCAAAGTTGAGCGTGTTGTCAGGCAGCTCCAGGGAGTTGGTGATGCACTGGAAGGAAGGGAAGATGCAGGGCTTAGGTCAGAGCTGAAAATGCTTTGACACAGATTAAGCCTTGGCTCTGCAAAACTGATTTTAATTTGACAAGGCCCAGCCGTGATGGATGCAAAGCAGTCATGAAGAAGAGTGCTTCTGAGGGCGTACAGAAGGAGTTGCCTTCCAGCTCCTATCAGCCCCAAGCAGCACAATCAGGAGGGGAGCTGCAGTTCAGCAACAGCTGAAGAGCACCATATTGGCTGCTCCGGGTGTGCAGAGCACACTTTCCTCATGGCTAAATAAGAAGGCACCTGGAAAAGTAATGTGCACATGGCAAAAGATGCAAGGATTTGAAGCCAGGAAATGTAGCTTCCACAAGATGAGTAGACACTTATGACAGAGAGACAGCCAGAGAAAACACACCCAGAGAGATAATAATAGAATTGCAGAGCTGGAAATGACCACGAGGGTCATCTAGCCCAACCCCCTGCAATGCAGGAGTTTCTTGCCCAATGTGGGGCTTGAACCCACGACCCTGGGATTGAAAGTCTCGTGCTCCACCAACTGAGCTATCCCAGCTGCCTATGCTCTCAACTGTTGGCCCGATCATGCTTGGGCACCTGGATAAGAGGTAGACACAAAGCCCTGTGGCCCATTATCACAGAATCACCCCAGGATCACTGAGGTGGAAGGGCTGCCACGGGTCATCTAGTATGACCCACTGTGATGCAGGAATCACAACATCAGCTGGGGTGGGGATTCACATAAGCTTGGGGACATGCCAAGTCTTCCGTGTAAGACCAGGGAAATTTCCACTGAGTTGCTCCATCATATACACATTTTCCAAATGTGTGCCTACATTTTTCGTGTTGCTGCCACCTGCCCTGTGTAGTGGCATGAGGTATCTACCACATGTGATAAAAAGTAAAGATACTCTGGAAGAATCTGGATATGGAGAAGCAATCTCAGGATCGTGAGCCAATCTGTCCAAGGGGAAACTGGGAGGGAAGGGAGTGATGGGTACACTTCTGCCCTCACAGACCAGAAGGGGGCAGCAGCTGGGCACCCCATCTCTCAGGGGGTGGGGCAGGCAAGCCACTCGGGATTCCCACTCTCCTCCCCAGAAGTACTTACTGCTCCAGGACGAGGGCTGGGCACTTGGTCCGAGTACCGAACCCACTTCTGAGCTACCTCGCTGTACTCCTTGTAGGGACCGTCAAACACTTTCTGCACCTCTTGAATCTGGTATTGACAGACGGCAGAAACATCCACATCTCCCCTGCAGGAAAGGAAGGGAGGGAGGCAGAAATAAGTTTAGCAATAGAGAGCAACCAAGATTGGGAAGATTCAATTTTAAATAGTTACTCGCCCCCCCCAAAAAAACCATAAGAAGTTGCAAACAAAAAAATGGTATTGAACTAGAAATATTTACAAATAAAAGAAAATATGTTCTAATGAAAACTACATATATGTTTGATATGACTGCCATAATTAAATCCTAAACTGATATGACAACACAGAAAAACAACCATACACTAGGCTTGCTTTTTATCTTGAAATTTGTTATTCCCCAAATAAACAAAGACCATTTTTCAAAGAACACATTTATTTTCTTGAACAGCTTCCAGAAAAACAAGTTAGAAAAACAAATCAGCCATGTAGTGTCCTATATTTTGCTTAACCAGTAGGTGATTGTGGAGAATTTGTCCCATCCCCCCCCGCCCTGCCCTTTGCTTTACAGATTCTACCAGCAGCCAGTAAATTGAACAATAATTCAAGATCAACTATTTCAACCTCCCCTTTCAGATATCAAGGTTGGGAAGTTTTTATTGCTGTTATATCAGGACAGGCTGAGGGAAAGAACAGGACGCCTGCAATTATTCCCATTTCATTGACTGTGTTATCCAAGTATCAGGATGACAGCCTCTCTAACCCTACCCAACCCCACATCTTTCCTTTTGGCATTGGAAGTCTTTTTTTTTGGGGGGGGGGACACCAGGAACAACATAAATCATGTAGACTAATTTAGGCAATTTATGCTGCTCTTTCCCCCATGTTGCGTGACTAGCACAGGTCCTGCTCACTAAGGGCAAAGTAGTGTATGTGCCCAAAAGAGACCTATAACACACTGAAGTTGTACCCGCCTCCCCTGGAAATCTTGTCTGATCACCCCTCCTATTCCCAGGATTTCTATAGGCACGGACCACATGCTTTAAAGGATATGGTTTTACTTCTAATATATAGATTTCTTTTTATATTGTTTTAAGGAAATTTCACTGAATGTCATTTTCAAAAACTGGGTTTTTAAAAATGATTCAGTTGTATCAATAGTCCATCTATCAATACCTAACAAATATTGTTTCTGGCCTTAGGACAAGATGCTTGCTTGTTAAAAAAAAAAAGTGAAAGCAGAGATTCTCAGGAAGCTGAATTCTGTTCTCACCCTCGTACCTTGTGTCATTTTTACACTCCTGCAGCCCTGCCACCCACCCACTCAGCCTTTGCAGAGCAGAGGGCCATCAGCCCCACAGACAAATCTGAAAGCAGTTCTTTGCTGCCTTACCAGCGTGCTTGGAAGACTCCGAAAAAGCTAGTTTCAGACCAATGATCCCCACTCAGAGTGTACGTTCCCTGGATCCGATTGAAATGCAGCTGTTGCTCCGGAATAGAGCACAACAGCCGTGCCTTCAGGAACGTCGTCCACCTCTTCTGCAAAGTCCGAGCGCCACCCACGTCCCCCTGCACAGAGATAATTAACATTTAAGGGGGGGGAGGTCCCTGTCTCATGGAGCTTACAGGCAAAATTTTAAGAGCTGGAGAGGAAGAAGTGAGGCAAAGGTAAAGTATGAAAATCAGCTTCTTGCTGTTTTGTGCATGTTTGTTTTTTATTCTAGAAATGCTGACTTGTTAAAGTTTTTTATTCTTTAGATTTCTCACATTTCATTCCTTTGATGCTATATCAGGTCACTGATGAAGACCTCTGTGTTGTTGGCCAGAGGGTGAAATATACTGCATCAGAATAAGTCCTATTAAGGACTTATTATTGGAGTGTCTGTATATAAGAAAATTGTTTCATTGCAATAAAAGAATTCTGTAGGGTTTTTAAAATACATCCTTCTTTCAACTCTGATTTGGGCTGCTGGAATAGACAAGCCTTGGGCTCTGACCCAGCTGGAGTCTTCTGAGGTGGTCGGAGCCTGCCTTCTGAGCCTGCCATAACTCTCCATCACCTCTGGAAGTGCCGCCTACCTTGCAGACTCTGGCTACCCGGGCCACAACTTGGTCTATGTCACAGTCGTACTCCACCGCCCGCTCGCTGAAGAAGAAATAGACCTTGTCATCATCCCCTCTGTCGCTGCCTTTGCTCTCCCGGACGAAGGCCGAGCCCACAAAGTGGGGTTCTACAAAAGGAGGAAAGGAAGCAAGATGAACGGCCAGTCCTGAAACCAAATGCATCCTTCCCGATCCCCTCCAAGTCCCCACCAAACACACATGTGCAGATATAATCCTGGCCTACTTTCTTTCAATGACAATTA
Organism: Podarcis filfolensis; assembly: GCF_964270895.1. Taxonomy (NCBI): domain Eukaryota; kingdom Metazoa; phylum Chordata; class Lepidosauria; order Squamata; family Lacertidae; genus Podarcis; species Podarcis filfolensis. The sequence continues at coordinate 2,337,085 of NC_139611.1, read as the reverse complement.
TACCCCTCCTTTCATCCAAGGACCTCTCTCCCCATTTAATCTTCACAACAGCCCTGTGAGATGGGTTAGTCTGAGTGACAGTGACCGGCCCAAGGTAACTCAGTGAGTTTTACACCTGAGTGGGGCCTTGAACTCTGTTCTCCCAGATCTCAGTCCAATGTTTTACCCACTACACCACACGGGCTTTAGAAACGGTTGGTTTCAGGCTCCCCATGCCTAGCACAGACAATATTGAACTATGTGCAGACTTGAGATCACAAATTCAGAGTACAGAAGCAGAGGGTGCTGGTTTTTCCAAGCTAAGTAAACCAAGGCAAGCAGCATTTGCCACACTTGTGAGCCTCTGCCTGGAACCCATCGTGGAAAACATGCATTTGTAAGGAGGAGCCATGACGCACTCATGCGCACAGAGAGCCCAACTGGAGAACCACCCCCCTGCTTCCCATCACATCTCACCATTGAGCCATGTGGGCAGGTGCTCAGTCTTGACAGAATACTGGGGGCCCAGGTTGCGCAGGATCACAGGTTCCGTGCCCAGAAAGTTGTAGAGTGTTGCCGAATACAACTCTTCCTCTAAAATGGGTGGAAGAGAAGGGGTTAGTCTGGCTTGAAGAGCCCTGAGGCCCAGGCTGCATTGAGGGGGAGCAGGCAGGGAGCAGGCTGGCCAGCTGTTACTTGCCTGGTTGCCTGTGGAGAGCAAGAACTTGCCTGCAGGCGACCAGGCAAGAAAAGCTTTGCAGAAGTTGGCTCTTCCCCCCACTGCACCCCAAAGCCCTTCTGCAGAATCCTTTTGAATGAGCTTTGTGAAAGAGCGCCTCCCAATGGGACATCCTGCCCTTTGGACTTTGCTCCTCAGGCTGAAGAAGGCAGGCAGCCCTGGGTGCCACTTACCCACAATGAGGCCCGTGTGCCCCTTGTCGGGGTCGTAGGGGCACTTGCCCCTTCCGTCTTCAAAGGAGAGCCTGTCCAAGGAGAAGGTGGCCAGATTCTGCAAGGAGGCCAAGAAAGAGAGGGATGTGATGGGACTGAGCCAGTTGCCCCCATTCAGCGCACTCAGCCCACGTGTCCAAGCACGATTCATGGACAGAAAAGTTGCTCCCCGCCATACTCACAATGTAGGCGCACTTGGGCTGGAAGGCATAAGTACCACAGGCATACATGTGGGAACTGTTGTAACTCTGCAGGAAACGGATGTAGTTGAAGCAGTCAGTCTGAGGAGGAAAAGCAGGTCCTTAGTGAGACTCCAACCGCAACAAACACAGAATAGAATCGCAGAGTTGGAAGGGACCACAAGCGTCATCTAGTCCAACCCCCGCAATGCAGGGATTTTTTGCTCATCGTGGGGCTCAAACCCGCAACCCTGAGATTTAGAGTCTCATTCTCTGCCAAATGACCTGTCCCAGAGGGTGTGGGTTGTTTTCATTTTGTGGTTGCATTGCTGACACGCAGAAGTCAGCATCTGGAGAATCTTGCTGTTCTTTAAAATCATGTTTCCAGTCCTCACGGCTCCTCAGAAGCCAAACTTAGCAATCAGAGGTTAGAGCTCCTTCACAAAAACCACCACAGTGTACCCATGGCACCAATTAAAAGCACAATACAGTGGTACCTCTGGTTACAAACTTAATTCATTCCGGAGGTCTGTTCTTAAGCTGAAACCGTTCTTATCCTGAGGCGTGCTTTCGCTAATGGGGCCTCCCGCTGTGTGATTTCCGTTCACATCCTGGGGCAAAGTTCGCAACCAGGAGCAGCTACTTCTGGGTTAGCGGAGCTCGTAACCTGAAGCATTCGTAACCAGAGGTACCACTGTAAATGTAACCAAAGCATGCATCTATGTATATTATATGCAAATAATGTGCAGGATTCAGCACACAGATACAGCAAAATGGTATCAAATCCTGGCTTAATAAGCCAGCAAATTCAGGAGTGGCCATGAAAACCCTTTCAGGACAAAACAGAAAAGGATAACCCAAACTGGAGAGACATTGAAAGATGAAAAAGCCATGAATGCTTGGCCGCCACAAGCCACAAACCCTGTGGTAACTTTTCTGACACTCGTTGCTTGCCCTTTTTTCATGTAAGAAATTAATTAACTGATTAATTAGCTGGATCACATCAGCATTTGTTTTCATATCCACACACAAATGGATCCCCCGGGAGGGTGGTGATGTGGTTGTTTTTTTTAATATGGAGCCTGTGCATAAATAGTAGGAAGACCTGCTTAGGAAAAGGCATCTCTGCTTCCCTCTCACACCAAAGGGAACACCTCTCTTCTATGGAGGATGCCGGTCACCTAGAGTTGTGTTGTTTTTTTTTAAAAAAAATATTTTACTGTAAGTTAGAAATTCAGCTGCCTGGTTAATTCAGGCCACATTTTATCACTGAGAAAAAGGTTTTAAAACCTACCAAGGGACTCAACATTGAAGCCCCATCAACAATGATCCATAATCAACTGCAACAACAGAAAGAGTGATGGGAGGCTGCTAAAGCTGTGGTCTTAACTGTGACTACTCAGGTGCAGGTCACCCTGAATTCAATGGGGCTTACTCCCAGGTTAAGTGGGGAGAGGAAGGCAGCCTCGGTCTCTGTCTCTCCTGTTGCCCAGTCAGCAAGGAAGCAAGGCTGACTGCCAGATGCACACCTGTCTGGTCCAAAGCCAGCCCAGCTCAGTGAGGATTCACGTTTGTCAGAGAAGTCGGCAGGGGAAGATTTGATGCACAGAGAGCCCTGGTCTGCTTGCTTAGCAGGAAAGGCGAGAAGCTGAGCCGACTAGAGCGGACCAGTGTTCCCAGGGGCAGGGCAATGGAAAGGGGAAGTATAAAGCAGCCACCCTCTCTGCAGGGTGCCTGGGGGCTCACGGGGAAAGGGCCCGTGCACACACTGATACCAAGATGGTGGAGCATAATGGACAGGACAGTGAGCTATGAATCAGGAAAGCCCTGAGCCAAATCTCACCTCCACCATGAACTCCTTTAGGGACAAGCCGCTCTCCCTCAGCTTCAAAGTGGGTCCTCTCTGAATACTCCCCCGGCGTAACAGGTGGGGAGAGCAGCAAGTTCCTCACTGCAGGTGCCTGACAAGCCATGACAATATTGCGCTTGCCTGCCCACCGCTGTCAAGAGACGTTTGGTGGTAGGGACAAAGGCCCATCCTTCTGTGGGAGATCCATGGGGCAAGAGGACCCCCACGGGGTGCAGGTCTCAGACGCCAGCCTCAGTTTTCTTAAGGACAGCTCTTGAAAACAACCCCCAAAAAAGCAATGGGAGACACCTCTCTGTTTCCTTGTCTAGAAGTCTGCAGTGAAGGAAACGTGAACTGGCTCAGATTTGAGTGGCATGTAGGACAGCTGTCCTGCCTGGGGCTGATGGGAGTTGTAGTACAAAGCAGCTGCAGGGCACCAGGTTGGAGGAGGCTGAGTTATGGCCCTGATCCCCAGGGTCATGTCCTGTCTTACCTGATTACTTTTGCCCTTTTGAATACACTCTGCTTTCTTCTCTGCTGGAGCCTCCCAATGGATCTGCAAAGAAGTAGAAATTATTCTTAAGCATCCTATGAAGCCCACCCTATCACAAGGGCTTGGTGTGGTTTATGTTGCCTAAACAGGAAAGTCACACAATCACAGCCACAAACAGCACGATAAAAGCATTTTAAAAGGGTGTTTTAGAGTTGGAAAAGAGCAACCAAAACAATCAAGGGGGTGGAGCAACTTCCCTAGGAGTAAAGGCTGCAGCATTTGCAGTTTTCTAGTTTAGAAAAAAAGTGGGCAAGAGGTCTGGCTTTCTACAAGACAGCTTGCTATGTAAGGACAGACCAACCCAATGGCTGCCAGTCCTGATGGCTGAACACGGCTGGGAAGCAAGAGCAGCACAGCAAGTGCTCTTGGCCTTCAAATGCCCATTTTGGGGATTCCTGAGCACTGCTAGAACACGGGTCAAAGAACGAGATGGATCTTTGGCACAGCCGTCCCAACCTGATGAGACTACAACTCCCCTCAGCGCCAACCAGCACAGCCATCTGGTGCTGGGTCTGATGGGAGTTGCAGTTCCCAAAACTAGAGGGCACCCAGTTGGGAAAGGCAGATTTGGCAGGCATCTCTGTGATTAATGCATCTGTGTAGCACCTCCCAGGACAGCCCAATCTGCAACTCACCATTTCCTCAAGCTCCATGCTGTTGGTGCGGAGGGCGAAAATGGCTTCTCGAGCCCCCACGTAAAGCAGCCCTTTGGGGTCAGCCAGGGTCAGTGTTGTGTAGTTGAACACCCCCATCTTGGAGAAGCGCTTCGTCACTTCCCTCAGGTCTGCAAGGGAAGAGCAGGCAACGTTAAGGGTCAGTGTGGTGCAGTGGTTAGAGTGCTGAGCTTGGGTCTGGGAGGGAAATCCCCACTCAGGCCCACAAGGGTCACTGGGTGATTCTGGGCCAGGCGCCATCTCTCAGCCTAACCTACCTCGCAGTGTTGTCGTATGAAATGGGGAATGAGTGAAGCATATATACCACCCTGAGCTCCTTGGGGGAAGGTGGGTTATCAATGTAATAAAAACTAAACATGAACAATGTTTTAAAAAGTTAAAAGAGGACAACAGGATTCTTGCTTCTCTGCTAGCAGCAGATCCCGGTCCTGTTTGTGCTTAACAGAGAGGTAGACAGACAGATAGAGAGATATGTCCCAGTGGCTTTTCAGGCAACACCCTCGCAAAGCAGGGAACACACAATAGAAGATATAAAGATATAATAGACTTATTAGCAAGAATGCAGAATACTTTCAGACGCTGCTCTGCCACACCCAAGCTAATGAAAATCTCAGTTAAAAGGCAGCACTGAAGAGGCAAGTCCCATACATAGGAGGAAGAATCTTTCTGGAGGAAGAATCCGTAAGAGTGTAACATCCCATGTAGCACAAGGACAGAGCCTTGTGGCGTGATACTTGTTCTGCTAGCAATATGCAAGAGAATGCAGAAACAGGTTGTTGGAAACTAGTTGTATGATCATGTATAATCCAGTTGGGATTCCTGCATGGGGGGAGTTGCAGTGGGTGACACTAGGGGTCCCTTCCAACTCTACAATTCTATACCTTTGCTACACAATGGTATGTGTGATCCACTAGAGAAACTGTTGCATTGGATCCCTGATAGTGTCTGGGTAGACCCATGAAATTAATGGACATTACTAACTTGGGGTTATTAATTTCAGTATGTCTATTCTGTGCATAACTTAGCTGGCAATTTACTGAATTTGCACCAGACAAACTTTTCTGGGTCCCCCTGCCATCAGAGGCAAGGGTGATAGTGACAGGAGGCAGGACCTTTTTGGTGGTGGTGCCTGTTTGTTAGAATGCCTTTTCCAGAGAAAAGCCTGCTGGGTGCCTTCTTTGGCTGTGTACACATTTAAAGCATGTCTTCCTCCCAGCCCCCCCAAGCTCTGGAAACTATTCTTAAATTTGCAGGCTGCTGGGAATTGTAGTTCTGGGGTAAACTCCTGTTTCCATTATCCTGTTTTTTGGGGGGGAGGATGCTTTAAATTTATGGTGCACACAGGGGCAAAGTTACAGTTAAGGCCTTTGTCTCTGACTTGAACCTTTGTAATAATAATAATTTATTTGTTTATTTACTTATTTAATATGCTGCCCTATACACTGGGGTCTCAGGGCGGTTCACAGAATAAAATCAAGATATAAAACCACAAAATACCATAATAAAAATATAAAACAACAACCCAATAGTCCCCTCCCACAAAAAAAAAAAAACATTTTAAAAGGGCATAGGATGTAAATCGGATTAACCAAAGGCCTGGTTAAAAAGGAACCTGTTGCGTAAAGGTGTATAATGAAGGTGCCAGGCGAACTTCCTATGGCGAGAGCATTCCACAGACGGGGAGCCACTGCAGAGAAGGCCCCGTTCTCATGTTGCCACCCTCCGGACCTCTTTCGGAGGAGGCACGCGAAGAAGAGCCTCAGAATATGATCTCAGGGTCTGGGTAGGTTCATATGGAAAGAGGCGGTCCTTGAGGTATTGCGGTCCAGAGCCATTTAAGGTTTTATAGGTCAAAACCAGCACTTTGAATTGAGCCAGGAAACTAATCAGTGGCCAGTGAAGTGGCACCAGGATTGGTGTAATGTGCTCAGACCGTCTTGCTCCAGTGAGCAACCTGACCGCTGAATTCTGCACCAGTTTCCGAACTGTCTTCAGAGGCAGCCCTACGTATAACAAATTGCAGTAATCTAACCTTGAGGTTATCAGAGCACTGACAACAGTAGTTAGACTAACCCTGAGCAGATAGGGGCGTAGCTGGGCCACCAGCCGAAGCTGATGGAAGGCACTCTGGGCCACTGAGGCCACCTGAGCCTCAAGCTTACAGCAATGAATCCAGGAGAACCCCCAAGCTATGAACCTGCTCCTTCAGAGAAAGTGTAACCCCATCAAGAGCAGGCGATCTCCTAGCCATCCGGTCTAGGGAACCCCCCACTAACAGCGCCTCCATCTTATCTGGATTGAGCTTCACTTTGTTGGCTCTCATCCAGTCCATGACTGAGGCAAGACACTGGTCCAGCACTTCCACTGCCTCACCTGCAGATGCAAAGGAGAAATAGAGCTGAGTGTCATCAGCATCTGCTGACAATGTACTCCAAACATCCGGATAACCCCACTATGTTAAACAGCATGGGGAATCTGTGCCCCCCCGCAAGACTGCTGAGACTCCAACTCCTGTTACAGCGATGGAGCTAGCAGTCCTGCATCTGGAGGGCCACAGATTCACCATCTCTGTGAAGTTTAAGAGGCTTCTTGGTGAACAGGGAGCTTCTTTTGTCTGCCAAAAACTTTCATCCAAGTCATTTAATGTCCCATCTGGCATTTGAATATTTTCGTTATTCCTACCCGTTCCAGCTGCTGCAAGTGATTGATTTTAATTGCCATTCTATTTAATGTAGTTCTTTTTACGATTTATGTTCACTGCTGGAATTCCGGTTACAAACTTCTAAGTGGGGATACACATTTCAAAGAAATAAATAGCAATTTTCGTGTTATTTTTGAAGCTAGCAGGTGCAAACACTGTTTCGCTGTGGGGGCGGCACTTGCGCACAAACATCACCGGCCCATCACAAGAAGGGCAGAGATGATATCACTTCCAGGCACATCATTAATCATTCCCCTGCGTGGCTGGGCCATTTTGAGCAGCAAAAACCTCTCTCCCCCCTCTCTTTCCCTTTGCCAATCTGGTGCCCTCCAGACATTTTGGGTGACAACTCCAATCAGCCCCAGCAACACAGAGGATAGGTGTTGTAGCCCAAAACGTCTGGAGAACATTAGGTTGGTAAAGGCTGCCCTAGAGGCTGTGCACTCATATGCACTAGTATCCCAGAGTATAACAAAGGAGCAGTCCTGACCCCTTCCACTGTTTGAGTTTAGGGAATGCCGCTGTGCAGGGCAAGAACAGTAATCTAACCACCTGCAGTGCAGTAACCACAGAAGCTACCATGGGTTTGCAAGGACCCAAGGATTGCCCCCTTTCCCTTTTAGGGTGGCTGCAAGGGCCATCCAGCATCTCCTTTAATCTGAGAGGAATAATTTCACTGCAATTCTCCAAAGGAGATCTAAGCAAAACATTAAGAATGTAAGGTGAGCCTGCTGGATCAGGCCAATGGCCCCTCAAGTCCAGCATCCTGTTCTCAGGGTGGCCAACAAGATGCCTGTGAGAAGCATGCAAGCTGAACAGGAGTGCAGAAGCACTCTGCCCACCCTCTGAGCTTAGCAGGGGCAGCAGCCTCTAACATACGTGTGTGTGTGTGTGTGTGTGTGTGTGTGTGTGCGTGCGTGCGAGATTTATATATACTGATGTACATGCACGCGTGTACATACACACACAGTTTTAACTGTTTTTATATAAGTAACTGTTTTTTGTAGCATTGCTTTGAAATACATGAATTAAATAAATCACCACCACCGGATCCCTGGGCGAAGCGCTGGCACCTAAGTGGTAAAGGCAAACCATGATTTGCAAGCCAGGAGCCAGTCTGAGGAAACAATAACACCCTCTGCCTCTCCTCCCTCCCTTTCTCAATGTTAAGCATGGTTCATTTGAAACAGCACCCCACAAACCTCGCATTTAGAAAACCACGCTTTCATATGCTGCTGCTGCTTCGGATGTCTCCGATTCAAAGGAATTAAAAACACTCTGCAGGACAAGGCAGAATTGCTTAAGGGGGCGGAAGAACCGCTCTGACTTGGCTGCAATGCATGACACAGGCTCCAGGGAGCACAGGTTAACCCTTTCCCTTGATTTCTAAGCCTTGAGTGATGACCAGGTCAAAAGTCTTTAAGTCATCAGAGTGGGAAAAGCAAAAATCTGCATTTGGGGATTAAGGTCTCAGCGCATTCTGTTTCCCAGATGCAGGGCACTCATCCCACAAATGACGGGAAGACCAGGAGCAGAGGCTCCTGGGAAAGACAGCAGCACAATGGTGGCCCATGAACAAACTGGCATCGCTCTTTGAGAGAGTAATCCTGCAAGCCTCAGTCACCAGCATGGCCGGGGACATCGCTGAGCTCCACTATGCTAGCACAGGGAAGGTTAATCCTACAAAATCGCTTCCATTCCCCTGCTCACTGATTAGCAAATTAGTCTCTCTATAAGCCACCGGAAGCTACAGAGCCAGAGCTGGGGACTAAAAACAGCTGTTTTCATGGCAAAGCAGAATGAAGCAGCGCCTATTAGATCACTTCTACCAGGAGGCTGGGTGATATCATCGCCCCCTGTGATAAGCCAGATGGGCAAAAGAAAGGGGGACAAGCGTGCTTGCGGTGGAATACTGATGTGGACACACACAAACACACTGACTGACAGGCTTGACAGATCTGGCAAGCAGCCTCAAGCACAGGCAGGCAGCACAGGCTGCAGAGCAGTGTATGCCGCCTGGAGGCACCAGCTTGGGGAAGGCTGGTGTAATTCCCAATCCAAGGTTTGCTCCCAGAAGACATAGCAACGGCTACCAGCTTGGGTGGCTCCAAAAGGAGAATGGAAGATGGAGCTGCCAGTGGCTCATGGCTCTGATGGCTGCTGCTCCATCTCTGAATGAATGGGATGCCTCTGAGTATCTGTGGCTGGGAATCTCAGGTGGGAAGAGGGCAGCTGCACTCAGGTCCTGCTTGTGGCATCCCCACTGGTACTTCTGTCTGACCACTGTGAGAACAGGATGTTGGACTAGATGGGCCTTGGGCCTGATCCAGAAGCCAGGCTCTTCTTCCTGGCATAGTGCTCAGTCTTGGGAGAGAACAAAGAGGTGGCAGAGCTGGGCTGGAGGCAGGACATCTTTCTCTCTCCTTTTTTTAAGCTGACGGTGGTACAACAGTGCCATTATAAGCCACAAGCTATTAGGAGAGCTGGCCAGAGGCTCTACCTTGTAAAGTTTACAAGGTGACCAAGTTCATAAGATCTAGTTAGTCGGGAACAGTGGAGTGGAGTACAAATGACCTGGAAGCAGAGTGTCACGGGTCTACTGCATGTCCCCATTGTCCTGGGAGGCAGCTGCAGGAAAAGTAAGTTTGTCAAAAGGGCTCCCAGTGGGTAGATTTGCAGAGGGGCCCACTGGCACCCCCACACACGCAAGGAAGCAGCTGGAATCCATGGAAAACGTCCCACCTGGAGGAGGCCTCTGCAGCCCCGCTCCTGCCTGCCAGACCTGATCAAAGGACCATTGTCTGGGATATCCAGAGTGTAACCAGAGACAGAGAACCCTTTCCCCAGCCGGCTCAGGCCTTGAGAGCAGCGCTTTGTTCGCCAAAGAGGCAGCCCTCTGTGTGGCGGAGAGCAGATCCCCCAGGGGAGTTTGTAACGCATCAGGATACGGTTGGCACTCAAGCAGTGCTGGAGGGTGGGGGGAGCCACATGCTGGATCTCCAGGCATTGCTGGCTGCTTGGAGTGAGGAGACGGGGCAGGCGGGGAAAGAAGCCCAGCCAAGCACTGCACCTGCCTGCTCCAGTCCTGCTAAGTGACTTTGGGCAGACACAACAGTGAAGGAAAGCAGACGGAGGAGGGAAGAGGTAGCAACTGCTGTGCCCACTTGTGACCATACGGGCATGTGGCCTTTGGAGGATCGCCCAAAAGGGAATGTGGCCCTTGGGCAGAAGAAGGCTCCGCACCCCTGCTATATATGCAGTTATGCTGTTTCCACGCTAGCCAGAAAGCTGAAACCTGTTGCATGCACAAGACCCAGAAATGGTGGGAAATGATGCTGATGACACTTCGAAGCCACTCATAAAGTTGAAATCTGGCACCTCCAAATGACTGGACAATGAGACATTTTGGACCTAAGTGTCAAAATGCAAGATGTGAACTTGAGCCCAGAGAGGAGCTGACATTTTACCAGAGAGAAAGCAAAGCACCCCGAGGCAAAGGGTTAGGGGCAGGTGTGCTGTTGCTTCGTCCAGCCTGGGTCTGGGAAAGGAACAGTCATCCAAACAAGCAACCAGGTTGCCTGAAGAAGGTGGGCTCCCCCCGCCCCCCCACGGCCAGTGGCTGGATCCACATGGGGCCCTTCCAAACCACCCCAGGAAACCTGCCTCCGCAGTAGCAACTCCTGTCGCTTCTTGGCTCAGCTCCCTCAGCAATCCTTCTGCACAGTGCTCGGCGCCCCCCCTCCCCATTTCCTGGCGCTTCCAAATCCAGCATCTGCAATTTGCCCAGCACCCAAAGACGCTGCAGAGGTCAGGCATCTGGGAGCGATTAGGCCTTGGAGCTGCCACAACACGCCGCCTGATCAAAAGCCCCAAACGCCTGGCTTCAATCAGCCCCTTTTCCCTCAGCAGGAGAGGCTGGGAAGGAAGCCGTCCCAACTCCCTGGGAAGAGAAAGCCAAGGGGGGACATGGAAGGTTCTGGAAGCCCCCAAATGGAGATTCTCTCATCGTGTGCGCACCTCAAGCACACTCACAATTCTTATCATGCCAGCCACACAAACTGCCACTGGGACAAGTGGAAACTAGCTGGGGATCCTCAAGGAAAGCTGCTCCCCAAATGCCAGGTTTGCCCAGCTCAGAAGCTGTTGTGCAGAAAATCTGCCGGCTTCTTCCAGCCCTTGTTGCAGAGCCCCCTGCTTTCTCCTCCCCCCACAGCAGCGTTCAGCGACTGAATGCGCTGAGCTGTGTCAGGCTGCAGGCGCAGGGCCAAGGAGGAAGCTGCAATGGTGCCATCCTGACTGGCCCACTGCCCTCAAAAGCCCCAGAGCAAGGCAGTATCTGGCTTTTTCATCTAAAGCATGCTTAATTATGCCACCCTAAAAAGAAAAAGGAAAACCCACAGCGTCATTTAACATTTATTTTGAAAACCGTCAGATTGGTTGCATGATCTCTGACAACACCCATTTTGTGTCCTGCTCTTGGTCGCGCCCACAGCAACTGTTCCTGTTGCCCTGCCCTCGTGAGACAACTGCAGGCTAGCTCCAGCTCTGGATTAGCAAGGAAGAAGCCAGCGTGTCGGAGCCAATGGGGGTTATAGTCATTTGGAGGGCGCCAGGTTGGGGGAGGTTGGCATGTGCAGTTGTGCAGCCAGCGCTGCCTTTCTTTGCTTGGGACTGCTTGCCAGAGCTACAAATGCTGTTACATATTTCAAATGCAGATCCAGATCCAGATCAGCATTCTGCTCCAAACACTTCCTTTCTTTTGGATCTCCAGCTTATCACAAGGGGGTGTTGAGCTCCAAATGAGATCATCCAGCATCCTAGCAGAAGTGATCTAAGAGGGCCGCTTCATCATTCCTTGCCACAAAACCAGCAGTTTCCAGCCCCCAACTCTGACTGTAAAGAGACTAATTTGCTGGTTGTTTGGGAAAACTGCACTAAGGCCTTCATCTATGGACAGGGACCACCTTGCACAAGAGAAGAGGGCTGGCAGCTATGCAAGCCAAGAACTGCAACCTCAGGCAGGCTTGAGCTGAGCCAGGCTTAGCCCAGAACTCTCCATGCCTTGGGACTGGGCACAGCCCCCGCTGCCCCTTCACTTCGTCCTCACACTTTTGCCTGACTGGAAAGTGCCTTAGCTCTCTTGATACGGCTTCTCTGGGTGAATGATAGAGGGCCGTGTGTGTTCAGGTAGAAACCAGCCTACTCCACCCACTTTTGCCTCTGGCCCCACCCACCACCGCTGTGTGGCCCCTGAAAAGCTGCCCAGAAAGGAATGCGGCCCTTGGTTGGGCTGAAAGAAGTTCCCCTTCCCTGGAAGAGGAAGCATATCTGAGCATATGCAGAATGCCCTTGCCTTACCACTGAGCATACAAGGTAATGGGCAAGTCTCCCCACAAAGAGAGTTACGTTCCTGGATGTTTCCCATTTTAGAAACAAGAAATATTACTCTCAAAACTAATAGGGAAGACAAGGCAGGGAGAATGTGTGTGGCTCGTTGCCACCTCTTTTCTGTTTCTGTCAGGGCAGGTGCCCTTGGCAGCCTCTGGCCATCCATCGGCCCAGAACTGGGCCATCAACGTACCAAATTTATTCAGCGCAAGGGCCAGAAAAGGCAGGCCTGAATTTGCTTTCCTGGGCCTTGGCTCCAGCTCCTGCTCCACTCAGATTCAATTACAAGAAGACTTCAGAAAAATATCCGAACAAGATAGACAGGCGCTGCCAAAATATACACTGACAGATCCTCAGTGTGTCTAGCCAGGGAATGGAGCTATCATTAAGGCTGGCAGGTGCTGGGGGTGGGGGGGGGGGAGAGGACCAAGTCCAAATACCTGGTGGAGCAGATGGCTTGAATAGCGTGCTGGTACCACACAGGATTTGGTACCATTTGTCATATTTCCAGTGCTGCAGAGCAGTAATGCTCTGTGCCTTCCTTCTGTGTTGCTTTCACAGCTGATCACCAATACTGAGTGTGCAGGTCTCTCATGCGAGGTGTTTAAAGCCCTCCGCATTCTCCGGCTTGTTCTAATGCAGGGGCCAGGAGCCTGTTGCCCATGGAGGACCTGCAAGCCAGCAAGAGTCGAAGCAAGCCAGGGGGGGCCTTCTCTGGCTCTCTCTTTCTGACACCCCCTTGTTCTCTCGTTCTAACATCCTCCTCTCCTGATTCTTTCTCTTTTCCCATCCCCTCCATCTCTCCCTCTCACACCCCCTTTCTCTCGCTCTCTTTCTGCTATCTTCTTTCTCCCACAGACAACCTCTTCTCCCCTCCCCATCCCTGGATCACTTTTACCCAAAGACTGAAATGATCACTTGCATAGGGCTCCCCCCCCATCCACTTTGGCTTTCCGCTGTTCATTCCCCCTGCTTCCCTTTTCCTCTCCCTCAGCATGAAATCAGGCTGAGAACTGCAAGGGCCCACCTCTGCTGCAATTTGTACAACATTTTTGTAAAGTAGGACAATAGCCTCACTGGCAAGCTGAGGGCTGAGTTGGAATTGCCTAAAGCTACTTAGACTGATTCTTACATTACCTAAAAATATGTGCTTCCGAGTGGTTCCTCTCTAGATTGCTCAGATAACACTGCAGAACCATCTGCACATGTTCATGAGAAAAATGTTCTTCTTGCATCGCACAAACTGTCTGCTAAATGTTCCTGTTTTCTTCCAATGACTGATAACTACACTGAACCTCCAGGCGCAGGGGCAGTATACCACACAACAGCAAAGGCTGTGAGCAAATCACAAAGGAGAGCAGTTGCCTATACGCATGTTCTGCTTGCAAGCTTCCTGGAAGTATCAGTTGGCCATTGTTGGAAGGCAGCCTACTGGGCCAGATGGACCTTTGGCCTGACTGAGCAAGATGCTGGAACCTGGGAGGTCGTGCAGGATGGGCCCATTGCAGGGGGTTGGACTAGATGACCCTTGGGTCCCTTCCATCTCCAAGATCCTATGATTCTATGACTCTGGCACATGCTCTAGGGCGCACAGCAAGGTGTGCTGGTCAAAGGCTACTGGGCTGTACCACCGTGAAATGAATATGCCCTGACACACCCCCAGGGCTCCTCCATGCCTGTGCATTCCAGGGTAAGGCCGACAACAGAGGACAGGCTGTCTCTTGGGGAAGATTTCGTCTGCCATTGCCATCTGCAACCCCCAGATAAGATATTGGGGGTCCCCAAGACTCCCCAGAAGGCAATTTAAAGGCTGCTGGCCTACAAGCGCATTCCACAGTTTCCTCTCTGCTAGGCGGAATAGTCCTGTGAGGCAGTCTCAGGGGCTGTTGCTAAGAACAACTGCAGGCTTCCCAAAAGAGAGAGGAAGGGGCTACTTGCGACCAGAGGAGTGATTCCAAAGCCCAGTGTGAGCAACCAGTTCAGACCTCTGGAGAAAGCAAGCCATCCCTCCTCGGGCAGCCTGCTAGGTGGGCAGGAGGAGAGGAAGGGGGCAGAGGATGGGTGGCAAAATGAGAGGGAGGGAGGGGCAGAGAGAGAGAGAGAGAGAAAGGGAGAGGGAGAATGGGGTGGCACACAGAGGAGGGAAGAGAGAGTTATTGGTGCCAGAATGAGAGAAAGGGGTGGGAGAGAGAGAGAGAGAGAGAGAGAGAGAGAGAGAGAGAGAGAGAGACGGAGGAAAGGGGGTGGCTGCACCAACTGCTGGCATGCAGCCCCCAACAGATTACTCACATGGAAATGCAGCAAGGAAAAAAGCAGCCACCACCCACTGACCCACATGGCATCAACTCAGCAAAGCTGTCCTGCCAACTCGGGCATTTCAAGCACTGAGCAAGGTCTTTGCAACAGAGCTGGCAGGATGGGTCTCTTCAGCCAAGCACCCCAGCCAGGCAATTACGGAGCCCGGCCCTGTAATCAGTGGCTTTGTCATGAATCAGCAGAATGTGCTGACACGCACCACTGGAGGGAGAGGGATTAGAGCGGCGTGCCTCCATTTGGAGCCAGGCTGGGTGCCCAGCTCCGCCTTCTGGGTGCCCAGCAGCAAAAGGGGGAGTGGAAGAGGAGGAGGCAGGCAGGCGGCTGTGTGTCATCTGTGCACGAGATGGGTGGGAGGTCCGTGGCCCCTCCTTGTACACTTTCACCCCACCTACTCCCATTATAAATGGCTCTAACCTCTCCCTCTGTGTTTGGGGAGACTCCCATCCTCTAAGCCAGAGCAGGGAGGGCGCCTGGGGCTGCCACGCCTCTGCTGTCCCTGCCCTGAAAGAACCCTGTGCAGCCCAAAGTCTGGACTGGTTCATCGCCCCAAAGAGCCACTGCCGGTCAGTGAAGAGACAATACGAGCCAGAGGGAGGAACTGTCTGACTCGCCCAGGCCCTGTCTGCACCATACAGTTAAAGCACTATGATATCACTTTAAAGAGTCCTGGCCTCCCTCAAAGAATCCTGGGAACTGTAGTTTGTTAAGGGTACTGAGACTTCTATTCCTCTCACAGGTTACAATTCCGGGGGGTTCCTTGGGAAGAGGGACTGACTGTTAAACCTGTTCTGTAGCACAGTCTCTCCACCCTTGGCTGGTGGGCCACGTGGCTGCTGTCCCATTGCCAAACAGTGGAAAAGCAGTGGAAAGGAATGCGTGACTCAAGGAATATGGGGAGACTCAGGCCAGAGCCGGCTGTGAGGTTCACGTGGACTAGAAACTTGTTCCTTAATGTAAACGAAACCTGGGATTCTCCAAAATAGACCAGACTCTTTGGAGAGAGGAGAAATGCAGCAGTTCACAGCATGGCTGCAGTCACAGAGTAAGTCATTCACCGTATAAAACAAAAACCTCACAAGCTACCTCTTACGTTTGGACCTAAAATAGACTGGGTTGCCACAAGGGGATAAAGACTATTGCCAGGCGCTGGCCCAAGCCTCCCCCCGCATCCCTATGGCAAAGGATGACATAAGGGAAGGCAGCATTGCTAGCAGGAAGAAGAGGTCCCCAAGGACTCTGTCTGAGCTGCAAACAGAGCATGAGATCATTATCAGGTGTTTGCAGCAACCGCTGGCAATTGTCTCAGGAGAGCCCAGCAGGTGAGACCACGCACTCTCCAGGTGCCCACAGCTCCCTCTATTAGAGCCAATCCTAGGGCAAACCTCCAGCCCAAAGGTGCCAAAGAAAGAGAGGCAGAGATGCTGGCGCGTTGCCCGACAAGCTGGCAAATCTCAGGAAAACCGTGTTCTGCAGGTTCATCTAGAAGAGGAGGGTGCTCTCCACTTATTGCATCTAATAAAAAGCAAGATTTATTTGACAGGAGGCGAACGCTGTCTGGCAGAACTGTTCAGATTGTTCCAAACCTCCACACTACTCATGCCAGTTAAGCTCTCTGCCCCAACTTGTGAGGCCGTGACGGCAGGCAGAGCACAGGCGCCCGGGCAGCACTCAGGGCTCCCCATTGGGGCATCTGGTTGGCCACGGTGGGAAAAGGACTAGAAGGACCTTTGGTCTGATCTGGCATCCAGGCTCTTCTCATGTTCTCAACAGCACTGGGAGGTGTAGAAAAGGCCCGAGCCCCTTCCACGACTCCCAGAGCCTTCCTCTTTTAGAAACCATGAGATCTAGAAGCTTGCTTGCAACTTTGGGGAATGAAGTATTCTGGATTGAAGCCAGGTTCTTTTATTCATGACAAGGCTGTGGCCTCATAAAAAGGAAAGGAAAAGGAAGTGTGGTGGGGGCACAAACACTCTGAGGACAGAGGAGCCCTGGAGGAGCCCACACACCGTGGCACCTTCAGTCTCCTCACCTAGTGACTGTCCCGGACCCCCTGCCCCAAGCCTTCTCAATTTACAACATTTAGAGGTTTCTTTTTGTTTTTGCTTGTTTGGTGATGCTGCAGCCTCTGTCTTTTTGGAGGAGTTGATGCTTGCTTTATTTCTCTGTGTTTTACGTGTGTGTTTTTTTTTTTTGGGGGGGGTCATTATAGGTATTTTGCTTGGAAGGTATTATGAGCATCCAATAGGCTAGGGAACCCTGAAGCAGCCTATGGCATGGAGCCTCATCTCTAAGACTCTGCAGTGGGATTCTTTAAAAACATATTAAGAAACATTTAGTGCTTTCGATTGTTCATTAAAATGGAAATAAAACCAGTATTTGTATACTCATACTGTCATACTTGGGACGCAGGTGGCGCTGTGGGTTAAACCACAGAGCCTAGGGCTTGCCGATTGGAAGGTCGGTGGTTTGAATCCCCGCGACGGAGTGAGCTCCCATTGCTCGGTCCCTGCTCCTGCCAACCTAACAGTTCAAAAGCACGTCAAAGTGCAAGCAGATAAATAGGTACCACTCCGGCGGGAAGGTAAACGGAGTTTCCGTGCGCTGCTCTGGTTTGCCAGAAGCAGCTTAGTCATGCTGGCCACATGATCTGGAAGCCGCACACCAGCTCCCTCGGCCAATAAAGTGAGATGAGCGCCACAACCCCAGAGTCTGTCACGACTGGACCTAATGGTCAGGGGTCCCTTTACCTTTACCTTCATACTACAGATGGGAGGGGAAAGACTGAAGATTTAAGATGTGTTTAAGTGTATAGATATCACAAATCCGTCTGACAAAAGGAGAGGGGGGAATTATTTCCAGCCTTCAGTTGTAGAGCTCCATTAGCCACTTCAGCATGCAATTAAGACCTGCCTCGAGCCTGGTTCACACATGCACATTCACCACTTGATGACCTGCATGTGTGAATGGGACGGTGCAGACATCACATTAAGAAGTTTCAAATCCTTGTCACAGAAGCAGTTGCCACACTCAACACACAGCATGTAAGAAGCAAATCGAGTGAATAAAATAGAATTATATGCCCTTGTATCTGAAACAGGAGTCATTCTCCACCACTCAGGCAGGGGCGAAACCAAAGCAAAGTAACTCCCATCTTTCGTCTCACAAACACAGCACCAAAGCCTTGAGAGAAAACAAGGTCCAGTGGCACAGTCCTAATTCAACAGACAAGGCGATGCTTCAAAGAAGGCGGCTCCGCTTCCTCTCCCCAGGACCAGGACAGCTTGAATCCTTTGAGAGCCTGATCCTGCCACTATTTATTTGGAAGTAGAGTAACACTATATTTCACTGGGGAGCTCTTACTCACAAGCAAATGAGAGTTAGTCCTGATTTAAATAATTTATTTTTATTCTATGAACTTCTAGCTCACTCTTCATTAAATTTAATCCCTGTGGAGCAGAGTATAATATAACAAACCTAATGCATAAAATATAATAACACCCCCCTCCCCACACTAATATACGGTCATACCTTGGAAGTTGAACAGAATCCGTTCCGGAAGTCCGTTCGACTTCCAAAGCGTTCAAAAATCAAAGCACGGCTTCTAATTGGCTGCAGGAAGCTTCTGCAGCAAATTGGAAGCCGCAGAAGCCCCCCAAAGAACGTTCGAAAACCAGAACAGTCACTTCCGGGTTTCGGTCGTTTGGGAGCCAAAACGTTTGAGAAGTAAGGGTAGGACTGTAATCTTCAAACAACAAATCCAGAAGTCCAACAAGGGCAGGCCTATTTCCAATAAGAATAACCTAGGAAGAGCCCTGCAGAATCCGGTCCAAGGCCCATCTGGCCCATCATCCTGCTCTCACATGGCCAACCAGGTGCCTCTTGGTGAGAGGTGGGCAGTAAGGATGCCCAAACACTCTGCACCCCTTTGAGGCAGCCTGGGCTCCAGAGCGCAAGGAGGAGCAAGAGCTTTTTTGGAAGGAGCAGAGGAAAAACTCCAGGCCAGACTGGATCAGCTACGAGGACAAGATTCTTACTTCAGCACAGAAAGTGGGGAGGCAGCAGCAGCCCCCCCTACCTTTGCTACTCACATGCCTTCTTTCTTTTTCAAAGGAAACTACCATGGGTCATATCCAATTGTGGTTTGCACTCACAGGAAGAAGCACCCAGCTTCCACTCCTTCCCCATCCCCTTGTTTACTGTTGCAGAGGGTTCACTCAGGCTCCAGGAGCAGCTCTTCGGAGGGTTGGGTGACTGCAGCAGTGAGGGGGGTTGAGACTGCAAAAAATGGGGGTTCAGCCTTCCAGAACTGCTTTCCACTTAAGCACAGTGGCCACTATAATAATAATAATAATAATAATAATAATAATAATAATAATAATTTATTATTTGTACCCCGCCCATCTGGCTGGGTTTCCCCAGCCACTCTGGGCGGCTTCCATAGAAACCAAAAATACACTAAAATATCACAGATTAAAAACTTCCCTGAACAGGGCTGCCTTAAGATGTCTTCTGAATGTCAGGTAGTTGTTTATCGCTTTGACATCTGCTGGAAGGGCGTTCCACAGGGCGGGCGCCACTACCGAGAAGGCCCTCTGCCTGGTTCCCTGTAGCTTTGCTTCTCGCAATGAGGGAACCGCCAGAAGGCCCTCGGCGCTGGACCTCAGCGTCTGGGCAGAATGATGAGGGTGGAGACGCTCCTTCAGGTATACTGGACCGAGGCCGTTTAGGGCTTTAAAGGTCAGCACCAACACTTTGAATTGTGCTCGGAAACGTACTGGGAGCCAATGTAGGTCTTTCAAGACCGGTGTTATGTGGTCTCGGCGGCTGCTCCCAGTCACCAGTCTAGCTGCCGCATTCTGGATTAGTTGCAGTTTCCGAGCCACCTTCAAAGGTAGCCCCACGTAGAGCGCTTTTTACTATACATTTTTATGTAATGCAACAATAAAAGAAGAGATAAATATAAATATTTATGTTATTTATGTTCTCCAAGGAACTTGAGGTGTCACCCATGGCTCTTCCCCTCCTCAGTCAATCCCCACAACTGCCCTGTTAGGTAGGATAGGTTGAGGGGCAGAGAGACAGGCCGAAGGCCAACCAGTGATCTACAGGAACGAGTGGAGATTCGAACCCTGGTCTCCCAAGTCCTCGCCTGACACTCTAACCTCTACACCACCCTGGCTCTCATTGGGAATCGCAATTCACCTCTCACCTCCCCATTTTACATATTATTTCACACACAGGCTTAATCAAAATATTAAATTGTTAAGATCTAACCTGGTAGGGCAGGAATATTCAGGTGAGTGTTGCCGAATGATAGGGCAGAGTCCCCAACGAGGGGGGAAAGTGCAAGCGAGGGGAAATAAAACAGGTCTATGCAAAAACTAGCACAGATGAAGTCAAGCTGAGCTAGAAGCTCTCTCTCCAAAGCGCTAGGTCAGGGGTGGCCAAACTTTTTTCAGAGACGGCTGGATTTGATGAGTGAGGGCCAACCAAAGTTGTTGAGTCGAAAACACCAATGTGGTTATCCCCACTGGAGATAATGAGCACGAAAAAAGTCAATATGACAGGAGATTGGATTACATATGAAAATTTAATAATCAAAGAAGGTGATAAATGGAATTTGAAACCATATGAAGAGGTTAAAGAAAAAGTGTATGATTGGCTGCATTATTTTCAATTGAATGCAATGTTTAAAAAAGAGATGCGGGAGAAAGGTTACTCAGGAAAAAAATCAAAGTTTCAGCAAGAAATTTTGAATAGTGATGTAAAAGTATTGTCAAAAATGTACAAACTATTACTTGAATGGCATACAAAAGATGAGGAAGTTAAAACGGCAATGATTCAATGGGCTAAAGATTTTGGTTACAATATACAATTTGATGATTGGATAAGGTTATGGAAAGAGGGAATGAAATTCACCGCATGTACCACGATAAAAGAGAATGTGATGAAAATGTTATACAGATGGTATATAACTCCAGTGAAATTAGGTAAGATGTTTAAAGTTAGTAATAAATGTTGGAAATGTCAGGAGAAAGAAGGAACATTTTATCACATGTGGTGGGAATGCAAGAAAGTGAAAAGCTTCTGGGAAATGATTTATAACGAGATGAAAAAAATGATGAGATACACGTTTGTAAAGAAACCAGAAGCATTGTTATTAGGCATACTAGGCAATGATGTTGAAAAGAAAGATGTGAAACTATTTAGATATGCAGTTACAGCTGCCAGAATCTTGATGGCCCAAAAATGGAAACAGGAAGAAATGCCAACGAGGGAGGAATGGAGAATGAAACTGATGGAATACGCAGAGATGGATAAATTAACATGTAAAATTAGAGACCAACGCGATCAGAGGTTCACCGAGGACTGGAACAAATTTACAGAGTATATCAAAACTGTGTGTGATCAGGAAATAACGCTTGTTGGATTTCAGGAAGCTTTGTGAAGAGAATAGTAAGGAATGTTGTTTAAAAGGAAAGATAAAATAAGGACTGTTAAAGTGCAACACAAGTTAAGGAATGTGAAATGTTGTGAAAAATATGGAAATTGTCAGATAGGTTGATGGAAGTCTATAAGATGTATAAGTTAAATTGGATGTTAAATTGTAATTGGATTGGTTATTATAAATTTGAATAAAAATTAATTATAAAAAAAAAAAAAGTTGTTGAGCTTTTTTTAAGGATTATAGGGCTTTTGCTGCAGGAAATAAACTGCCACGGGGGCCGGATTAAATCGACCAGAGGGCCAAATTAGGCTCACAAAATGAACTTTGTACATGCCTGCGCTAGGTGGTTTTTTTGTTGAGGAAAGGATTATATTATTATTATTATTATTATTATTATTATTATTATTATTATTATTTAAAAAGCACCTTCCACTTCTGAAATGAAATACTGTAGACCTGGTCTACCCATCCAGAAGAAAAATGAGTTGGTTGAATCCTGAGGGGCTGGAGGGGGTCATCTTGCAGATATGCAATTAAGTCTGCAAGTGTTCCCTGATCCTGGGGCCCAAATCTGCCATAAAGCTCCCACCCCCAGGCTTCCATATTTAGTTCAGATCTGTTGCATCAACCTAGCCATTATCAAAACATCCCGTTGTTTATTAATCCAATCTGTCTCAATGGTCGGAAGAGACTTCTAATGTTGCACAATAAGCATCTTTGCAGCAGGCAACATAGTTTGGATTTTTTTTTTATGAAAGTGAGCAGCAGCAACACCATCAACATTGCTTAATGTTTTAACAAAAAGGCTGTGATTTCTACCATTTCCTGATGGACTGGAGCGCAAAACTGCAGTGAAATAAGACAAGACCACCCTGTGTGTTTATAAGTGCAGCTTCTCAGGCTTGACCTTTCCAGGTGTTAAACATCAAGATGCCACAGCTTTTCTTTAAGGCTAAGATCCCAGCAATGGTCTTGTCCATATGGCCATTAATGTTTCATATCCACAACTGGGATGGGCAGGCTTGATGACGTGCAGGATCTGCCTACTTTGTTTTTACTGAAAACCCCAAATCCCAGCACCTGGAGTCTGGTGCAAAAGACATGCACTTTGAATTAAATAATTCTGAGCCCAGGGACTTGATTTTGAGCATCAGAACTGGGTGTTCAGAGTCCTTCCAGACACAAAATCCACCCCTGGTCACTGCCCCCCAACACCCAGCTCTCACCATTTAAACAGTATAATTTGGGGGAGGGGCCACTTTGTTGCTGCTTATACCATTAGAAATCTTGCCAACCTACCGCAAGCCACCCAGAGATCTGGATCCAGATCTATCTTCTGTATGTTCTTCATACAGAATATATTGCTCTAAAAGTGTGTTCCGTTTTTTAAACCAATATATCTTGATTCCTGGATCAAATCAAGCAAGCTATTGTATGCAGCCAAAGGACTGCTCTTAAAAGGCTCTTCTGTCGTGTTTTACTAACCTTCCCAAATGGGTCTTCCTTTCCTAATTTTACTGTGATATGAGCAGTACCTGGGACAGGCTGCAGTTAAGAACTTCAGAAGAGGCTGTGCCAATCGGGTCAGCATCCTGGTCTCACTGTGGCCAAGCAGACGCCTCCCTGGGGAGCCACAGGCAGGACTTGAGTGTCACAGCCCTCCGGCATTTTGAGGTACACTGCCTCTCATAGGGCACAGGCATTGTGGCTGGTAGCTACTGGCAGCCTTTTCCTCCATTAATGGGTCTAATACTCTCTTAAAGCCGTCCAAGGAGGTGGCCAGCGCTACTTCTTCTGAGAGCAAATTCCATAATTTAACTATGTGCTATGTCAAGAAGTATTTTTCTTATGTCGGACCTGAATCTGCTAATGTTCAGCAGCATGCAGTTTGGGGGGGGGAGATAAAGGAGCTCTGTATATACTACTCAGTAACACAGATATTATTGCATAACCATTTCTCTGAAGAAGAACAATGGCTGAAGATAGGGCAGGGGCATGAATAGAGGAGGAAGGGCTTATGCCCTTGCCTAGGTCTGGCCCACAGTGACCTCTGGAGCCCATGGCATATTATAGCGACAGAAAGGAGAGAGGAAACAGAACTGCCCCATGGTGTGCCTGCGCTCAGGTCTCAATAACACACCTACCAGCTCTCAGTTAATCCTGGTCCAACTCAAAAAGGCATATGAAGCTTTATAGTCATTAGCTGGGGGAGGAAATATTTTAGAGGCACCAACAAAACCGTGCAGAATGGAAAAGCCCCCCCCCCCAAAAAAAAATCCTGCTGGGAAAGGAACATACAGATGGCCTGAGGCTAGACCCTTAGCATCCTCAGCGCTGTCAGAAAAGTTCCTGTCCAAGCACACAGTCAACTGCTCAGGCGGATGAACTGTCACAGCCCAGTCCTGCTTCTGCTATTTATTATCTCAATACCTTCCAGAACTGGCCAGCACTACAGCCCCATCACTTCAGAGGAGAGTCATCAAGCGATTTAGTCCCCTCCTCCACCACTGTTCCCCTGCCAAGTCCTTCTCCCTACGCTGTCAGTTCTGGATGACGAGTCCGCAGCAGATCAAGAGCCCACCACCGGCCCACGAGTGCATCACCTCACACAAGGCCCTATTAATTTCCTCCCAGCTTCCGTTGCTCCAGCCTATGAGGTCACTCAGTATCACCCTTTGGTCGTCTTCCAATCCTCATCTCTGCCAGCGCCTCTTAACTTGGGGTCATCAGTGAATTTTAGAACACCACACATCCCCCCCCCCCCCGTAAGGAAAAGAAGTGGGGGAAACAAAACGGTCTAAAAGCTGATCTGGGAAGCACATGCTCCTTTACTGTTTGCTGTTTGAATAGAAAATCATCTTTGGAAAAGATGGTAGGAGGAAGGCAAGTGGTGAGCTGCCCTTTTGCATTCTTCTCCCTGCACTTTCGGGTCTTCTTGCCCCAAAGGAGTTTCTTTAATAGGTTAGTATTATGGTTCTTGTTCATTATTTATTACTATTATTGATGATGATGATGCCTCAACATCTATACGGACAATGCTTTACAGAGTAAGATAAGCAAAAACAAAAGAGGCTCCTGAGCAAGATATTGCAGTCTAAATTTCGCCAAGTGGGCAGAGCAACGGAAAGAGAGCAGCCAGGGGAACAAGGGATGGGTGTGAGCCAATGCAATTGTGCACGTTGGGTTTCATTTCATCTGGAGGCAAGGACATCAAAGGAGTTAAAATAGGCACTCTGATAATGCCTCTTGCTTGCCTGAATGGAGGGATGTGTCTGTGGGTACAAACCTCCGGCTTCAGCCTGGCTGACACAAAAACCCCAGTACACAAAGCCAGAGTCTCATTCACCCCCTTTTGCCTCCGACTCTCTCTGCCGTTGGCAAGTGGTCCTTGGAAGGTTGCCCACGAAGGAATGTGGACTCAAAAAATACCTTCACCCCAAGTTAAACCCCCCCAAAGTGAACTTTGAAGAGCATAAAGTTTGGTTTGCAAAGAAGGCATGGCACCGAATATCATCTTAAATGGGGTGTATCCTGAGCTGCTTGCTTCCAGCCTTGGTGCAAACGCTGATTGACGGGGCCCACAGGGCACTTTCTGACAGCCATTCCCAGCTTCCATCTGCCAGCCAAACAGACTCTGCCGATCCATCAAGCAGGATCAGTGCAGGTCACACAATCCGAATGAATGACAGCACTGGGGGGGGGGAAAGAAACCCACAAAAAACCCACAGAGCCAGCATGACGGCCTGAAGGCCCATGAGGCTACAACCTTGCTGAAGCTACAGGAGTCAGTACTAGGAGCACAGACTGTCTGAAAACTGTATGGACTCAAGCAGAACCCTTGAATTCTACTGGAGGCGAGGCAGAATTCAATTCATTTATTTACTTAGGTCAGTGGTTTTCAGCCCGTGCACCGTGGGCCCCTGGGGTGCCTTGAATGGTGGTCGGGTGCCACAGGCAACACTGGCCTCTGTCCCTCTTTCCTTCCCTCCCTCCTCTGATGCCCTCTCATGTCTCTGCCTCCCAAAGGCTTGCACAGCTGTTTGTTGCAGCAGCCCTGGCTACAAGCTCCCCAGGCGAAAGGTGCTTCTAGGGCAGTGTGAGGAGGCACCTCTCTTTGGGGCGGGGGGGCAGTTCAGGGACCTGGGGCAGCAGCTGTGGCTGCCCAGAAGACTCCCAAGGAGGGGGGAGAAGAGAGGAGGCTGAGGGAACCCTCCACAATGGAGGGTGTTTGAAAAGGGGTGAGGGGCTGCTGGCTCTGTAACTGGGCTCCTGAGCCCCACTGGGTGCCGCAGAAAGAATGTAGTTGGTGAAGGGAGCTGTGGACCTAAAAAGGTTGAAAACCTCTGCCTTAGGTGGTTGACACACCACCCTTTGTGCAAGCCACAGGGACACAGCTCTGCAGCAGAGCATCTGCTTTGCACGAAGGTCCCAGGTTCACTCCCCAAGGTCTTCAGGTAGGGCTGGGAGAGTCTCCCGTCTGAGACTCTGGAGGGCTGTTGCCAGTCAGTGTAGGCAATACTGAGCTAGGGGGACCAATAGTCTGACACAGGCAGCTTCCTGTGTTTCCTACACAAGTTGTCCCTCTGCACCCCTGGCAAGGGAAACAGCCACACATGGGGCCCCAGCCACATGGATGGGTCCTTCAGATGCCATCCACAGCCATGTGGGATCATGCCACACAAAAGAGGGTCCCACAGCACTGCAGTTGTGCACAAAGAAGCCTAAGCCATGAGTGTTTCCGTCTGACCCTCTCTGGAGTGGCACCAGTCGCAAAATCAGCTGACTTCTCCAAGTCTGGGTTCTTCTTAAAAATGAGCATACAACTGGATTTCCAATTCAAGCCGCTTCTCCTTCTTTGGAGTCTCCTTCTTTGGAGGTCTTTAAGCAGAGGCTTGACAACCATATGTCAGGAGTGCTCTGATGGTGTTTCCTGCTTGGCAGGGGGTTGGACTCGATGGCCCTTGTGGTCTCTTCCAACTCTATGATTCTATGATTCTATGATTCTGCCTCTAGCTGGCCTAACTCCTCCCTATTTTGCATTTAATTTACAGTGTTTGCTTGCCCCAACTCCCCAGCTTAATTAACAGCTCGCTTGCGAGCCTCAGTCAAACCCACATGCAAAGTTCCACCAGATCACAGCACTCCTTGTGGTTTTTAAGGTTTCCTCGTTGTCAACAGTTGGATCAAGGGACGGGCTTCTTGGAGAAGTCTCCATTCTGAGCCAGGGACAAGGAAGTGGCTTTGAACTCCCAGCGCAGCCTGACCTGGCCCTGTGCTTGCTGCAACCTGGTTATCTCCAGGTGCTGTGGACTAAAAACCCCAACAGCCCCTGTGTCATATATGGCTGTGCTAGCTGGGGCTGATGGGACTTGTAGTTTAATAGATCTAGTTCAATGCTGGTCATTGACCCTAATAATAAAGATTTGATTTGATTTACAAGCAACTGGAGAGTTGCTAAGGCTGCCTTGGAAGATTTGGTGCTAACAGAAGTCACCAACAGCAAGGAACTTTGCAGAATAGTTGTGAGCCCCACTAGAGAACCAGCAGCCAAAGAGCCTCTCTGGGATGCCCTAAAGCGACTTAACTCTCTGCCTTGCTTGTGTGGGACTGGAGGGAAGCTGTGGGCTGCTCACATGGAAGCAGCTCCAAGGGTTTGGGCACATGCAGAATCCTTGGAAGCAACCCCCCACTTGAGAGGCAATTGTACTGCATCCCCCAGGGCAAGGTTGCAGATCACGCAGGAGCCTCAAGCCTTCAGCAGTGGGACCTGCCAACATATAAGCACAGCCTTCTGAAACAGACTACAACGCACGCCTTGCAAAATGCAGCAGTTGCTTCCGTGTTCCTCTTGCTCTGGGTCAGAGTCCCCCGTCCCCCCACACTGTGCATGTACAACACCCAACAAGCACAGCACCCCCCCAATCCCTTTGGCGTATGGGCAGGCGCTGTGACGATTAGAGCACAATAACAGCAAGCACTGACTTGGCAGGCATTTGCCTTCTCCTGGTTCTGGCAAATGGCCCAAAGGACAGAATTCTGGTCAGGCCTGTACAATTCTGGCTGGGTGGAAACTCTAGGCATCTCCTCCTCCCCACATGTGCTGCAAGGGAGGGGCAGGAGCAGCTCTATCTAATGAAAAGGCTGGGTAACCACACCAACCAGCCAGGTGACTCTGCCAGGTCACCCTGATCCACAGTCCTTGCTTTCATCCACCCCATACGGTTCCCATTCAAGGCCCAAACTGCATTCAAGAAAGACAAAAAAAAACCAAAAACAAAACAAAAAACCTTGACTCTTTTGCACTGTAGCTTTAGCATCTGCTCCAGTCACTTTTTCAAACGTATTCCCACTTCAGCCATCAGGACTAGAAGCTTAGAGGTGAAAGATTCCTGTTGGCAGGGCGGTGCATAAAGTTCCAGTTTTCAAAACAGTAAAAACTAGATTGTTGCTTTTGTAAAGCCACTGACTCTTCCTCCTGAGTCTATTACAATGCTTTATCTCATTTGTTTTTCGCTTTAACTGCTTTGGTAGTAACTTTAATTGTTTTAGTAGTTTGTACTAATAGTTTTTAATTGTCGTAGAGATTTTTTTATATATTCAATGGTATAAAATGGTCCTTAACAAGTAAACTAAGGCAGAGCCAGGACTCAAATTCAGTCCAAGGTCTGATTCCACCATCTGGGCTGCAGCTTCACGAAGCAACCCCTTACCCAGCCACAGTCTGAAGTTAGAAGGAAATACCACGAGGGTCAAAAGGCTTAGAGGCAAAAGTCCCTTAACCAACAACCCTTGAGAACTTCTGCCGAGTCCCTGCCTGCCTTGGAGCCCAGATCACCCAAGGCCCAAGGCGCTGCCCTGCTTTCTTTGGCTTCACCCTAAAAAGAAGTGGGAGGAGGAGGGGGCTGGGGGGGCAGCCTCAGGGCAGCTGCCAGGGACAGAGATGTCTTGGTGCCCCATTCAGGGAATGCCCTCTCCAGAGCAGCTCACCTGGGGATCAAATGTGGTATTTTTAGGCACAGAGTGAAGACCTTTTCTCCCTCCAAGGCCCCTTTCCACAGCACCACCCACATTTGCCTGGAGCTTTTCTACAACTCTTTACATCTTAATCTGTGGGCTGCTCACATATTTACACTGGCTTTTCAAAGTCGTCTTCTCTGTTCCTAATTCTTAGTTACAGGGGTAGCACAGAAATGATGGTTTGTTTCCAAAAGAAGTGGGGAGATAAGCATCCTACCACAAGGATTTCCACTTGCACAACAGAAACACACACACACCCCGCTCCCCTGTGTGCCCCCTAAACCCGTTCTGGGGTTCCCCCAACCCTCCAGATCAGACCTGGGGAGGGTGCAGGGGTGGGTGGGGAAATCTCTGCCCTGGTGGGATGTGTTAGCTGGATGGCGTCCTAAATATATAAAAATCAGCTCCCCGTGAAGAGCTGCCTGGCTGCGCTTCACACCCGCTTTCTGTCTCTGGGTTCCTTTGCTCTGCCTGTTTGCCTTTGAAGTCCTGGCTAGCCCTCAGCCCATCCAAGGCAGTTTGCTGAAGGAAAAGCTCAGAGGAGAAAAGAACAGAAGAATCCAAGCAGACCAGATACCTGGGTGATGCCAGAGGCACCGGTCTCCATCTCCTCTGAAACTAGGCTCAGGGCAAGGAAGAGGCAAGGCTCAAAGAGTGGGTGGGGGAAGGGAGGGAACCTCCAAGTTATTAGCTCACATGTCATTAACACTGCCAGCCCACCCTTTTAATGGAGAAAGAGGTGCATTTCCAGTTCACACAGGGTTTCAGACATGAAAAAGTCTTATCTGGAGTCTTCCAAAGAGTGGGTAAGACTTTAGGCCAGAGTAATAGATCTGTAAAGTTAAAATGTGCTATAGAGAAAACTACTGGACACTTTTGCATTGTAGCTTTAGCATCTGTTACAGTCACCTGTTCAGTCTGGTCACCATTACAACCTTGTTTTAAAATATTACTGTTTATAATAATTATAATAATAATAATTTATTATTTATACCCTGTCCACCTGACTGAGTTTCCCAACCCACTCTGGGCGGCTCAAACAGAATATTAATAATAATAAAGCAATAAAACATCAAACATTTAAAACTTCCCTAAACCTTCAGATGTCCTCTAAAAGTCAGATACAGTGGTACCTCGGGTCACAGACGCTTCAGGTTACAGACGCTTCAGGTTACAGATGCTTCCACATTACAGACTCCACTAACCCAGAAATAGTACCTCGGGTTAAGAACTTTGCTTCAGGAAGAGAACAGAAATCGTGCGGCGGCAGCAATGGGAGGCCGGCCCCATTAGCTAAAGTGGTACCTCAGGTTAAGAACAGTTTCAGGTTAAGAACGGAACTCCAGAACAAATTAAGTTCTTAACCCGAGATACCACTGTAGTTGTTTATTTCCTTGACATCTGATGGGAGGGCATTTCACAGGGCGGGCGCCACTACCAAGAAGGCCCTCTGCTTTTCAGGGGCAGCCGCTGCTTTTTTAAATAAACACTATGCATTTTTTATTTCTATAAAGCCACCAATATGCATTTAAAATAGAACAGAAAGGGAGAGGAAAGCCTGTAACCTCACTGCCCACTTAAGGGAGATGTTATCTAGGTCTCTGTTGTGGATATGCAAGCACACAGTGGACATCTATCAAGCTTCCATTTTCACCCTGGCATACGGGTTGGGCCAAGAAAGGCGTACTTGACTCACCTTTGTAGGGGACTGTTTTCCGGGGCACCAGGTTCCACCAGTTGCTAACCGAGGAGGCACCCACACTCAGAACTACAGAGGCCAGGAAACACATGCCCAGGGCTGGGCTGGCGGCCATGGTGACCAGGACGCAAGGCTCCCACTTCTCCCGCTGCCGTCCGAGGAGGCTCCTGCTGCGATGCCTTCCTCTCGCTCCGTCAGGGGCCCTGACAACAATGGAAGGAAGGAGGTTAGCCTGGCTAAGGTTACAGCGGCCTCAATTATGAATGAACAGTGTCAGAATCGGATGGTGGGAAAGGAAGGGGGAGGGAAAGAGGATGCAGAGGGGAACAAAGGGGGCATTGAGAGAGTTTCCACTCAGGTACTGTGATGATCGGTTCCTGCTTGAAGGGAAGGAGCACGTGGCAGCCAGGATGAGTCAGGCTGTGAGTAACCGGGGCTCGAAATGGGAGGAAACCCCCCCCCAGCACATATACATCACCACCCCCTTCATACACTTGTCCAGTTCTGAAATTCCACTTCCTGTGTGTCTATATCAATAAAAAGGGTTTCCTGGACATCACAGGACACTGACCTGAAAGTGAGTCATTGCGAAATATACCCCAGAGCATTAAAAAAGGTAACCACTAATGTGCCCATTAAGGCTGTGATGCTGATAATGGTTTCTGATCTGAGGTGTACCAAGACTCTCAGCCTTGGGAGCAGAGTTCAAGCTAGGGAATTCGGACAGAGGAACAGCAGGTTATGAATGCATTTCCTAGGCTGGAGGCAGACGAGAAGACCTTCTTTTTAAAGGCAGCGGGGGAGCGGGGAATGACCTGTGAAGGCTCCTTCAAGCCACCACTTCCAGCTGGTGAATGTCAATGTGCAAGCAATGTGTGCTCTTCTGTGTTTTTTGGTGCAGTTTGGGCAGCTGCTTCTTTTGCAGAGTTGGAGAAGTTTTGCTTCTTAGGGTGATTGGCTTTGGACCACAACTCCTATTATTCCCATGTGGAGGCTATCAGGCTGGTTGTCAAACACCTGCTTTTTACACACACACACACACACACACACACACACACACACACACACACGCCACCTCCTCTTCTCAAATTGTCTTTAGAAGCAGGCCAGCCCCCACCACAAAACTATTTAGCAGAGTCAAGAGTGAGGTGAATATACACACACCACAAGCCATGATCTTTTTCCAAGTGCCCAGAGTGTTTCTGGAGAATTTGGGGAAACTGAACTACTGTAGTGGCAGAGTGTGAATTAGCTCCTCTTCAGTTCATTTACCCATAATTAATTCCCCAAGATGTCTTACTCCGAATCAATTCCATTCCCCCCGTGCATTACCCCAAGTTATATTAAACCATTTCATACACCCCACAATTCATATCCCACTCAATAACCCACTCATGTCACCCTATCCCTAAATTCTCCAGAAGCAGCCTGGGCACTCGGGGAAATAAATGCTGTGGCCCGTGTGGTGGTTAGAGTGCTGGACCAGGGCCTGGGGAGCGGGTTCAAATCCCACCCAGCCACACCACTTGCTGGGTGCGACCCTGAGCCAACCATCTCTCAGCACAACCTCCCTCCCAGGGTTGTGAAGATATAATAAAGAGAAGGAGTATGAAAGGTGAGATATAAATGTATACTAATAATTCAGCAGTTTTGATTGTTGTCCTAAGACATAAAAATATTTGTAATGTTTCTCAAGAAAGAAAACCTAACTGCTATAATAATTTGCTGGTTTAATTTCACCAGCCAACCAACCACAGCGCTTGTTAAGCGTTCCCTCGGGTCAAATGGCTGGTGGGCTTGTTGTGCTCCCTGCAGGCCCAGCTTGGCCAGATTATTTGTTGTGCTAACAGCCTCCTTGCTACATTTTGCTCTTGGGTTTGATAACCACAGCTGGAATGGGATTGGCACCTCAGAGAAAAGCCATCCAACGGTGCAGAACAGCACTGGCTTAATTTGATAGAACAAGTTCCTCATCGCTTTCTTTCCAACTTGTTCGCCATGGAATATTAACCTTGGGAACAAAAAGAGTAGCAAGGCA
The DNA here is from genome assembly GCF_964270895.1 of Podarcis filfolensis. Classification (NCBI taxonomy): domain Eukaryota; kingdom Metazoa; phylum Chordata; class Lepidosauria; order Squamata; family Lacertidae; genus Podarcis; species Podarcis filfolensis. The sequence goes on along the minus strand of NC_139611.1, from coordinate 2,305,293 downwards.
TTTTTCCCATATTTAAACTGGTCTTCTCTACAGTAGGATTAGGCAGAACAAGGTAGATACATAGAATCATAGAGTTGGCCGAATCAACCAAATCCTTTTTGATCTGCCATGTGCTCAAACCCAGGGAAATCTTTTTCTGGCTTCAAACACAGAAACTAGATTCTGGGGGGAAACACCCAAAAAAACCCTGACACAATTTTTGAAGGAGCAACCTGTCTCTTGCTGTGCAAGCCCAGAATACCTGGCTCAATTTGCACAGATAGCACCTCTTCAAGAAAATGTCACTTTCAAACTCCTGTTCTGCAGAAACAGGCATTCACTTCTCCCAAGGAGAGCACGGCACAACTTCCTGCCACACACCTGTGGGTGAATCACATCCAAGCGCAACAGAGCAACAGCTGCTGCTTAATTTGTATTGATCAAGGATTCCTTTCAGAATCTGGCTAGACAGATCAACAGCCTGACTCAGTTAAAGGCAGCTTCCTATGTCCTAAGTTGTTCTGAGTCTTTCCCATTTCTCCACCTGAAGCCCATGAGCATGTGCAGAATGCACTTAAACCCCATCACTTCTGAATCTAACTGACATTCAGGGGCAGGGCTAGCCCACACGCTTGAGCCAATGCATTTGTCTACATCTGGAATACAGCCTCTGAATAGCCAATAGCTAGACCAATCCAACAGCAGCAGCCTGAGATCCTCTAAATCTTACCTGGCTTGAGATTTGTAGACAAGATCTTCAAGGGCATCAAGAATGCGCTCTCCCCCACCCCTTGCAGAATTATGTTTCCCAGGTTGGTTAACCATGACAGTCTGAAAACGGTTAAAGCACACAAGTGCAGACAGGGACTCAGATGCCCCTCTCTGCGCAGCCCTCCAAATCAGAAGCTGAGCATCCAGCAAAGCACAGTGGAAGACTTGGGAGAGGAGGGGAGGATGGAGAATTACAAACAAGCGTGAACACTCACATTCCCAACAGGAAGGAGAGAATGGAGAGACCAGGCTGAGAACCAGCCAACCAAGTAATTGTATACTATTTCATTTCAGGACTTTATAAATCCAGAAAATTGTTCTGAACAAGACAGCTAATTTCAGCTCTCCCCAGTCCAATCCCAAAACTCTAGGCCAGCCTTTGCCAACTTGGTGCCCTCCAGAGGTTGTTGGGAGGGACAGGTGGGAATTGCAGTCTAACAAACTCTGGAGGGCATCAGGTTGGCAACACCCCAAACTTGATTAGGGGGAGTGCCATAGTTCTGTGGTAGGTAATCAATACTTCAAGGACTGCCTCTCCCCATATGAACCGACCTGGACCCTGCGATCATCATCTGAGACCCTTCTTGGTGCCCCTCCTCCATGAGAGGTCCAGAGGGTGGCAGCACAAGAACGGGCCTTTTCTGCGGTGGCTCCCTGCTTGTGGAATGCTCTCCCCAGGCAGGCTTGTCTGGCTCCTTCATTATATATCTGTAAGTGCCAGGCAAAAACATTCCTCTTCTCCCAGATCTGAAACCTTGGAAAGTCACTGCCAGCAAGTGTAGATGATACTGAGCTAGGTAAGACTGATGGAATAAGACAGCTTCCTAAATTTTGCCTCCAACTTGAGATGCTGGGTTTAATCCTCCTTGCCAGCCACCAGAGCTTAGTTCTGAGCCAAGGCAGACCACAACTTAAGACTTCCACTGCCACAAAGGTCCCGATGTGCAATTGCTGCACCAGCTGTGGTTTTACCCAATGGTGAGGGAAAGGCACTCTGCACAGGTTCATAGTCTTGGGGGGCTTCAAATCCCCACCCAGCCACAAACTTGAGTGGCAGCATGCAAGTGACTCAGTTTCAATTCCCCATGTGTAATCTGAGAAAAGGCTTCTGGGGCTAATAAGTGCCCCTCCACGCACATATTAAATCCTGCCGGCAGCAGGCAATCCACACAAAAAGGCAGCAGCAAGACTAAATGGATACCAACATTGCCTGCAGGATAGGTCTATCAGTAGCAAAGAGGACAACACAAAACCTCCATGTACAGAGGAAGTATACCTCCAAATATCAGGTGTTGTGGAGAAAGAGCAGAGAAACCACATTGTTAAAAGTAGGAAATTGGTTCCTACAAAAGAGGACGTGGACAAATTCATGAAGAAGGCGGCTATCCACAACCACTAGCGATTGTCGCCAGCGTTCAAAACCTGTCAGGTGCCGGGCGCATTTTGCACCTGACTATTGGCCACTTGCGACCAAGTGAAGATGCCCAGGTGCCAGGGTGGCAGGTGACGTCTCCACTACCTGGAGGTGCCTGCCTGGGGATCTTGTCTGTTTTCACACACTAGCAACACATCCTTTAGAATTCTATTTGTGATATTTTATCTGCACAATCAGAAAGAAATTCAGGAACAAAAAAGTTGTATTGAAAAATACGACTTTTGAGCAGTCTGGCCCCAAAGTGGAAACTAGACATTCAATTTTGGCAACTGTAACCCTGGTTTAAGGAGCCATTTGGCGCCTGGCTTATGTATCTGTGCTCTTCGGCTCAGGTCCTGCTTGCAGGTCTCCCAGAGGCACCTGGTGGTCAGCCATTGTGAGAAGAGGGGGCTGGACTGGACGGGCCACTGGCCCGAACCAGGAGCCAGGCCCCTTCCCACAAAACATCTTCGCCTTCACAAACCTTGCCTGTGAGCTTCCTAGAGCTGGCGAGCTGCTTACAGAATATTGGATTAGATGGCTGTCGTCTGACACAGTGATTTATATATTTGCGTGCTGCTCCCACTACGCACATGTGCTCACACACATGCGCACATGTGCTGGAGGAGAAAATGAGTCCTTGCTCTCCTCGTCCCCAGTAATGTGATTTGCTGGCTGCCCCCTCTCCTCCCAAGGGCAGAGTTTCATGCCACACTTCCCAAACTGGCTTCCTTCCAAGGCGGCAGGAGTCTGGGGGCTACCTGTCTGTTGGCTCTGCTTGTTCGCAAGCCAGTTTGCCTTCTCTTCAAATTATTCCAGACAGGGAAGCAGCAAAGTCAACTCCCCACACGACCCTCCGGTCAGCAGGACTCACACAGCAAGACTCTGCAGTGTGTGCCGGTTAAAACATGGTAGAAAACTGCCCCCGAGAGCCCACCCACAATCCGAGGCCCGTCCCTCCCCTCCCCCCATCAGGCACACAAAGCCAATTAGGACGTCGTGGTTTTTTAATATCATCAAAGCGCCCTGCCAAGGCTCCCAACAGCCACAGCCGTTCGGCCTGCATCATTATGCCCACTTAACAGATCAGAAGCCGGGGATGAGTAACAGCCCATGGGGTGGCTAGAACCAGTTTTCACGGCACTCCACCTCCTAGGGCTAATTTAAAATTAAAGTAACTATATATACCTACAGAGCAAAGCAAGGTATTTGAACCTAGAAAACCTGGGATCCACTTTGCGCTTGGTCATGTGCAGACACAAGCCACTCAGGCACCAGGGTAATTTGGGGGTATTTGTGGCTCACCTGACAGCACTGTTGTCGGAAGGATAAATGTAAAGAACAGGGCCCATTAAAATGTTCTGTCAGTCATTCCCTAGGCAAGGTTGGCAAAGTCACTCCTGCCCCCCAGCCTCAGGGGCGCAGTCTGTAAAACGGGAAGACTGCAGACCTAAAAACACTACTTAGCATCTCCACACCTATGCCACCCGTGTTCAGAATTGCTTCACAAACATTTACCTCGCTAATCCTCACAACAACCCTTTAAGGTAGGTCCACAGACAGCAAAAAGCAAAGACTGGGAGCCAGTTGTCTGAGGCCCCTTTTAAGCAGAGCTTGGCTGGCCGTCTGACAGGCACCGCAGGGGGTCCCTTCCAACTCTACAATCTATAATTCTTGGTAAGTTCATGGCAGACCCACCCAGAGGGCACTATTGACTGAAAAGTATATCAACTGCCAAAAATAAAGTAGCAAAATAAGTCCGTTTTGAATGATCTGCTTCCTTCAGCCATCCTGCTACATTTCTGTATATGGTTGGTATCTAACTAATTTCTACAATGAAATTAATGAGTAAGTTGTGTCAATTAACATCAATTTCTATGCCTACAAAGCCACCAACTAACAAAAGTGAAAATGCTGCCGTTTAGCTGGTCTTTGGGGGGCAGAGCCAAGTGTGGGTCTCAGCTGGGGGCAGGCTGGGTCAGGGCCCAATAGCTTTCAGAAGGCTGTGGGGGCAAAGGCCAGTGCAAAATCTGCCTTTTCACCTCAAGCGTACAGCTGAACAAGAAAAGAAAAATACCACCGATTTTTTGACCACCAGGGCCACGGGTGGGCATGCTGCACGAACCACTATGTAGATGAATAGAGGATCTAAACTAGGTTTCCACCCAGTTTTATTATCCACTAACTGTGTGGAGGGGGGTGGAATGGGGGAAGCAAAATAGCCTGCACTGGCTCTATTTTAAAAGAAAGAAACAGCAATGTTCTCCGAGATCCAGGCCAAGAGCCACGGCCCTCCACACCAGAAAACTCTGCCAGGACTTAGAAATGCAGCCCAGCCAACTCACCACAAATCCTTCCATCCAACTCTCCCCAAAGAAGCCTCCCCCCTTGGTCAAATACCCTTTCTTGTGGCTTTCCTGTGCTTTTAACCACTTCCTGTCTTCCGAATGAGGCCAGCGCTGAGTCAGCTGCGTGTAGGAACCAGGGGGGAGAGAACGAAACAATTAACAGTTCCAAAAAAGCAGCCGTGTTTTCCTTTTCCAGCTGAGTCGGAACTGCAGCCACACCTTCCTCTGCCCCTGGGAGCTAAGTCCACCTCACTACCAGGAATGCAGATGGATCACGTCTTCTGCAGTCTCTGGCAAAGGCAGCCTTGCCTGGCCAAACTCACGCCTCCCCCCCCCCCCATCAATTCTGGGAAGGATGCAAGGCGCTGTGAAAGGCGGCATGGGAGGGAAGGGGAGAAGCGAAGACTCCCGATCCTCAATCCAACCAAAAGCTGGCTACTAGTTCACAGAAGAGAGAAAGGCACTCTGTACATGTTCAGAGGCTACCACTTCATGCCAGCAGAGTCTCAAAGCCAGGATTCCTGTGTTCCTTTTTTATCTTCAGGGAAAAGCTGCAGTGCAGGTTGACAAAAGTGAAGTGTCAACTAGGAAGGAACCTTATCGGGAACAGAAACAACATAGAACACAGAACGCTGTCTTACATGTTCCATCTAGCTCAGCACGGTCTACACTGACTGGCAGCGGCTCTACAGGATTTCAGGCAGGAGTCTCTGCCAACCCTACCTGGAGATGCCAGGACTGAACCTGGGACCTTCTGCTTGGAAGGCAGGTGTTGTGCCACTGAGCTATGGCCCTTTCCCAGCATAGACACAGCTGCCCTGAAGGTCTGGCCCAACCACTGGCCAGAGGGAAGCAGGTGCCTCTGGCTGCAGCTGTGGGAGGCAGGAAGCAGCAGCAAAGGCTTTGGTGCTCCATGCACAACACATACACCCATCGCTACTGGTCACGGTGGCTGTGCCCCACCTCCACTGTCGGAGGCAGGGCGTCTCTGAAGGCCGCTCCTGGCATCCCATGTGGGCAGAGTGCTGTTGTGCTCAGGTCCTGCTTTTCAGGCTTCCCACAGGCATACGGCTGGCCGGTGTGAGCACAGAGGGCTGAACTAGGTGGGCCAGAGGCCTGATCCAGCAAGAAATCTGTCCCCCAAGTATGCCTGCTGCTCTTGCGTGTCGCAGAGGAGCCTGTTCTGTTGTCTGTGTTGAAGCAAGAGATTGCCAGGACAGAGCACCCTCTTATGGCTTACAAACACTCGCTCAAAACATCCAGTTGAGCATGCAACGGCAGGGGCAGCCATCGCCAATGGCTTTCCGGTTCACATGCCACTGGGCCAACCTGGCACCTTCAGCCCAAGATGGCTAGGAATAGCCAGAAGCCGGGGAGTGAGTGACCTATGGAAAACTTGACTTATCCCGGGGTGGGGGTGGGGGTGGAGGCCGGAAGAGACATCCCACTTGCTGGCAGCTGAAACAACCATTCAGATGCCAGGCTACACCAATGGTCTCCACTAGGCCATTGCCAAGTTCTATTTCAGAAATTCCCAAGAAGACAGGAGGAGGCTGCAGAGGCGGGTAATGGATCAGTAAACAACACACCCATCATGCGTCACAATCCCCAAATAAGCATTGATGTGGGACGAGGGAAGGTACCCCCCCCAACACACACACACACAGAGCAGAAAAGCATGGGGAAAGATGCAGTAAGTCAAGACAGGAAGAAATGTGGACTTCTTTATCCTGGACGACATCAAGGACCACCAAATGACACAGAAGCAGAGTTCTAATGTTGACTGTTGTGGGACTGAGGGGGACATCAAGATGCTCATGGTTGCTGGCTGGTCTTTCTGGGGCATCCTCCACAGGTGAATCTTCATTAACTCAACCCAATCACATTTCCCTGGTACTTTAGCAACCCTAGCTTGAAAACAAAAGGCATTGTAGCACCTTAAAGACTACCAAACGTATTATTATGGGGCATACCTTCTTGGAGCAGAATCCACTTCCTCTCCAAAAGCAGCATTCTGGCACAGTTCCTGTTCCTTTCAAATGGGTTTGCATAGGAGAAGTTCCTGATTAGAGTGTGCCTGCGCCTTAACTGTGGAGTGGACAGAATAGAAAATCCACTTTGATTTTCCTGCTCAGACCCCCGAATACTTGGGGTGGAGAGCAGGTTCACTCCAAGGCGCCACAAAGCAGAGGTTGCCAATGTGACGCATGGGAGGACGGCAGCTGCCACCAGTTCCTGTCAGCACAGCCAATGGGCAGGAATGATGGAGTTGCAGACCACAAGATTTGAGGACATGGCATTGGCTATGCCTGGCTCCACCCCAGATTGGGGAAAGCAAGTCAAAACGGGTCCATTATCTTCCTTTGGGGTTGGAGGGCAATTCCTTTTTTGAACTAGCTGCTGTATTCTCCACTGAACATAAAAAAGAATCAGGTGTTGTAGATCACTGAGACGGATTGTCACAACCAGAGAGACCCGCTGTGCATGCAGGGACCTAGACATGGTGAATTCTGTGTAGTGACGCTCACATGAGAACCGGGATGAAAGCCAAGGCCTTTCAGGTCCAGCACCCCATTTCCCAGAGTGGGCAACTAGGTGCCCCTTAGAAACCCACCATCAGGCTGTGAGTGCAGCAGTTGTCTCCTCCGGCTGGCATTCCTAGGGATGCTGTCTCTCCTGGAGGTAAGATACAGCCATCAAGACAGTGGGCACTGATAGCTTCATGCTGTGTGAATTTGCCTAAGTAGGTGGTGATCACTATATCTTACAGCAGCAAATTCCCAGTTTACATGCATGAAGCAGTGCTTCCTTTCCTCTGTCCTGGAATCTCCCAGCATTTCAGCTTCATTGCAGGATTCTTGATTCTAGTGTTATGAAAGGGGGGGTGAGGGGGGTTCACTTTCTCCAGGCCATGCATCCTTTGATAAGCCTCTGTTATCCTCCACATGCCCAGACATCTTTTTTCTACACTAACCCCCCCCTCCCCATTGTTGCGATGTATCCTTTGACAATCATCGCCACCCTTTTCAGAGATGTGTTATCTAGAAGTGTACAATGTGGCCCCACTAAGTCTGTACAATGTGGCCCTTTGAGGCTCTATCTGAGGCAATTGGGTTTGTACCGCAGCCACACCCTCTCCCCCTAGAACATCTTTTCTCAAACTTGGGTCCCCCAGTTGTTGTTGGACTGATCATCCCTAGCTAGCAGGACTAGCGGCTGCCCAAGACCACCCCTGCTTTGCACCATCCTTGAGGGTTCCTGCCTGGCTGGACTGTTGTCTTGGACCTCTGACCATGCCCCCCACTTGCCAGGGCAGAGAATAAACAGCAGGGGATGGGGGTGTAGACACTAGCCCACAGTATAAAGCTAAAATTCACTTGTTGCTACACCTACTTTTGCCTTTGGTCCCCCCCCACTGGGATGCGGCCCCCGGAAGGCAATGTGGCCCTCCGGCTGAAAAGGGTTATCCACCCCTGCTACAAGGGCATTCCTCTATTGGCTGCTTTGTTTTTATCCTCCCTGATTCCTGGGACTGGTTCAGATTTGACTCTTCCATCATTTACAGATTGCAGCACTAACTGAGAGACATAACACATCTTGGCACCCTGGGCTTGAGCTCACATCTCCAGGGCAAGTCAAGTGGGACTCAAGTGCAGAGTGTGCAAAGGGTGAACTGGCTGCAGAGCACACAACCCCCATTCCCAGAAGCACCTCTGAGGTGCAGGGTCAGGGCGAGTTACGCAGCATTTGGAAAGCCCTGGACAAGACCATTTTTAGAATTCAGCAGGCCTGAGGATGGGGGGAGTCACAGCTGCTATTGTTCTTCATTAAGGGAAACAGGAAGAGCCCTCCCTCCTCCCAAGGTCCCCAAAGGAGGCAGAGTTCATGGCAGAAAGAAGCATATAAATGGATCTCCGGAAAGGGAACAAGGAACAGGGTCAGTGGACTGTGGGAACCGAAGGCTATTACACCAGGAAGCCCCACCACCAAGCACAGTCCAAGCAGAGCAGGATCTTGGATCTCGGCCATCACCATCAACGGTGGGAGAAGCATGTAAAGTTTTTGGAGTCAGCCCAGAGGCCATGTGGCCCCTCCAGGCCCCTGGGATTCTCCCTGGACCCCACCTCTTGCCAGCCCTGCTCTCTGCTCTCCTAGAGCGCTTCCTTCCTTGCTGGAACTGCATCACCCAACTAGGATGGTGCTTTTTGCACAGATGTCCCCTTCAGTACAGAAATAAAGGTTACAGATAGGTAGCCGTGTTGGTCTGTCATAGTCAAAACAAAAAAAAATTTTTTCCTTCCAGTAGCACCTTAAAGACCAACTAAGTTAGTTCTTGGTATGAGCTTTCATGTGCATGCACACTTCTTCAGATACACACTGTGTATCTGAAGAAGTGTGCATGCACATGAAAGCTCATACCAAGAACTAACTTAGTTGGTCTTTAAGGTGCTACTGGAAGGTAGAAATAAAGGTGACACCCATTGCTCCACCCCCTTTTGCCTCTGGCCCTGCCCACCACTGGGAAGTGGCCCCTAGAAGGTTGGCCAGGAGGGAATGCGGCCCTCAGACTGAAGGTTCCTCAAACCTGGTCCTACTTAACTTCATGAAGGAATCAGGGGAAACTGTGGAGTAATAAAATAAGCACCCTGAACACGTACAGAATGCATTTCTCAGGGATTCCAGGATAGCACAGCAAAGCTTCAGGTCAAAGGCTGCAACCTCAAGACATGCTGCAGCCCCCAGGCCTCTTTTTGCAGATTAGCCTCTCTCTCCTGCCCCACCACCCTGCAAACTACACTTGAAATCATTTTATACAACCTTCCTCACCCCTGAATTCATGTGGATTTGGATGCGCTAGGCTACTATAAATTTATGCAAATTTAAAAATAGCTCACTGCTTAATATTAGCAGATGCCTGAAAAAACAGACTTCAGTTATAAAAAAAGCATATGTGAAAATTGGAATAAAGGGGGCAGGAAGATTCCAGCACTCAACAGCTTCTCCTCCAGGCCTTTTTCATAAAGATTCAGCTCCCTGGGGCACAGGAGAAAACACTCAACTTGGGGTTCATCTGTGCTCAGTCATAAGAAACTTTAAAATGTGAAGAGAGATTCCAGTGTGAAAATGCTGGATTAGAATTTATCAAGAAGTTTGACTCTATCTGCGCAGGGGTTTCCTTTCCCACTCCAGCTCTTAAATAACACAGCAAATCTAGAATGATTATGTTGTATCACCAATTAATGCTTCCACGAATGATCCACTGGGCTTATATTGCATACATTTTAGCATTAACTGAATGGTCACAAACTCAGCATTTTGCATTCTCTTCCCATTTCTCCCCACAGGTCACCTCCCCTTCCCATCTGAAAAATGTATAATCTGTCTGCCAGCTGAGGAGAGGTCCATGCAGCTGATGTTGTGGATGCTGCAATCCACAAAAGTATACCCTATAATACAGGGATGAGCAGGCGAGCAGGCTTTTCTTTGTTGTTTTTTTAACTCCCCCAAATCCACCAATTAGAGCCTGGTGCAAAATATGTGTGCTTAGAATTAAATAATTTGGAGTCCAGGAATTAGTTCTGGGTACCAGAACTGGCTGAGTTTTGTTGCTGCTACTATTAAACAAACTGAGAGTCAGAAATGCTTCTGATCTCCTTCAAATCACCCAGAAATCTGCCTTGCCCATCCCCGACATAATACACATCTTAATCTTGAAGGCCCCACAAGACCCTGATGGGTTCACTGCAACAGACAACTGCGGCTATTTGTATATTTGGTTAGGCTGTCTTGGGTGGCTTGCAAGTTGGGGGCTGCGGAACTCAAACTGGAACTACTCCCTCCCCCAAGTGCTGCTGGCCAGAGGCAGGTTGAATTGGCTGGTCAGACTCCTGCCAAACCCTTCTAATTCCTGCACTGCGAGCGAAGGAGAAACCCACTCTGGTACCATGGGGTGTCTGAAAGTCAGTGGCAGCAGGAAACCCCACCCTCTGCACAAAAGCCAGACCTGTAGATCACTGCTGGATCTCAGGAGAATGGCAGCAACCTTGGCAAGTGTTAAGCAGGTGCTTACAACCAGATCAGAAATAGACCAAGATAAGCAACAAATGTGGAAAAGTCTGTTTAGTGCACACCTTTGGAACCCTGCAACACACCCTGCCCCACAATTCCCCCCCCCCCTTGGTTTATGCATCTGGGATCGGCCAAACCATGCATGCCAACAAGAAAGCTACTGGACTGAATGGGGGTGACCCCCCCAACCGGAATATAGGGAACTGCTTTAGGCCAAGTCAGATTCTTTGTCCATCCTTACACCAACTGGCAGCAGCTCTCCAAGATTTTGGAAAAGGGTTGCAGCTCACACCTTCTGCATGCTCTGCCCCTTCCCCAGACGGTGCATCAGGAACGAAGTGTGCCAATCAGTTTATACCATAACACATCCTTTGCCAGCCTAGTGCACTCGAGATGTTTTGGACCCCAGCTCACAATGAGCGGAAGTTGCCATCCAAAACATCTGGAAGACTCCAGGGTGGCAAAGACTGCTATCCCCATCAGCCAGCACTGCTGTGCCCCCATCAAAACCTCTCTCAAAGCACTTCAACACATTTTGAAGGTTTTTGTTCTGTTTTTCACAATCATGCAGTACTGTATTTTATGAAATAAAATTAACAAACTCTGGCAGGGAGGGGGAAGATCATCTGACTCCAGCCAGACACCCTAGATGCCACTTGCAAATTTGTCTTCATCCGCTAACAAGCAGCACATTCCAACCTGACACCCCCCTCGCCCCCCTGTCAATTGCTGAAGAGCCAAGCGGCAAGAAATCCACCATTGCCCACAGGCCTGCATGAGCAGCTTCAAACGGGTCAGAGGATGCTTTTGATAGGGGGCTGATTATGTTGGCAAGAGGTGGCAGGAACATTCCTATTAATGCTGAAGTGTCCATCAGACTCCAGGGCAGCAGTGAAATCCTGACTAGAGAAACCACCAGGCCACTTACTAATGCAAATACACACAGGTAGCTCTCAATTATACACCAGTGAGGACTACTTTCCAATGCAAATATATTCAGCTGCTACAGTTAGATAGCGGCTTACATCTCAAAACAGTTGCAGTTGCCTAAGTGAGCCAACAGGCTGGAGAAATTTGCATTGGTGCAGACGGTAACACCAGGCGTTCACTCCCCATAGGGGAGAATTTAAAGGCCTTTCCACTTTGGCTGAAAGGAGATCTGTGCCATTCCACCGTTACTTCACCAGCTGATGCCAACTCAGTAGGAAGGAGCCAATTTTTACCTATGGCTATATCAAAGAACCACCAAAGCTACCTGAGACTGCAGAGCTGAAGCGAGACACACTTTGGCCTCTGCCATGGAACCAAGTCTCCCTATCTCCCAGGAAGAACATTCTGCAAAGGGAAGGTCAACCTGGCCCCATCCATCATCTAATGAAGGCACAGCTGCTCCAGTGCTCGCTTTCTTCTTCCTCCCTCCCCAATCCTTTTTCCTTTCGTGCCATGTCAGTTACATGAAGCATCATTTGTTAACTGCTTCCTGTGTCTTGTGAACAAACATTTTTCTCTTGACCCATAAGATTTATTTATTTATTTATTTTTACATTTACCTTTCCTCCAAGGAGCTCAAGACTGGACTCTCCCCCCGCCCCCGCCCCCCTGGAAATTCTGTTTGTACCTGTATCTTGCTTTAAAATATTAAGCAGTTTAGAAATGCTTCTAAATAAATAAATAAATTGTGAGCCTATCAGATGGCGGGGGCCATCTTATTTTTCAGTATGTGAACAGCGCTTAGAAAATGTACCCATAGTTAAACTATGGCATCTGCTTCTACAAGATGTGGTGAATTTTAAATGTTTTAAATATGAATATAAAAGGAGATTAGGCAATGTTCACTAACCATAATGGCCATATAATCTCTCCAAGATCAGAGGCAGGGGGTCTCTGATTGCCACTCACAAGCAAGAGAGGGCCACTGCCCTCATGTTTTCCTCATGGGCTTTCTGGAGAAAAAACCATGGACACCCCCTTGAGCTCCTCCAGGGAAAAGTTGCAACAGAAATGCAATAAATGTTTTAAATAAATCTGGCAGATCACTGTAGGAAGCAGAATGCTGGTCTTGATAAGTCATGTCTGGGGAACCTGGGACCTCAGGTGCTGCAGAACTACATCTCCCATCATCCCTGGCCACAAGCCATGCTGCCTGGGGCTGAGGGGAGATGTAGGTCAGCAGCATCTGAAGGGCCAGAAGTCGCCACACCTGAAACAGACCTTTGCTCAGACCCATCAGGAACTGGATCCTTTAAACTAGAGATATTGCGTGAATATACATTCCCACGGAGTTATCACAGATCTTCCCATTTTTGGATGCTGTGAAGAAAAGAGCCATCAAAGTCAGCAGAGCAGTTGCACAACTCCCAACTAAAAGAGGCTCCGGAATAGCCAGTGAGTCAAAAGGGGAAGAGGACAAAATTAAGCCCCAAGAGAGAAGGCAGAAGAGCAAGACTGTGGAAGCACGTTTATTGGGTTCTGAATAAAAATGATTCAGCCTAGATCAGTCCACCTGAAATGGCTACTTCAGGGTGGATTTTGGGGTGCCAATAAAGGCAGCAATTAGGAACACAAACAGATCTGGCCACCATGGACCATCTCCCAGGATGTTCCATTCATTCCACCGGGGCTTCCAAGGGATTGTCTCCCATAAGTCGAGGGGCAGCGGTTCTTTTTATCTTAGACTACCACACAGATGGGGACCCTGTGGCTCTCCAGATGTTTTTCAATTATAGCCCCTATCACCCCTAAGCACACTAGTTGCTGATGGGAACTGGAAGACCAGCAACTCCTGGAGGGCCACAGGTCCCCCATCAGTGCTGTACTACATGGTGGGTCAGTCTTAGGCAAGAATACAAAGGGAACTCCTCATCCAAGGAGCTAAAATTTAGGCAGAAGGAAGGAACAAAGCAGGCTGGCCCAGTCTAGATTGCTCCAGCAAGGAAATCAGGATGCTTTCTGTGGTGGGAAAAACACATCCAAGATGAATGCCTGTAAGATGCCAATCAGTCCTGTCCCTCCACGAAGGAGTTTCACACCTTGGCAAGACAGACTAGGAATAAAAACAAAATCATTGGTGTCATCCTTGGTGGCTAAGAGGCAGAGACTCACACCAAGAAGTCTGCAGTTCTAATCTCTTACACTCTGCCACTAAATGGCATTAGTTCTCTCACCCTCAGTCTTGCATCTGCAAAATGGGGATAACAGCACTGGCCAACCTTTTAGGGCTCATGTAAAGGTTGCTGATTAGCATTATATAATATAGAAGCATTGTGCACATATGAAGCTTAGAGCTATTGTCCATCAAGCTCAGTATTGTCCACAGACTGGCAACAGCTCTCCAGGGTTTCAGCTGGAAGACAATTCCCAGCCCTGGCTTCAGATGTTCTGCATGCAAGGCAGATACTGTGCCCCTGAGCCACAGCCCTTGCAGTCCCCTCAGTGTCACCCTGGTGGCCGTGGGTCTCTCAGCTTGCACTGAACAATGGTGCAGAGCACCCGCTGCAGCACATGGGGGGGTGGGCTAAGTCCAGGGCCTCTTCTTTAAGGCAGACTAAACAGGAACATGAGTGACAAACTGTAGGGGTCCATTAAGGGATCCTTCCCCAAAATGCAGCGCTCTTTTTCTAGAAAAAGAGGTGCTGGAACTCACCATGAACACCTCCCTTGTTCTTTTATAATGGCAATGGTGCCCCCACCTGAGAGGTGCCAGAACTGAGTTCTAGCAAGTTCTGGCTGAAGAAAAGCCCAGCTAGGCAGCACCTGCACCTACAAACATCCAGTCTCCCCCACCCATCGTGAAAATGAGCAAAGAACCACGTGGAGGGAGGCCGCTTGTGAAATGGAACAGGCCCCAGACCGGGAGAGTGAACTACTTGGAGGTCCCAACAGCCTGGCTTTTTATATCAAGGACTGGGCCTGAGCAGGACCCCGGACAACTAACTACATTTCCACAGGCGATTCATCATAGCAGCCTTTCCGGTTGTTTTGGACTACAGTTCCCCTCAGCCTCAGCCAGCACAGCTGCATTACAGCTTGACTCACTTGCTTTGACCCCCTGGTGTTATTTCCCATGTAGCATGCCTGTTCCTGAAGGGCAGGTAATAAATAGAAAAAGTAATAGGCTTTAGACAGACCAAACCTATTGAAATTAGTGGACTGAACAGAGTAATGTGTGTTAATTTTAAACGAGCCTACTCTGTGTAGGACTAACACTGGATACACCTTTGGGTATGCACAGCTCTACATCTGTGGGGCCTCAAAATGAGTCCACCTTTGGGTTAAGGAGGTCTAACTGGGGGGTGTCTTGTTTCATGCCCAAATCTACCCTCCCCAGCAAGCATTTGCCCACTACTGTCCTGATGACATTTGCCACCAGCTCCAAATGCTGAAGCCACCCAGCAGCAGAAATCAGAGGCAATCTCTGAGGAAATGCTGTGTTGGCAGCAGGCAGGAGAAAGCAGGCAAAAGGAGGAGAGGAAACAAGAGAGAAAACAAAAGATGCAGTTTGCCGCCTCCTGCCCTGGCTGGGAAGATCTTGGTTGGCACAAAAAGCTAACACCAGTGTCGCGTGTGTTTAAATTAGTACCCCTCTGAAAGCCACTTCAGTCGTCTGGAAGCCATGAAGCCAGCTCCACCCGAGAGGCAAAAGCCACAGAGATAAAAGAGCCGTCAAGAGATCAAGGAGGAGGATCTGTGGCTCTGAGCCATTTAGTAACTAGCTTTACTACCGCCTCCTCTCCCCCCTCCCCCACAAAGCCCAAAATGCTTCTGAGTTGAAGATTCCCAGATCCTGCCTACAGAACAGAAAATAGAAGGGGGGGGAGACCACTCCCCTCATTTGGGAAGATGAGGAGGAGGAGGGCATGAGGGTGCCCCCTGCTGGAAAGGAATACATGGTCATCCCAGTGGCCCCCAATTCTGTAAGAGAGAGAGGGATTTGACAATATGGATCCGCTCCCTTTTGTGTGTCCAAGCAGAAGGCATAGCTCAGGTGAAAGCAGCCTTCCACAGCCAGGTGCCCTCCAGATGTTTTGGACTATAATTCTCATCAGCTGTGCTGGCTGGGGCTGAGGGAAGTTGTCGTCCAAAGCATCTGTAGGGCACCAGGTCAGGAAAGGCTGGGGAAGGATGCGCCCCTCCTTAGCACCCAATTTGCTTTTTCCAGCAGAGGAAAACTCACCTGGGGTTCATCTCATTCAAGTCCTAAGCAGTCTACATCTTGCAAAACAGTTGTAGAGGTAGAACAGTTTCGTGAAAGACCAACATCCTCAGTTTAGCATCAACAAGGTGTTGACAGGGTGTTAACATGGGAGGCTGTCATTAGCCCCCAACCCAGAGTCATGTAACTATCAGAACCCTACTAAGATGATCTAAACGAATCCTTACAGTAATCCTGTGAGGAAGGCTCCCTCAAATAAAGTGAGTCTAGAAAGGGAAGAAAATTGGGGAACCTGAGTAGCAGAAGAGAAAGCAGGAATAAATAAGCAAAGAATGCCCACATTTCCTTTGCTAACTTACTTTGCAGATGCTGCTACTCCTGTGCTAATTAAGGAGGGACAATTACTCCTCGCCTCCACACCAAAAATCAGCTCACAGATTAGAAACCTCAGCCAGAGTGGATTGAGAAGGAAAACTGACACCCAGGCTGGCATACACACAACAAACAGGTTCTGAGCAAAAGCTATTAGTCCAAGAACAGCCCAGCTAAATGGAACGGAGTCCCATGGAGAAGCCCAGCCAACTAGTTCCACCTTTGCAGACTCACAAGCAGGGCTGGACAGGTGAGGGGGGGGGGCTTTCTTTTAGTTTGCCCCCAGAGGTACCTTGCCTCTGAACATGGTGGATCCATTTGGTTATCATGCCCCAGAGCTGCTGGCAGACACCACCACCCCCCTTCTCCACAAATGCGCCTGGTCCTTCTTGCTAGAGTCCATCACCACATCCTGTGGCAGCGAATTCCACAAGCTCATAACTTCACATGGAAATAAGTCCTTCCTTTTTCTCAACCTTGAACCTACCAACAATTTCAAAGGCTGACACACACACACAGAGCAAATTATATCTGGCTTAGTGAGGCATTGAGAAGGGGGATCCTTCTCTGCTGGTGTTGAAAGCACAGTTTACAGTGCAAGGAATCCACATCAAGTGTTTCCATCAAATACATCACCACACTCCATCCGTCTGTGATTCTATGGCATGCAGAGTTGCTTACTTCCCAACTGTCCAGCGGTCCTATGCCCTGCTAAAGCAGCTGTTCTGCACCTTCACTGGCAGGTATTAGCTGGCCATCACACTTACCCCCATGCCCAGAAAAGCATTCCCTGCTGCTTCTGCAGATCAGGCTATTATTAAGGCCACAAGAGCAAGCCTAGCAAGGGGCTTTTTGTTCGCTTTTCCTGGTCAGCTGGCAACCCTATTCTGTGTGGCTATGGGATGTGTGGGTGTGGAGAAACGGCAAGGGAGACTGGGGCTATCTGGCCAGTTTTGAACTGGAGAGTTTATTTAAAATAAAAAGCTACACTGAACGGCCGTTGCCTCCCATGCTTTGTACTGATGTGAACAAGCCCCAGGGATCTATTTGCGTTTTTCAAATTACTTAAGAGAAAAAAGAGGGAGGAGAGAGAAAAGAACATTAAAAGCAGGAGGGGGAAGAGACTATAGAGGCTGAAAAGAAAAGCAGCCCAGATGGTGTTGTGTACACATACACAGAAGGGACTTTTTTGTGTTGCTCTGTTTGAAAAGTGGGGAGGCCGCCCCAGACATGCAGGGTTCAAATGTTTGCTGACAAGAGAGGCATCAGTATTTCATCTTCTTTTTCCTTTTCCTTTTTCCCCCCTTTCCTTTTTTGGGAAGAGCCTGTCTGTGGGGGAGGGCAACAGACCCAAAAACTGCAGCAGGAGGAATAAATATTAAATTAAGATTGTGAGATATATATTAGTGGTGAAGGAAAGGAATAGGAAAGGTTGAGTAGTGCTACCACTAGCCAAATATCTGCTAGAATCATTTTCACGATTCTCTGCCTGGGCCGGGCAGCTGCTCTTGGGCCCGAAGCAAGAAGCCAGAGCAGCTGGCTTAGAGACAACCCTTCCCCCCCCCACACACACCTGGGGGAGGACTGCCAAGGCGGCGCCAATGCTGCAATCCTACCCAAGAGTCAAGGCTTCCCCTTACCTGGAAGCAAGCCCCACTGAATTTAACAGGATTTGCTCCCAGGGAAGCACCAATGGGATCGGGCTGCGAGCCCAAGAGTGCAGAGGATGAGCGCATGCCTCGCTTGGAAGGCCGGGAACTTGTTTCTAAGTAACTATGCAGGCAGGCAGTGGAAGACCGGAGTGCCTGGCGCGCTCTGGCCCAGGGGGTCACGGAGAGGCGGACACGACTGAACGACTCAACAACAACAACAACTATGCAGGCAGGAGGGTCGGGCTACCAAATGATGCAGGGGGGCGGGGGGGGCGGGAATGCCCCGGGCAGGAGCCGGGCGGGGGGGGAGAAATCTCGTAACGCGCTCCTCCAAAAGTCACCAGAAGAAACTTGATCCGGAGCAAACACAGGCACACGCCCCAGCGCGCGGGGGGGGGGGGAGTTGCGAAGGAAGGCGAGAGGCGAACAGAAAACTTTCCACAGCTGTTTTTTCTTTGGCTTAAAAAGAAAACAGGCCCACAAGAGGGAAGCAAGCCTAAAACAACATTTTAAACCTGCGTTAGCACGAGAAAGAAGAAAGGAAAACGAAGCCCTTGTGAGAAATTGAGGTGGGGCAGAGGCGCTCCGCAAAAGCTCTTGAGAAGAGCGACCCAGCGCATATTTCCCTGGGAACTGTTGCAGCCAGCGGGACTTACTCCTCAATGAACGTGCAACAGGATCGCGCCCACGTTCCAGATAACACTTGGTCGTTTGCAAAAAAATATGGGGGGGCAGCAACAAATAGGCAGATCCTCTCTCTCTCTCTCTCTCTCTCTCTCTCACTCTCTCTCACACACACACACACACACACACACACACATAGCAACACCCCCAACCCTCTCCGGAGAGAAAGGCGCTGGCCAAGCCCATCCTTGGCCAATGCGCGATCTACTGGATCCCAGGAGAAAGCAACGGAAGGAAGGACGGGCGGGGGGTACATCGTCACACTCTGAGCCCGTTTCCAAAAGGGAATCGTCTTTCTCTCCTCCACCCCCCTCCGCCCAGACAAATAAATTAATTTCACGCCAGAAGCGCTTCTCTGCAATGTTGATGTTATGGTGGGGAAATCAGAGGATGGGAGGATCTGAAGCGAAGGAGCCCCCGCGCGTGCACACGGCATTGTAGGCAAAGGGGGTGGCCTTATCTGACGGGGGTCTCCCCAAGGAAACTCTCTGTTGGCCGGGCTGGGCGTTCGCCAGGCAGACCCCCCCCCCGCCACGCAACACGCCGTTTTGGCCCCGGGGAGGAGAGGGGGGGCGCTTTCTTTTCTGCTTCCTTTCTCTCGCCCGCGCGCAGCGTCCGCCCCTCGAGCGACCCCCTTCCCTGGACCCCGCCCGGCAAGGTAAACAGAGGCAGACCCGGCGGCGAGACAATAGCGGCGGCGGCGGCGGCCCGAGAAGAGCCAAGCGCGCCCAAGGCGGGGAAGACCCGCGGGCTCCCGGGGCGCCTCGGCGCTCACCTCTCCGGCAGCCAGCCCCGCGCGCCCTCCTCTTGCGCCTCCTCGGCTCCGCCCGATGGGAAAGGCGTAGATCCACAGGCGGCGCCCCGGCTTCTCCCGCACCCCCGCCGAGGGGACGGCCACCCCAGAACTTCGGGCGACCCTCCGGCCGCTCCTAAGCCGGCGCTGCTCCGGCTGCTCCTCCCGCTCGGCTGCTGCCCTGCTCGGCTGGCGCGGGAGTGTTTTCCTGGCTGCCTCGCTCGCTCCCGCCTTCCTTCGCTCCCTTTTGCTTTCACTCTCCTCCTTCCTTGACGTCAGGGCCGGGGCGGGCGCCGCCAGTCGGGAGTCGGGAGTCGGGAGCGGGGGGCGGCGAGGGCGCGCGCTCTCCCCCCCCCACCCCTCGCCCTCCTCGCTCGGCCGCCGCCTTCCCCAGGCGCCGGGCTCCCCGGAGCGCGCCCCTCCGCGGCCGAGGAAGGCGCCCTGGGGAGGCCCTCGGGCACCTCCCCCCTCCAGCCCCGCAGCCCCCGGCCCGGGACTCTTGATCTCGCCGGTGCACGGGTCTACCTGGGTGCTTACAACTCACGGAGCCACCATTCCGCGCTCACTCGCCGCGAAACAAAGCCGAGCCTATTATGCTCCGCGTCCAGGCGCCGGGGAAGGATTCACACGGATTATTCAAGCGCATTCGCGCCTGTTGAGCGCTGCCCTCTGCCGGGCAGAGATGCTTTCTGGATGTTACCTTCCTATTCCCTACACGGCGGGGAGGAGTTTCCTTCCCTTCCCGGCGAATTCGTTTTACTGGCTGAGTTTCCTTCCAGCAGGAGCGGGTTTCAGATGCAGGATTAAGGCCACAAGCCCGTTTAAGGGGTGCACGTGTGAAATAGCTCTAGGGGCCAAATGCTGTGCCGGCTAATGGTCCTGGCAGGTGCTGGAAGTTGGCGGGTCGAGGGGCTCACAAGCAATTGCCACTTTTAAATGCTTTTTCTTATGGATATAGGCAGTGCTTTTTTCTGGGGGGGTGCAGGGGGATGCATACCCCTAAACATTTTGTGAATCTTTGTACTTCTGTCCATTTACTGTAATTATTTTTCCCCATTTGAAATGGGTGGTTTTCTTGAGTCAAAATGAGAGTACCCCTAAACATTTTTTTAAGAAAAAAACACACTGGATATAGGAAGCATACACAACCTTCACAAATGTGCAATATATAAACAATAATAAAGCATAGTAAAAAAGTAATTTGGGAGGAGGAGGGAGCACCACCCCACTTGCCTTCCCATCACAATGACATTGCCTTCTCCGCAACCCAGCAAAAGAGATCAGGCCAGTGGTCACATCACCCCAAAGACCTGAGCACGCAGTTTGCTCCAATAAGACTGGGGGTGGTTGAGGTCTTTCCAGCCTCTGCCTCCTGGGCTGTGTTCACACACCCATTTGTTCTGCATCCGGTGGTTTGGTTTGTGAAGCCACGTGGACACAAGAACGTAAGCCACAATTCACATCTATCTGGGAGTTTCTCAAGAAATAATGTGCCTCGATGTGTGTGTCCCCCCCAGCCCCCGCAAGCTTTGATCCAATTGAACAGGTGAGACAGATGAAGACATCCATGCCCACTCAGATGACTGATGCAAGTGCAATTAGAAACAGGGATTTAAGACGGGTGATGTAGGTACTTAAAAACACCAGAAGAGCCCATCTAGTCCAGCATCCTGTTTTTGCAGTGGCCAACCACAAGCCCATGAGAAGCCAGCAAGCAATACCCAGGCACAAGAGCCCTCTCCTCTCCTGTGGTTCCCAGCAACTGGTGTTCAGAAGCATTGCTGCCTCTAACTGTGGAGGCAGAGCATAGCCATTGTAGCCAGGAGTCATTGCTAGCCCTCTCCTCCATGAATTTGTCTCATCCTCTCTTGAAGCCATCCAAGTTGGTGGCTGTTGCTGCCTCCAGTGGGAATGAGTTCCACAGTTGGCCTTGGGTACTTGGCTTGAAGGAAGGCGCCCATGAGATTCCTCCTGACTCTGGCTCTATGAACTTTGGTGGTGTGGGATCTGATGAGGGGGGAACCTCCTCAATCACCTGCTGATCACAAGCATCAGACTCACAGCCAGCTCCTTTGCTGGTGAAACTGCAACCTCTGTCTCAGTTTCCCGATCACTGCTGGGCTCCCGGGGCCAAGACCCCTCTTCCCCATCACTTTTCTATCCCTCCTGAAGGCCAGTCAGGATTTCATGTGGCTCAGAGGCTGCTCTCTTAGGCAATATAAAGACAACAATAACAATGCACTTTAAATTATTCAAAGTTCTTTGGTAATCCTATAACAACTCTGTAAAGTAGGTCTGTATAAATATCGCCAGATTGCAAGTGGGAGAGGGCATGGCAAGAGAGTTGGCTTAAGCAAGGTCCCTGTCCTAGTAACTTTTGAATTGAGCACAGGTAACTTTTGAATTGGGTTTCTTGGCACTGAGTTGGCACTTGGCTGACTGACCGAACCCAAAGGGTGCTCATCAATGGTTCCTCTTCATCCTGGAGAAGAGTGACTAGTGGGGTGCCACAGGGTTCTGTCTTGGGCCCGGTCTTATTCAACATCTTTATCAACGACTTGGATGATGGACTCAAGGGCATCCTGATCAAATTTGCAGATGACACCAAACTGGGAGGGGTGCCTAACACCCCAGAGGACAGGATCACACTTCAAAATGACCTTGACAGATTAGAGAACTGGGCCAAAACAAACAAGATGAATTTTAACAGGGAGAAATGTAAAGTATTGCACTTGGGCAAAAAAAATTGAGAGGCACAAATACAAGATGGGTGACCCCTGGCTTGAGAGCAGTACATGTGAAAAGGATCTAGGAGTCTTGGCTGACCACAAACTTGACATGAGCCAACAGTGTGACGCGGCAGCTAAAAAAGCCAATGCAATTCTGGGCTGCATCAATAGGAGTATAGCATCTAGATCAAGGGAAGTAATAGTGCCACTGTATTCTGCTCTGGTCAGACCTCACCTGGAGTACTGTGTCCAGTTCTGGGCACCACAGTTCAAGAAGGACATTGACAAACTGGAACGTGTCCAGAGGAGGGCAACCAGAATGGTCAAAGGCCTGGAAACGATGCCTTATGAGGAACGGCTAAGGGAGCTGGGCATGTTTAGCCTGGAGAAGAGGAGGTAAAGGGATGATATGATAGCCATGTTCAAATATATAAAAGGATGTCACATAGAGGAGGGAGAAAGGTTGTTTTCTGCTGCTCCAGAGAAGCGGACACGGAGCAATGGATCCAAACTGCAAGAAAGAAGATTCCACCTAAACATTAGGAAGAACTTCCTGACAGTAAGAGCTGTTCGACAGTGGAATTTGCTGCCAAGGAGTGTGGTGGAGTCTCCTTCTTAGGAGGTCTTTAAGCAGAGGCTTGACAACCATATGTCAGGAGTGCTCTGATGGTGTTTCCTGCTTGGCAGGGGGTTGGACTCGATGGCCCTTGTGGTCTCTTCCAACTCTATGATTCTATGATTCTATGATTCTATGAATGAATGGCACTGGATGCAGGCAGTGAGCTGGAGCCAAATGAATAGTGTAATGAGTCCTGCTAGTGCCATGGTACCCTTGTCCCCTAATTGGCTCTGACACGGTAAGGAGAACCCACCCCCCCAACAGCATGTTGCGGTGAGGAGAGGGGAGATTGTTCCATCAAAAGGGGTTTGTGAGAGGTTTTACTTGTCCTGATGTGCACACATATCTTTTGTCCCAGTGTCACATCTGACCAAAAAGGTATTGCAGGTGTTTCAGAGCATGGTGCTGATAATGCCAAGGTTGCAGCTTCAATCCCTGTATGGGACAGCTGCATATTCCTGCATTGCAGGGGGTTAGACTAGATTATCCTCTGGGTCCCTTCCAACTCTATAATTCTATGATTATGACTAGAGGCAAAAAATGGGGTGACTATACGCACCACAAACAGCAGTCCCTTGTTCATCTGCTCTCTAACATGAATTGGTTTTATCCTACACAGAGTAGACCCATTGAAATTAATATACAGTTAGGTTAGTAAAAGTTAGTTGGATATGATCCACTGTCTCTGGATCAGTCCTTTCCAACCTGGTGCCTTCCATATGGTTTTTGGACTACAACTTCCATCAATCCCTTGCCAGCATGGTCAATTGTCAACAGCGATGGGGATTGTAGTCCAAAAACCTGGCAGCACCAGGTTGAGGTTAGGCCACCGAAGAGGCACAGCCAAGCAGAAAAGACTTCTAGGAATCATCTCACAAGTCACCTGTTGTAGCTTATTGATACCCCCACAAATATTCTGAACTCAGGCATAAAGAGCAGCATATAAACAGTCCTAATAAATGATTGCAATTAACAAGCAAACACCTGAAGCTGGGAGGTCCTACTGGTGTTCTGCAGGACAGGTGGGCTGAACCAACTTCACCAACAGAGCACCTGAAGGGATTTTCCACCAGGGATCCTGGGGCGCCAATAGATGGCTTCTTCCTGAATTCTTCCTGAACAACATTTTTTTTTTGTGGTAGTGGGGGGACCTTCCTAGAGAAAGCAGTTGGGTAGGGAAGGTTGATTCTTGCCCATCTCTGGCACAGGGCTATTTGTTTTGTCTGGGTGCCCTTATCTTTAATGGCTTCATTGAGCACGTTGTGGCCCTATGGCAGACTCCCCAGCCTAGTACTTTCTAAATCTATTGGACTCCCAACTCCCAACAGCACCAACTTGCATGGCTGCATTTCCATCAGCACCAGCATCCTAGAGCTACACTGGGGGGAGCTGATGGAAGCTGTAGCCCAACCACCTGGAGGGCACCAGGTTGTGTTTCTCTGCTGATTCTGTTTTATCCCTTTATTGGAAACCGCATTGGAATCAGCATACAAGTTGCCTAAATAGATAAGCTGATGACTCCTGTTTCCCTGCACCTGGGCTTTCACCATCCATGCAATCCTGTTATCTCTGCCTTCCTGTCATTTGCGCTGTGCTCTTGCACAACACCCATTTGCCTCCAGATCAAAGGGGTTTGCGTGGGACACAGGAAGCTGCCTCCTTCATATGGGCTATTGTCCATTTAGCTCACTGCGGATGCGGGCGGGGGGGCTTTTTCAGCCTGAGAGAAGCATGGCAGTGGGGGCAAGGCCAGAGGCAGAGGAGAAGGAGAGAAAGGGATGTGGCTCTTACCTTTGTGCAGGAGGCTGCACCCCAGCTGTGCAGAAGTCTGAGTCTTCCAGAGGCACACCTCCATCCAGGGGAGCAAGAGGCCTTAATATCATGGTTATATGACACATTCCTCTCATGGGAGGGCCAAGGAGAGGGCTGGAAACCCAGAAGTGCTCCCCAGAGTCTCCAGCCGTGACTGGTCCTCTCTGTCACCTGCTCCTTGATCCTTTATCAACAGATGTCAGGGACTGAACCTGAGACCTTCTGCATGCAAAAAAGGTGCTCCACTATGGGGCTCGCAAACTGGCATGTAATAATTCTGCATGTGGACTTGCATTTGGATCTTCTACACCAAAACTATTTGGAGCTGCCCAGCAGACATTGCAGTGAATGGGGAAAGCAGCAGCACTTTCCAGCAAACACAGTGACGCACCTTGTCTTCATCCCTGGAAAGGTGATCATGCAAGCAATGCTCCAGCTGTTGCATCTGCCTGGCGGAGTTTAAAGTTGCAACCGAAATGACTCAAGTGACGGTCAGCAAAAAGGAGCACCAGAAAGACTTGGTTTACGAGTGCAAGAAACTTGGTGTGAAGAGGCCTGTAATGGGGGGGAAGGAGAGTTACATGGCATTCTTAGAAGACTGGCCCCAGGATATCCTCTCTGGGGCTGCAATAAAATATGTGAGGAGGGGGCCCTAAGGCAAAAGAAACAATTTGCCCCACTAATGAATATGCAGCACAATAATTGCTTCCGAGCCAGCCTAATTAAAACCATTCTTCTTGCCCAACTCCTATTTCTTTTATTCATTCATTTTATTACATTTCTGTCCTGCCTTTTTGCCAAGGAGCCTACAGTTGGTGCGCACAGTTCTCTGCCTCCCCATTCTCTCCTCACAACAACCTTCCAGGATAGGTTAGTCTGAGAGATGGTGACTGAGAGATCACCTGGTGAGCATCATGGCCAAGCTGGCCTTTGAACCCTGGGTGATCCCTCTACACCACACTGGCTTTCAAATGAGTTTGTGTCGGAGAAGGACATCTTGATGGATTGGGTCCCCCCTCGGGGTGGGGGTGGGATTCTACCTCACGGAAAGGGCTTCAGAAAGATAGGAGATGGCTTTAAAAGAGGGTTAGACAAAGTGATGCAGGCTGCCAAAGGCCATTGGCCAGGATGGCTGCGTTCTTCTGTGCAATATGCCTCTGCAGAGCAGCCGCCGGAAATTGCAAGTGGGAAGAGTCCTGCTTGTGGCTTCCCACTGTGTCTGCTTGGCCATTGTGAGAACAAGATGCTGGACCAGATGCACCTTCTGCCTGACCCAGCAGGGCCTCCTGATGTTCTTACGTTCATCTCTTGAGGATACTGTAGTTCTCAATTTCCTGCATTAATCTTTCAGTTGACCTGGATGGTGAACAAGGCTCCCTTCTCCCAGCTGCATCTGTCTCCCAGTTTGCACCTAAAACCTGCCACCTCTGGTGTGTGCACTGTAACTGCTTATCCCAATCTGGTGCCCTTCAGGTGTTTTCAGCTGCACCTCCCCTCGGCCTCAGCCAGCACAGCTGTGCTGATGCTGAAGCTGATGGGAGCATGGCTGTGGTGTCTGGGGATGGCGGGAGGGAGCTGTAGTCTGAAGGGCACGAGATTTAGGAAGGCTGCATTGCAGCCTTAAACTGGTTTAATCAGAGTTGGAAGGGACCCAAGGGTCATCTAGTCCAACCCCCTGCAATGCATAATTGTTCTTTTCCCAGGACAGGGGAACCTGAGTGTTGTAGTTCTCTGAAAGTGGATTATGAATTCTCAATAAAAAATGGTCAGCACTCTCACCGAACTACAATTCCCAGAATGCTTTAGGAGAAGATGTGACAGCCATCTCTGCTGCTGCCTTTTCCAAGCATCCAGAGCCATTTCCATTTCCCAGTATGACTAGCATCAAAACCAGGCGGTGGTCTCAGTGTGTGTGAATGGTCGCAGTTCAGCGGTAGAGCATCTGTCTTGCAGGCAGAAGCTCCCAGGTTCAATCCCCAGTATCTCTGGGTAGGGCTAAGAGAGACACCGCTGCTTGACAGTCGCTGCCAGTCAGTGTAGACAATACTAAGCTAGATGGAGCAATGGTCTGACTTGGTATATGGCAGATTCCTATGTTCCTGTGTGCACAGTGGGCAAAAATGCCCTGTCATTTCATCTTTAAGGATTCACTGCTGTGCCGCAAGCAGAAAAACATGCAAAGTGAATCCTCCTACACCTGCCCATCCACTGGGGAAGCATCACCTCTTGAACGTCTGCCTGTCTTGTGGCTGATAAAGGGCCAGAAACAAATGATGTCGACCTTAATCCACCCTTGTTCTCCTTCTCCTGGCCTCTATTTCTTAGGGTACGCAGCACACAAGCAGAAGTCTAGAGCTGGCGTAGGACAAGCCCTGCGGCAATCATGAATGCCTCAGGGTACTCCACTTTTCCTTTTCAGATGTGGTTTCCTTCCTTTCTTCTCTAACAACCCTGCTGGCTGCTTGTTCTTCAGGGTCTCTCCTTGAGACTCCCTTATGTGACAGAGAGTAGTTTTCCACAAAAGGAACTGGGCTTTCGGCAGCTTTGGGGAAGGCGTGCAGCTCAGCGGTCACAGAACATCTGCTTTGCATGCAGGACGTCCTGGATTCAGCCCCCAGCACTTGGGACAGTCTTCCTGCCCGAGGTGCCAGGAGAGCCACTACCACGCAGTGCAGACCACAATGAGCTAGAGATGGATCAGTGGCCTGGCTCCATTGGAGGCAGATTCCTACGCTGTTCCACTCTTGTTCCTACCATATTGGGAGAAAACAAGTTGTCTCTGCTGCAGATCGCTGAGCTTTAGTCCCTGAAGCAGTTGTGCAGGGAAGGGGGGCAGAGGACAGTGCGCATGCTGTTGATGGTGATGGGAGTGTAATTGCAACAGCTGGAAAAGGCAGCCACCAGGCAGCACCGCCTGTCTTCTTCAGCTCCAGCATCCTTTTAAGAGAAGGCAGGCAGGATTCTGCATCTATATAGCACCTGGCATTAGAGAGTCCCGGGTGAGTGCTACGTCAGCGTCGCACTGAATTAGAGTCAGGAAAGCAATATTCTGGAGAGGCAAGGGGAGCAGGGGACAGAGAGAGGCTGCTGTGCCAGGCCTGGTGGCAGACGTGTGGCAAACCACTCTGGCAGCCTGGTGCCCTCTGGGGGTTTTGGACTATGACTCCCATCAACTCCAGCTAAGCATAGTTGTGAATGGTGATCCCCAAAGCTCCAGTTGCTGCTGGGAAGTTGTCCTGCAGCACAAGCCTTTCTGAGGTTCGCAGGAGCTGTGCAAGAGTGTGGCAGAAGGAACAGGGAGGTGTGTGTCCAGCCATGGCCACCAGAGCCCAGCTGGACCTGTTTTCAGGCCTGGTCAAGCCTCTGGATGGGAGATCAGGAGGGGAGGCATTTCCTGTCACAGAGAATAAGACACACCTCTCATTCCCTGCTGGCTGCCTGCAAGTCAAGTGACCGCTAAAGGCCCAGCTGCAGAGGGTGGCTCAAAAGTCAGAGAGAAAACCAGCCATGGAGGAGTGGGAGGAGGAGGCAGCGCTGAGAACCAGGGAACATCCTGTGCAAATTAATGTGACAGAGTTGGTGAAGTGCTGGCATCACAAGCTTGTTTCACCTCCAAGAGTGTGTTTCAGGGGCTACTTCACCAACCTGGAGCTCACCTAATATTTTGGGCTACAACTCCCATCCCAACAGGGCTGGGCTGGTAGGAGTTGTGGTTCAAAACATTTGGAGGGCAAAGTGAGCTGGTGGTGTTGGGGAGCTGACAAGGATGTCCCTCCATGCCCATCTGCCGGAGAGTCTGCGCTGCTGGCCTGTGTGAGGACCTAAGAGGAGGGAGGCCCCCTGTCCATGGACTGCTGTCCCTGCAAGACCTTCTGGCGCTGACTTTGCCATCTTTCCAGTGTCAAGTCACGATGTTCTTCTTCTTGCAAACATCTGCTGGGATGGTTATTTTGCACATTTTAGCTGATTATCCCTGATGTTTTGTCTGCTAGGATAATGTGGCTATGGTATCGTGGTACTCCTTAGACTGTTTTATATTATTGTTTAATTTTTGTACATTTTAATCTGCTGCAAGATGAGTTTCTTTTGAAATAGATGTTTAAGTCATTTAATAAACAAAGTGAAACTTTAATAAACTCTGGATGCTGCCCGATACCAGCCTGCCAGACGGGTATCATCCTTCTAGTCCACGACTGGGCTCTGAATGGGCCTTTTGCATCACCTGCTACTCTGAAATCCTTTTTAATTAGAGATGTGAGGAAGCTGACATGGGACCTTCTGCATGCAAGGAATGAGCATTGTCACCTTGCTCCCTGCACCCTCCTTTGCTGGTCTGTGTCTGGGGAAGCACATTGGCTCAAGCCTCCCACATTCAAAAAAAATTTTTTTTTTAGCCCAAACTGTCTTGGCTGACTCCTGGGATGGCTCCTGGGATGTCAGCAGCTTTCTTTGCCCTAAGTATACCCACCTCTCAATTCCAGGAAGCCATCAACATCAAAGCTTGCTCAGTTTGTGGGGCCAAGGAGGCACCTCCCAAATCATGCACTCTTTTGAGATTCAGATTGCTCTGAAGCACCCAGAGGCACCAGAATCCATCAGCACAAGCCAATCTCAACTGCATCCAGGAGCAACTGTGCCTCGGGCATTGCTCTCTATGTGCATTTGTAAATAACCATGCCAAGCTTCCTTTCTTCGAACCTGCATTAGGGTTATACATTTGCTTCTGGAAATGGAGCTTATTTCTGGCCACAAAGGCCTTAATATTCTGCTTCTCCAGCTAAGCAGGACAGTGCTCTTGCCCAGAGGAACGGTAATAAGCAGATCCTGACCATCTATCCCACCCTCTTAACTCCTTCCTCGTTCCTCTGAATTCCCCAACCTGGTAACCTCCAGATGCTTTAGACTACAGCTCTCATCAGACCCAACGCCATCTGTCCATATTTGTTGGAGCTGTGGATTAAAACAACTGGAGGTTCCTAGGCTGGGGAAGGCTGCTGTCAGGTGTTTCTTAACTCCAACCATAGGAAAGCTGGTTCCTAATAGGTATGCAAGTCCCAACAGAACTTGCTTCCCAATGCACATTGTGCAGGGTCTGGATGCAAGGCTATTAGGATGGGAAACTGGCTGGTCTGACTGGGGAAGGACCATAGCTCAGCGGCAGAGCAGAAGCTCCCAAGTTCGATTCCCAATGGCATCTCCAGGTGGGGCTGGGAGAGGCTCCCTGCCGGAAATCCTGAAGAGCTGCTGCCAGGCAGTGTTGACAATACTGAGCAAGACAGCCCAGAGGCCTGACTCACTCTAAGGGCTCATGCATCCATGGACACAGCCAGTGTTAATCTGAGGCTCTAGTCTGGGTTCACATTTGCACAGGAGCAAATTCCCCCTGGATTTTGCCTCATGCTGTTTATGGGGAGGGTGGTGCCCCATAACCCTTTGTCCAATCCCTTTGCCTGGGAGTTTCCCCTCTACCACACAGGCCCCTTTTGAACAGCCCTGCTGCCTCAGCATTTCCCTTGTCTCTGTTGCAGATGATCACCCAGCTTTGCCTGTGTAAACAGAGGCTTCCTCTCCCCTCGCCGGGGTGCCTGGCAGTGTGTAATCTTGGCCTTGGCGGTGGTGACTGGGGCTGGAGTTCACTGACGCAGATCTGGGCTATTGCAGGATATGGAGAGTGTCTGGTTATGACAGCACCTCTCCTCTGAAAGACGTATCTTTACTTGCTGGCCTGTCATCATCCGTCGTCATCCCATGAGAATTAGGATCAGGAGTTAAGTACTGAGGATCCAGCACGTCAGACAGGGATGGCAAGTGTTGATGTTCCACAGCTAACCTTTGACAAATTAAAAATTAAGGTCATTGATTCATATGGCACACACTGGAGAGTTCTCCAAGAACTCAGATGTGAAATTGTTGATCTCCTGGGTGGGGGGAATATGCAGCTTGTCACTAAGGATGGTGAAAGCTCCACATAAACTGTAAAGAGATCCAAACAGGATTTCTCCAGAGTCTGACTGAACAGAGAACAAAAAGTCAAATGAGGTTCAGGGAAAGGAAACCTAAAGTGTTGCACACAAACAGGGCAAAGAAATCTCTATGCACACCTTCTAGACTGGCAGTGGCTAATCAGGAAGGGGATCTTGCTCTAGAGACTAGCACAGAGGGTGGCCAGGGCTGGCTCAGCGTTGGGAAGAGTGAGGCAGCTAGCTCTGTCTGGCAGCAGCAGTTGGGAGGCAAGCAGCAGTAACAGCAAAGGTTTATGAGCTGTGTCCAGTGTCCACCATGCACACATCATGGGTACTAGCCACAATAGCTATACTCTATGTCAGTGTGCCAAGCTAAATTGAAAGGAATAGGAGCAAGGCAAGAGGAAAAGTTGGCAACTCTCTAACAGCCAATGGAGCAGCACTTGAGTTCCTTTTACATGGAGCATTACGTTTTATGGATGTGTCAGTCACAAGTGGAGCAGATGGTTGAGCCTCAGTATGGGGTGGGAGAGACCAGGGCAGACGATTAACACACCCACACCCATTTGCTACACTCCTAATGGGGAGGAAAACAGCCAGCAGATCAATCCCATCCCAATCTGCTTCCTAATCTACGCTCTCCTTCCTTTTCATCCAAAGGGAAATTAATTAATCAGGCCTGCATCTGTTCCACACCCACCCTCTCTGAACAATGCAAGCGCTTGGGTCTCTCTGCCTAACCCACCCACACAGACAGTTTCCCGCTGCGCAGATCTCCAAACAGGAACTCATCCATCACAAGCTCAGGACCTCGTGTGGAACTTCGAAGCTTGCACTCCCACAATCATTCACAACTTCTCTCTCCATCCATCTGGTGCCTGCTGGAACCCCAGTCCTCTTCCATTCACACGCAGCACGCAATGGTTCCCAGCTTCTCCTCCTATTTCTTAATCAGCTATTAAGCTGATTCTATTTCTTCGGTGCTTTAGGGTGCAAACTAACATGCTGAAATTAGGCATATGAAACATTGCCTACATTTATCACCATGTGTGGGAACATAAAGGTTTTTTATAGAACAACTATTTTTATTCATTTTTCAGAAACCAACGCAACACAAATGGGGAGTGCAGAGGCCAGTTCCAGCGAAGAGTTTACATCTGGCATGGAAAGATTTCCATGAGAACCTGCCTGCCTGAATCTATGTTGCTTAGTGGCTGAATCAGATATAAAATTTGACCAAACTACATAAACTTTCTCTGTGTTCTGACTTCTCCTTGTGCACAAAGTTGCCAAGTCAGTTTGTCCATGAGCACAAAACTCCACAGTTGTTGGTGCAAAGTTATTGTCAGACTAGCACCACACTTCTCCAAACATTTGCGGTCGTAAGCCTTGCAGCAATCGTCAGATGGGTTATCAGATCTTCAGGAACCAAATCCTAATTTTCATGGTTAAAAATGAGGAGAAGAGCTATTTTGGGGTTTGGGTCTTTTTAAGGGGGGGGGATTGGCAGCCAGCCAGCCATACTGATTCTCAGCCATTTTTTGGTGCCCCCCCCCCCATCCACCCTGCTCCCAACAGCCAGTCAGCATTCCACAGCCACTGAGGATGTTCATTCCTTACTGGGCGGCCTTAGGAGGTTATTCATTTAATTAAAACATTTGTGTCCCACACTTCAGCCAGAAAGGTTCCCAGAGCAGCTTCCATACAATCTGTTAAAACAAGGCAGTCTTTGCCCGCAGGGTTACAATCTAGAAAACACAACACATAAGGGAAAAGGGACAAGGAAGGAAGGTGGGGGTGGGACAAATGCAGGCACCAATTTTTAAACAGCAGTTCTTATAATGTGCAGCTTGAATGGAAGCAGTTCAGGGGCAGCCCGTTCTTGATGGAGCTGCTCTTCCAGCAAAGCTGGTGGAATATGCCCTGCTTCCCATGTCTCTCCTTGGCATGGACGGAAGCCCTTTGGTGTCCCCCATCTCACCCAAGGGCTATTCATTTATTCAGACACTTCTGCAAACTTCAGGAATGCACCAAGCCGGCTGGAGCCTCCTTGTTGTGCTTTGACGATGCTCTTCTGGCCTTATAAGCAGTGGCACTCGTTCCTGTACAACATAAACAGAGGGAATAATCAACAGTACTTTTTAAAAGAGAGAGATCGAGAGAGATCCCACTTTATAATTTAGAAAGAATTCTAGCTGGCTTATGATAAAAATAAATAGCAACATGCTACTGACAACATAAAAACATTATTATTATTATTATTATTATTATTATTATTATTATTATTATTTCTATAAATTATCTGTGGGTCTTCCATAAAGGTTTTTATTGAAGGGATGGAATAAACATTTTCTAAACAATGTGATCATTAATTCGCTAAGTAGAGGTGTGTGTGTGTGTGTGTTTAAGCAACAGAATTGCATTTATTAAATACTAAATGTCTAGGCTTTTTTTTAAAGGTCTTAGCCTAGCACTTAAAAGTCACTGGGTTATACACTACTTAACTCAAGAGTAGACCCATTGAAATTAATGACCATGGCTACCTTAGGTCCATTAATCTCAATGGGTCTACTCTGACTAAATGTTAGTTGGTTGTAACCCATTCAAGCGAGGAGATCCTCTCTGCAGAATATGGGTGGTAGTCAACAAAGCTTTACTCAGAGTAGATGCATTAAAATGAACATGACTAAGTTAATTTCGATTGGTCTACTACTGCAATAAAACTCCGCTGACCCCCACCCTGTGGGTGTTGCTGCTGCAGGGAAGGTTCTCTGAAGGGGCCCCTGAAGGCGGCAGGGGTAGGGGCTCCGGAGGCCACCTTTAGATCCTGAATCCCCCCCCAGCTGGATGACAAATAACAATGAATTAGCATGTAGGCACCCAAACATTTTAGTCCCCAAAGCACTTCTTCACGCATCATCCCTGGATGTTGCTGGACTCCAACTCCCATCAGCTCCAGTCACCATGCCCAATAGTTAAGGGTGCTGGGAGTTAGAGGCTCAGCAGCATCAAAAGGGACACAGGTACCCCCATCCCTGACTTGCAACAACCCTGTAAGGTGGGCCAGGCTGAGAAAGTGTTAACTTTAACAATGTAAGTTAGCAGGAGCCTTTTGTGCATGTTAGCACTGACATCTGTCAACATGTGCAGATCCACTAATGGTTAAAGGTAGGAGAGCAGCAGGCAGTTAAAAAATTGGCATCCTGATCAATTGAGATGAGATGCAAACTGGGACCTCTGTGTCTCACACTCTCAGGGAAAGCTTCGCCTGTGTTACTGTTTCCTCCAGTTAAGCTGTCTTTTAGCACCTGGGAGCAGGGCAGAGGCATGGGAGGGGCGATGGCTAATAGTAAAGATGGAAATGCCAACCTTCTGAATTCTGGAAGAAATAACAGTTGCTCAGTCTAATCTGAGCTCCCGGTTCACCTCTGCTCCCTGTGCTGTTCACGGTGGATCACATCATAAATGCGCTTCTTTTCTCTCTCCACTAGATACTTACAGGGCGCCTGGGGCTGCTCAGGTTAGTCACATGTTACTGCTCCTTTTCTAAAAGTAATTTGCAATCCCATCTGAGCCCCATGGGCCAGACCTCGCTCTCCCTGGAAGGAGCTGCTGACCCTTCCTTGGCTGGGGCTATAATTAGCCAAGCCCAGAAGTGGTGCAAAAACCTGCAATTGGAGAGAGCCCTCAGGTGGGATCACACCTGAGCCAGAACAAGGGCAAAGGAGGTGGTTTGAAAAAGGGCTCCTTATAACTGGGGTGAATCACCAAATTATTTTAATACTATGTAACCTGATCCTGGCTGTTGATTCAGAATACAGCCCCACTGAGCCTCCTAAGGAAGGCTGGAATGACATGCGGTGGTGGGAACTTTATATTGTTTTTATACCAGTTTTAACTATCATTGTTCCCCCACCCTGACAAAAAACTCTGGGGAATTATAGATTGCTCCTGATCATTTCTGTTTAGCTGAGAAATCTTTAGCTCCCCTTCCAGAACATTCCCATGGGGGATAAAGCGTTCCTTTTAAACCAGTTTCACTATGTGGTGTAGATGTTGGTGCTGACCTTTAAAGCCCTAAACGGGCTCAGTCCAGTATACCTGAAGGAGCGTCTCCACCCCCATCATTCTACCCAGACACTGAGGTCCAGCGCTGAGGGCCTTCTGGCGGTTCCCTCATTGCGAGAAGCAAAGCTACAGGGAACCAGGCAAAGGGCCTTCTCGGTAGTGGCGCCCGCCCTGTGGAACACCCTCCCACCAGATGTCAAAGCGATAAATAACTACCTGACATTCAGAAGACATCTTAAGGCAGCCCTGTTCAGGGAAGTTTTTAACGTGTGATATTTTTAGTGTATTTTTGGTTTCTATGGAAGCTGCCCAGAGTGGCTGGGGAGGCCCAGCCAGATGGGCGGGGTATAAATAATAATAATAATAATAATAATAATAATAATAATAATAATAATGTGCCCCCCTATGTCTGAAGTCGGGGAGCAGGAGAAGGGGCAGAGGCGACATAACACTGCAGCCTTTCCCAAGCTGGTCCCTTCCAGGTGTTCTGGACTATAACTCCCAGCACCCCAGCCAGCACTGCTTGAGAGGGACTTCTCTAGCAATAGTTCTGTTGTTTACTATTTTGTTCCTTACAGAGGATAACATTGCTGCTGCTGCTGCTGGCAATGCTCTTGCATCCATTCATGCTGGTGGCGATTGTGCAAGATACCTTCCCAGTTATGCATCATGTTAAATATTGGGAGAGGAAGGCAACATTTGGATTTTTCCTCTAAGGTGCCAAGGTCTCTCAGTGGTGGGGCAAAGCATGGGCACACTAGTCCTTCGCCATGGGTTGAAATGTGCACCCTTGCTCGTGAGCTCTGCCTTGGCCAGTTGGATGGTGTGAATCTTCCCACAGAATAGGCTGAATTGTGTCTTGGTATGGTCAGGGTTTCCCAGACTTCTGATAAGCTGAGGACACACTGTCCCCCCCCGAATTAGAAGTTGGGGTACACAAATAATTCTCTCACTTTGGGGGTGGGGAAAGGTTGACTTCTACAAAGGCTAAGAGTCAAGGACTGCACTTCTTCCTTCCATGAGCTGGTCCCTTGTGTGTGTGCATGAGGACCAAATAAGGTGTGCATCCCCATTTAATTATTTCACTTGTCTTAAGGAAGGGGTGTTTCTTACAGAAATGGCCAGGGCACGGGGGCCCAATCTACATCAGAACATTGACATGGGGGCAGAGGAGCTTTAGCCCTTCCCCTGCTGCAGTCCCAATCCGGATCAGTCCTTCCTGCCTACAGTTTGCATGAGGGGAGAAATGCCCATTTGTTCCAGCTGCATATTTTTCTGGAGGGCACTGATTTGAGTCTAGTGCAGTGGAGGCAATGTGTTAAAGTTCCACTGCCTCCTCACACCACAGTCAGGTCACTTGCGCAGGCTATTTCTATAAGGAAAATTCTGCAGCAATCATGTCACATGTACTTGGCCACTGATTTGGGACTGCTGCCCAGAGCAGCAACTCATTCAGAGACGCAATGGGCAGCCTTCTTCAAGGATGGCTAATTTGGCTTCATCTGTGCAATGGAAGTGATGGAATGAACTAAGCATTTGCACCTGATTCGGAGAGGTGCAGAGTTATCCGTTCCCAGTGGCAGCTATTTGAAGACATGGTAGGCCAGGATGCTGAATCATGCAGAGATCAGTAGGCAGCCTCTTCTGCAGGTTTGCTCTTTGGGCTGAGGCACACTTTGGGAATTAATGATCTATCTGGTTAAGAGAAGTCAATTCACTTTTGCTAAGTGATACAAGCAACAATCTCAGGCTGTGAAGGCTTGTTTGAAAAGGGCGTGTGCTCCCCCCTCCCCCCATGAAAAACTTATCTGCAAGGAAACCGTATTTGTGGTGCAAAATGTCAAAAACTGCAGCTGTCCAGAAGCCCCACCCATAGCGTGAGGGAGACCGCAGCTGAAGCAACAGATGGTCTCTGACAATAGTTCAACGGCAACAGGGAAGGGAGGGGGGAGCAGGGGGGCCACAATCTGACTTCGGAAATCAAAGTTTATTTGTGGAGAGGCATAAAAAGGGTCTGTGCTAATACAACAGCTGAAACACGGCAGCTTCTCTCAATGTGATGGAATCCCTGTGTAAATGCATATTCACCAAGAATCATTGTGCCCACCCTCCAGTTGTGGCTTCAGGTCAGCTTTGGGGGTTTTTTGGGTGTGTGTGTGTGTGTGTGTGTGGACTGAGTGCTGGACTTTGATCCAGGAGCTACCAGCTCAAATCTCTGCTTACCCTTTATCATCCTACAGCCAGGTTGAAATTTCTGGAGAAATGGAAGGATGAATAGTAATAAAAAGAAAAAGCTCTTTTTTTAGACTGTATCTGTCCCAAATACATACTATCCCAGTTCTTCAACAATGACAATTATTTCACATGCATTGGAATAATCTCGCATCACACACCTACAAAAATATGTGTTGGAAAAGTTTATATATAGTGTTAAGTGACCTGGAGTTACTGCACTGAGTAGGTACACTTCTGAGTTGATGGAAAGACACAGCCGTAGTAGAGAGAGAATAACAATGGTGGATGTTTATAGAGCACTTTTTGAGTGTTTCCCTCCCCCTCCCCCCCCTTACACTCACTGCAGGAGGAGGCAAAATGGAAGGAGGCGGAGGGAACTTTCAGACTGGGTTAAGTTTCATGTGCTTAACCACCATTCCAAACTGCAACACCTTTGTTACACAACTGGGCATTCTCAGCCATAGCAGTGTGTCCCTTTCCACCAAAACAAGTCTTTGTTTCCACATTTACTCTTTGCAATAAATAGAAATGTGCATCTTGTTCCTACTTGTGTGACAATTAACCCCACCCTGGGATTTCCCAGTTCTGTTGAAACCAGGGATCTGCTTCAGCTGCCAGGTATTGCTTCCCCTCTCTCCCAGTTCACCAGCCTCTCTCCAGGTACTGGAGGGCCGAGGGGGCTAAACTGGGTCTGAGGGGAAGCAGGATGTGTGCAAGACAGGCAACAACTGCAAGAAGGGCAAGTCATGGGCATGCAGCACTTTCTTCATCCCTTTGGCTGGCCCAAGGTGGTTTAAAGGAAATCTTAATGGTTTCCCACTTTCTCTGCACATAGCTAAAAGAATGTTTATTATTTTTTAAAAAGAATCCTGGCCATTTGCTGCCTCTTAACCAGAATCTGCTGCCTTCCTTTGCCTAAAGCAAGGTAAGGCTGCATCCTTTGACAGAGTTCTCCCAACACTTCCTGTTATCAGTTTGGCAACCCGCCCACAGCCATCTGGCCAGTCCCAACGCACCCTGCAGGAAGACTGGCCAAGTTGCTTCCAAGGCCATTTCCCACTTAGCAGTTTGCAGATTTTGAGCACCCTTAACAGTGACAGGCAGGCGGGTATCACCCACAGGCTACCATCCAGAGGGAAGTTCTCCTGCATTCTTTGCAGACTGTGTCTCATTAGGATGATCATTTACAGGAAAAGAGGAAACACATCACCAAAAGGAGAAGAAAAAAAGAGGCAGTTTTGCATACAATTTGCATATGCCAATTTATCCGTACCACTTTAGCTTTCTTTAGAAATACACCTCAGGCTTCCAGAATGTTTTGGGAACAGCTCAGAGAAGGTAGGGTGTGCATTCAGAGTGTGGCCATTGCTTTTGGACCTGCTGGGATGCAACTCAGCTTGTTGCAGGATTTGCAAGGGGTTAAAGCAGACAGAGAAGGGAACCTCCAAGATTCCCAATCTGTCTCACTATCCTTTGATCTCTGTGCTGACCTTTCTATTGATGTTAGGCTGATATTCTTAGAGTTGTTGACCCAGGATCCTGCTTCCCCTTTCTTCATGCTCTTAATTCTGAAGCTGATGGAGAGAGGACATATTTGTGTGTCTCTCTGCTGAGTGCAAGAGGCACGCACAACTCTCCGCAACTCCAACTTAGTTGGCTAGAACTAGGAACTTTTTTCTATCCAAGTAAGTGTTTCCTAAAATAAGCCTAAGCTTTCTTATTTTCTGTGAGCAACCAAGGTAAGCCTCCTCTCCCAGCAAGGACTCAATACCTAGTCAGCTTCAAGCTGTGTGCTAACTCTGCCAACTAAAACAAGTGCCACCAATATTGTTTGCTGCCTGATGCAGAGAACCCTTCCCCATGCTAGCGCCATTAAAGCTTGCTGCACCATTCAGCAATTCATTTCTGCATTCATCTGTCACCCTAAATGTAACCATATCTGTATAGAGGTTTAGGGGAGGGGCAGTGCCTCTGGCGGGGCCAAGTCATGCTCCTTCTGGGGTGGTTTGTGCACCTTTGGTCCCTACCGTGTACTCAGATCTCACCTGTGGCTCTTAGAAGCTGTCAGCAGGCGACAGCAGCCACACCCCAGGGAATGGC
Source organism: Podarcis filfolensis (assembly GCF_964270895.1). Lineage (NCBI taxonomy): Eukaryota > Metazoa > Chordata > Lepidosauria > Squamata > Lacertidae > Podarcis > Podarcis filfolensis. The sequence goes on along the minus strand of NC_139611.1, from coordinate 2,266,533 downwards.
TTCCACTGGCTGGCTAAACCAGGTGAGGGGAGCCGATGGGTCTGAAACCCTTGATGAGTTAGGGACTTGCCCTGCATGCAAATACAGGTTCAGGCAAATTGAGCAGACAAGACCATGAGTGGGCTAAATGGCCAGGAAGGAGGTTGTTGCACTTGCAGTAGAGGGAAATGAGGGGCAGATGGGGCTGGTCAACCTGGGAAGGTAGCCCTTCTAGAAGGAAAACTCTGGTCCTAAATCTCCATTGCTTTGCAGCTATATTCATTCCTAAGAAAGAAGTAAACCCTGAGGAAAAATTTGTAGCCGCTGCCTTGTGAGAAGTAAACCCTACACAAATCTGGAGAGGAGTCCTCAAGACAGTTGGGTGGCGCCTCATACATCTCCTTCCAGCAACTCCTGCAGCCAAGCTGGTGCCAAACATACTGCTATAATTTCATTTGAACCACATAAGAAAGGCTGTTTTGTCATCTGAGCAGTCCATGCACACTGCCCAAGCATGCATCCTGGAGAGGTCACTTCGGTGCTCCTAATGCAACAAAAACAACGCAGGAGGCAGCAATCACAAGTTACCATTCTCTGCAGCCACAGCAGGTGCTGTGATTCTCAGTGCTTTGACTTCACACCCAGAGACACTCCATTGTCTCTTGAGTACAGATTGGCAATCTGTTGCTTGCATTTGTATCGTTTTTATATCTTTGGAAGCTGCCTTGTGAAAAGATTTGCTAATAGGCAGGGTATATATCTGTGAAATAGACATGTAAAAGTCCACCGCTTGAGTCAGCTTCTGCACCTTGCTGCAAGGTATGGCTGCCTGTGGATGCAGTGAGGGACTCACTGAAAAAGGCAAAGGGAGACCCTGCCTTGTGCAACCCACAGCCTTCCCCCCAATATCTTTTCTGGCCCTCCACGACCCTAGAAGAGCACCTCCCACCCTGGAAGTGGATACATTGCAGTTGGGACACTGACCTACCAACAACACTGGTGACTGAACAGGACAGGGCCTGGGTGGCTTGTAAAGTCCCCAGCTAGCCTAAGATCCTGGCATGTCCCTTCCTCAAAGGGCTAAAGATAGAGAAGCTCAGTGGCTAATCCTGAGGGATTTATCACCAATCCCAGGACCATTGTCCCACATAGATTTCACAGGGCACAACCTGTCTGACTTCATTGTGCTGGGAAAGTGCCCTTGTATTTGAAGAGACGGGTGGGAGTCACAACCCAGAACTCTGCTTGCATCATTGGTTTCCCCTGCCCTGAATCTCATTAGCATTTATTTACATGTAAAGGCATGCTTATATGGGATGCATTGCAGGATACAGATTTGACATGAGTAAATTATATGGCAATCTGAGTTGTTCACTGCTATTGGCTCCCTGCCCGCTTGCACCAGGAGTTTCCCAACATCACCAATAGCATACTGACAAGCTTACTGGGGCTGATGGGAGCTAAAGTCCAAAACATCTGGAGGCCACCAAGTTGGCGAAAGCTAGGTTAGAGTACTGGACAACCTGGGACCTTCTGTGTGTAGAGGATTTTTCAGACACAAAAATGTATTTTGGGGGGTGGACCTCCTTTTTAATCTTGAACCATATAATTGTATGGTGGTAGTGCTGCTGTTGCAACCACCCTTAAATCAGGCCACAGCCAGGGCCCTGATCCACCAACCAAAGCCAGGCATCCTATATCCTTGAGATATCCCCAAATGTGAGTGTTAGTAATTTGCTTAATTCAAAGCAGAAGCAACAAAGGATCTTTGCTCATAGTTCAGTAATTTCACTGCTACACAACACAGGATGGAAACCTCTGGCCTGGACCAACCCTTCTGTTAGGTGGCCCAGCCTGCAGTCTCAGGTGTCCTGGAGGACACTATGCCACCAGTCCCATTGGCTTCTGCCTGTGGAATGGGCGTGGTGGATCAACTGCTGCCTCCTCTCACTGTGAGCTCTTGTAGAAGACAACACAAAAGGCAGGAAACTTCCAAGATGAAACCAATTCCCACATGGAGCCCAGACAGAAGTGGTTCCCTGTCCTGGCAGACATAAGCATCTGGGCTGCCTGATTCCACCACCCAAAGAGGAATCACAGCTTTGCTGCTGCTGCACACAAACTGCCGCCCACACAACCACTTCCTGCATTACAAATGGACAAAGAAGTCATCCATCTCCTAATGGGAATGCCCAACGGGTCCCCTCTCTGCTGCTTGCAGCGACTCCTCAGCCCTAGTGAAAATGGCTGCAGGCCAGATCCAGGCCCACTGGCATTTCCTGCTTACAGGTAAAATATGCTGCTCATTCAATCCAGCAACTGTTTTAGCAGGCTGGCCCTATGCAAAACCCCTCTGTGAACACCCATGTGTGGACGCACGCACATTTTGTGTGGCTGCATGGCAGGAAATTGAGGGTGGCAACCATAGAACTGGATGGCAGGTAGGGGGGGTCAGGAATGCAATCCGGAGACCTTTCAGGCCACTACTGTTGCAAAGGCAGGCCTGACTATTTTGATTATTGGAGGGAGTGTGCACAGCAGGAGGTGAGAAACCTCAGGACTGGACTTCTACAGAACCGCACACACCCTGCCAACTGGACAGTACTAAGTTACCAAAGGTTGGGTTAACCCTTTGTGCCAAATCAGCAGTGGAAAAGTCCTTCTGCAAGGAAGCTGGCCGTTAACTTTGCCTGGGAAGTCTGAGATGGGAGAAGGGCGCACAGGGCCTGCTCAGCCCCCACCCCATCTGAACAGGAGTGTCTGCTATGGCACCTTCCTTGCCTCTGGACGTCCCTGTCCATCTCCATCGGCCAGACCCACTCGGCTGACTTTCAGGAGAAGGAAGATGCTGGCTTCCTCATTGGCTTTGGACATGGTGCTCTCTTTGAATTGTTGGTGGCTCTGATTTGTCATCTGTGGATTGTTTTAATTATATTTATAAGCTGCCTCTAGAAATCCCTTGCTTTAGAAGGCAGGGTATAAATGTTTCAAATAACATTTCCCCGCCATATGAAGAAACCACCCATGGCTTTACGAAATTAAAATAGATTCTTAACTCTGCTGGCGATGGAGTTACCACCATTCTTCCTTCTGGCTGTTTTGTCTTCCAAAGGGAAGGCTATTTTAATTTACTGCTTCATCCCTGCTGGAAGGACCTCACTAGTGAGGCCTCCTTGACACTGAATTAACAGCATCTGCTTCCCGGATACCAAGGAGCATCTGGCTGGTTGATGCGGAAGCAGGATGCTGAACTGGACCTGCCTTCTCCAGCCTCGTGGCCCAGTGGGGCAGTCCTTACTTCTTACATCGCCATGGCTGCTGAAGGCACCGGGGCAGCTCCCCGCCTTCCAGCGCGCGCACGTTTTCTTGCTAAGATCCCGGCCCGCTCTCGGGACTCTTCTCTCGCCCTCGGGGGCCTGAGCGCACGGACCGCCCTCTGGGCTCCGGGCCGGCGAGGCGAGAGACCCCGCGGCAGCGGCGTCGGAGGTTGAGCGAGCCCCGAAGGCAGCTCCTTCCCCGCGATCAGGCCGCGCCTGGAAGCAAAGGCGGATCAGGGGCAGCTAATCCTCTAACAGGATCCGCGCGATCGCCTTGATTTCTGGCGGGGCGGGGCGGACAGCGAGCAAAGAGCAGCGGATCAGGCGTCCCTGCAGCCGGGGCGCAGCCTGCCGTATCTGCCCACCTGCCCGGTGACCTTCGGCCCGGGCCTGATCCAAGCCCTTTCCTCCCTGTTTGAGCCAGGCAGATCTTTCTTACTTACACACGTCCAGCCCTCCCCTGCACCCCTTTCGGCAGCGCCTCCGTCGTTCAACAAGCTAAAGCCACCATCCGGGGCCATGAAAACCATCAGCTGCTGATTTCTGGGCCCCCAGTCGCTGTTTAAAGGGAAGACTATTCTTTTTTTTTTTTTAATTCTTTTTATTGAGTTTCAGTTACAACATCAAAGAAAGAAAGAAGAAGAAAAAAAGAAAAAAGAAAACCAAAAAAGAACACAAAAGACAAGACAACAATTTCAAAAAGAGAAAGGGAGAACAAGAAGAAAAGAAAAATATCCACATCTAACACCAGAGAGCAACAATCTCTGTTACAATTCTATATCTTATTCTTTAAAACTTTACATATTTGGATATTTAGATCTTTCTTCTGCACCCCTGTTGACCTCCTTCCCTCCCGATTTCGGGCTTCTTGATGAAAGGAAATTTTCCGTTTTCTGCAGCTGATAATTATTAATGGTTTGCGCATCGTAAGTTTTATAACAGACCTGCTATAGTTTTTAGATTTGTATAGTTTCCTTCAGTGTATACCATAAATTTATTCCAGTCACTAATAAACTTTGTATTTTTTTGGTTTCTAATTTTTTGCGTCATTTTTGCTAATTCAACATATTCAAATAATCTTGTTTGCCAATCCCTAACCGTTGGTATATTTATACTTTTCCAATTTTGTGCAATTAGTATTCTGGCCGCTGCTGTCGAATATTGGAATAAAATCTTATCTTCCTTTTTAATTTCATCCCCAATTATTCCTAGTAAAAAGGCCTCTGGTCTTTTAGGGAAGGTATATTTAAATATTTTTTTTAACTCATTATAAATCAAATCCCAAAATTTCTTCATTTCCTCGCAAGTCCACCACATATGGTAGAAGTTGCCTTCTTTGATTTTACACTTCCAGCAGGCCTTATTTCCTGTTTTGTACATTTTTCCTAATTTTGCTGGTGTGATATACCACCTATATATCATCTTCTCCAAATTTTCTCTAAGTGTAACACTTGCCGTAAATTTTATTCCATTGTTCCATAATTTCGACCATTTTTCATATTCTATATTATATCCCAAGTCCATTGCCCATTTTGTCATAACCTCCTTTATTTCTTCATCTTTGGTGTCCCATTCCAATAATATATCATACATTTTGGATAATAACTTGGTTTTACCTTCAATTATTTCTATCTGAAATTTGGATTTTTTTCCACTCATCCCTACTTTTTAAAGGGAAGACTATTCTATGGTTCTCCATGTCTGATCTAGCGGAGATTCCTGCACTGCAGGGAGTTGGGCTAGATGACCCCGGGGGTCCCTGCTATCGCTATAATTCTAAGGAGACAAGCCTTCCCGTCTCAGTCTGGTCCAGGGAAGCGACTCTGCCTCCACAGGGCTGCTTCCTGGGAACTGAGCCACACTGAGCGCAGGACCTTCTTGCTGGTGAATGTGCTCCAGCTGCAGCTGCCCCTCGAGGAGGAGAACCAGGCTTGGCTGGGGACAGGAGCTGGGTGGGCGGCCGCCAGAGTGGAAGGCTGACTATGCTTAAGCACAGGGGGGAGCGCCAGTTTGCCCCTCCCTGAAACCCTGGAGAGCTGCTCCCACTCGAAGCAGACCAGCCTCCTCCCGCCTGGGAACTGTGTTCTGGACTACAGCTTCGCATCAGCCGCGTCTACAGCACCACCCCAAACAGGGTGTCCCCGATGCTGTGCTAGATGGAGCAATGGCATGGCTAGGCATAAGGCAGCTGACACTGGATGGGGCACCATCCAGAGAACTTCCTGGTGGGTTGGGAGCGGGTTGCAGCTATGGGGCTCTTTCAGGTCCCTTTATTTTGAGGCCAGAGAAGTCTCTTGAATGGAAGCGGAGATGAGCGGGGTCACTCACGTATCTTGCCCACCTGAGTCTGCAAATGTGTCCCCTCCTCTCTCACCTGCCTATTCAGAGTGACATTTGGCTAGTGGTACATGGCGGCCGCCAAATCAAATGACTCTGTAAGGTCACAGTGACTGGGTCACGGAGGGTTATCTTGCGACTCCCCCCACCCCCTTTTTTATTTTCAGTTGGCTTTCTACAGCTGCTTCTTGTTGCCCAGCGAAGACACTCCTCAGAGCTAGATCAATAAGCAAAAAGATGGTGGTGGGTTGGAACTGCACACCAGTTTGCTTTGGACAGAGCAGTGACTCCTCCTGCCAGCAGCCAGGCAGTGGGCGCTTTGTCATGCAAGCGAGCAGCATGCATCGACTCCATGTTTTGGAGTATCCTTGGACAAGACACTCTCCAGGGCCTCCCCCTCCCTCCCTGCATCTACCTGCTTGCAACAGCAGGTCCAGGGCACTCTCCTCACCTGCACTGAGCCCTTGGCAGATGCTGACCCTTGGCGCCAGCCTGTAGCAGCTTTGCAAGGCCTTGAATCCTTTCAACCTGATATGCTAGATTGAACCCAGAGCCTGCTGCAGGTGAATCATGTGTGCCTCTTAGCACTGACCTCCGCTGAGCAAACGCCTGGTGGTTCTGTAGACCCACCAGCAGTTCAGGAAGTACAGCCTCTATTTCCTCCAGATCCCTTTCCTGATCTCCCCGGTAAGTAACAAGAATCCAGCATGCTTTTAAGAGTCCTCTCCACACCCTTGATGTGGCCCATCGCCATGCAGTAGAGCACTTACTGTTACAACCTCAGGGAACAGCCAGGAAGAGAGAAATAAAATCCATTAAAAATGACATTTATTTTGGCCTCCTCTGTGCAGAGAGGGGTGGATATTCCTTCCTTGAGCGTTTTTGCTTTGAAAGGCACACTTCTTAAAGGCACAAGGTTGTGCAAATAAATAGCAAACATTGTTAGCTTAGCCCTTGAAAGATCTTTTCTCCTTTAGAAAAAAAAGGTTTGAAACCCAAGTTAAAAATGTCTCTGCGGCTGAGGAACTAGGAAGGGGGGGGACTGGGGGGGAACTGTTGTGCGCCTGCCTCACTCCACCAAACTGCTTTGCTGGACTCCTTGCTGCTGCTCCCTCTGGCAAAGCCCTGGTTTCTTGGGTTATGTCCCATCAGATGTTTTCATTCTGGCCCTAAGAGGGGAGAAAAACACAAGGACAAACTCTCAGAAACATATTTTGCAGCAGACGCCAGCTCTGGGGGGCAGCTATGAGCTATGTAAGCAAAGCCTCCTGCAGACACTGCCACTCTTGGCCTGTTGTCCCCCCCCCCTTCCACCTTGATTATTGCAATTATTGCTCAGCTATCCTCCAAGGATCTCAAGGTGGTGTAGGTGCTTCTCTCACCTCTCATTGTATCCTCACAACAACCCTGTGAGGTAGGTTAGGTGGAGAAACTGTGGCTGATCCATGGTACACCCACTCAGTGAGCTTCAGGATTTGAACCCTGGCCCCCCGGGTCCTACCTCAACATTCTGACCACTGGACCACACTGGTTCTCCTTCTACACCCACACCCATTGAGCACGGCTCTCATCTGCGTCTCTTTTTCAAGTAAACAGGCATGACGTGACTTTTCCTCACCGCTAGGAACATCAGCAGAGCCTGCTGGATCAGGCCAATGGCCCTTCCAGTCGCGGTGGCCCCAGGTGCCTTTGGGAGACCCTCCAGCAGGACCTGAGGGTTTCCAACAACTCTCCGCTCCTGTGGCTGCCAACAATGCAACCCTCTGACTGCAGAGGCAAAGTCCAGCCAGTGGGGCTAACAGCCATGGGTAGCCTTGGCCCCCACGGAAATCTATCTCCAAGGAGCAGAACTTCCTTCCAGAGCAGATGGCTATGCTTCCACACAAGCTGAGCCCTGGCAACTCTCTTCTTAGAAACTGAGCGCTTGCTCTTGCTTTGCTTTGCAGTGTTCCAAGAACACAGTCCAAACACAGTCCACAGTTTACACAGTCCAAAGCAGCTGTGGCTACTGTTAAAATGTATGGCTCTAGGCAGCATATGCTGACTGAGTAGCGGGGGGGGGGGGAGTGGGGCTCTTCCCTTCCAGATGGATGCACGAGGTGGTCAGGACAGGCAGGGCTTTGCACATCTGCTGCAGGGGTTTTTGGTTTGTTTGTTTTTTATTAATTAATCGAATTTATATACCACCCTTCATCTGAGGATCACAGGTGGTTTACAGTACAAAAATGCGAAAAGCAACATAGTAACAAAACAAACCTCCCCTCCACAGTTTAAAAGTCCATAGATTGTTAGCCTGATTACATAAAAATGCTTTTGCCTGGCACCTAAAGATATGCCATGAAGGTGCCAGCAAGCCTCCTTGGGGAAAGCATTCCACCAATGGGAAGCCACCACAGACCCTGCGTTGCCCCCCCCCCCCCCCGTACCTCTTGCGGAGGAGGCACGTGGAGAAGGGCCTAAGAGGAGGATCGCAGGATCCTTGAGGTACTGAGGTTCTGCCTCAGGCAGCAAAATAGTCAACCAACCCCTTGTGGGGGAGCTTCTATCAGCACATCTGGGTCTTCTAGTGCATGAGCAAGCAGGACATGGTGCGGCTCAGAAGTAACCCCTACAGACAACTTTCTCCCTCTCCTGGCCCCTGCAACATAGGTGGGGGAAGGGGGCCAGGGAAGGCTGTCAGGCAGGAGGAGAATGCCAAGGACAGGTCTGCAAAAGCACATTAATCTGCACACATGGCAAACCCTGTGGCTGGGGGTGAGCACCCAACCTCTGCAGATTCACATTTTGTGTGACAGGACAGGGATTCTGGCTCTGTTCTCCCTTGTGGAAAAAGGGAAAGGATTTAGGGTGATGGTCTGGGAACGGCTGGTGGTGTTAGAGACCAAGACACACAGATCCTGAACACCAAAGTGACAGCCTCTCCTCTGCCCCCTGTGGAGGACTGGGGTCACCCAAAGGCATCTGGGGGCATGAGGCAAATGGCATTTTCCACCTCACAATAGCATGAGACGTCATGAGGCATAAAACATAAAGTGAAGTTTCTCTGCACATTACAATAAACAGGAGCTGTGGAAGAGCACTGCTGGAATTTATATCGCCAGCTTAAAAAAATTGCTTATGAAACTTTGCAGAGTGCCATTTGTATGGATGGCACTGTATTACAAATAATTCAGTGTGTCCCTTTCCTAAAGAACACTTGCTCACAATGCTGAAACTCACGAGGTGTCCACACACCCCAACCCCGTAGGCAGCTACTGATGCATCCAGCGCTCTCCTCCTGTCCTGGCTGATTGGATTAAAAGAGGGCAGCCACCAGGTCAGGAAGGGAAGACAACTCATTAAACTCTGTTTAGTAATTAAGTGGGCAGTAACAGCTCTGAACCCCTTTGATTTGAGCCACGCTGATGAAGATCATTTCCTCTCTCCAGCCCCCCCTCCCTATGACTTCAGGCCACACTAGCAGGAAAGGGCCCGGCCAGCATTAACTCCTGGGGTGAGTCAGTCCTTCAGCAACGGAGGCGGAGAAGAGTCATGGAAGTAGTGCTTCTGTTTCCCATCACGTTTGCACAAAAGGATGTAAGCATCATCCCAGCTCGTAAAGCAGGGATTGGGGTGGGAGTGCGAGGCAGCCCTCTTGGGCTTCCTGGGTGCAGGAATGGGTCACAAAGGTTTGGAGGTTATTCCAAATTTTGAGGTTCGTAGTTAATGTTAAGTACAAACCCCATGTTAGCTGTGTCAGTTGCTCAGTTTGTGAGATGCTGCAAAATGCAGAGAGGGTTTTTTGCCGCAAAACAACTGCCAAAGTTTGGCAGAGGTTTGCAAGAGTTCCAAAATTTTGTAGTTTCCGTATTTTTCGCTCTATAAGACGCACCAGACCACAAGACGCACCTAGTTTTTGGAGGAGGAAAACAAGAAAAAAATATTCTGAATCTCAGAAGCCAGAACAGCAAGAGGGATCGCTGCGCAGTGAAAGCAGCAATCCCTCTTGCTATTCTGGCTTCTGGGATAGCTGCACAGCCTGCATTCACTCCACAAGACGCGCACACATTTCCCCTTACTTTTTAAGGAGGGAAAAAGTGAGTCTTATAGAGCAAAAAATATGATAGTTTCCCTGGTCAGAAAGCCTCTGCTGTGGTGCCCTGGACTCTGCTCCCAGGATCCTGCAGCCAGGCCAACCTGCCTGAGCAGGGCTGGAGCTCTCTCTGGCTTTGTAAGCCTGCACAGAAGACAAAGGGTCTCATCCCCAGTGAGGCCCTTTCCTGCAAATCTCTGCCCAAAGCTACTGATCAGTCTCCCCTGACATGGCACTCTTTCCCAAGGGGGAGTTTATTAACCTTTTCTTTCCCTCTAGAGCCAGTGCACTAAAATAAGATTCAAAAATTGTACAGCAATATGGACAAAGAAAACTCAAAATGTATAGAATCTGAGTTCTACTCAGAGTAGACCAACTGAAATGAATGAACCTAAGTTAATCATGTTCATTAACTTTAATGGGTCTAAGTAGGACTGGCATTGGAGTCAACCCACAATTCCTTGGTATACTGGCAATATCATATTGTTGCACTTAACTAAGTTGGCACAGTTTTGAACGCACCAAGGTTTTGTGCATGTTCAGCTGTGCATCTGACCTGCCCCCTGCAGATCCGAGTCCACATTCCCAGCATGTCTGCATTTCTGCCCAGTGCTATTTTTCTAGAAAAACAGGTGCCAGAACTCTCTTATCATGGCAATGGTGCCTACTTGAGAGGTGCCGGAACTGAGTTCTGGCGAGTTCCAGCTGAAAAAATACGCTGCTTCTGTCTCAGTGACGTCTATGCTGGCTTGGTCATGTCCACAGAATGGAAGATGGCAGGATTCGCAAGGATATGTTTTACAGGGGGTTGGCTTCAGGCAACATTCCGCCCCCCCCCCGAACAAGATTTAGTGAAGATAGGAGAGCGGCCAGTCCCTTGCCTCATCACCTTTCAGGCCACATCTGATTGTTTCCCAGGAACGCCTAGACTTCTGGCAACTCAGCTGGCCTCAAGCACAGAACAGCAATTGCTTTAATCTATGAAATGGGCCAGTGTACAAACAAACAAAGGATTGTCTAACCTGTGTTCATAATAGTGCCATAGTCATACTGAGTTCTTTAAAAGATAGGAACCTTCTGAAGATAAACCAATGTGTTGTAATTTAATCTTGAACAGGGAGCAGCCCTTCCAACCTCATCAGTGGCGTAGCGTGGGGGGTGCAGGGGGTGCAGGCCGCACCGGGCGCAACATCTGGGGGTTAGGGTTAGGGGGCGCAAATCCACGGGTTAGGGGGCGCAAATCCATGGGTTAGGGGGCGCAAATTACTTGCCTTGCCCCGGGTGCTGACAACCCACGCTACGCCACTGAACCTCATAGAGAATCTTGCACCATCATACTAAAATCTCATTGTACCCTCCTACGGAAATCTGAAACGGAGCCCGGAGCCCCCTCACCCAGACCAGGGAAGCTCTTTTTCAGCCAGGTCTGCATCCTGCAGAGATTGCTTTGCTCCTCTCCTGGGGGGTTGTGCAGGGGGTGCTGCTGTGGCCTGCAGTCGCTGGGAGTAATGGAGATGGGGAGGTGGAAAGCAAGGGAAAGTGGGGTTTTCTTGCACAAGTACACACGAGCTCCAGGTGGGGTTTTTGGTTAATATTCTGGAGCTGTCCAGGACCAAAGCAGGAACTGCTGGGAGCTTGCCCACTCCTTGCTTTGGGGTACAAGTGAAGTCTTTCTTGGCTGACCTGCAGCACAAATGGCACCAAGTGGACCAGGCTACCTGGGAAAGTGGTGGGCTCTCCTCCCCTGCAGGTTTTTAAACAGAGGCTGGGTGGCCATCTGCCAGGGATTCTTGAGCTGTGATTCCTGCATTGCGGGGGGTGGGACAAGATGACACTTGGGGTACTTCCAACTCTGCAATTCTATGATTCCAAGTTAGACACAGCTCTGGCACGCTTGATCCCTTTCCTCCTTGTTCTGCTTGCTCCAAGCTGTGGGCTTCTTGCCACCCAGCAGGGACGGGTGTGTGTGTCATGTGTGATTAGCCACAGACAGCTGGAGATGGAGCCACAGCTGCCAGGGTCCCATGCATCCCAGGCTGGCTTGAAATACTGCCAGGCTTTTGGTGGACTATCCAAATGACATCCCCCTTACACACACACACACACACACTGCACAGAAGAGTTCTCCTGGTCCTCCCAGTGGCTGTGGTCAGACTGGTCTGTATCTTATTGTACTGCCCTTAAGGGCACCCTCCCATCATCTTCAGCTTGCCTCATGGTGGCATTTCAGCTCCTTTCACATGTTTTGTTCCACTGCACTTTTGTATGAGTGTGTGAACAGGGCTGCACCTGCTTGTGCTTGCTGGCCTGGCTCAGCTCTGGATCCTCTGCTCGGTGGTACAGCAGATGTTTTGCCTGCAGAAGGTCCCAGGCTCAGCCCCTGGCACCTCCAGACTTCCTGAAACCTTGGAGAGCTGCTGCTGGTCAGTGTAGAGAATACTAAGCTAGAAGGACCCATGTCAAGGCAGCTTCTTCTGTTTGGTGAAAGCTGTAAAAGAGCCTATCCATGTTCCAAAATGCCGGTGCATCCGCTCCATCCGTGGAGTCAGGATCCTTTGCAGAGTTTGTGTGCACAGAGGCTCTTTCACACCTTCTCCTGAATACAGGACAGGGAGAGAAGTTGTGACCCTTCCTCTGCCTCACCACCTGCTCACTCACCCCTTCCCACGTGTTTCCAGGTCCCTCTACAAGGAAGTTACCTGCAGGGAGGTTATCTTGAGCCAGCCCCGAGAATGCAGCTCCTCCCACTTGAGAAAGGTTTGGGCAGCCAGGTCCTTGAGCTCAGTGCGGTACATGAGGCCAGCGTCTTCCCGTATGCTGGAGGTGATGTGTTGCTGCAGCTGGATGCAGAGCTGCTGGAGGTGCCTCTGGTGCGGGATCAAGGGGAGCACAGAGTCAAGGGAACAGAAAGGCAGGAAGAGAGGCATCTTTCAGGGAGCAGAAGCTGCTCTCGTCTGGTGAAGCATTAGCAGAGTGCAGAATAACTTTGTGTTTTTTTAATATATATATATCAGAATTCTGCACCAGGGTAGATGATATCCTGCATCCAGGGAAAGCCACATTCTGCAACCTGAACAAATCATGCATTTATATCTTTATGTGTTTGTGGGACGGGGGGTTATTGGTTTGTTTTGTTCTTGTTTTTATTATGCATTTTGTGTTTCTATTTTGTGGTATGCAAATATAATTTAAAAAATAAATAAATAAAATATTTTTGGGTACCAGACATCCTTTTCATTGCACTTTTTCATGATTTGTACTCATGATGCTACTGTTGCCTTCAATGCTGTTTACTGTATTTCCCCACAGCAATACTTTTTCTGAGCACTGCCCCATGCCCCTGCTTACAAAGACCGCTGGGCCTTCAGCTAGATATAATTAAAATAGATAGCATGGAGGTGAACCTTCTCCCACACATGCAGGGAAGTTTTATGTGCAGGGCAGTGGGGCGGCCTTCAATCAGAAATGCTGCTGCTATGCTTAAAGCGTGATGACTTGATTCTGCTAGTTGTATCAACACAGGGCTGCCTCCAAAGGGAGTCTGAAGAGAAACAAGACAAAAGGAGAACTGGAAGAAGCTCTGGACCAAGCCATACATTACACAGTTGAGGGAGGCTTAAGACAGGTTTGTGTGTAATATGTAGCTCAGTCCAGACCTTTCCCCCAGTTCCCCTTTGCTTCCCTCTTGCTTTTGCTTGGACTCCCTTGAGAGTGGAGCCACTTCTCTGCCCAAGCGCACCCTCCCAGGGGCTGCTAGGCTACCATTCAGCTACCACTGCAGCCCCACAGCTGAGTTCTGCTTTGTGCCACTCCCAGCCCCACAGTTGCTCTGAGCTAGGACTTTTTGTTGCTTCTGTGTGCTGTGTGTGAGAGCTGGCTCCAGCAAAGCCGTGAAGCTGCAGTTTATGCTGCCCACAAAGCTGGCCTGCCTCCAGCCTTCTCCTCCACCACACCAGGCTAAATGTCACACACAGTGCAGTTTTCATTTCTCCTGGTGAGCGATCTGTTCTCTTAGCTGGCCTGGGCACAGCCCCCTTTTCAACACAGCCGCTCTCTGCTGTCCTTGCTCCGGGATCCTGACTCACCTGATCTCTCAGAGGGACAGCCGTGGTTCCCACAACCACATTGGCCAGTGTCAGGAGGCTGTGGCAGAGGTAGCAGGCCTGGAAGAGAGAGGGAGGTAGAGGCATATCATTTGGAAGTAGGTCAGCTAGCGAGAGAGAGAGCGACTGGCCCAAGGTGACCTTTGGAGGTCTTTAAGCAGAGGCTTGACAACCATATGTCAGGAGTGCTCTGATGGTGTTTCCTGCTTGGCAGGGGGTTGGACTCGATGGCCCTTGTGGTCTCTTCCAACTCTATGATTCTATGATTCTATGACCCAGTGGGCTTCATGGCTGGGCTCCCAGGCCCCAGCCCAGAATATTAACCTCTACACCAGCTCATGCAACATTCATCACAGAGAGAGAGAGAGAGAGAGAGAGAGAGAGAGAGAGAGAGAGAGAAAGAAAGAAAGAAAGAAAGAAAGAAAGAAAGAAAGAAGCAGGTGTGTTTCCAGACTGAATACTCTCTCACTACCCAGATGCCGCTCTTCTGTGGTAAGACACAGGTAGAACTGCAACTGAGCTTCTGCATTACTACAGTTTTTCTGTGCCCCCCACTACGTTCTCTCCACATTAGCAGGAGTGATGCTACTGCTGTGGGTGGAGCCCTTTGAAGCTTAGCACCCATTCCGTATAACGCTTGCGGCTGGTGGGTGACATTAATTGTTGCTAAAAAAACCTTTTCCAGTTTATAATGAAAGAGAGGCGGCACAGGGCTGTAATGCAATGGTACGGTCACACGTTACTACTACAGAGCCAGAGCATTAGAGGGTTTTAGCACTGCGGTTGCTTCCAGATGACCTCTTTATTGAGCATTTATCCTGATTTGTTTGCAGGGAGATCAGACAATGCCAGCTATGCACTGAGCATTCATTCCTTTTCGTTTGTGGGGAGGTCAGAGGATGCTGTGTCAGAGCAAGTGTTACCTGTCACTTTCCTTATAGCAAGAGTCTGATTTTGGGGGTGGGGAAGCAGGATTGTTGTGCATGAGCACTAACCACCTTTAACCTGAATTTGCCAGTATGCAAATGAATCCAATCTGAAAATAGGAACAGTTGGGAAGCACCCTTGAAATGTCCTTAACATTAGAAATAAATGGAGGAAACATTTCAGCTGTGGAGAATGCACTGCTTCTGGAAAATGTTGGACTTTCTGCAGTGTGGAAAAAGTTGGAAGGTCCGCATGGAAAATAGAGGATGACAGTGGTTTGATGCCCTCTAGAGAGAAAAGGAACAAAGCTGAAAGACCCTTCCCTCAGCCTCCTGGGACCCCCTGCCTCTTCTCAGGACAGAACCATGGATGGCCAACCCACCTGGTGTCCAGCAGAAGGAGACAGACAAATGACCATGCAAGCTTTATCAGTTTTGGGGCATAGCTGTCAAGTGTCCCTTATTTGAAGGGACAGTCCCTTATTCCAGCGCCATGTCCCGCTGCTGTCCCTTATTGATGGATGTCCCTTAAATGTCCCTTAAATGATGTCCCTTAAATTTCAAAGGAAGCAGCTCCTCTCCCTCCCTCCCTGCCCTGTTGCTCACCCAATAAGAAGTCTAAGAACGACTGGGGGTGGAGCTTGCATGCCTTGTGTGTGGTTAGTTAATGCAAGCTGAGGGGGTTTTTGAATGCTGGACGCCATTTTGTTGCACATGCTGCTGCAAACTTTGCAGTGCAAAGCCAGGCCGGGGAGCCATCTTAAGTTGAGGCTGCATAGGCCTTGTGGTGCATGTGATTCAGATTCTATTCAGTTGAACCTCTGGTTACAAAGTTGGTTGGACAGTGTTCTCGAAGCTACCCAGCATGAGTTTGACCAGACTGGAGGACAGGAAGACTGGAGTGCCTGGAACAGGTGAGGCTGCAGGTCCCTTATTTTGGCTGCTGGTCCCTTATTTTCAAATCTGTAAGTTGACAGCTATGTTTTGGGGCCCCATGGCCACTAGCGCCATTGCTTCCAACGGTGTGCCCTGCTAGCAACTAGCCCACCCTGCAGGGAGAGCAAGACCCTTCCTAGGTCTGCCCACTTGCACAACTCCCAGCTCATATCAAGGGGGCTTTTGCACAGGAACTTCTCAGTGGATTGGCGCTTGGGCAGATCTGTTGGTCTCCTACCCTCTGCCCTAAAGGGCATGCAAATCCTACTGCCTTGTTTTGCTGGAAAGCTTAGGTTGCAAGCCTAACCCCACGCACCCGGCAGTTTAAGTCCCACTGAATTCAACAGGGCTGACTTCTGAGTAAACATGGTTAGGAAGCCACTACTGATCAACTTGCTTTGTATCACAACAAACTTTGACTGAAAAAGTCCCCCAATGAATCTCTCTGCTTGATAGTTAGATATTGTAGCCGCAAGCAAGCCGCCTACTTGGCGCACTGAGATTTGTCTCGTAGGGAGAAGGCAGAAGGACAAAGAAGTTCTGTATAGAGTGGAAACTCAGTCTCCCCTGCAAAGAAGTGGAGAACTAGAATCTATCCAAGCCCTTTGCAGCTGCCAGGTGAGTCAGCCCTGCAGCTGTTTTCTCCCAAGCTGAAATCCACCTTATAGTGCAGCAGGGAAGGGGTGTGGCTCTGTTAGGGCTGACACACGCCTGGGATTTCCTGGACATTACCGGGATTTCAAAGGCAGAAGTGACATCCAGGGGGAATTTCCAATTTCCGGAAGGCAGCAGTTTGTCCTGGATCTTTGGCAAGTAAACAATTTTTTTGCCGTTTTTGTAAAGAAAAGCTCAGCAATATTTGGGGTGTCCTGGTTTTTGCTTTTTGAAATATGGCAACCCTAGGCTCCGTGCTCCTGCCTCAGCCTCTGCCCCCACACCTGTCCCTGCCAGTGCCACCTGTCCAGGCCTGAAAGTCTCCCCAGCTTCTATGCCAGACTTCATGGAGTCCCTTGTGCAAACTGTCCTTCCCACAGATGTCCTGCAGCTCAGCTCGTCGCAGCAGAACTCCTCAGCTGTTGTTTCAGCTGTGGAAGGCGGCAGCCAACTTACTGCAGGGCAATGGAGAAAAGAAGATCAGGGTAGGTGTGTGTGTTAAACCACATATCTGCTTCCAAAGGTATGAACAACAGAGCGATTAGAGTGGGAGGAGGCCTGGCAGGCCATCTGCTTGAACTCTCCGTTCACTGCAAGATATTCAGAGTATCTTCAGCAGTAGACGGCCATCCAGCCTCTACGAGTTCCTTCCCTCTCCCACCTTTTCCTTCAGCAGAAGTTACACAGGTCAACTTAGTCAGTAAGTTCCATTCAGTTCCATGGAGCTGCCTGCCAGTAAGTGAGCATAGGAATGCAGATTTGTAGCCTGCCTGCTTCCTGAACAAAGCAATCTAGCCTCTGATCCACTGTGCTGCATGGTGTTTGGAGGCAGAGGACATGTCTTTCTGCTCAGTTCTGCCTGGCTGTGCTGGACTTCACTGATGGGGAGACTCAGCTGCCTAAAAGCACACACCACTTGGAGCTACTGCTGGTGGCATCCCAACCAGTGGCAGCCAGTGCAAAGCCCCCAAAAGGCGTGTTTCAGAGGCAAGAGGGGGAGTTGTGCCCAAAGATCCACTGGATCTTCAGCCAGTCCAGGCCTGCTGGTTACCTGCTTTTCTTAGGGCTGCCTTGCATCCAGAATTTCCTGGACATACAGCACTCTGAAACAGTGTCTGGGCGGAAATCACTTGAATGTCTGGGAAAACCAGACATGGCAACCCATGTCAAAAGTCAAGATTTTGGTGAATTTCCTTAAAAATATCTGAACAACTTCATTTTTCATTCACAAGTTCAACTTTGACCCCAAAAAGCTCAACATTTTCACATTTTGACATATGGTAACCCTAGCTTTTCTTGCTGGCGCAAAGTGGCTCCAGGGTTAGGATGGAGGTCCCAAGGCTGAAATCCTGTGCCCACTTTCTTGTGGCCAAGCCCCATGGAACTCAGTGGGACTTAGAGGTTAGTAGAAGTGTGTAACTCATGGGATCCTGAAGCTCCGCCTTACTTTTATGTATTCCAAAGAGATGGTTATGCTAGTTTTTGCAGCAAGAATAAAAACACCTTACAGCACCAGAAAAAGCAGCAGAATTCTTCTAGTTTACATTTTCTTGGATGAGAGCCCACTTTGTCTGATACATGACACATTATCCTTAGCGCTCTCTCTCTCTCTCTCTCTCTCTCTCTCTCTCTCTCTCTCTCTCTCACACACACACACACACACACACACAAAACAGGCGCGTTTTGGGGTGTGTGTGTAAACAGTGGGCCAAAAGGCCAAGCAAAGCCAGAGGTTCACCCAGCATACATTTCTATGCTAAGCTCCAATGTCTGCAAGAGAAGCATGGTGGCCATTTGCAACAGGAGTAATGAATGATAAGGCAACCTCCTTAGCTTCTTATCTTACATACATACAAGCTTTGCATAGATTGGAAATGCCACAGATCTGCTGTTCCTCTTGCATTGCACGGCCTCCTGGCCCCAGATTGACAATCCATCTTCTGTAGGTTTGTGTGTTTCTCTGTCAACTGGGGATACCCTCACGCTTCTAACAAACTGGGCTTTCCTTCACAAAATCTTATGCCACAGTAAACCTGTAAGTCTTTAATAGTGCCACAAAACTCCCTGTAGTTTTATAAATGTGATTGCTGATGTTGATTAGCAATCTCAGCTGGAGCAGCTGGTAGCATCAAGGTCGTGGGGAATTCAAGCGGTGAATTAGTCAGAATACATGCCAGAGAGCTGTGGGCGAGCGAAGGGAGCAATACGGAAACCTTCCAGCTTTTGAATTGGGCTAAATATGTTGAAAAGCTGGCCCAGCCCCTCTGGCCTCCCCCAGCTTTGCATAGCTGCACATTGCACAATCCTGGGAGTCAGTTCTTCTGTGGAAATTCCTGATTTAGCCGGGTGATGTTTGTCCCAATTCCCTCTAGTAAGTCCCTTTGAAGATTTAACCTATGCTGGTGATCTTTCAACTAGCAAGTAACCCAGCAGCCAACAGGGAACCGTGAAGCATTGTGTGCCGTTTTGCACAAGCTTAGCAGAAGAGGTCAGCAGGTAAAGGGGTTTGCAGGTAAGCTGTTTGCTGTGGGGACGCCAGCAAATTGCATTAAGAGATTGCAAGACAAACAGGATTAAGCTTAGAGGTGGGAGACAATCCTCCCTTTACCTACCAGCTCCCAAGTGCCAGAGGTGGTATCAGCTAGTCCCTTGTCTGATACATGCTACCATCTGGCACTGGAAAAGTCTGCAACTTCAGGTTCCCCCACCTTAAAAATAACCCCTATTTATTCATTTGAACATCTCACCAACTGCATCCCTGCACTGCTGAATAAGTTAGCCCATTGTCAGTATAAAACTGCAAAGTGGTTTGCCTCTGCAGGATTGCATGTGTCTAAGTTGGAACCCCCCCTTTAAAAATCTTTACCTCCAACATTTTCCTACATAATTAGGATTATTTTGTAAACCAGGGGTAGGCAACCTAAGGCCCATGGGCCACAAGCAGCCCATGGGGGTCATTTAACTGGCCCACAAGCCGCCCCCAAACGGCATTAAACCAGCACAGCACGGAGACTCGCTTCCACGGTGCCGGAAATCTCATCTGCGCATGCTCAGGCACCGAAAATCACAGCCATGCGCACGTGCGATCCGGCCCACGGAGGGATCTCCGCTGGAGTGAACTGGCCCAGGTGAGGTAAACCTTGCCGACCCCTGTAAACCGACAGATCACCTGAAAAAACATTGTGGACCACAGTTTTATGGAGAATGCTTTGGAAGAATGCCGTGATGTTTACTGGATGAAGGGAACAGTCTCAGCTTCCAAGTGTACATTTTGAAGCACCCTTTACTAACTGAGGTAGCACATGTTCCTGAGACAAAAAGCAGCACTGCAATTATGAAAATGTTTTGCGCTCCTGTGCAGGACTTAAAACCCTGGAGCCTTTTTTGGAAGGCATGGCTGGAATATGAAAAGAAATAAGGAAGAGGTATAGTTCAATTGAGACTCATAATCTCAGGGTCATGCGCTGATTTGTTTGCTTTTTTTTAAAGATATTTATTGAGATTGTACAGAAACATAAGTTTACAAAATAGAAAAAAGTCACATAGAAAGAAAAAGATACAAAAAAGAAGACATAGAAAAATACATAAAAGAGAAAAAAGAAGAATAAAAATACAAAATACAAAAAACAAATAGATAAAAAAGAATTAAAAAACAAATCCGTTTTTAGTAACTTTAGACTCATTAGCTTGTTTCCTTGGCCTCCTCACACCTCCCCTTTTTGTATTCCCATTTAAATAATCAAATCAGCAAATCCTTACCCTCTTTCGTTTATCTTAACTCTATATCTTAACATATTATAACTATATTTTCATCCATTTATCAATTCATTTTTGCATATTCTTATTAACTTTGTTGCTAATGCCACTTATTTTCAGTCCAACATCATTTTAACATTCATTAATTTTACAGTGTTTCTGAAGGTAGTCTTTAAATTTCTTCCAGTCTTCTTCCACCAACTCTTCTCCCAGGTCTCGAATTCTGCCAGTCATTTCCGCCAATTCCATATACTTCATCACCTTCATCTGCCACTCTTCCAGGGTGGGTAACTCTTGTGTCTTCCAATACTTTGCAATAAGTATTCTTGCTGCTGTTGTTGCATACATAAAGAAAGTTCTATCCTTCTTTGGCACCAATTGGCCGACTATGCCCAGGAGAAAGGCCTCTGGTTTCTTCAGGAAGGTATATTTAAATACCTTTTTCATTTCATTATATATCATCTCCCAGAAAGCCTTAATCTTTGGGCACGTCCACCAAAGGTGAAAGAATGTACCTTCATTTTCTTTACATTTCCAACATTTATTATCGGGCAAATGATATATTTTTGCAAGCTTGACTGGTGTCATGTACCACCTGTAAATCATTTTCATAATATTCTCTCTTAAGGCATTACATGCTGTAAATTTCATACCGGTGGTCCACAACTGTTCCCAGTCAGCAAACATAATGTTGTGACCAGTTTCTTGTGCCCATTTGATCATAGCAGATTTAACCGTTTCATCCTGCGTATTCCATTTTAACAGCAAGTTATACATTCTTGAAAGTATCTTAGTTTTGGGATCAAACAGTTCTGTTTCCAATTTTGATTTTTCCACCTGGAAGCCAATTTTTTTATCCAAATTATAGGCCTCTCTTATTTGATAATAATGAAGCCAGTCTCGCACTTTATCTTTTAATTTCTCAAAACTCTGCAATTTCAATTTGTCTCCTTCTTGTTCCAATATTTCCCAATATTTCGGCCATTTGGCCTCCATATTGAGCTTTTTCGGAGCCTTCGCTTCCATTGGTGACAACCACCTTGGGGTTTTATTTTCCAGTAAATCTTTGTATCTTATCCAGACATTGAACAATGCTTTCCTGACAATATGGTTTTTAAATGCTTTATGTGCTTTAACCTTGTCGTACCACAAATATGCATGCCATCCAAAAACGTTGTTAAAACCTTCTAGGTCCAAAATGCCTGTGTTCTCAAGAAGCAGCCAGTCTTTCAACCAGCAGAATGCTGCTGATTCATAATAAAGTTTAAGGTCTGGCTGATTTGATCCACACGTTGGGCAAAGGATTCCTACATTGCAGGGGGCTGGACTAGATTATTCTCGTGGTCCTTTCCAACTCTACGATTCTATCATTCTAAGATGCTGAGAGTGCCTCTGAGAGTATGTTCCCATCCCCACTGAGTAATCATAGTCCAGCTGTGAATAGAGACTGCTCTCTGAGTTTCAGCATTTCTCTTTGTAGACATGGGCTTCTTTTGCAAAACACAACCAGTGAAAACAAAGCCCCGTTGCCTCCATAAGACATGGGAGCCCATGAATCAGACAGAGCATCTGAGAAGCCAGGCTACTCCTGACGGCTGGAGTGGTGCCTTTTTGCCTTTTCACACCCTGCCTCCTCTCCGCCTCCACACCCGGAAAGGGGAGCAGGTCGGGAGTTGCCAGCCCCAGAGCTAACACGTTCCAGGATGCGATTGTGCAGTGCAGGGGAAGGTTTTACCTGGAGCCTGTCCAAGTAGGGGAAGTGGAGGCCTGGGAGGAGAAAGCCCAGGCAGACAGATGGAGCTACGCGTCATATAGGGCTGGCTCTCACTAGACCCAGCTAGACTTTGGGCATGTGGAGGGAATAGATGTTAGGAGCAAAACACACGGTTCCCAAGACCCCCCTCCTTCGGTAGCTGGGAGGCAGATTCATAGAGTGCTGGCAGGTGTGTGTGTGTGTGTGTGTGTGTGTGAGAGAGAGAGAGAGAGAGAGAGAGAGAGAGAGAGAGAACCCTTGCACGGCTGCTTTTCTTCCTTGCTGAGCTCCAACATCAGAAACACCTGAGTGAAAAACAACTGGGGGGGAGGGGGTAGAGAGCATCCCACCTGCTCAGGATTGAGGCCTGAGAAGCTCACTCATAATGGATAAACACTGAAGACCTCTTTGTTGCCTAAAGTGCCAAGGGAGCTCCCTGATTCCTTATATCTCTGTCTTATTGCTGAGGTCTTTGGGGTGGGAGTCACTGTTAGTGGTCCCCCATGGCTCAGATGTTTGGCACATGTCTGCCAGAAGGGCTTGGGGCCCATTTCAGCTGAGGTCAGACAGACCTCCTCCCTGCTGAACTTCCAGCACCTAATAAAGACCTTCTGTGTCAGCTTTTAAGCACCTACTGAAAACGTTTCTGTTCAGTCAGATTTATGTAGGCAATGAAGAATACATCTTCCCATAACAACTGATTTCTGATTTCAACTTTTTAAATATGGTTTTTATTGTATCATCTTATGCACAATTGTTGTAAACTGCTTTGACATTTTTTTAATGAAAGCAGTAAATAAACAAATACTTTTTAAAAATCCCAGCAGGCATTTAAACTGAATTTTGACTTTATAATTTTAACTGATTTTTCTTTTCAATGTATTGAGACTCTTGTACATTGCTTAGAGGCAACTGCAATTAAGCAGTACTTAAACTGTCAAAATAAATAAATAAAACTGAAACCACTTGCACAGGTCTGGGTGCTTTTCCATGGAAACGTGGAATCCTAGATTTGTAGAGCTGAAAGGGACCACCAGGGTCATCTAATCCAACCCTGTGCAGGGCAAGAAAGAGGCTCTTATGCTCTACTGACTGAACTGTTTCAGTGCTGATCTTAACCTTGCACATTTTTATCGTATTTTAATGGTGGGTTTCTTGCTTTTCTCAGCTGCCTTGTGGGTCTGGTACAAGTTAAGACAGAATACAAGCAAACAGGATATGGGCAGGTTTGTCTCCCGCTAATTCAGCAGTTAAAAGACACAGAAATAAAATGGGTCTGATAACAGAGAAGGAAGAGCAGGAAGGGGAACGAAGCGCCACCCAGACTAATAAAGGGAACTTCTAATCTTCTTAGCAGTAGAAATGTTCATGTTAAGAACCCAAAGTACGCAAACCCCAGTGACAGATCGCAGGATGCGACACACATGACACTATCTTCGTGGGTATGATATTATTGCACAAAAATCTGCCCACCCCTTCCGTGTGTGTGTGTGTGTGTGTGTGTGTGTTCAAGCTGCCCTAAGCAAAGGCCAGCAAAGACCCCCTTCTCTGCTCTGCCAGCAGCAGACCCCCCTCTTCCAGGCTGTTGCCAAGCACATCTCTGAGGGGTGTTCCCAGACAACTCTGCTTTTAAAGGACCAGCACACGCCAAGCGCCTGCCTCTCTTCTCATGTGTACTCTTCACATATCCACATATAATTTAAGAAATGTTAAGTGCAATTATTTGAAGGGATAATTAATTAGGCAGCTGAGGATAAAAGGGGGAGGTTGGGGAGGGTTATTTTTAATTGCCCAAACAGAGATATGCAATAATAGATGTTGGAATGCAGTCTGTTTTGTTGAGTAGAGAGAAAATGCTAATAAATATGTATCATTTTCCACCCTCCTTCTTTCTCTAATCCTATACTTTCCCCAGTTGCCTTCCAGCCAAGAATCTCTGAGCAATTAAAAGAGCTCTAATTAAGCATGAAAGAAAATAAAAAACCAAGGCAAATTAAAGTAATGAGTTGTTGGATAGCTGGGTTGGGAGTGGAGAGAAGGAAATTACAGAATCATCCTTCAAGCCCTGAGTGTAGTCTTGCCATCTACCAACTGCAAGATGAAAACTTCCTTGTGTTCAGAGCTATGCACACATATAGAAACAGGAGCGGGATAAATTCTACACATCTCTGGCACTGGAAGTTCAGCTTCCTGGCAATCTTTGCTTTCCTTCAGATACAGAAAGAAGGGGGAAATGGTGCAATCCAGAAGTGTGCATATGGTGGCATCAATATGTTCAGTGGAGGGTTGCCAGCTTTTCAGCACGCTTCTGTTGCTCTGCCCTTGCCAGCAAATTGATGTGCTGCTGGCACTAGCAGGTGATCACGTTCCTCTTCAGGCTGTGAAAAATCCCACCTACTTATTTCTGCTATTTTAAGTTGCTGTTAAAGGCATAGGTGCAAGCTTACTGGGGCTGCCCTTGAGACTGACCCAGAAACTCCAGCGGGTGCAGAATGCTGCGGTGAGACTCCTTATGGGGTCCTTGCTGCGAGATCACATTCACCCGGTGCTATACCAGCTGCACTGGCTCCCGGTGGAGTACAGGATCAGGTTTAAGGTGCTGGTTTTAACCTTTAAAGCCCTATACAGCTTATGACCCTCGTACCTACAGGACCGCCTCTCCTGGTATGTCCCACAGAGGAACTTACGGTCTGCAAATAAAAACATCCTGAAGGTCCCAGGCCTCAGAGAGGTTAGGCTGGCCTCAACTAGAGCCAGGGCTTTCTCGGCTGCGGCTCCAATCTGGTGGAACGCTCTGTCACAAGAGACTAGGGCCCTGCGGGACCTGACATCTTTCCACAGGGCCTCCAAGACAGAGCTGTTCCACCAGGCCTTTGGTCAGGGCGCAGCCTGACTCCCTCCTCTGGCAATCTGCACAGAATTTTTGCTTAATGGTTGCCATCAATTTGATTTTAATTAATTTTTATAATGAAATGTTTTTAGAATGTTGGATTATTTGATTGTTGTTAGCCGCCCTGAGCCCGGCTTTGGTTGGGGAGGGCGGGATATAAATATTTTTTTTAATTATTATTATTATTATTATTATTATTATTATTATTATTATTATGTCTCCTATGTGGGACTTCTCAAAAAGCCTTATTTTGTGGCTAAAGTGGCTACCTTTTATCTGTTCCAGTGCCTGACACAGAAATGAAGCTGCTTGGAGATGCAAGGCAAGAGGAACAGCACCTGCTGATTTTCTGCATCTCCTGCTGCACTTTCAGGCATGGGAACAGGTCTAGCAGCCAGCCTTAAAATGGATCCTAAGGGCAGCACAGAAGGAGAATGAGATGTTCCTATTTATAAAAACACAAGACAATAGGCTTGCTGCACAAATACAAGCCCTGGGCACATTAGCACAGCCAGTCTTTGAACTGGCCACTGCACATGTGTCTTTAACAGTAGCAGCAACTGACTGGAGCATCCTCCTTCCGCCAGCTCACTCTTAAGAGCGCGATCTGTTGTTAAAGGCGGGGGCGACCCTGCCTGGCTGAAAAGATGGCAAGTCTAAGGGACATTGTTTGCTGCCCCGCACAAAAAAGCTGACCACTGCTTTTGGGGGTTGCTGTTTGTTGTTTTTAACTTCTGTGTTTTTAATAGCAGCTTGATTAGCAGGAGATAATCCTTAAGCCCATGCTATGAATAAGCTTCACCTCTTTGTTTCTGCAGTTCAAACCGCACTCAGTCACAGAAGCAGACTTTCCTCTCCTGCAGATCAGCTGGCAACACAAACTGTTATCAGAGCTACAAATCAAAGGCTTCTTTACTAAAAAAGGTGAGGTTGGCAGAGAAACGCCATGGAGGGCAGGTGGCTCATCCCTGGGGCATATCTGTACATCTGCAAAAAATTGCTGGACTCAGGAGAATCCCAATTTCTTTCTTTCTTTCTAGTAGTAATCTAGCTCTCACCCCCACAATGTACAAATGTTGGCAGCAAAAATACTGGACACTCAGGAATAAGGAGGTAGGTGTGTGTGTGTGTGTGTGTGTGTGTGGTGAAATACAGATTGCTAGTTTCCCCTCAATCTGGTGTTTTTTAAGCCTTTGCCTCAAGGTTTCTCTAGGTCTGTCTCACATTTTTCACAAGTGAAGACAAGAATCCTCAAATAAGCATATGGAAGCCCAACAGGCTTATCAACTGAGCAGAGTACAGGCGTTGCTGCCTCTTTCCTGGCAGGGATCATTCAGAGCCAAGGGGATAAAAAAATGCTGACCTATCACTACTCAGCCCTTTTCCTGCCTCTTTCCCTGAAACAGAGAAGAGGTCAAGAGGAGGAACTGCAAGAAGTTAAAACCAGGTTCCTGCTTTTCTGCACGGAGGCTCAAGCGTTGCCTCAGCCGGGCAACCTGATATCTCCTGGAGACGCATCAAGCGGGGATGCCCCAGACCTGCCCAATCCTGCCTGGTGCTTGGCAACTCTCAAGAGCTCATCCTCTTACGGTCAGGATTAGGCTTGTTTTTTATGGAGCCGTGGCGAGGTCGGTACTGAGGGAAGTGGGTCAGAGGCAGGGCCTCGTGTGACCCCTGGCAGGCCAAAAAAAGGTATGTTTATTTAGGTTGTGAGGCTGAATCCTAGCATTTGGATGAACCTGTGCTCAGAGGCACTGACTGTTTCCCAGCACACAGATGTGTCAATGGATGGCAGGACTAGGAGCTAATCCACATGTACCTCTTGCCCCACACTTTAAAACTCTGAGTCCCCGATAGAAGTGTTAACGGTAAAAAAGTTAAATATAAATGGTGGAAGAGCAACTTATGAAGACATTTTAATGAAAACCGAGGATGGGTGGAAGTTAAAACCCTATGAAAGTATAGAAAACGCTTTCACAGGATGGCTTCAATACCATCAAGTTCATGGAATATTAACAGAAGACAAAAAAACAGGTTTTAGTGGAAAAAAGTCAAGATTCCAAATTGAAATTTTAGAGGGTAGAACAAAACTTCTATCCAAAATGTATGATTTTCTCCTGGAATGGGACACAAAAGATGAACCGATAAAGGAAGTCATGATAAAATGGGCAGTCGACTTTGGATCGACTATGACAACTGGGTAAAACTATGGAACGAAGGTATGAGTTTTACAGCGTGCTCTACCTTAAAAGAAAATTTAAAGAAAATGATGTACCGGTGGTATATTACCCTACTTAAATTAGCTAAAATGTACAGAGTGAGCAACAAAGCCTGCTGGAAATGCAAATTAAAAGATGGTGAACTCTTCCACATGTGGTGGACTTGCGAAAAAATGAAAAACTTTTGGACTTGATTTATAACGAAATGAAAAAACTGTTTAAATATACATTCCCAAAGAAACTAGAGGCTTTCCTGCTAGGGATAATAGGAGATGAAGTGAAAAAAGAGGATTGTAAGTTATTTGTGTATGCTACGACTGCTGCTAGGATTCTCATGGCCCAGAAATGGAAATCCCAGGAGATCCCAACGTTAGTGGAGTGGCAAGTGAAGATGTTTGAATATGCGGAGTTGGCGAAAATGACTAATAAGATTAGACATCAAAAAGTAACAAAGTTCGAAGAGGAGTGGAATAAATTTGTTGTATATATACAGAATAATTGTAGAAGTTTAAAAACCGTAGCAGGAATAACTTAAATCTTGTGATGTGGGTGGAGGGTAAATAAGAATCTGTAGGAGTAGGTGTTAATTTGTGAAAGCCGAAGCAGGGAAGGAAGGAATTCTGAGCGCGACAACCTCTGAGTCCAGGTGAACTTTTTCATCCCAGAGCTTTCCCTGCAAAATCCCACTCTTTAGAGCTGAAGTGAACAAATGGCAATTTGCTATTTGCTCCGATTCAGCAGTAAAGAGTGGGGTTGTTGCAGGGAAAGTTCTGGAGCAGAAAACCCCAAAACCAAACAAAAACAAAGTACCAGAGTTTAAAGCACAGAGCATGCCTGGAAAGCGCAGAGGAAAGGTAAGTGAGGGTTGCTGCATTTCCCCCCTGGCAGGGGTCTTATTGAATAACTGAGACATGGAATAACTTATTGAATAACTGAGACATGGATACATAAACAGATGAAGCTTTTGTGGGCATGGAGGTGCTGTGACGGGGAAGCCTGGACAGCTAAATCTCTATTGACCGTGTTGCTGTTAAAAAGGAACAAGAACTACAAAAACCCCACTCAATTGGAAACTCTACCTGTAAACTCAAGCACACTGGGAACTCTGCCATTCCCCAGCCGAAAAACTGGCAAACCTCTGAAAAATTCCTTGGCCTTTTGGGACTGGCAGATGGCCTACTTAGCTGCTCTGCTTGCTTTTGACGCGGATGTAGAAATTCAGGAGGGAAAATCCCCTTTGACTGAGAGTTTAAAAAGTGAGGGAAAGAAAACTTCTCATTTCATCAGAAAGCAAGGAGTTGAGTCACTCCGATGCCCCCTTTCCCTGGCTCTCCTCCTCCTCACCAGCCTCGGCAGCTGCTGTCGCCAAGGAGGAGGGGGGAGAGCATGCAGTGCGGAACCAGATGTTCAGGCTGGCCTTGCAGACAGGAGCCAGCTCCCAGCTGTTTATGCTGCTTCTAGCTATTAGATTACAAACTGGGGTGGGGTGGGGGTGGCTTAAACTCTAGATTGAGAATGAGGTGACGAGTAGCAGAAGGCACTGCTGCCTGAGCCCTTTCCTTACTCCCTAAAGGTTGGAAGACCAGCTCTGCTATTGGGAGGACACTTGTACAAATGGGATAAAAATAAAATGGGAATATATGCAATGGGAATATATGCATTCTTGGATGAGGCTGGAGACCAACAACAGGTTGCAAGAGAGCTGGAAGTGGTTGAAGAGAAGATTCGCCCTGATGTTACGAACACCGATTTCTTTTCCCTGCCTGCCATCTCTAGTGTCTTGTGGGATTTTGAAACAATAGAAAAAGCTGAAAGACCTGCTTAACAGAGGCAAACACAGGATAAACATACCACAATGAACACCAGTCCCTCTTCCAAACAACCTATATTATAACACTTCATCTGATGTTATGACTGTTCAGAAATGATCTGGAGTTATGTAACCAAATGTGCTGATAATACCAAATTGTTCAGGGCGGCTAAAACAAAAAGGATTGTGAGGAGCTCCGAAAGGATCTCTCCCAACTGGATGAGTGAGCAATAAAATGGTGAAGGCAATTCAGTGTAAGCAAGTGTAAAGGGATTGGAGGGGAGAGGGTCCTTACTTCACACGCACATGAATGGGACTGAACTGGCAGTGACTGATGGGAAGAAGACCTTGCAGTCACAGTGGACAGCTAGGTGACGATGATGCCAATCTAGTGTGCAGTAGTTGTGGAGGAGGTGAACTGCATTTTAGGGATCATTAGAAACGGGACTAAAAATAAACTTCCAATACCACAATGTCCTTATGCAAAACTATGGTGAGACCACACTAGCAATAATACTGTGTACAGTTCTGGTTGCCTCACCTCAGAAAAGGTATTGCAGAGTTGGAAAAGGTAGGTGGGGTGGGGCATGATAGAGGTGGTTAAGTTTAAACGTGGTGTGGAGAAAGTGAGCAGAGAAAGGAACTTTTTTCTCGCCCCCTAGTTCTAGACCCCAGGGCCCTCCTATGAAGCTGAGTGTTGGGAAGCTCAGGACAAGGAAAACGAGCTGGTTCTTCACACACAGCGGAGTCAAACTATGGACTTCTGGTTGTGTCGTCACCAAGTCGTACTGCTCTGGAGGGTCACAGGGCTACTTTTGTATACATTTAAATTTTGTTTATTTACTGACTTGGTAGAAAACCTCTAAATTGTTTAAAAAGATATAAAATAGAACATTAATATTCTTGATAAAAAGCAGTTAAAAACAGGCATTTAAAAACGTTCAAATCAACAGCAGCTAAAAAGAGGTAAAACACATGCAACTTCCCCATATCTGGACAGACCTGCCTATGTGGGAATCTTGTAAGCAGACACTTAAAGAATTGAGTGAAGCTGCCTGCTTGATATCCATCGGCAGGGAGTTCCAACGTGTAGGTCCTGCCACACTAAAAGATCTATTTCTTACAACTGCAGAATGAGTATTATGTCACAGTGCCAGTTCTGCAGATCAAGTGGGCACATTTAGGGATAGGTGATCCTGCAGGTAAACTGGGCCCAAACTGTTAAGGGCTTTATATACCAACAGGAACTCCTTGATCTTGGCCCAGAAGCAAATGGGCTACCAGTGCAGATGTCTGAGCAGAGGTGTTCCACGCTCACAGGGTCTCAGTCCTTTTCGTTATGTGTATTCTCCTCCCCAGTGCCCTGATTTCTTGGTCAATTTGGCCTGACTGTGGAGGGGCTAAACACAGCAATTTCAGTAGCAGCCTGCTAGACTAAGATCTGGGCTCGCTAGTGGAGCAGGTAGCCACTGTGGCCTCTCCCACTTCCAAAAGTACAGACCAAAAAAAGAAAGAAAAAGAAAAAGTAATTGAGCGTGGTTGCGGGAAACTGCCCTCCAGGCAGGCTCTCGTCTTGCCTGTACCATGCTGCGGAGCCAAGGAGACACACGCCATTGGCATTGCTTCTTGAGGCCCAACAAAAAGCCTGCCTAGGGCCTTGGGGGTTCCCTTGAGGTGGCTCTTTAATTGCAAGGCTTCTTTTGTGCACAGGGAGACGGCAATAAAGCCTTTCTATTGAGCAGCAGGAGCAAGGAATTTGGGTCAACAGGCACCCCTGCCGCAATGGTCCATCGCTGGAGTTTTAATCTGAAGCGGTCTTCATTGCCAGAAGCACCCAGACATTCCAGGGTGTTGCAAACTGACTGCAGCCATCAACATGATGCCTTTGCAAAAGCTGAGCAAGGGCCATTTGGAGGTTGCTGCATATCCCAGACATAGAAAGGGCAGACCCACCAACTGGACGGTTGCCTAGAATGTCAGTGGGATGGGAACTGCAGAAGAGGCAATGCCCTCCTTTTGCCTCTGCCATGCTTCACCAGGTGGCTGGTTTGGTTAGGTTTGTTGAATTTAATGCTGCTTCCCATGACGAAAAGCCCCAAAGCGATTTACAACAAGAATGAAATGCAATAATAAAAAGATGCAGCTGTATTGAAAACACAGTTGGAATAAAAACACAGAACTGTAGAGTTGGAAGGGACCCCAGGGCTCACGGAGTCCAACCTCCTTTCATGCAGGAATTACAGCTGAGGAATCCCTGACACAGGGCCATTTTGTTTAAATACCTCCAAGGAAGGCGAGGCCACCACCTTCCAAGGGAGTTCATTCCACTGTCAAATATCTAAGTTCTGCTGCTGCACGGGAAATGCACGGGAAAATAAAAGCAGATTTGCCCAGTGCCAAAACGATTACAAAGTTGGTGCCAGGCCGGCATGCCTGGGGAGGGCGTTCCGCAGGCCGGGAGATACAGCAGAAAGGCTTGTGCTCTCGCCGCCATCCTTTGGACTTCCGTCAGAGGTGGCACACAGAGAAGGACCTCAGGGGACAATTTCAGGAACTGGGCAGGTCCATATGGGAAACGTTCATGTGTTGCTGGCTGAAATGGGAATGAGGGGTGGAGGATAAACCTGGATAAACCCCTTCCCCACCCCAGGCCAGAAAGTTGTCTTTACTACCAGTGCCCCTATACCATTACGTGCCTCTGGATGGGCAACTGGAAGAGGCAGATTTGGCCCTGGAACCTCCTGCTGCTGACCCCTATGGCTTAATGGAGAATTCAGGTAGTCTCTAGTGCACCCCTTCCCCCCTCCCATTTTGTTTATGAACATTATAGAGCCTCGAGGCTTCACTGTAATGAATATCAATCATAAGGAACGCGCCTTCTCAACCTGTTAATGCATGATCCAAAGTGAGACACGGTTCTAGCGGGATTAATGTCTTCCCAGGCCAAGCTGATGGAGATAACGAGGATGCCACCCAGCTAGACAAAATGCAATGCAATAAAAATGATTCCTAGCATAAATATTCTGGAGATCCCAAGATGAAGGACAGAAGGTAAGCTTCTCCAGTTGATTCTGGAAGGCACTCCTAGAGAGGAAGTGGGGGCTGGATCCCATTTTGGTGAGAGCCCCCAAGCCTCCCCGCCCCAGGTGCAACGTCCTGCTGTGACATGTTCCTGCTGCACAAGCCCACTGATATGTCGGGCAAAAGATCCCTGCATGGCAGGGGGCTGGACTAGATGACTCTCATGGTCCCTCCCAACTCTACAATTCTTGCCACATGTGACCCACCTCCCACTTTACACCCTTCCCTGCCCCTTGGAAGAATTGCTCCCAAGCAGGGTGCAGGAACAACCATCAAAACAAAGATCCTGGACAACAGTTCTGGCAGTACCTTCTTGCCTAGTGGTTAGAGAGGGGCTGAGAGGATGAGTGGAGTAAAAGGACATCTGGGTTCTGAGGGAGGGAGAGTCCCCAGTCCTTTCGCATGGCTGAAGTACTAGAGGGAAATCAAGGTTCCTTGGGGCTGTGCTCCTCTGAAAGAAGGGAGCCAATGCAGGCTTTTAGGAAGAGAGGCCTCACATTTAAAGAGAAGCTACAGCAGGTTCTCCACCTGTAGCCACGGTCCCTCTCAGCTTGTCATCTGCATGGCACACATAAAATGGACCTGCTGCCAACTTCCAGCGCCTGTAGCCTTCTCTAATTAATCCTAAATACACAATAACAGAAATAATGGCACATTTGTCCCATTCATGTCTGTCTCCATCTCCCTCACCTTCCTTTTCTTGCTACTGTGGAAGCTATTTTCAGACTGTAAGCCCTTGCAACAGATCTCATTCTCTGCAAATCATATACACCTATAAAGATAGTAAATAAAAGAATATAATATCATAATCTTGCCCCTCCCCACAGCCAGCATGTTTCAAATACGCTCTTCAAACATATACATTCATCTGTTTACCCATTCACAAACATACAAATCTCCCCACCCAAACAACAGCAACAGCAGTTGAAGAGTCCTGGGGTTTGGCAAAGTGCAGGGAGCAGAGGAGTCTTGCTGACATCACAAGCCCAGGGGAGAGCAGCCTTTTTGGCCCAGCGGGCCAGATATTTTTCTCCCCCACCCTGGCAGGCCAACTTTAGCAGGGGCTGGGGCCACCCATCTCTCAAAGTTGGCCTTCAGGGGAGGGGGAAGATACTGCCCAAGCAGGACTGAATTCAATCCTGCTTTCTGCAAGGCCAGCCAGTTCCAGGAGAGAAGCAGCTGGTGTGCTCAGTCCGAGTTGGACTGATCTCGCGGCACCTGGGGAGTTCAATCCTGCTTTCTGTAAATGGGTCTCAACCTGCCACACACCTGATGTCACATATGGGCAGGTGGGCATGATGGGCAGGTGGGCACAATGTTGGGGAAATGGTTTGGAGGGCCAAATGGGGGGGCTGGGGGGCCACCTTTGGCCTGCGGGACAGAGGCGTTTCACCCTTGCACCAGAAAATCTGCAGCAACAGCTGGCTTACTGCACAGTTACAGAACTGATTTATTTTCTTCCTTTTTCAGGAAAGAGAAATATATATCTTTGCACAGAACAGGGCAAGGGCACTTCCAAAGCAGTGCCATTTGCTCCACAGATCTGTCTCCACCCGGTGATACATGCCAGCAGCCGCAGCGAGTGAAGAAAATGACTAAACCTGCTGCAGGAGACATTCTAGGGTTGAATGCTGCTTATTGGGAGCAACCTTCATTACGATTTGTCCTGATATAGTTTGGCAACCCTTGAGTAAGTTGTCAGGCCAACAGAATATTAATGGAATTGAGCTGACTGAGAGCTGGCAAGAGATGCCTGTTTGCCACCCCTGCACTGGGGCAGAGTCCAAGCCAGGTAGCTGGCCAGCCCACAGCAGGTCCAGTGGGGCAGAAGGTGAGCACAATCAGCTGTGCATCCTGATCCCCTTCACCAGGGCTTACTCCTCGGTAGGTATGCATATCATTTCGGCCTTTGATTTAAGAATTTTCACACAACTGGTGGTGCAAGGCTGTGCTCACCACTTCAGAGAACACAACGTTAAGCTTTCCCCCTTCCAAACCTAAAGCTACTTTGGGGGCCCTTTGGAAGCCAAAAGTAGACATTTTCTAAACTTCTACCACTATAGCCATTGTTTTGAAAGGACACTGAAAATGGTAGTAGGCACAAAATGCTGTTTCCTGAGATTAAAACTGCATTTTTTATATTAAAAACAAAGCAAGATTCTAGCCCTCATGGCTGCAGACATATATATTTGGGGGGGGGAAGACAATGCTTGCTGAGATCTCAGCAGCCAGAAGGGCAGTTGCATAAGAATTCCAGCAGAGCAGCGAGGAAGATATCTGTCTTCTTTCTCCTCTGATGGTCAGCAAAACCAAAATAAATTATGCAAACAGCAAAAATGACAATACAGTATATTCATTTATTTGTGCGTGTTATTTGCACATGCACAATGGCCGTCTCATATGTACACATACAGTATTATTGTTGTATTGAGCATACCTTTTAATATGTGATTGTTTATTCAGAGGCATCTTATGTGGCATGGCTTCATGCGCCAGGGCAGAAACCAAAGCCGCTCCTGGCTGACTCTGCCCTGACCCCCCTCTCCTTTTTCTGCACCCCTTTTCTGGATAAAGCTGACAAATTCCAAGGCACTTAACTTCTGGCAGCTGGCAGGGGAAATGTGGGTGTTCAAAAACTGACAGTGCCTAAGGGGGGGGGATGCATTTTCTTTCCCCTTCCGGCTTCTTAGGAGGAAGTGCCAGTACAGCAGATCACCAGGAGCGGTGTGATAGCTTCTTGTGGGAACAGCCTCAGCATCAGCCGGGCAGCCAAGGCACCAAAGGAGGGAGCTCAGGCCAAAGAACTGGCTAATGGCCAGGGGCAGCCTGCGCTTCTTCTCTCAAGGGACACGGGGCAGGCGTCCCTTATGAATGACGCTGCGGCAGACCTGCACCAACCCTGCTGAGCGCTTATGCAGAGGCTGCCTCCCCCCCCCAGGCTCTCCATGCTCTTTTGGATGGCATCTCACCGCACTGTTTTTACTGTGATGCTGCAAATCTGCCCAAAGCATGCGAAAGGGCGAGTAGCACATTAAAATGAGGGTGCATTGTCACGGCATACGTCTAAAGCACTTTCAGATCACTTAGACTGCCATGGCTCCCAACACATAATCTTGGGAACTGTAGTTCACCCCCCAAAGAGCTACAATTCTCAACACCCCTGGCAAACTACAAGTTTCTGGGACTATTTTTTTTTTTGGGGGGGGAGCCAATGGATGGTGTGGATGTGACCTAACTGAGCTGAAACCTAGTAAACACAAAGGTTTTGCACAGGTCATGCTGTGAAAGGATGCACTCAGCAGGGTTCATGGCTGGTTTAAAGACACACACTGCAAAGTATCCATCAACCCCCCCCCCCTCACTGGGTGACCTTGGGCCAGTCCTGTGACTGTTCTCTCATCCTAATTTACCTCACAGGGTTGTGTTGGGTTAGTGGTAGTAGCAGCAGTAATATCCTTATTTGATGGCAGCAGATGGAAAGCCACCTGCTATGTTAAATTTCCCACAGTGCCCTGGACAAGCAGCACATCAGATGTGCCAGGGAGCTGTGGGAAACCTGACATGGAAGGCAGCTTCCCACACCCAGCTGCTAATGTCTGATACGTTTGGGGCAAGGGAAACAAAGGGG
Organism: Podarcis filfolensis; assembly: GCF_964270895.1. Classification (NCBI taxonomy): domain Eukaryota; kingdom Metazoa; phylum Chordata; class Lepidosauria; order Squamata; family Lacertidae; genus Podarcis; species Podarcis filfolensis. Next base: position 2,231,072 of record NC_139611.1, on the reverse strand, counting down.
CAGGAGAGCCAAGGTCTCAGTGCCAATGGACTCTGCCAGGGGGCTTGGGCCCAACAGCTGCCCAAGGGCGCTGGCTGCTTCCTCCTCCTCTAGTCCCCCTTTGTTCACATAGTTGTGTGGATCCAGGTGACCCAGAATCCTGCCTTTAACTTCCTCTGTTATTTCCCTGGGCGCAGCTGAGAGTAAATCCCTGGATAAAAGAACCACCTGAGTCAACGTCTCTGCGCACTCTGCCCCTAAACTCAAGCGCACAAAGCTGACCCCCCACTCACACTTCGGAAGTTCTGCAAGTGTCGCTGAATGTGACCCAAGAAGCAACTTGCTTTCCCAGTTCTACCTGCCTACAAGGAAGTAAAAGGAGAACACGCAAGAACAGGACTCCTGAAGATCTCTGCATGTTGAGGGCTTTTCGCTCTGGAGCCACTACCCCTGAGGCGGATCAGGAGCACACAAGCCTCAGCGCCTCCCCTCTGTTCCCTCTCGTGTCAGGTCCCAGCTGGCTGCCAAATTATCTGTATGTTCCCGTACTTGGCCCCACAGAGAGTTGGTTCACTACTCAGAATGCAGAGAAGAGTTTCTGCTAGGCTGCAGCAGAATTGCCTCACAATATTCTGGATTTGTGGGTGCAAGGCTGTCCTGCAAGGTTATGGAAAGGCCTGCGAATCTTACTCCCTTGAGCTAAGCAAAGTGACTATTAGCTCAGCTTAGGTGGACTTTGCTTTTGTTTTGCATGCTATTGCATGCTATTGTTCTAAAGCACTATTTTAAAGCCGAGTTGTTTGAAAATGCATATATCGCCATGAGTACTTGTTTAATAAATTTCAAATACAAATAAATAATGCTATAGTTAAAACATCACCATTCTGAATGTCTGCACTTGCACAGTTCTGTAAGCTCAGCACTGCACAAATGGCTTGAGCAGAGTTGCATGTGCTGCAGACACCCCCTCGCACCCAGAATGGTGCCTTCCTCGCCCTTGGCTATTCCTGCATCCCTGGCATTAGAGGATCTTTCCCTTGACACTTCCTCCTGCAGGAGTTGAGAACTCCACTCACTGCTTCAGCCTTCGGATGCCCTTGCTCATGTCGCCTACACAAATCTCAGTGGTTGTACAATGGGCTCTTCTGTCACATGGAGGGGCAGGAGAGGGGGGCGGGGAGGGACCAGCCTGGCTGAAATCTCTTGTTCTGGAGTGCAAGCATCAGGTCTACAGTGAATGCCCACCCAACTCCCTTCCAAGTGGCTATATAGATAGATTAGCCTATGACACCCCTTTATTACCCTAGAAAATAGCCTCTACTTCGGACGGCTCTGGGCAGGCGGTGACGCTGGAGCGGATTCAGATTGGCTGCAAGAAGTTCCTGCAGCCAACCCAAAGCCTCACAGTCCACGGCTGAGGTAAACCCGGCGCGGCCATGGACAGAGAGGCCAGCAGGCGGGCGGCGGGTCTGGGCCACACCATGGGCATCATGATGGGTTCATTGCAGGGCTTCAGCTGGAGCTTGGTGCTGCTGCCGGTGCGTTCTGCGGCCGCGCTGGAGCAGTTGGAGGGCGAGCTGCACGCCGCCTGCCCGGTGCTCTGCGTGCATGGCCTGCCCACCGACCTGGCCTCAGACGACGGGCTGCAGCGTATGGTGCATGCCGCCTGGGAGCTCCGCGGATAAGGGCCGATGGAGCAGCTGCTGCTCATCAACAACGCCGGTGAGTGGGCGGTGCCAAGCTGTGCTGCTGAGCGCGTGCAGAGTGCTTTCCTCCTCCAGGTCCAGAAGCAGCTGTGGGACTGGTTTGCAGGGTATTTATATTTTTCAAAATATAGTCGAGTCCCCCACAAAGTCTGAGGGACAGTGGACCGGCCACCTGATGAAAAAGTTTGCTGACGCCTGCTTTGGTGGTTCAGAAACAGAAAGGGCAATCTTTAACAAAGAAAATCTGGACTTTGGCCAGTAAGTTCAGGATTCAAATTAATGCTTGGCTATTCAGCTACATAGGAACTGAGTATGATCTAGGCCCTAGGGTTTCAGGCAGGGGACAGTCCTCCCCTACAGGGAGATGCTAAGCCAGGCTTCCTCAACCTCGCCCCACCCCAAGATGTTTTGAGATACAGTTCCCATCATCCCTGACCACTGGTCCTGCTAGCTAGGGATCATGGGAGTTGTAGGCCAAAAACATCTGGGGGGCCGAGGCTGAGGAAGCCTGTAAGCACTGAAGTCAGGACCTTATGCACACAAAGCATGTGCTCTACCAATGGGCTAAAACCTTTCTCCACTTGCTTAGGGTGACTTGATATCTTTCAGGCTCAAGTCACCATCTGCACCATGGCCTACCTCATAAATGATTGTGAGAATGAGCAGAAATGTAAAATGCTTTGCAAATTCAAAGTGCAAACTAATTGTTATTACTATCTATGATACATTTTGGAATGTTGAATTTTGGAATCTCTATGCATATGGACAGCTCTTAAAACATCACAACCAAATTTTGCATGATGGTTTCTGAGATCAAAGTGCAGATTTTCATTTATGTTTGAATACCGTTAGACACCCTTTTGAAACCAAAATGACTGAACCTTTCAAAAGTGCACTGGTTTCTTAGAGCTCCTGAGCAATGTGCGAGGCTGCTAGCGGATGATAAAGTATTTGAAGTGTCTACATGCAGCTGGGCTCTTTTGGGGACAATGGTGTTCTCCCTACCAGCACTATAGGCAGGGATGTATTCATATCACAAAGCGGCTTTCTAAAGAAAAAAAATCCTCCATATCAGAAGTGCTCACTCTACAAAGGCCTTTCTTTGCATAATTGGATTAACTCCTGAATTGCTCAAGGACTCCTTACAAGAACCCTGTTTGTCTCAATGGCTGAAGGAGACCATGGATTTAGGGCATGGTAACTATGTGATGAGGACTCTGGGTTCTCCTGCACTACATCATCCCTACTTTGGCAGGGTTTGTGTTCGGGGGGGGGGGGCCTTCTCCCAATTGCTGAATTCATGTTAAAGCACCAGAGCAAGCAAAATCCCCATGGAATAGTCCAGGGGTTGCCAACATGGTACCCATGAGCACCAGTGTGCACAGCGGTGCCTCCTATGGCATCTGTGAAGGACTCAGCTGGAGGTGCAAAGAGCTTCTCTCTGCGAGTACAGCTGTGGCTGATGTAGGTGCCTTTTCCCATTAATGGGGGGGGACTAATGGGGGACATAGCCTGCCCCATTTTGTAATTTCATTCTCTTTGCTCTTTAAATGTGGCAGCTATGATGTGTTGTGCCACATCCCGGTGGCACTTGCCCAGAATTCCAGATGTGCCCAGAGGCCACTGAAAGGTTAGCTGGATTTATAAAGCCCTTTAAACCCCACCCTGGAATCCCCCTTTGCCATGAAGCCTTTGGCTTCTCCCCCAACGGAAAGAAAGACGAGGTTTGTACAGCTCCATTTGCTGACGGTCTTCCTTTGACGTTCCCTTCCCTTCTCTACGTCTGTTGTCTCTCCCCCCACCAACCTCTGCCAAAAATTAGATTGTAAGCTCCTTGGGGTATGAACCTTTCTTTTTTGCTTACCCTACCCTGCAGAAATGTCATGTATATTGACAGCATGGTATAATAAAAAATAAAAATAAAACCTAATTAAGGTTTTATATTAGGTTTTATTAGGAGTAAACCTAATTAAATCTGCACAACGCATTCAGTGCTCCATCTTTCAAACTGCAGACGGAAGCTTTTCACTGTGCTCAGGAACCATTTTTGCTTTCGTCAACGTTATGACTGGATCCAGACTTTAGTGGGTAATGTGGCAGGCTTTGGGTTTTCACATTTCAGTGCTTCCCTGTGCAACACCAAAATTCATTGCCCCCCCCCCCCGGTGTATTCTGTACTAAGTCACTGTTGCCGCACCCCCTGAAGGACCCTTTCAGCTCAGCATCCAGTGTGGGCAAACCAGTCCCTCTGCCCTAGATCTGTCTCTGGTGGGCTGACCTAACGCCGACCTCGGCACTTGCCCAGAACTGTTGCTGCCCCTGCTGGGCATTGCTCTGCTCTCATCTATACCTGTATATGCCACCACACCTGCTTGAGTGAGCACATCTGGGGAAAGTTTCTGGCAGTATCAGACAAGGCGGCCAAAATTGGTGGATGGTGTCAGCAATGCTGTGTGAGGGCTCCATGGCAGCAACCAAGCCTGTTACCCACTCCAGTCTCTGGAATGCAAAAGCTTGCTTGCTACTATCTTTTTTTCTTTTACTGAGTTTTAATAACAAGTGATACTTAAATAATGAAACATTTAAAAATCAGTTGCAATTCCTCCCTCCCTGTTTCCTCACTTATATTTTGGTCCACTTAGTTGAAGAAAACAGAGAGCAGTATCTTTGCTCATTACTTTCTCATCTTTTATGTGGCATCACAGAAGTAGGTATCACCCAGCTATTACTTTGGGATTTTTTCCGAATGCACCAACACAGAAACCAACAATTATCAAATTACTGCAACCACAGGGTGGCTGCTCTAAGTCTGTGCTGATCTATCTCCTCTCTGAAATGCTTATGGGTGAACCCCAGATTGGTTATACAAGAAAAACAGTCACTAAGACTTCAGACTTATCCTCTTGTCCCACTGCTTTCCTCTGGGGAAAATCGCTCTTTAGTGCTCAGCTGGAGCAAATGGCAATTCGGGTTTTCTCCAGACTGAGTTTTGCTCTGATTTAGCACTAAAGAGCAGGTTTTCCATGGGGAAAGAGTGTGGCAAGGAGGCAACCGCTCAACCCCGTGCTTTCTAGGCTCTATGATGAACTAAAGCTGGATCAGCTGGGGCCCTAAGACGTAGGATAACTTTAACACATACACATGCACACTCTTGCAAGTAAGTATGGAAAGCACACACACTGCATTTGGGATCCAACCTGCAAAAGCAGGAGGCAGAAGCCAGCAAACTCCTAAGCCTCGGCTGTGAAATCTGTTCATCTAGATGAATAAAACATGACAGGGGTCCCCCCAGGCTCTGGCAGTGTTTATACCATGCATATTCTCTGTGCCAGCATGGAGAAAGCAACCTCTGATCCAAAAGGAAAAGACAAACACACACACAAACACCTCTCCCCTCTTCTCTGCATTTTCAATGGCATGAAAATACATGTTTCTGCCATTTGCTGCGCTTCACCCGTGAGCACGAGTGATAGACAGCCTTTAATCAGCAAGGGCTGAACCAAAAGCTCAACTTTCCTTAAGCACTCCATGAATTTGCCTGTAATAAGAATGTGTATTTCCCCACCCCCACTCCCAAAATCATTAGTCTTATCGAAACTAATCTGGGGAGCAACACAGTCTAAAACAGAGTTCCCTGGGACGTGCCCAAAGATTAAGGCTTTCTGGGAGATGATATATAATGAAATGAAAAAGGTATTTAAATATACCTTCCTGAAGAAACCAGAGGCCTTTCTCCTGGGCATGGTCGGCCAATTGGTGCCAAAGAAGGATAGAACTTTCTTTATGTATGCAACAACAGCAGCAAGAATACTTATTGCAAAGTATTGGAAGACACAAGAGTTACCCACCCTGGAAGAGTGGCAGATGAAGGTGATGGAGTATATGGAATTGGCGGAAATGACTGGCAGAATTCGAGACCTGGGAGAAGAGTTGGTGGAAGAAGATTGGAAGAAATTCAAAGACTATCTGCAGAAACACTGTAAAATTAATGAATGTTAAAATGATGTTGGATTGAAAATAAGTGGCATTAGCAACAAAGTTAATAAGAATATGCAAAAATGAATTGATAAATGGATGAAAATATAGAGTTATAATATGTTAAGATATAGAGTTAAGATAAACGAAAGAGGGTAAGGATTTGCTGATTTGATTATTTAAATGGGAATACAAAAAGGGGAGATGTGAGGAGGCCAAGGAAACAAGCTAATGAGTTTAAAGTTACTAAAAACGGATTTGTTTTTAATTCTTTTTTATCTATTTGTTTTTTGTTTTTTGTATTTTTATTCTTCTTTTTTCTCTTTTATGTATTTTTCTATGTCTTCTTTTTTGTATCTTTTTCTTTCTATGTGACTTTTTTCTATTTTGTAAACTTATGTTTTTGTAAAATCTCAATAAATATCTTTTAAAAAATAAAAATAAAACAGAGTTCCCTGAAGTTAGCGAACACCTGGCCTTTGTTAAAATCCTAATTTCTAGTAGGTAACAGGCTTAATAAACTCTAAAGGCTAATAGAATCCTCATTATGACAGATGAAGAATGGGGTGGGGAATTTAGTGGAGGCTGCCCCACTGACCTTGGCCTGCGCTCATCCAGCCCCCCCAACCTGCCTCTTTACTTACAACAGTCCAAGGGACGGCCCTGCCTGCCTCTCAGCTTCCTCCTCCTCCATCTCAATGTTGCCTTTGTAGAACTCAACAAGGAAGTGGATGAGGACAAAACTAGAATTACTGATTTAAGTGATTGAATGAATTCCAGAAAATACCCAGGCAGAAAAAGCCCCAGTGATTTTCTGGGGAATAGCAACTTCCTATAATCAAATAATAACATTAAAGGAAGTGTTTACTTCCCTGTTTCAGTTCAATGCTTGCAACTACTGAACCTCAACTCCCACAATTAACTTTTTGGAAAGGCTGGAGGAAGCCCATTTATTGATAATTTAGGACAGGCATGTCCAACAGATAGATTGCAGCGCCCCCAGTGATTTCCTCCTCCCCCTTCCTCAAAAGGGGGGACACACACCACTGTGGCTCCCTAAAAAAAGCTCAACAACTTTGCCTTTTCCAACATAGCTCAACAACTCTAAAAAAAGCTCAAGAACTCTGGACCATCCAACGACAATGGGTAGATCAGTGCCAGTTTTTTTTCATACTGTGAGTAGATCACAGTCTATTGGGAGTTAGACATCTCTGATTTAGGAGAACAAAACCAACACAGGGAAGCAATTCTCCTCCCTAAACGTGATTGATCTATTGTGGTTTGTTTCTTTTTTGCTGACCTCCTTTACTGAGTTAGACAAGACGAAATCAGCAGCATAGGCTAATGTGTAGCAGACAGGAGATGAAACTTGAGAAATTGTAACAGGCTTCTGGAAAATCTGCACCATAATAAAATACATAAACTGCCAGAGGTTGGATAAGGAGTTTGCACTGCAAACGCCGTCACAATTTGACCACTGGCCTCTGCTACGTGGAGCCACAAAACACTCCTCTTCTGACGATGCCTAGTATGTAAGGGAATTCCAATTTTCATTTGAATCCATCAGCACATAAAATAGAAGTGTTAGAAAGCAATCAGGCCGCCTCCTCTTACCTCTGCCTCTTTGTATGCATGCAAATGCTAGACCATTAAGAGGAACCCTTTGAGCTGTCTGGATCTTAGAAAGCCTAATGTCATTACTTGTTAATGGAATCTTTCTTCCTTGCCTTTCTAACTTGAGCCCCCATGGAGAATGCTAAGGAGCTTGCTATTCCATTTCCCATTACTGTTACTATTTGGGGAACATGTGAAAAGGGGAGGGGGGAGAGAGGAGGGACCACATATGAGCAAATGTTTGTGCTTGTCCTAAATCAAAGAGCAAGAACTCTGAGCTAAAAGATTAAGTATGCTGCACTAGTGGAACCCATGTTCTGCAAGAATAACAATAGCTGAATTCTGTGATCAGTGTTTTTGCACGTCTTTTCCTATGCTTAAATTGTCCTGTTCCTGCATATGCTGCCTCTGACTGCTGGAAATCTTATTCAGCAAGATCTTTTGGAGTCTGATACAGTGGTACCTCAGGTTAAGAACTTAATTTGTTCTGGAGGTCTGTTCTTAACCTGAAACTGTTCTTAACCTGAAGCAGCACTTTAGCTAATGGGGCCTCCTGTTGCCGCTGCGCCACTGCTGCACAATTTCTGTTCTCATCCTGAAGCAAAGTTCTTAACCCGAGGTAATATTTCTGGGTTAGCGGAGTCTGTAACCTGAAGCGTATGTAACCTGAAGTGTAAGAAACCCGAGGTACCACCCGAGGTACCACTGTATTTCAACAGTCTCATGGCAGAAGTTCCAGCTGGTTATGAAACATTTTCCTTGCTTACCATTTCCTAATAATAATAATAATAATAATAATAATAATAATAGTAATAATATAGCACTGCAACTCAACTCTCTGAAGCTGGATATCTGTAATCCAAGCCCTTGCTGAAATTCAAATATTCATTGGAGACAAACTCTGATCTGCCCTCTTGCAAACTGATACTTAAAATTGACAACGGTCTTGTCATCAAGCCATTTTCTCAGCAAAAGGAGCTCCAGTATTAGCTCCAGAAAAGATTGTCCTCAAGTTGTTTGGGTGTGCTGGGTCCTTCGCCGCAACCCAGGGGAACACACCCCACACCTTTCCTTTCTGACCTGCAATAGATGGGTTCCTTGCACACAGCCGTCTGCATGCGCTCCTATTGCTTTCAACGTATGTCAGAGCTGCTGCGGAGGCTGGATAAAGTGATGAGCTTCCCAGAGCTGGAAAACAGCCCCTGAGCCCAGGGAACAGCTCTTCCTTTCCAGCTGTTTCTCCCATTACTTCCCCTCCTCCAACCTTGCATCCAGGGCCAAGTCCCTGATCAACGCTGATCCTGCACAGATGAGGGCCAAAGAGAAGTGCACCAGAACTACCAGGCTAGGACTATGTGAAAGATAACATGTGCTCTATTGCAGCCTTCACCAACTTGGTGCCCTCCAGATATTTTGAAATATTACTCCCATCAGCCCCAGCCAACACATGCTGACTGAGGTTGGTGGGAATTGTATGTAAAACATCTGGAGTTGGGTGAAGGCTGCTCTATTGAAATCTGCTGCGAGTGCACTTTTAGGGAGGAAAGGCAGGGTATAAATCCCACTGATAAATATATGCATAAATAGGCAAAGCAAAAATTATGTGCTCAGATCAATCAAATTCTGCAGTTTACATAAATTATGCATATTTGCACGGTATCTCTGAGGTTGCATAATTCTGATCTTAAAACTGTTTTGTGCAATTGATTTTGGCTCTGCTAGTCATGGGGAGAGGAGGGAGGGAAATGGAGGGCACCCCTCCCCAATGAATATAAGAAACAAAGATATTCAACTGCTGCAAGGAACTGGGACAACACATGTGGATGATCCCATTTTATCCTAATAGTGCTAATATCTGTGATCTGTAATACCAAGATCATATCCCCACCACAAATTTAAAGCTCTCTTATAGCTTCCCCAATGAATACTGAGAACTGTAGTTTCTTAAGGGTGCTGGGAAATATTAGAAGAGCTCCTCACAGAGCTACAGTTCCCAACACCCTTTTAAAACTGCAGCTCCCAGGATTCTTTGGGGGAAGCCATGCCTGTTAAAAGAGGGCTTTGCTTGTATGGGGGTGGAGGAGACCTTGGAGCTGATTAACCTTGACCTTCCTGGTCTAAGCCCAACAGGTTAGCTTATTGCTGAAACTCCATTTTTGACCAGCACAATTATAACCTGTTGGACATCCTAATGTGAATGTGAGGCACATGGCATTTGTACGGAGAGCAGGCACTTGAAGCTTCTACTACTCTGATTCTTCAGTTGGCATTGAAGAGTCTCGCTGTGTGCAGGCCGGCTGGAAAGCATTAACAGGGAGAGAGGAAAGAGGGAGTCCTTTGTGCATATGCTCAGGTTTGCCTAGCTGTGCTGGAGACACATCTGCCACTCATCTCCCACTGAAACCCTCTGGATAGTGCCCTGTCTGCCTGCTGCATACTTGGCCATGGAACTGCTGACTTTTCTATGTGAGGTTATGGAATAACTTACACATGAGAAAAGATTTGCCTGCTGACGACACTCTCTAGGTCCAGGGATCTTTGTACAGACAAAAACCTCTAATTTCTTGTTTCAGTATATAAGTGACAGGAGCTGCAGAAGAAACGAGATTGTTTTCCACTTGAGATCAGTTAATACCCTTGGCTAGAATGTCCCTTTTTATTTCTGTTGCCCTCTGCTTTGGTGAGCCAAGCAGTGAGGAGAAAGGAGAGGCTGTGGTAAGTTTCCAGCCTTTGATACAACAACAGAGAAAAGCAAGGGGTTTCTTGGACTACTGTAACACACTCTATGTAGAGCTGCCCTTGGAGACAGCCTGAAGCTGCAGTTAGTGCAAAATTCAGTCCCCAGGCTCTTGTAGGGATTAGTCTGTTGGGATCTTCTAGCACTCTCCTGAAGCAGCTCCACCAGCTGCCTATCAATAGCAGCTGGTTTTGCTGCCCCGGTTTCCCAATGCCAGGCATCAGTGAGGGAGAGGGAGAGGGCAGCAGGGAGCTTGGCACAGTGAGGTGGCATGAGCATCAAAACAGGTGTACCGCTGAGCTTGCTCCGGAAGTGATGTATGGCATCGGAAAGCAGGTCATCGATGCAGCCATCCAACGTTGGCTGCTACTACTGTCAATATGCTACTGGGCCACGTTATTGGTGCTGAGTAATACATTACAAAGCCCAACACAACTTGGGACCTAAATATTTGAAGGCGTGTCTCCTCCCGCAGCAGCTTGCTCACCTACTAAGATACCCGGGGTGGCAGGGGGTGGGTGTTCCACAGCCAGCTGAGATCTGTTCCACAGCAACATGGCAAAGCACCTGCTCCATGGCGCCGTCCCTCTTCTCTCCAGCTGGAGACTTTTTTATTTGCACAGCCGTGTGGGAGTCATAAAGCCATGGCAGAGGCTTGTAATACTGCAGGTGCCCCCTGACCTTGGCTGACCAGCACTCTGTGCCTTACAATGTATTAGAATGTATTGACCTTATATGGTGATGGGTGTAGTAAAAGCCTGACCGGATGAGGTAACGTGAGACATTGGCAAACAGCCATGCGGGCAGAGGAGAACAGAGGAGAATAAAATTGGGGGAGAGCGGACGAGGGAGCTGCTCTTACCATCCTGAAAATATAGCTAGCTCTCTGTGTCTTTTTTCTATGCTGTGCACCATCTTATGACGGCTGGACTTCCGTCACACCCGGGTTCTGGGTGTTAATATATAGGCCAGGTATAAGGTGAGACTGTTATTTCTCTACTGGATGCTGTTTTGATTGTTACTGCTTTTTCCTTTATTATCAAATGTTGTTGTTATGGTTTTAGATTCCTTTATTGCAGGGTGGGCTAAAAAAATCTGAATAAATGAACAAAATAAGGGAAAATTAGGATAAATAACTTATTCAAGAACAAAGTGAACACTTACTGTCCAAGTCAGTGAAGTGGAGGGGCAAGAGTATGGAACAAGGACCTGGGAGACCAGGGTTCAAATCCCCATTTGGCCATGAAGCTCCCTGGGTGACCTTGGGCCAGTCACTGCCTCTCAGCCTAGCCTAACTCACAGGGTTGTTGTGGGAATTAATTGAAGAGAAGGAGAACCATATACAGCAGCTTGAGGATCCTGGAGAAATAGGTGGGATATAAATGCAATTAAAAGTAATAATAATACGAAGTCATTATGAGATTGGATTTGGCACCATTTAGTCATGCGCGAAATGTTAGGCTCAAATCCAGCTCAAGGCTTGGTAGGTGGTTGCACCCAAGCGTGCGCCTGTCCGTGCGGCAGCGCAAGGCAGTCCCTCTTCCCAAGCACATTCTCCCTCCCTCCCTTTGCCTGCTTATCTCTCTGCTTTTGCTCCGGCAGCCCAACACTTTGCCCTCCTTTCCCTTCAACCTCAGCCTGCAATTAAAAGCCATGCACCAAAGAGCTGTTCTGTACTCTCTTGTTCCCCGGCTTCCCTTTGCAAACAAGCCCCAGTGGCTGGCAATAAAGAGGCGCTTTTTCTTACTCCTCCAGTTCCTCCTCTCCCCCTTTGATGCCTCCTGCCAGAGGCCCCGGCTCCAAGGCCACGTGGACCTCACTTCAAACTTCTGATGCTGGCGAGAAATAAAGAGATCCTTTGTAGGCCTGTAAAAACAAACCCCTTAACAGCAAACCTCTCGCAGCTGGATATATCTTCCCCCTAGAACGCCCTGGCCCTTCTCTTCAACCCTGATGAAACATCTGATAGAAAAATGATGTAGCACCAGCTAATGGGGTTAGGCAAAAACTTTGGAGGCTTTATAAGACTGAGCTGAAATGGGAGGGAGGATGCAGAGTATGGAGGGGTTAACAGCAACAACAACAACATCCACTCCACACAAAACTGATTCCCATATGCTCGCATCCATGGCAGTGAATTTTCAGGAAGGCCAGTGAAACGGGATTAAAAATGTTCATCCATCAATGTGAATGCAGGAAGTATGGTACCCCACTGCTCTGGCTCCATGACATCAGCACCTAGTAAAATCTAACCGACCGACTATGTGATCATGCGGATGTGTTCTCTCACAGACTGGGGGCCCCTCCCAAATTCCCGTTCATTGTACATTCATGATTATTTGTGCTCGTGACAGTATGCAACTCTAGTTTAAACACTGTTTGTGCCTGCAAAAGTTTCTGGGTGCAAATACTACTTAATTTTCAGTCAGTGTGTATACTGTAGCTTCCGGCTGATATCCTGTACATTTCATAGCGCAGATGTTCTGGGGCAGAGGTGGCGACTGTCCCACTTCTGTTGCGCTATAGCTCAAAACTGTCCCTCCAAGCAGCAATGGGGAAGCATCTCAGGACAACTAATACAGAAGAATGATGTGTGGACAGTCTAGTATAAATCCACTACTGATGCAGCAATGTATTGCACCACAGAGTGTCAATGAGATGTTGCTGAATGAACCCGCAAACAAAACAAAACATGAGGGAGTTGGGACCACTTCAGGAGGAAGCTGTTTTGTCATTTCCCCTTCAAAATATTTGCAGCTGGAATTCGCCATGTCCCAATTATTTTGTGAAGTGCTATTATTTTATATCTACAAGGCGAGAAAAGATGCTTCTCCATAGAATAAAATTAATGAAATAGCTGACAATTTCCCACCCTTTCATATGATCAAAATGTTCCACCTCACTGTACAGGTACGTCATCAAGAAAAGTCTGGCTTTGTGCATACTGCATCCAGTAATTCAAGAAGAATGTCGACAAATTGCAAAATATTCCGAAAACACCTCATAAAAGCATCTAGAATAAACATTGGAAGTTGCTGCCTTTGTCCATCTAGCCCAGTATTCTCTGATGGGCAGCAGCTCCCCAGAAACTCTGGCAGAGAGAGGGAGGGAGAGAGAGAGGTCTTTTCTGTCACCTTCTAACTGGAGATGCCAGGCTGGACCTCAGACGCTCTGAGATCTACAGCTGAGCTATGGTTCCTCTGCAAGGAAGGCATGACATGGGTTGGATAAGTTTCATCTAGAGCAAGTGCCAGGTGCTAGGTCTGGCCAGAGGGATAGATCCTGATTTCCCATCCTCCCCCACCCGTACATCAAATGTGAAGAGTTGGTGACCCCACTCACCTGTCAATCATGCCATGTCACAATGACATCAGGTGACACAGCACTTGGAAGCCCCTAAAATCAGTACTGCCCTGAGGTCTTCCAGTCTCCTTCCATCATGTGTTGGGACTGTTCTGATACAGTCTCAGTTCAACAGTGAGACTCAGCAGGCCTGGGCATCACCCCACAGGAACTGAGAATGTGACTTTGGAACAACTCCCCCAAATAATCTGCAGTGATGAGCAAAGGCTGTTCCACAGCAAGCAAGCATGTTCACGTGGAAATGTGTCCCTGAAGGTTAAATGCTTGAAAACCAGTTAGCTAGCTAAAATTTGTTTCCAGCTGGATTTTTACAAATGGAAAGAGATGAGCAGTAATGTCACTTAGACATGGAGCGCAGGACAGTAGCTCTAAACTGCCAGGAGGCAGTTGAGGGCAAGAGATAAAACCACCTAAAGAATAATGCATCAGTGCGGCAAACCGACAAGAAAAGGATGTGAGATTTATTAGGGGGCGCAAGGTGGTTTTCTAGGCAGCCCCACCCAGCTTTGTTGGAGGGGCAGTTGGGTCTGCAGCACCTTCGGACTCCTCATTCTGCTGCAAAGAGGGAAGGGTCTCCATAGGCCCTTCCAAAGGTTATTCATCCCATCTCCACAAGGCGGAAGAGGCATCTGCAGGGTACCTTCTTTATGGAAGCCCCCCCCCCCCGCCCATTCAGATGTTCCACTGGATCCTGTTTTAAGTCTCCAAATTTACTAAATCAAGTTCTATTCGGAGATTGCAGCCACTTCACATCAACAAAAGTCCGTCCGTTTTGTCAGTCTGGACTCTGCACACTCCAGCGGACCATGTTTTCTGCTTGTTGATTCCCTGCCGCTGCTGCTGCTCTGCCCCACTGCACAACCTTCTGCACTGACAAAGGCCAATAAGTGCAATTCACACCACACATTTAAAACCACTATGATACCGCCTGAAACACACAAGTTTCCCCTAAAGAATTCTGGGAGCTGTCATTGGTTAAAGGTGTGGAGACCCTTATTCCCCTCACAGAGCTACAATTTCCATAGTTCCCTGGTAAGAGGGGTTGACTGTTAAAGCACCCTGGGAATGGGGTCTCCTGACAACTTTCAGCACCCCTAACAAACCAGAGTTCTTTGGCGGAAGCCACGATGCTTTAAAGTGGCTTCATAGTGCTTTAAATGCAAGGAACGAAGGCGGTCGAAGCCTTCCTCACCCCCCTTTGCTTTTCTCACCTCCAGGTCAAGTTCAGCGAGCGCCTCCTGCTGGTTTTTCCCGGGCTGCACCTGAAGCCTCTGATCTTGCTGTAGGCCCTGCTTCAAAAGGGCAGGCTTCATGAGGGGCAGGAGATGGACCAGCTGTTGCAACTGTGGGAGAAGAGAGGCACTCAGAGTTAGTGGCTGACATGAGCACCATGGGAATTGGTGCTCTAAAGCGATCAACTGGGACACCCCCTACACCCCCCAATTAGTGGTCAACAAATCTGTCAGGGTCAGGTTCTCTCAGTTTCTTATTTCTCCAGTCTTAAGCTCAATTCCACTACATTTCTGCAAGTGCGTGCATTGTATATAGAGACAGAGAGAGAGAGAGAGAGAGAGAGAGAGAGAGAGAGAGAGAGTATTCATGAAAATTCATCAACATTTTAGTGTGGATTTCTTCTAATAAACACATTTTTGCATGCAGTTTGGCCTGAGGCACATATTTTTTGCAAACAATTTCTCCAAATGCATTTGTATGTCGTATTTTCACTAACATTGTCTGTTATTCACTCTGTACACCAGTTCAGTGGCTTTATGCTGCAAAGTAGTTTGTACATTTGCTTAATAAATAGCTAAAATAATCACACCTGCTCTTTTACGCATACTTCCCCCTACTATAAGCATCTTTGTACAGTGGTACCTCGGGTTAAGTACTTAATTCGTTCTGGAGGTCCGTTCTTAATCTGAAACTGTTCTTAACCTGAAGCACCACTTTAGCTAATGGGGCCTCCTGCTGCTGCCGCTCCGCTGGAGCACAATTTCTGTTCTCATCCTGAAGCAAAATTCTTAATCTGAGGTAATATTTCTGGGTTAGCGGAGTCTGTAACCTGAAGCCTATGTAACCTGAAGCGCCTGTAACCTGAAGTGTATGTAACCCGAGGTACCACTGTACATATTATTTGCATACAAATGTTTATAAATGTGAATTTCATGTATTGTGAAATTCCCGTATTATTTTCAGAAAGTGTGAACTAAGAATCCAAAGGGCAATTTCTCCCCCATTGCTGCAGCCAACCTCTTCCCACTTCTGCCTTTCAGAAGGAGCCGAGCCCCATGGCAACATGGGAAGGGGGGCGGCTGCTTTGTCCCGGCAACACCTGGCGCCAAGAGCAGCTGTGTGCTTTGCTGCAACCTAATAATAGAGGCAGGGCCAGACCCTTCAGTTCCATGGGCTGCAGCCGACAGCCCAGCCAAGAGGCCCGCGAAGATCGAAAGCCCACCGAGTCAGACGCACGCTGAGATCAACGGGGTGAAACACTATTCACTCTGGCACCATTCCCACAAACTGCAGATGTTTGGACTGTACCACTTCAGAATTGCAGGTGGGGACTCACATGAACTAAAGTGCTCCCAATATTGAAAGCAATGTGAACAAACAGATCTGCACACAGTCATAAGTCCAGGAGAGCACTCACAAGCCAGCCTTGCCCCCCACATTCATGTTTTCTGTGTATGGGGATTTTTATTTTTCCCCTGGCATGGCGGAGCATTCAACTATGTGACTCTTCAGCTGGCACCAGAAGTGGTACAACTCAGAAACAAGCACCCACTGCTGGCAACACAAGCCTTTGGCCCCATGTCCTCCTCCTTCCCGATTTACTGTCTAAGGACATTTCCTTGGATTCACCCCTTGATATCTTTCCTTTGCTGTCCCTCCTTTGAGATACTTTGCTGACAAAGGCAAGGATGAAGAGCCGCAAAGGTAGCAAGAGGTGAAGGCTGTGGAAGAGGAAGAAGGCTGTGGACTTCATGGAAAAGGTGAGTTGGGGGGGGACTGGAAGGAAAAGAGCGGGGGGGGCACCACGTAGGTGTTCTGGGAAGCCGTTCTCGGCTCTGCAGCTCTTCCACATGAGGGGGAGGCGCTATTACTGGCACTCCGTTTCTGGATTCCTCAGTGCACTTCCAGGCAGAATCTGGGTGTGGCGGGAGCAAGGGATGGGTGCCTTATTTTACAGGTTAAAGATATGTCAGGTCTTCCTTGATGACGACAGAACCGTAAGGAAAACTGACTCAAAGGAAGGGAAACTACCAATTGCGTTCTTTAATATGGTGTCCAACTTTGATTTGATTGACCTATGGCTTTTTAAGCACCCGTTAGAACGCCAATTCGCATTTTTCTTCTCTATTCACAATTCTTTTTCCAGAATAGATCACCTTTGGGCTTCAAAAGGACTCCAAAACCATGTTTTATCTTGCTTATGTATTTCTCTACCTACAACACCCAATAGAAAGGCTTCTGGTTTCTTTACAATGTATATTTCAACATTTTTAAAAAGTTCATTACAGTATATATCATTTCCCAGGATTACAAACCCACCACATATGGTAGAAGGTACCCTTTTTTTCTTTACATTTACAACACTGATTATTTAGTCTGTACATTTTTGCCAACTTCACTGGTTTATGTACCATCCATACATCATTTTCATTACATTTTCTTTAAGTGAACTGCAAGCTGTAAAATTTATTCATCTTTCCAAAGTTTTCCCCAATCCTCTAATTGTATATTATAACCAATGTTTTTGCTCAATGTATCATAACTGATTTAACTTCCTCATCTTTCACATGCCATTCTAAAAGTAGTTTACACATTTTTGACAATATTTTAATTTTAGAACTCAACAAATCTACTTCAAACCTGGATTTTGTAGATTCAAACCCATTATTTTTCTTATCTTCTTTAAATATTTCATTTATTTGATGATAATGCAACCAATCTTTCACTAAGCTTTTAATTTCTTCGTAAGATTTTAATTTCCACTGATTGTCTACTCATAGCTGTCAACTTTCAGATTTGAAAATAAGGGATCAGCAGCCTCACCTGTCCCGGGGACAGTCTACGGGATATCTAACAATCCGGGATAGCAGCAGGAAGCAGCGGGAAACGGCGCTGAAATAAGGGAATTTCCCGCAAAAAAAGGGAAGGTTGACAGCTATGTGTCTACTTCGATCACCAAATTTTCATAGGTGGCCCAATTTCCTTCCATATTTACACTTGTAGCCTCCAATGGCAATAACCACCATGGTGTTTTACATTTTAACAAACTCTTATATCTATTCCATACCTCGTATAATGATTTTTGAATTATATGGTTCAAAAAACCCTTGTTTACTTTTACTTTATCATAACATAAGATCTGTTATCATATCCTTCGAGATCTAATAGATCTGATTTCTTTAATAAAATCCAATCCCTGAGCCAGCACAGATAAGAGGCTTCGTAATACAATTTTAGGTTTGGCAAGGCGAAGCCACCTCTTTCTTTTACATCTGTAAGTAATTTAAATTTAATTCTTGGTTTCTTCCCTTGCCAGATATATCTTAAAATTACTTTTTGCCACTCTTTAAAATTGCTTTGTCCATTTATAATTGGGATTGACTGGAATAGAAAAAAAAATCTTTGGTAGCACATTCATTTTAATTACAGAAATTCTACCCCACAGGGATAGTTTTATTCTTCCCCATATTTCTAAATCTCTTCTGATGCCATTCCACACTGGTATGTAATTATCTTTAAACAAATTAATATTTTTAGATGTTAGCCATATTCCTAAATATTTTACCTTTTTAACCACCTCTATACCTTCTTGTTGCAATTTGTCTTTCAAATCCCGATTCATATTCTTTACAAGCATTTTTGTATTTATTTAATTTAAAACCTGCTACTTGCCCAAATTGTTCAATTATTTCAAGTGCTCTTTTAGCATTGCTTAAAGGTTCTTCCACTGTTTTAACAAGATCATCTGGAAAGGCCCTTAATTTGTATTCATTCCGACCGACTCGAATTCCCTTAATTTGCTCCTCATTTCTCATATTTCTTAACAGGACTTCCAGGACCATGATAAATAATAATGGAGACGACAGACAACCTTGTCTTGTGCCCTTTGTAATTTCCAAATTTTCAGTTAATACATTATTATTATTCATAATAAATAATATCATTGATGAGGATAAACACCTGACAAGCCCAAAAGAAAAAAGGAAAGCATTCGGAAAATTTTATAGGTTACTATATCACCGTGGTAAAGAGGAGTGTAAGAAAATGGAATCTTATTTGAGTAACTGTAACATACCACAAGTATCCAAAGAAAACCAGATAAGTTTGAATGCACCCATATCAATATTGGAAGTACAAATGGCAATACAGAGAATGAAGATGGGGACGCACTGGGACCAGATGGACTTACAGCAATTTATTACAGAAAGTTCCAGGATGCTCTTATCGAACCGCTTAAAGATACCATGAATAGAATATTGGAGACGGGAGTAATTCCTGTATCATGGAAGGATGCCTCTGTTACCCTGATCCCCAAGCAGGACAGTGATCTCTATGATTCTATGATTCTTTACTGAATTGCGACTATTACACTATTTGCCACAATTTTAGCTAATAGACAGTCCATAGAGACCAAGTTTTATACACACACACACACACACACACACATACATATATATAATTTTCATTTTTAAAAACAATATTCTTATACATTCACATCGTTTTCAATTTCTACACTTCTGGGATTACTTAGATCCCTCGGACTTCCCCCTGCCCCTCTGGTTTCCAATTTTCCCTAATTTTTTTGCATCTAATTACATTTTTCTAATCCATTTTATCTCCTTTTTTACCTTAATTCATATTACAGTACATTATAAGTATTACAACAATCCTGCTAACGTTTATATGTATACACAGTGGTCTCTATAAACATTTGCCACTCTTGACTGAATTTCTTGTCATCTTGGGGCCTGATCCTCACGGTCATCTTTGCCATTTTGGCATAGTCCATCATCTTGGTTATCCACTCTTTGGTCGAGACTTTCTCTTCCTTCCACTTCTGGGCAAGTAGCAGTCTTGCAGCTGTTGTTGCGTACATAGTCTTTTTAAATCTTTTGGTATTTCATCTCCTGTTAACCCTAGTAAAAAATCTTTTGGTTTTTTGGATAAACGTTATCTTAAACATTTTTTTCAATTCATTATATATCATTTCCCAGAAGTCTTTTATTATTTTACATGTCCACCAGATGTGGTAAAAAGTACCTTCTTTATCTTTACACTTCCAACATAAGTTGGAGGTGTTTTTATACATTTTTGGTAATCTTACTAGAGTCAAATACCAACAGTGCATCATTTTCATTTAGTTTTCTCTCAATGTACAACAAGCCATAAATTTCAAATCCTCTTTCCACAACTTCTCCCATAAGTTAAATTGTATATTATAACCCACATCTTTTGCCCAGTGTATATTACAGCTTTAACTTCTTCATCCTTAGTGTCCCACTCTAACAGTAGCTTATACATTCTTGATAATAGTTTCTCATTGTTCTCCAATAATTATTTTTTGAACCTTGAGAATTCCTTCCCAAAGCCCACTCCTTTGTTGCTCCTAAATATGTCACTTAATTGGTGATATTGTAACCAGTCCGTTAATAGGTGCCTTATATCTTGAATTTTTTTCAATTTCAATTGATTTTCCATTTCGGTTAACAGCTCTCTATAGATTGTCCATTCTCCTTTCATGTTAATTTTTTTAACAGATATTGCTTCAAGTGGGGAAAGCCATCATGACGTTTTATTCTCTAATAAATTTTAATATGTTTCCTGTACCATATAACTTGATTTCCTTATAATGTGGTTCAGGAACCCTTTGTGTACCTTCGTTTTCCCATATCCTAAGTATGCATGCCAACCAAATCTATGATCATGCCCTTCCAAGTCTAATACATCTGTATTTTTTAACATTATCCATTCCCGTAGCCAGCAGAGAAGGACACTTCATAATATAATTTCAAATGTGGTAGAGAGAACCCACCCCTTTCTTTAGCATCTGTTAGCAATTAAATTTAATTCTGGGCTTCTTCCCCTGCCAGATAAATTTAGAAATATCCTTTTGCCATTGCTTAAAGTGTTCTGGCTCCTCTGACCACGGTATTGATTGGGGAAAAAATAGCATTCTTGGCAATACATTCATTTTAATCATCGAGATCCTTCGCCACAAAGATAAATTCATCCTTCCCTATACCTCCATATCCCTCTTTATTTCATTCTAGATCTTTACATAATTATCTTTGAAAATAAGTGCTGGAGATGTAACAAGGTTGAGGGTACGTTTTATCATATGTAGTGGACTTGTAAAAGGGTAAAAGAATATTGAGAAATGATATATAATGAACTGGAAAAAATGTTCAAAAGTACCTTTCCAAAAAGAGTCCTTTTTGTTGGGGATAATTCAGAGGGAAATTCCCAGGTGTCAAAAAGGACTATTTATGTGTGCCATTATTGCAGCCCGTGTCTTGTTAGCCCAAAAATGGAAAACGAGTGAGGTCCCAACCAAAGAAGAATGGCAACTTGCAGATTTAACACACAGAATAAGAGAACAAGAAAAATGCAAGTTTAAAGAAGACTGGAAAATGTTTATGGAATATATGAGTAAAAACTGTGTTCATTTAAAAACGCTGGTAACATTAAGATAATTTCAGTGTAAATAAGATTTGATAGATGTAACAATGGATTATTGAATGGTTTAGTTCATGTAAAATACGCAGCGCTGTATGGTATGCAAAACGAACCACTGAAAGAGAAGAAGGGGAGTCATTGATTCAAGGATGTTTAAATGAATATTCTGAAATGTAATTTAGAAAATTTAATAAAAAACTATTTTTAAAAAAGATATGTCAGGGAGATGTGTGGAATTCCTCCCAGGGCTTCTGCAGCGCTTGGGCCCCGTAGCCATGCAGCCCTAACAATGGGCAGAATAAAGCAGCCGCCTCCGCTGGCAGACACTGGGGAGCCATGAGGTGTTGTGGGGAAGACCTGTACGTGCCCTATAGCCAGCTCTACACCTGCTGGTCTAGCTTGCTGCCCTCAGGGGCAGTGCAGCATGCAGTCCTGTCACCAGTGCCAAGGTAAGATCCAGCTGTCTGTCTGGTTGCCTTTTGAACATCGAAAGGGTGTGTGTGTGTGTGTGCCATTTTGTCCTTTGCCTCAGGCAGCAAAACATCTTGGCCCAGCCCTGGATGTGTGTGAGCCAAGGGGCCTGCTCAAGCAGCGGCTTGCAGGCGTGTCGTGCCTCGGCTCGCCCCCCACTCGGTCCTCCAACCGGTTTGTTGTTAGCAGCTCGTGACTCAGGGCTGCCTGCCTGACAGCAAGACTCACCCATTCTGCCGGCAAACAACAGCTCAGCATCCCACTGAAGGCACAAAGAATAGCAGAGTTTGGCAGGAAATTGCAGGAGCTCCAAACCCTGGATCAGAAGCCTGCAGTCTATACAGGCACACACACATGTGCACTGGTTTTATTGCTGATGTCGTGTGCTCTGCGATGGAGCCGTGGGCATAGTGCAATTGCTATGCTGCTATTGAACTATGCTGTGCAGCACAAGCAGAGCAGAACTATCCAGTTCTTTGCCTTAGGACAACTTTTTCTTGGTGGGGGGCATAATAAAGGCAGCGGCAGATTTCCAGCAATGGACACCGGGTCTGGAATTGAAGAGCCAGTTTTCCTGCAACAGAATCACAGGTGGGCCAAAGATTGCCAGATTCAGCAACGTAGTGTTGGTTGCCGGTGCCTGGGATGGGTGTGCACTGGAGCAAAGTGGGGCTGCACTGAGCTGCCTGCCCCCCCCTGCACAGGGGGGAGCCAGCCAATGCGTGGGCAGAAATGGGAGACTGGGACGGGCCATGCAGGGGTCACCTGTATGGAGGCGCCTGGTTCGCACCCACTCAAAAATTGTGTGCCCGGGGCCCTGCTACCCCTCACACTTCACCCCCATCCAGTTCATAATTAATACATACAGCATTAATACAAAGAATGTATCCAGTTGTTCAGAGTACTTCACATGCTTCAGTCACCCTTCCAAGGAAAAGCACTATTCTTATTCCCACATTGCAGATGCAGGAGCTGAGGCCAGGAGAACAGCTGCTTGTGGCTGAGCTCTGAACTCATGGTTCATACTTGGCCACAAAAGCATGGCAATGTCAGTGGGCACTTCCAGACAACCTGTTTATTGAGCATTCATCTTGATTTGTTTGCAGGGAGATTAGACAGCATGGGATATTTAATGTGATTTGTTTGCGGGAAGGTTAGATGTTGTAGCGTCAAAGCCTTTGTTGTTGTTATTGCACACTTTCCAGTACATTTTCCTGTCGGTTTCCTTTAGGGAAGCTGTTTTGTTCTGCCAGAGCTTCCAAACCTGAATTTGCTGGTATGTGAATGAGTCCCACTCAAAAATAGCAACAATGCCCGGGAAGTGAACTAATGGCATTCTGCCCCTTTGCATGGAGCTTATCTGGCAGCATGATAGGGATGTTGGGCGAGTCAGCAGCAGCTGCAGCAGATCTTTGCGCTCAGTCCCATGAGGAGGGAGGGTGACAGGGCAGGTGGATGAAAGGATCAAACAGTAAGAAGGCCTCTCAAATGCAAGGACTCTGACCTGGCCAGTTTGTGCACTGCGGCTCTTGAGACCAGGAGGCAATGGAGTGAGCTGATGAGCCCAAGACATTTCTGGAGCCACTCAAAACAAACTAGGATATAATGCTGGCAAAGGTCTGAGAGAGAAGGAAATCAAATAAAACTGGGAGAGGAGAAAGGAAAGGTGAAGACAGGCATAATACAGAAACAGCTCACAGCAGATTTGTCAGCCTGGCTTTCTTCAGCTTTCACCAATGAAATGACAGGCATTTGGCTGGCACAGCTGGCAGCCTTGCCCCTTCTGCCATGCTTCAGGAGTGTTGATACCTTTTAACATTGTTAGAAGTGCTGTACAAATGCCTGCCTTTATATCGTCATTTGTTGCTGTATTAATTTAAAAGTTTTTATTTATTTATTTTAAAACTGCTCTGGGGAAGAGAGTCTTCTGCTCCCAACTTGCAGGACTGGTTTCCCCGTCATTGCCTACTCAGACTTGACTCTGAATAGCAGCCTCTGTCTGATCTGCTTGGCACGCAGCGGGGGCAGCTTGATAGACCTGGCTGGTCTAGAAATGCCCTGCATGTTTCTCCCCAATGTGAAGACGTTTGTTTCCAGTTACTTTGTTGTCGTTAGCAAAAAGAAGGGATTGTTGGCTCCTGTCTTAGCTGCCACTTGCTGCTCACATGATGTGAGCCCCAACCACAGAACCAGAGCCCAAAGGATTCTACCCCACACATGCACCGCACAGATGTCACATGGGAGTGAGCACTGCGGCTTGTGGGCTTGTAGTCAGAGGATAAGGGCCGGAGGCTGCACTGGGGATGAACAAGCAGAGCAACCTCCTCTTCCCTGGCTCAGACAAGTCCCTTGAAGAGGCTGCATGGCGGGTTCCCTTCCCTTGGCAGAAGTTGTGGGATCAGTTCACTCACCAGCAACCAGACAGCAGTTCTGTGTTTTCAGCTCCCCCAACTGACTTGCAGCAAAAAAGAATCCCATCCCTTCTCCTGAAAAAGGCAGCCCTATGAAATAGGAGGCACCCTGACACCGAAATAAAATGAGCCAACAGTCTAGGGACACAAGGGCAGACTTACGAGAGACACCAATCCAACATTTCCGCGCCATTCCTTTTTGCAGGGGAGATTTGCAAGGGCAGAAGAACCGTTTGGGAGATGGGCTTCATCTTTTGCAGGCGTGCTCCCTGGATTCTCCCTGGATTATTGACTCTCCTCCTCCCTTTGCATACATGTAAGTGGAAGTGCAACTTGCAGGGCGGGGGTTGCACTTCTCAGCCCCTATAAGGACCCGAGCTAGCAGGCAGCTCCAGCTCCATTTCTTAGGCTTCACCCTGTCTGCCCTGAATAATGTTGTTTGAGCTCTGTGAGCTGCCATCAATGCTACAGTCTCTGCCTGCCTGGGTTTTCAAGCCTAAAAAGGCAATGGAACAGCAAGCAAATGGAAGGAAGCCAATCCCACCCCACTCCCCCGAGAGAACGGAAAAGGCCACTCAGAAAGACAGCCTCTGTTCCCAGCCAGGCCTGACCTTCTGTAGGATAGGATGTGGGTTTCTGCTGAAAGGGATCAATTCACATGACACTGACCCAAAGCCACCATTCCTTGACCTCACCATTGTCTCCCATCGAAATGGCACGAGAGAGGGGGTAGCAATGTGGGTGTCAAATCCAGACTCCAGCAGGGAGGGAAAGGAGGCTAGCGGGAAGGGGGGAGCCTGTGAGACTAAGAGAGCCCTGCGGGATTAGATGAATCGTCTGTGTAGTCCAGCATTCTGTTTCTCGTGCTGGGGAAGCAGAAGCCTCCAATAATCCCATGTCTCGTGGTACATGAGGGCAGTAGCCTCCTCCAGCTGCTGCTCTCCAGTAACGGGTGTTTGTGACTAGCAGCCATGTGTCGGGGATTGGCAGGGCTCCAAAGTGCACATGGCAGAGCCAGGGGACCAGGGGAGTGACCCAGGAGAGGGGACCAGCGATATATGGGCTTTGATGCCACCCGTAAGGCAGGAAATAGGGCAGGGGGTGGAGATCATTTTGGTTACTTTTTCTGCAACTCTTTTTGAGATATGGCAATTAAAAACCAAACACAGTATTCATATTCTGGTTATACCATAGAGTTTTATAAAGTTGCTATGATATTGGAACTTTTATTTTTTTATCCCTTCCCTAATGATCTCGAGCCTGAAATTTGCTTTTTTAAAAACAGCTGGTGTACTCTAGCACAGTGTTTTGACCGAGCTACCCAGCATGATCCCAAGATCCCATTCCTGTTACATCAGACTCCATCAATATGCATGCAGCTAGGATTTATTTTTATTTGCCAAGATGTGCTTAACATTACATTTACTTACAACAAACCATGTTTGCTATTGCCCATTCACTCGGTTTTGAGAGATCTTTGGGAGCTCTTTACAATTCTTTTTAATTTTACCAACCTGAACAATGTGGTGTCACCAGCAAGTCTGGCCTCTAACCGTCCTCCCCCATATCTAGTCTGTTGATGAACATGTTAAAAACCAAAACAGCTCCTTGAGGAACCTTACTTTTGTGGGAAATTTCAGTCAAATGTAGCTAGCAAGCTTGGGGCTAGTTAATGCATGAAGGGGTTATTCCCCCTTCACCTTTGGTGAAGATGGAAGTAAAGGTTCTTTGTTCATTCTAAAGTTGACCAAGACAACACTGCACTCCAAGCCCAGACTGTGTGCCGAGAAGTATTTTTCTGTGTTTTGTAAAACATTTTTTTTCTACCTGTGTTCTTATTGCTGCTGCATGGAATAACACATTAATCTTTGGAGTTTGTAAGTAATGCATTTAAACTTGCTAATGGTGTGATCGGTTCATTGCAAGAAGGGTTCATTGCAAGAAGGCTATACTGTGGCTTGCTTTTGTGGTTTATAACTTTGCTGCTGGGACTCTGGCTCTGTTACTGGAGTTTGACTGCCCCACATTTCTGGATGTAGGCACCCAGCACATTCTTTTATTAATTAGCCCACATGGGTGATATATACTAGAATCATAGAATCATAGAATCATAGAGTTGGAAGAGACCACAAGGGCTATCGAGTCCAACCCCCTGACAAGCAGGAAACACCATCAGAGCACTCCTGACATATGGTTGTCAAGCCTCTGCTTAAAGACCTCCAAAGAAGGAGACTCCACCACACTCCTTGGCAGCAAATTCCACTGTCGAACAGCTCTTACTGTCAGGAAGTTCTTCCTAATGTTTAGGTGGAATCTTCTTTCTTGTAGTTTGGATCCATTGCTCCGTGTCCGCTTTTCTGGAGCAGCAGAAAACAACCTTTCTCCCTCCTCTATGTGACATCCTTTTATATATTTGAACATGGCTATCATATCACCCCTTAACCGCCTCTTCTCCAGGCTAAACATGCCCAGCTCCCGTAGCTGTTCCTCATAAGGCATCGTTTCCAGGCCTTTGACCATGTTGGTTGCCCTCCTCTGGACACGTTCCAGTTTGTCAGTGTCCTTCTTGAACTGTGGTGCCCAGAACTGGACACAGTACTCCAGGTGAGGTCTGACCAGAGCAGAATACAGTGGCACTATTACTTCCCTTAATCTAGATTGCTATACTCCTATTGATGCAGCCCAGAATTGCATTGGTTTCTTTAGCTGCCGCGTCACACTGTTGGCTCATGTCAAGTTTGTGGTCAACCAAGACTCCTAGATCCTTTTCACATGTACTGCTCTCAAGCCAGGTGTCACCCATCTTGTATTTGTGCCTCTCATTTTATTTGCCCAAGTGCAATACTTTACAGGGAGAAATCTCCCTGTTAAAATTCATCTTGTTTGTTTTGGCCCAGTTCTCTAATCTGTCAAGGTCGTTTTGAAGTGTGATCCTGTCCTCTGGGGTGTTAGCCACTCCTCCCAGTTTGGTGTCATCTGCAAATTTGATCAGGATGCCCTTGAGTCCATCATCCAAGTCGTTGATAAAGATGTTGAATAAGACCGGGCCCAAGACAGAACCCTGTGGCACACCACTAGTCACTTTTCTCCAGGATGAAGAGGAACCATTGATGAGCACCCTTTGGGTTCGGTCAGTCAGCCAGTTACAAATCCACTGAGTGGTAGCATAGTCAAGACCGCATTTTACCAGCTTCTTTACAAGAATATCATGGGGCACCTTGTCAAATGCCTTGCTGAAATCAAGGTAGGCTACATCCACTGCGTTCCCTTCATCTACCAGGCTTGTAATTCTGTCAAAAAACAAGATCAGGTTAGTCTGACATGACTTATTTTTCAGAAATCCATGCTGACTATTGGTGATCACAGCATTCCTTTCTAGGTGCTCACAGACTGTTTGCTTAATGATCTGCTCCAGAATCTTCCCTGGTATTGATGTCAGACTGACTGGGCGGTAATTATTTGGGTCCTCTCTTTTCCCCTTTTTGAAAATAGGGACAACATTTGCCCTCCTCCAGTCTGCCGGGACTTCGCCTGTTCTCCAGGAATTCTCAAAGATGACTGCCAGTGGTTCTGAGATCACATCTGCCAGTTCTTTTAATACTCTTGGATGCAGTTCATCTGGCCCTGGAGACTTGAATACATCTAAACTAGCCAAGTATTCTTGTACTATCTCCTTAGTTATTCTGGGCTGTGTTTCCTCTGCTGAATCATTTGCTCCAAATTCTTCAGGTCGGGCATTGTTTTCTTTATCGGAGAAGACTGAGGCAAAGAAGGCATTGAGGAGTTCAGCCCTTTCTGTGTCCCCTGTTTGCATTTCACCATCTTCTCCTCTGAGTGACCCCACTGTTTCTTTGTTCTTCCTTTTGCTACGAACATACCCATAAAAGCCTTTTTTGTTGCTTTTAACCTCTCTAGCAAGCCTGAGTTCATTCTGTGCTTTAGCTTTTCTGACTTTGTGTCTACACGTGCTGGCTATTTGTTTGAATTCCTCTTTGGTGGTTTCCCCCCTTTCCCATTTTTTGTACACATCCTTTTTTAATCTTAACTCAGTTAAAAGTTCTTTTGATAGCCACCCTGGCTTCTTTAGGCACCTTCCATGTTTCCGTCTCATTGGTATTGCCTGAAGTTGTGCTTTTACTATCTCCCTCTTAACAAACTCCCAGCCATCATGAACTCCCTTTCCTTTTAGTATTACTGTCCATGGGATCTCACCCAGCACTTCCCTAAGTTTTATGAAGTCGGCTTTCTTAAAGTCGAGAAATTGAGTCCTAGTATGCTTGGCTGCTCCTTTCCGCTGTATAGTAAACTTCAGAAGAGCATGATCACTCGCGCCTAATGATCCTTCCACTTCTACCCCACTAACCAGGTCATCAACATTGGTTAGGACCAGATTTAAAATCGCTGTTCCTCTTGTTGCTTCTCCCACTTTCTGGACAATGAAGTTGTCTGCAAGGCCAGTGAGGAATCTGTTTGACCTTATGCTCTTGGCTGAGTTTGACATCCAACAAATATCCGGGTAATTGAAGTCCCCCATTACTACTATCTCCCTTCCTTTTGCATGCTTGGCCATCTGTTCCAGGAAGGCATCATCTATGTCCTCCGTTTGGCTTGGGGATCTATAGTAAACTCCCACAATGAGGTCACTGTTATTCTTCTCTCCCTTAATTTTGACCCAAATGCTCTCACTTTGGCTTTGAGGTTCTAAATCTTGGATCTCTTCACAGGTATACACATCCCTGACATATAACGCCACTCCTCCTCCTTTCTTGTCTGGTCTGTTTCTCTGAAATAGATTGTATCCCTCCATTATTACATTCCAATCGTGGGACTTATCCCACCAGGTTTCAGTGATGCCTATTATGTCATATTCAGTTTGCTGTACCAAGAGCTCAAGCTCATCTTGTTTATTTCCCATGCTTTGCGCATTAGTGTACAGACACTGAAGTCCATTAATCATTCCCCCGTGTCTCTTATTTAAGAATTTTTTCCTCCCACCACTAGGTCTGCGTGCTGTTTGCTCCATTCGGTCTATGACATTTGGATGATCATCTTCATCAATTGATAGACTCCTACCTTCAGGAGCACTGTCTCCCTCCCCCACATTAGTCAGTTTAAAGCCCTCCTGATGAGGTTTCTGAGATTTTTTGCAAAAACATTCCTCCCAACCGTTGTGAGGTGCAGCCCATCGCTTGCCAGAAGTCCATCTTCAAGAAACTGCATTGCGTGATCTAAGAATCCAAACCGTTCCTGTTTACACCATTTGCGAAGCCAGTTGTTCACTTCCACTATTTTTCCCTCTCTCCCTGGGCCACGTTGTTCAACTGGGAGGACAGATGAGATGACAATTTGTGCATTTAATTGCTTCAATTTCCTGCCCAGAGCCTCGTAATCTCTTTTGATCTTCTGGAGGCTATTGCTTGCAGTGTCATTGGTTCCCACATGAACCAAGAGGAAGGGGTATTTGTCAGTGGGTTTTATGATTCCTTGCAGTTGTTCAGTTACATCTTGGATCTTAGCCCCGGGGAGACAGCACACTTCCCGAGACATCTTGTCAGGCCCACAGATCACTGCTTCTGTTCCCCTCAGTAGGGAATCCCCTATCACCACTATCACCACTACTATTTCTTCCCCTGCAACCTAATCCGTCTTTTTAGCAACCCAGACGTATCTCATTACTGTCATCATCAGACCTAAACCTTTGCTGCTTGTTCAGGACAAGGATGAAGAATACAAGGCATCCAGATATTAAGTGGGGGTTGGGTGCAATTATTTCCTCTGCTCAGCCCATAATCCAGCCATGCTGATGAGTACATTTTTTTAGCTGCCTATAAAAAGTGTGCTTGTTTCTGCACCTCCACAACGCCTGCTGACTCAGTATACCATAAGTCAGTACTGATCCTTCTTCAAGCTGGCCTTGTAAAGGCCACCCTGAATTTCTCAAGGCTCCAGGAAGGAAGAATGCACAATAACATCATAGGTTCAGGTCAGACTGTGCATTTAAACAAATAATTAGCAAGAAGCTTGAAATGGTGGAAACTGGAAAAGGTGGCTTAAGCAGAGTCACAAAACTGATCCAGCTTCTCAGAAACTTTGGCAATTCCACTGCTAATCCCTGATAAAGTCCAAAATTCTAAGGCTTGAGTTGGGAACCCGGTGGTCCTTTCAAGGACTGGGTGTGCTCAAGCCACAAAGTCCTTCTTCAAAGAACGGTAATGTGACACACATCTGTGCTTGTGATTGGCCGGCATATATAAGGCCTCCAGACTGGACTGGGCAGGCCAGGTGTAAAGCGGCTCTTGCCTGGCCAACAGGTTAGAACCGCCTGCTTGCTGCCTAAGGCCTGAGTGCAGCTTTGTTTCCAGGCTGGCTCAGCTGCCTGCTCCCCTGGCCGAGCCCTGAGGCAGCACGCCTTGCGCAGATCGGATGGGCTGAGTCGGCACTTCTGGGGCCCCACTGCCCCTGCCAAGCTCCTGTGCAGACTTGCCCTTGTAAAAGCGATTCCTCCTTGTGCACTCTTTCCCTGCCTCCCAAGTGCTTCTAACTCTGCATAACCTCGTTGTGGGTTTGAATGTTAACAAATCAGCAGAAATTTCATTTCCACGGAGCACTGGAGGGGAGGGGGTGTGGGGGGGAAGGAGAGGGAAAGCAATCTGTCAGATCTCCTCTCCGCTCCCGTCCATTCCCATCGCTCCCCATTGTGCCTGCTGATTGCTTATTCTTCTTCCTTAAAAAGAAACCTTGGAGAATATTTAAACAATAGCTTACTTGCTGGGATGAATCACAAAACATATATAGAGCTAAATATACAAAAATAAGCCGCCCACCTGCACGCCTTTCTCGGCGCAAAAGCGCAGAAGCCAAAGGAGTTTCTGCTGTGATGGGCTTTGGAATAAGCCAAGTTGGCAATTTCGAAATTACATTCAATTGCTGGAGCAGAAAACAAAGTATACAGCTCTGGACGTCAACTAATTTTTAAAAATGGGGGTGGGGGGTTGATTTTGAAGGAAGCAAAGCCAGAGCTGGCTTTGTCTGTCAAGTCATTCCCTTGCAACCCAAGCTGCATGCAAACTCTCTCCTCTCCATTGCGCACAAAACTTTTACCAACCTGGGGCCGATGTCGTCCAAAACATATGTGGAGCACCAATGTTGGTAAAAGTTGGTGCACAGCAGGGGGCTACAGGGGGGATAGCCAGGTTTTTTGCCCCGGGCAAAGCCTCCAAAGGGGTACCATTGAGGCTCCTAGCATGTGTGTTTGTTTGTTTGTTTGTTTGTGTGTGTGTGTGTGTGTATGTATGCAAATGCACATGGGAGGCCAAACTGGGTCTTTGACCCTAGTGAAATAAAGCCTAGTTTTGCCCCTGGTGCACAGCAAGAGAGGCCTTGGTAGCACGCAACCCCCCCCCCCAATTTTAGGCACCTCACCTTTTACTCTTGTCCATAATGCAAGGGCTGCTCAAGGGCTCTGAGAGAGGGAACTGCTGTTGACTGCCTTGGGGGGGATTGAAGAGTCATTTGTCTAGCATCTCAGATACATTGTGGGGGTTCTTGGGGTCCTCCTGGGGAGCAGATGGGAAGCCCTGGGTTCCAGATTGAGTTGCTAGACCTCCAGTTGCCTTCCCCTAATATACAGAAATGTGTGGGAAAGGGCTGATGTATTGCTCATAAGGAGAAAAAAGTTTATCTTCATTATGTGATCCTGCCAAGTCTTCATCAGTTTGCATCATTCAAATAGAGTTACAGATTTTTTAAAAAATGTTTCAGCTTGCTTAAGATCATAAGAACGTAAGAAAAGCCTGCTGGATTAGGCTAAAGAGGGCCCACCTAGTTCAGCCTCCTGTCCTCACAGGGGCGAACCAGGCGCCTCTGGGAACCCGGCAAGCCTTCTTCAAACTGAGTAGGGAGAGTTCGGCTGGAAGACACAGAAGGATGGGAAGCAAGAGCGATGGAGTGCTGCAAGGACCTGGCATGAGCAGGTGAAAGGCAAAGACACAGCAGAATGTGCAACTGCCTTTGTGGATGTGACTCCCCTTCTCTCTCTCTCTCGCTTTGCTACCAGCACCTCCTGCCAAAACGTCGACCGAAAGCTCTTTGAGGTGCAGAGCCTCCTGTAAAGCAGGGCGGCCAATGTGGAAGTACTGGCCTCCATCCTTCCTGAACGTTGGCTGGCTGGGGCTGAAGGTAGTTCAAAACAGCAGGAGAAAGGGCACCAGGGTGGGGAAGGTTGCTTTAAACCAGCCAAAATGTCTCAGTCAGTAGAGCATGAGACTCTTAATCTCAGGGTCGTGGGTCCGAGCGCCCCTCCCCCCGTTGGTCAAAAAGATTCCTGCATTGCAAAGGGTTGGACCAGATGACCCTCTTGGTCCCTTCCAACTCTACAGTTCTATGA
Source organism: Podarcis filfolensis (assembly GCF_964270895.1). Classification (NCBI taxonomy): domain Eukaryota; kingdom Metazoa; phylum Chordata; class Lepidosauria; order Squamata; family Lacertidae; genus Podarcis; species Podarcis filfolensis. The sequence continues at coordinate 2,198,741 of NC_139611.1, read as the reverse complement.
ATGCTTCAGCAACAGGCATCCTGGCTGGGCCCCAAACCCAGTCCTTCTGATTACTGCCTCCATCCTTGGTTGCTAACCAGGAGGCATATGGAGGGAGGAGAAAATAAGTTCGGGGGCAGCAGGATTCCCAGCAGTGCACCTATGGCACTGGCGCATAAGACCCACGGGCTTTTTCCAGTGGCCTTGATATCCTTTTGTGAGGGTAGGTATATAAATACTTTTATAAATAAATATGCATTCATCAAAACTCTGACACCGAAATCATTCTACCAGACTATCTGGCCCCTCATGTATGACAGATATACATGCTCCTGTCTACACGAGAGTGCAATGTGCGGGAGATACTGACAGCAGGGCACATGCTGCTGGAAAGGATGCTAAGAGCAGGCGGCCTTGCTCTCGTGTCGCTTTCCTCCGCAGGGATCCCATCAGCCTTTATCAGTCCCAGACGCAAGCAGCTATATTAATTTTCTGGCATTGCGTTCAAAGTTGAGAAATCAAAACCAGGAAGGATTGGAACCCAGTCACACATGGCAGTCACAAAACCACGGTGTGCACCTCCTCCCTTTCTCCTCCCCTCCTCTGCCCTGGGGGGGCGCACAGAGATGGAACCCAGATGAGGGCAGAAAAGTTGCTGGAGGAAACGATGGTTTCTAGATGTCTTAAAGGGTGCGCCACCTTGGAAGGTTCTGAAGGGGCTAGGCGCACCTTTCTAATTCCGGGGTGGGCAACGTGAGCCTGAGGGCTGATTCTAGACTAAATGCAGGGAGGGGCGAGAAGAAAGAAAAGAAAGAGAAATGGGAGAAGTGAGAGGGAGAGAGAAGTCGGTGGCAGAGGGGCAGGGGCAGGGAGAACACAGGCTGTAATAGAGAGAAGGGGAAAAGAAAGCAGAGAACGAGGGAGGGAGAAAAGGCGTGTCCTGCCCACTTCTGCCCCCAGCCTGTGGTTCCCTGGCAGATCCCCCCCCCCCCCGGAATGTATTCCTCAAGATAAAATGACTTGTCCTTTCGTGCCGCAATGTGTGTCAGAATTCTGACCTGCAAAGGTTCCGTCTGCTGACAAGGAGTTTGCAGGGCACAACGTGGCTCTCCTTCTGTGCCAGGGCCAGGCTGCCCTGCCCTCTGGCACCACCTGCTTTGCTTCCCCTTCTGGGTAGACATGCTCAGACGTGCACATCTACAGTGCTCAGCCTGCTGGGGAGTTCTGAATGCATTCTAAGTCACACTTGGGACTTCTTGGGGCCCTGTAAGCCTGGCTGGCACTCTGTCTGCACCCCAAATGTGTATATGAGCTTGGAGAAAGGCATGCAACAACTCACTGACAGTCACACAGACACAGAAAGGCCTCTTTCACAGGCAAAACTTTGACAACTGCTGGTCTACACAAATGTTTCAGCATCCACAAACACAATGCAATATCCCTGCCAGCCATGCTCCCAGAAAAACCCATAGCCAGTATTCCAAGGGAGCTCCTGCTATACAAGAAAGGCGATTCCGACTAAACCTCAAGAAGAACCGTCTGACGGGAAGAGCTGTTTGACAGTGGGATGGTCTCCCTTGGGAAGTGGTGGACTCTCCTTCCTGGGAGGTTTTTAGGCCGAGATTGGATGCCCACCTGCCATGGATGAGCTGAGATCCCTGCACTGCAGGTTGGGCTAGATGGCCCTTGGTCTCCCTTCCAACTCTAAAATTCTGTGATCCTTTGATTCTATGATTCTATCTTGCAAGGATCCCAGGAAAGCATCATCAGACCTGGAACCAGTTCACCCTCTTCCCACGTTTTCCCACACTAACCTCATTGCTCACTGCTGTCTGCATCTTTCCCAGCAGCTTTGTAATGAAACAGAGACTCAGGTTCCTGCGCAGTTGTCTAGAGGAAAGACGAGAAAGCATCAGCCTCTCCAGTCCCATGCCAAGAAGCCTTTCTTTCCTTCAGCATGCCATGGACCAGCTCTGCCAAGAGGCTGGCAGATTCGTGATGTTGCCAAAGGGCAGCAAAGTTTCTGTTTTTAAATGGAATTATTACTTTTTTAAAAAAGGCAAAAAACATCCCAACAAGGGCAGGCAGGAGCATTTGGATTGTATGCCTCAGGTGCCAAAGTGCCCTTTGGATCAGTCCTAAGGATCCCCATTCTTTTTCTCTCTCTTCAAGGCTCTCAGGGCCCCTCCAGATATCCTTTTCATGGGGCATTCATGGAGACTGGGGCAGTCATATGCAACCCCACTTTTTGAGAATTGTTCGAGTCTGCTAAGGTTTGGCACCTGCCCCGTAACCTCCTGCTAGAATCCTGTAAATTTTCATAACCACAAATATTCAGGTGGGGACAGGATTCGCTCTGCTTTTGCTGTGCTATAGCACAAGAGTTCCCTTCTGGACAGTATAGTAACACTGGGGAAGCATCACAGAGCAAAGATTGAAGAGGGAGGATGTGTGGGTGGTCCAGTATAAATTCACAACTCATGCACTATTACTGAATCTGTGACATGCCGCAGAATACACCCACAAAAACCCCACTGGTCTGGAGGGACCTCAGTCTCCCATCACAGGTTTCATTCACTCCATGTGATTTGTGTCAGGAGAACCACTGGGTGGATTGTGCCCCATATTAGTGAGTGGCCTTTTGGGTTTCCCTTCTCTCAGGCAATGAAACCATCTTGGACAGATCCCACCAGCACCATGCAAAGGGGTCGGTTAGGAGTGAACCACAAACCTCTTGCTAAAGCATTGGCAGAGCTCTATCCCTTGCTGCCTCCCACTTTATGTAATTTGCTAGCCACTCTGTGAGCATTCTTTTGGATGATTTTCTTTTTACTAATTAAATTTAGACTGTCCTCTTATTATGTTAGCACTACAGTTGTATCCTCTTTCCGTATTCTGGGTTGTATTATTATTATTTTATTAGATTTATATACCACCCTTCATCATAAGATCTCAGGGCAGTTCACAGGATAAAAATAAGTAAAACAGCACAACAACAACACGCACACCCTTCCCACAGACTCATTTAAAAGGTGGTAGAATATTAATCAGCCCAAGGCCTGGTTGAAGAGGAACGTTTTCTCCCTAAAAATTGGATTGTGTCCAGTGCAGCACTAAGTTAAAGTTGCTTAGTGGGATAGTTACTCTACTGGTGGGATGTTGTTGCCCAAAGGAATGCCTGAGCAGGTTGCTGGCATCTTTGCTGCACAATGATTCTCTGCTAGCGCAACACTGCACTGGATTCCTCTGTTGCGCTGCGTTACTCCCTTGCACGAGGGCCACTGCAGAACTCTGGCACCACCATGCAAACCAAAAGCTTCTGTGCCAACAGGCCACTCTTATCATCCCCAGCATTAGGCTGGAACTCCTGACCCTCACTCCAAGTCATAATAAGCCACCTTGGCTACATTCAAACGCCAAGCAGCAGCAAGTAAATTAAATCAGCTATATGCATTCTGACAACGCAAACTGGCACGCTGCTCTTTCGCTGACGGTGACATCACTGGCAACAAGGCTGGCAGCCGGGGATCCCTAAGGGCCAAGCCAGGCAAGATGTAAAAGCAGTCATGGGAGATTGGGAATGGCGTTACGGCAGGAGGGGGGGTTAATGCTCCCCTCCGTCTGCACCAGACCCCAGAAGGCCATAGCACTGGTGAGCAGGGATGAGCTCACGCATCCTCCTCCAGGGATTCAGCGCTGCAGAATCTCCAGAGCTTGCTGCCCCTTGGGACTGTGCCAAGGCCCACACCCTTCTCCCCAGCCCCGCTTCCCACCCTCCTCGCGTGTTTTTGCCTGGCTAAAATGTGTCCATGAACTCTGACAATGCCTCTTGCTTGTTTGGTTGTTTGGACAGAGGCTAGAGAGGGACGTGTGAGCATGTGCAGAAACGAGCTCATTTACAGAAAGGCTGCTCCTCCGACCTTGGTCCTTGGCCCAACCTTCCACTGGCATTTGGCCCCCAGAAGGTGGCCCAAGAGGGAATGTGGCCCTTGGTCACAAAAAGGGCCCCCCCACCCCTGCCAAATAAAGTGGTGGTTGCACCCAATATGGTGGCTTAGGGTGAAAGAAGGCCTAATACAAACAGAGCCTTTACAGGAGTCCTTGTGTGAGCCTGGCTTCTTCTCGGGCTCGCAGTTGCCGCAATGGGACTACATGGCAGCAAACTGAGCCCTGATTCAGCCACCGGCTCTGTCCTTCCCCAATTCATGAGCAAGCTGCCTGCCTTTAAAGCGTCACATGAATGATATCTGTTTATAGACCCACCCTTCAGCTTCTTCATAGGAAAAAAGAGAAACTTTTCCTTTTATATATGCAAAGCTGTCCTGGGAGTTTGGGAATGAGGGCAGATTGCAAGCATCATAAGCAGCACCAGCCACAGCTGGCTTTTACTGACAATTTGCAGTATTATTCCCCCCTCCCTGGCAGTTTGACCCTGATGATGGAAAAAGGTGTTCTGCCTGAACTGAACGGAGCTGAGCCACTTTGAAACTGAACCCGCTGCTCTACAAAATGATGTCTTCATCCATGATGTTTCAAGGTACCCTTCAGCCCCTCTATTTGCATACCATTTGGGAATCCCTGCTTTAAATGAAGAAGTGTTTAAATGGAGAAGAGGAGCCTTCACCAGCCTGCTGCCCCCGCCTCCAAGTTCTGAATTACAGTTCCCCTCAGCCCCAGTCAGCCGTATGGGGGCTGGAACATGGGAGCACGGCCATTCTGGCAGAGGCTGGTGGCAGATGCAGGGCAAAACATCTGTGGAAGGGCACCAGGTTGGCACATTTTGAGTGGAATGAACACATAACAGCGCTTAATTCCTGAATAAACCGCTGAGAATTCATTGTGGGTTTTGTCCTTCTGTGGAGTTCCTTGCTGCTGAAAGAGAAGCCCTTTTGTTTTCTTCTGCTGAGGGTGTGTTCCTTTTGTGTGATGTGTAAATATTACTAGCACCATGTGAAACTCTGCAACTTAGTGCTGCTTCACTTCCTACAGGATTCCTCCTACAGGCAGCTTTTTGGCTATGCATACACACGGCATGGAGATTTCACACAAATTCCAGATTCTTTAATATGCACAAAGAGGATTACATGTGCAGAGTCCTAATTTTTAAAATTTCTTTAGAATATTTGTACACCAACCTTCAGAAAAAATTATCCCAGAGAAGTTTACAATATAGTTTAAGACTTTAAAACAACAATAGCAAAATAGCAAATATAGAAATACAACAGAACATTAAAGCAGAGTGGAACACACATTAAACACACCAGTACTTAACATAGTATAAAATTGTTTAAAATGCCTGAAAGAACCATCACACCTTAACCTGGTGCCCAAGGTCACTTTCAGACAACCTGTTTATTAAGCATTCATCCTGATGTGTTTGCACAAAGGTTGAGCAGAGGTGACAGCTATTTACTGAGCATTCATTCTTATTTGTTTCCGGGGAAGATAGATGATGTTGCATTAAGCAAATGTTATCTCACACTTTCCAGTGCCTTTCCCCATCACATTCCTTATTGCAAAAAGGCTGGGGGGTGAGTTTGGGGGGGCAGGTCTGTTGTGCAAGAGCTCCAAATAAACCTGAATTGCACGACCTGCATTTGCCAGTAACTGAATCCCACCTAAAAATGGTGACATTCTGGAAGCACCCAAAGTGACCACAAGATGGGGACCAGGTATACTTCTATGGGGAAGGTGTTGGTTGCCACCTGCCTTTCCCCCAGTATCTGGGGCACCTGAAGAAACAGCTTAGCTAAAGATTTGGGCAGGTTGGCATGGGAGCAGGTGGTCCTTAAGGCGTATGGACAACTCAATTGACATTTGTTCCAATTCAGTGGTAAACAGCATGTTTTCCTGGGGAAATTGTTGGGGTGGGCACACACACAAAACTGCCCAGACCCAGGCCTCTGAATCACAGACCTGTGCCTAGAAATTGCAGCACAAATGGAAATGTGGATGAGCTTCTGCTTCTCAAGTTAGCCAGAGCCTCGCTATCCTCTGGGGCCAAGACCCACCTGGAACATAAGACTGGCCAGCCAACGAGAATATCCAGGACTTCAGTGGAAAAGGAGTTTCATCGACTTGGACTGCTGCTCCTGCTAATCTGGGGAGCCTTCCTTAAACAGCTCGCTGCCACAAGAGAAGGGAGGTGTTCCCACAGAGTTCACCACTAGCTTAGTCTGCCCACAACAGTAGCATCAAGATCTGGTGCTCTTAAGCAGTGGCACGAGGAAGCCTTCTTTTTAGGCCCGCAAGACTTTTGCTGAGCTCTTTGACTTTTGCTGAACCATAAAAAACTTTAAGAGTTGGAAGGAACCTGGCGAACCACCTCGGCTAAGCTCCTTCTCCCCGAGACAGGATTTCCTGGACATAAAGCAGCCATGACAGATTCGTGTCCAACCTTGTCTTGAAAAGCTCTAGGGAAAGACATGCTGCAACTTCCTCTTGCACTGCCAAAGCGTTTGCAGTTTCCTGGAGTTCATGGTAGAGCTTCTCCTGTGCAGCCCTTTGCTCCTTCCAACTAGATTAAATGGGGCAAAGTAATGTGCATTGCACAGTAAATTATGCAATTTATAAATTATACAATTTACAATTTATACAATACATAAATTTATAAATTATACAATTTATAAATTATTCAATTTACAGGTTACAGAATCCATTTTTTTCTCCATGCAGAATTTGGATTATATTGCCTGAAAATTATGGCTTTTATCCAGCATTAATCTGGCTCATAGAGACCATGTCTATATCTCTGTTGGGAAAGCTCAGAATGCTCTTCTCTAGAATACATGCCCTTTTAATGTCGTGGAAGGAGAGATCATGGGTTTGTTTCTGTTCTTATTTTTATTATGTGTTTTGTTTTGTTTTTTTGTGTTGTACTTTTGTGTTGTGAACCGCTCTGAGATCTATGGGTATACAAATTTAATAAACAATAGTAACATAATAAATTAAGGTTGCCATATTTCAAAAAGTGAAAATCCAGACACAAAAGTTGACCTGTTTTTTTTTTTTTGTTTTATTCCAAAGTTGTTGAGTCTGCCAACTGGTCACCCACAAAACCATTCACCAGGAAGAGGGATACCTGAAGAATCCGCAGCCCTGGAGGGAGCCAGGTAACTGCTCACTTCAGACAAAGCCATGCAACTCAGCTCAGCAATTCACACAGCCTGGATCCCTGCCAGCACTCAAGTCATGATTACTTCATTCATTAGATTAGGAGAGAAATGGCTGCAAAGTCTATTGCAATTGTAGCTTTACCATTGGGCACTAGCTGCACAGTGAAGACACTCCCCACTTCTAAGGTCTGCCAGCAAGAGACTTTAAGGCTGCAATTCAATAGACCCTTGGGTGGCGGTGGAGGACTTGTTTTTATTGTTGATATTAATCTTTTGTATCTTTATTTTGGATCTTATGATATATGTGGAAATTGTGCAGTTTGGTAGTGTATTTTTTGATGTTTTATTTATTGTTTATAACTTCTTTTGCTATCTTGTAATTATGTATTTTCCCATGTTTTAAGCTGCCTTGAGCATGGCTTGAACTATGGAAAGGTGGCCTACAAATTAAGTGATGTATATATGTATGTACCTGGGAGTGAGTCCCATTGAAGTCAGGATTGCACTGCAAACCTCTTGAACCACATTAGAATTAAACACACTGTTTTTTTCTGTCTTCCCACCTTACCTGCTGATAAAAGGTAAGCCATTTCCAAATATCAGATGGGGAAACTGAATAATATAAAGGACTAGCTCAGAGGTCACACTGGACAACTCTGCTATAGCAAGGCTGCATAGCACACACTGTGGGATGTAACATCACTCAAGCAGTCAAATACAACATTTCCTGTTTGCCCAGAGTGGACACACAGGGGAATGTTGCTCCAGCCAGAAGGACTAACTGTCACACCTGGTCTGGAGCGTCCTCCCCCTGTGTGTGACCAGGTAGATGGGTGTGGCCCTGGCAGACCCTACAAAAGGGCCAGTCATGCAGCCATCTCTCTCTCTCTCTCGATCCCTTCTCTCCATCTTGCCTTTTGCTGTCTGCTGGCTCTCAGCCAGCAGCACATGGGCTCATCCCTCACAGAGGATGAACCCACACTTTTCTCTGCAACTGTAACTACAAGATAATGCCTGCCATCAGGACTATACTGTGAACTGAATGTAAGTAATGATCATTACTTTAAAAAAAAAACCTGTCGTGTCATTACTGTTTTTAAGAGGGAACTAAATAGGAAATTTACCAGGAACAATCCAATCTGGATAAGCCTGGATTGCTCAACTTATACGATTCCAATGAATCTATCAACTGACTTCCAGCAATGTGCAAGGGAATGTGCTCTGCTACTAGCTCACTAGTGTGAGTGAAGAAGGATAATATTTAATCAATATATTCTCTCCTACTATCCACAACATTCCCCCTGCAACTCTGTCTTCTAACACTTCACTGCCTCCCCCTCAGCCCTTACCACCTGAGGCAGCCACCTCTCTCTGTCTAATGGTAGAGCCAGCCCTGTTAGGGATTGAGTATGTCTCCTGTGTGAGAGCACCAAAAAGCTGCACAATATGGAAATAACTTCCTGAGAATCTTTGGTACTCAGGTTTATATGGGAATCCCTGCTCCTTACTCAGTGTGGAGAAGGAAAAGCACTTGGTACATGCTCAGAAGTAGTTCTCTTTATTCTTGTTGGAAGTTTGCAGGAGAAGAGTTTACACTGACCGAGTAAGGAACCTCCTAACTACCAGACTATCCCTGTACCTTTATCTCTATGTGGACTTCCCTCCCTCCCTCCCTCCCTCCCTCCCTCTCTCTCTCTCTCATTATTTTTGTTGTCTATAGACTGATACATCTTAGGGAGTATACCATTTACAGCTTCCTCCTCTTCCTCACACTTCTCTCTCAGACCTCAATATGGGAGGTCATCTTTAACTATCCTCATGGCTGCCTTGTTCTTCTCTAGACTAGTTAGACTAGAACTAGAAACCTTTTCCATCCAAGTTATGCATCTCCTACAACAAACAACTTTATTATTATTTTTACCTACAAGCATCTATGCGTGTGAGACTGCAGCAGGTGTAGTCTACTCTCTCACCAGACCCACTAAGCAAACGCTGCACACTTAGTATAAGAAAGGGCTTCGAAGACCTTGTCATTCAGCTCAGTTGGTAGAGTCTGAGACTTTCAATCTCAGGGTTGTGAGTTTGAGCCGCATGTTGGGCAAAAGATTCCTGCATTGCAGGGGTTGGGCTAGATGAGTCTTGGGGTCTCTTCAACAATTCTATGATTCTATCTAAAGAACAGTAGGTAATTGAGCCAGTTACCCCAATAATAGTGTTATCACACATATTAATAGCAACCTTAATTTTGTGAGTGCTGTTGCACCAGAGGGAGGTATCAGTGGACTTGGGGAAGCCCTAAAGTTTACAGAAGTACCACCTCGGGAGGGGAATACGCGCCATACAGCCCAATTAGGATGTAAGAGGCTCTGTGGGCATGGAATGCTGAGTGCTGGGGGGAGAGGGAGGAAAGAGAACTTGGATGCAGGTTACACTTGTATTATTTCCTATCTGCTTTCTTCATATAAGGTGCTTTCAAACTGTCACTATTTTCTGGTGGGATGCAATTACATACTGGCAAATTCAATTACAGTTGATTGGAAGGTATTGAGCCAAACAAAAACAAAAAAGCTCCCCCAAAAGATTGGACTTCTTTTTCAATAAGTGTTATACAGTGGTTCTTCTCCTTCCTCCTGGGCCGTGTTCAGAAAGTGGGGGGGGGAATAAGTGTTCAGACCCCTGGGCTCTCACTTGTGGGGTGCCTCAGGGTTCCATCCTCTCCCCCATGCTTTTTAACATCTACACGAAGCCGCTGGGAGAGATCATCAGGGGGTTTGGGCTGGGTGTTCATCAATATGTGGATGATGCCCAGCTCTACCTCTCTTTTAAATCAGAACCAGTGAGGGCAGTGAAGGTCCTGTGTGAGTGTCTGGAGGCAGCTGAAGGATGGATGGCGGCTAATGGATTGAAGTTGTATCCTGACAAGACAGAAGTACTATTTTGGGGGGACAGGGGGCAGGCTGGTTTGGGGGACTCCCTGGTCCTGAATGGGGTAACTGTGCCCCTGAAGGAACAGGAGCGCAGCCTGGGAGTCATTTTGGACTCACAGCTGTCCATGGAGGCGCAGGTCCATTCTGTGTCCAGGGCAGCTGTCTACCAGCTCCATCTAGTACGCAGGCTACCTGCCGACAGACTGTCTTGCCTGAGTGGTGCATGCTCTAGTTACCTCCTGCTTGGACTACTGCAACGCACTCTATGTGGGACTACCTTTGAAGGTGACTCGAAAACTGCAATTAATCCAGAATACCGCAGCTAGATTGGTGACTGGGAGTGGCTGCCAAGACCGTATAACACTGGTCCTGAGAGATCTGCATTGGCTCCCAGTACGTTTCCGAGCACAATTCAAAGTGTTGGTGCTGACCTTTAAAGCCCTAAATGGCCTTGGCCCAGTATACCTGAAGGAGCGTCTCCACCCCCATTGTTCAGCCTGGACACTGAGGTCCAGCTCCGAGGGCCTTCTGGCAGTTCCCTCACTGTGAGAAGCGAAGTTACAGGGAACCAGGCAGAGGGCCTTCTCGGTAGTGGCGCCCGCCCTGTGGAACGCCCTCCTGTCAGATATCAAAGAAATAAGCAACTATCCTACTTTTAAAAGACATCTGAAGGCAGCCCTGTTTCGGGAAGTTTTTAATGTTTAATGCTGTACTGTGTTTTAATATTTGGTTGGGAGCTGCCCAGAGTGGCTGGGGAAACCCAGCCAGAGGGCGGGGTATGTATGTATGTATGTATGTATGTATAAATAAATTATTATTATTATTATTATTATTATTATTATTAGGCAAGGCACGTGGAAAGTGTAGGATAATAACACTTGCTTTGAGTCAGCATCCTCTAACCTCCCAACATACAAATCAGAATGGATGCTCATTCATTGTCTAATCTTCCTGCAAACAAGTCAGGATGAACTTTCCATAAACAGGCTGCCTGGAAGCGCCCAAAGAGGCCTTCCCAGGGCAGGGGGCAGGGAGGCTAAAGAGACATGGCTTAAGGAGGAGTGGGGCGGGGTGATAAGACCATTCGCACTCGCAGGACATTTTTGTTCCACTTATGCTGGGTGCAAGGTCCAGTGCAGCAAAACAGGTGATTTCAGGCTATTATTTCAATCCCTCACCCCCGTTTTGCTGCTGGATGACAGAGGCAGCCTTAGCTCCTGGGCACCACCTTGTGCTTGGGATGCTGCTATTGCTCTGCCAAGCATTAGGAAGTGACTGGTCTGGGTGTAATCATATTGTTGTGCAGCCGCCGCCACTGTGCCTCAGCAGGGTGAATACAAAAGACACATGCTCATCCCACTATTGTGGCTTATCCAGAACTCAATAAACAAATTCCCACAGAGTTATCTCGGGGACTGGACCAGGACATCAGGTAAACTAACCACATAGAGGTGTTCATGCATGGGTGGGTGGGGGTGGATATAGAGAGATATGCCAGCATGCACACATACATGCTGATCATGCCAGCAGTCTGTCTTATGCGTTCATCTGCAGCTGTCTAACTCTATGTCACTTTTGTTCTGGCTTGGAAGGCGAGGCAGGGGGTGGGGAGTGCTGCCGTACAGAAAAGCTGAATGCACTCCACACCCGCTGTCAAGCACAATAAGGAAGGACTCCTTAGATGTGGAAATTGCTCTACACAGGGCAATGCAAAGCATCATCACTGCATGACAACCGTCAGCTGAAGCAGCGGCGTTGGGCTTCATCTCTGAACAGCTGCTTTTAAGGACTTTGCTGGAAAGCACCCCATCAGCAAAATGAGGTGAATGTAAGACAAGGGGCAGCTGAGGCGGGGAGGGAAATTGGCCAGGCACGTGCCTAATAGCAGGCTGGAGAACTCTGCTGCAGAGATTTATAAGGGCATGAGGCCCAGGCAGAGGAATTATCGGAAGGGGGTGTGTGGGTGTGGGTGCATGCGTGTGCGAGTGCCTGGCGAGGAATGAGGGGCAACTGAGGGCAAGGCTAAAGAAATGCTTTCCAGCAGAAAGGCAAAAGAATTAGGTGGCTGTGTCTGTTATCTAGGTGGAGAAGTTGTGGGAGTTTTCCTAGAGCTTGGGAGATGTTCTGTGTGGAGAAAGGTTGTGGGAGACAACTTTGGCAGAGGGAACTGGTCCTCATCAGAATGTGTCAAAGTGTACCAGTGTGCCTCCTTAGGAGAAGTAAAAGAAAAGAAAAGAAAAGAAAAGATTTTCTCTGAAGGAATCTCTCTGAAGGTCTCTCCAAAGAGAAACAGCTCAGATACAAAACCTGAAGCCCAAACAGCAGCAAATGGGCACCACCAATCTGCGTCTGACTGGTAATGCACAGTAGAAAAACAAAACACACAACACCATTGCACGAGTGCTTCCTTGTTTCCCCACTGTTATGAATAGCAGCCAAGTAAGCAGAAAAATCACACGCAATCACGCCAAATCACATTTTCTTCTGGAAAACTCAGGTTGGTGGCACTCGTGCCACTGTTTCCCCATAAGCATATAGCTTGAGCTTTGCTCTCCTTAAGGTCAGAAGGATGCAACCCAACAGAGTTAATAAGGCTTCTGCTAAAGGAAGTAACTCAGTGGGAAATAAATGGGACATCTCATTCCCTCCATGGTGGTGCCATTTCCGGGCCCAGACTGAAGCTCAGTCCTGCCTGAAGTTTGGGCACCAGGTGAAGTAGGGAGAAAGTCCAATGGAGCCAACATGGAGTGAGCTGCGGATTATTATTATTATTACTATTACTAAATTTTGCATGTTTTACTATGTTTTTATATGTGCTGTAAGCTGCCCAGAGTGGCTGGAGAAATCCAGCAAGATGGGCGGGGTACTATTATTATTATTATTATTATTATTATTATTATTATTATTATTACACCCTTCATTCAAAGAGCATAGGGTGGTTCACAACATCAACAAAATTTTTATACTGTATTGATAACATTAATCACTTTGAATTTCTTTTTAAAGAAAATTAAAACCAGGCATATCAGCACGATCTGTATATCTTTCGTCTGTCTGACCTCACAGCCTGTACACATCAGGAATGGAGAACCTGCGGGTGGCCCTCCAAGTGTTATTGGACTAGAATTCCCATCAGGTTCAGCCGGCACAGCCAATGATCAGGGCTGAAGGAGTCCAGCAACAGTTTCTCATGCTCTGCTGTACAGGACCTCACACCCCTTACAAGATTAGCTCCAGACCATATAAAAGATCCACCAACCCCTGCCCAGAGCCTGAGTCTGAAGAGCTACACCTCCCTATCAGTCACCTTTGGATCTTTCTGGCCCTGTTCTAGGCTCATGGTGCCCAAAGGCCACAGAGGTCCCCTCAACGAATGCCAAAGGTTAGACAGACTCAGTCAAGGTACCCAAGAAACCAAGAAGGATCTCGTTCCCCATGAAGCAACTGTTAATACCTCCAGCACGACTGCCAATGCCTCTTTAGGGAGCCCCACTTCCTACTAAGAAGTTTGGCCTATATGTGCATTACTGTTTGGCCAAGCACCAGGAAATAAATGGAAGAGAGTAGTCCAGTATCTAATCGATCAGATGGGACTTAAGATTCATAGCCTAACCTGTCTTGAATCGCTCCATACCTCATTCATCATCCCAACAAGTCAGTGGAGTGGGTTACATTTATCTAATGGAAGCACAAAGAGAGTGACTTGCTCAGAGGTACCAAATGAGCATAGCTGAGTAGGTCTTCTTGGTCCTGCAGGAAGGGCACTGGCTCTGTTGCTGAGCTGTACTTAGTTGAGTTTGCATCAAAGGCCATTCTCATTCTTTTCCTCTTTTCCTCCCACCAGGATGCCCCTGCCTGCTAACTGTGGATGTTTCTGCTAAACTCATCTTCCCATCACTATAAACACATTCCATGAGCGTCCGTACACTGGCTCCCTGTCAAGCTCCATATCAGCTTCATTTTTCTAGCTCTTGCTTTTAATTCTCCCACACTCTCTGCTCCTGACTTTGGGTAAATCAACACAGTCAGAGAAAAGAGCATGGGGCAATAATCCTAGGACTACACAACAGCAGGATGAGCGTAAGAACCTATTTTTGGTTTAAAGGCAACCAAGGCCACCACCTTGCTGAAGCTAAGCAGGTCTACCTGGATGGGTGACCATCTGTGAACCACAAGACAGCCCCCTTGGGTTTCATGTGGTGCAAATGCGAGGTATGAATTTAGTAAAGTAGATAAAGTAAGAAGAGCCTTGGTGGATCAGTCCCAGCAATTGAGCCTTCCACAGTCTGGTGCCCTTCAGGTGCTGTTAGAGGATGCTATCTGATTGTTGGCCATGCTGGATGGGGCTGGTGGCAACGGGCAGTCCAAAACATCTGGAAGGTCCCATGCAGGAGAAGGCTGCAGGGGCCAAGTAGGGCCAGCAACTCCTCTCCCTTTGAGGTTCCATTTAGTGACCTACCATGGCTTATCCACTGACAGATCTGTCCTCTATAAAATTTGTCTCGCTCATAGAATAAAAAAAAATTGTGGATTTGGGAGGGACCTTGAGGGTCATCTAGTCCAACCCCCTGCAATGAAGGAATCCTGCCTACAGCTGTCCTTGGGTGGGCTAGAACCACCAACCTTCTGGTTAGCAGCCAGGTGCACTGACCCATTGTGCCACATATTTTGAGGTCATCTAAGCTAATGCCCCCCCAAATCTTGTGACAGTGAATTCCATACAACCTTCTCAGTGGTGCCCCCCCCCCAGATCTCTCTCCCTCTGAGTTACAGCTGGCGTCGACTTAGATGAGCTTTTCACCGCTAGCTGAAAGGGACGTTTCTTTGCTCCACAATATGCAGGGTGTTAATGCTGGAGCCTGGTGCAACTTGCCTGTTTTAGTGGCTGCTGATACTGTGAATAGATGTTTTGTGTTTTAATCTAAGGGGCTGCATTTTCACCATCTGTTATTTACTCCATACTGGAATTATTTGTAACAATGAAGGGGGTGGATAACACACATTATTAAGTAAATAATTTTTAAATTAATACAAAATGCAGGCCTCTTTTGCCACCAGAACTCGTTCTGGCCCCTCTCAGAGGGTGGTCACCTTTTCCATTCTAAGAAAGGAGGGCTGTGTTCAGGGTGAGTTTCGGCACCTCATTTTCTAAGAAACATGAATAAACTGACAAGACTGGCCTCAAAGATGTTTAGATGCTTTCTACAGCCCATCTTTCCCACTGCTGTTCTGGGGACTGTAAGACCTGCCAGGAGGGAGGATTATACCAGGGTTGCCATATTTCAAGCATCAAAGAGATGTGAACTGGGGTTAGGGGGCAGGTCTCTTGCCTAGAAGTCGTCAGCTGAGGGCCTCTACGCCCCCTGCTATATTTTCAACTTTCTATTATGCACTGGCAACGATAATGCAGTTTATGGCATTATCCAAAAGGCCTAGAAGTCTCAGCATAGCTGGGCTGAAGCCTTCAGAGGGAAGCATGGTCCTGCTTTGAATGTGGGCCTGGTAGAATAAGGGAGTGAGAGTGAGCCGTACAGCAACAAACCTCCCCTCCTCCCCCTGTGCTCAGGGGAAACAGCTGGCATCATGCCAGTGGGCTGATCCCAGCTACCAAAGGGAAAAATAAAACTCAACTCCAAGTAACCTCTCTGGCGAAAGCAGGTTTTATACAGCCAGCTGGGCTGCTGTCCAGCAGGATCCACAGAAGAGAGGGGAGAAGGGGAGGAGGAGCTGCAGGCCAAGGGCTCACAGGAGAATCATTGCGGAAGGCACAGCAGGAGGTGTGGGGAGAAACTGTCAGGGGCAGCCCTGCTTTGGGACATGGGACACGGAGAAGTCCCAAGAAGAGGTGGCCCTCCCACAATGGCCCAGGGAACATATCTGCCATGTACGGACGGGCAAATCTCACAACTTCAGTTTCTCTTACTTTCTCATTTATTTTTTCAATTTTAAATTCAGCTGTATACATTTCCACATCAGTTTGTATTAAACACGAGGGAAAGACCTCATGAAAATTCACCATCAATGGCTCCTAACATACAAATTTTTGCATACAATTTTGCTTTGTGCACATATTTTTGCAAAACAATTTCCTCTAATTGAAGGCATTTTTAATGTTATTTCCCCCAATACATGCATTTTTGTGTACACGTTACATATGCACATGCATTTTATACGTATCTAGTGGGCTGGAAAACTGCATTGCAAAATTCAGGGAAATGTGAATTTCAAAAGAGGACTGTGTTTTGCTTCAAAAAGCGCACACTACGTAGGTTTGCCTTTAAATGTGACGTGAATCATTTCCCACCCCCTCCCCATTTGGGTGCCTCTAAGGGAGTCAGAGTGGGAAACAGAAGACCTTTGTGGCACAATCCAGTGGTTCGTTCTCCCATGCAAATCCTATTGAAATGAACGAGGGCGGCTGCCCTTGAGCATCTCCCAATCGTTTCAGTGGGGCTTGCACAAGGCAATTTCCCACTGAACTGCATTGGGGAGATGGGGGCTCTTTGGGTTCTCCCAAATGCTACAGGCCAGCCCTGGAAAGAGGCAAATTGTTTCACAAAAGCTATAATTGTCTCCTGTCACATTCTTTTGGCGTTTAAAAAATGCTAATTGGAAGCCTCTCTTTTCTCTCCAACTCCCTCCCACCGCCTTTCTATAAATACTGGGGGGGGGGCTTGCCAATGGGGGACAGAGCACGGAAGATTCTGCAACCTCAGGAATAAAAATAAGATTATTATTTTTTAAGTGTGTGTATGAGGAAGGATACTGGAAGATTTCATAACAGGAAGATTTCAAATGGAAATAAGACTCCATGGCTTCTGGCATCCTGCAGCATGGAAGGCACTTCTATCAGCAACTGGTTAACCCTCAAAAGCTTTTGGTTTTGCCTCTGAAAAGGTGCATTCCTGCTTTTGCAGAGAAGAAAATTGTGTGTTTGTGTGTAGAAACTTTGGAGAACCATTTCAAATTTGGGTGGGAAGAAGATTTCAAGGGTAGGAGCAACATTCTCAGCAAAGTTTAAACATCTATTATTGGATCTAGTCAAGAATAAACTGCAGAAAAAGACTATATTATAAGAGAGTCACACGTTAATGAAGCTTTATAAGAGCATGTATTATGGGAACTCTGTCAAACTTCATGATAACTACAGCATTATAATCAGCTAAAGTCAACAACTGAAATTTAGTTATAGGGGGCTGAAAATGTGCCTGGAGCAGCATGGCAACTGGGGATGGGCTACTTTAACCTTCCCCTCCAGGCTATTTTCCTGAGCAAAATTCCTCTCCTCCCCGCTGCTTTCTCATTCATGAAAGGAAAGATATGGGGTTCCCCCCTTTTTTGCCTTATAGATAGAAAAGTAATGGGGGGAGGGCTGATTCTGAGGGGATAAATGGCCCAAGGGAGAAAACAAGACATGAAGCTGTTAAATGTGTCACTTAGAAGGAAATCAGGGATATAAAAATATATAATAACTGGTGTGAGCCCCTTCCCCAAACACACAAAATTTTCAACAATGCAACTATAATCCTAACAAAAATCAATCCCATGCTGCTATTAGTCTTGGAGGGGGAAATTCAGAAAGGGAACTTATCTCAAACCTTCCTAACCTGCAACTCTGGTCCCTAAGAAGATCTCCCGCTTGCTCCTATTCCTATTCACCCCTAATGCGCTGCCAAGGGATCCTTACTGCCATGTCCAGTTTGTGCCGCAATTAAAAGAGAAATATCCACATTGGCCAGTATCTCATCTCATCTGAGGCTTACAGTGTAGATTAGAGCCATTCAAGCTGGACAGAAGTATAGATGATCTCAAGGAATAATTTATATGTTGTCTAAAATGCAGGTCTAAATACTTCTCAAAAAGAAGATTTCCAAACCACGGAGAAGATTTGGGATCCCTCTAGATGGGTGTTTGTTGGGAGGTGTACTGTGTCATTGACACAAGAACAGAGTATTAGCGGTGGATTTAAACAGGACAGTCTACACACCATTCGCCTTTATTAGCCGCTCTGCAATGCTTCCCCAATGCTACTGCGTCATTGCTGTCCAGAAGGGCACTCTGCCGCAAAAGTGGGGCACCCCACCCCAATATGTGCAGTATTAAAAGTTACAGGATTTCAGTGGGAAGTTACAGGGCATGCACTGACGGGAAATGAAGCAGGATGTCCACCCTGGAGCTTTTGCAGGTACAAACTGTATTGAAAGCAGGATAACATGTAACCATCCTGATATCATCATGAGCACAAAACTTCATGAATGCACAAAAAAAAAGGCACCCGGAGCTGAGCTGAGAAGAGAACTCGGGAGTCCAGGCCCCTAGCAGAGCACTGCTGAGGAATGAATGCAAATTATGGGGAGCCAGGAGGTGGCAAGTCACTTTTCAGACTATTATCTCATTACATAAGGAAGTCATTCACCCCTCTGTGCCTGTGGAAAGGAGATAAAATACTTAATGCCTGTTCAAAGCTGTCAGGATTATACAAAGCTAAGTAGAGTTATTATCCTGCTTTAACCTCAGGAACTGCCCTAACTTTTCAAAAGACAGAAAGGAAACTTAGGGTCTGTTTGGACCTTACTCACCCCACCCCACAATCCTTCCATGAGGCAAGGTGAGGAGGTCTCCTCAGAAATGGATTTTGAGGGCATTTAAGGGCAGGGTGGAGGACAGACATACCTGATCCTGAAGAGCACAGACTTCTGGAAGGATATATGTATTCCATGCAATAAAAACACACCCCCAACTTCTCATTGATTGGGCTACTTCGCTTAAACTGACTGACCTATAGAAGAATAGCTAGCACTGGCATGTTACTGTCAGGGCCATTGCGAAATGCAGTGTTCCACTTCAGCTCCGTCCAAGAAGGAAGGGCTTCATGTACTTGAGTATTAATGAGCAGCCCTGTCCCTCACAGTAACAGAAGTAGACAGTCCACTGCAAAAGTCTAAGAATGCCCTAGAACAACTATTATGCTTAACATTTCCCGACAAGCTAATAATTGAGGAACAGCAACTGTGTGTTGTGGGGGGCAGGGCTTTAGAGCAACGGGGCGGCAGGTACAGGCAGGAGCCTTAGTGAAAGGCCAGGATGCTCATGTTCATGTTGTTTTGTAGCCATGAATTGGCCAGGCACTGCTAAGCATACAAGTGACTGGTTTGACCTGCAGCTCCATTTGGGGTCAGGCAAAAGAAGAATTAGATGTGCCAATGAGCTGAGACCATTTGGCAAGACTTTTGGTCTCAGGGTAGGTGAGATAAAGTGGACAGGAATGGAGAGAAAAGGAAGGAAGCTTACTCTTTGATAATAACACACACACAAAAGATCTTCAGTCACTCGACAGCCCTCATTTAGCTGAACTGGCACGTGGAAACAAGCAGGAGTCACTGAGAGGGGATAAACTGTAAGGTTGTGGTCCTGTATACTTTGGAAGAAGCCCATTGAATCATAGAACATGGAATGTTGGAAGGGACCCCAAGGGATCTCTAGTTCAACCTTTGTCTTGTAATGCAGGAATCTCAACTAAAGCATCCATGACAGATGGTCATCCAACCTCCAAGGAAGGAGAGTCCACAACCTCCCGAGGGAGACCGTTCCACTGCCAAATAGCTTTCACAGTAAACATGCACAAGACTGGGCTGAAAATCAGTGCCTCCTTTTGTAAGTGAGGGTCATAAGGCCTTATTCAAACCAACTCTCAAACCCCTCTAGTTCTCTCCCTCCTCTGGGCCTGGCCTTGATCTCCTGAGGCCCTTGTGAGCTCTCATGCTGGCTGGGGTGGGAGTGAGCAGGATGGGGTGGAAGCAGCCTGTGCGCAGAGGAAGCCATGGGAGTTCATCTCACCCCTCTGCTTCCGCTTCCCTTTGCTGGGACTTGAACTCTTGCCCCCAGGAATGGATGGCTGAATGCCTTTCCTCTCCCAAGCAATGTGCAAAGGAAAAGGCAATCTTTGGAAATTTCTGCCCCACCTCCCAAAGAAGGAAATGGGCCCCATGAAGAGCGGCAAGTTTCAGAAAGGAGATGAGGCCTTTGTGTAGTTACAGATGATTTGGGGTTTCTCATCTGGGCCACTCCCTTCCAGCAACTGTTCCCCATCAGACCTGCTGCTTAAGTCGGCTCCCACAAGAGGACACGTGTGGAAATGTGGAGATGAGCAATGCTTTAAATTTCCAAGGGATGCATAGAATGCAGCACTTCCTATGAGCCATAAGCTAATCTAGCAACCCTAAAGTTGCAGCTTCTGCTCAGGTCCTCCGTAAAGCTGCCAAGTGCCCTTTTAGTTCCCCCGAACAGGAATAACATCAACACCTTCAGAAACACACATAGCCCCTGGCAGCCCTGCCCCTTTTCACTTCAATCTGTCTATCAGATCTGTGGGACTAGGAGCCTTCAAGCAAACCTTTTGGCTAGGAAATTCCTGCGTGCACAACCACCACCTACCACACTATCAAGGAACTATGGAAGACACCCCCCCTCCCTGCAAATGTTTCTTACACCAGCTGGTATTTCTCCCCATCTCCATGCTTCTCTGTTCATACATCAGGGATGGTGGTCTTGGCATGGCTGGTGCCACAACTGGTGTGTGGACTGCTGTCTCCAGCACTAAACACCACCAGCTGGGCAGTCCACCATGATGACCAGTAATGAGAAGGCCTTAAGGAGGAGGTCTTAATCATGCAATGTCCCCTTTCCTGAGGGAGGGAAATGGTGTGAGATGGGCTTCTGTGGAGGAGACCCTGGCTCACACGTTCTTGGGAGGGGAAAGTAGTGATGGGGGGCTGCCTCTACCAGCACCCAGACTCACGCTCTCTCCTCCTCAGGGCACATCCAGACTGGTGTTTCTCGCAGGTGGATGCAGCAAGGTATCACTTACACATGAATAATGCCTTTGGCATGGACCATCCACACTTCATACAGCTTTATCCGTTGTTCTGTGCTGATTTCCCCGTGTTCCTGCATTCTTGCACCTACACTTTAACGCAGTCCATGCCATTGTCTGTGTTCCCATCTTCTCCCATATCCTCTCTGAGTGCAGGATGCCATGACACCCTACTTTTATTTCTGCACCTTTGAAGTTCTTATGCTCAGGCTGTGACTGTTGTGCTGAGCCATAGCTTGTTTCCACTACAGGATGCCACAGTATTTGGCATCAGCAGGAAGTATGTGGGAGGGGTTATATCACACAGAGGCAGATAGAGCACATTTCTGCACATTGCCAAGGCACTCCTGCACTACTACAAGCAGAGCATTTGTTGTATAGAAAAAGGTATGGATTTCAGCAGGAAACTACGGTGCGTGCACTAAGTGCACCTGACTGCCCCCAAACTGCCCCAAACCTTTCGCAGGTGGAAATGGAATGGGAAACGTTATTGTGTATAACTTGCCCCGATAGCATCCTGAGCACAAATCATGATGAACACAGCAAGGACATCTGGAGGGGCCCTGAGACGTATGTTCTGATGAGGGCAAGGATTTGCCACTGCATGTAGAATGCAGTCTAAGGCATCATTCAAATGCTCTGTCGTGCACGTGCAACGACATGATTCTCACAGCATGACTGCTGGACTGTCATCACGGCACACTATGATTGAGGATAGTATGCTCATTTCATGGTGATTGGATTGAAAAGTTAGTACAGGAGCTGGAGAAGGGAGACAGGCTGGCAAGCAAGAGATTATGGCAGCAGTCTCTGCATAGGGAACAGCCTCTGGGCTAAATCCTCTAAATTCCATTATCCTAACACTTTTTACACTACAGATCTGCTCCTGCAGCAGCTGCCAGAGATTTGGGTGGCCTTGTAACTTTTTAAGAAACTGTTTTTGGGGCCATGTGTGCTTCCACCTCTGCCCGTTCTCTTGTCCTTCTGCTCCCTTTTCTGATGTTCCTCTGGAGTACTCCCACCTTCCAGCCTTCCTTTCCGAATCCTCTGTGCTTCCTTAGGCTTGCTGAAATTGGAGTCTGTGCCTCCTCCTGTTTTCCTAAACTCTTACTACTACTGCCCCACAGTAGAGGATCCTCTGCCTGTTCCACTCACAGCCCGGCAACATGATAGACATTGGGTTGGTGAAGCCAGTCAATGTCAGAGATGACGTTATCATCAGTCCCACCACCAACTCCCTCAGTGCATCACAATGTGATGCCCGTGGTATCAGTTTTAAGTTGCACCATGTTCTCATTCTAAACAATGTGGTCTGAAATAGACACTCCTGCCCCCCCTTCTTTTTTTCCAAAGCACACATTTCTCAACATGCAGGCACTCTGTTTGGACAGGGGAGGCTAGGAAGGATCTGGCATTCTAATCGGGAAAAGGCTGTGAGCAGAGTGGAAGCACTAGGAGAGAGAGAAAAAGAGAAGGGGACTTCCCAGATAACAGCATGTTTCACTGCATGGCCATGTTTCTGATTTAGCATGAAGCATCCCCTGGAAACATTCAGGTCTGAGTATGGCGGGCACTTGCAATAATTAGTGCCTCCAGAGACATCTAGCCACACTTCTTCCAGGATCTCTTCAGCAAGTCATCCTCCCTCCCGTTCTTACTGAACAAGGGCAAACTCACCGTCCTCTGGCTGTGGTGTCAGGAAAGGAACGCACAACAGCTACCAAATTGTGATGGTGCTGTGAGACATGGCAGAGGGACCTGCACAATTCTGGCAGCTGCAAAAGAAAAGGATGTGTCAGTTGTGAAGTTGCCGGGGAGGTGGGTTGAGATGGTTACTTATGGGGAGAAGGAGGAGACGGAGTGGGTGGGTGATGTTTCAAGATGAACAGCTCCAGTGAACATCTGCAGGCTATGCAGGCTGTGCTTGCAAGCTTCCCATAAACCAGGGCAGGGAACCTCAGGCCTCAGGCCTCTCTAGCTGGCCCTCTGAACTCTCTCTGAGACATGTCCTTCCTCAGGCCACACCCCTCACCCCTCCACAAGTTCTTGTGGAGCCTGATGTCTGCTCAGCTGCATGGTGACAGCAAGCAACATGGAGCCAACCTGATGCTCGGTGCAGCTCTTATGTCCTTTGCTCACTAGCTCTCAGCTGATATTAAACTAGCCTGAGTTTCTCCCTGTTGCACAGCTACATCCCTCTAACCAACAGCTGGTATGAAATCCTGGGGACTCTTTCCCGTTAAGGGTATTCAGGGCCAGACTGCAGCTGGAAGGGGGCGTTGGAGATCTGATCTGGAGCAGTCTCAGCACAGTGCCTGCCTCCACCCAGCAGGCTGCTGCGACCCCAGCCTAGCCAAGCATGTCAGCTCCAGACAGAAGCATACAAATGCCAGCAGCTCTGTCAGGCTCTGCAGGGAATTGCCAAAGCAAAGCTCGAGCCAGAGGTTCATTAAGCCTTGCAATTAATTAAGCAGCTGAATGGAAGATGCTGCTGGCTGTGGTGCAGAAAGAGGCAGAGGACAAGCCTGAATCAGCAGGGCTCCAATGGAGGGGAACCCTATTGCTGCAGCAGGTTTCTGAAGACAAGAAGAAGGTACACATGGATTGTAGGAAGAAGCAGTGCCTATGGGCAGGGACTCTCCAGTATTGCACACTGAAAAGCTCTGCTCTTGCTGCTGCTGCTGCTGTTATCCACAACCAGGACAATGTGAAGACCCCCAACATGAAAACCAATCTTCCAAAATCTAAGCCCCAAATAAATCATGTATCTTGAGGAAATATGCATACACTTCCTTATATTGTATCACTTATTCAGATTGCTTGACCCACATTTGTTTTCCCCATCCCCAAAAAGTAGAATTATTTTAAGCCAAAGATTAGAAGAATGGAAGAGGGTGGATATTGTGAATGGGCACAGCAGCAGAAATCACGAAAAAGAAACCACCGAACATTCCACTCCTGTTCTGTATACTCAAAGTTATTATTATTCAAGAACATGTAGGCACCAAAAGAACAGGTAACAGAGAACAAGTAATGCAGACTTACAGAATAAAATAATAACAGCAAACTCAAACTCTGAAGGTGCAGAATTTTTAGTAGTAAATTCTTCCATCTAAGGCTATAGTATTAATATACTGCCAATGTGCCTTCAGCCACAACTGGTGGAACCAGGCATGCGGCATCCTTTCCTTAGGGCTGTGTTTTCTTGAACAGCAAACAGAAAGAACGGCAATGTGTAGCACCCAGCAAAAATTCATTACATATGTGTGGTGTCTCTTGGGGGCGGGGGGAAACCACCACCCACACAATGTGTTTCAGTGCATCCATGGTGAGGTGACATGAGATTTTTATATTGGATTTTCTTCCCTTAATAGATTATCTGTGGATCAGGAAGATTTGAATTAACTGGGAGTAAGGGCCAGCTGCCAGTTGGATGAGGATGTTGTGTGGAAGCTGCAATAAAACTGAGACACAAGCAGTTTTGGATTTGCAGACCTGGCCCACCCAAGGGGCAGGGTGATGCACATGCCTCAGGCGACAGAAGTGCAAGAGGGGGCAGGGGAGCAGGAAGATGACATTCCCGTTTCAAACAGGACAGGCCACCCCTGCGAACAGTCATTAAACATCCTGTGTGGACAAGACTGCTAACTAAATTGGATTATAATTTTCATTCCATTTGAGAAAAAGCAACAGGAAGTCTGTGCAAGAGAGAATCTGTCTCCTTTCCCACACTTGGGCAGGAAAATTGGTAATGAGCTTAAACCAGTGATATTTTAGTTGTGCATTGTGACTGAAATCTGCCAATCCCATCCTGCCCTGACAGGAAAGACTGGCAACTCTTTTACCGCTCCTTTGTCTTTGACAGCAGCCTGGCAGACAGAAATTCAGCAGGTGAAGCTTTTCTGGACATGGGAAAGTCTGACATGGAAATGTCAAAGACACACAAGCAGAGTCAGCAAAAAAGGGGAGGCAACTCTGTTCACAGGTGTACTAACTGGAGAGGTCACTACCTTTTCTGACCAGTCCTGGATGCCTTCAAACAGCACCAGCAGCAGTTGCTGAAGCCCTGTCTGGGGATGCTTCCGCAGGTTCTTGTCCAGGCCAAGCCGGCAGAGCAACACGAGGAGGGCCAAGCGCTGGCGGTCAGGGTAGGAGTGTGGATGGGATGCCACACACAATGTCAGGAACTAGAAGGAAAGGAGAAACCCAAACAGTGTCAGTGAGAATGAGGCAAGGGGTCTTCCCCAAGCCTGACCCACCAGGAATATCTTAAGAAGAGCTTCCCAGAGGTTCTCCAACACCAGTTGGATAAGGCATACAGATTAATTTGGCATGTATTCATGGCTAGCTGGCAGGCAGGCATCCAAGCTCCCAGATCAATCCTACTTCTAACTGCAACCTGCCACAGCACAGTGATCAGCGTGGCCTGAAGCACTGAGCACTGGCTTGGGACCCAGCAAGATCCATGTCTGAGGACCACCTCTAATGTGAATTTGTGTCACTATCTCTCACTATTAGTTCCCCTCTATAATGTGGAAAGAACAAGTCACCTAACACAACAAAGATAGAGAAGCACTTTGTAGATTAGAAGTGCCAGATGGGTGAAAAAGTCTAGCAGCAATACAGATGATAATACTGTGTTTTTAGAGCAATAGCCTGGAGATGGGCAGAGTCTCCCAGTGCATTTTCAGGGGGGCCATGAGAACGCAACACAGAACATGCCAAGGAAGCCAGACACAGGGCTTGTCCACACTTACTTTTAGTCCCACTCTTTGCAGGCACAGGTCCTTGCTTTACCAAGCGTTGGTTTTTTTGCCCCAAATTCTCCCTGCAAAAGCCCACTTTTTAAAGCTGAATCCGAGCAAATGTCAAGTTGGGCTTTCCATGGATTGACATTTGCTCTGATTGAGCTTTAAAGAGCAGGTTTTTGTGAAGCAATAAAACACAGTGCTCAGATACGGAGCTAAAAAGTGCAGACCATGCCTGGAAAGAGCAGAGGAAAATAAGTGCGAATAAGTCTGAAGTCCTATCTGTAGAAGTCAGCTTCAGACTGATTATTAAGGGGCTCCTTTGCTGGTCTCCTTGTAGTTTCTACCCAGGACTAAGGAACCTTTTCCAGCCTAAGGGCTGCATTATCTCTTTCTCTCTCTTTATATATAATTTCTCCCCCCACCACGTATATACAATATTAATTTGAGAGAACAAAAGAGAAGTAATAAAAAAGTATAATAATGGAAACTTATAGTACATATTGCTTTCTTGATCTACATAAAGTCTCTGTATAATTATACAGAAATGCATTATCATATACCTAATAAAATGTGTGGATTTGCTTTTTCCTGTACTTTATTACACCAATACATTATAAATGCACTCCATTTTTCTATAAAACAATAATAAGATTGCCTGCCTGCTCTGACTTTGACTAAGTAAGTTAATTTGATCATATTTACAATGTCCCACACTGATTATCCAACAAAGGGGCCCTTATTTCCCCCCAATTATGACTTATGGTTATATGAGCATATGCATAATAAACTAAAAACCAGTCTTTTATCATCCGTTATAACATGGTCTTTAATATATCCACAAAGGATAACCAATGGATCTACTAAAAGTGTATGCAGTGGTACCTCGGGTTACATACGCTTCAGGTTACAGACTCCGCTAACCCAGAAATAGTACCTCGGGTTAAGAACTTTGCTTCAGGATGAGAACAGAAATCAGCTGAAGGCTCCATTAGCTAAAGTCGTGCTTCAGGTTAAGAACAATTTCAGGTTAAGAATGGACCTCCAGAACGAATTAAGTTCTTAACCCGAGGTACCACTGTGCCCTGTGACTGTTTCTATTTCTTTTATCATCGCCCAACAGAATTTCTTTATTTTTGGACAAGTCCAGAAAATACATTGTATATCAGCCTTATTTGTTTTACAATGGCAGCCTATATTGCTTGTTGTTCTGTATATATGACTATGTTGTTCTGACATCAGATACGATCACTAATCATTAAGATTAACAGATATGGTTTGTTGAGGAATATTTAACCATTCTTTTTGGGGTGCCAAATGCTACTGGGGATGGGCAGTAGTGGGCAGTGCAACAAAATGTTAATTGCACCTTTATATGGTGGTATTATTAATATTATTATTGTTTGTTTATTTATTATTTTATATTGCATCCTTCACCAGTAGGTCTCAGGGCAGGTCACAATTTTAATTTCAGTATTAAAAACAGGTAAAACAAATTGCAAACACAGGAATAGCAGCAAAACTGCCCCCCCCTCCAAAAATAAGGGCTTTTTGCTGTAAGGAAAGTAACAGGAAAATGCACTGGAAAGTGTAGGATAAAACTTGACACAACATTGTAAACAAATCAGAATGCTCAATAAATAGCAGGTGTTATCTAACCTCCATGAAACTTTGTGCAAGGAAATCAGGATGAATGCTCAATAAACAGGCTGTTTATTGGGTTTTGAGGCGATAGCTTTAACCCTAGGTTTGAGGAGCAATTAGTGTGTGGGGCACTGCAAAACAGGGGGTTTTCACTGCAAAATGCTGCCAAACTGTTGCCAAACTTTGGCACCGGTTTGGAGTAAATCAGACAATGTTGGATTTTGGGGTGTTAACCACTGACCTCATGTTTGATGTTTCAATTACTCAATTTGTGAGGTGGTGCAAAACGTGGGGTTTTCCTTGAAAAATGCTGCAAAGCAACTACAAAACTTTGGCACGGGTTTGGAGGGGATCCAAAATTTTGGAGTTTCTGTTAATTATCCTGCCTGGAAGCAGGCCTTATGCCCCTGGATCTATTTCTGCCTTGACTCTGACCTGGACCAGACCAGCCTTGCCTCCAGCCTGAACTCAACATTCTGCTAACCCCAGTTACCTGCTCTGATTGCAAAGACTGTGTAATGGTTTTAGGGGTTGCTCGTGCATAAGTTGCCGCCACTCCTGGCTAGGTTACCTGTTGAACCCTTTCTGTCTGGACAGCCTCTAGCTTCGTGGCTGTCTCAGTCGCTGGCAGAATCCGTCAGTGGGCGTTTCTTGAACTTCTTCCAGCAAAGAAGTTCTTTGACGCCAAGTCTCCTCCTACTCTCCCTGTGCGGAAGTCTTCTGCGCAGGGAGGGTGTGGGCAGCAGAGTACCCGTACTCTCTCCGCTGGTCTCCGGCGAGGAGTCTTGGAGCCTCCTCTCCAATTCCCCCATCTGCCCCCCTTCTCCACTGGTGTTATGCTGATTTCCTTCCCCAGCAGATGGGCTGCCTCTCTCCCTACTGGGACCCTCTCCGGCATCCCTCGGGAGCCTTCCCTCCGCCTCTAGCTCCGATGGCAGTTCCCTGACAGACTGAGACCATCTACATGACTCAGGCTGGCTGGTATCATTGGAGACAGATAATATGCATGACATGCATGTCATACATGTATGACAAGCATTGAGAAATGTTGATCACAGACGATTGCAGTAAAGCTTAAGCTGCCGTCTGTCTGAATGTGTCCTCTGGCAGGAGAAGAGAATCAGATGCATAATACAAGGAGAAAGAACTGGTGGTTCTCTCCCTTGCGGAGGAGGAGCAAGGAGAACAAGAGGCAGCCTACCTCTCTGTGCTGAAGGCTGCAGTGGAACTGGCCAAGGAAGGATGGAAATCCCAAGCAGTATCTTGCTGAATTATTCAAGTCGGGGAATGAAGTTGTTGGTCTAAGTAGTTACAGAAGGAAGCGGTGGACCATGGGGCAATCCAGGTTCTAGTACAGGGGTAGGTAAACTAAGGCCCGTGGGCCAGATCCAGCCCAATTGCCTTCTCAGTCCGGCCCATAGACGGTCTGGGAATCAGTGTGTTTTTACACGAGTAGAATGTGTCCTTTTATTTAAAATGCATCTCTGGGTTATTTGTGGGGCATAGGAATTTGTTCATTCCCCCCCTCCAAAATATAGACCGGCCCCCCACAAGGTCTGAGGGACAGTGGACCAGCCCCCTGCTGAAAAAGTCTGCTGACCCCTGTTCTAGCACTTCATTGCTGCCAATTCTCAAGCAGATTAACACCCGCTTTGTGACTTGGTTTCCCCTCTGATGCAGAAAGCAATACCTGTCCAGCATATCTGAAGTGTTCAACAGTAAATCTGAGGAGCTCCAGGAGCTATTTAGTTGGGGGACTGTATGACCTGGCGATGGAGGAGCCTGAACTAGAGACCTGCTCTGTGTCTTCATCTCTTGCCTGGGGAAGACAGATGCTCCCCCCACTGAAAGAACATGCTGCTCCTTTGCTAGTATAAACCTTAGGACGTCCTCCTTACTTCAGTCCCAAGAGCCAGAACAGGCACAGGAAGGGTGGATTAAGGGTTTGTCCCATAGGATCTTCAAACAAGCAGCTGTCTGGCTTAGCTAAGTGTCAGCATTGGCCATGCCAGTTATTCACCCATTTTCACCTCCACAAGGCCAGACTAAAGGAAGAGCGGTTTCTGTGCAGCTTTCCATTTAGAGCCCCCAGGAAGGGGCAGGCTCTTTGTGCCCAGGCATGACTGCTTGTCTGTTGCAGGAGACAGAATATGGTGATTCTTTCCCCTTATGGATGCTCTGCGGCCAAGCAAGTCCTAAAACTCAAAAGCATGCTCAAATTCCCAATCTAAATGATTCAGATTGGGAAAACCCACACATACCAGCTTGTTTTGCATAATTTATCATAATTCCAGCAACCAGAGCCTTTGATGGTGTAGAGGAGTGGTGCCTTTCCCTGAAGACGGTGCTTCTGTTGCAAGGTGTTATGTTCCCCCTAGCTATCAAACCACATCTTTGTCCCTGGAAAAATGTTATCCACCCCCCTGCAAAAGAAACCTAGCACATCAGTTGCAGTTTTCTGCAAATGTAACTGCGCTGCTGTCACAGTTTCATAGCAACAAGAAAAATTGCATCCATGGAATGTCACCCTGCTTCACAGCCCTTGCATTTGATTCAGCAGCTCACTTTTAAAAGTTTTTAACCAAGCCCTGTTTCTGAGCAGTATGACAGACAAAGCACGGAAAATTGGTCCTTGTTGCAAGCATTTTTCTTGGCGCATCAGATTTCTGGGCTCACGCTGTCACACCAGGAATGCTTCTGTGTAACAAATAGCTCTGACACTTTCAGGTTGTGATGGTTTCAGCAGTGCTCTCCCCCATCACCACTTGAAAATCCTAATCCCCTGGGTAGGGGCATCACAATTAGCTGCCACAGAGATGATTGTGGTGTGTGACAAACAGCGGATTAGGAGGATGTCAGGCAGAGGAGCAGGCCGTTGCAGGGAGGCAAGAGGAGCTAATCCACACACAGGGTGAATGAAACCAGATTAGCTAACATCAGAACCAGATTGTGGAAATACAGTAAATGCCAGTCAAAACCTTATTTCCAGGCCTAGCTCAGTCTTCCCCAACCTGGTGCCCTCCAGATGTTTTGGACTACAATGCCCATCAGCTCCAGCCAATGGTCAGGGCTGACAGGAGTTGCACTCCAAAACATGTTGAGGGCACCTAGGCTTTGGGTCTTTGCTATTAAATAGGGCCTCCTCATTCAGAATCTGGGGCAGTCACATGGCTTGTCTTTGACAAAAAAGGCTTTCTGGAACCTATCACATTCTGGGCATCCCAGCAGATCATGTGTAATGTTAGTTTCCAGAACCTGCTTTAGATAATCTAAACCCCTTCCTCACTGTCTGTGTCTCAGCCAGAAAATGGTGGTTGCATATGAACAGACACAGGAGCAGGTGTAGGTTTTGATGCTGCCAGTGAGTTGTGTTACCTTCACTCCTCACATGTACAGCCTTCAAATCAAATCATAACCACCTCTTCCATTGCGCCTGTCTCCCCATGATTCAGACAAGCGGTTTGTTTAATCCCCCGTCCCCCCTCTGTGAGTACCCTGCATGAAACTCTTCTTTGGTGGTTTGTTTGTTTTTTTAAAAAACCAAACAGCTTTTTTAACCCCTGAAAAACTGCTATGAGAAGAGTGCTGGCACCAGGGCCTGCCAACCCACCCTGTACAAATCCAGTTTCCATTGCAGACTGGAAAAACAGGCTTCTCCTAAATTCAGTCTGGAAGAAGAGATTGGGACATGTGCCCAAAATGCAGTGGGCATGTTTTCATGCTGGGTCGACAGCTGGGAGTAGCTATGTCTGGATGCACCGGGTGTTTTGCTTGACGCTTACCTTAAATATATCTCCAAGCACTGATGTCAAGGTGAGCTGCCAAGACGCTCCCTCGGGAAGGCTCTCGCTCTCGGTGTCTGCGGAGCCAGGAAGGTGTTCAGAAACCCTTGAGGCAAGAGGAACAAGGAGGAGGTCAGCAGGGGGAGACCAAGGGCAACCCTAGATGCTCTAGCACCAGGCCTGGAGTCCCGAGGCTGAAGACCTTGGGAATGCCAAACTGAACAGCATCTGATCACGAGAAATGAAACCTCACTCTCTTATTTATCCACGCAATGAAAGCAGAACATTGTTTAAATTTTAGCATGGATAAAAAGATTGTTTATAAATGTATAACCTTTAATAAGTTTACAAAAGTATGAGATTAATGAACACATTAACACAGAACATTCATAGGAGAATCATAGGTACATTATTATAACATTACACTATATACAGAGCAGTTTCTTTCAAGCTCTTTTGGATGCAAACATCAATTATATCATTAAAATCCATAAGTCACAGTTTACCATTCTCTATGCAGAGAATGCTTTGATCAGAAAACTTGGGACATTGGTGACCATAGATCATTCTTTATCTTTTCTAGTCTAAAAAAATGATCATTCACCAGTACAGTTTGCAACCATTAACCATGGGAACAATCTGAAAATAGTTTCCAAAGGTGATAAGGTGACTGCTGAGCGCAGGGTGTGGACCAAAGGTGGAAGAACTACCCCAAGAGGAGCATGATGTGTCCCCTACCAGAGGTACTGCCCGTCCCCCAACACCCCATTTTTTTGGTAACAAATTGGGTGCCACTACCAATAACTTGATAAAAGTGCTGCAGGTGTCAACACAAAATGGTCTTGGACAGCAAAAAAGAAAAAAAGAAAAAAAAGAGGTGACTATTCTCCATACCAGTGAGGACTGTCACAAAAAAGCACTGCTTGCAACTCTTTCTTTCCATTGGGACTGAGTAAACTCAACTGGACAGAGCTGGAATAATTGTGCTTTTTCAGAGTCTCCCCCCCTCTCCCCTCCCCATACGAAACCACTTGAGTCTGGCATGTTGCCAGCTGCTGTTTTGAGAAATAACTTCATCCTAACCCAGGGAGTGGAGGGCTTCCAACACACACTTTCATCATGGCAACGTGGAGCAAAAGGCGATTTCACACTCTGCTCCAGATTTCTGCTCAGCAAATCTAACTTGGGGGGGGGACCTCACTTCTCAGCCCCCACCCTTCGTTCCCATTAGAAACCTTCAATTTCAAGGCTCAATTTCTCAGCCATCTCAGATTGCTCTGGGCTGAAACTGAACATGCAGGATCAGACGGCAGCTCTGATTCCACCCGCCTTTTATTCTCTTTTATTTATTTCTTCCTCTTCTTCATAACCGAAAGTGATTTTAAAAAATGCCTCTTTTTATTATTAGAAGGCTTTTAGCTCAAAAGTCTGACCTACATTGAAGACTGTATAATTTAATCAGGATGAAAGAAAGTTCTCTCGTTTCTTAATACCACATTTTTAACTCTTACCATCCTGTTGATGAGAAATCTCATAAAAACAAGCACTGTTCTTGAATTTCCTTGGGGGGGGGGGACACACAGCAGCACCATCTTTAACTCTTTCTTTATTCCAAAGCACAGGCATTTCCACACGAGGCTTAAATGTGTAGGCAATACGAATCTAAACTCAACTTTGGCTGAAAGGTAGAATCTGTCTGCCTGTGCCATAGCCAAATTATCATTATGGAATTGGACTTCCCTATTTTCATCGGAGAAATGTTGGAGGGTATGTAATAACAGGGAATTTTGCAAATTTGACATAAAAATGGCCCTCCACTTTCCTGTCTGCACCAGCCACATCCACACAGTGACAATATAACTGGGGCTGCACAGTGTTTCTTATGCATACTCTGTGCGTCTAATTCTGGAATGTTCCCCAGCAACTCTTGTGTGATTGGTTAACTCTAGTCACATGGGAGGTATCTCATTATCCATTTTGTTTTGTGGGTGAGTGACTTGGCTGTAATGGTGGCATCTCCATGAACACGGAAGAAGAGACCGTGTTAGAGAATTCTCCCTCTCAATGCAATAGAGGAGAGGAGTGCTCATGTTTCTGGATGAATGCATGTGAAGTTGATGCACAGAAGTTGATGTTCTCCCAAAGAAGCAGGTAGGAGAATGGGGAAACCTCTCAGAAGGAGCTGCATGGCCAAGGCGGGTCATGTGCAGAAGGCTGAGAGCAAGGACTGGAAAGAGAGAAAGACACCACTTGTTTGAATGTTTAAGGAAGAAGCTGTAATCTTCAACTAAGAAAAATCAAGCCCATGCTTGGATAAGCATGTGAATGTAAATATTTTGCATATATCTTCTTTAGCTATATGTTATACAGGTAATAGCTTTTGAATAGTTTAACAAGTGTTTGGACACTGTTCTATTCTAATTTCAGGAAATAAAATTTCAAGATTTGGCTTCCTAGCTGCAATTTAGCTACTCTGCCAACCATAACTGGGAAGACGTCTCTGTTTCATCACAGCATCCATGACATCATCCAGCCCTTGACACAAGGGAGAATGGATTGCGAGTTGCAGGTTATGAAACTCCACACGGGATTTTTAGTGGCTAACAGCATAATTTGCGAGCTTTTTTGCAGAGAAAGTCTTGCTGCTCCGCCATGACCTCCCTGCCAATTTGGATACAGTAACAGAACTGGAGGCCCCTTGACTGTCCTCGGGTCCAGTATTGGACCATTTCGACCGGATACTCCCTGCCAATGAGGACAGATTCCTCCGAGCTGGAAGGCCTACCACTTGCCCCCTTGACCCGTGCCTGTCCTGGCTGATTAGAGCATGCCCAGACGAGGTGCGGGTCTCCCTGGGTGATATCATCAATCAGTCCCTTGGCACAGGGACTTTCCCAGGGGAGTTGAAGGAAGCAGTGGTGCATCTGCTCTTAAAGAAAACATCTCTAGATCCTTTAGATCTATCCAATTACCACCCTGTTTCGAATCTTCTGTACCTGGGTAAGGTAACTGAGAGAGCAGTTGCCAAACAGCTTGGCAGGTTTGTGGATGAGACATCGGCTCTGGATCCATTTCAGTCCGGCTTTCACCCTGGTTATGGGACTGAGATGGCTTTGGTCGCCCTAACAGATGATCTCCGTAGACAGCTGGATTGAGGCGGGTCAGGACTGCTGATTCTCTTAGATCTGTCGGCAGCCTTCGACATGGTCAATCATGATCTTTTGGACCACCGCCTTGCCGACATGGGGATTCAGGGCACAGTCCGACAATGGCTGTGCTCCTTTATCTCAGGTCGGGGACAGAGGGTGGCGCTAGGGAAGGAGTTGTTGTCGCAGCACTCCTTGGTGTGTGGAGTCCCGTGGGGCACAATCCTTTCTCCGATGCTTTTTAACATCTTTATGCGCTCCCTTGCCCAGACTTTTCGAGTTTTGGGCTGCGTTGTCATCAATATGCTGATGACACCAAGCTTTATCTGTTGATGGACGGCTGCCTTGACTTGGCTCTGGACACACTGACCAGATGCTTGGAAGCTGTGGCTGGATGGCTGGGTGGGAGCCGGTTGAAGTTAAACCCTTTGAAGAATAGGTCCTCTGACTGGGTTGGGATGACATGGGGTTGGGGGTCCAACTCCCATCTCTTGCGGGGGCTCAATTAGTGCCAGCGCCTTTTGTCAAGAGCCTGGGTGTAACCTTTGACGCCACCCTTTCCATGGAGGCGCAGGTTGCAGCCACAACAAAGGTGGCATTTTTTCATCTCCGCCGTATTAAGCAGTTGGTCCCTTACCTTTCTCGCCCTGGCCACAGTGATCCATACAACGGTCACCTCCAGGCTTGATTATTGTAACTCGCTCTACGTGGGGCTGCCCTTGAAGCTGACCCAGAAACTCCAGCGGGTGCAGAACCCATGGCAAGGCTCCTTACGGGGTCCTTGCTGCGGGATCACATTCATCCAGTGCTTTACCAACTGTGCTGGCTTCCCAGTGGAGCACAGGGTCAGGTTTAAGGTGCTGGTTTTGACCTTTAAAGCCCTATATGGCCTAGGACCCACGTACCTACGGGACCGCCTCTCCTGGTATGCCCCACAGAGGACCTTAAGGCCATAAATGACAACACTTTGGAGGTCCCAAGTCGCAAGGTGGTTAGATTGGTCTCGACTAGGGCCAGGGCCTTTTCAGCAATGGCCCCAA
Organism: Podarcis filfolensis; assembly: GCF_964270895.1. NCBI lineage: Eukaryota > Metazoa > Chordata > Lepidosauria > Squamata > Lacertidae > Podarcis > Podarcis filfolensis. The sequence goes on along the minus strand of NC_139611.1, from coordinate 2,163,487 downwards.
CTTGGTGGAACACTCTGTCACAAGAGACTAGGACCCTGCGGGACTTGACATCTTTCCGCAGGGCCTGCAAGACAGAGCTGTTCTTTGGCCTTTGGTTTGGACTCAGTCTGACCCTTATGTTTCCCTCCCCTTAGGTTTTGATCTATTGGCTACTTTTAAAATGAGGCTGCATTTTAAATTGCATTTTAACCTGTATTTTAAATTGGTTTTTTCTATTATGTTTTTATTGTAATTTTACTGATGTTAGCCACTCTGAGCCTGGCTCTGGCCGAGGAGGGCGGGATATAAATAAAATGTATTATTATTATTATTATTATTATTATTATTATTATTATTAATCCTAACAATGTCTACTTACAAAAAGGGAAAGGTAGTTAGGATTGCAGCCTCTCTGCAGTCAAATCTTTTAAGAGAACACAGTATTTTGCCCGTCCCCCATGATAACAAAACAGGATTTTTCATTTCAGTTTAATATTTATTTCCCCATTTTTCTTTCTATAGAAACCAAATGCAAGCAAAAAAACTATATCAAAAACAGCAATATAAACCATTCAACAAATGGACGAACCCCATGAATGCTTCCTAGGCTGTTGGATTTTCTACTCCAGAGCAACGTGTTCCCCACGCATCCTCTGCTCAAATTGCTTAAAAGCAAACAAACACACACATTCCCACAGAGGTAAATGTTATGTTGCTACAGCCTTTGAAAGGACCTCAGCTATCTCTGCTCATGTAAATAAATGGAAAGGTGTGAAGGGAATCAGAGCCTTGTGTGTTATGCTCATTCAGCCATGGGATTGCCGTTCTCCAGAAGCTCAGCTAAGGCCCCGTGACAGCTGCTAGATTCTCCCCTCCCAGAGCTATCAAGAGCTAAAGGAGCAAAGGGGAGAATAAGACATGGCATGAGCCCTTGGCTGCCATGTAAAAACAGCTCAATTCACTCTTGCTCAGGTGCAAAGTGATCAGGTGATGGTGGAGGAGGAGGAGGAGGAGGATTGGTGCAGAGCAAATCACAAAGGCCAAACACAGCAGGAGGGGACCTGGCAACCTGCCCAGGCGCTGGCAAGAATAGAGCCTTAACAAAGCAAACCCGCCGGTTAATCCCGTGGGTGGGAAGCCTCTTGACTGCCAGGCAGTGGAAGTTACACCTGGCTCTGCGCAGAGGCTTTAATCTCCGCCAGTTTGAGAGAATGGAGCAGAGAGGCTACCCCTGGGCCCAAGGTCAAGGGTTTGGAAAGGGTCACAAGACGTCTCGTTCAAAGGGGGGAATTATGCACTCAATAGGTTATCAAGGACTCACACACAAAAGCAATCAGAGGGAAAAGGATGATGGGGAAAACAGCTTGCCGAGAACAGAAATTCTTCCTACTGAACAGTGGAAAATGTGGCCTCAGATTCTCAGTCACTTTTAAGAGCTGGGCTGGAGCAAGTCAGTGTTGCCGCTTGAGGCGAAGGACAAGATGGAGACCCCGATGTTCTATGTACAGAAGCCAGCTGGCCTGGCAGTTGAATCTTATTTCATTCTATTTGAATGCAATAGTGTTCTCTATCACATCTGAGGGCACCATCATTACCCTATATTGTTTTGTGGCTTGGCCCTCCCCCCTGGCTAGTTATCAGAGTGCAGAACAGGCACATAGCATACATAGCTCTGGTCTCTCTCACACACAAAAAGAGCACAGCCATGGGGTTGCCACGGCTGCCCTCCCAGCGTCTGCCACCCAAGACTAATGGCAGAGTCAGCCCTGTCCAAATGTCTTGCTACTCCTCCACTGCCCAGAGATGGAAGGACCAGCGTCTGGGCTGATGTCAAGCTTCAGAGGCACATGGCAAGCATTAGGCAAAGGTGAAGTCATCACCTGAGATGACGGATTTTGCCTGCTTGTCAGAGTAGCAGAACTCCCTGGAGGCACCATTAGGAACTGAGGGGCGGGGGAAGAGAAATTCAGGACAGTTTGAATTCCACTGTGATGTGAAAATACCTAATTTGCACTTTCCCAAACAATATGTGAACTGAAACCAGTCTTTGAAACTCCCATTGTTCTAGGCACATTTTGTGACAGGGAATTTCGTTAGCGCAAGTAGTTTCTGAGCTCTGGGTACAGTACTGCGCCTAAGATTTCAGATTAAAACTGCAGAGTGGAAGGAAAGGAGGACCTTTTTCTGCCTGCCCACTTCCAGCTACTCTCTGAAGATTGGAGAAGAATATTAGGGGGGTGGGCAGGGTAAGGACTAGACCATGTGAAAATGAACATAATATTTTAGCTGCAGTTCATTCACTTCCAGTTTTGTATTCTTGTTGTATCGTGCCTAGACATTCTGTTGTTGCGTCCATAACATTGATTTAAGGTGCCTTTTAGCTCCTAGCTTTCATATCTCAGTTTCTAACACTGACTGAAACACAGCTGTCCTTTGACATTTGCATTTCTCCCAATGCTGTGATGCTGCAAAAACGTGTGTGCAAGGGGCAAGTGTGCCCTTCACAGTTTGGGACCAGTTCACCTGCAAGACGACTTTACCGCAGTATATATCCACTTGCCCTCGTTGATCTGCGGAGCTGGCACAAACACAGTCCTAAAACTCATTCTGCATTTGTAAGAATACAGTCTTTGAGTGTGACAGCTCCCACACTCTGGAACTCCCTGCCTAGTGACGCCAGGCAGGCTCCATTTGCCACCTGCTCAAAACATTTTTCTTTAGGCAGGTCTACCTAATGTTGACATGTGTTTTCATCTGTTTTTAGGTTATTTTGTTTTTAATTATTTTGAACGTTTTAAGCAGCTGTCTTAACTGTTTTTTATTGATAATTTTATTGATTCTTTTTGTAAACAGCTTTCTGAGGGTGTTTTTTTCTAAAAGCAAGTGTTACATAAATTTTATGAAATAAATAAAATAAAAAAAATATATGAGTGAAAATAACATAGAACAATGCTTTGCAAAAATGTATGGATTAGTCAAAACTGCACACAAAAATATGCACATTAGGATAAATTTGTTCTAAAATGCTGATGAATATTCATTAGGACTTTTTAAAAATGGCAAATCAGAAACTGATGAAGAAATATGGATCACAAACTGTAAAAAGGAGCAACGGAGAGAAATTGACAGATTCGTCCCTCCCAGGCTGCAATGCCCCGCAAGGTCCTCCTAAACAAGCCCCAGGAAATGAAGTGGAGCTAAGCAAGGGCCTCTCGGTGGGACTCGCACAAAACTTGGATTTTTAAAAAATCTCAAGTGCCAAAATGTCTCAGTCCAATCCTGTGGCCCTATTCCTTGGGTGCTATTTCCTGAATTTCTGTTTCTGTGCCAGGGGGCAACCCTGGGGTGTGAAAAGTCCAACTGATCTCACATAAGACACTATAAGAAGAATGTGGCAAATAGGAGACAGCTGTTATGTGTAAAGGTGATTAAAGGATCCTTAAACAACAAATTCACTTTTTAAAAAAGTTTTAACCTTTTGAAGTGACAGAGAAATGCATTGAAAAGTTTAGCATTGATGAGGAAGCTGTGGAAATATACCCTGCAAGCAAATCAGGATGAATTATGTTATATAACTCATTGGTCTTCCGCTGGTGGGTCAGTACTGACTAGTGAGTAAGAAAGATTAGGAAATGGGTTCTCCAATGCATGTTTGGATTAAAAGTGGGTCCTGGGACCCACTATTCCACCACGCAGCACAAAACCTCCAGATATAAACCTGCCAAGCCAAAGGCTTATACAGTACCGCCTAGCAGACTTCTACAAAAACAACAAACCCATATCAACACAAGAAATACAAGACAAACTAGGGCATGCCCCTGGCTAACACTCTACCAAATTACATGCCCTCTTTAAATAACTCAGTAGTAAAGTCAGCAGCAACTAGGCTCTTGACAACCTTCAAAAACCTCCTCCTAACAACAAAGAGACATGGCAAAGGGATGATATCCACAATATACAAAATACTGCTCCAAAACCCCACTAAGACGTAATCAAAAAGCAATGGGAGGACAACATAGGCTATTAGATTACCCCACCCAGTGGAACAGGATGCGGTCTAAACCCTTCTTTAAATCCATAACAGCAAAAAGAAGTCACTTATCAGTGAAAAGAAAAGAACCCACTCCATAAAGAGCTCATAACCCACCTACTCTCAGCAGCCAGAAACATCATAGCCAGACACTGGAGAGACCTGTCAGGAGTAAGCATGGACCAATGGTACCAGTATGGGAAACGGCCTTATTAGAAAAACTAGCCAACAAACTGAAATTGACCCAGGGACAAATAGAAGACGACGCCTTCACCCTGGTATGGTTCCCCTTTATCACGTACACAGCCCAACAAGACAATGACAAGCATCCGCCGACAGCATACGAATCAGTCTGGCTAAACTGATTCAAAAATACATACTCACACTCCGCTCACACATAAAAACAATTCTCACTACAGCCAACCAAAGACAACCAACCACACCCTAAGTCCCCCTCAACCTTTCTCACCACCAAGGAAACCCGCAACCTTTCTCACCACCAAGGAAACACAGCAAATGAATAGTAAGAGAACCCATACAAGTGACGCTGACACAACCCCCCCCCCACTAAGTAGAAGAACAGAAGCATAACCACCTGACCCCACCCCACTCACCATTCCCCTCCCCCCTTCCCCCCTTTTTTCTCCCTAATTGTTTAAAGCAATTCATGAACCAAGAACCTATACATTGACCACTAATAATGAAACATATGTTGTAAATATTTTTCCACGGTAATATGCTATTTTTGTGATATACAAATGACATGAGAAAACTTGGTATACTTATTTGTATAACGTTATTCTTGTTTATAAAACCAAATAAATAAATAAATAAATAAATAAATAAATAAATAAGTGGGTCCTGGGTCTGAAAAGGTTGAAGACACCTCATGTAACCGGCCTGTAAAGAACAAAAGCTCCACCAGCTTTTACTGATGTGCTTGACATTTCTAACTTGTTTTACTTCAATACTGTGCTTTTAGTTGGTAACGCACCTTGTGATACTTAGAAATGAAAGTGTAGATTATAAACATTAAAATAAATAAGTAGCTATCTGCTGTCATCTAACCACGATGTAATCAAGGTCCAAGCAAATCAGGATGCCGCCTGGAAGGTCCCTCTCTTGGCAAAAGGGCTATTTGCCTCCCTCCAGCCTTCTAGAAAGGGGACCAAGCTCATCGACTCGTGAGCCACCAAGCGCACCCTCTCCTGGGAAGGGCCCTGGGCTACAGCTGGGACTGCACTCAACCTGGGCAGCAAACTTCCCTCCTAGCGTGGTTGCATGTGACCCGGTCAGAAACATCTGGCCCACCTTGCAACGTGGTTGCTCAGCACAGCTTTCCAGCACCCGCAAGCCCTCTGTTTCTCCTCCCCACCCTGGCTTTGTGGCTGCCTTTATGAACCTGGCTATCTTCTCTTTCCAGACTCCCATCATTTACTTGCTTCTTTGCTTCCCGGCCTGTTAATTACAGGCCTGATGTGGGCAAACAGAATAGAGGGAGGGGGTGTTATTTAGATGGATAACTGCTTTTGTTTCCTTCCCCCTGCCAGACTTTGGAAACTGGAAGAGGTGAGTTAAAAGAGGAAGATTTATACCAGGATCCTCTCCCTGCGGCTCACCACCAGGATTTATAACCTGCTCTGGTTCAAACTATGTTCAGGAACTGGTGGCTCATAAAAGTGAAGGATTGAGAGGTGCCAGCTGGGACCAGGTGGCAGCAGATGCTGGGAAAGACACCCCCCCCCAGCCCTGCCGATGCTGCTCCTGGCCTCCAGCCATCTCCTTATTGCAGCTCTGGGCGTCCCACACATGGAGCCTTCTCAGTCCCTCTCAGTTCTTAATTTCAGCTCTCAGGCACTAACAGCCGTACTGAGTCAATGCTGGGCTCAGGGTGTCACAGCAGGGTTCTAAGGTACACAGCTAGGCATAAGCTAAGCCGGCGTTGTCCCAACACTTGACCTGCCTTCTGAGCTGGGTGGGCATGGTGGTCATCCCAAGGCCTGGGACTGGGCAATAAAGAGAGCGCTCCTGGGAGGAGGCTGGGTCTGTTCAGCCCAGTTGCTGTTGCATCCTTGGCAATGGAGGCTGAGACAATACGGCGGGCTCACTATCTAGTCTGGTCTCAGGGGAGCACTTCACGGATGAGCGGGGGTGTTGAAGTCATGCTGCTGCCGCATTGGAAACATCCAGTAACACGGAGGTGAGACTGAGAGTCCTAGAACTACACCTACAAGGCGCCACGACAATAGCAGCTGAGGAGCATGGGCCCCTGACAAGTTCTTGGACTTGAACTCACATCACAATGGTCAATTGTTGGGAATAACAGGAATTGTGTTACACAAATCAAAACACACCTGTCCTCCTAAATTCACTCTGAATTGTGCAATGCAGTTCTCCAACCCAAAAATGTGTACAAAAACTCCCCTTATATAAGAGAAAGTGTGCACAAAATGCACATATTGGCAAAAATAGCATGCACTATAATTAGGAGAGTTGCACACAAAAATATGCACAAATTTTCATTTGATTTTTATTTTTTTTATTTTTTGCAAAATGATGTGAAAATGGGATGGACTGAATTTACAATTAGAAAAATGAGAAAGTGATAGAAACCAAAATTTTCAAGTTTATCCATCCCTAGTTTTCAGACCCAAAGTTCTGTCATTATGTCAACTTCTGTTCTGGCTCAGAGCAGAATCCAGTACATCCATCAGACTGGAAAAAGCCAACACTTTCTTTTTCTAGTCCTCATGGATGTGCAGATAAAACAGGGAGAAGGCTTAAAACTCAAGTGTGAAAGTCAGTTCAGTAAAGTACTTGTGCTATTTCTTCTCCATACACCAGAATCATCCCAACTTGCCTTTGCTGCTCCACTGCCAACCTGCTTTGGGCTGCTCTCCATTGCTCTAGGGGTGTGTGGATATGAAACAACAAGCTGGGTGTTTAGTGAGGCAAACTCAGCATTGCTTTGCCCAATGCCAAACCCATCCACAACAACACACACCAATCTGCTTGTATAAAGAAAGGCCTTTTTCATGCTCACTGGACTGGTGCTGATAGGCAATGTAGTCCAAAACATCTAGAGCGAACCAAGTTGAGAAAGGCTGGTCTAGATGTGGTACTGGGCAAGAATACCTCACGAAGGACAACATCACATAAAACGTTACACTACTGTCTGGTTTAGCCGGCCAGTCAAAGCTGTTTCCCGGGGTGTGGCCGCTGTCGCCTGCTGACAGCTTCTAGGAGCCACAGGTGAGAGCTGGGAGCAGGATGGGGACCAAAGGTGGACAAACTATCCCTGAAGGAGCACAGTGTTTCCCCCCAGCAAAGGTACTACCCTCCCCTAACACCCCATAAACCCTAAAGCAGGCGAGGGTAGCTGATGGGTCCCAAACCCTTGGTGAGTTAGGGACTTTCCCTGCATGTGAAGACAGGCTCTGGCGGATTGAATGGACGAGACCAAGAGTGAGTCCATGGTCAAGAAGAACTGAAAGTCATTTGGCAGTGGCATTGCTCCCCATAATATACACATGTATTTCTTTGTCCCACTTTCCCTCTCTGGTTAAACAGTTTCTATAGGTTAGAAAATACAAAATCCAGCACATCTTGTTTACCAGCAGCAAAAGCAAGATGAGCACATACTATAGGCAATGATCCCTGTTTCAAATTACTTCCAACTCTGAAAAACAGCCATCTGTTTCTAGGCTTTGCCTTTCTTCAAAGATAGCAAACAGAATGTACAATTCCCAGGGTCCTCTGACTGGGAGTCATTACTATTAGACAGGTTAAAATTGGCTTAACTTTCTTGTTATATCATCCACCCAAGGCTTCTGCGCTGAGCAAGCAGCACAGAAATGTCCTGAAGCAGGAACCTATTGGTCCTCTTCCCAGGGGCCAAATGCTTGTTGCTGCAGCATTCCTTGTCTCATGGTCAGAATGTCTCACAGGAAACAATCTGCAAAGCTGTACATTATTGCTTTAGAAACAGAGACAAAAATCCAGGGCTCATCACCTCCACAAGTTTCGAAGGCATCCAAACCAGCAGCATGGGGATGAAGGTTCAATTTGCTCATCTGATGGTCTTACTTTCTCACCTCTCTACTTATTTTCACATATTACATTTATATCTCCCAAGGATTTACAGGAAGTTTCTCTGATCCTGGCCAGGCCCAGACCAGCTTACAGCTTACATCAGCCACCTCAGACCATTCACTCGGTCCTGCGTCAAAAGGGACGCGTCAGTGCAGCCCCAGTCCTCTGTGTCTACTGGTTCCAAGGACAAGAGAGCTGCTGCTGCTGCTGCTCCAGTGACTTGAAAAGAAGTTTCATGAATATAGGAAATAGCCTTATACCAAGTCAGACAATGTGATCCATCTTAGCAGTGCAGTCTGTATTGTCTCGACCGACTGGCAGCAAATCCCCAGAGTTTCAGAGAGGAAGACATTCCCAGTCCAACCTGCAGATGCTAAGGAATCTGGGACCTTCCTCATGCAAGGCAGTTGCTCTACCACAATGGCCCTTCCCCAAATTTCTTTAGAAGTTCAAAAAGAGTTCAAGCATGGTCCACAAAAATAAAACTTAACTCACTTTACTTCTTTAGGTCTGAATTCTGGCTGAAGAAGCCCAGGAAGGTACAAGGCAGATGTACAGGCTCCCAAATTGTAGAAGGCTTGTGTGATGTCCTTCAGCATTGGGCACCAAAGATCTGGGATCTTGTCTGCTAATAAGAGAAAAAGAGTTTGAGTGTATCTATTTGGGGTTCTTTCAATTTCTTGTTTCTTCATTTTTTCTTGTAATATAGACATCTATTCACTTTGCCTAAATGCACATTTTTGCTAAGCAATTTTCCCTAATAGAATACATTTTTGTATTTTATTTTCACGAATATATGTATTTTAATACACACCTTACCCCGGTATATAATTTTTTGAATACATTATGTGGCTGGAGAACTTCGCTGAAGGATGGCCGTGTTTCTGTTCATGTATTGTTTCATAAAGTGCAAATGAGGTAGGCTCACTTTTAAATAGGAACCTCTGGGCTCATCTACACTTCCACTTGCCCTGTGCCTAGAAAGCAGTTTTCTGCTTGTCCCATGCTTTCTAGACACGGGTTTTTCCTCTTTGCCCCATTGTTTTCTGCTGAAAAACCCCACTCTGGCGCTAAATCAGAACAAATGTTAATCCATAAAAAATCTGCCTGCTGTTTGTTCCAATTCTGAGCTAAACTGCGGGTTTTCTCAGGGGAAAGTAGCAGGGCAAATGAAGGCATAGATTCACCCAGAATCCAATTTCATTAGGTGTCCAGTTGCAGAACACAGGAACAGATCCTTGTCCCTTCTCCAGTGAGAAAGAAATATCAGAACCTTTCACTGATCTGGAGCATTTTGGTCTGGAATGTGAACAAGCAGCATCTCCTCCTGCAGTTTCAAGCAGCAAGCTTGAAGGAGATGGTGTTCCTTGCCACTTGCTTCTCCTTGCCTCATGGGGGGGGGAGTGCTGCAGGAGTCAGCACCTTATAAGCAAGCGCACATCCGCAATACAAACTTATATGAACTCTATGTTAGTTTAACTTTCATAACTTCTCTCTATTGAGGGTAGTAGCTTTTTGGGTTAGATATCCACAGATTTAGAGCCCCTAGGTTTCTGGCAGTGGGGGACTATTCCCACAATAAATTTGGGCTGTGCACACACTGTACCTTTAAAGCACCTTCAAAGCACATTCTCCCCCTCGAAGAATTCTGGTTTACCCCTCTTTTTTGTTAATTCATTAAATATGTACAATGCTCTTCATCTGAAGATCACAAGGTGGTTCACAACATAACAAAAGAACAAACAAAAGCAAACCAATAGCCCACAAACACTGAAAGGGTCACAGAATGCCCAGCCAAAGCCCTGGTTACAGAGAAACGTAATTGCCTGGCGCCTGGAAATATGTAATGAAGGTGCCAGGTGAGACTCTCTGGGGAGAGCATCCCACAGACGCTCTGAGTGGCCTGTTGGTGGGTACATTGTCTTGCATGTTTTTGACATGCCGAGCAGCGGCGGAGCATATGCTACTGCCACCCAGGGCAGGCAAGCAGAGGGAGCCCACTGCAGCCGCACCAGCCCAGCCCTCCCCACTGCTTCAAGGGCACACTCAGGCCATCCTGCACAGCTTTGCAAGGTGCTGGAGGCCAGGGCAGGAGAGAGGCGGCAACACTGCTGCTGCTGCTGCCTCTCCTCCTCCAGGTCAGGCCTGCCCCGGGAATGGAGCCGTGACTGGTGGGGCGTTGGGCCATTGCAAGAAGCAGCTGTCTCCGCAGCTCTCTCTCGCACCAGAGCCAGGCCTCAGAGACCCGGCTGGGTTCGGCTTCCCTCCCTGTGGCTCTGGCTACGATGAGGGGCCTGTCATGGAGGCACCTCGGCACACCTAGGGCCGTAGCCCCCCATGCTACCTCACTGATGCCAAGGTTAGGGGGACTATGCTACAACCAACCACAAGTGACCAGAGAACCTGTATGTATTACAGCAAGTTTATATGCTCCTCTCACTCGGACTAAGAATTTGTTACCTTTGTCCCAAAAGAAACCAGAACTGCTGCCTGCCTGCCTGATGGATGAAGGAACAAGAGAGGCTGTCGGTCGCTCACCCACGGCCTTGTGAAAGCAGACCTTGCCCCCACCCCAAGGCCAAGTGTGGTCGCCATTCTGCTGCCCCCCCCCCCCCCGCCACTTGGTTTAACTACCTCAGCTAGAGAGGCCAGAAGACCCCCCACCCAAATCCCAGAGCGCTGAGGCCCCTTCCCTTCCGGTGTCTAAGCAGATAAGCGCGCAGGCTGCTCAGGGTGACTCAAGCCCTCATAGCACATAATTGCCTGAGGGAAACAAATCTTTACCATCAGACAAACCACTGCCTTTCTTTGTTGCAGCCATTTGCAGCTGGTGGGCTCCCCCTCCACCCCACCCTTTGTTTCTTCGCCAGCTTAACAGATCCTCTAATTACCATGTAGGATGGGAGGAGGGAAACTGCTGCTTTTAGGAGCCGGGTGGCAAATTCCCTCCCTCCCTTTTCCCTCTTCACCTCACAATTACCTGACGCCTGGCTGGGCCATATCCTGAGCAATTTAGTTGCTGGAGGTGGGAAGATTCTTTGGCTGGGGCAGGGTGGGGCGCAAGAGCAGCAACAAACTGCTGTGCATCTGGAAGGGATATGGAGGGTGGGGGCAGAGCAGCATCACACACGCAAGAGCGCTAGGAGTGGGAGAAATGAACGAGGGACGGAGCCAGATGTGGGCCTCCTGGGCAGACGGCTGGCTGGGAAGCTGGTGCTGCAAGGCTAGCAATATTGGGTCTGGGGAAGGGGCCAGTAGTCCAGGGAATGGAGAGCTGGATCCAGGAGATGGACCACCCGGTGACATCAGATACCCTAGCAGATACCTTTTGGTGTGGAGTGGCCCCCAGCTCCGCCTTCTGTCAATGAGTGGCCTCCTCCTTCTGGGGAGGAGGCTGAAAGTAAATCAGATGCTGGGGAGGCATCAGGATAGCAGAGGCAGATTTAGGGCAGCATGACTGGTCCCCCCCCCCCCACTGGGTGCCAAGCTGAGGGAGGTGCTTCTGCGCGCTGCATCCATGACGTAGTGCACATGCACAATGGAAGGCAAGAGGCATGGGCGTGCCAAATTTTGGGCCCACACACTGTGCCGTGGAAATCTGAAAGACCAAAGGGTGCCCCTGAGCATGAGCACTGACACCACCTCTGTCTCCAAGGATATGGAGACGCCAACCCTGGCACAAATAAATCTTGCAGACCCAACCCACTCAAAGGATTGCCCATATCTGTTTGCCCAGTCCTGCGACTCCAGCTGCTTGCTGCGCTAAGAGCTAGGCATGACTCGCTCTTCCAAAGGAAGATGCAGGGAGTGTGTCACTTGTTGTATCAATGTCTTGGCTTGCACTTGGACACATCTTGTAATTTTATGTTGTGAACTACCCAGAGAAGCAGGAGCCTCATGGCTTTAGAAGCCATCTGAAGGCAAGGGAAGTTTTTTTTTAATGTTTAAAGTTCTATTATGTTTTTATATGTGTTGGAAGCTGCCCAGAGTGGCTGGGGCACTACTGCTACTGCTACTAATAATAATCCACACTCCCACTTGTCCTGTGTTCACTTACGCTTGTCTTGTGCTTTGGGGGCACAAGTCCAAGCGGCTTTTCGTTTGCTCTCCCTGGGAAAACCCACTGTTTACCACTGAATCAGAACAAACATCAATCTGCAGAAAACCCAATTCACCTTTTTTTTACAGTTTAGCAGTAAACAGCGGATGTTTCTGAGGAAAGCAACAGAGCAAACGAAAAACCTCTCGGACCCATGCCTAAAAAGCACAAGATGAATGGGAGTGTGGATGAGCCCTAATATAGGCTCATCTGCAACAATATTTGTCCGAAATCTTAACAACCACTAAAACACATCTCCAATTTGCCTGCGGTCTTTGCATTCTCACGGAAGCCTGCACTGCTACCCACATGGGTGGTTCTGAGCCGGAGCCGACTGTCTCTAATAACTTCCCCAGCTGTGCTAAGCTATTAGTTCCTGAATGTTTATTGCTGGTGTTCTCCACTCTGTGCAAGAGTGATAGCCCCACGGTGAAGCTTATGAAAGCCAGAACAGTCAAGTCTGGTAAACATGCCCACTCCCCCGTAGCTTATGCTACAATGAGAAAAAGCTGCTTTCATGGAACCTGAGAACGGATGCAGGAAGCGAAGAAAGTTCCTTCTCCCTCTGATAAAGCCATTATATCCCCGGATCTCTTGGCTACTTTCACATCTGCTGGGTGAGTCCAAGCACTTGACGCCTGCCCACATGCTCTTCAGTGGAGAGGGCAACCTCCCTGAGGAGCTGAGCAGGAGGCGGAAGCTGACGGCATCTGAGACAGCTCCTTCCGTCTCAAAACTGACGTGGGAAAGCTCCTGAGCACAGCCATGTGCTTCTCTGCAGGGCTTCTCCAAGAGAATGCATTGGTGGATTGTGGCCTCTAAGATGCTACTGGACAATTTTTAAATTTTTTAATTTATTTTGACTGCGTCAGACCAGCACGGCTACCTACCTGAATCCCCATTCCCATGGAACTGAAAGGGCCTCACTGCAGGGGGAGAGCCCTTCTTTTAAAGGGCATGGAAGGAGGCATGCACAGAGCAGAAACACACACACACTCCAAAGAGAAGACCCCCCCCAAAAAAAACTATTTGTGTAGTGCGGGGGGGGGGGGGAGCTCGGGCACAAGGCCAAATGCAGCCCTCTAGGTTTCTCTGTTTGGCCCTTGCAAAACTACCCAGCCAAAGGCGCACCTAGGAGTTGGTGAAACCAGTCCCCACTGGGGGGGGCAGGCCCAGGCAGGGAAGGGGCACAAAAATCACCTCTCGGATTATGAAGTGTATGGTGTATATGTGTTTGGCAATGAGCTACTGCTGTCGTGGTGAGATCAAATGCCGGATAAGTTTCATGTCGGTCTTGCTCCACTTTTCACCTTCCTCCTCCCCTCACCATCACTCCGGATGCTTTGAGAACTTGGGCTACGTAAAATGTAATTTCTAATGTGGCTATTGTGATAAAGTGATGGGGGGTGGAAGAGGATGCCAATACAGCTCCTTGCCAAAGGCGCAAGGGACCCTAAGTTTGCTTCTCTACCCAGCCAAAAATACCCCTGAGCATTTTTGCCTGATGGGAAAATGTCTTCAAACTCTGCTAAAGCATCTTTCCTCCTGATGCATGGGCATATCCTAGGCAGAGGAGATGGGAAACTTTGGTTCTGAAATAAGACAGAGAGGTGGATGGAGGTGTGTGATCCACTTGTATTTCCTGTTCTTAGGGATTTCCTAAAAATCCACAAGCAACACAAAGAGCACTTGAGAGGCTAGATAACCCGTGGTTATAACCCGTGGGCAACAGGTACCATATGTTTGCACTCACTTATTTCAAAATTCGCACCAGTGGAGCAAAAGCAGTCGCCACAGAGCCTCTGTCCTCCTTCCTTCTTAGGACCTCATCATTCAGCCCCACCACCTGGGTGTCGTCTGGTCTGCACATGCTGAAGAAGGAAGTGGCTTCTGCTTTTTGTTGTCTCATCCGTCTGACCCTCCCCCTGCCCTCCCCTTCTCTTCCCCCACTCAGCATTCAGCCTCTGACCTTGCCCAGTCCTCTTCCAAACCCATTCATGTTCCTTGCTCCACGGCCTCCCTCCTGCTGATTCACACTAGTTGTTCCCTTTCCTCTGTCTGCCTGACTCACTTACTCTCCTGGCTCACGCATGTCAGAACGTGTGTGCGCCACTGGCCTGGCGGCATCAGTGGGAAGGGGAGTGTGCTCTGCAGTGGCTTCGGAGACTTGCATCCAGGCTCTGTGACAGCTGGCAGGCTGCCTGTCACGGGTGGCCCGGTGCAAGGCTCTTGCACCAGAGCAGCTTCCCTCTTCCATCAGCTGTGCACTGCAGAGAGCAGGAAGAGAGAGTGAGCTGGGGCAATGGGGAGATGGGGAAAGAAGGAAAGGAGGAGAGGAGACACACCCATGCCATGCATTTAAAGCACAGGGCTTCCCCCCAAGAATCCAGGGAACTCTCATTTGTTATATGGGCACTGAGTTCCCAGGATTCTTTGGGGGAAGCCCTGTGCTTTAAATGCATGGCATGGGTGTCAATGTGACCAAAGAACAGGAAGAGAGGATTTGTGTGCGTTATAGGGAGGCAGAAGGAGTATTATATATTGCTATAGATTCTGGGGAGACCCCACACCTAAACCCTGGATGGAAATTAATAAATGGAAGGGTTTTGATGAATTGGGATATGGATGAAAGTACAAGCCATAGGAGCCAACTCTTAGGGCCTGAGGTCCCTTTGCCCCCCCCCCAAAAAATATTTGGGCCGGTCCTCCAAAAGTTGATGGGCATTGCCATTCAAATGGTGTCTGTGCACCACGTCATGTGATTGATTATGCGGGGGGAGAGGGCTTACTCGCCCCCAAAATATTTTAGTCAAGTTGGCACCCTGGTATAAGCTGGGCCGACTTAACATGACAAAAGGGGTTGATGGGCATCTGAGAGGAATCCTTTGGCCTGGGGAGTCAGATGGTGCCAAGGTGATGGGATGTATGTTTGAAGTGACAGGAAGAGAGTTTTAGCAAGGTGTTCTGGGAAGAAGTGGGGGAGAACAAGGTCTGGGATCCATCTTGGACAGCCTGGCTGAAGGCTGGCTGGGAGAGATGCCCTGGAGAGCTGCACTGCTGTAGGGGACAACCCCTCTTGAAATGACCAAGCTGTAAGATCTGGACTCTCTCCATGCAGACGGAAGGTGTAAATAGGTGAATAAGCCATAGTTCTTAAATCTATGAAAGTCTCTGCCACATCTTCAAATCTCCAGAGGAGCACAGACCCTATGAGAGTGCCCAGGACTCCTTGGGATCTCACCAACACTCGGCAGAGAGTAGGGTTGGCACCCAACTTTCGGAACAATATGAAGGAAGCAGAGGCTACGGTAGTCAGACTCATTGGGAACCTATGGGGCAGTGTCTCTGTGTGTGAATAACAGGCAAATGGGATTACTCTAGTCCAGGGGGTCAGCAAAATTTTTCAGCAGGGGGCCGGTCCACTGTCCTTCAGACCTTGTGGAGGGCCAGACTGTATTCTGAAAAAAAAAAATGAATGAATTCCTATGCCCCACAAATAACCCAGAGATGCATTTTAAATAAAAGGACACATTCTTCTCATGTAAAAGCATGCTGATTCCCAGACCGTTTGCGGGCTGGATTTAGAAGGCGATTGGGCCTGATCCGGCCCCCGGGCCTTAGTTTGCCTACCCATGCTCTAGTCCTCCACCCTCTCTTCCCAAAGTGATCATCCCATATAACTAGTTGCTGATCAGAGACAAGTCAATTTGGAAAAAACAGCAGCAGCCAAATACTTGGCCTCTGGCTTTGAGAGCAATTTTATTTGCTTGTTTTTAATGTCCTCAGTGGCTACATATTCCCTGTGGTGCACTACCAATGTATTAGAGCAACCGACCAAGGATTTGCTTTTGAGAGGGTGGGGTGAGCACAACATGGTTGATCATCTAGGCAGGACTTGTTTTTCATCCCCGCTGGACTGCTTTGAGCTGCAGTATCCCACTGATATGAAGGTCTGCAAGGGGGTGAGGGACCGTGAGTCTGCGTAACGGGATAAAGGCAGGTGAAGACAGATGCAACTTTCTCAGAGCAGAGGGCGAGTGGCATTGAATCCAAAGGTGCCTTTTTCTCTCCAGGGCTCCACTCTGGGGTGGAGGTGAGGGGGCACATCTTTTGGTCTTTTCAGAATGTGTAAATCTGAGGGAAAGACTGCTGTGGACAATATAAATCAGTTAGTTCCTATGGTGTCCCTAACATACTGATTTCTGGAGCAGTTTTGCAATTTATTGCAGCTTTCGGTGCTGCTGTTTTTTAAAGCTAGGGCAAAGGATGAATAATAAGAATAAGAATAAGAATAAAAAAAATTATTTATATCCCGCCCTCCCCAGCCGAAGCTGGGCTCAGGGCGGCTAACAACAATAAAACAGTACAATGTACAACACAACACAACACAACACAACACTCTAAAATAATTCATTATAAAATTAATTCAAATCAAACCAATGGCAACCATTGGGCCAGAGCTCCACGAAGATTGCCGAAGGAGGGAGTCAGGCTGTGCCGTGGCCAAAGGCCTGGTGGAACAGCTCTGTCTTGCAGGCCCTGCGGAAAGATGTCAAGTCCCGCAGGGCCCTAGTCTCTTGTGACAGAGTGTTCCACCAGATCGGAGCCACAGCCGAAAAAGCCCTGGCTCTAGTTGAGGCTAGCACATGCACATGCAGTAATGACAATCATAGCAAATGGCTCACATGAGGTGCTGGCTGAGGGACAAGACGAATGGCGGAGGCAGCACGTGACTTGTAGCGATGCACTTTTGAAAGGCAAGTGGCAAAGTCAGGCTCACACCGCAAGTGAAGAGCCCACTGCTAAAATGTCATGTCTTTTTTCACCCCCAATGTGAGTCATAGGTGAGGCGCCACCATCGGTTACGCCCCTCTCTGCTCTGTTTGCTACACACCTGGCCACTCTGTGAGCAGCTGCACAGAAGCACACTGAGCTGGAGGCTCTCTGCCACTTCCTGACGGCCGTGCACCAACCCTCTCCCCTGTGGACAGCAGCTGTCAGAGGCTGCCTGCACACAGAGACCTTGGAGTTGCGGAGGGCAAGTCCACCTCTGGTGTAGGCACAGCTGCAGCCAAGCAGTGGCATAGCTGTCAACGTTTCCCTTTTTTTAAGGGAAATTTTCTTATTCCGAATAGGATTCCTTGCCAGAAAAGGGAAAGGTTGACAGCTGTGAGCAGCGGTGAACACCAGAACCCATTGTGGGGACCTTGAAGGAGAAGGGGAATTAAGTCCTGGCTTGGGGGAAAGCAGGAGAGCATTTGCTGGCCCAGGGGAGAGGCGATGGGGATGGGTGGCATCAGAGAGAACGGAAAGCAAGAGGAGGACGCTGTAAAGTTCTGTCACTTCCCAAACTAGCATGGCAACAAAAGAGGACAAAAAAGTTTGGCATTGCCCGGAGAGAACAGAATGAGGCAATAAACCAGCCTCCCCAACCGGCTGTTTTCCAGCTTTTTTGGAATGCAACTCCTGTCAGCTCCAGCCAGCACCGTCACGTAACCCATGCAATATACCTTCTGCAGGCAAAAGTGCACGTCTGCACTGCAGATTAAAATCAGTTTTATAATCTCGTGTTCCTCCCTGCAAGGAATCCTAGGTGCGCAGGTGGGTCAGGGACTGATGAGAGAGAGTTCTGAGCACCTTTACAGAAAAGTACAATTCCAGGTCTGCTTGGGATGGAGAAAAATTGTCAAAAGAATGGCTCATATTTCCAAGTGCTGACATACTGATAGTTAGCTAGTGTGGGTCTTAAACTACTACAACTGCCATGGCTTCCTCTCACTCCCTGCCATTTGGCAAGGGTGCAGAGAATACTCTTAAGATCTCTCTAGATCCCAGGCCTCTCTACAAAGAACTACAACTCCCAGGGTTTCCAGCTGAGAGGGAATCACTGTTAAACAATGTTAAGTCTGTGGTGTGGATGGCCTCCTGGGGCTTCCACGGAGAATGTTCTACACTAGAAGATAAGAAAAGTCTTGCTGGATCAGGCCCATGGCCCTTCTTGTCCAGCATCCTGTTCTCACCAGTGGCCAACCAGATGCCCGTAGGAAACCCGCAAGCAGGATCTGAGCACAAGAGCATCTCTCCCCGCCTGTGGTTTCCAGCAACTGGGGTTCAGAACCGTGGAAGCAGAGCAGAGCCATTGTGGTTAGCTGCCCTTGATAGCCCTTTCATCCATGAATTTGTCCAGTCCTCTCTTAAAGCCATCCAAGTTGGTGGCCATGACGGCCTCTTGTGGCAGGGAGTTCCATAGGTTCTAGCAACCTAAAGCTTGCTGTGGGAGTTTCCATTGAAAGGGGCCATCCAATTGGCAGTGTCATTTGATCTCCCTTTACCATTCTGCAAACTCCAACTTTTAAAATGTAATTTAATTCCTTTGGCTCTATTTCTCCTGCACCCTTCCCGGGTTGTGCATCCCCAGTAAAGTGAGATTATTATTATGAATTAGCAAAACTCAGGGCTTCCCCATCTCTCTTGCACACTCCTATGTCAATTTGTAAACCTTTACTTTTACGTTATTTATTTCTGGGCTGGCAGCGCACATCTTCATATCTCAAAGCCAATGCTATAGCACTCATTCAGCTCGGTTTAGGGGGGAAAGGAGGGGAGGGATAAAAAGCAGATTGTTATTTACAAGTAGACCTCATAGCACTACTGGAGCTCAATGTGGGTTACCTTGCAATTCAAGGAAAGAATGCTATACATGTTGGCAGTTTCCTACTCCTGAAGCAAAACAAGATTTTTGTTGGATAACTCTCACAAACATTAAGCAAGTCTGTAAGTACTGCTGCTAGATCTTGTGGGAAGGAGGAAGGTGACTGAGTTTGTGCAAATGGTTGTAAAACTAAGACAGAGCTTGGGCCAAAAGGAGGAAGAGAACTTCTCTTTCTCTCTCTCATACACCCACACACCCCACAACCCCAACCATTCACAAACACAGGCTCTACACCGAATTTGTACTGGAGAAAAGCAAACAAACCTCCTATTCACTTCAGTGGGATATTGCACAAATGGCCCATGCACACATATTCCCGGCACAGAGCCCCAATCGAGATCTGAACCACAGTTGGCAGGCCAAGGACTGAAATGCACCCCCCCCCCTTCTCCAGGATCCTGATTTCCTTGCAGAGAAGGAAGGAAGAAAAAGCCCTCCCTGCACAACCAGCGCAGAAGCAGAGGAGGCTGGGCTGGGGCTGGAGGGGGATCCTGCCAAGGCTGCCTTGGGGGGCCTGCGGGCTTGCGCTTCCCTGTCTCTTACCTTGGTCAGCTGTGCGGAGCACGACCAAGACAAAGGGACAGGCTTTGGGTTCCAGCCAATGCAAGGATAACAACGCTGGGCCAGTGGCGTAGCGTGGGTTGTCAGCACCCGGGGCAAGGCAAGTAATTTGCGCCCCCTAACCCGTGGATTTGCGCCCCCTAACCCGTGGATTTGCGCCCCCTAACCCATGGATTTGCCCTAACCCCAGATGTTGCGCCCGGTGCGGCCCGCCCCCCCTGCACCCCCCACGCTACGCCACTGCGCTGGGCTGGGGCACAGATTCTGATCATGTGGAAGCAGTGGCGTAGCGTGGGGGGTGCAGGGGGGGCCGGCCACACCAGGCACAACATCTGGGGGGGCACGCGCTCGCACTAGTGGAAGAGACTCAAGTGCTAAAATCCACGGGTTAGGGGGCGCAAATTACTTGCCTTGCCCCGGGTGCTGACAACCCACGCTACGCCACTGTGTGGAAGCGTCACTACTAAGAAGGGAAGCTTCCCGACCAAGAGGCTCTGGTCTGCCGCCATGAGCGACAGCATCTTTCCCTCCCTGTTTGTGTCTCTTCTTTCCCTCAGCAGCTGACAACTGCATGAAAGCAAAATCTCAGGTACGTATAACCTCATTGGCTCCGGCTGCTCCTTATCCACCTGGAATTCCTAATCTTTGTTTGCAGCACCGAAGTTAATTGCCTTGGAGAAGAAGAGGAGGAGGAGGATGTAGCAAACAGGAGATTAAGACTCCCTCATCTCTGGTGCTGCCTTAGATGTTTCTTTCTGTTTGAAGTGTTCCTCTTCCCCCACCCCAGCCCTGGAAGCTCGGAGGGAAGCGGGGAAGTGCTTGCATGTGGAGCAGCAGCCAGAGAACAGATGAGAAGCTCGCTAAAGTAAGCAAATTCCCTAGGAGAGAAGCACAGAATATCTAAAGCGGTATCAGACATCTTTCTGTGGCTGCCCACACAGGCAATGAAAGGCTGCTCCCCATCCCCGGCGCACACGAGATGCTAATCTTCCCTGCCTCCCCGTCAACAGAGAGTTGATGCCGAATCTCATCAAAAGCAAATCTTTTAGAAATGAGTTTAAATGGTTTCTGCTCCTGCAAAACAACCGAGGAATTGAAAGGCAGCCGAGAGTTTTGTAAAGGCAAAGTTTCTATTAGCGTGTGGCCAGAGCGAGGGGTGTGGCCTCGGAAGAGGGGGCGGGGTTGAGGAAGGGCGGGGCTACGCATGGGGAGAAATTTTAATTTGCACTTTCAAAAACAATATGCTGAAGCACAGCTGTCCTTAAAAACTGGCACTTTGAAAATAACCTACAAGATGCATTATGAAAAATGCTCGCCAATAATGTGCATCTCAGGCAAACTTGCACACAAAAACATGAACATTAGGAAAGAGCTGCACTAAAGTGCTGACAAATTTTCAAGAGGGCTTTATGAAACAAAATTGACTAGTACATAAATGTGGAGAACCAAACTTAAGACTGCCAAAATGCGAGGGGGAGAGAAACCAAAACTGACAGTCACCCATCCCTAGCCATCCTCTAGCTGGCCCTGAGGAGGCTCCAGGACCAGATGGAGAGACCTGGAGGGGCACATTTGGCCGCAGGTCTTGAGGTTCCCCACCCCTGCTGCCTCAGGCAGAGTGAGGCATCTCCCCCTGTGTGCGAGTGGAAGACAGAGAAGCCACGGCAGCCCCCTCCCAGCTACGCCCACTGAGCCGCCTGGCTGCTCCCCTTTACTGCAAGGCAGAGCTGTGGGGGCCTCAGCCCTCTCTGCACCCGCTAAGCAAGGTTCAGCCAGGGGCAAAACTAGGTTTTATTTCACCCGGGTCAAAGACCCAGTTTGGCACCCCCACGTGCATTTGCGTCCACACACCCACAGGCTGGGAGCCTCAAGGGCACCCCTCTGGAGGCTTCCCCCGGGCCAAAAAGCCTGGCTAGCCCTCCGGAAGCTAAGGCTCTGGATTCAGCTGTCCAGTCTGGTCAGTGCCTGTTCCGGGGAGTGGCTGTGGAGTGTGGGCAGGGAAAGGCATCTTGTCCTTCACCTCAAGCAGCAAAATGTCTTGAGCCAGCCCTGGGTGGGTGGCTGGGTTTGCATGCAGAAGGTCCACAGCATTTCCAGGTAGGACTGAGAAAGACTCCCCGTGTGAAATCCTGGAGAGCTGCTACCAGTCAGTGTAGACAGCACTGAGCTAGATGGGGCAATTGCTCTGACTCTGATTAAGCCAACTGTCTGTGTTCCTAAAGGTCTCTCACACAGGCCGGGAGCTGGGGTTGGTTGTGGCTCCCTGCTGAGCACGTGCCCTGGAGGAAACCCGAGTTCACTGCTGTGTAATGTGTGAAATGGACCTTAGACCCAGTACAGTACAGGCAGGAATGGAATAAAACAAAAGGCTCAAGTTGCCTGCAGCAGTTTGGAACTTCTTCCCCAGCCATCCCCAACCTGCTGCCCTTCAGACTACAACTCCCATTTCCAGACAAGTACAGCTTCATCTTACAAACTGCCCCCTCACACAACCCCACACTGACCGGCTGAGGCAATCTGAGGAGCGCTGATTTCCCAGAGAGTTTGGAAGGCACCTGGTGAGGCAACTGGACTCCAAGACATCAGCTGCAAAAGAAGCAGGGACACACCATCACTCAGAGTTATCAGTGGCCTAAAAGGTCCCCATTTAAAAACGTAAATACATTATGCCATTAAAAAAAAAATCACGTAAAACATTAACATACAATGCTGACCTATCAGTAATACATGTGTGTATCTTCCATATTAAAAACAGCCACAGGAAGCAACAGAAAAAATACCAAGTGAAGCACTCTAAAAGGCTTATGTAAGTGCTGGCAAGTATTATCACTTGATGGCTGCAACCTCAAGTGACGACATACAAGTGTGGAGGAGCTACCTCTACCCAAACACTGTAGGCAGCATTTCCTTACCACCAGATCTATCCCCTCACACAGGCAAGACTTCCTGCTGGAGCCCGGCTACCCTCGGCTGCACTTCACCTCAGTGGAAGAGGCTGGAAGGCAGAGACAGCAGGCTGTGCCGGGAGGGGTGGAATTATGCATTGCACAGCACCAGAGGGCAGGGATGGGGAATCAGGTTGGTGATGCTTCCCTCGGTGAAAACCTCCTTGAATCCACACAACCAGCACTTTGTAGGGGAAAGTTTTAGCACCGCCTCTCTCCACACGTGCTAGCTCACTACAGAAGGAGGCACTTCTTCACACAGTTGGACTATAGAATTGGCTGCCACAAGATGAAAAGGCAATGAAAACAATGAATGAGATTCAAGGAGGATTAGACAATTTCATGGAGGATAAGACTATGGAAGGCTGCTAGCCATGACTGCTATGTTTTGCGTCTGCTGCGGAAGGCAGGGGTAGGCCTCTGAATACCAGCTGCTGGAAACCACGGTGGGGAGAGTCCTGCTCTTCAATCGGGAGAAAGCCGCACTTGCAGAGCTCAGGCGATGCTGGATTTTGGCATCAGTGTCGGCCCTTGAGGAAAGAGAACTGCCCAGGTAGGAGAAGTGGACATTCTCCAACTTTACACCAGTTGGATTTGTGGCGCTGCAGAGGGGTTGTTTTGTGCTTGTTGGTGCAGCACTTTGGTTTTTTGGATGCTGAGCAACAGGCCAAGCTTTTTGTAAACTTCTGCAAATATATTTAGGATGGCTTGGAGGTCATCCTCTGAGTGTGCGCACACTATGTTGTCATCAGGATACTGAAGCTCCTCTGGGCACCTCAGTGAAGGAATCTGGTCACTGGCGGGGGCCATCGCAACAGTCCTGTGGGGCGCCCTCCCCAGTCGGCTGGCAGCGAGTGCTATTAGTCCCTTACCAAGGGGGCAGGTGATGCGGGGAGCCAATGCAGCTCCTTTCCATATGCTACAACAGCAGCAAGAATACTCATCGCAAAGTATTGGAAGACACAAGATCTACCCACCGTGGAAGAATGGCAGATGAAAGTGATAGACTATATGGGACTGGCAGAAATGACCGGCAGAATTCGAGACCAGGGAAAAGAGATGGCGGAAGAAGATTGGAAGAAATTTAAGGACTATCTTAAGAAACATTGCAAAATTATTGAAGGCTAGAACGATGTTGATTTAGAAATTAAGGAGTTAAAAGCTGTAATGATTATGTGATTAAGAAAAGAAAGGTTAAAAAAGTACATAGAAATTAGGGAAAGGATTTGCTGAATTGACTTAATTAGAGAATGGAATACAGAAAGGGGAGGTATGAGGAGGTCGGGAAAGTAAGTTTTATGAATATAAGGGATGGAAACTATACCTGTTTTGTATGTGTGTTTTTTCTTTTTTGGATTGTATGTATTGTTATTGTTTTTGTTTTTATTGTTCTGTTTATTCTGTTTAATATAAATTCCTAAACTTTAATAAATATATTATATAAAAAAAAATGCAGCTCCTTTCCCAGGGTGCAAGGGAGCCTTGGCACATCTCGGTTTCAGCACCCAACACCTCCAAGTCGGGTTGCCTGAAAGTGATCACTGCCAGTTAGTGTTGGTAATATTGGGCTATATGGGCCAATGTTCTGAAGTGGTGTAAAGAAGCTTTCTCTGTTCTGCATTCATGTCTGGAACTCCTGTGCTCTTGTGCAGCTCCTCTTGGTTCCAGCAGTGCTTGACCTGGAGCAGCTCCTGCCTCCTGGTGGGTAACAGACCTGCCAACCTTGACAAGACCCAAGACCCACCAGGTGGCAGAGCTCTGCCTGGAGAATGGAGCCTGCCCAGAAGTTGGCTGTCCCTGCTGGCAGCTATCAGCATCCCACTCTTCCCACAGCTCTTAATAAGATTTTCCTTTCCCAACCCTTCTTTTATCTACCTCCTGATCTCTGTTCTGCCAGGGTCAAAGCAGCCACTAAGCTTGGACTGGGCAACCTCAGGACTCCTTTTCATGTCCCTCTCAGTCTCCCTCTTTCATCCTCTCGCACTCAGTTTCGCACTGCTGTGGTGGAGCACATCTGGCCAGGCTCATTAGACTGCACTTAACTGCATTTGTCACAGGCCTGCTGTTTGACTGCCAGTGCAGCTCCAACCCTGTAATTTAGTACCTGGATGCCTCTTTCTGTGTGGCTTAAACAATTAGGCGACTCCATTCTTAGGCTTGGAGGAGGGGGAGCCAGAGGGATGCAGCAGCTGGAGAAGGGGGGTGTGCCCGCATAGCCGCTTATGGGGAGGCGGGGAGCTTGGAGCAGCAGCAGGACCAAAGGCCCTCCAAATCCCCCTCTTGTCCTGGGCAGCTGGGTAGGCCTGCAGCATGAATCCCGTTGGGGTGGCAGTGAAAGACTCTCCCTGCAGTGTTGTATGGAAGAAGGGAAGGTGAGAGAGAGCCAAAGACAGTGAAGTGGAGGTGGGAAAGCAAATGAGAAAGAGACAAGGAGGAAGGGAAAGGAAATGCTGGCATAGTGGGAGGGCGGGGGGGGGGATGCAATTCAACTCAGTTCTCCATTGCAGGCAAACTGATGAAAATCCACACTTTCTGAAACAATATGTGAATTCTAACACAGCCTTCCTTTGAAATTCACACATTTCTGAAATTTGTCATGCAGTTCTCCAGCCAAGTAATGTGTAAAAAAATGCATATAAAATGTATAAAACAATGGAAATACCATATAAAAATCCATTAAGTTATGGAGAAACTGCTTGCAAAAATATGCATATTTATCAACATTGCAGAAAAACATACACATTAGGGGAAATTTAAATGTTTTTTTAAAAATGGAAATTGCTGTGGGAATGTGGAGAAATGAATTTAAGATTGGGGGAAATGAAGAAATCTGATAGATTTGTTCATCCCTCCATGACAGACAGGGAAACAGAGCCAGAACAGAGATCCAGGAAGCTATACTCAAAAATGCCATGTCCTGTAACATGGTGGCTTGTGAAAAGCTGAATCACAGAATCACAGAATCATAGAGTTGGAAGAGACCACAAGGGCCATTGAGTCCAACCCCCTGCCAAGCAGGAAACACCATCAGAGCACTCCTGACATATGGTTGTCAAGCCTCTGCTTAAAGACCTCCAAAGAAGGAGACTCCACCACACTCCTTGGCAGCAAATTCCACTGTCGAACAGCTCTTACTGTCAGGAAGTTCTTCCTAATGTTTAGGTGGAATCTTCTTTCTTGTAGTTTGGATCCATTGCTCCTTGTCCGCTTCTCTGGAGCAGCAGAAAACAACCTTTCTCCCTCCTCTATGTGACATCCTTTTATATAGCTTATGGAGTACAACAAGGAACTCAAAACCCAGGGACAACAACCACACGATAATTGTCGCTGTCAGGAATGGGACAGGGGAGAAAAGTATTGGAGTTTCTAATTCTCACTTGTGTTGTAGGAAAACTTGAAAAAATTGGGGGGCTAAAGGTGAAGACCACACTACAAGCAATGCTCAGTTGTCCCAGATGTTTTCTGGTTTGCCCTTGGATCCCAGAAAAGGGATGAGGGACTCCTTCACTCCATGTATCATTCAGCTATTTTCTGCTCTAAGTTGGCCCATATTGCTTCCAAATCTCAGTTGCAGAATTTGGGGATTCTGGTAGTAGAATTTGAGTTGACTGCACAGGTAATTTTGGATCCTCTTTAACTTGGTGTATGTGCTGGCAGAGCAAAGGAGATCAGAAAAGCACCATGAAGAGGACAATGGGCGGCCAATTCACACAGGGCACTTCCAGTTCCAGTTCCCTATGAACTCAGTGCTGCTCATCTCAGGCATGGGATTTTTTCACAACATCCACACAGCCTCCTCCTCATCAAAATGCCATTCCACATTCCATATCTCCTCCCAGTCCTCTCTCAATCTCGATTTACTGTTTCCATGGGGCTGAGTAACTGGATTTCCCCCGGAAATGGTAAATCTGCTTTAAATGGGAAAATAATATGGGAATGGCATACTGAGGAGGCCAATGCCATGTTGATGGTGTGCAAAACTTGCATGTGTCAGCAGCACTGAGCCCACATGAAACTCTGCTGTGTGGAAATGCCCACAGCAGACTCAAGTCGTAACAGCTTTTCCTAGACGTCAGGATCTAAGTTAGGAGGGCTGTTTGTCTGAATGGATAGAACTCTCTGCAGCAGAACTCAACCAAGGCAAGGAGAAGGGTTTCATACAACCTTCCTCCTGACATGCTAACTTTCTATGCAACGACAGGCTTGTTGCTTTTTCTGTTACCAAGCTAAAACATGACCCAGCTTATCTCATCTTCCAAGGGAATGCACTTTTTGGTATTCTTTCTTCACCTATGACGGCTAGACACTTGTGGGTTTGGAAAAACAAACAAATGCACCATTGTCGTCATGATGTTCTCAAGAGTGCCATCAAGGGAGAAAAAGCAGGGGTGTGTGAAGATGGACGTGTTTGAAAACAAGAAGTATGAAGGCAGAGCTGCAAGCCTCCTCCCTTTTTCTGAGCCAAGAACCTGTTAACAGTTCCCTACTCAGCTAGGTCTTTTCGTTGTTCTTGCAAGAAGCCAGAACATAGGAGCTTTCACCACAACAAGACACGGGATTTCCAGAAACTGAGGTCAACCTGGCATGAGGTGGGTGCCTTTGCTGTAATAACAGCCTGTGAGGTAGTTGGCGTGAGGCATCTTAATACCTGATGCAGAAAATCCAAAGTGGCCCACCACTCACTTCCCACGCATCAACGCAGGCTCAGTCCAGGAAGAGGTTCTGCTGTATGAGCCTCACCGAAATGAAAAAGAGCTGTGGAAGAAGTGTCCTTGGGCAGTTCCTGTCAGTGAGGCTCATTCAGGAAACCACCGCGTGATCTTCAGATATAGGGCGGTATACAAATTTAATAAATGGTGATGATAATGATGTACCAGTATGCCCACTCAAAAACCTTGAAATGTACAAACAAGTATTGAAAGTGGCTTCACATATAACTACCCCAATACCATAATGTATGGAGGCTCCCCTGGAGAGACTGATAATCCCATTGAAGCTTTGGTATGCAGAGTGTGGTTTGTGAATTAGGCTACAGGGTACACTTTACCTTTTGCAATCACTCATAGATAGATATGGGTGCGAAAAATAAGAAAATTGTTTATTATAGGAAGTAAATAACCTGCATAGAAAAGTTTCTTGTTTAACCCAGAAAAGTGAAAGGCAGCCATGCTTGCTCCTTTGTTCTCAGAGGAAAGATCCAGGGTGATCTCTCATCCCGAGGTCTGGGAGAGAAGTGTGAGGAGGTGCAAGTTGCCAACAGGATGCTTAACCGTCTAACCTTCTTGCAAGCAAATCAGAATGAATGCTCGGTAAACTGGCCGATGTCATCTAACCACCCCCAAACGCTGTGCAAACAATCCAGAGTGACAGCTCAGTGAACTGGGCCTCTGGAAGTGACCAGTGTCTGAACACAGAATACTCCACAATCACCACACAGGCCATGTGGAGCAACTGTCACACTGGGGCCACATTCAGTCAGGGTGCTGCCCATTAGCTATAGTAAGGCAAATGAGCCTGTGCACAGGCTTTCTATCCAGCTTTCTACCCGTACTTTCTATCCAGCAGGGAATCAAACACATACCTACCAAATTTGTCTGATGAAAATAGGGACATCCTATTTTTTAACAACAACAACACCACATCCTGTCCATCTGACTGAATAGCTTCCAACATATATACCATAAAAACATAATAAAACATTAAACATTAAAAAACTTCCCTATGCAGGGCTGCCTTCAGATGTCTTCTAAAGGTTGTATAGTTACTTATCTCCTTGGCTCAAGGGTCACGTAACTCCATACCCTTCAACATTTCTCCAAGTGAAATAGGGACGTCCTTATGGAAAAGCGGGACATTCAGGGAACAATTCAGAAACTGGGACGGCTTCTGTAAATTTGGGACTGTCCCTGGAAAATCGGGACACAGGGAGGGTCTGCAAACCATGGAATGACTGGCTTATCATGATGTCTGAACCAGTACGGTGGTTTGTTTCTCCCAACCAACCTCAAGCACTGGAGGCAACGCTAAGCCTGTCACTTTGTGATTTGTTTCCCTGCGAGGAGCTCTCAGTGTGAGTGCCCTTTCACGCAGCTGGCACACAAATTAATTTGCCCAAGCCGAGTTAATGGTCAGTGTTACGTGTGAACATGGCTCAGATCAGACTGTCCCTGGTCGAGGCTACTGACCTACCGCATGCCCCGACGGAGTCCCCCAGCAGTGTGCCATGGGGATAGCCCCACACTTCTTATTCATCTCCAGTAGTCAGACCCACAGGGTTTGTATTCAGAACAACTCAAGTCCAAACTTTTGTTCCTGCAGTTAGACAAATCTCACATGCCAAGTCTGGGGGAAGACTCTGCCTCAGGCTGGGGCTCAGCAGCTGCCAATCAGAGTATACAGCACTGGGCTAGTCAGTGGCTGCTAACCTTTGGGGGCCAATGGGCACAGTTGCAGACCGGAGAAACTTGTAGTGGACACACCAAACACATGACAACCTCGCATACTCCTTTCCAGCCTCATTTTAGCAGGGGAAGCAGAGCCTACAGGCAGCAGGGAAGGCTTGGGTGGGAGCACGTGCACACATGGGTGCCACAACAGCAACCTAAGGCTAGATGGATAAATAGTCAGACTCAGTGTAAGCAGCTGCAAATCTTCCTCAGGGTATTTCGCTGGCAGCAGTGTAGTATACAGAGTAATAAATTGACACTGGACTTAGACTACACCAGGGGTCAGCAAACCTTTTCAGCAGGGGGCCGATCCAATGTCCCTCAGACCTTGTTGGGGGCTGGACTATATTTGGGGGGGGGACAAAAAACGAATTCCTATGCCCCACAAATAACCCAGAGATGCATTTGAAATAAAAGCACACATTCTACTCATGTAAAAACACGCCGATTCCCGGACTGTCCGCGGGCCAGATTTAGAAGGTGATTGGGCTAGATCCGGCCCCCGGGCCTTAGTTTGTCTACCCATGGACTACACCTATTAAGCAGCAGGGGCCACTTTTTCCTGGGCTGATGGTTGCTGACAGGCTCTTAGGTTCTGAGGATGAGGGCTGCAGGGGGTTTGCACACAGCCACTCCTTGTGGAATCAGCGCTGCTCATGCCTTTGAGGGGTTCTTTGGGGGGGTGTTTTGCAACATCCAGACATCGTCATCTTCATCAAAATGCCACCCCAGGTAAGAGCACACACCAGACCCAA
This sequence comes from Podarcis filfolensis, assembly GCF_964270895.1. Classification (NCBI taxonomy): domain Eukaryota; kingdom Metazoa; phylum Chordata; class Lepidosauria; order Squamata; family Lacertidae; genus Podarcis; species Podarcis filfolensis. The sequence goes on along the minus strand of NC_139611.1, from coordinate 2,133,868 downwards.
GGGGGAAAGAGTGCCATAGGCAAGAAGAGAAATGATTTATGCACAGGCCAGAGGTCTTTTGCTCGTGTCTAAGTGTGGTTTAATGAGAAAGAACCCTAAGGAGAGAAAGAGGGGAGGGGGCAGTTTTGAATTTGCCCATCCAAAATCACCACCTCGAAAGCAGACTGAGCAGGCACAATGGCCACTGCATGGAGACTTGGACTGCATTGCCACTTAAATTACAGTAAGTATTTCAAAATGTGATCTACAACTTTAAATGAGGATATGTAAAACGTATGCAAACATGTTTCCCTTTTTGTCCTCTCTTTTGAAGATGTGTTTCCTTTGGGAGAAGCAATCCCCACTCAGCCATGAGGCCCACAGGGTGGCCTTGCACCAGCCACCATCTCTCAGACTACAACCTCGCAGGGCTGTTGTGAGAAGGAAATGGGGGGGGGGCGAGAACCATGTGACCACCTGGAGCTCCTTGGAGGGGGGGTGGGATATATTTATGTAAAGATGATGATAGCGCTGGTGATGCACAAGCAGCCAACCTTAGGAAGCCCACCTGCAGGCTCACTTTGGGCCAGTTCATGCAACAGGCAAAGATGGCACTGGCTGCCACTCATAGTAATGCCAGCACCGACCTCATGCGCCCCTGACTCTCTCCATCTATCTGCCGGAGAAGCGAAAAGCTTTGCACTCTGTGGTTCACCTCTTGAGTCATTAAGGTATAATAGTCTCAATGCACGGAACAGCAGGGGTGAATTTTCTGCCCGGAGTTGTGTAGGAGAAACAAGATCATTGTTGCAGCGCCTTTTGGATTAAGATGCATGAACCCGCAGCAACCACATAAATTACACCTACACTATGAACTTAAAATGCTCCCTGCCCACCAAACATCGTGCAGGAATTATTACTTACAGCAGCGGCCAGAAGCATGTGAGAGAAAATGCATCAGAAGAATGCCCCAGAGGTGATTCAAACACCGAGGAAGGGCGTGTGGCAGAGTCCTCCCAGGCTTGCGTTGTACCACCTCTGCCTTAAAATGAGGGGGGGAGGGGGGTATTTGTTGGAAAACAGCCCCCTCTCCTGCATCAAAGTTCCCTTGCACATGTTAAGCATCCATTTTTCCTTAAATATATACTTTTACATGTGTGGACAAGTTCTTGGATACAGAAGGACTTTCAAGTATTTTAAGTCCTCCCCATAAGCATCATCTGCGTTCAGTTCCTGTGTAGACCATAGAATCACAGAATTGTAGAGCTGAAAGGGATCCCAAGGATCATCTAGTCCAACCCCCTGCAAAGTAGGAATCTCAGCTAAAGCATCCATGTGTAAAAGGAAAATTCCAAGAAAATAGGAGCAAAACAGCAGCCTGTAGGCTTGACCTTTATTTAAAAGACTGTTGCAACCGGACTTCCAGCCACCCCACAGAAGAAGCAGGAAGAAGCCCCGAACAAAGGGATGCTTCCTCTTTTATACGGTTTCCCTTTTCCCATAAATACCTCAGGTGAAGCATCATGCATACATCACAGATACATCATACATATGTCACAAACAGGGAGGGGTTTTCTGGTAGAAACCAGTTTGTCAGGTTTGCCCCCAACCTCCCTGTTATGTACTGAGTTGAATAGGATTCAGAATGCAGCAGTCTGATTGGTCCTAGAACAATAGGATTCAGAATGCAGCAGTCCGATTGGTCCTAGAACAATAGGACCCAGAATGCAGCAGTCTGATTGGTCCACAGGAGCCACCCAATCCAGCTCCAGGTGGAAGTGAATCCACAACCTGATTGGCCTACAGGAGAACCCAGGAATTAGCCAATCACGTGGGGCCCATTGTGTAAATAATGTATATAAAGCAGACATTCTGGGGGAACTTCCATTCCTCACTACTATGAGCTGAATAAAGAGCATTAAATCCACACTCGACTCTGAGTATATTTCACTCCCTTACTCACCGCCATATACCCATCAAGTGATACAATAGGAATATTTATAAGTTCCTGGTTTTCCCCTGACTGAGGACCTAATCCATTCCTGGGTGGTTTGCCATTGTCCATGGGATGACTGCCTGTCTGGCACCCACCTGCCAGGATGCCAGTCTTGTGCAAGAGGCTGCTGTGTGCATGATCCCAGGTTTCAGGGATTATGGCTGCTCACATCCCAGACACCCCCCCCCCTTGGTAACCATTCCTTTCCCAAACAGAACAAATTTGGAATGGCGCAAATCCATACTGGAGCAATTTTATATGACTTTCTAAAGTTTTCCCAGTGAGCCAGTACATAAATACATTTATCAGTGAATTGTTGCATTTGTTGAATAGTGATAGGGAAAAACTGTGATGAAGTGTTTTGTGGGGACATTTGCAGGAGTGATGTTTTGCGTTTGGTAGTCGGTGTGTGTGTGATGTCTGCTGGAGGGGCAACCCCCCCCAACCTTTACATAAATTCCGGTAACACATGGCAGACAGCCATCCATCTTAACTCTAATGGCTGTAAGTAGAGATCCGTTCCCTGAGACAGGAAGTGCTTCCTCTAAGCAAGAAGTGTCCCACAAAAGAGGACACCCCACTCCAGTCTGATCCAGCAAGAATGTTTGGCCTCTCTGCCTTCGCCACAGGGATCAGCACAGCTGACATCCACTTTCAGGTGCCCGACACAGAGAGGCAAGCTGCCAGTCACCTGCAAAAGCATTTCCAGTTGGGCTGGCAATTGAGAGCTGCCTTTGGACCTGAGGGGCGGCTGCAGAGCCATCAGCGTCACTTGCTGACTCGGGCCTGTACACCTTGGGACACGGGCCAAGAGGGAGGCTTTGGCCCACTCCTGACTGCGCAGCTGAGCTAACGGGATGCAAGCAAAGAGCAGCTGGTTCATGTTCCTCCCCTTCCCCCGCGTGAATTCCAAACATCCTCTCAGTTCTGTCTTTACTATTATTGCAGCATTTGGGGACACAGGTGGTACCTTTTACCTGTTAAAGGCAGGGGTCAGCAACCTTTTTCAGCCGTGGGCCGGTCCACCGTCCCTCAGACCTTGTGGGCAGCCAGACTATATGGGGGGGGGGGAATGAACGAATTCCTATGTCCCACAAATAACCCAGAGATGCATTTTAATCTAATTCTACTCATTCTAATGAGTAGAATTTTACATTCTACTCATGTAAAAACATGCTGATTCCTGGACCATCCACAGGCCGGATTGAGAAGGCTATTGGGCTATCTGACCCACGGGCCTTAGGTTGCCTACTCCTGTGTTACAGCATTAAATTCATGAGTTGCTTTTTTGCCACAGAACAAAACAAATGCATTCATGAAAATCACAGCTGGGGGGGGGGGGATAGTCACCTGGGTTTCCCAGGTCTTTGGCACTCTAACCACTTGCCTGTGTGATACATGACACGTGAGAGAGAGGGGGTAGCGTGGTGAGAGAGATCCACCATGCCATGCACACTGGCGAAAGTAAGCGGAGTGCAGCTTGCCTCCCTCCCTGGGGGGCAGACAAGCACAGCCTGCCCAAGTGCTGCTGGGAGCAGGGAGTGTTCTCTGTAAATGCACGGCATTATCATCTGGCTGGATGTGATGTGAGGCAGGAAGGAAAGGGAGGTGTAGAATGTATTTCAAAGGCAGCCCCCGCCAATGTGCCCCCACATCCCCAGAGCCAGGGAGAGCTGGAAGCGGGACAGGGGTTGGCGGATGTGCAGGAGGGCTCCAAGGGCAAAGAGAAATGGCCTTTGCTTGTGCCTGCAGCCAGCTCCATGAACTATGAACCCCAGAATCTGCTGACTCTGATACATATGTGGATTCTAAACTTATAAACTTATCATACAATAAAAAAAGAAGGACGCTAGTTTGGAGTGAACCAAACAATGTTGGGTTTTTGAGTGACCCTGTGACCTCCGGGTTTGAGGGTCTATTGCCCCATTTGTGGGATGCTGCAAAAACACAGGATTTACATGAGTGGAATGCAAAATGCTGTAAAACATTTGCCAAAGTTTGGATTGAAAAGCATTAGATTTTGGGATCATAAACTCAAAATGGGGGCCAGTTTAAATTACTCTATTTGTAGGGTTCCGGAAAATCTGGGGTTTGCAACAAAACAATTACAAAACTTTGGCACCAGTTTTGAGGGGATCCCAGATTTTGGGGTTCATAGTTAATGAAGCTCCAAAAGAGCCGGGATCGCTCATAGTTGCAGTCTGCTCAGGGATGCGATAGGAGGATAACTAACTATGAAGCCCAAAGTTTGAGATCCCCTCCAAACCTGTCCAAAGTTTTGCACTTGTTTTGCAGCATTTTGCAGTGAAAACATCACAATTTGTAGCACCCCACAAACTGAGTAATCAAACACGGGGGTTGTAACTAACACCTGTGGGCGGGGCTTTCACTGCAAAATGTTGCAAATTAACTGCAAAACTTTGGAACAGGTTTGGAGTGGATCCCAAATTTTGGGGTACATAGTTAATGGGACCAGTGCTGGGAAAGGGGAGAAAGGGGGCACTAAGACTAAGATGTCAAAGCACAACCCCCACCCCAAGATAAGGCTGAAGTGTTTGGGCTTTAGACGACGGGGTGGGTGAGGTCACAGCAACATTCCCCAGCCCAGCAGACTTCAGATGTTCTATTTATTTACAGCATTGGAAGAGCAGGCCACATGCAACCAAGTAAGGCAAGACACTCCTGGCTTGCAGGCTTGCTGTCTAAATGAAAAAGCGACAAGAGAGGGAGAAGCAATTCAGGTGCCAAGTCTTAAAGTTACATAGCAACTTCCTATAATGTCAAGCTGAAAACGGTTTGGGTGCAGGAGGTGCCTGAGGCAGCTGGACTTCCAGCACATCGGATGGAATGTTTCGGATGGCAACCCCTATTAGCCCCAGCTAGCCCAGCTGTCCTCCTGCAGCCCAAAACATCTGGATAGGAGAAGCTGGAAAGATTTCTCTCCCTCTCCTTTTCTCATAATATTAGGGATACTCTATAAAATTTGTCAACAATCAATTTAGGACTTACAAAAGGGAATTCTGTTTTATTCAGTGGAATTTGTGAAACTCACCAGCACAAGGTATAATAAGACATTGTTTTTATTGTGATTATTTGCACTCATGATGGCATCAGGGTCGTTCTATGTTATCCCATTTTTGGTACCATTTGCCTGCAAATGTTTCCAGGAGGGAAACGCTGCTTTGTTTCCGACTGGTGCATGTGCCATAGCTTCCTGCTGAAATCCTTTAACTTTTTATACCACAAATGACCTGGTCAATTTTATGTCCCACTTTCATTGCACTATAGCCCAGGAGTGCTTCTCCATATGGCAACAAGGCAGTAATACTGGGAAAGTATCACAGAACAACTAATAAAGCAGAATTATGTGTGGACAGAATGGCACAAATCCATCACTAATGCCCTATTGGGACATGCTGCAGAATGAATATACCTGCAAAAACACACCAGTCTGGAGGGGGTCCAGGGTAGTTTTAAAAGAGGACTAGAAAACTTGAAGAGGAGAGGTCTACCAGGCTCTACCAGCAGAGGCGGGTTTAGAGGAGCATGGCACACTGGGCGCAGAGTCTTGGGGCGCTTCAGGGCATGCCACTACTGTGATGTAGAATGGAAGGCAAGAGGCGGGGGCACCAAATTTTGGTGTTGCACAGGGTGCCGCTGAAATCTGAGACCCCAGGGTCCGCCCCTGCTCCTAGCCACAAGAGACACTGTAAGTAGAAACACCAGATTAAGAGACAATCCACCCCAAAAGGGCTCTTGCCTCCATGGTCTGCTCTGGGTTTCCCAGAGATATCCGGCTACCCACAGCCACTGCTGGAAAGAGGATGCTAGGCTAGCTGAACCAAACGCTCTCCTGTTTCTGGGTGGGAAAACAGCCGAGACCAAATGTGATATTGGAGTTGGACACACCAAGGCATCAGGACTTCCTGAACATTGTGTGGGGACTCCATAGTAAGTTCCTGGTAATATTCTCTGAGAGCTGCTTTTCCTTAGCCATGCTGCAAATAGAGGGGTTGTGTGCAATGCCTGAACAGACACAGTTCTATCATCATCATCTGCTATGACACAAAATTTGGCATCCTGAGAACTTGAAGCTGTTTAAACTTTCTGTTTTTGTTTGTTTGAAAGTCAAGTTTGTAGTCTTCATTGTTTGGGGCGGGTGGGGAATCAGTTATGGGACATGCAGGGAGAATCTGGTGTAAGCTCAGGAACTAGAAAACTTGAGCAGGACTTCAAGTGAGAAAGGATGCAGTTTGTGCTATCAGCAGGCTGGTGGATCAAGGAGCCGGAAGGGAAGGAGAGGAGTCAGCCTAGATGCAGAATCTGGGCCGCAAAAGGCCCACAAAGGAGCTACCCAGGCTAAGGAAGCTTTAGAAATCCCCAAACCCCTCACAGAAATACAGTTTCCTCAAAGGCAGGGAAGCAAAGTTGCAGCATTCCATTTTGATGTGGTTTGAACATGCCATAGGACATAGGAAAGGCAATTTCTGGATGATGAAGATGGATATAAAGTCTGAGAAAGAGCTCCAATGAGCACGTCCCACAGACACAAGGGAATCTTCCTTCCAGTTTGCAATTGCAATGACAGACATGCAAGTCAGTGAACTAAATTCCTCAAATGCTTCATGCAACCTGTCCACTTTTTCCTTTTCTTTTAAAGCACTGCATGAACTTGTCACTTTAATAACCACCAGAAACAATAAATCATTTTTAAAAAGTGCAAAGCTGCCGTGAGGGTGGGAGTTAGCCAATCAGCACCAATCATAATCAATTTCTGCTTTGGATGTTCAGAATCTTTTGCTTTTCCAGAGCTCAACCGGGGGCGGGGAGGCAGGAATTGCATGTTTTGAACAAGGGGTGAAACTAGGGTTTATTTCACCCAGGTCAAAGACCCAGTGCATTTGCTCACACACACAGGCCCGGAGCCTCAGTGCACCCCTCTGGAGGCTTCACCCAGGGCAAAACACCCAGCTAGCCCCCGCATTGCCACGGCTCTGCTTTGAACAGAGCGCTTCAAAGCAGCCTCACAGCTCTGAAAGGATTGCATCCATCTTCACCTTTGCATCCATCAAATCTGCAAAACGGGCAATGCCCTATCAGGCTGGCATGACTAACCTGTGGACTCTCCAGGTCACAGACTATAAATCCCCTTATCCCTAGTCACACAAATCCCATTATCCTCAGTATGCACAAATTTGTATGCCACCCTTCATCCAAAGATTGCAGGGTGGTTCACAACATAAAAATACAAAAAGAGAATGCAAAATACAAAGAAACAAAAATGAATACCAAGTTCCACCCCGCAGGGGACAAACAATTATTTACAAGTCCGTTCCTCCTCAATCAACTTGGAGGGTCCTTTAGGCATAATAATGATGCTAGATATGCGCCAGCTTGCTACCACTGGCCACTTCAACCGACGTGTGGCTTGTTTGGCACACCAGCAGCACTGGACATCCTTTTCGCAAAGTCCTGATGCGCTTGGGAGATACAGGATCCCCTCCACCGCCCCCTGCCCCAATTGTCCTTAGTCAAGCAAAGGTGCTTTGGGGAGCCCAAGGCTGAGGACTTGCCCAATTAGCCAGACTTGCATCTTAAAACCAGTGATTAACGTTTTAGTGGATTAAGCATGCTAATTGATTAGTGTCCAGGCAGTGTGCCCTCAACTATTGGGAGCTCAAAAGGTGATGAATGGTGCCTCCCAACGCAGTCCCACCTTGGGCACTGCTGCCATCTAGTGGCAAGGCCTTCTTCCTGCAGTTGGGCTGCTTGGCTTACCTGGAAGAGCCACTGCAGGAGAGGCTGAGGGCAGTGGCAGGTGCCGTGGTACAGGGCGCCAAGGAAGCCGTCTTGGAGTAGCGCCATCTGGAGGGCAAATGGAGCGCTGGAGACAAAGAGGGGAAAGGGACGGAGTACTGAGGATCAATAGGGTTGTGAGCTTCCCCAACAACCATCACTCAAATCTCAACCCAGTCCCACAGGATAGGTAGGGCATCTTAGGAGATGGACGCAACGCAGGAAGCTGCCTTCTGCTGAGTCTGATCATGGGGCTGCCTAGCTCAGTACTGCCCACACTGACTGGCAGTGCCTCTCTGGGGTTTTCAGGCAGGAAACTTTTGCAGCTGCACCGGGAGACGCTGGGGGCTGCACTTGGGACCTCTGCATGCAAGGTGGATGCCTGCACCCCACGGCCCCTCCCCTGAAGCGCGGAGGCAGAAAGGAAACACAGAAGTGAACGAACTATGACAGCAGCTAAGAACCTCCACCTGCAGGGGCCGTATGCCTCTGTATTAGACCCTGAGGATGCATAGCAGGGCAAGACGTCACATTCACACTCCAGAAGCAGAGTACTGGGACTGCAGGGCCTGTGTTCTGATCCGACTCCACCCCGTGATGGAGGAAGCATCTGCAGCTAGACCAGAGAGGGCACAACTGAAAATGTTTCCAAATGGTTCTATATCTCGGCTCCCTAAATTGCAGAGGAAATTGTGGGGTTTTGACAGATGGAAAATTGGATGTCCTTTTTCTTTTTATTTCTTGTTTCTATTACAGTGGTACCTCGGCTTAAAGATGCTGCAGCTTATAGACTCCGCTAACCCAGAAATAGTACCTTGGGTTAAGAACTTTGCTTCAGGATGAGAACAGAAATCGTGCAGCGGCAGTGGCAGGCCCCATTAGCTAAAGTTTTATCTCAGGTTAAGAACAGTTTCAGCTTAAGAACGGACCTCCAGAACGAATTAAGTTCTTAACCCGAGGTACCACTGTATTTGCTTCTTTTTATCTTCTTTCTTCTGTTTTCTCTGCTCTCTTCTTTTATTTTCGTTTGGTGTTCTCTGCTCAGGGCCATTATTGGGATCCAAGCATCACACACAGGAAGGCAGCCCTGCCCTCCCCCCCCCCCCCCCCCGTGTGAGAGATGGGGAAGGAAATCCTGCCAGGGAGAGAAGCTGGGAGAAGAAAGGAAAGCTCCCAGGTGAGAAGAGCTAGGAGCGTCCAGCACTTTCTGTGAGGCAAGCATTTCAAGCAGTGCTATTTTTCTAGAAAAAGAGGAGCTGGAACTCACCCTGAACACTTCCCTCGTTCTCGTAGAACCTGAGAGGTGCCGGAACTGAGTTCCAGCAAGTTCCCACTGGGGAAAAAAGCCCTGGTTGCAAGCTACTTTTGAGACTCTGCGTTTTCTTTGCTTTTTTCTGTTTCAGTTTTTATTTAGATTAATTTATTTTATCTTATTGTATGATGAAAAAGCTTTTAAAAATCTTATTAAAAAGAAAAAGGAAGTATGGGGTTTCTGCTGGGAACAGGCAAACTCTTAGATTGGACTGTATTTGCAGACCCCACCTTCCCACTCTAAGAGGGTCTTGTGAATGAGCTGTCTCTGTGGCCAGAAAGGGGAACCTTTGGTCCTTGGGAGGCTGCAGGCTGCAGGCTGCACCCCCCCCCCCGCCGCCCAGCTGGCACCTCCCATGCTCAGGGATAAGGGGGCGTTGTAACCCACAGGTTCTCTCTTCTGCATGCTTTGTTCATTGATCAAAGGACACGGCTGCTCTTCAGAGAGGAGGAGTGAGGGGGACATAGCCTTCAGGAGAAGCCTTTCCCCCAGGCCTCCTTTTGACAAGGGGGGGGGCCTCGTGTGATTCTGTGCTAAGCTCTCCTGGGGCTCACAAATCCATCCGTCTAAATCAAGTTGGAGGTAAACAAAGAAAAAAAGCACCCCAGAAATGGAAAAAATCCCCAAGCCAGTCACTCCTTCAGAGCATTATTTCTAAACAACTCCTGTAAGTGAAAATAAAAGATGCAGGAAGAAGTCTTGTGCATTAAAGAGAAAACACAATTTAAAAGACACCCGGCGGCCCCCCTAAAAGCAGCTGTTTTTCAAATAAATCTTTCCAGAGCATTTGATGCCATACTTTTCTGGGACAAAATATATTTAAGCTGCTCAGAACATAATGATCCGTAGTGATGGTTCCCCCCCTGGGCCACGCAGGCTGTCATTCCGCTCCCTGACTGCGTCGAGGCAATTTGATGAATTTCTCCTCAGCAGGAATTGCTGCAAATTTGGAAACGAAAAGAGCTCCCGGTTCTGGCTTGCTAGGAAAAAAGAGTCTTTATTCTCTGAAACGCAGAGTTTGCATTCAGATTCACGCATGCAAAAGTGAAACGCAAACACATTTTTTTCTTTGTCGGATGGGTGGAGGAGAGGAAGGGTCCAGTGGAACTTTACTCCATGAAGAACAACTCATTTTGCCCCCAGAACCAAGGAATCAGGGGGCTCTAGGAATTGCAGCATAAAGTGAGTTGGCGCTGTCACAGGCACTAGCCAAGAGGCACCCTCCACAACTAGTCCCTCCACCCCCTGTTCCAAATATGCGGAATTTGGTTTCCAGAGCTTGCCCCAGAACAGAAAAGGGCACACATGTACTGAAAGAGGGGGGGCACTTTCAAAAGGGCTCTACTGTTCTTAAATGTTGAATCTGTTTTCCTCCAAACACAAAGCCAGCAAATTCTGCAGAGTATCAGTCACTTCAGGGTCATCCAGCTGCAACTCTTCTTTTAATTGCACAAAGGAAGATGAGCTGGTCTCCTTGTGCCCCACTTCCTGCCTGTCTGGAGGCCTCTCAATAGGCTGAGTGACTTGTCCGAAATTCCAGCTGCTGGGCTCGGGCTGCTCTGGCCTCCAATTCGCCTTGCCTGTCTCCCAGCCAGTCCAGCGTCAGCCCTTAGGGGAGCGAGGCTGGATCCTGACATAAAGGGGATTGATGAGCATGGAGTTACAAGGAAAGCACAGACTTGCCTCGTGTCGTTGGAATCCAAAGGGCCTTTGTCGGATAATGGAAAGGGCATTTAAATATAGGCCAGGTCAGAGGTTAATTGCGTGTGTGGAGCTGATGTAGGTATTAGATCAGCCTAGTCAGGACCACAGGCTCCAAAAGGCCAATTCTGCTCAAGGAGAATCCAAGAAGGAAAAGTGACTCGTGGGTGGGGGGGTGGTAGGGGTGGGGCTCATGAGACCCCAAATGTTGTGTGTGCGGGGTTGTTGTTGTTGTAGTAAAAGCGCTGAATATTACTTGATGAATTTCGGGGAAGTAAAATTGGGTGTGTGTGATCTGGGTTATGCAGTAAGGTATTAAATTTGGGGAAATAAATTAGGATGACTTTATCTAGAGATTCATGTGGGGGATATGAGTGCATTGAAGCAGATCTGATTTGGAGCGATCTGGGGTTGGGGTGGCAGATTAATTGGGGAATTCACCTAGGGTGATTTGATTGGGAAATTAGTTGGCTTGCTTTCTAGCCAAAGTTTCTAGCTTGCTTTCTAGCTAAAGTTACGTCTGTACCTATTAGGCGACATGTGCAAATATGTATCTAGGGGTCAGTGCCCTGAATCTCTTATGTACTCAGCAATGCCCCTACAGCCAGGAGAGCAACCTGGGGCCAAGGTAAGTGATGACCTGAGGTTACATATGTTTCAGGTTACATACACTTCAGGTTACAGACTCCGCTAACCCAGAAATAGTGCTTCAGGTTAAGAACATTGCTTCAGGATGAGAACAGAAATCATGCTCCGGCGGCGCGGCGGCAGCAGGAGGCCCCATTAGCTAAAGTGGTGCTTCAGGTTAAGAACAGTTTCAGGTTAAGAACGGACCTCCGGAACGAATTAAGTACTTAACCCGAGGTACCACTGTATAGGGATGCACACAGGGTGTGCCCAGGCACAACCTAATGTTTCAAAAAGATTTGGGGTTTGTGGCAAGGAGCATGTACTGGCAACTCGGCTCCCTTAGTTGCCACGACTTGTGGGGAGTGGCATGGGGACAGCAACAAAGGTGGAAGGGAGCGGGCGGGAAGCAGAGAGAGACACAGAAGAAGAAAAGGGTTCTACCTAGAATCATAGAATCATAGAGTTGGAAGAGACCACAAGGGCCATTGAGTCCAACCCCCTTCCAAGCAGGAAACACCACCAGAGCACTCCTGACATATGGTTGTCAAGCCTCTGCTTAAAGACCTCCAAAGAAGGAGACTCCACCACACTCCTTGGCAGCAAATTCCACTGTCGAACAGCTCTTACTGTCAGGAAGTTCTTCCTAATGTTTAGGTGGAATCTTCTTTCTTGTAGTTTGGAACCATTGCTCCGTGTCCGCTTCTCTGGAGCAGCAGAAAACAACCTTTCTCCCTCCTCTATGTGACATCCTTTTATATCTTTGAACATGGCTATCATATCACCCCTTAACCTCCTCTTCTCCAGGCTAAACATGCCCAGCTCCCTTAGCCGTTCCTCATAAGGCATCGTTTCCAGGCCTTTGACCATTTTGGTTGCCCTCCTCTGGACACGTTCCAGTTTGTCAGTGTCCTTCTTGAACTGTGGTGCCCAGAACTGGACACAGTACTCCAGGTGAGGTCTGACCAGGGCAGAATACAGTGGCACTATTACTTCCCTTGATCTAGATGCTATACTCCTATTGATGCAGCCCAGAATTGCATTGGCTTTTTTAGCTGCCGCATCACACTGTTGGCTCATGTCAAGTTTGTGGTCAACCAAGACTCCTAGATCCTTTTCACATGTACTGCTCTCAAGCCAGGTGTCACCCATCTTGTATTTGTGCCTCTAATTTTTTTTGCCCAAGTGCAATACTTTACATTTCTCCCTGTTAAAATTCATCTTGTTTGTTTTGGCCCAGTTCTCTAATCTGTCAAGGTCATTTTGAAGTGTGATCCTGTCCTCTGGGGTGTTAGGCACCCCTCCCAGTTTGGTGTCATCTGCAAATTTGATCAGGATGCCCTTGAGTCTGTCGGAATCAAGCCTTCAGTCAGAGGAATTGGCCACTCTCCAGGTGCCCGGCTTGGATTCCTTGTTGATCTCCCCCGTCTCGGCTCCCGGCAAGACAAGGCCAGATCTCTATCGGCCGATCCTTCTCAAACGTGAGAAGAACACAACCACTCCCTTGCCATCCCCAGGGAGGGGAGAGAGACAGACAGAAATGTATTTACATGCCTTTATTTCTGTCTTTCCAACAGTACAGAGAAAACGTGTCTGCACTCTCTTAACACCAACAGCAGAGAGAGAATAACTCCTCCCATGTACTTCCAGTACAGGGTCATGTGACACTGTGAGCTAACATCCGGTGCTCAGTGCACAGAATAGACTGTCCCTTGTTCCCACGGTACAGTCCCAAAACATCAACATCCTGTTTGGCTTTCCAGCCATCTGGAGCACTCAGCAGCATTGCTCCTTTTTCGTAACAGAGTCCATCATCCAAGTCGTTGATAAAGATGTTGAATAAGACCGGGCCCAAGACAGAACCCTGTGGCACCCCACTAGTCACTCTTCTCCAGGATGAAGAGGAACCCTTTGGGTTCGGTCAGTCAGCCAGTTACAAATCCACTCAGTGGTAGCATAGTCAAGACCGCATTTTACCAGCTTCTTTACAAGAATATCATGGGGCACCTTGTCAAATGCCTTGCTGAGATCAAGGTAGGCTACATCCACTGCGTTCCCTTCATCTACCAGGCTTGTAATTCTGTCAAAAAATGAGATCAGGTTAGTCTGACATGACTTATTTTTCAGAAATCCATGCTGACTATTGGTGATCACAGCATTCCTTTCTAGGTGCTCACAGACTGTTTGCTTAATGATCTGCTCCAGAATCTTCCCTGGTATTGATGTCAGACTGACTGGGCGGTAATTATTTGGGTCCTCTCTTTCCCCCTTTTTGAAAATAGGGACAACATTTGCCCTCCTCCAGTCTGCCGGGACTTCACCTGTTCTCCAGGAATTCTCAAAGATGACTGCCAGTGGTTCTGAGATCACATCTGCCAGTTCTTTTAATACTCTTGGATGCAGTTCATCTGGCCCTGGAGACTTGAATACATCTAAACTAGCCAAGTATTCTTGTGCTATCTCCTTAGTTATTCTGGGCTGTGTTTCCTCTGCTGAATCATTTGCTCCAAATTCTTTAGGTCGGGCATTGTTTTCTTTATCGGAGAAGACTGAGGCAAAGAAGGCATTGAGGAGTTCAGCCCTTTCTGTGTCCCCTGTTTGCATTTCACCATCTTCTCCTCTGAGTGACCCCACTGTTTCTTTGTTCTTCCTTTTGCTACGAACATACCCATAAAAGCCTTTTTTGTTGCTTTTAACCTCTCTAGCAAGCCTGAGTTCATTCTGTGCTTTAGCTTTTCCGACTTTGTGTCTACACGTGCTGGCTATTTGTTTGAATTCCTCTTTGGTGGTTTCCCCCCTTTTCCATTTTTTGTACACATCCTTTTTGAATCTTAACTCAGTTAAAAGTTCTTTAGATAGCCACCCTGGCTTCTTTAGGCACCTTCCATGTTTCCGTCTCATTGGTATTGCCTGAAGTTGTGCTTTTACTATCTCCCTCTTAACAAACTCCCAGCCATCATGAACTCCCTTTCCTTTTAGTATTACTGTCCATGGGATCTCACCCAGCACTTCCCTAAGTTTTATGAAGTCGGCTTTCTTAAAGTCAAGAAATTGAGTCCTAGTATGCTTGGCTGCTCCTTTCCGCTGTATAGTAAACTTCAGAAGAGCATGATCACTCGCGCCTAATGATCCTTCCACTTCTACCCCACTAACCAGGTCATCAACATTGGTTAGGACCAGATCTAAAATGGCTGTTCCTCTTGTTGCTTCTCCCACTTTCTGGACAATGAAGTTGTCTGCAAGGCCAGTGAGGAATCTGTTTGACCTTATGCTCTTGGCTGAGTTTGACATCCAACAAATATCCGGGTAATTGAAGTCCCCCATTACTACTATCTCCCTTCCTTTTGCATGCTTGGCCATCTGTTCCAGGAAGGCATCATCTATGTCCTCCGTTTGGCTTGGGGATCTATAGTAAACTCCCACAATGAGGTCACTGTTATTCTTCTCTCCCTTAATTTTGACCCAAATGCTCTCACTTTGGCTTTGAGGTTCTAAATCTTGGATCTCTTCACAGGTATACACATCCCTGACATATAACGCCACTCCTCCTCCTTTCTTGTCTGGTCTGTTTCTCTGAAATAGATTGTATCCCTCCATTATTACATTCCAATCGTGGGACTTATCCCACCAGGTTTCAGTGATGCCTATTATGTCATATTTAGTTTGCTGTACCAAGAGCTCAAGCTCATCTTGTTTATTTCCCATGCTTTGCGCATTAGTGTACAGACATTGAAGTCCATTAATCATTCCCCCGTGTCTCTTATTTAAGGATTTTTTCCTCCCACCACTAGGTCTGCGTGCTGTTTGCTCCATTCGGTCTATGACATTTGGGTGATCATCTTCATCAATTGATAGACTCCTACCTTCAGGAGCACTGTCTCCCTCCCCCACATTAGTCAGTTTAAAGCCCTCCTGATGAGGTTTCTGAGATTTTTTGCAAAAACATTCCTCCCAACCGTTGTGAGGTGCAGCCCATCGCTTGCCAGAAGTCCATCTTCAAGAAACTGCATTCCGTGATCTAAGAATCCAAACCATTCCTGTTTGCACCATTTGTGAAGCCAGTTGTTCACTTCCACTATTTTTCCCTCTCTCCCTGGGCCACGTCGTTCAACTGGGAGGACAGATGAGATGACAATTTGTGCATTTAATTGCTTCAATTTCCTGCCCAGAGCCTCGTAATCTCTTTTGATCTTCTGGAGGCTATTGCTTGCAGTGTCATTGGTTCCCACATGAACCAAGAGGAAGGGGTATTTGTCAGTGGGTTTTATGATTCCTTGCAGTCGTTCAGTTACATCTTGGATCTTAGCCCCTGTGTCTGTCTCTGGAAGCAGTGGTAAGGGAGGAGGCCGCTTGCAGAGTGGCTGGGGAAACCCAGCCAGATGGGCAGAGTAGAAATAATAAATTTTTGTTGTTGTTGGCACAGACAGAAGCTGCAGATCCATTCCAGCCTTTTTCTTCTGCCTGTGTCTGTCTCATGGCTCTGTCTCCACCTGAGCTCTGTTTGCCACCTTTTGTGGTGAGATATTTGTGGGGGTGAGAGGCTGCTTTTATGGTATGCAAGCAAGGAGGAGGAGAAGCCCCCCCCCCGCCCTTGGCCCTCCAGATCTACCTGCCCCTGGTCAGCTTGGCACAGCTCCTTTTCTCTGCAGGAAAAATTCTGTTTTGACTTCTTGACTGCTCCTGTTGTAGACGTTTTGTTAGCTTTTTGCCCCTTTACCTCTTCCTTGTCCTTCTTTGTTTGTCTTGCAATTTCCCCCCATTCTCTCCTTTGTTGAACTAAATAAATTCCTTGGGTGCACATGCTAATGAAATGTGCTGTGCAAGCCTGTGTAAATGACAGAGTGGGTGTCGGGACTTGAGGGGTGTCAGGAGGGCATTTCCATGCAGAAACGTCCTAGTCCAGGGCACACAACCCAAATGATACTAGAAAGGGAAAGACGGCCGCCGTTGTAACAATGCGGCTTGTTTGCATGTTGGGTGCTCAGTCACTGCCAGAGCTGAGTGTCCAGTGGGAGCCAGGAACCAGAGCAGGCCAATGTCTCCATTTCAGTTTCTTGTTTTTCCAATCCTAACTTCAGTTTTCCACATTTTTGCACTTTCCTCAAGAAAATCCACCAGCATTTTAGTGCAAATTTCTCCTAACATATGCATTTCTGCAAGCAATTATTCTATCATAATTCATTTTGCATACTATTGTCACTAAGAGATGCATTTCAATGTACACTTCCCCTAACATGTGTAGTTTGGCATACACTGTTTGATTGGAGAAGTGCGTCACAAAATTCGGAGAAGCATTAATTTTGAAGGATCGCTAAGCTTCAGTTCTGTACTGATTGGGGAAGGATGAATTACATAGGTTTGCCTTTATCACCCTTTCTAGTTGTGGGCTTCACTTCCCAAAATGCCTCTTTGACCTGTAGCCACATAGGGCACCTGCGCAAAGAACCGTGAGCTCCTGGTTGTAGCCCTGGCAGCTCCTGGCAGAAGTGCTGAGGAACTGCATTGTGGGCAGAGCGTTTATAAAAGTTAGGCAGCACCATCTGACTTATTTTGTTGGTCTGATGCAAAGCTGTTATGTACTGAGTTGAATAGGATCCAAACTGCAGCAGTCTGATTGGTCCTAGAACAATAGGATCCAAAATGCAGCAGTCTGATTGGTCCTAGAACAATAGGATTCAGAATGCAGCAGTCTGATTGGTCCTAGAACAATGCAGCAGTATGATTGGTTGGCAGGAACCACCCAATCATGCTCCAGATAGAAGTGAATCCACAACCTGATTGGCTTACAGTAGAATTCCGGAATTAGCCAAACATGTGCAGCCCATTGTGTAAATAATGTATATAAAGAGGGGACATTCATTCATTCGTCCTCACCACTATGAGCTGAATAAAGAGCATGAAATCACTTTGCGACTCTGAGTATATTTCAAAAGCTTTCCTAATTTTTCATGTTGGTGACACAGTCTTAAGACATGCATTATTTCGCGACACAGCAAATCAGTTTTACTAGCAAACCAGAGTTCAAACTAACCCCTTTGCAACCCTGGCAGGAGCACGGGGAGCTTTTGCGCAACACACCTACACACTACAGCCGACACATTAACATGTCTCAACACACAGTTTGGAAAGCGGTGACTGTTTGGCTGGAGCCTGGCAGTGACAGACAAGCTCAGTCTCTGTCCAAGTTCTCTCAGATGCTGCTGAAGCTCCTACGTGGTAAGAGACAGATTATCACTGGAAGAAGGGAACGTGAACTGGAAATGCCACTGAGGATGGTCCAAAAAGTACAGCAATCTAGCCTACAACCTGGCAGCCACATCCACACTCAACCTAATTTTATGCTGCCCCCAAGACCTTCTGAAACTGCCCTGTTCTTGCATCCTATCACAGTTCCTTCCTTCCTGTAAATTTTCTCCTTACTCCTTGGCTTATTTTCTTTTTAAAATCTTCTTTTTTTACCTCTTCCTATGTAATTTTAGAATGATTGGCAGTATTTTATTTGATAAAAATAAATCAGCGTGTTGCGTTTTCTTTCTTTCTTTTTACCTCTTTCTGGGTTGCATGACGAGAAAAAGAAATTTCTCCCCAGCTGTCTGAGAACAAATTGGTAGGCTTCCGACATATATATGTGTGGGTGTGTACAGCTCAGTGAAGCCATAAGGGAATTACCTTCACTTGTTTTCCAGCACTGGAGCTATTTTGTTCTGTTGTATCAAAAAATACAAATATGAAAAAATCCTCTGTATACTCAAGTGTGACCCCATCAAACCCCGTGGGGTTTACTGCCGGGTAGACCTTTAATCTGAGAAAGACACAGTGAACACTGAAGTGAGACAATCTTTATTCTGGATTAGTTAATCCAGAACACCTTGGTCTGCTGCCACAGCAACTGTCCCTTGCAGAAAAACAACAGCACAGGCTTATATGAATGAGCACATGTGAAACTGACACGGATGGATCCGTCCATCTCTTGGCTCAATCTTCATCGCATGCAGAGACAATATGCTTGTGCCTTTGATTGCACAGGAGCTTTGAGACAGGATGGCACAGGTTTTTCTGCAGTGCCCATGTGACGCCATTGGGTTCAATGTGGCAGCCCGTAGTTTCCCCCTCATATAATCCAGATTTATCCTTTCTACAGAAAATTAAGAACGCCTGCTGGCAACACTGAGCCCCACCTGGAAGCACACTATGGGCAGGCTGGACTGCAACCAGAGTGCTTCCTTTCACTCTACATGCATGTTTCACGCATGTGCCTTGCCCATGTGCTCATTTGTATGGGAATATGTGCAGCACAAACTCGTGAATATTCTAGCAGAGCTGCAAAAGTAGGTTACCTGTAACGCACAGCATCCCTATGATAAATGGCAATTGAGAGGGCCCCCCCCCAGAGCACAGTGGAGCCTGCGCCAGAATAACAATGAAGTGACTGCTTTGCTCAGCTCCAACCAAGCAGGGTGGTGGCGGGGGGGGGGGAGGGAAACCGCTGCACTGAACGAGATTCTGACAGTAATTAGCCCGCATTGGCTCTGCTAATTGGAGGAGCTGCACGGCACTGTTGGAAGCGGAATTGCAAGGATGTCAGACAAGAGGGGAGTTGTGCGGTTGACAGAGGGAGGGCAGGAGGGATGCACACCCTGAATCAGGAACATCCGCTGACAGGCACGAATGTCATTTCTACCCACCAAGACAGGCAAAGGAAATGCCAGCCACTTCCCTGGGCAAAACCTCCATGGAAGGAATCAGGTCCCAGCTGCACTACGCATTTAAAGAGGCATCCTGCCACATTCAGCAGTTGTGGGTTTCCCCAGAGACGCCTGGGAAGTGTAGTTGTTAAAGGTGCTGAGAGGTGTTGGGAGACAGCTTCTCCCTTCACAGAGCTACGTTTTTCAGAGTGGTTTGTCAATCAATCCTTCTTTGCAGAGAACGATGGGAACTGAACTGAACGATGGGAACTGTGTGCTCCAATAGTGGCTGGCCACTGTCAGAGGCAAAACACCAGGCTAGCCAGTTCTTTGATTTGAACAGTTCTTGTTGCATTAATAGACCAAGCTAAACTGACAGTACATTAAGTCTGCTTCTGCCATTTTCCTGTCTCAATTGTCTGAAAAGGTTCTTTACAACTCCAGAAACAAGACTATTTGGTATGTGAATCACCGCCACACTGTCATGGAAACCCACGGACTTGCAATTTCATATGCCCATGGCCCCTGCAGAACACAGTTGCACAGCAGTGTTACTGAAGAGGCAAGGTGCTTTTTAAAAGTTGGTTGCCTCTTCTGCATATGGTGAAAACTTTAAAGAGCAAAATAAACTCTTAGCATTTTCTTCTGTTTCCACCAGGGCCTTGGGGGCTACCTAAAAGAAGACCAGGTTTTAAGGGGGGCCACACCACAGCTGGAGAGATTCAGTTCCTCCACTGAAGGAAGAAGGAAAGAAAAACTTTCCATCTTTGCAAACTGAAAGTATGAATCTGCGTTCTTGGTGGAGGCCACTCGGATTCCCACTTCTGCCCAATTCTTCACTGCTTCCAAATTTCACCAAGGCTTAATGTGTTCACCAGGATCCAGGCCTCACTGCTGCCCCAGCAAAGCAGAAGGCCATTAGTTATTCATTCTGATGCTGAAATAATATGCTGGCTGGCGACACAGAGGCAAGAGAAGCAGAAGCAAACCTGAGCTGTTTTGAAGCCAATTATCACGATGGCCGCAGGACCCCCATTTCCAGCAACAGAGAAAGCAGCATTGACCTGGGAAGATCATCTGTGTCCACATCGTTCAAATCACTCACTCGAGCGAGTAAAATGCTCAGCAAGTGGCAGGCAGGCAAGCAGGCAGGCAGGCAGGCAGGCAGGCGGGGGGACAGGAGGCTTCTTCTGGAAGAGACGAGAGCAACTTCTGCCCCACGGGAGGCTGCGAAAGATGAGGGGTCAGGCCATGTGATCAGTAAGAGGCAGTGTTCCTCAGCGGAGAGATGTTTCAGTCAAGGAAGTTCCAGGCTCATGCCCCCAAGATCCACAGGTGATCTTCCTCCAGCTTCTACTTCCACAATAAGCATGGCAGGATCTGTGGGGACGCTCACTCTTGAGGAGGGGCGAAGGTCTGAGCAAAGGAAGGGTGGGCATTTCTGGTTCCCAAGGCAAGGCATCTTTGGGGGAGGTCATCGTGTGGATTCAGGACCATGGCTAGTGCTCCTGCAACTGAGGCCTTACCTCCATGTCTCAGCAAGGTCCTGCAGCCATAGGCTGAGCTTTATAGCAAAGCTAGGGAGTCGCTTACTGAAGGACCAGCCCTGCTGCCTCCTGATCAGCCACAGGACCAGCACTGACATTGGCTCCTTGGGGGTAATGGGGTTCCCAGCTGCGAGGATCTTTCCAAAGGGCTCTCTTGGTCCCCCAAGGAGTCTGTGTGTCTCTTTGGGGGGGCTGGGGGAACGGAGGCAGGCTCTGATGTCCGTAGACCGACACGGGGGGAGGGCCAGGTAATGAATCCATCTCCTCTTTGGAGTGGAGTGACTAGAGGACTCTATCTCCTCTTTGGAGTGCAGTGACTAGAGGACTCTAACTCCAAGGAGTCCTGGATCAAGGCCATGGCGAAATCTCCAGTACCATACCAATGTATACTGCTCCTCAGAGGTGGATTTAGAAATAGAATCCCCTGCATTTTGCAAGAGTGGACTAAGGGACTGGCCTAGTTCTCACTGAGGTGATCAACTTGTGCCTGAGTTACACCATTTCAGACTGCAGGCAGAAGGATAATATGATGGAAGCCACACGGAGAGCCAGTGTGGTGTAGTGGTTAAGAGTGGTAGTCTTGTAATCTGGGGAACTGGGTTCGTGTCTCCGCTCCTCTACATGCAGCTGCTGGGTGACCCTGGGCTAGTCACACTTCTCTGACGTCTCTCAGCCACACTCACCCCACAGAGTGTTTGTTGTGGGGGAGGAAGGGAAAGGAGATTGTTAGCCGCTTTGATACTCCTTCGGACAGTGATAAAGCTGGATATCAAATCCAAACTCTTCTCTTCTTCTTCTCCTTCTCTATGGGGAGGGGTGGGTGGGAATCCCTGCACATAGAAAGCTAGCGTGTCAAAGAGAAGTCTAGGCAGGATCTCTTCTCCCTGGCATTCAGCTATTCACTGACCTTCAGGCTGAAATGGTACAGACCAGGGACAGGTTTGACCCTCTCAGTGAACACCAGACCTACATCAACCGGCCTCCTGCACCCTCTGGCCTGAAGCCGTGACTTCCTTGAGGCCCACAATATATTCTTTACCTTGCAGTTGAACAGAGAACTCACCCAAAGAAATATCTTTCTAGCTGATTCTGCGGTTTCAGCCGAACAGTGTCAAGGGTCAAAGCCGTCCTCAGGTAGGGAGGCAACACGAAGATGCCTTCGCCGGGATGAACAGCTGGGATTGTGGCCTGGCTGACAAGGAACTGCTCCAGGAGGAACCTGGGAAGAGGAGGAAAACCAGCCTTTTAGAAACAGCTGCAAGAAGGAAATAATTACACTGGCTTTCAAATGGGAAACTGTGAGGCAGGAACATAGGAAGCTGGCTTGTGCTGACTCAGATCCTGGAGGAGAGAGCTAACGGCGGCTCCCAGCCATGATGACTCGGCTCCCAAATACCACTTGCTGGAAACCATGAGAGGGGAGAGGGCTGCTCTTGGGCTCAGGCTCTGCTCCCTGGTTTCCCACAGGCACCTGGTTGGCCACTGTCAGAACAGGATGCTGGGCTAGAGGGGCCATGGGCCTGATCCTGCAGGCTCTTCTTAGGCTCTTATGTCCCTTGAGCACAGCACTCTATGGTGGTAGCAGGTCTCCAGGGTTTCAGGCTTTCCCAGGGACCCCTTCCCAGCTGCGGCTGGAGATGCAGGGATCTGGGGTGTCTGTATGCTCATCAGGTGCTCTGCCACTGAGCTCCAAGGCACAGGGTCACGGATACAGGACGCCTCTCCTCAGCTGCACAGAGGCATAGGAAGGGGGTGGCGGTGGGGCAGGCCGCCCCGGGTGTCAACCCTGAGGGGGGGGGTGACAAAATTATCAACAATTACCGCCCTCCCCTCCAAGAGGTGGGCAGGGTTTGCAACCCAGGTCCCGGACGCCACCCTCCTTGCCTTGGGGTCTTCGCCCTGCCCCCAACCAGCTGGCCAATTGGCTGCAGGCTGCAGGCTGGGTGAAGGAAAGGAAAGGGCCGGTGCTGCTCAGCCCAGTCTCATTTTGTTTCCCTCCAGACTGAGGGCCTGCCGAGGCCGAGGACACTGCCTGTCCCGCGCGCCCCCTTTGGGCCCCGATCCCCCTCCGAGAAGCCCCTGCTGCCTCCGAAAGTGGAGCACGCGGGACAATGGCACCAGCCCCATTTTGCCCACACGTGGCACTGGGAGGAGCAGCACAGCGCAGCCCTGGGTGCTCGGCAGGCTGGCCTCCCCTTTGCCCCCAGTCTCCCCTCCCTGTAGGTAGCATTTATTATTCCAAAAATGAAACCTTCATCCGGTTGTAAAAATTAAGATTATACCAGCAAGAATGAGTCTTTCTGTTAAAAAAAAAGTGATTTAAATCGAGTCTTACTGACTAGTAATTTAAATTGTGGTTTAAACTGTGATTTAAATCAAATCCACCCTGCTCACCCAGCTTTGGAAATGTAGCACAAAGGGCTGTGTTGTGCTTTGGCCTACCCTGTGATAGTCAATAAACCTGACAAAAGGGAGATTTGTTGGTGGTTTGTCTTGTCCAGCCTCCTAGTGTTCAGCCTATTCTGGAGCAGGTTACACCACCCTGGCCTAAAGGGATCAGGTTTGTAATCTGAGAGTGCTCTTGGATCTGGCATTGTCACTGGAGGACCAAGTGGCCTCCATGATTAACAGCATTAAAAAACAAAACAAAAGAACCCAGTTTATGCAAAGAAATCAACTGCAACTCTTATCTGGACAGAGATAGTCCCCAACCCTTGCCTCTGCCAGAAACCCCAAAAGAGTCCATTGATTTAATTTCCTCCCCCTTCAATTATGTGTTTTCAAGAGACGTGGGAATACATTTTTTATGAGTAGCAAAGATGTGCCTCTCTAATACAACAGCCTACACTTAATAAAAAGTGTTTCCCTCCCAACTTCCTTATCCCTCCTTCTTGGCTTGGGTTCTGCCGGCTTCTTAAAGAGACAGCCAATGGCAACACAGAGAGTGCAGTTAGGATGAGTGAAAGTTAGGTTTCAGGGTTTTGCAAAGTGCACACTGAGAAATGTAAGGCTGGGGTGGGTTTTGGAAATGCATCTTTCAGGCAGGTGTGCTCTTCAGATAAGAGCCACAATAGGCTGCAGCATCCCTGCCCTGAGTTTTCTGCTGCACACTACATGCAAGGGGACTTGGTTCCATTTTACAGCCATTGCCAATGAGGCTTGGCTGGAGCTCACTCTAGGAGACTATGGCTAAACAAAAGTATGGTCCAGTAGTGCTTAGAGTGAAGGGCCAGGACCTGGTCGAGAGACCAGAATTCAAATCCCCATTCAGCCAAGAAATTTACTGGGTGACCTTGGGCAGGCCGCTCCATCTCAGTCTGAGCTGCCTCACAAGGTTGATGTTGTAAGGATAAAATGCTCAGTCAAGAGTTATCTTAGGTCCACTGTGAGCCAAGCTCGGCTCTCTGGCTTATCCATCTTGTCAGTTGAAAACCAAGTAGCGAAAGGAACTGATTTTGACGATGCAATTTCAAAATTTGCAGAGAACAAAGTTAGGGGGAAATGGTTTTAAGTGCTTATGCTCACCATGTTAAGTAAACAAACCAGAAAATAACACTTGCAACTGTAAGTTCAATGGGGGGGGGGGGACACAAGAAATTTTCTGCACCGGGTACCACTTGCTACGCCACTGCATCTGCCTTGCCCTGCACATCCTTAAAAGAAGAGCAGGATGGTGGCCATGAATGTTTAAGCAACTCAAAAAGATCAAAGGCTGCAAATTCTAGTTTGGGGGGGTCCTTTTGGGTACGGAAACATCAGAAGAGGCTTAGTGCAGTCAGGCCATTGGTCCATCAAGCGCAGCTTTTCAACACTGCCTGGCAGCAGCTCTCCTGGGTTTCAGACAGGAAACCATTCCCAGCCTTACCTGGAGATGCCAGGAATTCAACCTGCAACCTTCTGCATGTCAGGCAGATGCTCTGCTGCTGAGGAACAACAGATTTTTTTCCAAGCAAGTGTAGCAAGGCTTAAAAGCACTAGGCAAAGGAATTATATGATACAGCTAAAAAGACCAACCAATTTTGCTCGGGTTCGCTTTCCCGTTAGCCTAAAGTGCTGACCAGCATTTCTCTGGCTGGAATTCTGGAGAAAGTGAGGAAGATTAACAGCAAACCACTGGATTGATTTCTCCTTTAATCTCTGGTCCCAGCAGGGCTCCTGAACTGATGAGTTTTGAAGCAACACTCACAAGAGAAGTAGGACAATGACTGCATGCAGAAAACCACTCCACTGACAGGTTGCGATTGCGGATCTGTGCCGGTGCAATAAACTACCAGATACAGGGGGCCTCGCCTGGAAGGAGAACTGTGGCTCTAAGCGAGGGACCCTGCGGCCTTCCCTCTCCAATCCTGTGCAGAGCCAAAACAGAGGCGGCGGCGAAGAAGGTTTGGTGGAGGGGAGAGCATGGGGCCAGCCCCACCATTAAGCACCATTAAACCTCTCTCCCAGGACTCTTCCATTCCCATGGGGAGGTCCAGTCGCAGATCTTCCACGTCATGTCAAGTCTGGCTCTTGGGCACCAAAATAAAGTCTTGGGTGTCCAAGCAAATGGTCAGAGGAATGGATGGATGGAGCAGGTGTTAGAACTGGGAAGACGCAGCTTGACATGAGTGGAGCTCATATGTTTCCTATTCAGCAACCTGGCAGTTGAACAGACTTCAAGGAGCCCTCAAAAACAGCTTCAGAACACATTGCGGTGGTCTAACATGGATAAGGATGGACAATTGCGCTCAGTTATCCTTGTCTATCCTGGCCCAGATGAGGGATAAAGGAAGAAGGCTCCTGATTTCATCTCTGTCTTGGGGCACGAGGCACAAATGGGCTTGTCCGTCTCATGATCAGCACTGTCCCCTGTTCCCATGACACGACTCCAGGGATGGGGAGGGGGGAAGGAAGGGAACACCCCACTTTCAAAGTGGTGAAGCAGCTGCCTCTGAACTTTCCACAGTTATGCTTTGTGGGTGGAAATTTGGGTGCAACTCAGCTTGCAGAAACAGGGTTGCATGAGGTTAAAACCAGATAGAGCAAGAGGCCTCCAGATTCCCAGGCTACTCCTATACCTTCTGCCTCTGTGCTGACCTCCCTATCTTTTAAAATTTAGATGGATATGTCTTAGGAGGCATCCTGTTTGCAACTTCCACTTCCTGACACCTCTCTCGGACCTCAAGATGAGAGGCCATCCTGGATCTATCCTCTGAGAACAGAAGCAGCAAAGCATGGCTGACTTTCACTTCTCTAGATCAGTTGTCTTGGCTACAACTGGGAACTTTTCTATGCAGGTCTTTTACTTCTTACGATAAACAACTATTGTTTCCCTATGATTGCGACAGGTAAAGTCACCTTCCTAGCAAAATTCACAAAGCACAGTCTGTGTGCCCAAGTTCCGTAGCACCCCCATTCATCCCCCCTCGAAAGTCCTCTGCAGTGGGAAACACTAAACCCACTCAGTGCTGGCAGCCTCTGCCCTTGCCCCCCCCCCCGCCTTCATGGAGAAAAACTCTGGAGCTCAACTCTGCAGGCCCTTTGCGGGGCCTAATCCCCAGCAAGCGCTCCTGCTGCACTGACCTCTAGCAGCAAGCCACCTCCACATTGTTGCTTAGTCGTCTTAGTCGTGTTCATGCAAAAGGAAGGGAGATAGTAGTAATGGGGGACTTCAATTACCCGGATATTTGTTGGATGTCAAACTCAGCCAAGAGCATAAGGTCAAACAGATTCCTCACTGGCCTTGCAGACAACTTCATTGTCCAGAAAGTGGGAGAAGCAACAAGAGGAACAGCCATTTTAGATCTGGTCCTAACCAATGTTGATGACCTGGTTAGTGGGGTAGAAGTGGAAGGATCATTAGGCGCGAGTGATCATGCTCTTCTGAAGTTTACTATACAGCGGAAAGGAGCAGCCAAGCATACTAGGACTCAATTTCTTGACTTTAAGAAAGCCGACTTCATAAAACTTAGGGAAGTGCTGGGTGAGATCCCATGGACAGTAATACTAAAAGGAAAGGGAGTTCATGATGGCTGGGAGTTTGTTAAGAGGGAGATAGTAAAAGCACAACTTCAGGCAATACCAATGAGACGGAAACATGGAAGGTGCCTAAAGAAGCCAGGGTGGCTATCTAAAGAACTTTTAACTGAGTTAAGATTCAAAAAGGATGTGTACAAAAAATGGAAAAGGGGGGAAACCACCAAAGAGGAATTCAAACAAATAGCCAGCACGTGTAGACACAAAGTCAGAAAAGCTAAAGCACAGAATGAACTCAGGCTTGCTAGAGAGGTTAAAAGCAACAAAAAAGGCTTTTATGGGTATGTTCGTAGCAAAAGGAAGAACAAAGAAACAGTGGGGTCACTCAGAGGAGAAGATGGTGAAATGCAAACAGGGGACACAGAAAGGGCTGAACTCCTCAATGCCTTCTTTGCCTCAGTCTTCTCCGATAAAGAAAACAATGCCCGACCTGAAGAATTTGGAGCAAATGATTCAGCAGAGGAAACACAGCCCAGAATAACTAAGGAGATAGCACAAGAATACTTGGCTAGTTTAGATGTATTCAAGTCTCCAGGGCCAGATGAACTGCATCCAAGAGTATTAAAAGAACTGGCAGATGTGATCTCAGAACCACTGGCAGTCATCTTTGAGAATTCCTGGAGAACAGGCGAAGTCCCGGCAGACTGGAGGAGGGCAAATGTTGTCCCTATTTTCAAAAAGGGGGAAAGAGAGGACCCAAATAATTACCGCCCAGTCAGTCTGACATCAATACCAGGGAAGATTCTGGAGCAGATCATTAAGCAAACAGTCTGTGAGCACCTAGAAAGGAATGCTGTGATCACCAATAGTCAGCATGGATTTCTGAAAAATAAGTCATGTCAGACTAACCTGATCTCATTTTTTGACAGAATTACAAGCCTGGTAGATGAAGGGAACGCAGTGGATGTAGCCTACCTTGATTTCAGCAAGGCATTTGACAAGGTGCCCCATGATATTCTTGTAAAGAAGCTGGTAAAATGCGGTCTTGACTATGCTACCACTCAGTGGATTTGTAACTGGCTGACTGACCGAACCCAAAGGGTGCTCATCAATGGTTCCTCTTCATCCTGGAGAAGAGTGACTAGTGGGGTGCCACAGGGTTCTGTCTTGGGCCCGGTCTTATTCAACATCTTTATCAACAACTTGGATGATGGACTCAAGGGCATCCTGATCAAATTTGCAGATGACACCAAACTGGGAGGGTTGGCTAACACCCCAGAGGACAGGATCACACTTCAAAATGACCTTGACAGATTAGAGAACTGGGCCAAAACAAACAAGATGAATTTTAACAGGGAGAAATGTAAAGTATTGCACTTGGGCAAAAAAAATGAGAGGCACAAATACAAGATGGGTGACACCTGGCTTGAGAGCAGTACATGTGAAAAGGATCTAGGAGTCTTGGTTGACCACAAACTTGACATGAGCCAACAGTGTGATGCGGCAGCTAAAAAAGCCAATGCAATTCTGGGCTGCATCAATAGGAGTATAGCATCTAGATCAAGGGAAGTAATAGTGCCACTGTATTCTGCTCTGGTCAGACCTCACCTGGAGTACTGTGTCCAGTTCTGGGCACCACAGTTCAAGAAGGACACTGACAAACTGGAACGTGTCCAGAGGAGGGCAACCAAAATGGTCAAAGGCCTGGAAACGATGCCTTATGAGGAACGGCTAAGGGAGCTGGGCATGTTTAGCCTGGAGAAGAGGAGGTTAAGGGGTGATATGATAGCCATGTTCAAAGATATAAAAGGATGTCACATAGAGGAGGGAGAAAGGTTGTTTTCTGCTGCTCCAGAGAAGCGGACACGGAGCAATGGTTCCAAACTACAAGAAAGAAGATTCCACCTAAACATTAGGAAGAACTTCCTGACAGTAAGAGCTGTTCGACAGTGGAATTTGCTGCCAAGGAGTGTGGTGGAGGTCTTTAAGCAGAGGCTTGACAACCATATGTCAGGAGTGCTCTGATGGTGTTTCCTGCTTGGAAGGGGGTTGGACTCAATGGCCCTTGTGGTCTCTTCCAACTCTATGATTCTATGATTCTATGATTCTATGTGTTCGACTCTCCGTGACCCCATGAACCAGAGCATGCCTTGGAAACTCTCGTTTTCTTCTCAAAGCTTCTCCTTTTTTTATGTCCATGGAGTTTTCTTGGCAAAATCCTGGAGTGGTTTGCCAGTTCCTTCTCCAGGTGCATCACATTTAAACTCTCGACTATGACCTGTCCATCTTTTGTGGCCTGCACGGCATGGCGCACAGCTTCTCAGAGTTATTCAAGCCCCTTTGCCACGACAAGGCAAGGATCCATGAAGGGGCATCCCCACCTATCCACCCACAAAAAGACAGGGAGGGGCCACAGCTCTGTGACAGAGACCATGCGCTGCAGGCAGAAGGTCCCAGGTTGAAATCCGGGTGCCTCCGGAGAAGGCTGGGGGTGACGGACGCCCCAGAGAGCCACAGCCCGTCCGTGTGGTGCCAGCACAGAGCCTGGTGGACCAAGGGTGCTTGCAGATTGGGAGTCTATGATCAAAGCCCTCCAAAACCCCAGAGGCTTCACCACCAAGGAATCCCCCAGAAAAGCACCACTAGCTGCCACAGGAATTAACACGCAAAAGCCTGGGAGAGGAGAAATGTCCTCAGCTAGTGCCGCAAATACAAGCAAACCTCCCTGAGGAGAACTCTTCCAGAAGAGGGGGTTCTTGTCTTGCTCCCCCAGCCAAAAGGAAAAATCCTGGGAACTGCAGTTTATCCCCTACAGAGATACAATTCCCAGCACTCTTAACAAACCACAGTTCCCAGAATTATTTGAGGGAAGCCATGTGTTTTAAGTGTGCTTTAAACATTTGGCATCTTCCTGTCTTGCTAGCAGCAGGCAACAGCAAAGATTTCTCATTGCCTGAGTCACGGAAGCGCCTCTGCCAGTCAGAGTAGACAGCACTGGGTTAGGCGGAGAAATAGCCAGGCCTGGTAGAGAGTTCCTAAGACCTTCCACTCCTCACAGGTCCCTCCTTTGTCATCCGTCTCTTTTTAAATTATTGTTTTGAGTAAACGGCCACTGCATTCAGCATTCTGCATCTTACTGCATTCTGTGGGAACGGCAGCCATTTTCATCCCACAAGGGGTTAATTGCTTTTGATCTCAGGAACTGCGAATTCCTGCCTTCCCCCTACTTTTTCTTTGACTGCAGCCTGACAGACTAATAACTCTTCTGCCAGGTCTCCGGATAATTGCCCACCTCCCTTGCTGGGATAATGAGCGACAACCACTGATGCAGAGCCATTTGTTCCCCCAAAAGAGACGGCGAGATTGGACCACTGCTGCAGTGCCAAGAGCTGGGTGGGGAGCTGGCACACCCGCCTTGCTGCCATGGCTCCTAGGGGATCACTCCCCAGGCTCAATCAAGCAGCCTGCCTGGCAAAGGGCAACTGTAAAGCAGCTGCCCTCCAACCCTGGGCACCAGAATGGGTTGCTTTAGGATGGCACCCAATGGCTCCTGAAGGAGGGTACAGAGGGGCCCATAAACCTGGTTCCCCACATTTCCCCCCAGTTCAGCTCCTACCATCAAGCGGGGGGTTGTGCGCCTGCATTCTTTGCAACTGTTGTCTAAACTTGATTTGCAGCAATACAACATGAAAGGAACTGAAGCCTTCAGCTCAGTGGCAGAGAGTGTGTTTTGTTTTGCATACAGAAGGCAAAACCCTCAGCATCCACCCAGAAAAGACTTCTGCCTGAGGTCAACAGTCCAAGCAGAGGGTGTTTCATGTGGGTCAACGGCAGAAAGGCCTGGTCTCAATTATCCCGTGGCAGGTGAAGCTATGAGGGCCAGCAGTTAGCAGCAGGGCTGGGAAAGAAAGGCCTCTGTCTGGGACATAATGGGGCCGGCCAAGGTCTGAAAAAGAATCGGGCCCATTTCAGTGGCCATCTTGAATATCAAAGCCAAAGATGGAGGACAGAGGTTGAATCCGCCACTCAGCACACAAAATGCTCAAGTGGGATGGGAAAGCCCCTTCCCACCAGAATGCCCTGCAAGGGAAGAGGGGGGTCTTCAGCCACTGCCCTCTGATTTTGCGCCCCCCCCCCCCCCGTCAGAACTAATGGAGCCAATCATTCCTATGGGGGCAGGAAAACAACTTCATAGGAGGAGAAATGGAGGGTGTGGACAGAAAGCCTTTCTCTGCAAATGTGGCCCCCAAAGCTTCTTTGGGCTCCTCCGGGTGACCCATTTAATCAGCACTCATCCCGACTTGCTCACACAAAGCTTACATGGAAGTTAGACAACAGGTCCCTCCAGGCACCTTTTTCATTTTGAACTTAGTAGGATTTGGGGCAGCTGTGCACATTCCCCTTTCAAAGCTGTTTGCCCCTGCAAAAATTTTGGGGCGGACATACTGCTTTGCTTCCAGCTGTGTCTCACAGTTTCCTGCTGATTTCCTGTTAACTTTTTATATGTCAATTTTTTGTCCTGCTTCTGCTGTGCTGCAGTGCAAGAGTGACCCCTCCAGATATCCACAATGCAGTAACACTGGGGAAACATCACAGGGCAACTAATGAAGCCTAGGGTTTGCCACTGATTCTTTCCTTTTTTTCAAACAGGAGTTTGACCTTTGGGCAAGCATTCAACCCCTGGCCCAAGATATACAGGCCCACTGGTGCAAACTCCTGGGGACCCCGGCAGCCACAAAAATTTGCTGTGGGTGCCCAGCTTCCTTTTCAGCTCTGGCTGAGTTCACATGAGCCCCTTACAGCACAGTGAAGCTTCTGTCCCCCTGCTGCCCCCCAATGATGGGCCAAGGATGCTTGGCTAGAAACAAATAAAGATCAGCTTAAGGACTCCAGCTGCTGCAAAGCTGGTTTGAGAAATAATGTCAAACAGCAGTATTTTGTAACAAAGTACAGTATACATATGCATTCAGGATAATGTGCTTGTGTGAACACGGATTAAAAACCCAGAACAGTCCATGGAGTGCACAGTAAAACGGGAATGTGAAGACAGCCGGAGCCTCTGAGTTCTGTACGTTCTGGTACAGAACATTCTGGTACAGAGTATATTCCTTCTCATGTTATACTTAGTCAGACCATGGGGCCCATTGAGTTCTGCACTGCCTACACTGACTGGCAGCAGCTCTCCAGGGTTTCAGGCAGGGGATCTCTCCCAGTCCTATCTGGAGATGCCAGGGATTGAACTGGCAACCTTCGGTCTACAAGCTGGATGCTCTGTGGGCCCCTGCAGCAGCATCTGCTCTCACTATCGGCTTTCAAGAGTCTGCTCGTCTTGTGTTATCTTTCCGCAGTCATCCAGCTAGTCCTCGGAAGATGCTGCCCAACACCTGAAGTGCTCAAGGCGCCAAAACCAGGGCCACCCTTCTCTAAGCGCTGAGCCCTTCCCACTCCCTGCTGCCCAGCTGCAGAAGGGGGGCTCATTACCTGCGGGCCTCAGGAGACAAGGCTGCATTCTCTTCCGTTGCCTCCACCAAACTGAACGAGTTGGAGAGCAGCAACTTCTCCCCCAGGCTTCTTTCCAGCTCCTCATCCGCACAGGATTGTTCCCTAGAAAGCCACAGCAGCAGCATGAGAATAGGGGCAGCGGGCAGAGGATTGAGTGGGATATGTGGGCTTCATAAGGATCAGTGGAGCAGCTTTGCCCCGGCTGCCAGCCTCCAGTCCTGATGGCCTGCTTATTTATTATTACATTTATATCACACCTTTTCTCCAAAGAGCTCAAGGTGGTGCACATTGTTCTCCTCCCAACAACCCTGTGAGATGGCTAAGCTAAGAGACGGTGGCTGGCCCAAGGTCACCCAGGGATCTTCATGACCAAGTAGGGATCTGAACTCTGGTCCCCCAGGCCACAGTCCAACACTCTAACCGTTACACCACTGGCTCTCAACTACAGCTCCCATCAGCCCCAGGCTAGCATGGCAATAGCATGCTGATGGGAGTTGTGGTCCAAAACATCCAGCCTGGAGGGCCCCAGCTTAGGGAAGGCTGAAGCTGGAGAGCCTGGGTGGTGCCATGGCGAGAGTGCTGTAGTGGGAGCATGGCCAAAGGCCCTGACGAATGGGGAGGGAGCGCCTTTTAAATCTGCCTCAGCACAGATGATGGGGAACTTGTTCATAGCTGATATAGGCACCCACTTCCTTTAAGCAAAATAACTAAAAAACCTCAACACTCTATTGGATAAACTGCTATGTAACTGATTCATTTAGTCATATGTGGTGGTGGTGATGCTGTGCTTCTTCTTTTTGGATAAAGGTGTTTCATGAGGCAAGCCTCATTGCAGAACAGACTATCTTCCTTGATCCCAAATTGCCCTTTTATCCTGCTCTGTGGCCACCCAAGAGCACATAAGACCCCATCACCCACCCAATGACTGCAGCAAAACTAACCATTGTCAAGTACAGGAAAGCATTGAACACAAACTTGTTTGGGTCTCAACTTTGGGATTTAATTCTGATGGACAAATTAGTAACCCATGTTTCTAGAAAAATGGATGGGCAAGAAATTTGACACTTTTTATTAAAATTGGTATAAATTTATTAACTGGTATAAAATTGGTATATATATATATTGGTAGAGGGAATTACTTGAGGAGGGGTGTTTCTGTTGTGATTCTAGATTCTCAGTTCTCTTTCTTTGCTGTATTAACGTCTGGATGTTTTTAAAAAGAAGTGGGAGAATCCAACTTCAAAATCCCTCTAGCCAAACTGGCTAGCAACTCTGGGCTCCACAGCGCAAGATGTGGCTTGGCTCACTATCATGAGCCAGCCAGAGCTATTTTCTTAACAGGTGCCACCTTCCGGCTGTGCACATCTTCGACTGTGACACAATGAGCAGACAGTACAGATTACCAACGACATGATGTGCGGAAAGCAATGCTGCCAAGCTGCAACCCAGAAATACGCTCTGCAGCTGCTAACTCCCCAGTGAAGCAAGAAGAGGCTGCAGTTCTGCCCCCCCTTTCTTCACCTAGTCCTGCTCCATCAGCTCTCTTCTGCCACCTGCTGCAAGGAGCAG
Organism: Podarcis filfolensis; assembly: GCF_964270895.1. Taxonomy (NCBI): domain Eukaryota; kingdom Metazoa; phylum Chordata; class Lepidosauria; order Squamata; family Lacertidae; genus Podarcis; species Podarcis filfolensis. The sequence goes on along the minus strand of NC_139611.1, from coordinate 2,100,199 downwards.
GGCTCCAGGTGCACTGCAAAGCAGACCAGTGGGGTTGAAGCATGGCAGAAATCATGGGGGAGAAAGCTATCAGTGGCTACTGGCCGTGGAGGCTGCTAAGCTCTGCCTTCACAATCAGGAATAATGCTTCAGAATACAAGTTGCTGGAAACCAGAGGAGGGAGAGGCATCTGGCTGGCCACAGGGAGGACAGGAACTTGCAGATGCAATCTCAGAGCCTCTGAATATAATATATGAGAATTCTTGGAGAACATGTGAGGTCCCTGTGGACTTGAGATGAGCAAATGTTGTCCCCATCTTCAAAGTGGGGGGAGAGGGCCCAGGCAACTACCGGTCAGTCTGGTTGACGTCCATACCAGGAAAAGGCCTAGAACAGATAATTAAACAGTCGGTCTGTGAGCAATTAGAAAAAGATGCTGTGATTAGTAAGAGCCAGCATGGGTTTCTTAAAAGCAAGGCATGCAAGACTAATTTTATTTCTTTTTTTTGATAAGAGTTACAAGCTTGATGGACTAGAGGAATGCTGTGGATGTAATGTATCTTGGTTTCAATAAGGCTTTCAACCAAGTCTCCCATGATTGTCTTTCAGAGAAGCTGGTAAAATGTGGACTGGATGAGGTTACTCTTAAGTGGATTTGTAGCTTGAGGACTGACCAAACCCAAAGAGTGCTCATTAATGGTTCCTTCTCATCCTGGGAAAAAGTGACAAGTGGGGTGCCACAGGGAGCCACCCCGCCGTTCAACATCTTTATAAACAACTTGGATGAAGGCGTTGAGGGATGCTCATCAAATTTGCAGATAACACCAAACTGGGAGATGTAGCCAATGCCACTGAAGGCAGAACTGAGATTCAAGAGGACCTCAACAGATTGGAGAACTTGGCCCAAACTAACAAAATGAATTTCAATAGGGGCAAATGTGAGGTTCTGCACTTAGGCAGGAAGAACCAGATGCCCAAATATAGGATGGGAGACACTAGCGGTACCTGTGAAAAGGATCTAGGGGTCTTAGTGGACCACAAGCTTAACATGAGTCAACAGTGTGGTGCAGGAGCAAAAAATAAAAAATAAAAATGCTCATGCTATTCTAGGCTGCATCAACAGAAGTCTAGTGTCCAGATCAAGGGAAGTAACAGCACCGTTCTATTCTGCCTTGGTCGGACCACACCTGGAATACTACTGTGTCCAGTTCTGGGCACCACAGTTTGAGATGGATGTTGACAAACATGTGCAGAGGAAGGTCTGGAAACCAAGCCTTATGAGGAACGGTTAAAGGAGCTTGGTATGTTGAGCCCGAAAAAGAGGAGACTGAGAGGAGATATGAGAGCCATCTTCAAATATCTCAAGGGCTGTCACATGGAGGAGGGAGCAAGCTTGTTTTCTCCTGCTCTGGAGGGAAGGACTCAAAAGATTCCAACTAAACATCAGGAAGAACTTTCTGACAGTAGGAGTTGTTCAACAGTGGGACAGTCTCAAGAGGTTGGAGGTTCTTAAGCCAAGGTTAGGCGGCCACCAGTCAGGGATTCTGTGGCTGTGATTCCCACATTGCAAGGGGTGGGCTAGATGATCCTTGGTGTCCCTTCCAACTCTACAATTCTAGGATTTTAGGATGCTGGACTAGATGGGACAGTGCCCTGATCCAACAGGCTCTTCTTATGTTCTTGACTAAGCCGAGTCTTGAGTCACAAGACCGTAGGGGAGCCTGTGGTCCTGCGGATGTTGTTGGACTCCCATCATCCTCTGCCACCATGGCCAGCAGACAGGGATGGTGGGAGATGTAGTCCAGCAACACCTGAAAGGCCACACGTTCCACATTCTGACTTAGAGGAATATGGATGTTATCTAGGCTGCAACAACCTGGAAATCCCAGTGGAAGGTTTGTCCAGTGCATGGAGAAGGGTGTGCATATAGAACAAGAGTGGGAAAAGGCAGGCTGGGATCTGCTTTTGTAGAGCTGAGTGACTGGCAAGGATTTCTCCCTCCCAATTGTTTAACAGTGGCAGCAACTGGAGGAGGGAAAACCTCCTTCACTCCCTGAGGTTGCTAAAAAAGAATGCTGGGTGAAAAAAATGAGTGGCTTTTTTCATGAAAGAAATTGTGAGTTTGATCCTGGTACTGAATAAAAATTCCTGAGCTGAACATGTGTTCAGAGGAACCCAATTCCTTTACTGTTATTTCAATTTCTTACCCATCCTTCACCACAAGGCCACAGAGCAGGTTATAACAATACAAAAATGTAGTAAGTCAATTTAAACCATTTGAAATCAGAAGAGCAGGGCAGAAAGTTTCATCTTCAGCATGCACCTCTGTGGGGATGGAGTTCCAAAAGTGAGGGGCTGCCCCAGAGAATGCCCTCTTCCAAGCTAGCATTCCCGATGTTAGCATTTCACTCCTCCCCATACTTCTCCTTCACCCCATACTCCAGGGGGGGCAGAATTCTATCAAGAAACACCCAATAAGGTCTGTATGGGTGGAGGTGCTCTTCCAGAAATTTGGGGCCTAAAGGCTAGCGTATGTCCACCCAGCTGAGCCTTGAGGTTCTGGGTAAAAACCAAGGAGATCCTGAAAGCCCAGCCACCTTTGGTTTGTATCACAGCCTCCAATGATAGGATTCCATAAAGTTACCATAAAAGCAGCACTGAAACAGAAAACTCTCTGGCAGCTCTCCTGGGGCTCTCCAGAGATGGATGCTTCATGGAACCACCCACACCAAGTGGGCTCTGAGATGTGCCAAGCCCAGTCTCTTCCTGTGTCCTGACGGCAGGGCCCCTCTCAGCAACCCTTTCATTGGGCATTCCTGATGACTTGTCCTCACGATGGTACTGGGGTGCTAGACATGATTCCCCTTTCCCAGTAAAATTACCTGAGTACATGACTTTATTGGGGCAATTAGACACAATCCCACTTTCAACTGCACCTGCAGAAGTTTCGGGATGGACCTACTGCTTCTTTTCCACTCACTCCATGTCCTGTAACTTTCTGCTGAAATTCTGTCCCTTTTCATACCTCAGGTGTCCCAGTTTTTTTGCCCCGCCTCTGTTCTGCTACAGCGCAGGAGCCCCCCCCCCATGTGGCAATAAGGGGGATAACATGGGGGGAGCAGAATGATGTGTGGGTGGGTCCAATGCAGAAGACACACCAATAAACCTGAATGGAGGGGCCCACGCAGCAATGAACACATGGCATGCGCAGGTTGCTTCAAGGTGTAGCTGCAAGACACAACATGCACCAGTGGAGTTCCATCCCTGGGTGAGCCTTACCTTTTCTCAAGGAACTTGTCAAGGCTGCTGAGATAACCGTCTGGCTCTGGAGAAAGGAGCTGGATGCAAAGGTGGAGGAGAAATGTGTCATTTTAGCAGACGAGGACAGAGCAGTGCTGCACAACTACTAAACAGGGCTGGTGTTGGCACCTGGCATTCTGGGGCAGCTGCCAAGGACCCAGTAGGGAGACACACATGACATGTGGCAGCAGCAGGATCTCAATGCTGCCCGTGCAGGCCACCATTTTTGCCCTGGAGCAATGCTACATCAAAAGCATTGCAGATAACTAAAACGGCAGGCAGATTGCATCGTAAAAAGCAGTACTGTGTCCACTGCTGCCACCAGGGGGCTCCATCAACATAGGAGGGGGGGTCCACCAGAGGGCATTTACTGTATTTTTCGCTCTATAAGACGCACCAGACCACAAGACGCACCTAGTTTTTGGAGGAGGAAAACAAGAAAAAAAATATTCTGAATCTCAGAAGCCAGAACAGCAAGAGGGATCGCTGCACAGTGAAAGCAAGCAATCCCTCTTGCTGTTCTGGCTTCTGGGATAGCTGCGCAACCTGCATTCGCTCCATAAGACACACACACATTTCCCCTTTTTAGGAGGGAAAAAGTGAGTCTTATAGAGCAAAAAATACGGTAACTACCTCTCCCTTTAAATTGAGAATTGGCCCGGCCACACAACCCACGGGCTGTGCGTTATTCTCCCTGCCTTCAGCTTTGCAGTCTCTCTTTGTGCATTTCTATGGGGCGTAGTCTGCATCAGACATCCGGCCTGCTGCCCTTGACAGTGTCCAGGGACCTTGTGGGGTGCTACCTCTCTGAAATCACACTGGTAAGGAAGATGGGCTACTGAACCAAACTAAGCCAATTCTATGCCATTACATTCCAAACCTCTAGTCCACAGAGTGTTACCTACTGTGTAAAGGTCCTCAGAGCCCGGATCTGAATTGCTCATCTGCAGGAGGTCTCCAAGAGACACAAGGTCATCAGTGTCTTCATCCATGTCTGAGCCCTGAGCCAGTCTCCTTGGGTCACCTGAAAGCTCATCTGGGGAGGCTGAGATGCTGGAGGATGTTATCGGGAAATGGGCAGGGGTGGGAAAAGAGGAATGCTCTGGGCCTGGGTCTTCCTCTTGGTCTGAATCATAGGGCAGCCTCACTGGGTCCCCAGCAAGCTCACTGGAGGATGTCGAGGCACTGCTTCTAAGGTATGTGGCAGGTGGTGTGGCCAATGGATGGCTAGGAGAGGGTAAGAAAGGAGACTCCAGCTCTAAGGCCCTCTGGGTGCTTGTCTGGGTTTGGCCCTCAAGCGGGGCTCCTTCCAGCTGCTCACTTGCCATGTGAAAGACACTGGCCATGGGGAGCACTGGACCAACTCTCTCTGCCTCCTGAAGAGTTGCATTCTTTGGCTGCAGGATCACAGGCTCTTCTAGGAACTCTGGGTGGTCCCCAGCGGGGGAAGAGGCCTTGGCTGTGGACTCCATCATGTGCAGCTCAGCAGGCTCTTGGGTGATATCAGGCATCTCCTCCAAGCTTTGGTACTCAGATGCGGGGTCTGGGGCAGGGCTCAAGGGCGGCAGTTCGTCATTGTACAGGAATTCAATCCGGGGTGGGGACCAGTCTGGAGGGAACATGGCATCCTCTTGATCTTCCTCCAGCGGAGAGTCTGGGTTGCCCCACAGGCTGGAGCTGTGGCTGCTGTGGGATGCCTCTTCCAGGGGATGTGCAGGGGGAAACAAATTAGGGAGGCCGTGTTGATACAAAGAGAGGCGTTGCTGCCCCTCTTTGTTGCTGCAGCTGCTGCCAGGCCCCTTCTTCTGTCCCTGGCTGGGAGCTCCCAAGAAGCCTGTGTCTCTCTTGGACAAAAAGCGGGCTGCTGATGACCTGCATTTCTGGGACCGTTTTTGCATCTGCCGCAAAGTGGCCTGGGGCTCTGCCGAAGACAGGGAGAAAGAGAGAGAGAGAGAGAGAGAGAGAGGAGTTAATGCTCTGGCAATTAGCATGCTACAATGCCACAGGGAAACAAACAAACAAAAGGCGCAATGGGCAGGGAGGACTGAGCACAGAATTCAACTTTCTAAGAATTTCGCGTTTATTTTGGTGTGTGTGTATGTGTGTTTAGAATCTGACCCTTAAGGCTGCAAATATATAACTGAAAGTGCCTGGACAGTGTCAGATAAGAAATCAGAAGCCACCGGAGAAGTGGATGGATAAGATTTCTGTGGCCAAAGGGCAGGACTTCTGTGCCCTGCTAAGGTCCTTGCCCCTTCACAAGGCAAGGCTCTGGTACACGTTGGGTTAATGCTGACACAGGACCTTGAGGGGTTTGCATAAGCCCAGGATGCAAACAGACCCCACCTGTTACGTGAAGGTCTCAAAGAACCTTCCTAAAGATTAGAAACAGAACTGTAGAGATGCAAGAGACCCCAGGGGTCATCTAGTCCAACCCTTTGCAATGCAGGAATCGCAGCTGAAGAATCCCTGACAGACGGCCAATCAAACTGTTAAAAAACTTCCAAGGAAGGAGAGTCCACCACCTTTCGAGGAAGCCTGATTCACAGTCAAACAGCTCTTAGCGTCAGAAAGTTCTTCCTAATGTTTAGCTGGAATATTCAGCGCTCCTGAGTCAAGATCCATCCCCTTAACTAAGTTGTTTCGGCTTCAGACCTATACACATTTGTACTGATGGAGGCCAGTTTTAAGAAGTTTCAGAAATCCTACTATATTGTTCCACTAGACTGGTGCTTCTAAGGGCAGGCGCATCTTTTGAGAGAAGGGGCTTTCTGACCTGTGAAAAATACAACTTTCATTTAGTGAAAAACTCCTGGGATTCAGTAACATTTTCAAGGGGAAAGCGCCCTCTGCTGACTCCTCCTGCAGTCCAAGAAGATAGGCGTTTCCCTTGGTGTTGCTTCCCTCCACTGCCATGCAGACGTTTACTTCGCAAACCAGACTGGTGGGCTTATTCTGCAACATGCGCTTGATGCAATAACAGTGCATGACTGGTGGATTCATCCTGAACTGTCCACACATATCACTCCACTCCATTCTGCCAGCCTTCCCCAATCCTATTGCATTATTACCAACGGGGGGGGGGGGGGCGTGCACTGACTGGAAACAAAAAATAATAATAATACATTTTTATTTATACCCCGCCCTCCCCAGCCAAGACCGGGCTCAGGGCGGCTAACAACCAATAATAAAAACAAGTTGATTAAAATACAATTTTAAAAAGATTAAAATACAACATTAAAACATTAGGATGCAGCCTCTTCACAGGAGGTGAAAGGAAAAAGAAAGAGAGGGAGGGAATCAAATTGGCTCCAAGCCAAAGGCCAGGTGGAACAACTCTGTCTTACAGGCCCTGCAGAAAGAAATCAGATCCTGCAGGGCCCTGGTCTCAAGAGACAGAGCGTTCCACCAGGCCGGAGCCAGTGTTGAGAAGGCCCTGGCTCTGGTTGAGGCTAATCTAACTTCCTTAGGGCCCAAGACCTCTAGGGTGTTGCTATATATGGATGTTAAGGTCCTCCGGGGGGCATATCAGGAGAGGCGGTCCCGTAGGTATGAGGGTCCTAGGCTTTAAAGGTCAAAATCAACACCTTAAATCTGACGCTATACTCCACCAGGTGCCAGTGCAGCTGGAAAAGCACTGGGTGAATATGCTCCCATGGCAGAGACCCCGTGAGGAGCCTCACTGCAGCATTCTGCACCCGCTGGAGTTTCTGGGACAGCTTCAAGGGCAGCCCCGCGTAGAGCGAATTACAGTAGTCAAGCCTGGAGGTGACCATCGCATGCATCACTGTGGCCAGGTCAGGGTGGGAAAGGTAAGGGACCAACTGCTTGATGCGGCGAAGGTGGAAAAATGTTGCTATGTCTGCCCCCAAAACTTGAACATGGGATTTCATATAATTGTCCCAATACCATCTTGAGCACAAATAATTTTATTGTGAATGGACAATATAAAGGACATTTGAAGGGGCCCACTGTTGACCACATCAAAACAGCTGCACTACCAGTTTCACGTGCTTTAAATATCACCATTCTGTAGGCTGCATTCCAAGAGCTCAGGCTTGCTAGAGAGGTTAAAAGCAACAAAAAAGGCTTTTATGGGTATGTTCGTAGCAAAAGGAAGAACAAAGAAACAGTGGGGTCACTCAGAGGAGAAGATGGTGAAATGCAAACAGGGGACACAGAAAGGGCTGAACTCCTCAATGCCTTCTTTGCCTCAGTCTTCTCCAATAAAGAAAACAATGCCCGACCTGAAGAATGTGGAGCAAATGATTCAGCAGAGGAAACACAGCCCAGAATAACTAAGGAGATAGTACAAGAATACTTGGCTAGTTTAGATGTATTCAAGTCTCCAGGGCCAGATGAACTGCATCCAAGAGTATTAAAAGAACTGGCAGATGTGATCTCAGAACCACTGGCAGTCATCTTTGAGAATTCCTGGAGAACAGGCGAAGTCCCGGCAGACTGGAGGAGGGCAAATGTTGTCCCTATTTTCAAAAAGGGGAAAAGAGAGGACCCAAATAATTACCGCCCAGTCAGTCTGACATTAATACCAGGGAAGATTCTGGAGCAGATCATTAAGCAAACAGTCTGTGAGCACCTAGAAAGGAATGCTGTGATCACCAATAGTCAGCATGGATTTCTGAAAAATAAGTCATGTCAGACTAACCTGATCTCGTTTTTTGACAGAATTACAAGCCTGGTAGATGAAGGGAACGCAGTGGATGTAGCCTACCTTGATTTCAGCAAGGCATTTGACAAGGTGCCCCGTGATATTCTTGTAAAGAAGCTGGTAAAATGCGGTCTTGACTATGCTACCACTCAGTGGATTTGTAACTGGCTGACTGACCGAACCCAAAGGGTGCTCATCAATGGTTCCTCTTCATCCTGGAGAAGAGTGACTAGTGGGGTGCCACAGGGTTCTGTCTTGGGCCCGGTCTTATTCAACATCTTTATCAACGACTTGGATGATGGACGCAAGGGCATCCTGATCAAATTTGCAGATGACACCAAACTGGGAGGGGTGGCTAACACCCCAGAGGACAGGATCACACTTCAAAACGACCTTGACAGATTAGAGAACTGGGCCAAAACAAACAAGATGAATTTTAACAGGGAGAAATGTAAAGTATTGCACTTGGGCAAAAAAAATGAGAGGCACAAATACAAGATGGGTGACACCTGGCTTGAGAGCACTACATGTGAAAAGGATCTAGGAGTCTTGGTTGACCACAAACTTGACAAGAGCCAACAGTGTGACGCGGCAGCTAAAAAAGCCAATGCAATTCTGGGCTGCATCAATAGGAGTATAGCATCTAGATCAAGGGAAGTAATAGTGCCACTGTATTCTGCTCTGGTCAGACCTCACCTGGAGTACTGTGTCCAGTTCTGGGCACCACAGTTCAAGAAGGACACTGACAAACTGGAACGTGTCCAGAGGAGGGCAACCAAAATGGTCAAAGGCCTGGAAACGATGCCTTATGAGGAACGGCTAAGGGAGCTGGGCATGTTTAGCCTGGAGAAGAGGGGGTTAAGGGGTGATATGATAGCCATGTTCAAATATATAAAAGGATGTCACATAGAGGAGGGAGAAAGGTTGTTTTCTGCTGCTCCAGGGAAGCGGACACGGAGCAATGGATCCAAACTACAAGAAAGAAGATTCCACCTAAACATTAGGAAGAACTTCCTGACAGTAAGAGCTGTTCGACAGTGGAATTTGCTGCCAAGGAGTGTGGTGGAGTCTCCTTCTTTGGAGGTCTTTAAGCAGAGGCTTGACAACCATATGTCAGGAGTGCTCTGATGGTGTTTCCTGCTTGGCAGGGGGTTGGACTCGATGGCCCTTGTGGTCTCTTCCAACTCTATGATTCTATGAAGAGGATGTGGTTTGATTCTGTAGACTGCATTCCAAGAGGATGTGGTTTGATTCTGTAGACTGCATTCCAAGAGGATGTGGTTTGATTCTGTAGACTGCATTCCAAGAGGATGTGGTTTAGCATACAAAGTGCTTGAGATTACAAATTTTAACACTGTAATCCTCAAATCTATGGGTAAGGAACTGCAGGCCCCCTGCATGGACAGCTCTAAAAGGAGATTAGGCAAACGCCGCAGGGAGGTAAATCTCTCAAAGGGCACCAAGATCAGGAGAGCCCTGCTGCCCCAGGTCCTGCTGGCAGGCTTCTCACAGGCATCTGGTTGTCCATTGTGGGAAGCAGAAGGGAAGACAAGACAGGCCTTTGGTCTGGTCCAGCAGGGCTTTTCTTATGTCCTAAAATAAATACTACCCTCCATATTATGGGTGGGGGCTGAGAATGAAAGACGAGCAAGGTGAGGACCCCCAGGATTAGGGGCAGTTGGTGCAGTCAAGGATAACGGAGTGAGCGCCTCCCCCCACCTTGCTTAGAATGTCTTAGGAAAGGAGAAGGACCTGCGTGGGGTGTCCTTGCCATCCAAAGCACAACCAGACGCTGCTCAGACGAGGGCTTTATCTGTGGTGGGACTCACAGCTTCACGGCTCTTCAACACATTTAATTTAATTTTATTTACATCTGACATTTCCCTGTAAGGAGCTCAAGGTGGCAGACATGGCTTTCCCCCTCCTCATCTGTATTCTCACAACAAACCTGTGAGGTAGGTCAGGCTAAGAGACAGTGACTGTCCCAGGGTCACTCAGCGAGCACAATAGCTGAGTGGGGATTTGAACCCTGGTCTCCCAGCTCCTAGTCCAACAGTATAACCACTACATTACCCTGGCCTTACATTATGCATCAAAACTTTCCATTTCAGCAGAGCCTGGGACTGCCAAACTGGATATGGATCTTTTTCTGCTGGCTGGATTTATTTTTAAAGCCAATGCAAAACACTTTTTGAATTGTTGGGGCATTACATTTTGAGAAAGAAATTGAGTTACGCCTGCATTTATCAGACGTATGATCCACTCCTCCCTTTCAACTATCTCCATGGGATCACAACCCACAGCAGAGATTGGATGGCCATCTGCCATGGATGCTTTAGCTGAGATCCTACAAAAAAGCAAGAACATTGCAATAAATAGCAAGTGCTAAATACACATTCATGAGCCACTTGGTGGTGACAGCATAAACCTCTGCAGAAATTCTGTGAAAGCAAATCTGGAAGCAACCCCAGAATGAGGAGCTGATGTGGATTGGATGGTTTCATAAGACAGTGTTTCCTAGCTGGCCTGTTGGGGGGAACCCTTGATCCACCAAGCCTAGTCTGACTGAGGGGCCAGAGCACTGAAGAACCACTCAGGTGAACTCACCTGCCACCAACCATTTATGAGAATCCCTAAACCCTCCTTCATCACATTGACAGCAAAAGGATGGCCAACTACGGCCATTGTTGTGCTTTTAGCATTGCCTCTGGAAAAGCAAAGGGTATCCATTAATTGCCCTGGTGTAAGGTCCAGCAAAGCAGAGCTGCCTTCGAAGCAGGACCTTAGGGGATTGCCCTGCCAGAAGCAATCCCTTTGCACTGCCAAAGTCACTGGTGACATTTTGGATCAAGGGTGGGAAGAAGGTAGATCAAAATATAATGGTGGATCTCTGAATGATTTGCAGCAGATCAACATGACTCAGGGGCAATGAAAAAGAAATCCAACTTAAATCAGGCTGCTGAAATGTAGAGAGCTAATGGGGGGGGGGACTGTGTGAGCTCAGTTCATTCCCAGCCCTGAAGACCTACCTCTCAGCTCAGAGGCTCCCTGCTCTTTCATTCAAACTGGGTGCCTTTTGCACCTGGTTCTCCTTGATAAATCTCAGGGATCTAGCAAAAAGTGAAGCGTAGATCCAACAAGCCTTACGTCTTGCCCACCCCTGTTTTAAAATATTACCTTTGATATAGGAGAGGGATTTGCCACCTTTGGCTTCACCAGCTCTTGAGCGCCTGCGGCCGTCTTGCTGTAGGACAAAAGGGACATCCGTTCAAGGTGTGTCATTATCCAAAGGAAGCCTCTCTGCAGCAACTTCATCAGCGCTTTCTGTGGCTTTTGCACTACTGCCTTGTGTCTGCAGTTTGGCTGTCTGCGCTGGGGACAAAACTGATAGGACCCAATTCATGCTTACAGAGATCTCATGGTAATGCAGGATGCTTGGGAATTAGAATTTGTACTGGGACATTTGTGGCACGATGTACAGCGGTACCTCTAGTTACGAACTTAATTCGTTCCAGAGGTCCATTCTTAACCTGAAACTGTTCTTAACTAGAGGCGTACTTTCGCTAATGAGGCCTCTAGCTGCTGCTGCGCCACCGACACACAATTTCCGTTCTCATCCTGGGGCAAAGTTCTCAACTCGAGGTAACTCTTCCAGGTTAGCGGAGTTTGTAACCTGAGGCATTTGTAACTCGAGGTATCTACCAGCCGAGGATGACCAAGGGTCACCTAGGGAAAGAGCAGCCTGAACCCTTCTAGGCAACCGCAACAGCTGCAGGGAGTTTGCTTTCTCCTCCCCACACTCTCCAGAAAGAACTCTGCTGCGACTATTAGTTGCTGTTGCCACGTAGCTGCAGAGAGCTGGGGAAGGGAAATGACGGGCTCCTATCACAAGCCGAAGAAGGACTGGCTCCTATCGCAAGCTGCTGGGTAGCCCCTTCACCTCCATCACAGCAAGACCACCAGCAAGTAAAGAACATTGTGGTTCCAGCAGGATGGACCCTCTGCATCCTAGCATTGCCAAACGGATCCCTCCCCCTCTACCATTTCTCTACATGGAAAGCTGCCTTCCACAGGGTTGGATCCTTGGTCCATCTACTCAGTAACAAGCTTGGTATTGTCCACACTGACTGGCAGAGGTTTTCTAGCATTATAAACAAGGATGATTCCCAGCCCTACCTGCAGATACTAAGGACTGAAGCTGGGACCGTCTGCCGCTGAGCAGTGCCTCTTCCCTCTTGCCGGAGGCTTCCAAGAGGCATTGGGCAAGACGGTCTTCTGCCCTCTCAGAGTCTAAGCCCAAGGGCAGGGCATGTGCCTTTCGGACACTCTAAAAATAATACTTATTTGCACATATATCTATTTGGACTGATAACAAAGGCAACAGTACACACCAGCCCCAGGAGTCAATCCATGAGCACACTCCTCCCTCCCAAGCCCCAAATTCTAGCTTCACGTTTGGCCAGGGATTACTCACCCTCTTGTGTGGTGCTTCCTGGGAGCCATCAGTGAGCATCAAGGGAACAGAAGAAAGAGGCGGCATGGAGAAGGGCCGGCCGATTTTCAGATTCTTGGACTTCCGGAGCTGCTGGTACTCCTCCAGGCTGGACTGGAATGTAAAGCTGAAGAGGCCTGCTTTGGGCCTCCTTGAAGATGACAAGGGGATCTGGTACCACCGAAGGTCCTGCCAGGGGTTAAACAGCTCCATGCTGTAGGATGGCTGTTTTGGGTGGGGAAGTGAAGTGACTCTGACGGCGTCCTCCTGGGAAGGTGGGTTAGGGGACATCTGCTCTGATGCATCCCTGGATGTCCCTTGCGGGTCACTGGATGAAGAGGAGCCTCCAGGGCTTTGCTTCCCTGCCTTCTTCATGGCTAACTCTGCTGATGTCTCCTCCAGCTTGTTCTGCCTGCTCTCTGGAGTTTCTTAAAGGAATGAGTTCAGCAGCTGGGGAAAGCAGCCTTATCTCCTGCTTTCTGGAAGGCCTCCAGCCACCTGGAGTGAGGGAAAGGGAGGCAAACAATATTTATCTTCTTGCTACAAAGAATAAATCCCACCCCACCCCCAATTTGGTGGCTTATTGCAGTCATCATCTGTCTGGTGCTTAAGCTACTTTATTTTATTTATTAAAGCATTTTTTGCCACTCATTAACAATACTATTGATTGGGATAACTTGGTGAATGACTTATTGAAACCCTTTTGGTATGCAGAGCAAGCAGTGTTTAAACTAGTGAAACCTTGGTTAGAGAAGAGACATTGCCTGTCACAATCACGCAGAGATAAAAGCTTGCAGAGAAGAAAATAGTAAAGTTGTTTATTGCAGGAAATACATAACTGAAACTAGAACTAGAAACTTCTATCCAGCTAGTCCAGAGAAGAACAAGAAAGCCACGCTTGCTCCTTTGTTCTCTCATAGAAGAGTTAAAGATGACCTCTCATCTTGAAGTCTAAGATAGAAGTCTGAGGAGGAAGTGGTAAACAGGATGCAACCCAAGACATGTCAGTCTAAGCAAGAAGGAGATAGAGAAGTCAGCTGATGGGTGAAAGGGACAGGGATAGTGTGGGAATGTGGGTACCTGCCCTCTCTCGTCTTAACTCCTCCAAGCTGAGTTGCACCCAAACTCCCAAGACGCCACATGAATCCCAGGAGCAACAGCCAGCATGGTCAGGGGTCAGGGGTGATGAGAACGGCTGTCCAGCCAATCTGAAGGCCTACAGGCTTCCCCACCCCAATGTGGGTGTCTTGTTTTATTCTTGTACCTACAGCACAAATCAAAGTTTTCGCTCTTGTGAATCACTCAGGAAGACAGAATAGACTATTCCTCATTGCAGGCATCTCCAGAGGTCATTTTATTGCTCATTCATGCTGCTTTGTGCTCATGATGCTATTGGGACAGTCATACGTGATCCCACTTTCAATACTATTTGTGTCTGCAAAGTTTGGGAGCGGTCATCCTGCTTGTTTCCAATCAGTGCATGTCCTTTAACTTTCTGCTAAAATCCCTTAACTTTTCATAACCCAAATGTTGGGGGTGGGCTGTCCCACTTATGTTGCGCTATAGCCTCTCTCAGGAGCAGTAATGTGGCAGCACTAAGGAAACATTGCAGAATAAATCCATCACTAATGTACTGTGATCATGTCAGCAAGAACATGCTGCAGAATACACCTCAATGAAACACCTGTCTGGAGGGGCTGAGGACTCTAACTCCAGGATCCTGCATTGCAGGGGTTGGACTAGCTAACCCTTTGGGCTCCTTCCCACTCTACCATTATACGATTCTGTGACAGTTGCATTACAGGAAGCAGCAGCACACAAGGACTTTCAGAATACACCAGTCTGGAGGGGGCCTGCTTCTCACTCATGTGCATTCGACTTGAATGACCAGAATACAGTGGCAGCAGGGCTGAAAGCCTCCACCACCTCATTGCAAAGCCTTCCATCAAAAAATGATCATGGCAATGCGAGAAGAAAAAAGTTACCATAGGGAGGTTATTTTACCGCACACAGCCTCCGCTTTTTGAAAGTTGAGTCTGTGAGTCTTATCTACACGCAAAAAGCAGCAACAATTGCTTGTTGCTCTTAAAAAGTCCCAAGGTCTTTCACTCTGCACCACTGTAGGATTTTGTACTGACAGCTTAAAATGTGGCTCCAGCATCTCTCAGCAAGGTCAGAGCCCGACTGTTCCAAGGCATTCATTTCTGGGGTCCTTGAGAATCCACCCACCATTGGAGCCAGGCAGTGACAGATCAGGCGAGTTCGCAAATTTTTAAAGATTTATTAAGGAACAAATATGTGAAAACAGAGGACTTTCAGATGATAACTTGCTGGTGTAGGACTAGAACAGTGGTTACAAAACTTTTTTGAGCCATCATGCCCTTAGTTCCATAAACTCATCCCCAGTGCCCCCGCCACCCTGTTCTAGAACAAGCATTTTTGGAACAACAATTTGCACAACCCACCAAGGAAGGTAACACAATAGAATTCAAACCAGTAGCAATTAATTGCACATTTGTTCAAACTATTCAGTTTAATTAAGTTGACAAAACGGATGAACTTGATCCACAGATACCAGTTTTTCAAAGTCTGATGGTCCTTTACACCTCCAGCACCCGCCCACGGTCCCCCTTGCCTCTTAGCTCCCCCAAGGTAAACCCTCCAGGGGGCACTACCACTCATTTTGGGAACCACTGGAAGAGAACAACATATGTGTGTTGATATTTTATGTGTGTGATATATCATGCTCTGAGTAACTATAGGTAGGAAGAGGGTTACTATAGGGGCTAACTCAGAATCGTGGCTAAAAGCAGTGGCATCTAGCACAAAGCAGCAGCAGCAGGACGAGAAGGTGGTGGGGGTGGTACTTAGAGGCCACAGCATGCAAGATCCAGTATCTTTGCACCTTTTCTGCACCTCACCAAGTACTTTGATATGACAAGCAGGCAGCTCGTTGCCACTGCAGGGCGACCCTGGAAGGCAGCGGGCATTCAAGGATGAAGCCACCTTGCGAGAGCGGCGTTTTGCTTTGCCGCAGCTTGACCATGGGAACTGCACCGGCTTGGGAGGCAGGCGTGGGAGAGGAAGGTTGATCCCAGCGAAGGATGCAAGAAGGAAGACCTCGAAAAAGAGGGGAGGAAAAGGACCCCGAGAACTGGGAAGGGGCTGCACCCCGCTCTCTACCTGCGAAAAAACTCCTCCGGCCGCTTCTGCCGCCGCCCAACTCCCACCTGCTTCGGCCCGATTCAAAAATCAGCCCGAACGCTCCATCCCTCGGTCGCCCGGGGCGCCAGGCGGCAGCCAAGGACAGCCAATCAGCAAGCGGGGATCCCAAGCCAGCCACGTGGTCGCCTCGAGAGGGAGAAGGGGTCCTTTCCGCGCGCGCAGCCCGATCCTAAACTTACAGGCACCCCACCCCTCCGGAATGCGGGGAACTGTGGTTTAAGGGTACTGCGCATTGTAGCCCCTGAGGGGTAGACTATGGTTTCCAGGATTCTTTCTGTTGCAGGGAGGGGTGCTTTAAATTGCCTGGAGCGGATTCATGAGATGCGGCTCCAAGATGCAACCTCCACCTGCTAAAACACTGGCTAAAAAACTGGGCCACACTTTCAGAATAAAAATGTGCTTTGCGCTGCACCAATTTTTTTTTATAATTGATAATAAGTACACTGGAATACAAAAAGAAAAAAAAACTTATAGCAGTGCTTGGTTTATAACAGTGGTTCCCAATTAGTTAATTACTGAGGACCCCCTATTTTTCAAAAGCCAAGCCACGGATCCCCCACTTTTGAAAATTTTGATAACTCTAAGGTAGTTTACCTCTACAAAGCAATTTTTTTTGAACAAAACGGTGGGGTAGCCCATAATAAGCAAAGGGTTTTGTTGTTGTTTAGTCGTGTCCGACACTTCGTGACCCCATGGACCAGAGCACGCCAGGCACTCCTGTCTTCCACTGCCTCCCGCAGTTTGGTCAGACTCATGTTTGTAGCTTTGAGAACACTGTCCAACCATCTCGTCCTCTGTCGACCCCTTCTCTTTGTGCCCTCCATCTTTCCCAACATCAGGGTCTTTTCCAGGCAGTCCTCTTCTCATGAGGTGGCCAAAGTCTGGGAGCCTCAGCTTCAGGATCTGTCCTTCCAGTGAGCACTCAGGGCTGATTTCCTTAAGAATGGAGAGGTTTGATCTCCTTGCAGTCCATGGGACTCTCAAGAGTCTCCTCCAGCACCATAATTCAAAAGCATCAATTCTTTGGCAATCAGCCTTCTTTATGGTCCAGCCCTCACTTCCGTACATCACTACTGGGAAAACCATGGCTTTAACTATACGGAACTTTGTTGGCAAGGTGATGTCTCTGCTTTTTAGGAAGCTGTCTAGGTTTGTCATCGCCTTTCTCCCAAGGAGCAGGCGTCTTTTAAGGATTTTAGGTATACTAAAAAAAACAGACTAGGGATGAGTGTTATATGGTTTTCAACGCTGTGATATATCAGCAGCTAAACATTGTTATTGGGTGGTTTTGATTTTGTATTTTGTGGTTTTGTATTTTGATTTTGTTCTGTGAACCACCCTGAAAACTCCGGATATAGGGCAGTATATAAATTCAATAAATCAATCATTAATAATAATAATCTGATATATCACAATGCCTGAAGTTGAAGATCAGGTGTGAGGATGAGGGAAGGAGCAGTCACGGAGATCGCACAGGTGGGGTGCCTGCTGATCAGGCGTGGAGATGAGGGAATCACAGAATCTGAGAGTTGGAAGGGACCCGAGGGTCATCTAGTCCAACATCCCCCCACAATGCAGGAAGCAGCAGCCGCAGAGATTGGGGGGGGGAGGAAAGGAAGCGGCATCACCTCCACTGCATGGTTTGAGGGGGTGGGGATGCATCAAGCTGCAGTCCGTGGGGCATCCAGTGGAGATGCACGTCCTTCTGTGGCTGCTTTCTTGCTGAGTGAGAAAAGCAAGCATCATGCCTTTGTTGGTTAAGGGATTGGATGTTGTTGGAGAATAAAGACCTTTTAGATCTGGAAGGATTTGGCAACAGATTCAGATGGCACGCATATCTTTGGTATGATAAAGTAAAAGTTCATAAAGGATTTGGAAACCACATACAGTGGTGCCTCGGATTGCGAACAGGACCCATTCCGGAGCCCCGTTTGCAACATGAGCAGAATGCAACCCGCGTGTCCGAGTGCGCGGGTCGCGATTCACCGCTTCTGCGCATGCGTGTGACGTCATTTTGCGTGTCTATGCATGCGCGAGTGGCGAAACCCCGAAGTAACCCTTTCCGGTACTTCCTGGGTCGCCGCGGGACGCAACCTGAAAACGCTCAACCTGAAGCAAACATAACATGAGGTATGACTGTATTTCGAAAGTCATTGTATGAGGTGTGGGACAGATATAAAAATCTATTACAACGCAAGACACCATGGTGGCTTTCACCTCTTGAGGCAATGAGTGTAAAAAAGATAAACATGGGTAAAAATTGGGCCACCTATGAGCAATTGGTAACAGAGATGGAGAACCAATGGAAGCTAAAACCGTATGAAGATGTAAAAGGTTTGGTGAATGATTGGTTGCATTATCGTCAAGTCAACAAAATGTTTAAAGAGGATAAAAAGAAAAAATGGATTTGGATATACAAAATCAAATTTGAATTGGAGTTATTAAATAATAGATTTAAAATATTATCTAAAATGTACAAATTATTATTGGAATGGCATCTGAAAGATGAGGAAGTTCAATCGGTTATGATTCATTGGGCTAAAGATGTTGGTCACAATATACAAATAGATTGGGCGAAACTGTGGAAAGAGGGAATAAAATTTACTGCTTGCAGTGCACTGAAAGAAAATATTATGAAAATGATGTACAACACTAGTGAAATTAGCTGAAATATATAAAACAGACAATAAATGTTGGAAATGTAAAGAAAAGTAACAAAATGCACAATTAAAAAAGATTTTAGAAAACCACCGGTCAAGGTTGAAGGAAGTCCTAGGCTGTGATAGCCAAAAAATTTGAAATGATGTTTAAAAGGATATGCTGGAAAATATGTGTAAAAACCAATAAAAAATTAAACATAAGAGAAAAGCTGCTCTGCCTCAGTGCCAGGGGAAGGTGGGGCCACAGTGCCTTGAAGTGATCTTCTCCATCAGTGTGAGGGAAAGGCAGAGACTTGCAACCAGATGCCCTGCTCTCCCTCGCATGAGGAGTGATCTGTTGCTATATATTGCCGGGTCAAAATCGTTATTGCAGTGTGATTTCAAAACCAATTTTGGCCCATATACTGAAAAATTGCACAGCACTAAAACAGACCATACAATTTGTGATATAACCCTGCAAAAATGGCAAACAAACAAAAAAATAGTTGGGGGGGGGAGGCAAGGGATGGGGCTGCAGAGCCCCTGGGTGCATTCCATGGGAGTCCCAGGAGTCCCCAAACCCCTAATTGGGAACCACTGATGTATAACATAGAACACGACTGCTTCATAATATGATCATGATCATGGGACATTCAGAAATTATAAAACAATGCAGCTACATAAGAACATGAATCATTCATGAAATAGAATTATAAATGAGCCTCTGACATACGTATCTTAAGTATGTATACAAACTCATTTATCTTAATTTGCATAAAGGCACAGGATTTTTTCTAACAGGCAAATCCATAAAAACCCACAAAATGACACAAGCCTTTAAAAACATGTAACGACACATCAAAGGACAGAGATGGCCTAATTTCTGTCATCTATGCTCTAGTAGCCTCTGCATTAGATTACTGCAATGCGTTTTACATTGGGCTACCTCTGAAGACAGCTGGGAAACTTCAGCTGGTGCAGAATTTGGGGCCCCGGTTGCTCACTGGGGCAAGACGGTTTGAGCAGACAACACTGATCCAACTGCAGTGGCTGCCAATTAGTTTCCGAGCCCAATTCAAAGTGCTGTTTTTTGTCCCAATAAAGTGTTAAACAGCAGTACCTCAAGGGTCATCTTTCCCCTACAAAGCTACCTGGACTCTGCAACCATCATCTGAGGCCCCCCTTCATGCACCTCCTCCATGAGATCCAGAGAATTGCAACATGAGAGTGAGCCTTTCCCGGAGGGGCAAAAACATTTCTCTTCTCCCAAGCCTTTGGCAAATTAAACAATCTTTGGCCTTTTTAACTGTGGGTTTGGAGTTATTGTTTTTGTTTGTCATTATGTTTGTGTTTTAATACTGTAAAACACCCTGTGATCTTCAGATGAAGGGCGGTATAGAAATTTAATGAACAACAACAACAAATCATTGCTAATGCAGTAGTTGCAGCTTTTCTCCTTAAGTGCCCATCAAAAAGAAGCATCTTAACTAGCCACCTATATAGAGTTGGGCCCAGGAGAGCACACCAGGTATCTGATACTGAGGATGGGCCTCCAGGAGGGCCTCAGTTGCTGATCTTAGAGTAAGGGCAGGTTGATATGGAAGGGTTTTTTGCAGCAAATATAATGGAATTATTGGTCCTAGAAAGCTTGACTGGTTCCCTCACTTGTTCTTTCATCAGATGGTAAAGAGGGTTTTTTTAATTCAAGCTGTGGGTTAAACAGAGCCTAGGACTTGCCGATCAGAAGATCGGCGGTTCGAATCCCCACGATGGGGTGAGCTCCCGTTGCTCGGTCCCTGCTCCTGCCCACCTAGCAGTTCGAAAGCACGTCAAAGTTCAAGTAGATAAATAGGTACCGCTCTGGCGGAAAGGTAAACGGTGTTTCCGTGCGCTGCTCTGGTTCACCAGAAGTGGCTTAGTCATGCCGGCCACATGACCCGGAAGCTGTACGCCGGCTCCCTCGGCCTATAGAGCGAGATGAGCGCTGCAACCCCAAGGTCGGCCACGACTGGACCTAATGGTCAGGGGTCCCTTTACCTTTACCTATTTGTTTGTTTTACCAAATAAATAATTTCCTACCTAATGTATTTGCTTTATTTGTTGAACCTTTCTTCATCTTATATTACTTTGATGTCATTTCATTGCATTTTCTAATGTTTTACTTGCAAGTTGTCCTGAATAGCAGTGAGCACATCGGATTTTGAGAGAGTGCTGTGGATGCCAGTCACAAAGTGGGTGCCAGGAGTGGTGTGCTGCATAACACAAAATGGCTGCCACATCTTAAAGAGCAGAGAAATTGGTGCACAAAATGTTGCAGGCATGCCCCTGCATCAGCCACCCTCACCAGTGAGAGAGAAAGGGAACTACACCTGCCACCATCCCACTTCACTTGCTCTGAAAGAGAAGCCCTGTGCACCTCCCCTTTGTTCAGAAGAGAAAGTGGGCATCCACTCCTGTCACCCACTGCAAAGTGGACATGTTTGGAGTGGTGGGAGTTCAATGTAACAAGAACTGAGCAGGAAGAGCAAAAGTCTTTCATACATTTTGGATTTGTGAGGGGATATTTACTGAGACCTTTCACAGGTGCTGTAAGAGATACTGGTAGGTACACTGCTGCCCACAGGCACCATGCTGGGGACCCTAAGAAGGCTGGCATATATAATCCTGAATTGCAGCAATTATCTAACTGACATGGTGAGATTCTAGGTGTTTCCTCTTATATTCAGCCCAGGCATAGAGGGGAAATATATTTTAAAAAAGAAATACAAAAACAGTCAACCAGAGGGGCAGCCACAGCATGTTTGGAAACAGGCCAGAAATCCGGTGCCAGGCCAGTAAAGGCGCTCACACGCCACGCGGACACAGAGGCATCCAAACCACGCAGGCATTTCTGATGTGCTGCCCCACCTGCCCCACGGAAGGAAGGGGGACACTGGGGCAGAGGCCGAAGCCCAAGGCCAGAGTCCGGGAGCAGCTGCCCTGCCTGGGGCGGCCAGGCTCTGTCAGAGGGAAGGGAGAAGAGAGGGAGGCTGGCTGGGCTTACTTCCGCCCAGCGCAGGACGGGGAACTTCCTCACATGGCATGTGGGGCTCAAGGAAAGATGCGTCTTTGGTGTGAGCCGAGGGGTGCCATGTTTCAAAAAGTAAAAACCTGGACCCCCCAAAAAAAGTCGTTGTGGAGCTTTTTTAAGGAAGACCCCAACATTGTTGAGCTCTTCTTCTTCTCTATATAAAAACGCCACAAAACACCGCGATTTTTCGATTGATTTGTCTAAGATCCTGGACGTAAACCCCGCCCTTGACATCACTTTTTGTCCGGGAAAGTCCGGACGCACGGCAGCCCAATGTGAGCCTGTCAGGAATGAAGGCGTGTCAGGACTCCGGCTGTGATCTCCTCACACGTGTTGGACTCCCCTCCCGTCTGGGCTGCTGGGCATTTTGTTTGGGAGAGCAGCTGGACCTTCCCGGGAGGCAGGCCGCGCTCTGCTACGGCCGGGCTGACCACTCCCAAGGAACGGCCTCTGGCTTCAAGATGGCGCCTCCCGCCCGCCGCCTCTTCGGCCCGGCGCTTTCTCCCGCCCGGCCATTCTCGCGAGGGCGCTGCTGCCCTGGGCCCGCCCACAGGGCGTCGCGACCAATGGGGGCTTTGTTTTATTTTTAACACCGGAACTAGGTGGGCGGGCGTCTTCTTAGGCGGCGAAGTGAAGGGCAGGAAGCGGAAGAGATCCTGTGGGGAGGCTGCCTCTCTGCGCCTCTCTCTCGCTCTGCTCTGAGGGTTGCCATGGCGTCAAGGTTACTGCGGGTGTGCGGGGCCCTGCGAGGCCTCAGAGCGGGCCGGAGTCCCCTGGGCCGGGGGCCGCTGCGCCTGACGGGGGCCGCCCGCTCCATGGGCGCCGGAGGTGAGCGGCGGGCGGAGGCGGCGCGGGGGGACCTTGCTGGGGTCTCTCGGCCGCGACTGCGACGGGGGCTGCGCGGGGGCAGGGCCGCCCTGGCCTGGCCGCCTTGGTCTCCCCGGGCGCGGCGGGAAGATGCGAGGGGAATGCGGGCCGCGTTGGAGGGACCCTCCCTCTTCTCCAGGGTCGCCTCCTGCCAAGGGACCCAGCGACTTTTACCTCGCCCTTTTATATTGCTTCCGTTTTCAATTTCCTAAAAGAAGTACAGTAGAAGAGAAAGTCCCAGGTCTCCGTTTTTAATTTTGGGGGGATTTGCCGGACTGCACAAAAACCTTAAACATGGCTCAGTCCAGAACGGAGATATTTCAAAACTAAAAATACCAATCTCTTCAGAACTTCATAGGCTTTAATATGATTTGGCACATAAAGTTAAGTTACAAAATTTATACTTTAAAAAATGATTTAAAAATCAATACGATTAAAAATCCACCCCCCCTCCAAATGTATTAATATTTCAAAGAGCTTCCTGCAAAATTTCAACTTGGGATCTCAAAACAGATATAGGCCCTTCTCTTATACTACTTTTAGGAAACAGAAACGGAAAGCAATTTAAAATGGTATGGTAAAAGTCATTGGATCACTTGACATGGACTGGACAAAGTGGTAAATGCCAGGGGCACAGATGCCAAGAGGCTCACTGGTAGTAAAACAAATATTTTGTGTCTTCCCTGACATAGGGAAGACTCTTTCATCCCCAACAGTTCACTGTTGTTCTCTATCCTAGGTATTCCCAGTGATGAAGAACAGGCTACAGGAATGGAGAGGAAAACCATGAAAGCTTTAGAGAAGGGGCTGGTGAGTAAAAACAAGCAAGGGAAATGACCTTTATTGATAAAACTGTGTTGTGATTGTGCTCCTTTAGTATAAATGGTAAAAAACTGGTAACTTCCCCCAGAACACTGGCACTTTTACAGTGGTACCTTGGTTTACGAACTTAATCCGTTCCGGAAGTCCGTTCTTAAACCAAAGTGTTCTTTAACCAAAGTGTGCTTTCCCATAGCAGCGGGGACTCAGTTTACAAATGGAACACACTCAACAGGAAGCGGAACATGTTCTGCTTCCAAGGCAAAGGTCACAAACCAAAACACCTACTTCCGGGTTTGCAGCGTTCTTAATCCAAGTTGTTCATAAACTAAGCTGTTCTTAAACCAAGATACCACTGTAATTGGATCACTTAGAATACTTTAGACTTAAAAATGAATTTATTAGGTAGCAGCAACAGCCTGTCCCACTAAACATTTTCTCTCTTTATTCAGTATTCAGCTAAATGGAAATCAATTGAGTAGATCCCCCACAATAATTTACTGATGCTCGTTTTTAGTTTTTTCCCTTTTGTATCTGATTTTTTATTTTACTCTATTGTTTTACAATGTTGTAAACCACTGCAATATATTTTTATGATACAGCAGTATAGAACATTTTATAAATAAATAACATTCTGGCGCTTCCATCAAATGAGAGATGGAGACTGGTTTTTATCTGATTCATAGTACAGTACTTGAACTGAATCTGAGAAACTGTCAGGTTTGTAGGGCTGGGTGTGGTTGAGTTCATATCTTGGCTTGGAAATCAGGTATTTTAGTCACAAAATTATACAAATAGAATAACTGGCTGGAGGGGGGGATGTCTAGGGCATTCGGCTGCAAGCTGATTTGCTGCCACAAACCTCAGGGGTGGGAAAGGCAAATAGTCAGTTACTGGGAACATGTGCAGTAATTTTTTTTGGTTTCTAAAGTGGTCTTCAACTCTCCTGCTGCTTGTAGGATCCTTACAACATGCTACCACCCAAACGATATGCTGGAACAAAGGAAGACCCCAACATAGTCCCTTCAATTACAGACAAGAGGCTTGTGGGCTGCATCTGTAAGTCTCTCTTAAATACAGAAATAGCTTCTGGCTCAGTGCTGTTTGTTCACATCATTTCAAGGGAACTTTCTTGTGCGGTCACTTATCTGTATGTGAAATCAGTGTTGCGGGGGGGGGGCGGGGAGCATCTCATTTGTGTTGAACTTCCTTTGGGTAGGCGGGAAGAATATGGCTGAAGATGTGACATGTTTGAGTTGGAACATCTGCAAAATTTGTGAAGGCAAATTGTTGGCTTGCCTGCAGATGCAGCTGAACTCTTAGACATGATCAGTGTAACAAAACAAGCCTCATAAATGGCCTCTGCCTAAAGTAGTTTCTTTAATAGCTTGAGTGGCTATTAAATTCACTCTTGGTGATTTAGTTTATTAATCAACTTTTTCTTTGTGCTTGCTCTTTTATTGAATCCACTTGTATTGCCTAGATGCAACCCCCTGTCATCATTCCTATGTACATTTTTCCAATGTGTCTGTAGTATCTTGCCTAATCTACTTTATCCCACGCATTGCAGGTGAAGAGGACAACAGCACTGTGATCTGGTTCTGGCTGCACAAGGGAAATCCCCAGCGCTGCCCCTCCTGTGGAGCCCATTACAAGTTGGTTGGCTACCAATTGCCCTGATTTGGCTTCAAAGCTTTGCTGAGCTCTCCATTTATGATTTCTGGATACAGGGCTGAGCGACGTAGATGTTTATGTCACGATGTATCACATTCCTTGAAACCTAATAAAGTCTTTGACTCATTGTGTGAATGAATTCTCTCTTTATGGTCTAACCCAGCTGCTAAAACTAGCTGTGTGTGCCTTGGAGCTTTTTTCCTTTACTGTAGCTGCTCTTGTGCTGGAGCAAAAGAGGGTGGTGGTATTCCTCCCTCCTTTTTTTGAGTGAGGTACAGCTCTTCTGGGAGGAAAGTGGGTGTCACTTCTCTTGAAAGGGCAGCTGTACAAATCTACCAGCGACCTTAGTTCTTTTATCTCTAGATATGTGAGCTTTCTAATTTTTAGCATTCTAAAGCTGAACAGACACTACTTACAACCAGTTTGATAGCACACTAATGCAAGTAGATAAATAGGTACCACTGTGGCGGGAAATTAAACGACGTTTCCATGTGCTCTGGCTTGTCAGTGTCCCGTTGCACCAGAAGCGGTTTAGTCCTGCTGGCCACATGACCCAGAAAGCTGTCTATGGACAAACACTGGCTTCTTCGGCCTGAAAGCGAGATGAGCACCATGCCCCGTAGTTGCCTTTAACTGGACTTAAACATCCAGGGGTCCTTTACCTTTACTTTTACCTTACAGACCAATTTAGCCTAGCCTCCAGGAACCAGGAGGAGAAAATGTGCTAGCTAACTGATCCAAGGCTGGGAAGCAAGCAAAACTTGGTGGGAAAGTGACCCATGGCTTCAAGGGAACAGATTAGTTGGCAGAGTCATTGCTGGTGCTGCTTGAAAGAGCAACTTAGGTTTGCGTGGGTAGATGGTTGCACTTTCGCATCCAGCAATATATCTTAAGCTCAAGCCATTTCCCCTCCTCTCTTGCTTCAGAGAACATTCTCCAAAATTATGACATACTTAAGCAGTCCCTATGGAAGATTGAAAACATTCTTCATTAAGATTGGGTTCTTGGCCAATCATGTGGAAACTTGCTGTTGGTCACATTAACAGTACAAGCCATCTTTGTCTTGTAGGAATTGTTCAAACCCTAGTCCTGCATCAAGATTCCTGCAGTATTCAGCTGGGCTGTTCCAGGACGGCCACATTACCACCCCTACAAAAGAGAGGTTCCCATGGCTCATGCGTGTCTCGGAGAAGCCCCTCTCCCATTACTTATGAAGAAATCTTAAGCTGTTAAGTAATCTTTCTAAAGCTCCATGAAAATACAGGTTCCTTTCCTTCAAGCAACCCTCCCTCTTTGTGTCTTCATTAGAATTCTTCCAGAACCACAAAAGCAGAGGATGTATCTTGTCTAGCACAATTTTCCTCATTTGTTCCTAGTTTCCTTTTCCCAGTAAAGGGTTTTTAGGCATTTTTGCCCATGTGAACATCTCCGTCTGCCACAATATAATCTGTGCAGCTTGGTTTGAAACTGCATATAGCCTATCACAGCTGTAAGAGATTCTGGCTCCCCAGTATGTTTTCTACATACAGTAGCCTATGAAGCTGCTGACAAGCATGAACCCCTTTTAATAATAATTTATAATAATAATAATTTATTATTTGTACCCTGCCCATCTGGCTGCGTTTCCCCAGCCACTCTGGGCGGCTTCCACAGAAAACAAAAATACACTAAAATATTACACATTAAAAAGTTCAATTAAAAAGTTCCCTGAACTTAAGATGTCTTCTGAATGTTAGGTAGTCGTTTATCACTTTGACATCTGATGGGAGGGCGTTCCACAAGGCGGACGCCACTATCGAGAAGGCCCTCTGCCTGGTTCCCTGTAGCTTTGCTTCTCGCAATGAGGGAACCGCCAGAAGGCCCTCGGCGCTGGACCTCAGTGTCCGGGCAGAACGATAGGGGTGGAGACGCTCCTTCAGGTATACTGGGCCAAGGCCGTTTAGGGCTTTAAAGGTCAACACCAGCACTTTGAATTGTGCTCGGAAACGTACTGGGAAACGTACTTTTAAGCAGTTTACACCAAAACACACCTTTCATATGTGTAGACAAGGCTTTTGTCTACACATACGGTTGTATTTTCACCTTGCTTTCTCTTCAGCAGTTCAAAGCAGCTTTTTACCTGTTTTGCGTGCAATGTCTACTGAAAAGGCAGAGGAATCAGTATCGGATATCTGTAGAGCCATTTTGTCCATTAGCCACCTATCTGTTGACCTCAGTCCTTGCTCTAACCCTTCACCTTTTCAAAAACATGCACTGGTAAATTTAGCCCTATGTGTTCCTAGTGTATATTGGGGTCCACAGAAGTCTCCTGCCTGCGTTCTTGTATGCACTGTTCCCAATTAGTCACAGTAAAGACACCACACCACCTTTGAGCAATGACAGCAGTCTCAGACCCATGCAAAGCCACTGGCTGTTAATTTATAATTATTACTATAATGAATTTACAAAATAAAAATACAGGCAACTGTGTTATTGTACATTGCAGCCCAGGGGGGGTGTATAGTTTTTTGGAGTGTGGGGGGCTTTGCTCTTGCCTCCATTTGGTATAAGATCACGATAGGTCGATAAGATGGAGAAGCCAATATACACACACTTGGAGGGGTGGAGCCATGGGCCCACCAGTCAACAGGGGGTCTCTTAAATTAATTCATTTCCTTAAAAAAAAGTTTTTAACCCTTTCCAGTCCAAGGCTACAAAGAGCATCTATCTTTGCAATGCACCTGGAGTCAGCAGAAGGCAGCTGAGTAGCTTCCCATCATCTTAGCTCTTGTATATACTTTGGCTGCCACAGGACAGTCCTCCTCCCATGTTCTGCAATCCCACCCAGTGCGATTCTCTACATACCCAGCATGGCCTGGCAATTTTTAATGGAACAGCAGCAGAATCGGGACCTTAGGTCAAGCCTATGCACATCAGAGAGTCCGTGAACAAGGAGGCCCAGCCACCGTTTCCTACAGGGAGCAGAAGGATAAAAGGGGTGCAGGGAGAGGGGAGTACAGCCCACCAAGAGGAGCAGGCACTCCCAAGAGGGGCAAGCTGGAGATGCAGGGCGCACCTGTAAGTGTGGTAGCTTAAAAGACAGACAGGTGAGAGTATTCCTCCTTATCTTCCCCCTGACTCAGACTACAGCAGAGTGCTAGGCCTGGAGAAAGGATTTGCAGGCCCCTCCAACTGCGGTCATCCCATCCTGTCTTGTCCAATAGCCAGTTCGCAACATTCTCTTGCATTACATGAGCAGATCAACTCTCAAAAGGGGGAAGCACAGACAATCTTCCTCCTCCTCTGCCATCACAGATAGTCCCTTCGAAGCTAGCTAGGCCACACTGCAGAAGCCACCAGGCCCAGAAGATGTCACGGCTGGACTCTTCTATCTCCTGCTGCCTCACAGACTTCTAACCGAAACTTACAGCATGCTGACCCTACTCCCCTGGGACTGGACAGGGCAGAGACGGTGGGGAGAGAGCCCTGCCCTATTTCCCTTCCTATACCTCTTCCTCCAAGAGGTAACCAAGATCCTCTTTCTTACCAAATCTGGCAGTCCATGAGAGCGGGGCGGCTGGGTTGCACTGAGGCAAGAGTTCCTCAGCACTCCTTGAAACACCTTGGCACTGAGCCCTGAGTGAGGCCCTGCCAGGAGGACCTCTCCGAGAAGCAGGCTGAAGACTGCTTGGCAGACACGGCCACTCAAAAGGCAGGGGAACTTGAGGGGGGCGATAGCACCTCCTGGCCTACACCTTTCCTATGCTTTAGGCAGGCAATGCAACTGCCCCAGGCAGTCACATCAACAAACTGATTTATTCCTTTTGGGGGGCATCTGAACGTTTGAGATTTCCGCAACAAACCGTGGAGCAGGCAGGCAGGCACCTTTCCCCCAGGGCAGGGCAGCCAGAGGCCGCACAACAGCTCCCTGCTCAGGGGAAAAAGCAGCCTTCCTACCAGCTGACAGGCACAATGAGCACCAGGTCAAAGCAGCAGTGAGGCTCATGGAACAGATTAGAAAGTGGAATGGAGCTTCAGTTTCCTTCCTGGCTGGGGTCGCTGCCCTCCTCCACCACAGCCAAGGCCTTGAAATACAGCTGCACCTCCCTCCCAAGGGGGTGCGTGCTAGCAACATGCATCGGACAGGGCACTAAGACAGGAAAGCGTGAGGCCTGGGAGGAAGGCAGGAATTGGCCCCAGCCAGCAGGGATGCGGCAGCCCTGGACAAGTAAGGGTTAAGAGAAAAAAAGACACAACCTGGATGAGTCGCCCACAGGCACCAGCTGCCTTGCTGCTGCCCTGCCCCCCCGCCCCTGCCCTAGAATGTCTTCCGATGGATGGCCCGGCTCCCGTCCTCTTCATACTCCTTCTTGGACACCCACATCTTCTTGAACGTGTCCAGGGAGGCGAGAATAGAGCCACTGTGGGGGAAAGAGCACAGAATCAGCAGGCCTGGCCAAAGGAAGCAAGGCATGCAAACAGAGGAGAAATGAAGGGCCCGCCCACCGATGCAATTGCCGCACAGAGAATGCCCACCAGAGACGGTATAACCCTCGCTCCTGATGCAGGACATACGGCTCCACTGCCACGCACAACTTGGAGCCAGTTCATTTTCTGAAACTAACCCAAGCACAGGAGAACTTTCCAGATGGAAGAACAGGAGCTGCCTCACCCAACCCAAGTTCATGCTGCAGTATCAGGCTCCCTGTGCTGAGAAAAAGCCTCTACATCACAGGCCTCTGTTTCTGTGGAGGCCTCAGTGCACTAAGGACAACTTGACCAATTTTGTTAAGCCCAATAGGAGCACCTGATGCGAGGTGCCAGAGGGGTCAGGGGTTGTTTTTATCCCTCCCTGCAGAATGCTCTTACCCAATCCATGTAGAGTATAATCTCTCCTGAGGTGCAGAGATCTGCAAGGAAGAAAGCACAAATCAGAGACATAGCCTCCGGGGAAGAAGGGTACATGCGCACACAGGAACTGCCCTTCTGAGCACCAGAGCCCAAGCCCTCCTTCCACTGGAACATCACCTGGAGATCCTTGCCTTTGTAATAAGAGAATGCATCCTCCAGTACAGAGCTTAGCAACTTAAGAAAATTCAGACACTTTGTGTTTCCCTTTAAAGAGCGAGTTGCCAGCCTTCGTTATGGAGTGTGTATTGGAAACCAGATCACTCTGCTCCTCCTGCTCCTCCTCCACCCACCATGGTCACTGCACACAAACTGCCTTGGGGCCCGGAGTTCCTCCAAAGCCTCACCTTAATTTTGACATCTTTTGGAGCAAGTTTCTTCACCTCGCTGAGCAGCCGGTCTCCAAAACCTGAGGAGTTGAGAGACAAGTGCGGAAGCTTAGAGTTCAAGGTGCTGTACCATAGAAGTCAAGTATCGACTACATTTCATGTTGGTACATCCCAAACATCAGTGCCTCATCGTTCCAATGCCAATCCCAAAAAGGACTGGACACAGTTAGCTTTTCAGCATCTCTTCACAGCAGAAATGTCCCCGTCCTTCTGCCCCTTCAGAGGCCAGGTGGTGGTGGTGGCAACTTTGTTTCCCTGGCCAGGTTTGGCAGGCACAAACTCTTCTTGTCTAAAGCTCAAGTGAAGACCTTATTCTCTGAGGCTCTTTGTGAGTGATGGATGCAAACTGCTTTCGATGATTGCTTTCTGCTATTTTATGGCTCTTTTTTATTCTTTGTTCCAGCTCCCATCCTTTAGAAACTGTTTTAATGCTTTGTTCTGATATTCTCATGAATCACTCTGAATGTGTTATATAAAAAGTGGAATAGGTATTGTATAAATAAAGTAAACACACTCGGAATCTGTAGAGAACAGGGCCTGGGGGAAGCCACAATTCTGATTCCCAAATATGACATTGAACTTGTTTCGTTAAAACAAAAAAGCCATTCACTCTCTGGCTTTCAGAAAGGGAAAAGAAAAACTAAGACAGTATTTGCCTAAGACACAAAAGCCAGAGAAAGCCTGGATGGCGTTTCTGGTAATCACTTCCCTGCATCCCACAAAAAATATTAATATTGTAATAGGGACACTGCCCTCCGCTTGGGGCAATTACACACTTCTTGTCTTGCCTTAACATTGATTCACATGCAGTTAGATGAAATAGACTGTAGAATCCTGATCCAAGTTTGTCTGCATGTTTGTATTGTGTGCATATTCATTCCTATTCATGTACTAATATTTAGATATTTATCTAGTATCCCTGCACACTTTGGATATACTGTATACCCTGCCCCATTTAGCAGCTCGGGTGCCCATGAAGACCTACGAATCTCCAATTTAACTGCTGTGTTGGCAGATTCTGCTATGAGACAACTCACTCTGGGGAAGCGGGTGGGAAGCTTTTTGAGTCCCAGAAGTTATTCACAATTAGCCTCCATCCAAAGTGAACTGGGTTAATTTGGCCTCCACTGGAAACCTAATGTTCTACATATGCTCCTCCTCGCCACCACCTTTGGGTGTGTGGAACAGGACTCCTTTATCAATAGTGTTAAGTAATTGCTAGGGCTCCTCACAATACCAACACTATTCTTGATTTGTAGGAAACGCCAAATAAATTGGGGGTAGACCAGTGAAATTGTAGTTTTTAACACCCCTCCCTCTTCCAGGTTAACACATCTTCCTGAAGTCATCTTGCTTGAAGGGTTCCAAGATCCTGGTGCTTGATCGTCTGCAATGTACACCTGTTTTTCAGGGCAAAAATGGTCCTCCAGAGGACTGGGAAGTGCAGAGGGGACTTGGATATGTACTGACACAGGAAGAAGCAGAGACTCATCCCAAGAGTTACATGCTCGGCTGAAAGCAGGGCATGAGACTGGGTGTGCCAGAGGTTTTAACAGTGCAAGCTTTGAAGCTTTCACACAAAACAGGGCAGCAAGAGAGGGCACAGAGGAAGACTATTGTCAGAAACCCAGCCTCTTAATATCAGCACTTTGTCTCCTACACATATCAAGAGCTCACTGGAATGATACATGCTTTACATACACAAGGTCCCAAGTTCCATTCCTAGCATTCCTCAGCTAAAACAGATCTCATGCAGGATCTGACTGGCAATGGTTCTCCACAGTCTCAACCAGAGCTCATTCACAGGCTGAGAACCTTTCATTCAGGCCTCTCCCAATAAGAATAGACCATATGCAGCTAGTTGGACTACCTGACAATTCATGGTGTGAAGCAGCCTCCTCTTATAAGACAAACAAGCTCTCTACCTCTTCTGGGGAGCCCCCATACCTTTAAAAAGTGTAGATCCTCCAGACAGAACAATATTCCCAAATAATGTCCGCCGCAGGTCCATGTCAGATTTCTGAATAGCAAATGCTAGCACTTCATGGATCCCCTCGCTTTCATCTCCTATTAAGTCCGGCTGGAACAGCAGCTCAGGGGCTCGGAACCGGGATGGACCAACCTGCCAGGAAAGCCACAGTGCCAATCAAAGTAGGGCAAGGGGACAAATAAGCTCTACTTCAACCCACAACAGCTACAGCATTCAAAAGACAGCCTTTTTTGTCACTAGGGGGTTCTGCATGACTGTGAGATGTTTGTGTCAACCACCTTCTTGTACACAGCATGAACGCTGCAAAACTTCTCCAGAAATAATTGCAAACACCTCTACTGCAAAATGCAATGTGAAGAAGCCCCAAACCTCAAGATTTCCTGCAAGACCCCTTTTCCAGTTCAAAAACTTACATCTAAAGTGCTTCCATCAGGCAGCGTGTACTGCACCTTCTCTGTCTCCAGGGCCTCATCC
Source organism: Podarcis filfolensis (assembly GCF_964270895.1). Taxonomy (NCBI): domain Eukaryota; kingdom Metazoa; phylum Chordata; class Lepidosauria; order Squamata; family Lacertidae; genus Podarcis; species Podarcis filfolensis. The sequence goes on along the minus strand of NC_139611.1, from coordinate 2,067,725 downwards.
TTCTGAGGGTTGATGGACAAGTAACAAGCTCTCTGCAAGGAGGAAGGCAGCATGTGAGGCAGCTGGGTACTGGAAGCCACTTGCTAGAAGAACTCCTAGTAGCTCCACCCACCCAGGCCCACAGTGAGCTAACTGGACAGAGGGCCAGAATTCAAGCCTCCCCTCTGCAGATGCACTTTCGATCATGACATAGACCAGTTATCTTGCACAATCTCATACTACAACCCAATCCAGGATAGTTCACCCAAATTAGCGAACTATCCTGGTTTTCTTGCTCTCAGCAGACAACCACATTGTCTTATTTTATGGACAGCATGTAGCAAATTGCTTCAAGAACTTCCTAGCTCCTGCATTTGTCTTCCATGGCTACAGCTCTGAAAAGCTGTATACATATACCTGAAGATGGATACAGAATGTGTGAAAAATTGACTACAGGTGGTCGCACTGCTTAAGAAGCACACAGTTTTGACTCATTAAACTCAAGAGTTGCTTGCCTCTTCAGTATATGATGGAAATGTCAAAAAGAAACCCCTGGTTCATCAGAACTTTTCTCTTTTAAGATCATTGCGACCTCAGATGTAAACTGAAAATGCACTAGTTTAAGAACCAGACTTGGCAGCATCTAGCTGGGAAGACTGTCATAGCACTGCTCAACCATATCCTCTTTCTGATTTACAAGGCTCTTAGGGAACATTCTCTGAATCAATCGGCCAGTTACTGCTCCAATTCTACAGAGGAGTGTTTAAAGACAGGGGTCACCTGGAACTAGATTGTTAACAATTTAGAGGTCTAGTCCAGTGTGCTGCTCAGTAACCAAAAACACCTTATTTAAATCCTAGGACTGTCTCTCGGCAGGAGCAGGATATCCCCCCCCCAATGGCAGGCATGTATCCATCTGCCCCAACCTCACCTCCTTTATTGTCTTCACGACTTCAAACTCAGCTGAGGTGTGGAAGTCATAGCCCTCTTTCCGCAGCAGCAGACGGAGGTAACGGGAGACGTCTCGCCCAGCAATGTCTACGCGCATGATCGAGTGAGGCATGGCAAAGCCCTCGTAGATGGGGACTGCATGTGTCACTCCATCCCCTGCGTCCAGCACCACCCCTGTAGTGCGGCCAGTGGCGTAGCTTAGAGAGAGAGAGCAGAGGGAAACAAGAAGGGTAATTAGTTCAGGACTTCTTCAAACAACTATGGCATGCGCTCTCACAAGATGCAGTAACGGCCACCAATTTGGATGGGTAGAAAAGGGAATGTGACAAATTCATGACGGACACGGCTATGAATGGCAACTAGCCATAACAGCTTTCTACTGCCACCGTCGGAGGCAGTATGCTGGGAACTACAAAATGACTAAATGAGCCTTTGGCCTGATCCAACAGACAGGCTTTTCCTATGTTCTTAGTCTGGCCATGGCCCTCCAGAGCACAGGAAACAGATTAGGCTCAGAAGAGAAAAGTATCCAAAGTCTTCTGGTCATCACAGTGAAGCAATGCCAGAAGCAACCACCTCCCCAACCTTCCAGCAGGCTGGATACTCACAGGCTGAGGACAGCTTGCATGGAGATGAAAAGAGCTGGAACGTTGAAAGTCTCAAAGAAAACCTCGGCGGCCTTCTCTCGATTTTTGCTGGGGTTTAGCGGGGCTTCTGTCAGGAGAACTGGATGCTGGAAGGAAAGCAGGAAGTGACAGTCGTGGGGAAAACTGGCTGAATGCCCACATGCTATTCACTGGAGGAGGTCCACACACTCTTTCCTGGTAGCCTGCTCCAAGTTCTGCTAAGCTGCCCTCACAGAAGCCCCTTCAGGAAGTGATGCTCTGGTTTTACTACTAGAAGCTGTTGGCTCCTAAAATGATACACACATTAAAATGCTAAATGCAGCACATCCATTAAAACTGAGGGAACTGTTAAATGTTCTGTTGACCTTTCTATCAAGCCGCTCTTCTCCAGGAATAATTTGATCCACTGATGTTGCGGAATACAGTGTCCCTCCCTCCAAGTCTCCTCAGCTTCCCAGCAGACCTGCATCACAACAGCCAGAGTGTGGCTGCTGCCTTTCTTCAGGATTAGTTAGGAACCAGCACAAGGACCCAGAGGGTGAAGCGCCTTCATATCTGCGCACCCCAGAAGGAATTCAAGGTTTCCTTCTGAGAATCAACTTGCAGGGAACGAGAAACATCTTTCCAGGGATAGGGTGAAGGTTTAATTATCTGTTAAGATAATTGCCTCTAGTTCTTTTCCCCTTGAGTTAAAGAGATTAAAAGTCCACAAGTTAAACACAGAAAATTAAGAAATTTGGCGTCTCCTTGACAGGCACCAAAAAAACACCAGCCAGAAACTATTTTCCTAGGAAGGGTTAACAGTCATAGGCCTGGAAAAAACCAGGCATGCCCTGCCAAGCTCCCAGAGGGACCACCACATTGCTGATGCAGAAAGAAGCTGGACTTTGAATGCTCATCAAGCAGTCCTCCATCCCCAACGTGAGCAAGACTGCCTCCTCAAGGCCTCCTGTGGCCGGAGAGGTTCGTACAGAAGAAGGTCCTCCTCAAGGCATGAAGGATCAGACTGTGAAGGTCACCCAATGGATCAGTAATAACACTCTCCAGGACTGACAGTAGAAGATAGTCACCTTCCAGCCACATCTATCCCAAGGCTGCCTTTTGCCTCAGAGATTATGCAGGCTCACAGCTTACAGGTGAAAGGGATTTCCACCATGTTTCCCATGACCCTATTTTGGCAGGAGGAGAGTCTGAGAGCATCATCACTCATGTTTCCTTTTGGCACTTGACCAGGCTCCGAACTGGGAAGCAAGCAAGAGAATCACAAGCCAAAGCAGCAGTACTCAACTTACTAGGAGGAGGGGGGATGTAGATTTCCTTAATGAAATCCACACCTCACCCCTGGACTGCCTGCATTGTAACTGTCTAAAACAGCAGCTAAGGGGAAGTGTCACATAAAGGTACAGCAAATGCAATTTCCCAGCCCCCCACCTAATGCTAATATTCAAAGGCTGGCTAGAAGCATTGTTCTTGCAACTATTACCTCTTCTGAGAACGTCTGCAGCTGATCTTTGGAATAAACATACTGCCAGATCCTCTCCATGTCATTCCAGTCCCGGACAATGCCGTGTTCCATGGGATACCGGATAGATAACAATCCTCTATGCTCCTGCGCAAGGAAAGAGTAAGCAATGTGTTGCAGCAAGAGCATTTTGATCAGGAGGATAATGGCATGTCCCCGGTACTCAATGGCTTTGGGGTGCAGTATCACAACCCACAATGCTTCTGTGGGGGAGCCTGCCCCTTTGGGGATTTCTAGCTTGCTGGACTCAAAGCCTTCTTTGACATACAGAGTGACACTCCCTCCGGTATGTCTTTCCTATAGAGTTTACATGTGGAGGTAACTGTGTCCTCCTGGTTCTCTGCACTCCACCAGGATGCCGTTATCCCCACTATATCAGTGCTGTCTGCTAAGACCTAGCACTCTGGTTTGCCCATCTTGGCCAGGAGTCTTCTAACCTTAGAGCTTGCACACATCTGGACAGGCTCTCTCTTCCAAGTCTCTTGCATTTTAACTGTGGTGCTTTGGTCTCTCTGAGCTGCCATCCTGTGCCCCTGCACTCACAGTGCCTTGTTCTATGCCACCCCATTTAAATTTTCATCAATTTTATGTTCTTCATCCTAAGGGAGATTTGTTCTGAGCCAGACCCTCCTCCGCTCCTGTCAGCCCCCCACCACACAATGCCAATCAGTTTTAAAACTGCTCTGCCACCTTTTTTTCATTTTGGGCACCAGCAGTCTGTTTCTATCCTGGCTCAATTGAAGCCTGTCCCTTTTGTACAGGCCTGGCTTCCCTCACAATATTCCCCAATGCCCAACAAATCCAACTCCTCCTCTCGACACCACTGACTCATCCACTCATTGAAACTACAAAGTTAGTCCTGCGCATGGAACCAGTAGCATTTCAGAGAAAGTTACCTTGGAGGTCCCAGCCTCCAGCATCCTACCAGCGACCTAAATTTGGCTTCCAGGATCTCATGACTACATTTCCCCATGTTATTAATACCAACATGCGCCACTAGCTCCTCCCCAGCACTCTCTACTAGGCTATCTAGGCAATGTGCAACACCCACAACCTTTGCAGCAGGCAGGCATGTATATCCATCCCATGCCCAATTACCTATGTTCTTAATGATCTTTCTACTTTAAGTGGGACTTTGTTAGCTACAACCCTACGGGATGACGGCTACAAAATGTTTCTGTCAAACGCAAAGGGAACACACACAAAATAGGGAGTCAACACCCCCCTCCCCCCAAACACACACAGAGGCAAGGTGGACTTTACCTCTGCTTTGGGTCCAATGAAAAGGTCTCCTTCCAGCGCCCCAGCCATAACCCGGACATGTTTTGGACGGCCCACACTGACAAGAAAAAAGAGACTGATTATCTGTCTACACTGCCAGGTTGAGTGTTATGAACCATGGCAAGTGAATTTAAAACAAAACAAAAACAAAGCCTCACTAAGCACATATTGTCTTCAAAAACTACCACACTTTATTATTGATGAGGCAATCAATCAAATATCACAGCAACACTCACTAGTTTGGGAAGCAGTATTTGGGGATCTGATCTCCAGCAAAACCAGCCTTCACCACACCGGAACCCTGAAGAAAGAAGAAAAACCAGTTAAGAGAGAAAGGGAAAAGACTTTTCAGTGCAAGACAAAGTCTGAGAAACATTTCCTAAAACTCATGAGGACTGACCAGCAGCCATTACTTCAAAACTTACACCATGAGCTCCGTTCCTCTTTTGGGTTTAAGTCACCTTTCAGCTTCTATTTAGTTCCTGAGTCACCACAGATTGAAAGATAACATGCACATAACTTGCAAAGCACTTGAGGCATACAAATGCCTCACATAAGTCCTTTCCTTCCAACATTACCAAGGGGAAGGACCATAACTCAGTGACTGACTCCATGCTTCACACAGCATGCTGAAGTCCCTGGAATCTCCAGTTACGCAAAAGGCTGGGGATGATCATGGCCTGAGAATCCAGAGAACATTACTAGTCAGAGATGACAGTTCTGGGATACGGGGTATGAGGTAGCATCATATGTTTTTCATGAGTAGGGCTTAGTACCAAAATTCCTAGCCTGCTGGTAAAACCAAACCACTCTGTAAAACCAAGGCCAAGGCCCATACCAATTACAACCCCATGGGGGCATAGACAAGCCAAATTAAAGGCAATTAAAAGAGGAAGGGCTGCAGACAAGATTAAGAGATCTCATATCAGAGGTCTGCCTCCAAAACCCTGGAAAGCTGAGTTTAAGACCCTGATTAGATGGCCCTCTGGCCCCACTCCCAAAGGGTCAAAATCACTGCTTCATCTCAGAAATGTGGAAGCCAAGGCAGAGGGAGTGCAGGGAAATAACTTCCCATGGCGCAAGAATCCAAACCAAGAATAGAAGTTGAGCCTGATTTTCTTTCAGTCACAAGATCTGCCTCTTAGTTCTCCAGGCCAATGACAAAGATTCCCAATGGCTGTGTAGAAAGGCAGCCAGTCCCCCCACCCCGGCCTAGTGACAAGGCCCACGATTCAGCACCTTCTATGAATGAAAAGAGAACAAGTGCCCCCCAAAAGTGAATAGCGGTCAGTGAAAAACCCTACTGTGCCCATCCTGGAGGATCATGTAGCAGCTCAGCTGACTAGTCTTGCCAGCCTCCAAAAGCAGCTATGAGGCTGGGCTGCTCTCATTCCTGTTCCTAATTATTTCTTCGCAGCATGAATAAGCAAGTCTCTTTCACAGACACACCCCAGCAATGGGCATAAACAGGCCAAAGACCTTTACACGGAAAACAGTCCGAAGACAAGAGCCATCAGCAAAGTCACTTTCCTAGAAAATCCAATGCCAGACACTTCTTCTGTGTTCCTCTTCTTGTACTTGCCCTCTTCTTGTACTTGTACTTTTATCCGAAAGGAACATGGGGAGCCTGGAAACATTGCAGACAGAGAATTCTCCAGGCACCTTTCCATTCCCAAGACTATGAACGCTCCTACAAGTTATATCTTGAACAAACATACCCCCAAACAGCTAAAAATAGTTTTTAAAAGAGTACAGAAAACAAGTTTAAAAGCAATAAATACAAAATTAATACCGAAGGCAGAGAGCTTTTTGTCTACCTGGAAAACTTTTCAAAACAAAAATGTCTTCCATTGTTTCTGGAAAGTACAGCTAGTGAGCACATGTCATCTCAAAGCTGAAGAATGGACTCCAGATGGCAGTACTTTGGAAAATCCAGAGTTTGGTCAGTATATATAAGGATTCTTTCAGGCAAAATTTGCCTTTATAGTGTTGGAAACCATCGCTAGACAGCCATCAGACAAAAAAGAGGACGTCCACAGTTTTGCCACCACATTACATCGCATCTCCACCTCTGACAAGATTCAATACCTACACAATTTTTCTCCATACATGACATGCATATGCAGTGGAAAATTTTCTGTGAAAACAAATCCAAACTGAAAAATTTTCTGAAAATATTTCCAATCTTTATTTTTCTGGGGTACATTTTCCATTCATAAGGTCTTTAGCAATAATGAATAGATGATAACTGCAAATATAATAATCATCATCATCATCCACCCATCTGACTGAGTTGCTCCAGCCACTCTGGGCGGCTTTCAACAAAACATAAAACACAGTAAAACATCGAACATTTAAAAATTCCCTTTACAGGGCTGCCTGCAGATGTCTTCTAAAAGTCATATAATTGTTTATTTCTTTGACATCTGATTGGGGGGGGGCATTCCACAAGGAGGGGCCACTACTGAGAAGCCCTTCTGGATGGTTCCCTTTACTTCATGCAGTGAGGAGCATCTCAACCAGGGTCACTGAAAGTGGTTGATATTGACCCCTCTAGGAACAATGGGGCTATGCAGGGCTTGAATAAAGACATTGGGTCTGGAATGATCCTGGGGTGGAAAACAAGTTTATGAGCTATGGTGCAAAAAAATCAGAAATTCAGAGTCTCAGAAATAAAGGGCATGGTATGGTATACAAGGTATGGTATTATTTTTTGCACTTGTTTTCCTTCTTTATTTTTTACATATTATGATTCCTACAAACGGTGAATGCAAGAGTAATAGGTGACAATATAGTTAAGCCTTCAAGTAAGCTGGCTGAGGTGACCTACCTAAGTGGCAGACTTTCGGCTGCCGTTTATATTGTGGGATGTGACATCCGATGCTGCTCAAGCAATGGGGCTTCACCTTCTCCTCTCCACTTGTCTCCCATGTGCCCTCAAAATCTGCTCTGGATGGCTACAGCAGTGTTTGGAGGGTTGAGGAGGTGGGAAAAGGATAAATTCCCACTGCGTGAGTGGAAGTCCACTCCCACAATGTTGGGTTCCACCCACTATATTCTTACAAAGTGTTGGTGCTGACCTTTAAAGCCCTAAATGGCCTCAGTCCTGTATACCTGAAGGAGCATCTCCACCCCTATCATTCTGCCTGGACACTGAGGTCTAGTACCGAGGGCCTTCTGGCGGTTCTTTCATTGCGAGAAATGAAGTTACAGAGAACCAGGCAGAGGGCCTTCTTGGTAGTTGCGTCCGCCCTGTGGAACGCCCTCCCATCCGATGTCAAGGAAATAAACAACTATCTGACTTTTAGAAGACATCCGAAGGCAGTTCTGCTTAGGGAAAAATTTTATGTCTAATGTTTTACAATTTTTTATGTGCTGTAAGCCGCCAAGAGTGGCTGAGGAAACCCAGCCAGATGGGTGGGGTATAAATAATAAAATTATTATTACTGTTACTACGAAGCTGTATGCCGGCTCCCTTGGCCAATAAAGCGAGATGAGCGCCGCAACCCCGGAGTTGATTGTGACTGGACCTAATGGTCAGGGGTCCCTTTACCTTACTACTACTACTACTACTACTACTAATATGGAGAGGAAAGATGCTGCTAAGAATGCCAAGCGCTAAGAATGCAAAGTTACTTTTAGTCCTAATCACCAAAAGCTAGTATCAACAACAAAGTTATTACACAACTTAATAACTAAGCATGATAACTTCTTAATAGAATGTGCTGTACAACAGCAATAACGGCAACAAGAGCACTATAAGGAATGGTTTAGTAATGATTGTTAATACAATTCAGACTTAAGTATTATTTTGTAAAACAAACAGAAGTGCCATGACAATCCTCCAGATTCAATTCCCATAGCAGATATTGGAGTTCCAGTTGCGAAGACAAAAATCCTAGATCCTTCTTAGTCCAATTCTCTCTCTCCAGACTTTCAGGCAGAGACCCTTTCCAATCATTTGCTAACTTGATCCTTTTAACAGGAATTCAAACCTGGTTTTAAAGAATGCATGTAAAGCAAGGGGTTTCCCAACACTATAAATGCAATTTACTGTTTTAATGATTTTATGTGCCTTGCTTTGCAATCCTTACCTTGAAAACATCTAAAACAAAAAATAAATATGTTACATTACCATGATGGCTATATGCCATTTTCAGGATCTGAGTCCCCTAAACTCTTCAGCACTGGAGAACAGGAGCGCTAGTCCCTTCATGACTTGCTTGCTGGCTTGAATAGAAAAGCCAGGGGCAGCCAAAAAGGCGGCTCCCTCAGACATTGTTGACTACACCTCCTATCAGCCCTTACCCGCAAATGGTCTGGCCTGATGGGCGTTGCAGCCCCACAACCTCCCCAGAGAGGCCCTGGGCCTGATCTAGCTGGCGGGCAGCGGCTCCCCCTCCGCCCCCCGGCAGCGGGAGGGAAGCGGGGCCACGATCCTCCCGAGCGGGAAGCGTCCTCGGCTCCTGCTCTCCTTGGCGATGCTTTCTTCGGGCAGCAGCCACAAGGCCCCCCACCCCCCCTCACAACGGGCATTGAATAGCAGCAGCCCGGGCTGCGAACAGCGCCTTTTCTTTTTAACGGGCCCGACGGCCCGCTCCTTCTCCGAGGCTGAGGGGGTTCAGGCCCGCGCTGGCCTTTCTGAAGCCGGGCTCGCCCAGCCGACTCAAGGGAGCAGGCCGCCAGCGCAGGCCCCACCCGGACCCGGCTCCTCCGCCGCCGCCCGCCCCGCTTACGTTGTCAATCACCACGGGCTGGTTGGCGATGATATCGTAGGACTCCATGGCCGGGGCCGCCGCCGCGGGGCCAAGCCGGGCCCAGGACTCCGCGATGCGCCGCCGCCGCCGCCGCTGCCGCTGCCGTGGCCCGGGAACCACCACCCAGTGCGGCGCAACCCAGCCCGCTGCCCGTGTCCGCCGCCGAGGGAGGCGGGACCAAGCGTCGCTTCACGCTCCCTCGCCCAATCGGAACCCCCGACAGCCGCCAACAAGCCGGAGATGCGCCTGCCCGGGTGCGGCTCCGGCCTTGACAGCTGCCAAGCTATTGGCCCGCTCGGCTGCGAGGGGCGGGTCTTCCGCATCAAGCTTAGTGGAGCGGGCACGCTGCGGGAGGGAGCGGGGAAGAGCGAGTGATGTCATAGCGCGGCTCTTAAAGGGCCAGAGGCGTCGCTTTGCTCCCCGCCCTGATCTGCCTGAGGCGAGTCCGCATTGGGTGTTGCGGCTGCCTCCTCGGAAGTAAATCCCGGGAGGAAACATAAGGGTTTGCTTTCATGGAAATATGCTGAGGTCAGGATTGTGAATGGGTAGTCGAGTGAGCTACTGCTTTACCGGCGACGCACTCACACGTTACGTGTCAGAAAATCATGGTGTTGAGATATATATATATATATGATAAAGGAGGTCAGCGACAGGTCGCACTCTCACAGAAAAGAGGTTGCCATGGCTAAGATGCAGGTCATCCAGTGTTCGTGTCCGCCCCCCCCCCGCAAAAAAACAACAACATAAGAATCTGCTGCACCGGGCCAATGGCCCATCCATCGAGTCCAGCATCCCCTACTCAGAGTGGCCAAGCAGGTGCCCGTGGGAAACCAGGGAGCAGGACACGAGCACAAGAGCAACACCCTCTGCCTGGTTCCTTGAAAGCCCCCTAAAAACTCTGATACCCCATTTTTAAACACAATCTACTCCCATACAGACTCCTTACAATGCGTTTAAAACCAAAATCGCAATTGGGTAGAAACTGTTTCTCGGGCGGCTAGTCCTAGTCTTTATAACCCTGTACCTTCTTCCAGAAGGCAGAAGCTGAAAGAAATCATTTCCGGGGTGCGCACTATCCTGCACTATCTCTGCAGCTTTCTTATGGCACCTGGAAGCATCGATTTGATCTAAGGTGGGAAGAGTGCACCCAATTATTCTCTCCGCAGTCTTTACAACCCTGGACAGCGTTTTTTCCCCCCTGACCATGCAGTTCCCAAACCACACGCACAGACCATAAGTTAATACACTCTCCACAATACAATGGTAAAATGCCATCAACAGGTCCTTTGAGAGATTGTTTTTCCGGAAGATTCTCAGAAAATATAATCTCTGCTGTGCTCTCTTCATCAGGTCTTTGCTGTTTTCTCCGTATTGGCCTGAATATAAGCCACATTCCCCCCCCCCCCCAATTCTGACCGTGAAAAGTTAAAGTGAAGTTTATACGCGCAACCTTACAGTGTGCAGCCAGGAACGCGGGGCAAACAGTACCAGGAGAACAGCAAAGCGGTGCCCGCCCCACACGTAGTACCCCGTCCTCTCCCCCAAGGAAGACAGTGAAGAAAGTGGAAGGCCACCAGCAACGCAGTGCACCTCCCCCCGCCTAGTATGCACCCAGGAACAGCGAGCAGCTTATATTTGAGTACCCCCCCCCCCAGTTTAAAAGGTGCGGCTTATATTCAGGCCAATACTGTATGTTTTTATGCATTTATTTTAAAAAATAAATTATATGCCGCTGTATCACAGAAATAGATCACAGCTATGACATGGCTCCCCAAATCAACACAGACTGTGGAAACTTCACACAGGACTTCAAGCGCTGGACTGGCATTGTGTGCCTCCCTATTCTTCCTCCAGACTCTGGGTCCTTGGTTTCCAAATGAGATGCAAAAGCTGCTCTCATCAGAAAAGAGATTTGGGGAGCCATGTCATCAGCTGGTGTTGGTCCACTGTGCTTCATTAAGTCCAGGGTCAACACAGCCATCTACCAGGAGATTTTTTTTTATATATAATATATTTATTAAGGTTTAGGAATTTATATAAAACAGAAAAAACAGAACAATAAAAAACAAAAACAAAAAAATGCATACAATCCAAACAAAACACATACGAAACAAGTATAATTTCCATCCCTTATATTCATAAAACTTACTTTCCCGACCTCCTCATACCTCCCCTTTCTGTATTCCATTCTCTAATTAAGTCAATTCAGCAAATCCTTCCCCTAATTTCTAAATAATTTTTAACCTTTCTTTTCTTAGTCACATAATCATTACAGCTTTTAACCCCTTAATTTCTGAATCAACATCGTTCTAGCCTTCAATAATTTTACAATGTTTCTTAAGATAGTCCTTAAATTTCTTCCAATCTTCTTCCGCCATCTCTTTTCCCTGGTCTCGGATTCTGCCGGTCATTTCTGCCAGTCCCATATAGTCTATCACTTTCATCTGCCATTCTTCCACGGTGGGTAGATCTTGTGTCTTCCAATACTTTGCGATGAGTATTCTTGCTGCTGTTGTAGCATACATAAAAAATGTTCTGTCCTTCTTTGGCACCAATTGGTCGACCATACCCAGGAGAAAGGCCTCTGGTTTCTTCAGGAAGGTATATTTAAATACCTTTTTCATTTCATTATAAATCATTTCCCAGAAAGCCTTAATCCTTGGGCATGTCCACCAAAGGTGAAAGAATGTACCTTCAGTCTCTTTACATTTCCAACACTTATTATCAGGCAAGTGGTAAATTTTTGCGAGCTTGACTGGAGTCATGTACCACCTATAAATCATTTTCATAATATTTTCTTTCAAGGCATTACAAGCCGTAAATTTTATACCGGTGGTCCACAACCGTTCCCAGTCCTCAAACATAATGTTATGACCAATATCTTGTGCCCACTTGATCATAGCTGATTTAACTATTTCATCCTGTGTATTCCATTCCAACAGCAAGTTATACATTTTTGACAAGTTCTTAGTTTTGGATTCTAGTAATTCTGTCTCCAGTTTTGATTTTTCCACCTGGAAGCCAATTTTCCTGTCTAACTTAAAAACCTCCATTATTTGATAGTAATGGAGCCAATCTCGCACTTTATCTTTCAATTTCTCATAACTCTGCAATTTCATTATATCCCCTTCTTGTTCCAAAATTTCCCAATATTTCGGCCATTTAAACTCCATATTAAGTTTTTTCACGGCCTTTGCCTCCATTGGGGACAACCACCTGGGAGTTTTGTTCTCCAGCAGGTCTTTATACCTAATCCAGACATTATACAGTGCTTTCCTGACAATATGGTTTTTAAAAGCTTTATGAGCTTTGACCTTGTCGTACCACAAATATGCATGCCACCCAAACGTATTATTGAACCCTTCTAAATCCAAGATATCTGTGTTCTCAAGAAGTAGCCAGTCTTTCAACCAGCAAAAAGCTGCTGATTCATAATAAAGTTTAAAATCTGGCAGGGCAAATCCCTCCCTTTCTTTTGCATCAGTTAATATCTTAAATTTTATCCTGGGCTTCTTGCCCTGCCAGACAAATTTAGAAATATCTTTCTGCCACTTCTTGAAACAGTCCATCTTATCAACAATTTGCAATGTTTGGAAGGAGGGAAGACAAATGGCAATGCAATTAAAGAAATGCGTATTAAAGGGTAAAAATGGATGATTTTCAGGGAAGTTGAAGGAAGTCCAAAATTTGAACTTTGTTAAAATCTGGTAAAATTTTGATAAATTGTATAATGTATGGAAAACTAATAAAAATTTATTTAAAAAAAAACAATTTGCAATGTTTGGAACAAAAATAACATTCTAGGCAATACATTCATCTTTATGGCTGCAATTCGACCCAACAAGGAAAGCTTCAATTTTGACCAGATTTCTAAATCTTTTTTTACCTCTGTCCAGCATTTTTCATAATTATCTTTAAACAAATTCACATTTTTAGCTGTCATATTGATCCCCAAATATTTCACTTTCTTAACCACAGTTAAACCTGTCTCATTCTGAAACCTCTCCCTTTCCATAGGTGTTAAGTTTTTCTCCAATACCTTAGTTTTAGATTTGTTCAATTTAAATCCTGCAACCTGGCCAAAATCTTGAATTAGTTCTAAAACCCTTTTAGTACTAGATTCTGGCTCTTGTAGCGTAAGTACCAAGTCATCTGCAAATGCTCTCAATTTGTATTGTTTAGCTCCGACCTGTACCCCTTTAACCAGCTGGTCCCTTCTGATCATATTCAGCAAGACTTCCAGGACTGATATAAAAAGTAATGGAGAAATTGGGCACCCCTGACGTGTCCCTTTTTCTATCTTAAACTCTTCCGTAACCACATTGTTTACAATTAACTTTGCTTTCTGCTCTGAGTATATTGCGCCTATACCGTTTTCAAATCCTTGGCCTACCCCCATCCCCTGGAGATTCTTCTTCATAAAACTCCAAGAAATATTGTCAAAGGCTTTCTCCGCGTCCACAAATATCAAAACTGCTTTAGTATTTATGTTCACTTCTAGCTTTTCCAAAATGTCTATTATATTCCTTACATTATCTGACATATGTCTTCTCGGGAGAAAGCCCGCTTGGTCCCTGTGAATCTCCTCCATCAAAACTTTTTTCAGTCTCTTAGCCAAAATATCAGCAAAGATTTTGTAATCCACATTTAGTAACGAAATAGGGCGGTAGTTCTTATGTTGGTTCTTTTCAGTCTCAGTCTTTGGTATAAGTGTAATATAAGCTTCTTTCCACGTTTCTGGTGCCCTTTTCCCCTCCAAAATTTCATTACAAACTTCCTTCATAGGTTGTAGTAGCCACTCCTTTAACATTTTATAGTATCTGGAAGTAAGCCCATCCGGTCCCGGGGACTTGCCCAATTGCATATTTTGAATGGCACCTTCTATTTCCTGTTCAGTTATTTTCTGGTTCAAACCTATTTTACTTTCATAAGAAATTTTTTGTAATCCATAAGTCTTGAGGAATTTGTCTATGTCCATCTCTTTCTGCGGCCCTTGTGTATATAATTGTTTAAAATATCTCTGGAAGCAATTTCTAATCTCATTTGGCTTATATACGTTCTTTCCTTCCACTTCTAAATTTGTAACCGTATTTAGTTTTTGTCTTTTCTTCATTTGCCAAGCCAATAGTTTACCGCATTTATCTGCTGATTCAAATGTCTTTTGTCTCATTTGTTTAATTTTCCATTCGATTTCTTGATTCATCAGTTCCATATATTGTATTTGGTACAATTTGATTTCTCTCAAAATCTCTTTGGACTTTGGTTTTGATCTTAGTTTCTTTTCCCCTTCTTTTATCTTCTCCAAAATCTTGTCTTTTTTCTCATTTTGGCTTCTCTTTTTTATTGCATTTTGTTGTATCAGAAATCCTCGCATAACGGCTTTACTTGCGTCCCAGATTACTCTTTTTTCCACATTGGTGTTCATGTTTATTTCAAAATAATCTCTCAAAGTTTTTTGGGCCTTTTTGTACACTTCTTCATCTCTAAATAGGGTGTCATTCATCCTCCATCTGAAGGATCCAGTTGTTATTTGCTTCATCTCCATTCTTACTGCATTGTGGTCGGAGCAGGTTTTTGGGCAGATTTCCACTTTCTTTATCTTTGATGCCATTCCTCTAGTAACCCAAATTTGGTCGATTCTGGTCCATGTCATTTTGGCTTCAGAAAAGAAGGTTCCCTCTCTTTCAAGAGGATTCTTTGTTCTCCAAATGTCAATCAAGTCCATATTGTCAGTCATTTCAAAAAAAGTTTTTGGTAATCTTCCATCCTTAGTGAGTACCTGTCTTTGTGCTTTGTCCATATTAGTAGATACTACTCCATTCATGTCTCCCATCAAAATTAAATTATAGTCCAAATAGTCCAACAAAGTCTCATGCAGCTTCTTAAAGAATTCAGATTTCCCCTTGTTCGGTGCATAAATTCCTACAGCCAAAAATTTCTCTCTTGGATTTGGATTTCAATTGCCAGGAATCTTCCTTGTTCATCTTTAAAAACAAATTTCGGTAGCAGTTTTTCCTTTGCATATATCACAACTCCTCTTTTTTTAACTTTGTCTGATGAAATAAATTCTTGTCCCAATCTTTTATTCACCAATATTTTCCTATGTAACCTCGTCACATGTGTTTCTTGCAGACAAATCAAATCCAATTGTTCTTTCTTCAATATATGAAAAACAGCTTTCCTCTTTCGAGGCATATTCAAACCATTACAATTCCAGCTTAGAAGTTGCAGAGCCATGATGAGACTATTTACTTACTCCTGTTGCTCCGAGCAGTTGTTCTTCCTCTGTCGATGGTTTAAAGCCGAATGACAAGTTCGATATGTCTGATATATCCAGTGTTCCTTTTCCCAATGATGTCAGTTCCTGCCCAGATTCCACCTCCTTCTGTAGATCCTCTTCGTGGTCTCTCAAGAATTTGTCTTTATCACTCAATGTTTTTATTCTTATCCTCCTTCCTTTGTATTTGAAAGATAGGCCTTGTGGGAATTCCCACCTGAAGAATATTTTGTTTTTTTTCAATAAAACAAACAGATCTCTGTAGTAGGTTCTTACATCCAAAATGTGCTTCGGGATATCTTTAAAGATCTCCACATAAGAGTTTTCAATCGCCAAGGTTTTTTGGTAGTGCAGATTCAAAATTTTGTCGCTTTCTTCCTTTGTTCTTAATGTTATTAAACAGTCTCTTGCCTTATTCTTCCTTTGTCTTGTGCCAAGCCTAAATGCACTCACTATCTTGAATTCCTCCTTCTCCAGGCCCTGTTGCCAAAAGTCCAAAAATTCTTTTGTCAGGAAGTCCGCCAAGTTATCTTTCTCACTTTCCGGGACTGATCTGATCCTTAAATTTCTCTCTTTTCTCTGCAGTTCAATCATAGACAAAGTCAGATCATGATCCTCCAATTTTCTGATGACCGGTGGTATCCTCTCTTGGGTGGCAACTGCAATTTCCTTTGCTTCCTCTGCAATCTTTCGAGTTGTAGCTGAGTCCTCCAAAAGTCTTACAATGGTCTCTGTGTTAGAATTTACCTTCCTTCCCAATTCATCAATACTTTTCGTGTTCAGATCAATTTTTGCTGAGATCTCAGCCACTTGTTTATTAGTTTCCAGAATTTGTTTATTAGTTTCCGCAACTTGTTTACTTGTCTCTGTTCCCTGCTTCGTTAAGTATTCCAAAGATACATTAATCTTGCCAAGTGCTTGTGCCAAAGCGTCTTCTGCTGACATAGCTCTTGCTTTTGTTTGAGAGGCAGCAGCTGCGCCCGTGCCTCCGGATGTTGAAGCTCTCCGCTGGTGGGAAAAATCAGTCTTGTATTGTCTACCTGATCTTAAGCTTCTTTCTTCAGATTTCCCCTTTTCTTTATCCATAACACTCTCATTCGGAGCCAAGGTCACGTCTTGCTCTTGTACTTTGTTTTGAAAAGGAAATTTCCACTGGCTCTCACTCTAGTGGCTTAGTTGTTATTGTAGCAACAAAGTCTCCACTAGGGGGGAAAGTTCCAGCTTCACTTTGTAATTTTGTAGCGAATGTCTCTTAAAAGACCCCCTTTTTCCCCTTTGTTGTTGTTGTTTAGTCGTTTAGTCGTGTCCAACTCTTCGTAACCCCATGGACCAGAGCACGCCAGGCACTTCTGACCTCCACTGCCTCCCGCAGTTTGATCAAACTCATGCTGGTAACTTCAAGAACACCATCCAACCATCTCATCCTCTGTCGTCCCCTTCTCCTTTCCCAACATCCGGGTCTTTTCCAGGGAGTCTTCTCTTCTCATGAGGTGGCCAAAGTATTGGAGCCTCAGCTTCATGATCTGTCCTTCCAGTGAGCACTCAGGGCTGATTTCCTTCAAAATGGATACGTTTGATCTTCTTGCAGTCCATGGGACTCTCAAGAGTCTCCTCCAGCACCATAATTCAAAAGCATCAATTCTTCAGCGATCAGCCTTCTTTATGGTCCAGCTCTCACTTCCATACATCACTACTGGGAAAACCATAGCTTTAACTATACGGACCTTTGTTGGCAAGGTGATGTCTCTACTTTTTAAGATGCTGTCTAGGTTTGTCATTGCTTTTCTCCCAAGAAGCAGGCATCTTTTGATTTCGTGACTGCTGTCACCATCTGCAGTGATCATGGAACCCAAGAAAGTAAAATCTCTTACTGCCTCCATTTCTTCCCCTTCTATTTGCCAGGAGGTGATGGGACCAGTGGCCATGATCTTCGTTTTTTTGATGTTGAGCTTCAGACCATATTTTGCGCTCTCCTCTTTCACCCTGAATAAAAGGTTCTTTAATTCCTCCTCACTTTCTGCCATCAAGGTTGTGTCATCTGCATATCTGAGGTTGTTGATATTTCTTCCGTCAATCTTAATTCCAGCTTCGGATTCATCCAGCCCAACCTTTCGCATGATGAATTCTGCATATAAGTTAAATAAGCAGGGAGACATTATACAGCCTTGTCGTACTCCTTTCCCAATTTTGAACCAATCAGTTGTTCCATATCCAGTTCTAACTGTAGCTTCTTGTCCCACATAGAGATTTCTCAGGAGACAGATGAGGTAATCAGGCACTCCCATTTCTTTAAGAACTTGCCATAGTTTGCTGTGGTCGACACAGTCAAAGGCTTTTGCATAGTCAATGAAGCAGAAGTAGATGTCTTTCTGGAACTCTCTAGCTTTCTCCATAATCCAGCGCATGTTTGCAATTTGGTCTCTGGTTCCTCTGCCTCTTCTAAATCCAGCTTGCACTTCTGGGAGTTCTCGGTCCACATACTGCTTGAGCCTGCCTTGTAGAATTTTAAGCATAACCTTGCTAGCGTGTGAAATGAGTGCAACTGTGCGGTAGTTTGAGCATTCTTTGGCACTGCCCTTCTTTGGGATTGGGATGTAGACTGATCTTCTCCAATCCTCTGGCCACTGCTGAGTTTTCCAAACTTGCTGGCATATTGAGTGTAGCACCTTAACAGCGTCATCTTTTAAAATTTTAAATAGTTCAGCTGGAATACCATCACTTCCACTGGCCTTGTTATTTGCAGTGCTTTCTAAGGCCCATTTGACTTCACTCTCCAGGATATCTGGCTCAAGGTCAGCAATCACACTGCTTGGGGTGTACAAGACATCCATATCTTTCTGGTATAATTCCTCTGTGTATTCTTGCCACCTCTTCTTGATGTCTTCTGCTTCTGTTAGGTCCTTACTACTTTTGTCCTTTATTATGGTAATCTTTGTACGAAATGTTCCTTTCATATTTCCGATTTTCTTGAACAGATCTCTGGTTCTTCCCATTCTGTTGTTTTCCTCTATTTCTTTGCATTGCTCATTTAAGAAGGCCTTCTTGTCTCTCCTTGCTATTCTTTGGAAATCTGCATTCAATTTCCTGTATCTTTCACTATCTCCCTCGCATTTTGCTTGCCTTCTCTCCCCCGCTATTTGTAAGGCCTCGTTGGACAGCCACTTTGCTTTCTTGCATTTCTTTTTCATTGGGATGGTTTTAGTTGCTGCCTCCTGTATAATGTTGCGAGCCTCCACCCATAGTTCTTCAGGCACTCTGTCCAGCAAATCTAAATCCTTAAACCTGTTCCTCACTTCCACTGCGTATTCATAAGGGATTTGGTTTAGATTGTATCTTACCGGCCCAGTGGTTTTTCCTACTTTCTTCAGTTTAAGCTTGAATTTTGCTATAAGAAGCTGATGATCTGAGCCACAGTCAGCTCCAGGTCTTGTTTTTGCTGACTGTATAGAGCTTCTCCATCTTTGGCTGCAGAGAATATAATCAATCTGATTTCGATGCTGCCCATCTGGTGATGTCCATGTGTAGAGTCGTCTCCTGTGTTATTGGAAAAGAGTGTTTGTGATGACCAGCTTGTTCTCTTGTCAGAACTCTATTAGCCTTTGCCCTGCTTCGTTTTGATCTCCAAGGCCAAACTTGCCAGTTGTTCCTTTTATCTCTTTATTCCCTACTTTAGCATTCCAATCCCCTATAATGAGAAGAACATCCTTCTTTGGTGTCACTTCTATAAGGTCTTGTAAGTCTTCATAGAATTGGTCAATTTCAGTTTCTTCAGCACCAGTAGTTGGTGCATAAACTTGGATTACTGTGATGTTAAAAGGTCTGCCTTGGATTCGTATCGAGATCATTCTATCATTTTTGAGATTGCATCCCAGTACAGCTTTCGCCACTCTTTTGTTGACTATGAGGGCCACTCCATTTCTTTTACGGGTTTCTTGCCCACAGTAGTAGATATGATAGTCATCCGAACTGAATTCGCCCATTCCCGTCCATTTCAGTTCACTGATTCCCAGGATGTCAATATTTATTCTTGCCATCTCATTTTTGACCACATCCAACTTACTCAGATTCATGGTTCTTACATTCCAGGTTCCTATGCAATATTTTTCTTTACAGCATTGGACTTTCCTTTCGCTTCCATGCATATCCGCAACTGAGCGTCCTTTTGGCTTTGGCCCAGCCGCTTCATCAGCTCTGGATCTACTTGTACTTGTCCTCCGCTCTTCCCCAGTAGCATGTTGGACGCCTTCCGACCTGAGGGGCTCATCTTCCAGCGTCATAACTTTTATATGCCTGTTGTCTTTGTCCATGGAGTTTTCTTGGCAGGGATACTGGAGTGGCTTGCCGGTTCCTCCTCCAGGTGGATCACGTTTGGTCAAAACTCTCCACTATGACCTGTTCATCTTGGGTGCCCTGCTCGGCATAGTTCATAGCTTCTCTGAGTTATTCAAGCCCCTTCGCCACGGCAAGGCAGTGATCCATGAAGGGGTTTTTGTTTGTTTGTTTTTCCAATTAGCCAGTTTCAAATTTATCTTCAATGCTATTTTATGTATAAGTCCATTCAAAGACACTGTATCTTTACATAAAATTACTGCTATAAACAATCCCAATGTGTTGACAGTCCACCATTCAGTTTCCCTGTCAAGGCAGTCCGACTCCAGAGATCAAAGCAGCGGACGTTCTTTTTAAATTCGTTCCTTTCTTACAGGCATAAAAAGTTCAATTTCCACCCCCCTCCGCTCCTGTCAAGCGTTGGGGAGAAATACTCTTCCAAACGATAGATTACTAATTCCAAGAAGATATTCCCTCTTAAGTTACAGCTTACAGTCTCTTTGCTTTAGATTATTTACACAACGGGAAGGCAGACTTCCTTTTTGTACCTTTCCCGTGCAGTACCAAAATTCTTCCTAATTTTGTTTCAAATTAAGTCCGTTATTCCTACTCACGAGTAGTTGCTTTTAAGTCCAGATTTTTGGGAAGAAATCAGCGCTCTCCGATCATGGCGATGCGGCTTCACTCAGCAGGCTTTGTCAACGACCCTCAGCACTGCGCCGCTCACCCGCTGCCGCTCCGAAGCCTTTAAAAAGGCTTCTTTGCGGTTTTGGGGGGGGCGCAAAAGGTGCCCGCCGGATCTCTTCGTTCACAGGCTTCCACGCCTGTGATTTTTAAGGGTCCCCGCTTCGCCATTGCGGCAGGACCCGAACCTGCGGAGCAGTCTTCCCCCGGAGCTCGGGGGAAAGTCAGCCATTAATCGCTGGCGCTGACCGGAAGTCCCTCTACCAGGAGATTTTGGAGCACTTCATGCTTCCGTCCGCACACGAGCTTTATGAGGATGCTGACTTCATTTTCCAGCAGGACTTTGGCATCTGCCCACACTGCCCAAAGTACCAAAACCTGGTTCAATGCCCATGGGATTACTGTGCTTGATTGGCCAGCAAACTCGCCTGACCTGAACCCCATAGAGAATCTATGGGGCAATAAAAATTAATGAATGTTAGAATGATGTTGGATAGAAATTAAGCGGTTTCCAGCTGTAATGCTTTAAGAATATGGAAGAAGGGCATAAATAGGTTTAAAAAAAATAACTAAAATGGTGTGGGATTGGAAATAAGTGGTATTAGTAACAAAGTTAATAAGAATATGCAAAAATGAATTGATAATGGATGAAAATACTGAGCTATAAAATGTTAAGTTATAGAGATAAGATAAATGAAAGAGGGTAAGGATTTGCTGATTTGATTATTTAAACGGGAATACAAGAAGGGGAGGTGTGAGGAAGTCAATGAAACAAGCAAATGAGTTTTAAGTTATGAAAAATAATTGTTTTTAATTTCTTTTTGTTTTTTCTGTATGTTTTACTTATTTTTTTAATTTTTACTTTTATTATTATGTGTTTTTGTATATTTGTTTTTGTAAAATCTTAATAAAAAAATTTTTTTTAAAAAAGAGAGAATCTATGGGGCATTGCCAAGAGAAAGATAAGAGACATGAGACCGAGCAATGCAGAAGAGCTGAAGGCTGCTATTGAAGCATCCTGGTCTTCATAACAGCCCAGCAGTGCCACAGGCTGACAGCATCCATGCCACACCACATTGAGGCAGTAACTGATGCAAAAGGGGCCCAAACCAAGTACTGAGTACATATGCATGCTTCTACTTCTCAGAGGTCCAATATTGGTCTATTTGCAGTCCTTGTTTTGCTGATTTCATTTAATATTCTAGTTTTCTGAGATTGTTAATTTGGGGTTTTCATCAGCTGTACACCATGATCATCACAATTATAACAAATAAAGGCTTGACATATCTCACTTTGCATGTCATGAGTCTATCTCGTATATTAGTTTCACCTTTTAAGCTGAATTACTAAAATAAATGAAGGCCCTCTGCCTGGTTCCTTGTAACCTCACTTCTCGCAGGGAGAGAACCGCCAGAAGCCCTCGGAGCTGGACCTCAGTGTCCGGGCTGAACAATGGGGTGGAGATGCTCCTTCAGGTATACTGGGCCAATGCCGTTTAGGGCTTTAAAGGTCAATGTTAAGTTGTGGGCGAACATATCAGACGACACAGCGATTCTTCAAACAGCTCTTGTTTATTCAGAGGTCAGAACAGAAGTGAACTGAAGAGCTCAGTCAGCCTGCTTATATAGAGCTCCAGAACAGTGTAACTGTAGCAACTTTCTAAAACTATCCAATCACTGAACGTCACTTTTGATCCTTCATTTGCATACAAACTATCCAATCATTGAATGTCACTTTCGATCCTTCATTTGCATAACTATCTACAGTATCCCCCTGCTGGCCCAGGGTGAGAACTTCAGTACATAACACCCCTCCCCACCGAGATAAGGCATTAGTTACAATCGTAATGGTTTCCTTATATACAGCACTACACGTAATGGTTCAATTAGGCACAAAAGCATATCGGTTACATTTCACATACTTAGACCAACAGTGATACATGTCCAACAACATAGCCCTTTAAATAAGTTGGGCGTTTGGAAACTCTGCCAGACCGCCGGGGACTGGTAGCCAAGTCCAGGGGGCCACCCAATTCATGCTGAGGCTGTGGTGCGACCCTAGGTGGCGTTGAAACCAAGTCCCCTAGATCCGCTGCTGTGGATGGAACCTCTGCAAATGGAGTTGGCGGAATGTCAGGCACAGCAGTGGTCTGAGTCTGTGGTAAGTCCGGCACACCCTCTGAAGCGGCTTGGTTCGGCTCCACGCCGGCAGTTTGCGAGGGAGGTGTAGGTGGAGCCCCACCATCTGTAAGTGTCTGTTCCAGAACCACGAGCGCAGTTGGGGGCATCACGGTAGCATCCAAGTCCCCAACCCTGTGCCTAAGCTGGTCTACGTGCCGGCGCCACAAGCGTCCGTCTTTGAGTGCCACCTGGTACCAGCGAGGTCCAGTGACTCCCACTACTGTGGCTGGCACCCAAGGAATGTCCCCCACATAGTTCCGGGCAAAAACCTGGTTTCCTGGAACAAATGACCGTGGCCGCGTGAGGGGTGATGTGTTGTACGAACAAGTATTCGGCGACCCACTCGTACCAGTCTCCCCGGTCCAGGCGCGCCACTGCCTCTTTTGCCGAGCGCACCATTCTCTCTGCTTGCCCGTTGCTGCATGGATGAAATGGTGCCGTTAGGGAATAGCGGATGCCCAGTCCCAAAAGATACCGCTCGAAAGTGCCTGACATGAACTGCGGTCCGTTGTCGGAGACAAGGACATCAGGACACCCATGTGTCGCAAACAGGCCTCGCAGCACCCGGATGACGGCCTCGGTAGTGGTGGAGGGCATCAGGGCCACCTCCAGCCATTTGGAATAGGCGTCCACCCCTACCATAAAGATCCGGCCGTGAAAGGGGCCAGCCAGATCGATGTGCACCCTCGACCAGGGTGTCTTGGGCGTCTCCCAGGTGTGTCCCTTAGCTGCCGGTGGCGCAGGCTTTGATTCTTGGCACGCTTGACAGGTGGAAACCCAGGCAGTGATGGCATTGTCCATGTTAGGCCACCAGACCTAACACCGAGCCAATGCCTTCATTTTGATGATTCCCGGGTGGCCAACTTGCAGAGCCTCCAGCACATGTTGACGGAGTCTTTGGGGAATCACAACGCGGTCTCCCCACAGCAGACAGCCGCGATGAGCCGAGAGTTCATGTTGTCTGGTTGCGAATGGCTGAAACTCCGATGCAAAAGGCCCTTGTGGCCACCCCCTCCACACCCAGTTGAGCACACAGCTGATGGTGCGATCCTGGGCAGATGCGGAGGCCACAGTGGCAGCTGATACAGGCGCTGCCGAAAGATCCTCAATCAGGAGGAGCGATGAAGCAGGAGCCGGGTCTTCCACAAATGCTGGAAGAGGGCAACGGCTAAGGGCATCGGCATGGCCCATCGATTTCCCTGGGCAATGGACGAGCCGGTACTGGTAGGCAGCCAGGAAAACAGTCCATCACAGCATGCGCGGTGAGAGGACTGGTGGAGTTGGACGATCACCAGCGAGGAGGCCCAGGAGCGGCTTGTGGTCGGTGATGAGGTCAAAAGTCCTGCCATAGAGGTATTCATGGAACCTCTTCACTCCAGCCACAAGTGCCAGTGCCTCCTTGTCGAGCTGGCTGTAATTCCGTTCAGTCAGAGATAGCGTCCTAGAAAAGTAGGCGAGCGGTGCTTCTCTTCCATCTGGAAAATGGTGACTAAGGATAGCGTCGATGCCAAAAGGTGAGGCGTCGCAGGCAAGGACCAGCGGCCTGGCTTCACTGTACTGTACCAGCACACTGTTCAATGAAAGGAGAGCCTTGACCGCGTTGAAGGCCGCCGTCTCCCGATGACCCCAGGACCAAGGCGTCTTTGTGCTGAGGAGTCGGTGAAGAGGCTCAGCCACCGTGGCTTTGTGGGGCAGGAACATGTTATAAAACTTCAGCAGTCCCTGGAATGCCTGCAACTCCGTCTTATTCTTTGGGATGGGGGCCTGCTGGATAGCACGGATCTTGGATGTGGTCGGGTGAAGGCCGGAGGCGTCGATAAGATAGTCCAGGAACTCCACCTGTGGAACGGCGATCTGGCACTTCTCCCTCTTTACCGTGAGCCCGGCCTCCTGGAACCTGGTCAGCACGGCACGGAGGCGCTCGAACAGCTGCTGGTGTGAGTCTGCGGACACCAAGACGTCATCAAAATATGGTACCACGCCCGGAAGCCCTTGGAAGAGACGCTCCATAAGGCTTTGGAAGATGCCAGGAGCCACACTCACCCCGAACTGCAAACGGCGGCAACGGAATGCCCCTCGGTGGGTGACGATCGTCTGGGCTTCAGCAGTGGCATCATCGACGGGCAGTTGTTGATAGGCTTGGGCAAGGTCCAGCTTAGCAAAGACCTTACCCTCACCCAGGGAATGCAGCAGGTGTTGGACAACAGGAACCGGATAAGCGTGCTGCTGAAGTGCCTTGTTGTGCGTGGACTTGTAGTCAGTGCAGATTCTCACCGACCCGTCTGGCTTGACAAGCGTGACGATGGGGGTTTCCCACTTGGCGTGGTCAACCGGCTCCAAAACTCCTTGGGCGATCAGCTTGTCCAGTTGTTCGGCCACCTTAGCCTTGAGAGCAAAGCGGACCCAGCGTGGTTTTAGCTTGATGGGAGTGACTTGTGGATCAAGGCTAAAGAAGATGGGCGTACCTGTATATTGCCCCAAAGTGCCGTCAAAAACCTCGGCAAAGTGTTTGACCAGACCCTCAGTCTCTGCATTAGAGATGCAGTTGATTCTGGTGACTTCCAAGCCGTGGGCATCAAACCAGTCTAGCCCTAGGAGGCTTGGCCACTGACCTTCGACCACTACCAGTCAGAGCAGGACCGAAAAATCCTTGAAGGCGATCCGGAACCGGCCAACGCCTACCACGGGAATGTCGTTTCCCTGGTAGTCTCTCAGGTGTACGCGTTAAGAGTCAAGTTGCCTTTTGGACACTCTGGGTACCAGTCTTTTGATGGTGCTCCAAGACACGATGGACAGGGCAGACCCGGTGTCAATCTCCATGTCACATGGAGCTCCTTCAATGAGCACCGTGACGTTCAGCTTGTGTCACGTAGGCGAGTCGGTTTGGCCAATCATGGTTCCAGACGGGCAGCGGCAGTTGGTGAGAGTGAAACAGCTTTCCTTGGTGGACTGGAGTGAAGACTTGGACTTGTGAGTCGGTGAAGGGGGGGTGTCAGATGGAGCCGATCAGCAGACCTTCGCGATGTGGCCCCTTCTGGAACACTTCTGACAGATGGCATCTGTGAATCGACACTTGGCACGGGAATGGTTGCCTCCGCAGCTGGCACATTCCGATTGGCCCTTGGACTTCTTTTGGAACTTCCTGCACTCCCACAGGTCTTATACTGTTTTGAACCAGTCCAAGCAGGTTGGAACAGGTCCAAGCCAGTTGGATCCTGTTCAGTCCTGGTGGAACCGGTCCAAGCCTGTTTGAAAAGGTCTAGGCTGGCATGAACCGGTCTAGGCCAGTTTGTGCTGGTCCAAGCCAGTTTGAATAGGTCTAGGCCTGTTTGAACTGGTCCAGGCCGCTTTGTACTGGTCCAAGCCGGTTTGGACTAGGCCGGTTTGTGCTGCTCCAAGCCGGTTTGAACCTGTTGAGGCCAGTATGTGCCGGTCCAAAGTTTGAACTGGCCCAGACTCGTTGGAACTAGCTCAGACTAGTTGGAACAGGTCCAGGTCGCTTGGAACAGGTTTATGTCACTTGGAACCAGCCCAAACCTGTTGGAACCAGTTCATACTGGTTGTATCCGGTCCAAGTTGGTTGGAACCGGTCCAAGCTGGTTTGAAACTGCAAGGGGGCACCGAGTACAGACCCATCCATCAGGGTTTGGCTCTGCTGGTGGCACCTACCCCTTTGGTTTCACTCTGCGGTGGCATCTATTCTCCTTCTTTCCTCAGTGGTGAAGAGGGTCATTAAAAGATGCCTGCAATCTTGCCACGTGGGCAGATGGGTTACCATGAATGAGGCTATTAGGTCCTGCATAGCTTGAGGCTTTTCAGAAAAAGGCAGGGTATGGGTTTTCCAGTTTAGCAGGTCAGTAGTAGTGAATGGCACATATTCTGGACTGGGCTCTTCACTTTAAACCGGTTCCAATGGGGTGGGACATTATCTTGATGACTTTATTCTCGTGGCAAGACAATCTGTTGCTTCAGGCTGACTTTCAGGTACAGTCTGATGCGGCGGGTTCCTTAGGGTTTGGCGTCTATTTTAAAGGACAGTGGTGTGCACAACCTTGACCTTCGACCTGGCAGGTAAGCCTCTAATGTGTGACCTCACCTTCCTAGAATTTTTTCCGATCGTGGTCGCGGTACACTTGTGGGCGGAGGAGTTCAAAAATCACCGGGTAGGCTTCTGGACAGACAACCAGGCAGTTGTCTCAGTCCTGTCAAAACAGTCATCACATTCCCTGAGGGTGGCAGCCCTGCTGAGATCCTTTGTCCTTTTGTGCCTAAAACTAAACATTTATTTTTCGGCTAAGTTTGTACCAGGAGTTAATAACGACATCGCGGATGCTCTATCTCATTTCCAGATGGATCGCTTCTGCTCGTTAGCACCAGAAGCACAGCAATTGCCACAACCATTTCCAGAGCACCTTTGGAGCCTTGGAAGCAAGAAGTCCTGAAGAGAGTATTAGCATCTGTTGCCCCGTCAACACTTAGATCATATAAAAAGGCTTGGTCAGATTTTTGGGCGTTCCGTAATAAAATAGAGAATGATAGGCATGACACCCCCCCTACAAAGGCAGAGGTGCTAAAATACCTGGTGCATTTTCAAGGGTTGGGCCTCACAGCAAAGACACTTAACATACAGTCTGCAGCGATCTCCTTCTTTTGTAAGGCCATGTACTCGGTAGACCCTTGTGCTGATTTTCTGGTGTGGAAGGTGCTGGAGGGCTGGCGCAGGCTTCAGCCTCCCAGCACCGATGGTAGAAGACCCATAACCTTCAACATCCTATGTCAAATCCATAAAAAACTAAGGGCCATTTGTCGGTCAAAGTATGAAGCACGTCTATTTTCAGCAGCTTACTCCATCGCCTTTTTCGGCTCCTTGTGCATAGGCGAGGTGCTTTGCGACGACCAGCCAGATTCTGTTGCATGTGGGATCCTCTTAAAGAATGTGACATTATCTCGCTCAGATCTAGCTCAAAAACTGATCAGCTAGGTAAAGGGGCCCTAATTCGACTTATAGCAACTCAAAAGAAAGGGCCATGCCCAGTAAAGGACGCAAGACGATTTATATATTTGAGACCAAATACCCCTGGACCATTTTTCATACATGCAGATGGCTCCCGCCTTACAAGACATCAGTTTACACGCGTTATGCCTAAAGCAATTGCTGCTTGTGGTTTTCCCCCAGCTGAATTTGTGGCCCAATCATTTCGGATCGGGGCAGCCACTACAGCGGTACATTTAGGCTTACCGGCTGAAAGGATAAAGGATCTGGGTCCATGGAAGTCAGATGCTTTTAAAGGGTATATTCATAGAATCATAGAATCATAGAGTTGGAAGAGACCACAAGGGCCATCGAGTCCAACCCCCTGCCAAGCAGGAAACACCATCAGAGCACTCCTGACATATGGTTGTCAAGCCTCTGCTTAAAGACCTCCAAAGAAGGAGACTCCACCACACTCCTTGGCAGCAAATTCCACTGTCGAACAGCTCTTACTGTCAGGAAGTTCTTCCTAATGTTTAGGTGGAATCTTCTTTCTTGTAGTTTGGATCCATTGCTCCGTGTCCGCTTCTCTGGAGCAGCAGAAAACAACCTTTCTCCCTCCTCTATGTGACATCCTTTTATATATTTGAACATGGCTATCATATCACCCCTTAACCTCCTCTTCTCCAGGCTAAACATGCCCAGCTCCCTTAGCCGTTCCTCATAAGGCATCGTTTCCAGGCCTTTGACCATTTTGGTTGCCCTCCTCTGGACACGTTCCAGTTTGTCAGTGTCCTTCTTGAACTGTGGTGCCCAGAACTGGACACAGTACTCCAGGTGAGGTCTGACCAGAGCAGAACACAGTGGCAATATTACTTCCCTTGATCTAGATGCTATACTCCTAGTGATGCAGCCCAGAATTGCATTGGCTTTTTTAGCTGCCGCGTCACACTGTTGGCTCATGTCAAGTTTGTGGTCAACCAAGACTCCTAGATCCTTTTCACATGTACTGCTCTCAAGCCAGGTGTCACCCATCTTGTATTTGTGCCTCTCATTTTTTTTGCCCAAGTGCAATACTTTACATTTCTCCCTGTTAAAATTCATCTTGTTTGTTTTGGCCCAGTTCTCTAATCTGTCAAGGTCGTTTTGAAGTGTAATCCTGTCCTCTGGGGTGTTAGCCACCCCTCCCAGTTTGGTGTCATCTGCAAATTTGATCAGGATGCCCTTGAGTCCATCATCCAAGTCGTTGATAAAGATGTTGAATAAGACCGGGCCCAAGACAGAACCCTGTGGCACCCCACTAGTCACTCTTCTCCAGGATGAAGAGGAACCATTGATGAGCACCCTTTGGGTTCGGTCAGTCAGCCAGTTACAAATCCACTGAGTGGTAGCATAGTCAAGACCGCATTTTACCAGCTTCTTTACAAGAATATCATGGGGCACCTTGTCAAATGCCTTGCTGAAATCAAGGTAGGCTACATCCACTGCGTTCCCTTCATCTACCAGGCTTGTAATTCTGTCAAAAAACGAGATCAGGTTAGTCTGACATGACTTATTTTTCAGAAATCCATGCTGACTATTGGTGATCACAGCATTCCTTTCTAGGTGCTCACAGACTGTTTGCTTAATGATCTGCTCCAGAATCTTCCCTGGTATTAATGTCAGACTGACTGGGCGGTAATTATTTGGGTCCTCTCTTTCCCCCCTTTTGAAAATAGGGACAACATTTGCCCTCCTCCAGTCTGCCGGGACTTCGCCTGTTCTCCAGGAATTCTCAAAGATGACTGCCAGTGGTTCTGAGATCACATCTGCCAGTTCTTTTAATACTCTTGGATGCAGTTCATCTGGCCCTGGAGACTTGAATACATCTAAACTAGCCAAGTATTCTTGTACTATCTCCTTAGTTATTCTGGGCTGTGTTTCCTCTGCTGAATCATTTGCTCCAAATTCTTTAGGTCGGACATTGTTTTCTTTATCGGAGAAGACTGAGGCAAAGAAGGCATTGAGGAGTTCAGCCCTTTCTGTGTCCCCTGTTTGCATTTCACCATCTTCTCCTCTGAGTGACCCCACTGTTTCTTTGTTCTTCCTTTTGCTACAAACATACCCATAAAAGCCTTTTTTGTTGCTTTTAACCTCTCTAGCAAGCCTGAGTTCATTCTGTGCTTTAGCTTTTCTGACTTTGTGTCTACACGTGCTGGCTATTTGTTTGAATTCCTCTTTGGTGGTTTCCCCCCTTTTCCATTTTTTGTACACATCCTTTTTGAATCTTAACTCAGTTAAAAGTTCTTTAGATAGCCACCCTGGCTTCTTTAGGCACCTTCCATGTTTCCGTCTCATTGGTATTGCCTGAAGTTGTGCTTTTACTATCTCCCTCTTAACAAACTCCCAGCCATCGTGAACTCCCTTTCCTTTTAGTATTACTGTCCATGGGATCTCACCCAGCACTTCCCTAAGTTTTATGAAGTCGGCTTTCTTAAAGTCAAGAAACTGAGTCCTAGTATGCTTGGCTGCTCCTTTCCGCTGTATAGTAAACTTCAGAAGAGCATGATCACTCGCGCCTAATGATCCTTCCACTTCTACCCCACTAACCAGGTCATCAACATTGGTTAGGACCAGATCTAAAATGGCTGTTCCTCATGTTGCTTCTCCCACTTTCTGGACAATGAAGTTGTCTGCAAGGCCAGTGAGGAATCTGTTTGACCTTATGCTCTTGGCTGAGTTTGACATCCAACAAATATCCAGGTAATTGAAGTCCCCCATTACTACTATCTCCCTTCCTTTTGCATGCTTGGCCATCTGTTCCAGGAAGGCATCATCTATGTCCTCCGTTTGGCTTGGGGATCTATAGTAAACTCCCACAATGAGGTCACTGTTATTCTTCTCTCCCTTAATTTTGACCCAAATGCTCTCACTTTGGCTTTGAGGTTCTAAATCTTGGATCTCTTCACAGGTATACACATCCCTGACATATAACGCCACTCCTCCTCCTTTCTTGTCTGGTCTGTTTCTCTGAAATAGATTGTATCCCTCCATTATTGCATTCCAATCGTGGGACTTATCCCACCAGGTTTCAGTGATTCCTATTATGTCATATTTAGTTTGCTGTACCAAGAGCTCAAGCTCATCTTGTTTATTTCCCATGCTTTGCGCATTAGTGTACAGACATTGAAGTCCATTAATCATTCCCCCGTGTCTCTTATTTAAGGATTTTTAACTCCCACCACTAGGTCTGCGTGCTGTTTGCTCCATTCGGTCTATGACATTTGGATGATCATCTTCATCAATTGATAGACTCCTACCTTCAGGAGCACTGTCTCCCTCCCCCACATTAGTCAGTTTAAAGCCCTCCTGATGAGGTTTCTGAGATTTTTTGCAAAAACATTCCTCCCAACCGTTGTGAGGTGCAGCCCATCGCTTGCCAGAAGTCCATCTTCAAGAAACTGCATTCCGTGATCTAAGAATCCAAACCGTTCCTGTTTACACCATTTGCGAAGCCAGTTGTTCACTTCCACTATTTTTTTCCTCTCTCCCTGGGCCACGTCGTTCAACTGGGAGGACAGATGAGATGACAATTTGTGCATTTAATTGCTTCAATTTCCTGCCCAGAGCCTCGTAATCTCTTTTGATCTTCTGGAGGCTATTGCTTGCAGTGTCATTGGTTCCCACATGAACCAAGAGGAAGGGGTATTTGTCAGTGGGTTTTATTATTCCTTGCAGTCGTTCAGTTACATCTTGGATCTTAGCCCCGAGGAGACAGCACACTTCCCGAGACGAGAGGCCTTTATGACTATTTTCATCAGCCCTGACCCCTCCTTATTATGCTCTTTTCCTTTTAGGTGATGTGGTTGTGCGCGTTTGGCTCATAGGCCATAGTAACGTCCACTGGGCCAGAAACCGTGCTGTCAGCCATGGCCGGGGTGCAGATTAGATCTGCCAAAAAATGTTGAAATCTCCTGGATCACTCGCCGTGGAATGCGTTGGGCGGAATTTCTGCCAGCAGTAAAAGATAGAGCCGCCGTGAAAGGCCCACCGGATGCCCTTGTCATTCAGCTGGGTGAAAATGATTTGGCCTACCGGAAGGGCGTGGACGTAATGTGGAACATTTTCGATGATTTTGAAGATCTGATTATTATTTTTTTATAATATGGAACTGGCCCAGACAGGTTGGAGCAGGTCTGGGCCAGCTGGAGCAGGTGCAGGTCATTTGAAACTGGCCCAAGCTGGTTACAACAGGTCCAGGCTGGTTGGAACAGGTCTATGTTGCTTGGAACCAGCCCAGACCAGTTGGAATCATTTCATACCAGCTGGATCCAGCCTAAACCAGTTGGAAAAGGTCCAGGTGGGTTCCAACTTGCCCAGATGAGTTTGAACTGGCCCAGACTGGTTGGAACTAGCTCAGACTGGTTGGAAGAGGTCTAGACTGGTTTGAACCAGTCCAAGCTGATTTCTGCTGGTCAAAGCCAGTTTGAACTGGTCTAGGCTGGTTTGAACCGGTCAAATTCAGTTTCAAATGACCTGCACCTGCTCCAAGTGGTCTGGACCTGCTCCAACCTGTCTGGGCCAGTTCCAACCCACTTGGAACTGCTCAAACTGGCCTGGGCCATTTCAAACCGGCCTAGACCTGTTCAAACCGGCCAAGACCGGTTCAAACCTGCTTGTACCGGCACAAACCGACCTAGACCGGTTCAAACTGGTTTAGACCGGTTTGAACTGGCTTGGACCTGTTTCAACCAACTTGGACCGGTTCAAACCGGCCTAGACCTGTTCCAAGCAGTCTGAGCCTGTTCCAACCCGTCTGGGCCAGTTCAAACTGGTCTGGGCAAGTTGGAACCCGCCTGGACTTTTCCCACCTAGTTTCAGCTGGTTCAAACTGTCTTGGACCAGTTCCAACCAGTCTGAACCAGTTCCAACTGGTTTGGACCTGTACCACCCGGCTTGGACCGGTTCAAACCAGCCTAGACCTGTTCAAACCGGTCTGAGCCAGCAATAAAACCCTAAAACCCTTTCTGCAACCCCAAGAATGCCAGACTGGAGGGAGGTCCCTCACTCATCAGTTTCTTTATGTACCAGAATGTCCCATTCCCCTTTTGGGACGTGATTTCCTATCTAAAATTCAAACTCAAATAGCCTTCACTCCTAAAGGGCAGAATTGAAATTACCACCAATTGTAGTAGCTCTAAAGCCAGGTGCAAGCAGAACTGCACATGCGTCAGCGTGGGTAGACGCACACCCATCTCGCTCTTGGAACTTTACTAATTAAAAGCCTGAAAAACAAATAACTCTCTTCAAACTGATAGCTGAGATAACTCACCAAAAACTGGGCTCAGGTCCAGGTCCTGGATTGGGGTGAGTTAGTGTTTAATGGGGTGAGTTAGTGTTTAAAACAGTGGTTTATCTATTTATTTGGGAAAGACTTAAGAAGGACTTAACAAGATGGCCAAGGCTTTGAAGGAGCTGGGTGAAATAATTCAGCGTTCGGAAGCAAATGTTCGCGCTGATATGCAAGACTTGAAAGGAGAGGTGAGAAGAATGACTGCTACAGTAGAAAAAGTTATGAAAATAGCAGAGTATGCAAAAGAGGTAGCTGATGCAAACGTAAACAAAATAGAATCTCTGACAAAAAGAATTTCACTAATGAACGATAGACAGTGCAGAAGGAATTTAAAATTCTCTGGTATTTCTGAAGATATTGGGAATAAGGACCTGGAAAAGGAGATGTTACAATGGCTCAAAGAACAAGGAATTGAAATTGAGCAGAATGAAATTGAGAGAGTGCACCGGGTGTTCACATCACAAGGAGTCTCTGGACTTCCCAGGGTCGTAATCATGGCATTCACAAGAGAGAAGTTAAGAGATCAAATTTAAAAATCACTCCGGCAGAAAGCAGACCTGCAGTTTAAACAGCGAAAGGTCATAGTGAGACAAGACTTTTCTCAGGAAACGCTTCAAGACAGGAAATGTATGCAGCGGTTTGCACAAGCTCTCTACAATAATAAAATCCTCTTTACCTGGGCCTACCCTGCTACACTGTTGGTTTTTAAAGACGGCAGGAAATATTCTGCTAAGAACCCTGGTGAAGCAAAAAAAATGCTAGCTGATTTAGGAGTTGGACTACAAGCACAGACCGAGCAAGAACTCTCATGTTCGGAAGAATTACAGGTAGACCAACAGGTAGAGTCGAGTGAAGAATCTCAAGAATCTCCAGTGCAGAGACAAGAGAATAAAAGAACATGGAAGTCGAGACGGGAAGGAAACAGCAAGAAATAATATATACTAGAGACATCTAAAATGGGCTTTTGTAAATATATATATATATGTTGCTTTTTTCTGATATAAACTTTCCAAGAGCAAAGGGAGAGGAGTGTGGTTCTCCAAGATACCATGAGACAGGGATCATGGAGATCCCTAACTGAGTCTCAGGGGGGAGGGGGGGGGTTGAATGGGCCAGAATTGAAAATATAATATATGTACACAGAGGGATTAAAAAAATAAACAGTAGCTGGGATAATGGATAGATCTTTAAAGGTTTTATCTTTAAATGTTAACGGGCTGGCCTCAAACACCAAACGCTACAGGGTACTGACACTGGCAAAGAAAATGAAAGTGGATATACTATGCCTTCAGGAGACTCATAGAGCCAAAGCAAACAATAGACCTTTGTTATGCTCTCAGCAATGGGGCCTAATAGCAGAATCGAAAGCGACAAATAAGGCTAAAGGGGTCGCTATACTATGCAATGCAATCTTAGGCCGGAGGTTCTGAGCCTGAAAAAGGATAATTATGGTAGATTTATATTCTTAAAAATTAAAGTGTAACAAAAAATCTTTACAGTAGCTAATATATACAGGCCTAACACAAGACAGAAAAAAATTATAAAGAAAACCTTGAATAGACTGCAGCTTTACGCTGAAGGGGAAGTTATCGTTATAGCAGACTTTAATTGGAATATAAAAAATGACAGTACTTTCAGATTAATTAAATGGGGATTAAAGGATGTTTTTGAGAGGGGAAACCCCAACACCAAACCTACCTTCTTCTCCAACAGACATAAGACTTTCTCTTATATTGACTACGAGCTAATTAAAGAATGGAATGAAATCAGTGTTAGAACAGCAAAGACTATGGGAATATGGATTTCAGACCATGCTCCACTATTTGTGGAGCTGGGACTGGAAGAGGATGGAAAAAGTAGGAGATGGCGGTACAATAACCTAATAATGGCAAAAGAGATTGACAGGGAATATATTAGAAAACCAATTGGTTGGTATTTAAAAGAAAACAATAGTTCAGCCGAGATCCCGGTAGTATGGGACACTTTCAAAGCTGTTATAAGAGGACATTGTATACTGAAAGAGATTGTGATTAAGAAGGATTGGTACTCGGGGAGACAGGAAAAAATTAAAGAGATTGAAATCTTGCAACAACAGCAACAGGTTAAACTTCTAAGGAGAAGGCAGGAGCAGTTAAGAAAGTTAAAACGGGAATTGGATGAGCTGGATATAGTTGGAAGAGAGATAATATGATCCAAAATGATTTTCAGAGAACCTCAATAGGATCATATAAGAGACTGGCAAACTATTTAAAGAAAAGAAGGGATAAACAGAGGGTGAAGGCCATTAAGACCAGAAGGAAAATACTTACACAAAGCTCTAGAGAAATAAGGAAAGAATTTGCAGAATTCTATCAATCTTTATACAAAGAAGAAAATAAAAATATAAGTAGGGAAAGTTTAGGGTTTAAAATCGAAGAAAGTGATAGATTAAGACTGAAGGAGGAAATTTCTCTGGAAGAAATAGAGAATGTAGTTAAATCATTTAAAAGTAAGAAATCCCCAGGATTAGATGGAATTACATCAGACTTTTATAAAGAAACAATGGATATCCTGGGCTCAGAACTGAAAAAAGTATTTAATAATATCTTAGAAGGGGGGGAAGCCCCAGACACTTGGAAACTAGCGGAAATAGTAGTGATAGAAAAACCACAAAAGGACCCTACAGAGGTGGGGTCATACAGACCAATTAGCCTATTAAATCAAGACTATAAGATATTTACAAAGATCCTGGCAAGGCGACTGGAAAAGGTCTACCTAAAATAATTAAGGAAGATCAATATGGATTTGTTAAGGGAAGATACGTAGGCCATCCTATAAGAAAGGTGTTTTAATTAATACATTTAATAAATATTTTTTTATTTTTTATTTTTTTATTTTTTTATTATTTTTATTGTTTTAATAAATACATTTATTAACAAGCAGGGTAAAAGGAAAATTGGTGGTCTTAAAATTGGATGTGTATAAGGCCTTCGACACAATTAGACATAAATTCTTATGGAATATTATGCAGGAGGTAGGATTAGGAGAGAACTCTGTCGAAGCAATCTGGGAATTGTATAGAGAAG
Organism: Podarcis filfolensis; assembly: GCF_964270895.1. Lineage (NCBI taxonomy): Eukaryota > Metazoa > Chordata > Lepidosauria > Squamata > Lacertidae > Podarcis > Podarcis filfolensis. The sequence continues at coordinate 2,031,770 of NC_139611.1, read as the reverse complement.
GGAAGGCTGTGGTCAGAGTGAATGAGGGGGTTTCAGATCAATTCAATATACAAATAGTAGTTTGTATATACCACTACTATTTGCATTGGGTATGGAGTACTTGGCAGACAGAATACGGAACTCAGTAAGGATAAAAGGATATAAGGAAGGAAAGGAAGAAATTAAGTTAAACATGTATGCAGCTGCTATCCTATTATTATTTACAAACCCCTTAGAGGGTGTAAGAGAATTTAGGATAATCCTGAAGGACTTTAAAGAGGAGTCGGGATTGGGAGTAAATCTGGAGAAGTCTGAAATTTTATTTTGGGATGTAAAGAAAGAGGAGAAGAAGGAAATTGCAAAAATGACAAAGATGGATATCAATAGGAAAAAAATTGAAGACTTGTGGTAAATATTATTTAAAATAGTGCTAGGATTCCAGATGTAAATTACAAAGAAGCGTGGAGAAAGATCAAGAAGGATATAAAACCATGGAATAATAAGAATTTATTTATTCTAGGTAGGGTTAGAGCAGTTAAAATGTTTTTGGTACCGAAATTATTATATTTATTTCAAGTAATTACACTAGCCATTAGGAAAATATGGTTCAAAACATGGAATAAGGTATTTTAAAATTGGATTTTTGGAAGTAAAAGAGTTAGAATCCCAGACATAGTAAATTATTCATCTCAAGAAGAGATGGGATGGGGAATACTGAACTTAGAATTTTACTATGAAACTTTCCAATTGAAAAATCTAATAGATATTGGATATAAGGAAGGGATTAAATGGATAAGACTGGAGAATGAAATAAATGAAGGAATAGGAAGAGAAAGGCTATTTAATAGAGATATTAACACGGCTTTTAAGAAGACAATAGGACCAAGGAAAACTGCGTAAGGAATCTGGAAGAACTGGAATACAAAATGGATGCCAACATACTCAAGGTGGATGCCGTTAAAATATATGCAGGAGGGTCAAAGGGAACCTGGTTGGTGGAAGAAATTAGAAGATCAGGGATTTTATAAATTAAAAGATATGTTTGATGAAGAGGGGAATTTTAATTACAAAAAAAGTTTTTAAAGAAAAAATAGGAAAACAATATTGGCTGAAAGTGCAAGGACTTTATGATTTAATAAAAATGGAAAGAGAAGATGAAACGATGAGGACACAAATGAAAATAGATATGGTGCTGAACAAAAGACAAATGACGAAGAAAGGGATAGTAGGGGTGTTATATGAACTGATGATAAGCGACAAAGAAAGAATGATAAGGATTATTCAGATTAAATGGGAGCAGGAAGGTATGATCCATCCAAACACGGCCTAAGAAATTGTGGCACTCACTAGGGCCCTACAGCTATCAACAGGCTGCTGTGCCAATATCTATACTGATTCAAAGTTTGCCTTCTTAACCTTGCATGCCCATGAAGCCCTATGGAAGGAGAACGGACTCGTTGGTATAAAGGGCAAAGCTCTTAAATATGACCCACAATTAGAAAATCTCTTGGAAGCTGTATGGGCACCCGAGAAAATTGTTGTAATGCACTGCCGGGGCCACAGCCGGGAGTCCACCAAAATGGCAAAGGGCAATAATTGCCAACAGTTCTTAATATGCAGGAAATGAAGCCCATTTATACAGAGAGAGAAGCAAAATAGGCCCAACATGAAGGAAGAATCAGCTTACCTCCCCATAAAGGATGGTTCATATTGCCAGATCAGCGAGTTTTTGTCCCAGAAACCCTAGGCAGAGAAGTGGTGAAGCGGTACCACAAGTCCACTCATTATGTAGCCACAGCGTTGCGAGAAGGCCTAGGCAGGCAATTCTATATCGCCAGGCTATCTCAGCTGGCTGAGGCCGTGTCAAGAACGTGTCTCCTATGTGCCAAAAACAACCCCAAGCAGGGCCCAGTACTTCCTCCAGGAGTACAGCAGACAGGCTTAATGCCAATGGAGAACATGATTGTGGAATTCACAGAAATGCCTGGGGCAAGAGGCTATCGTTATCTACTCGTCTTTGTGGATACTCTGACAGGGTGGGTTGAGGCATATCTCACAAGGACTGAGACAGCCCAGGAAGTTGTTAAGCACCTCTTAACCGAGATCATCCCAAGATTTGGGCTACCAAGCAGTATAGGCAGTGATAATGGACCAGCCTTTATCGCTTTGTTAGTGGAAGGTGTATGCAAAGCCCTGCAGATACAATGGAAACTGCACGCTGCCTACCGACCACAGAGTTCCGGCAAGACAGAAAGAATGAACTGGACTCTTAAATCACAGCTGGCCAAATTGTGCCAGGAAACTCATGGCAATTGGGTGGACTTTCTACCCGTAGCCTTGCTCAGGATCAGATGTACACCCACCAAGAGGCTAAAGCTCTCTCCCTTTGAGCTTTTGTATGGAAGACCTCTTCCACTTACCACAGAAATAAGAGCAGACTTAGTGCAAACGGGAGGACAGAGTACATCAGTACAAATCCAGTCTCTCTCTTGTGTTTTGACTTCTCTTAACAGGTGGGCCCTTGAACGTACGCCAATCAGCCTGGCTGAACCCATACAGCCCTTACAGCCTGGAGATGACATGTGGGTGAAGGAGTGGAAGAACAACCCGTTGGCTCCTAAGTGGCATGGTCCATATGCCATCTTGCTTGCAACGCCTACCACGGTGAATGTGGCCGAGGTGACCCCCTGGATTGATCATTCTCATCTGAAGTGGTCTGAGGGTCATTGGAACTGTGAGCAGAATCCTTTGGACCCCCTGAAGTTGAAGATCACCAGGAACCCCTGCCCCTAGCCCCACCGGGAGTGGGTTAGGGCACGAGCCCCAGACACCCGGTCTGTTCTCACTGCACCGGAAGCCAGTGAGTCTACGCACACCTGAAGATTGAGGAACTGCACCGGCAGATGGGAGGATCTTTACCAGTTGAATTATCAGCCAGTCCTCAATTTGTGCCAGATTTAAATACAGACCCACTGTACAGATAGTAGTAAGGAATGTGGATGGGCTAGGGAACATAATTGATAAGTGGGGAGAGTTGTTGGAGGATTACGGACGTCATATCCCCTTGTATTTTCATGATTGGTACATACCCGTTTGGGTAGAAGCATTACCAAGGCAGCTGTGGCATATACCCATATACCCTTAGAAGGGTTTCGGCCAAGACCAACCTATCATAGGAGGTAAATGCCCGGGGGAACCTAAAAGAACTGCAGTCAGGTTCTCTCACCCACCACCCCAAGGTGCACTTCCTCCCACCATACTGGTCACAGTAGCCTTCTTTCCTCCCTTCTTTCTCTGCCCCCCCCCCCACAAACCCTTTTTGAGTAGCAATAGCAGGGTGTATACAGTGTGAACTGACCACTCCAGTTCGACCAGAACCCGGGGACCACTAAGAGGCTCTACTGGGTGCGGCTGAACGGAGGGTTGGCTCACTCTCCAGGTATGCTCTGGTCTTGGTTACCTCCAGTTCTTTTTACAGTAATAATAACTGTTCTCCTTCTTATCTTCTTTTACTACCCAGGACGAATTGTTGATATCCTTGGGCTCCTTGAACCCATGGAGTTCCTTGATCATGATGAAGTTGATGTTAACCCTGATGTGCATCTTGACCTTAAGGAGACCAATGACAAAAGAAAATGTTTTTGTAAAGAATGCTAAGCAGATGTTTCAAATATATGGAGAAAATGTCACCCTTTATTATGAACACCCTAGAAAGGTAGCTGAGTAGCTGACGTGTCCCTCATCCCAGGACTAATCAGGGACCCTGACATTGTCTTGGCAGGCCTACTGTATAATCAAAGTGGCCTTTTCGTGACACCTCCTTCTGAAATGAATGATACCTCCTACCGATATTTCCAGTTCTCCAGAACCACCCAGGGCTTGTGCTTTTGTTGTTATGCCTCTGGATCATGGAACGCGAAATGGAAAGATTGGTCGCATGTCCAGCACCACCAACATAAAGGTTGGCTGGGAAATTACACACAGTGCACTGCTAAGTTTTGGTTGTGGGGTTCCTTCAACGCCTCTTACCAAAGCAATACCACATCCTCAGATTTGTATACATACTTTCGCCAATATACAGTCAACTTCACCGGACAGGGATCCATCTGTTCTGGCTGGCTGATCAAGGACCCCAATCTTTGGTTCTTGTATAATGGACTAGCCACTAATTACCACCCTGGTGATTATCAGTGGGTGGGAATAGGTGCCTTTACTTTCCCTGTGACTGTGGAGGCTTTTCCTCCTCTACCCTCTCTTAGAAACAGAAAGAGGAGAGAAGTCCAAGGGGAACAGTGCAGGGATGAGATTTTCCCGGCCCGCTCTGTGGGTGCTGTTGGTGGAGGCTTCGTGAGCATCCTCACCATCGGCATACATCCGGGAGTTGTGGCTGAACAAAACCGTGAAGCACTATTTGCCCTAACATGCAGGTTGGAGAAAACCATCAATGCCACTACACATATCCTCTGACAGTTGCAGTTTAAGATTGAGGATTTGAACCAGATAGCAGCAGCTAATAGACTTGCTCTTGACTATCTCCTTGCCAAATCAGGAGGTTTTTGTAAAATAGTCCCAGAAGGCAAATGCAGAGTGAAGTTTCATGACCTCAACAACACTACTGAGGACGAGTTGCCAAAATTACAGGCCCTTATAAATGATAACCATTGCTGCATCTGTCGATTCTTGAGCATATTTTGAATGGGTAACAGGTATTCCTTATATGTTTGCAACATACGCTTCTGATTTCTTATTGAATGGTTTTTAAAAAAATCTTAATGATTTCTTCATGAACTTTGTTCCAAAAGCTTTTTATCTCCTTACACCCCACGAAATATGGTACATTGTTCCTATCTCGGTGTTACATCTCCAGCACACATTGGTTTTTTGCTTATAGATTTTTGCCGATTCCTTGGGGCAGGGGTTAGGTACCATCGGTAGATCATTTTCATTAGATTCTCCCTTATTGTATAACATGCTGTGAACTTGATGTCAAATTTCCACAGCTAACATTATGTTGTGGCCAAAATCCTGTGCCCACTTTATCATAACGTCCTTTAGCATCTCATCCTTGAGTTCCCATTCCAAAAGTAGATCATACATCCTAGATAGGGTCTTTTTATTAGTTTGTACTAATTCCTTTTGTAAGAATGACTTCTTATCTCCAAAACCAATTTTCTTATCCTGATTAAATATATGCACTATTTGGTGGTATTGAATCCAGCCGTTACAATACTGTTTAATTTCTTCATACAATTTGATTTTTAATTGGCCCTGTTCTACCTTTATTAATTGTTGGTAAGTTGCCCAATTTGTGTCCATTTTTGTCTTTTTTACCGTTATCATCTCCACTGGGGATACCCACCAGGGTTTTTGGGCTCTAATAGTCTGTAGTACTTATCCCAGACCTTGTATAATGAAATTCTTACTATATGATTTTAAAAGTCCTTATGCACTGCCACTTTGTTGTATGTTAGGTAGGCGTGCCATCCAAACCTCGTATTCCAACCTTCTAAATCTAATATATCAGCCTTCTTCAAGAAGGTGGGGTTGTTTTAAATGGTTGTTAAATGTGTTACATTGATTTAGATTTTGTATTTGTGGGCTGGAGTGTTGTTTCAGGGCTTTTGTATTGTTTATTAGTGTGCATACATTAGTCTTGTGGCTCTTTTTAGTATGTTATGATTATGTTCTGATATTTTTATTATGAATTTTGTGCAGTGATTATTCTTATTATGTATTTTGTGCTTCATATACTTGGTGTTGTGAACCACCCTGAGATTCAAAATCAATAAAATCAACAATCCAAAACAACATCAACAAGAAACACAACAACAACAAAAAGGTTTCCTACCGCTGTGTACGGAGGGTCGTGAGGGCAGCACCACTCCTCTTGGTCCATCCTGATGGCGTTGATGTTCCTGGCGCTGGTCCAGACTGGATCCCGCGGAGAGCAGAAGATGGTATCTCTGCAGCACAACTCTGATGTTACGTTGCCTTGGCCTGGCGCTACTGCAGATGTTCTGTCAGGAGGAGAAAGGGGCTCCTTGAGAAATGTCACCTCCAAACAGCCCACCAGATGTCCCAATAGCCCACCAGATGCCTCACTCACCTGGCATGCAGCTCAGGAAGTCCTGTGGATAAGGTTTCCTGTGAATGCAGTGGAGCAGCCTCCTCAAAAAGCGCTGGACCCTGCCTTTATTCCGATGTTTATAGGCCCGCTGCATGATGTTCAGGCAGCTCCTCCCTGTCTGCCTGAGCCCTTCTTCCTCGTGCTGCTGCATCTCTTCCAGCCCTGAGTGGCAAGGGAGAAAGGTTAAGCAAGGCGGAGATACACAGGAAAAGAGCCATCCATCAACAATATGAAAACAGCCATCAGGTGTGTTTGTGTGTGAGAGAGAGCAGTGAAGTCATATTCCAATTCTCTTTGCATGTTCATCTTGTGGCACCTCTGTCTGAACATACATCTGAGAATTTGCCTTCCCCTGAAGACCTTTCTCAGCAGAAGCATCCCTCCCTGCCCTCCGTACGTCTCACTCACATGTTCCGTAGGATGCCATGTCTTGATCGTGGATGAAACTGGCATCCCGGAAAGCCAGATGACCTAGAGAGAGAAAGAGGCAAGAAAAGGGACGTCATCTTGATGCAAAGCAAGTGGAGACAGATGCAGCTCAGCAGGAGGACAGGTATGCTCTGCTGCGTCTAGAGGCCTCCACCCTCACGGAGCACTCAGAGCAAGATCTGGGCACAGATGGAGGCCTACCTAGCAGGTGGCCTGGGGACATGTCCATCCTCCCTGCCATCATTACCAAGACGTTTCTGTCCATCCCTACCAGGGAAGGACGTTGCTTGACTTACCCAGAAGCAGAGCTGCCACCCTGGAGACTGCTGGCAGCCTGTTGGCAGACGGCTTCGCACATGTTAAGGCAGCACTCCGAAGGATGTCCTTGCTGAAGGTCTTGCTCTGTCGGCAAAGACAAAGGAGAAGTGGCATCAGAGAGGCTTGAGAGCATGGCAGAAGAGCCTTGCACTCCCAAAGACATGCCTGGGCAAAGCTGCCAATGAAGCAGAGGGACCTTACCAGATGCTTGGCAGCCTGGTGCAGAGCAAAGTGGAGGCTAAATTTGTTGGGATGAGCCAACCACTTGACTTGAGGGGCTAGATGGGAAAGAGCCCTCCTTGCAGCCTGCAACACAAGAAGAGAAGAGGGTTACAAATTGCAGTACATAGTCTCGGAAGCTCCTGAGAATAATCCCTCCCTCCTACTGTGTAAGTCCACCTCTTTGGCCCTCACCTTGGCCACCTCGTCCTCATCTTCGAGGTGAATGAGGACCACAACCAGTTCGTGAATGGCTTCTTCTTCTTCTGTTGTTGTTGTTGTTATGGGAAGCCTTTGGTCTCTCACCCAGCCCCGAAGCAGCCCCAGATGTTGGATGGCTGATGCCCGGACGGAGGCTTCCTCCTGTAGGCAGAAAATATCAGAGGTTGTATTTCTCATCAGATCAGTTTCCTTTCTTCTGCCCACTGCGGTGTTTTGAGGCTGCTCAGCCCCCTATCCTCCTCCTGGGGGAGACTGGGGGCAGGGGTGACTCTCCCCCTGTGTTTTCCAGGCAGGCTTCCAAGAGAAGGTGCTCCAGAGGAACACCCTCCTGAAGCCAGAACACCTCCGCTGCATGCCAGTCTAAACCCCACCCTTCCTCTTCCAAAGCATTCCTCCTCCACCGGGTGTGGTGTCATGTTTTCCCTAACACTCACATGGGCAGCCAGACCGCAGTAGGCTGCCGCCAGCATCTTCAGGTCTTCCTCTCCCAGCTCCCTGGAATGGTAGGCTTGGTCTACTAGCTCTATCAACTCTGGGAGGACATCAGCTTCTGCAGAAGGGAGGGAATCCAGCAGCAACAGCCGCAGAAGCGAAGGGTCCTACACAAAAGAGAGAATCTTTTCAAAGGTCTGAAAGGCCTCACGCCTTTTAGCACAGGCCCTTCAGTATTGTGCCAGCAAAAGAGTGCTGGACCATGATTAGAATCAAGATCTGCACCCCCCTCCCTCCCTCCCTCTGAGCATCACTTGCCATGTCAGAGTCCAGAAGCAGGGATATCCCTCTGACGCTGAGCTTCTGGACTTGCAGGTGGTCGTGTGCCAGCCAGTTGAGGAGCTGCTCCAGTGTATCTTCACAGGGATAGACCTCCAGGCGGCAGCTGAGCAGCTAAAGAGGCCCAAAGAGAAAGAAACTCTTCAGGGATGAGAGGCTGAGGCAGGTTCTCCTTTTACCCACCATTTGCAATTCTGCACAGAGCAAACCCACTGAAGTGAATGTACCAAAGTTTGTCATGTACATCAAATCCAATGGGTCTACTCTGAGGAGCACTAAAACAGGCAACAGTCCTTAGGCTCAAAGCAGCCCAACACTCGGCAGAAACCAAGCCAGGGCCTCCTTGCTGCACCCATTTCCTCCCGCGTCAGTCCCCCTCACCTCGATGTAGATAGCTGCCGCGACTTGTGGCACTCCGGCAAACTCCTGGTCCTCGAGAGCAGCGATGATATTTTCCACCATGGGAGGGATCCACCAGCGTCGCTTACCGACAGCTCTGAAATGGAGAAACAGATCTTGGTAAGGAAGGGAAAGACACCGCAGGAAGCAAACAGGGGCACAGTCCGATCCCGTGCCTTCAGCTCCGTTTGCCAGACCACTGTGGAAGGTCACCGCGTTCTTCCTCTTACCTCACCATGGCAGACAACCCCTGGCTGAAATTCTCCCGGCAGAAAAGTTGGTCAACGATGGCCGCCTCCACTTGCTCTCCAGTGGTGCCAAGAAGGAGGTGCAGAACTTCCTTAGCCCCTCTGGAACCAAAGCAAGACCATGTTCACCAGGAGGGTCATTGTCACACACTCAAATTCTTTCCCCATCCTTCCTCCCTAGCAGCCGCCTGAAGGAGAGCCTCCCTTGGAAAACCAAGCTGGACTGGAAACCCCCCGAGGTTGAAGGGGAAAGGACTCCATTGGTCCCTTTGCAACACACTACTCACCCGAGGAATTCCTGGTCATAGTGGAAGTTCATAACCATCCCCAGGAGAGCGATCAGCAGCTGTGGGAAGTTCCGGCGCACAGCTGCCTTGTAGTCCTCCATCCTGAGGATGGCGTGCAACAGGCTGGTGAGATGTTGCTGGAAGAGAGAGGGGCGCAAGTCACTTTCTCTGCTTTTCTGCAGAATACAGGAACCCCTCGACATTACCCTGGGAAGAAGGAAGCCAGAAAGCAGGTGGTTGGTCCTTACCACTTGGGTGGCAGATTCCGCCAAGGGGCTTTGGTAAATCTGCTTGGCCATGAGATGGATCAGTTGTTCTGGATCGGCCGATGCTAAAACCTCCTTCCATACTCTCTCGCAGTCTCTGTGAATGCAAAAGCAATGGTCAGATTCAAGTCTTCTGCTTGCTGCCATGCTCCAGAGAGAGGAAATGGCAGCAAGGGCTTTCTGAGCAAGCCCTGCAGCTTGCCAACCTTCCCCTTAGCCCAGTAGAACCTGGAGGGCTCCATACCCGAAGGGAAACTGGAGGAGGTATTCAACCACTTTTGCCAGATGGTGGTGCGCCAAGATTGACAAAGAGAAGACGGCCATGCTTCTGCCTTTCACTGTAGGCCCCTGGCTGATCTTATAGAAGGCCTCCAGCAGCACCTTCACCTGTCAGAAAAAAGGAGAGTGTTGCTTGGAGAGTACAAGGAAGCGGGGCTGTCTGCAGGTGGATCCCTCCATCCCTCATTGAAAGAGGGACCCTTGACCTGTGTCATCACAGCCATCTTCTTTCCAAGGTACCACTCAGGGTCCTTGGAAGTATTGAACCGGGGCAGCTCCAGGGCGCCAGTTCCCCTATCCATTGTGGACCAAGAGAAGAAGCTTGCCAGTCTGCTCCCAGAAGGAGGAGGATTCCCCATCCCTGAACCCATGTTTCTCAGGACCCTTGGCTGAGGTTCTTGTCCTGACATTGCCAGGCCCCTCTCAACTAACATGTGCCCTGGCCACCCAATGGCATGAGGTTGCCTCCCCTACACCAAAGCGGAGAATCTTCTTCTCTCCTACCTTTGCAGATGCCTTACCTCCACTTTTGTGCCGCCAAACTGCTTGATGAATTCTTGCAGTAAGTGGGAGATATCCAACAGGTTGAAGCTGCTCTCGACAACCAGGTCTCTGGCCAGGAAGCACATGGCCTCCAGGAGCTGCTCCGCAGGGAGAAAGGCGCCAAAGACCTGAAGCAAGAGAGGAAGGTCAGAGATGCCCACAGGGCAGGGCTGGGGAGCAGAAAGCCCAGGTGCTGCCTCTGCGGAACCCAGAACATGTGGATTGAGAGACAGCGACTTACCCTGGCAAGATGGTAACAGTTATTCACGAACAATTCAGGAACCGGTCCTCCGGTGGATTTGAGGACCTTCTCAGCTCTGATGATGAGCGTTTGGTTCCACGATGTTCGTGCTAGCATCTCTGCAAAGGAAAGCCAAAGGGTTAGTTTGGGTCTTGCTCAACCCACCCCATGCTGGGATGCATTCTTCCACTCTTACCTTCGTTGCGCCGCAGGATGGGCAGAAGATGGCAGAGGGCCTCTGCTGCCCGCTGCCTGCTCTCCGGGTCTGGATCCAACGCACAAAGACAGGAAATCGCCACCAGTTGGCCAAGGGAGGATGCAGAAAGCGCTACCGATGGCTGAGAAGAAACCAAGAGAAGTGACTGATAAGAGAAGCAACCCATCACCATTTTTCCTATAACATTTTAATTAAATCTTCCAAACATTCCAAAACATTTTGCATCCTATGCAGAAAAAAAACCATTTCTTCTTGACTTCCCACCCCTCTTTTCCTGATGTTCGCTTTTTACTTCTTTTCTAGGCTGTTTTACTCACTGGGATTCGTTCTGCTATGGCCCAGCTCTGTTCTCAATTTTGGATAAGTGCTGGGATGCCTGATTGTCCCTTGGGCACCTTGCAGGGTGGGCCTAGAAGCAGCAGCCTGAAGGCCTTGACAGCCCTGCATGATTGCAATTCTTCCCTTCAGAAACTCACATATTCCTGGATCTTCTGCAGGAAGGCGGAAAGATCTCGGAGCGCCTTCCTTCGGATCTTCCCACTCTTCATCGTTGCAACGACATCCGTAAGTTTGGTCTTCAGCTGGTCCCTGCTGTCGCTTTCAGGAGGAAGATCAGCCGCATCCGGAGAAGCTGCGGTTGGGATGCTGAGGGGAGAGAGGAGTAGCACTTTTGTCAAAAGGGTTTATTGCCTCCCATCCTTCAAAGACCCCAAGCGCCGCCACCATAGAAATGGACTGGGGTTTTTTTTAAATATATTTTATTAATATTTTCCACACAACAACAACAACACGAAAGATATCTAAAAATAACAATACACGACACACAAAAATCAACATTCAAAAACTAAAGAACGCAACAACAAAAAAACAAATAAAAAACCTAATCCATATCTTACAAGTTACTATTGTTAAGTTGTGGGCGAACATATCAGACGACACAGTGATTCTTCCAAAGCAGCTCTTTATTGTAAGCTGGAACAGAACTGACTGAGGAGCTCAGCCAGCCTGCTTATATAGAGCTCCAGAACAATGTAACTGTTGCCATTTTCTAAAACTATCCAATCACTGAATGTCACTTTCGATCCTTCATTTGCATAACTATCTACAGTATCCCCCTGCTGGCCCAGGGTGAGAACTTCAGTACATAACACCCCTCCCCACCGAGATAAGGCATTAGTTACAATCGTAATGGTTTCCTTATATACAGCACTACACGTAATGGTTCAATTAGGCACAAAAGCATATCGGTTACATTTCACATACTTAGACCAACAGTGATACATGTCCAACAACATAGTCCTTTAAATAAGTTGGGCGCTTGGAAACTCTGACAGACCGCCGGGGACTGGTAGCCAAGTCCAGGGGGCCACACAACTCTTGTTGAGTCTGTGGTGTGACCCTAGGTGGCGTTGAAACCAAATCCCCTGGATCCGCTGCTGTGGGTGGAGCCTCCGCAAGTGGAATGGTCTGAACCTGTGGTAAGTCTGGCAGACCCTCTGAAGCGGCTTGGTTCGGCTCCACGCTGGCAGTTTGCGAGGGAGGTGTAGGTGGAGCCTCGCCATCTGTAAGCGTCTCTTCTGGAGCCACGAGCGCAGTTGGGGCACCACGGTAGTGCCCAAGTCCCCAACCCTGCGCCTAAGCTGGTCTATGTGCCGGCGCCACAAGCGTCCGTCTTCGAGTGCCACCTGGTACCAGCGAGGTCCAGTGACTCCCACTACTGTGGCTGGCACCCAAGGAATGTCCCCCACATAGTTCCGGGCAAAGACCTGGTTTCCTGGAACAAATGACCGTGGCGCGTTGGAACAGCCTGGGGGTTTGGCCACGGCAAAGTCCAGGTGCAGCCAGTCGAGCGGTGACCTGAGGCGGCGGCCCATAAGCAGTTCGGCAGGACTCTGCCCTGTGGCCGCGTGAGGGGTGATGTGTTGCACGAACAAGTATTCGGCGACCCGCTCGTGCCAGTCTCCCCGGTCCAGGCGCGCCAGTGCCTCTTTTGCCGAGCGCACCATTCTCTCCGCTTGCCCATTGCTGGATGGAGGAAATGGTGCCGTTAGGGCATGGCGGATGCCCAGTCCCAAAAGATACCGCTCGAAAGTGCCTGACATGAACTGCGGTCCGTTGTCAGAGACAAGGACATCAGGACACCCATGCGTCGCAAACAGGCCTCGCAGCACCCGGATGACGGCCTCGGTAGTGGTGGAGGGCATCAGGGCCACCTCCAGCCATTTGGAATAGGCGTCCACCACTACCATAAAGGTCCGGCCGTGAAAGGGGCCAGCCAGATCGATGTGCACCCTCGACCAGGGTGTCTTGGGCATCTCCCAGGTGTGTCCCTTAGCTGCCGGTGGCGCCGGCTTTGATTCTTGGCACGCTTGACAGGTGGAAACCCAGGCAGTGATGCCATCGTCCATGTTAGGCCACCAGACGTAACACGAATGGTTGCGAATGGCTGGAACTCCGATGCAAAAGGCCCTTGTGGCCACCCCCTCCACACCCAGTTGAGCACACGGCTGATGGTGCGATCCTGGGCAGATGCGGAGGCCACAGTGGCAGCCGATACAGGCGCTGCTGGAAGATCCTCAATCAGGAGGAGCGATGAAGCTGGAGCCGGGTCTTCCACAAACGCTGGAAGAGGGCAACGGCTGAGGGCGTTGGCATGGCCCATCGATTTCCCCGGGTGATGGACAAGCCGGTAGTGGTAGGCAGCCAGGAAAACAGTCCATCACAGCATGCGCGGTGAGAGGACCGGTGGAGTTGGACGATCACCGGCGAGGAGGCCCAGGAGCGGCTTGTGGTCAGTGATGAGGTCAAAAGTCCTGCCATAGAGGTATTCACGGAACCTCTTTACTCCAGCCACAAGTGCCAGTGCCTCCTTGTCGAGCTGGCTGTAATTCCGTTCAGTCAGAGATAGCGTCCTGGAAAAGTAGGCGAGCGGTGCGTCTCTTCCATCTGGAAAACAGTGACTAAGGACAGCGCCGATGCCAAAAGGTGAGGCGTCGCAGGCAAGGACCAGCGGCCTAGCTTCACTGTAGTGTACCAGCACACTGTCCGATGAAAGGAGAGCCTTGACCGCGTTGAAGGCCGCCGTCTCCCGATGACCCCAGGACCAAGGCGTCTTTGTGCTGAGGAGTCGGTGAAGAGGCTCAGCCACCGTGGCTTTGTGGGGCAGGAACATGTTATAAAAGTTCAGCAGCCCCAGGAACGCCTGCAACTCTGTCTTGTTCTTTGGGATGGGGGCCTGCTGGATAGCGCGGATCTTGGATGTGGTCGGGTGAAGGCCGGAGGCGTCGATAAGATAGCCCAGGAACTCCACCTGTGGAACGGCGATCTGGCACTTCTCCCTCTTTACCTTGAGCCCGGCCTCCTGGAACCTGGTCAGCACGGCACGGAGGCGCTCGAACAGCTGCTGGTGTGAGTCTGCGGACACCAAGACGTCATCAAAATATGGTACCACGCCCGGAAGCCCTTGGAGGAGACGCTCCATAAGGCTTTGGAAGATGCCAGGAGCCACACTCACCCCGAACTGCAAACGGCAGCAACGGAATGCCCCTCGGTGGGTGACGATCGTCTGGGCTTCAGCAGTGGCATCATCGACGGGCAGTTGTTGATAGGCTTGGGCAAGGTCCAGCTTAGCAAAGACCTTACCCTCACCCAGGGAATGCAGCAGGTGTTGGACAACAGGAACCGGATAAGCGTGCTGCTGAAGTGCCTTGTTGATCGTGCACTTGTAGTCAGCGCAGATTCTCACCGACCCGTCTGGCTTGACAGGTGTGACGATGGGGTTTCCCACTTGGCGTGGTCAACCGGCTCCAAAACTCCTTGGGCGATCAGCTTGTCCAGTTGTTCGTCCACCTTAGCCTTGAGAGCAAAGGGAACCCGGCATGGCTTTAGCTTGATGGGAGCGACTTGTGGATCAAGGCTAAAGGAGATGGGCGTACCTGTATATTGCCCCAAAGTGCCGTCAAAAACCTCGGCAAAGTCGTTGACCAGACCCTCAGTCTCTGCGTTAGAGATGCAGTTGATGCCGGTGACTTCCAGGCCGAGGGCATCAAACCAGTCTAGCCCTAGGAGGCTTGGCCGCTGACCTTCGACCACCACCAGTCGGAGCAGGCCCAAAAAATCCTTGAAGGCGATCCGGAACCGGCCAACGCCTACCATGGGAATGTTGTTTCCCTGGTAGTCTCTCAGGTGTACGTGGTGAGAGTCGAGTTGCCTTTTGGACATTCTGGGTACCAGTCTTTTGATGGTGCTCCAAGACACGATGGACAGGGCAGACTCGGTGTCGATCTCCATGTCACATGGAGCTCCTTCAATAAGCACTGTGATGTTCAGCTTGCGTCGCGTAGGCGAGTCGGTTTGGCCAATCGTGGTTCCAGAAGGGCAGCGGCAGTTGGTGAGAGCGAAACAGCTTTCCTTGGCAGACTGGAGTGAAGACTTGGACTTGCGAGTCGGTGAAGGGGGGGTGTCAGATGGAGCCGATCGGCAGACCTTCGCGATGTGGCCCCTTCTGGAACACTTCTGACAGATGGCATCTGTGAATCGACACTTGGCACAGGAATGGTTGCCTCCGCAGCCGGCACATTCCGATTGGCCCTTGGACTTCTGTTGGAACTTCCTGCGCTCCCGCTTTGTCTGGTGCACGTCATCGTCTTCACTGGAGGATGCCTCATCACTGCTGGCCTCTTTGTGATGCACTGGAACTGGCTTCCTAGCAAGACGCGAGCTGCTGGACTTGCGCAATTCCTGGGTGGAGCGTTCAGCAGCTTCTGAGGCCACAGCCTCCTCAATGGCTTTCTGTAGCATGAGGTCTGGCTTGGCGAGGAGACGCCGTTGCAGATGGATGTCCCGGACCCCGCAGATGATTCGATCCATCAGGGCATCGTCTAAGTCTCAGAACTCGCAGTGCATTGCAGCCTGTCGCAGGGCGGTGGTGTAGTTGTTGATTGACTCCCCCTCTGCCTGGTTCTGGTGGTAGAACGCATGGCGGGCAGCAATATTGGACGGCTTTGGCGCGTAGTGGTTGCGGAGCTTCTCTTGGATCGTGTCCCATGGTGTTGCCTGGACTGCTTCAGGCGCAACCAATGCTCGGGCTGTCTCAAACACCTCAGGTCCACAGAGGCTGAGGAATAGGCCCCGCTTCCGTTCCTTTGATGCTGCTGTCAGCTCGTTGGCTTGGAGGTAGCAGTCGAACCGAGCGAGGTAGGAGTCCCATGATTCAGAGGCTGGTGCAAACGGCGGTAGAGGCACAAGTGAAGCCATGATTCCGATGCCGGCGTGGAGGGCGATGGATGGAACACAGTGCTCTAGCCAGAACAGTCAGCTCTGAATTGGTTCTTTCCAGTGATTTCGCTCAGTGATTCAGCTCAGTGATTCAGCTCAGTTCAGAGGATGGCCGCATCTGGCTGTGCTCTGATGTCCATCGATCCCATCCTCGTCGCCAGTGTTAAGTTGTGGGCGAACATATCAGACGACACAGCGATTCTTCCAAAGCAGCTCTTTATTGTAAGCTGGAACAGAACTAACTGAGGAGCTCAGTCAGCCTGCTTATATAGAGCTCCAGAACAATGTAACTGTTGCCATTTTCTAAAACTATCCAATCACTGAACGACACTTTTCGATCCTTCATTTGCATAACTATCTACAGTATCCCCCTGCTGGCCCAGGGTGAGAACTTCAGTACTTAGCAACTATTATAAACACTAAAACAACAACAACAAGACACTGACTTCCACCAATCCCACAGCACCTCCTTTATCTCTCATTGTGTCTTCCTGTTTTCCTGTTTTCTTTATCACCTCTATCCTAGCATCTAGATATAAATCCCTCTTTCATATCCTTTCACTTCACAAGGTTATTCCAAACTCAGCCAGATTTCTGTCCTCGAACCTTAACTTTTGAGGTATTCATTTAGGCACTCCCATTCTTTTTTTACTTCACTTTTTGGTTTTTGTCTTATTATGTCTGTCAATTTGGCTAATTCTAAGTATTCTGAAAGCTTACATAGCCACTCTCCCCTAGTGGGTGACTGATTCCTTTTCCAGTACTTAGCCACCAGGATTCTTGCTGCAGACGTTGCGTATAAGAAAAATTTAGTTTTGTCTTTTGGAATATAGTCATTTAAAATTTCTAAAAGGAATGCCTCTGGCCTTTTACTATATGATATTCTTAATATTTTCTTTATTTCTTTGTGGATCATGCTCCAAAATTTCCCAATTTTGGGGCATGTCCACCACATATGGTAGAAGGTTCCTTTTTGTATCTTGCATCTCCAGCACTTATTATTATATGAGCTTCCAGGGAAGATGGCGCCAGGTCAAGTCTCAACTCTCTGCTGCCTGAGTAGGAGCTCTAATGATCAAATTACCCTGATAAAAAGGCTCAACCTATGAAAATATCTGTCAACTTTTATCAGTAAAAGACTCCGGGAGCTGTCAGGTGGACTTTTAAACCTCCCCTCCCTTTTAAAGCTACTTAAATCAACTTTGAACCACCTACCTTGAAAAGCCCATAAAGTTGTGGGTTGGATAAAATAGCCCCATTTATTTCTGAGTACGAAGATGGTACTTGAGATTTCACCTTTACAACCTGTAACAACTCCCCCAAAGAAAAAACAGGCCAAAATTTCAACCTACTTCCATCCCAAGGCTGATGAAGCAAATAATCCAGGAAACCTCCATTCTCATGAGTGGTCTATTGACCACACCTGGATTGGAAGGGAGGAAAAAACTAACGTCGGAGGTGAGGGAGTGGACCTGGCAACAGAACTAAAACAAGCTGAGCTAGCCAAAGAGGGACCTGAAGCAAGTTTAGAACAGGAGCTATTCCTGGAAAACCCAGAAGCCATGTCAAACGAGCCTCCTTTCCCCTCCCTATCAGGAGAGAAATTAAGATGCCCTCCCCCGACTGAGCTGACTGAAACAGACAAATGGCCAAACAGCTTAAGGGTACAGTACCTGGACAACTTTATCTTCTACTTGTCAGGGATGTTCGAAGAGTTACTCAAAACTCATTTCACACAGATAAGCAAAGAACTTGAGCCAATTAAAAATTTCCTTTCGGAAAGCTTGAACCTGCTTACCACCCTAACTGAATTGATTAAGAACCATGAGGTCGCTTTCCCTCACATGACATCTGGGAATAGGACTAATGGAGGTGAAACCAAGCCGTGACTCGATTACAAAAAAACAAACAGAAACAATTCAGTGCAGGAGGGAGGGTCCCTTGCTCCCAAGAAACCGACCTTAAAAACGCTCAACACAAAAAATGAAGAAGACCAAAAACATCAAATTGAGAGGCCAAAAGGGAACGCCGACCTGCCGGACTAAAAAAATGAATTTCCAGAAGCTCTTTAAGCTGCTGGAGAATACAACAACAAAGAACTCTGCTCCTACAACCCAAAAGAAAATCACAAACTCATGCACGCCAATAAAGCACTCTGAGGAAAAGCCCCACGCCCCAGCAGATAGGAAAACCAAAGGAAATTCCGGCTCCCATTCAACCAACCCTTCTCTTGACATCGCAAAGAAATCCCATGTATCCTAACATGACAAGAAAGGATCAAGATAAAACAACACAGACTTGGTGGAAGCTAACGTTAAATAATCACCAACTTGCCTTCACAATACTTCCCACAAATAGAAGACACCCATCATATGCTCAAAGAAAAGTAAATATTCCCGAAAAAATCGGAATAGTCACCAGGGGCCTCGTGACAACAGAAAATATCATCAAGGTAAAATTCCTCCCTCATGATACGGCCCAAAATAGGGCTATAGTGACTTTTTTTAAAAAAAAATTCTTTTTATTGAGTTCTTTTTCAGAAGAAAAAAAAAAGAAAAGAAAAGAAAAACCAACAACACCAAAAACATACAACGTGATAACGCAAAGCTTGTACCAACCCATACAAGAAAAAAGAAAACAAACATAAAACATCATAACATTGAGTGACTTCCCTCCATCTCAGTTTTGAGCTATATCACCACGATATCTTTCTACGGTATTTTTTTTTTTTAACCTCTATCAATACTTCGCAGGTTTTATATTTCACCTACTGTGATTTTGTTGTATCCTAAATTTGTTTCTATGTATGTTACAAATTTGTGCCAATCATTAATAAATTTTACATTTTTCTGATGCCTGATTTTTTGTGTCATCCTAGCTAGTTCTATATATTCAAATAGCTTAATTTGCCATTCTCTAACAGTTGGGATATTGGGAGTTTTCCAGTTTTGCGCTAGCAATATCCTGGCGGTTACCGTTGCGTATTGGAACATTGTTTGATCCTCTTTCCTAATCTCCTCTCCAACCATTCCTAAGAGAAAGGCTTCGGGTTTTGGGGGGAAAGTATATTTCAGAATTTTTTTTAATTCATCATAGATAAGTCCCCAAAACCTTTTCACTTCTTCACATGCCCACCACATATGGTGGAAATCACCTTCTTTTGTTTTGCATTTCCAGCACGTTTTGTCCCCAGTCTTATACATTTTGTCCAATTTCACGGGGGTGATGTACTATCTGTACATCATTTTTTCCATATTTTCTCGGAGTCCAACGCATGCTGTGAATTTCATATCCTTATTCCAAAGTTTTACCCACCTATCATAATCTAGGTTATATCCCAAGTCTATAGCCCATTTGATCATAACCTCCTTTATTTCTTCATCCTTGGTGTCCCACTCTAATAATTGATTATACATTTTGGATAAGAGTTTGGAGTTTCCTTCTAATATTTCCACCTGATATCTAGACTTTTTCTCATTCATCCCTGTTTTTTTATGTTCATTCCATAAAGCGTTAATTTGGTGAAATTGTAGCCAACCCAATAATTTATCCTTTAAGTCCTCATATGTTCTAATTTTCCACCCTTTATCTGTTCTTACCAGGAGGTCTTCATAGGTCCATCTTTGGCTTTCCATGTTTATTTTTTTAATAGTTAGGATATCAATTGTGATAACCACCAGGGGGTGTCTTTTTCTAAAAATCTTTTATTTCTGTTCCAAACCTCGAGTAACGCACCTCTAATAATATGGTCAGAGAATCCTTTATGTACCCTCTCTTTATCATGCCATAGATAAGCATGCCAGCCAAATCTGGTGTTAAATCCCTCTAAGTCCAACAAGTCTGTATTTTTCAAAACAACCCACTCCTTGATCCAACACAAACACGAGGCCTCATAATATAATTTCAGATTCGGGACAGCAAGCCCTCCTCTCTCTCTTCAGTCTGTGAGTAATTTAAACTTAATTCTTGCTCTCTTGCCCTGCCAAATAAATCTGGAAAGTGTTTTCTGCCAATCTTTAAACACTGTCGTACCTCTAATCACCGGGATGTTCTGAAATAGGAACAGCAGTCTTGGAAGAATATTCATCTTAATTGCGGCCATTCTGCCCGACCAGGAGAGTTTTATCCTACTCCAGGTGTCTAAGTCTTTTTAAATTTCTCTCCAGGTCCTAATGTAGTTATCTTCTACTAAATTTATGTTTTTTGTGGAGACCCAAATACCCAAATACTTCACCTTTTTCACCACCTTAATTCCTGATTGTAACTCTAACTGATTTCTTAAATCTTCTGCCAAATTCTTTGTCAACATCTTGGTTTTGACCTTATTTAGCTTAAAACCGGACAGTTTCCCAAATTCTTCTAATAACTCTAAGACTTTACTGATACTTTTTACTGGATCTTCTAACGATATTACCAAATCATCAGCGTAAGCCTTTAATTTATATTCTTTTTTCCAATTCTGATTCCTCTTATTTCTGGGGTTTCCCTTATTTCATTTGCAATTACTTCCAACACCATAATAAATAAGAGAGGGGACAGAGGGCACCCCTGTCTTGTACCCTTCGAGATCACAAATGGGTTAGTTAGATTATTGTTAATAATTAAGTTAGCCCTTTGGCTTGAATAAATCGCTTTTATGCCTTCCATAAAAGGCCCCTCTATTCCTACCCTTTCCAAGCATTTTAGTAAAAACCGCCAGGATACATTGTTGAAAGCCTTTTCGGCGTCAATGAAGATTAGTGCCGCGGGGATTTCATTCTTGAGTTCCAGATATTCAATGATATTTATTATGTGCCTTACATTGTCTTTTAATTGCCTGTTAGGGAGGAATCCAGCTTGATCTTTATGAATGGATTTTGTTAAATATTTCTTAAGTCTATTCGCCATTATTTCTGCGAAGATTTTGTAATCATTATTAAGTAGTGATATCGGTCTATAATTTCTTATGTCCAGTTTATCAGAATCTGATTTGGGTATTAACGTGATGTGTGCCTCTTTCCAGGAGTCAGGTATCCTCCCTCCTTGTAGAATACTATTCATTACGTCGCATAAAACCGGGGTCAGATGCTCTTCCAAAACTTTATAATACTTTTGTGACAAACCATCTGGACCTGGTGCTTTCCCTGGTTTCATCTTCTTAATTGCCTCCTTAATCTCATCTGCTGTTATTGGTTTATTTAAGTAAGTTTTCTCTTCATCCATCAAGTGTTTTCCTCCATTTCTTTCCAGATATTTTTCTATTTCTACTATATTCTCATCTTCCTTTTTATACAGGTTTTCATAGAATTGAAGGAACCTTTCCTTTATTTCATTGGGGTCTTCTAATATCTGCTCTTCTATTTTGATTTTGTTGATCACATTTTGTTTTTTCCTTTTTCTTAATTGCCACGCCATTAGTTTCCCCGTTTTGTTTGCAGATTCAAAGTATTTCTGCTTCATTGATTTGATTCTCCATTCTACTTCCTGGCTTATTAATATTGAATATTGTGTTTGCAGCATTCTAGAGATTTGTTTAGTCCTTTCATCCCTAGGGTTTATTGTTAATTTTTTCTCACAGTCTCTTAATTGCTTAATAATTTCTTCTTTCTTCGATTCTCTTAGTTTCCTTCTATAATTGTTCTGTTGGATTAAGAATCCTCTAAGAACTGCCTTGCTAGCGTCCCAAACTGTATCAATTTTTGTTTCTTTATTTAAGTTTATATCAAAATAGTCTTTTAGGGTATTTTTAGCCTTCTCGGCCGTCTCCTCATTTTCAAGTAAGTGTTCATTCATTCTCCACCTATACGGTCCAGATGACTTACACTTTATTTCCAAAATGATTGGGTTGTGATCGGAAAGGGTTCTGGGTTGCATTTCACATCTCGTTGTTCTTGTCGATAGTTCTCTTGAGACCCATATCTGGTCAATTCTACCCCAGCTCTGGTGTGGTTCTGAGAAATGTGTAAATTGTCTCGTTATTGGGTTTTTATGCCTCCAAATATCAATCAAATCTAGATTTTCTTCAAGGTTATTAAAGGATTTTGGAAGTTTCCCTTGGTTCGATTTCCTCTTTTTTTCACTTCTGTCTAATTCTGGTATTGGTACTCCATTCAGATCTCCAAGCAGAATTAATTTATGATTTTCTAATTCTAATAGTACTTGTTCTAATTTTTTGAAGAACTCTGCTTTATTTGTATTAGGGGTGTAAACATTTACCACATTAAATTTTTCACCTTGGTGGTTAATTTGAACTCCCAAGATTCTTCCCTCATCATCTTTGCAAATTAATACAGATTCCCATTTCTCCTTAACGTAAATCACCAATCCTCTTTTTTTACTTACATCTGAGTTAATAAATTCAACTCCCAACTTTTTATTTATCAGTATATGTTTGTGTTTTTTGGCCACGTGCGTCTCTTGACAACAAATCACATCATAGTTTTTATTCCTCAAAACTTTCTCTATTTTATTCCTTTTCGATTTTTCATTTAGACCGTTTACATTCCAGGACAAAAAGTTCAAAGACATTATTAAAATTAATTTCTATTTATTCAATTTAGATTTTCAAACTTGTGTTTTAGAGCTTCCGTTCTCTATATACTCTTCTTCTTCTGCCTCTTCACCTCCCACGGCACCTTTTTCCTCTTCTACTACATCTTCTTCGTCCTCTCTCTCTTCCCGTGCCCCTCTCCTCTCTTTCCTTCCTCTTTTCTCGGTTTTGCTTCCCTCTCTGTCTCTTATCCCGTCTTCAGCCTTACCCAATTCTTTCTCATATCTTCTCAAAAATTTTCCCACCTCTTGGACGTCTGTCAGCTTAAACCTTCTATCTTTAAAAAAGAAGGCAATCCCTTCAGGGAACTCCCATCTATATTGTATAGCATTTCACTTCAGGACGCCTACTATTTGTCTGTATCCCTCTCTTTTACGAAGGAGTCTAACTGGTATTTCTTTAAGGACAATAATTGGTCTGCCATCAATTATTAGTTTTTTATGGTAGCTCGTTTTTAATATTAAATTCTTCATCTCTATTGAGTTAAAGATTACTAGACAGTCCCCAAGGGGTTTTTTTAGCTTATTTTGTTGGCCTCTCATTCTTATTCTAAAGGCGTTCTCTATCATGTATGCTACCTCTTCCTCTTTTAGTTCCAGCCATTTAGTTAGCTCCTTAATCATTTTCTCTTTTACATTCTCTTTCACTTCTTCTCCTATTCCTCTGAATTTTAAGTGAAGTTGTTTCTGTCGCATTTCTGTCATTGCTAAGTTATCCCATATTTGCTCTTGCTTTTTATTCACCTCTTTCATTTCTTCCTTTATTTTTTCTGTCTCCTTTTTCTGTTCTCTCATCTCTCCTATAGTGACTTTTAAGGACGGGCTCTCAACTAAGCAGACCCTTTCTAATAAAGACAATTTCCTGAGGGCTGGCTTGCTTGTGCACCGTTTCTTCGAAAACATTGAAGACCCTTTACCACTTCTAGGAGCACATAGGCCAGTCAGACCAAAAACCAAAACCAGCACTGCAGAATCCAACAGCGCCGGAAACGGTAAGCCGCTCTACCCAGAGGCTGGCAATCTTAAACAATCTGGCAGGCTGTACAAAACCCCGCCCTCACCAAATAAGCTAGAAAAGGATTTCTCCTCAAAGGATGAACAACTCCTAACAACCTACCTCAAGCAGATCCTACTTTCCCAGGATGCACTAATTGAAAGACTTTCAACCATAAGGAAGTCCCTTCCACCTCTAGCCCCGCCTCCTCCCATGGAATTTAATTACATCAATTGCAAATCAAAGCCTTTAACCAACGAGGAATGGACATCTTGTCGATATCTGTCTCCAGAAGAAACGGGCTCTCCTACACACACACCCATAGCCCAATCCAAATCGCAACAAGTCGAACTAGTGGTGCCAGCACCGGGAATCGGCTCAATCTTCATGGATTGCCTTAGAATCCTAGAAGCTATTCATGCAGAAGAATGAAATAAGGTCTTAGCGGGTGACTGCCTGGACGGACAAATTAATACCCCCAAATTAGTCTTCCCCTCAAAAGGCTCCCCCATTCCTCCGCATCGTGGCTCAATCAAGCCAAACTCAAAGGACCTGAGGAATCAGCGGCAGAAAACAGCTATGAGAGCCTGGAATCTAAAAACCCAAGAATCAACTGCTGCCCTAAACATCATCTCCTGGAATGTTGCCGGCTGGTCTAGATGCCTCTCCCATTCTACAGACATTCCCTTCTACCTTCAAAACTTTAACATCATCGCTCTCCAAGAGACGTGGGCAGCTGAAAACCCATCATTGGAAGGATACTATACATATGCAGTGAGAGCGGTTGCAGGCAGAGGACCAGGGATGCTCAAGGGGGGGTTATGCATCCTAATCTCATTCTGCTTAAACACCACCTGTAAGGAACTGTCCCCCTAGATCACCTAGCAATGGCCCTACTTATATCCTGGGGAAGCTGCAGTTTACTAATTATCAATGCTTATATCCCCCCAACAAGCAAAAAAAAAAAAAAAAAACGATATTGAGGGCATCTGGAATAGACTGGACTCTTATGTCAGGTTACTGCTAACAGACTATCCGGGAGCAAAGGTCCTGCTGGTGGGCGACCTAAACACAAGATTAGGTCCTGATGACCCCAGTTTAGAAACCAAATACAGGCAAAAAATAGGCTACCCTGACGACTTTGGCCCAGAAGCCTTACAACTACCAAGGCAGTCAAAGGATCAACATTCAAATTTTGCTGGAGCCTGCCTCCTCAAATTCTCTAGGCGGCTAAGTCTTCATATGGTCGCACCAGGGGCAACATTCCCGGGGAATATACATTCATGTCTGGGGTAAGATCCAGCACAATTGATTATATGTTGGCAGACAGCGAATTGCTAACAAAAATAGTGAATTTAAAAGTGTTCCCATTCATAGAGGGGGACCATTTCCCTTTGCACCTCCAGGTGTCTCAGTTAAACGAGTCACCCTTCCTGAGAATAGTATACCCTGCAGAGATCACCGCATTAGAGCGACCTGGTTGCCAAGTCAAATGGACCCCTGCACTTGACTCCAAACTGAAGAAGATTCTAACCTCTGAAAAACTCCGTACAATTTTAACTGACTTTGGGGGTAATCCTAGGCCTGAGGACCCAGTTTCCAAGTATGAGAGCCTGCTCCAACAATTAAAACCCTATTTTGTTAATAGCACAGAGAAAAGGCCAACTAAACCAATAACATCAACTAAACCCTGGTTTGATTACACCTGCTTTGAGGCAAAGAAAGCCCTGCAAAATGCTTACAAAGCTGCCCTGACAGCCGAAAATTCTGTCAGACATCAAGCCTATCTTGTTGTCCGTGCCCTAAAAAAGAGTATAAAGACCTAATACTCCACCAAAAGAATGCCTATAACAGAAAATGTTGGCTAGAATTAATTAGTGCGGCAAAAGCAAAAGATCAGACACTATTCTGGAAATTGGTAGCTTCTGGCACCCATAAAGCTATTTCCCCCTTACCCTCACAAATTCCCCCTAGCCTGTGGGTCTCATTCTTCCAATCTTTGTATGAGGACGCTGAACCTCCACTACGGAATTATAATACAGAACAACTGGCTAAATGGCCGCCTGTTTCAGTAACTGAAGTGAAATCATATATAAACCAACTGAAAACGGCCAAAGCCCCAGGCTCAGGCGGCATTACGCCAGAAATGATAAAAGCACAGGCGGATTGGTGGGCACCTTTCTTAGCCACCCTCTTCACCTATATAGATGACACCGGCCGCATCCCAAGGGAATGGGGAACAGCTATAATAGTTCCAATCTATAAAAAGGGCAACAGAGGGGACCCAGCGAATTATAGGCTGATTAGCTTGTTAAGTTTGATCAGTAAACTCTACGCAAAGCACCTCCTTAATAAGTTTACAGAATGGCTGGAGAACGAAGATATCCTGGCAATAGAACAAGCGGGCTTCAGACCCGGAAGGTCCACGACAGATCACTGCCTAATGCTACAACATCTCATCAACAAATACAACTCAGGAGGGCAGGCCTCACTATATGCTGCCTTCATTGACCTAAAAGCAGCCTTTGATACAGTCTCCAGAACCAGACTCTGGGACAGACTACAGGGTACCAATATAGATAGAAGGCTCCTGTTCTTAATCCAGGCACTGCATGCAAACACGACTCTTAGAGTCAGGTGCAGCCGCCTAGGACACCTAACGGACCCTATTAAAACCTTCAAAGGAGTCAGGCAAGGGTGCCTATTGGCCCCTCTACTATTTAATTTCTATCTAAATAACTTAGTATCTAAATAACTTAGTACTCAATGACTCAGAACTCCACCCACCAAAGCTTGCAAATCGGCATATTTCAGTCCTGCTATATGCCGATGATGCAGTAATTCTATCTAGAACCCCCATTGGACTCAAAAGAGCACTAAGAAAGCTCGCAACATACTGTGAATCTGAATGTCTCAAAATCAACTATCAAAAGACCAAGATACTCGCTTTTGGGGGAAAACCAAAGCTTAGAAGCTGGGAACTCCAAGGCCATAAATTAGAACAAGTCACAAACTATAAGTATCTAGGAATGGTGGTACAGGCCTCAGGAACCAACAAACTACACATAAACTCCATCGGGAGTTCAGCGGATAAAACCGCAAATTGTATTCTTAAATTCTTCAGAGCACAAGGGGGCTTCTTTGTCCCCACAGCTCTAAAATTATACAAGGCCAAAACTTTGGCACAACTCCTGTATGGTTCCTTTTTGGGTCCGCCTTCCTCTGCTTTCTCCCCCCTTGAGAGAGTTCAATCTAGACTTCTTAGAGCTCTCCTCCAAGTCCCCAGATGTGTATCAAACGCATGGGTGAGATTGGAAACGGGGATGATGAGAGTGGAGGGTAGCATTTGCTTAGCAACAATTTACAAATGGCTGACATTGAATCTGCTCCCCCCGAGGGATAGCCCCACTGATCCTCTGCGACCAATTCCAGTCGGGCTGGCAGACTGCAGTTCTGAACACCCTCCAGAAACTGGGTTTTGTCCCTCAAGCCCTTCTAAGTCTGGGCTTGGGCCAGGCAAAAGCCACGGTCAGGCAAAGAATATTAGATACCGAGAGACATATCTCTCGGCAGCATATCTCTTCTTTCTCGTATCTAGAAATGCAAGAAGGGCCTTTACACTCGCCAGAAGTGCGGCTCTTCCCTCACCGGTCCTGGATGGAGCCTTTAGAAAAGTCCCCTACGCTCAGAGACTTTGCACCTGTCCACTGGGAGAGATAGGAAGCCCAGAACACTTGTTCTTTAAATGTCCCTTTTACGAAGAGGCACATAGTAAGTTCATTGATCCCCTACTGGTGAGGCTCGCCGACCTCCCGCAAAAGCAAAAATTTGACCTTTTGCTGTTAGGCAAAGATCAGAAGACGACCTGGATGGTCTCCAGATTCTGTGTACAAATCTGTAGGCGCAGACCATCGCCCAACTCAAAATAGTCCGGCATGAAAATCCCCAAACTCGGTTCCATGGGTGACTCTGAGTCAACTCCCTGGGATAGTTTATTGTTGCACATTGTTTCTAAATTTATTGTTGCACATTGTTTCTAAATTTATTGTTGTACATTGTTTTAATTGTCTGTTTTAACCACATCTGCACATCAGTTTCTAATGTTGTGAGTGTCCTCTATTTCAGAGGCTTCTACTCTGCAGCCTCTTATAGTTGTTTTAACTGTGAGTCTTTTAGTTCTTACACTCTTTCAGTTGTTTTAACTGCATGTTTTTATTTGTTTTTAGTTCTTATCTGTTTTAATTATCAGTTTTTATCTATCCATTATCCGTGTTTAACCTTGTATTTTATTCAGATGTTTTATCCTATGCTTGTTTCTTTGTTCTTATCTGCTGCAACATTTATCAGTTAAAAAAAATCCTAACTGCTATTTTATTTATATGTTGTTGTTTTTTATCCTGGTCTGTGACCGTAATAAAGTTCATTCATTCATATTATGTTTTATTCATTTTTGCAAGCCTTTCTGGTGCCAGGGACCACCTGTGATGCATTTTCATATAGTTCTCTCTTATTAGGTAACATGCTGTAAAAATTTATATTTTTTGTCCATAGCCTTTCCCATTCATTATATTCAATTGGGTGGCCCAGATCTTGTTCCCATTTTTTATCATGGAACTTTGAAGTGTCAGGCATAGCTCTAATGGCTTTAGCCCAAACGTAGCAGAGTTTTCCTGCACAGCGAAGAAGCTAGTTGAGGTGGAAATGACTAGTCAGCTAGACTCAGAATAACTATTTACAGGATTTATTAAAAGGAAAAATAAAACCAGCAGAGTTTCTGCATACAAAACAACACAAAATAAATCCTTTCTTTCTCTCTCTCTCTTAACCATACACAGCACTTCTACTCCTAACACACCCCTAACACACCAAACTGTGCTAGCACTCCTAGATAACAGAGTTGAGTGCTGGTCGTTAACCAATCAGAGTAAGCAGTTTCTAGGTCAAGCAGACCTTGGCTTTCTGCCAAGAGTAAATTGACACTGCCTTGAGTTAATTGTGTGAAGCCAGAATCTGTAAGTTTTCATGAGAATCAATTAACAGAAACTGAACACCCCCTCACAGATTCTGCTGGACAATTAACATCAAATAACACCTATGTAGGAGATTATTTTTCCAGCAAACCTAAACCCTTGCACATTTGCTTGTTCTTTATCTTTGCCAATGGTTTAGTTAATACATCTGCTACATTTTCTTCACTTGATACATAAGTACATGTGATTATATTGTCTTGTACACAGCAACGTACATTTTGGTATTTTACAGAGATATGTTTGGAACGTGATTTGAAACCCTCTGTTTTACTTAAGGTTATACAAGCCTGATTATCAATGTAAACTCGTACTGGTTCTCCACAATTTACATTTAAATCTGCTAACAAATGCTTGAAATAAATCACCTCGTTGCACAATTCACTCAATGCGGCGTACTCGGATTCCGTTGATGACACACTTACAACGTCTTGCTTGCGTGACCGCCAGCTGATTAAAGCTCCACCGACCATTATGACTAGTCCTGTGACAGATTTTCTATCTGGCAAATTTCCCCAGTCACTATCACAGTAGCAACTCAACATTTCATCTTCTGAAGAATTTAATTGTAACATATAGCCAATTGTCTGTTTGAGGTATCTCAGAACTTGTTTTACCCCTTTCCAGGCATTTAGTGTGGGTTTTGAGACCAATCTACTTAATATGCCTACTGCGTAGCTAATATCAGGTCTGGACCACTGTGCTAAATACAATAAACTTCCAATTACAGAATGACATCAGGATGTTCAAATTCAGGACTCTCATCTATATGAAGTGTTTTTATGAAACCTGGATCCATAGGCACCACTGTCCCTTTGCAATCCTGCATCCCGTATGTAGTCAGTAGTTGTTTAACTTTGTTCTGCTGACTAATTAGGCAACTGCCATCTTGGGCCCAGCACACTTCCAACCCTAGATATGTCCTAACCAGGCCTAAGTCTTTCATTTTGAACTTACTGGACAATTGCTTGGCAAACCTTTTAGTTTGTTTATCTGTTTTGCAAGCATACAATACATCATCTACATAAATCAGACAAAACTCTTGATCACTGCCTGTACCACGTACATAAACACAATTGTCAGCTGTACTCTGCTTGAAACCAAATGACACTAAAGCCTCATGGAAACATTTGTTCCAAGATCTTGCAGCCTGTTTGAGACCATATAGAGCTTTGTTTAATTTCAACACTCTATTGGAACCTGTCTCATAACCAGGCGGTTCGGCTAGATACAGGTCTTCTGATATTGATGCATGTAAATATGCAGTCTGGATATCAAAATGGTTTAACAGGAGTTTTCTCTTTGCTCCAAGCGTTAGAATCAGCCTTACACCGTCCCCCTTAGCAGTAGGGGAAAAAATCTCATCATAATCTTTTCCAGGCCTCTGAGAGTATCCTTGAGCCACTAAACGAGCTTTGTATTTGTACTTTCCTGTCACCAGAGGTTTAAGTTTGTACACCCACCTGCAGCCTACAATCTTTGCCCCCTCAGGCGCTGCTACTGGTGTAAAGACCTTGTGCTCATTCAGAGAGGACATCTCTTCCTCCATTGCCTGTTTCCAGAGCTCTGCCTCCTCTTTTGGTAACTTTAACACCTCCTGAAAACTCTTGGGCTCTGCAATTACACTAAACACATTTGCAGTATCTGGAGAAAAACGCACCGGAGGCACTCCTTTGTTTTGTCTTTTAGATCTTCTGGGAGAAAACTTTTCTTCTGACCCACTTTCCTCCTCAGAACTACGACCTCTCTTTTGTTGCTTAGCAACTGGTCTCTGACTAATTCCACTTTCTTGAGAGCTCTTATCTGAACTTTCCTCCCCCTCAGACTCTGATTCTCTATGTTTACCTTCAGAGTCATGAAGCTCCTGGGAAGGTTCAAACCAAACCTCAGTATTGGCATGTAGTCTCTCCCAGCCACTATGTTCACAAAAACTGGCATTCCTGGAGATCACAATGCCATTTGTCCCTTCAGCAAAACGGAAACCTTTTCCCAGCTCCTGGTAACCCACAAACACTAACTGTTTGGTCTTAGGAACTCCCTTCTTTCTCATTTGTTTTGGAATTAATACCCAGGCTTTTGATCCAAACACATGCAAATGGTCAATTTTGGGTTTTTTCTGAAACAATTTAAAATACGGAGTTGTACCTATTGTTTGATGAAAGAGCCTATTTTGGAGATAACACGCGGTGAGCATGCTCTCCCCCCAATAAGACATGGGCAAATCAGCATCATCAAGCATGGCAAACATCATATTTTGTAAAGATCTGTGTTTTCGCTCTGCAACGCCATTCTCCTCTGGGGAAAAAGCGTTCGTTTTTCTATGCCCAATGCCACGCTTTTGTAACCAATCTCTAAAAGCATTTGACATAAATTCGCCACCTCTGTCCGTCTGAATCCTTCTGAGTTTAATGGACAGAAATCTTTCCACAGATGCCACCCAGCTTTTAAACTTAGTGAACACGTCACCCTTATTCTTCATGGGAAAAACCCAAGAGTAACGCGTGACGTCATCCACAATTGTTAATGAAAAACGCGATCCACCCCTGCTTACAGCAAATGGACCAATTACGTCCATGTGAACCAGCTGTAGTGGTGACTCACTAACTCTGTCACTTCTGGGGTAAGAGACTCTGTGGGTTTTAACCTTTTTACAAACATTACAATCAAGGTACTTGTTACAACTCTTTAAATCACCCCCATCAGCCAATTCAGACATTTTTAGTACACTTTTCCAGCCAGCATGCCCCATTTTCCTATGCAATAAGTGCACACAGTTGTCATGTATAGCTTTGTTATTCACTGCAGGCTGAGATTTACTGACTACTGCTGCAACTTGAGATCCCGCTTTAAGCCAAAACAAGCCTCCCTCTGACTTAGCAGTGCCTAAAGTCTCACCAGCCTTCTTAATAATGCAACTGTCTCCTTCAAAATACACTTTAAACCCAGCTTTTAGCAAACAATCTACAGACATCAGATTGCTCCTTAATGAAGGCACACAAAGTACATTTTGCAGGCATTCACGAAGACAAGGAACAAAAACTGCACCCCCCGAAATCACTTCGGAAGTACTTCCGTCTGCTAGAGCCACCTGGCTGCGCTGTGCTGAGTTCTTGGAAACAAACAATTCATCTGAATTTACGATGTGCCGAGAAGCTCCCGAATCGACCACCCAGACAGCTTGTTTCTCATCAGCAATCTTGACCTTGGCGGTCACCAGCTGAGCCGACTGTTTTCGTTTGAAGAATTTCCTTTTACGCTGCTGCTGCTGCTGCTGATCTCGTCTCTGCTCCTGCACCGGCCACTGAGACTTGACCAACTCCGGACATTGTCGTTTTAGATGTGCTGAAGACCCACATCGGAAACAACGCCTAACAGCAAATGCTGACTCCTCATCAGTACGCTGCTTTTGCTTCACCTCTGGCACGGCATGAGAACTCCTTCCAAACCGCCCGCCTGTAGAAGCCTCTGCAGCAAACGACCTTTCTTGCCTCTTCTGCCATTCTTCAATCAAACGCCCAGTAACGTAACTGACTGATAAATCACGCTCCTGTATGCCTTCTAGAGACAAAACTAAATTATCCCAGCTTTCCGGGAGAGAACTCAAAATAATAGCCACCTTCTCCTGCTGGTCTAACGCACAGTCTCTTTCCTGTAGCGCAGCAAACTTTAACTGTAAACTGTGTAGGTGTTCCTGCATTGTAACCCCAGGCTGTAACATTGCCTTGTACAATGCCTTGCGAATGAACAGCTTGGAAACCGCTGTCTCACGCACATGGAGTTCTTTAAGTGCTTGCCACACACCTCTAGCTGTCTTGATTCCCCTCACATACGGCAACTGGGAATCTTCCAGCCCCAAGACAATTGTGGCCCTTGCTCTTTGGTCTTTATCGAGGTCTTCATCATCAGGCTTCGCAGGAAACTTACTCACCACTTGCCAGAGACGATCCCTCTGCAGCACTGCCTGCACGCGTTCTGACCACAGCAAGTAATTGGAGTCATTCAGACGCTCAAAAGCCATCTGAACTGGTTGTGAGGCCATCTTGAGAGCGATGTCCCTGGAACCCGGAACCAGCTACTCACGACCACCGAGAGAGAAAACAGGAACCACAGCACCCAGCACTCACACGCTGCAGCTGTTGTCCTTGTGTCCACTGCGTCACCAGCTCACCACAGTCAGGAACCAGCCAGTGTCCATCTGCTGCACCAACGGGAACAACAACTTCTGGAACTACTGGAACCAGCACCGTTGATGCTGACACCACCACAACTCAGGCTGGCAGCACAATACCCATAACCTCATGGAACTTTGAAGTGTCAGGCATAGCTCTAATGGCTTTAGCCCAAACGTAGCAGAGTTTTCCTGCACAGCGAAGAAGCTAGTTGAGGTGGAAATGACTAGTCAGCTAGACTCAGAATAACTATTTACAGGATTTATTAAAAGGAAAAATAAAACCAGCAGAGTTTCTGCATACAAAACAAAACAAAATAAATCCTTTCTTTCTCTCTCTCTCTTAACCATACACAGCACTTCTACTCCTAACACACCCCTAACACACCAAACTGTGCTAGCACTCCTAGATAACAGAGTTGAGTGCTGGTCGTTAACCAATCAGAGTAAGCAGTTTCTAGGTCAAGCAGACCTTGGCTTTCTGCCAAGAGTAAATTGACACTGCCTTGAGGTAATTGTGTGAAGCCAGAATCTGTAAGTTTTCATGAGAATTAATTAACAGAAACTGAACATTTTAATAGTGTCTCCTTTTTCCTCCTTTTCTATTTTCCCATTTTGTAACAGTTTATATATTTCTGAGAGAGTCTGTTGGTTGTTATATAAAATTAATGGTATGCTGCCTTACTGGAAATCAATCGACAGTGTGAAGAGAAACTTTAAGCTTTTACTAAATATCCATTGCAACACTCTGATCGCGATAAACCTTCTTTGCATGGACCCTCAGCACACTAGACTCATGCTGACATTTTCTGACTCAGCTACCCCTAAAATGCTCCTGAAATATAGGGCCCTTTTACAGGACTATAATATTGAGTTGAGGCGTGTTTTTAAAGACACAGAACGAAAACAACTACTGCCAAACTTGTCGTATAGCCGGACCGACCCCAAGCAATCAACACTCTCTCTGCCGAAGGGCTTTCGCCATAGGGCCATGATTCATTCGGAAGGGCCGTCAAAGATGAATACGTGCGGTGAACCCAGCCGTAACACTCCCTTGGAGAGGAAAACGTCCGAGCAAAAAGGCCAAACATACAAAGAACGCCAGCCCAATCTAGATAATTCAAAGATAGGACACTCCATTACGCCTTTGGCAGATCCAGAATTTCACCACACTCTACCCCAGCTGGAATCTGATCAGCCAATGCCAAGTGACGCTCCTCCCAAGGGAAATGGGACACACAGAAAGCCAGAGACAGATTTAATTGTCTTTGACGAAGACCCCCCAATGGTCCCAGCAATTCAGATAACACTGTCGATGCCGGGAAATCGGGAAAATGCTGCAAATCAACCCCGAGAACAACAACACCGTGCATATCCTAAGAACGGTTGCATCATTACCGAACCAGCGGGAGAGCTGATAACAATTTCCCCACCACAATGAAGCCAAGCCAGTTATGGAACGAGCAGCCTTAACATTCCCTCATGGAACATAGCGGGTTGGGCCAACAAACTAGGGGACGTGCCATTTCGTGAATATATAACGGGTTTTGACATAATAATGCTGCAGGAAACTTGGGCAACTGACAACATAGTTCTCGACGGTTACGACGCCTATGAAATCAAGGCCTCTAAACCGCTCGGAAGGGGACGACCGAGGGGGCGCCTAGTAACTCTGGTTTCCACTCAGTTGGTGTCACAAGTTACTGAGTGCTCAGTTTTCGAGCAGCTGGCACTTTGCATCTGGAATCCAAGGGTATCATTCTTGTTTCAGCTTATATCCCACCATATACAGTGCAAACACAGAGAGCACGTGGCGTAAATTGAGTCCATAGTTTCCTTTATTCCCTACAAATTAAGTACCCTGGATCGCCATTTTACCTAATGGGAGATATGAATGCCAGAATAGGCTCAAATGATGATAGCCTGGAAATAAAATTCCTAATATTAAGAGATCTAAAGGGAAATAGCGCCCTCTTTCTAAACTATGCTGGCTTCTGCCTCGCTTTTTAACAAATAAGTCTTGACCTCATCATTGCTAATGGGGCACTCCCCGGGGACAGAGAAGGCGAATACACATTCATAAATACAAATGGAGCCAGCACAATAGACTACTGTCTCACTAACAGGGAGGCCTTGGAATCAATTAAAAAATTCACCATAGATAATAGGACTGAAAGCAACCACCTAACTCTAATCATATCCACTACTGGCCAAAACTCAGTTCAGAGCTCTTACATAGAACATGAGGATATAGATAAAGCAAATGATCCAGCATTGCGTAGAAAAAAATGGACACCTGAGATAGCAATTGCAGTTGAGAATAGATTGAATTCACAAACTGCAATTAAGTTAAGATCAATTATAATAAACAATTTATCAATAGATTCCTCCCTGACGGCTTACGAAAATCTCATTGAGTCCTTGCAGGATGTGGTCTCTGTCAACATAAACTCAGCCAGCAAGCCACACACTGCTAAAGGGCACGGTTGGTTTGACCAAGAGTGCCGCACAAAGAGGGAAGCCTTAAGGAACGCTTATTTGGCCTATAGAAACGCTGGACTAAATTACTTACCTCCATCTTATTTCAAAATCAAAAAAGAGTATAAAGCCCTTTTGGCCTCAAAAAAAAGGCAGTCCGAACAAAATTCCTGGTCCCTGCTATTGAATGCCTCACTAAACAATGAAACTAAACTCTTTTGGCAACTGGTCTCCGACTCAATGAAAAATAGTTCTTCAGCCCCCAGCTGTGTCATTCCAGCTCAGGTTTGGGAGAACCACTTCAGAAATATATTTATGAAAAATCCAAACCTCCCTTCCAGCTTCCAGGATGATGACAGGGCAGAATTGTCACTGCTCCCTCATTGGAGGCCGGTTACTGTGGAGGAAGTCCATACATTAATTGGGAATCTGAAGAGTGGAAAGGCTCTGGGGAAAGACTTTATCCCAGCTGAGTTGATTACATCAAACCAGCACTGGTGGGCTCCGCTTCTGGCAGCACTTTTTACAGTAGTAAATAACTCGGGTAAGGTACCATATAGCTGGAAACATGCTATAGTAGTCCCAATCTTTAAGAGAGGCCACCCAAATGTACCTTCCAATTATAGGCCAATTAGCCTGCTCTCAATAATTGGGAAGCTGTATGCCCGTTTCCTCAGTAGCAAACTGACAACTTTTCTAAATGAACATAATATACTATCTGAAGCCCAGGCAGCTTTTCGTGAGAACCATTCAACATCACTGTCTAATGCTGTCCTTCCTAGCCGAGAAGTATACCAGGCCTCTACAGGGTAAACTCTTCGTGGCCTTCATGGATCTGAAATCAGCGTTTGACTTCATCCCCAGATCCCAGCTATGGTCCAAATTAAGTCTGATTTTGCAGGACAAACGACTTCTCTTTCTCATAAAAGCCCTGTACCATGGAACCAAACTGCAGGTCCGATGCGGTCGACAGGGACAGCTATCGAACAGCATCGAGATGACTAGGGGGTGAGACAGGGTTGTATTTTGGCCCCCACATTGTTTTGTCTATTCTTAAATGACCTAGAAGAGAGCTTAATGGACCCAGATGGACACCTTCCAAAAATAGGAATGAGAAGGACCCCCTTGTTGTTATATGCTGATGACGCGGCCATCACCTCACGTTCCAGACCAGGTTTGAATTATCTGCTGAGGAAATTTTCTGATTACTGTTCTGGAAATGGTTTATCCATTAATTATGAAAAATCTAAAATTTTAGTCTTTGAAAGAAGATTCTCCCGGTCTAAATGGGTGCTGGATGGCCATAACCTTGAACAGATAAAATACTTCAGTTATCTAGGGCTCACATTCCATCATACAGGATCTTGGAAGCACCATTGGTGTTAAGTTGTGGGCGAACATATCAGACGACACAATACTTCTTCAAACAGCTCTTGTTTATTCAAAAGGCCAGAACTGAACTGAGGAGCTCAGTCAGCCTGCCTATATAGAGCTCCAGAACAGCGTAACTGTTGCGACTTTCTAAAACTATCCAATCACTGAACGTCACTTTTCGATCCTTCATTTGCATACAAACTATCCAATCACTGAACGTCACTTTCAATCCTTCATTTGCATGACTATCTACAGTATCTCCCTGCTGGCCCAGGGTGAGAACTTCAGTACATAACAATTGGCAAACCTCCCTTCAAAAGGCGGAGATTACAAAGCTAGCCATACTCAGATTCTTTTTCACAAAGGGCGGCAAATATGTTCCAGCAGCCTTAAGGGTTTTCAACGCAAAGCCCGTTTCCCAACTCCTGTATGCAGCAAATGTCTGGCATAATGGGGACCTGCCAAAGCTAGATGGCTTTCAGGCAAAATTTCTACGATCTCTGCTGCAGGTAGCCAACTGCGTCCCCAACTCCGTACTTCTGTTAGAAGCTGGTGAATGCCCAATTTCAGCTAGAGCGTGGTGGGCTGCCCTAAAACATGGGCTCAGGATTTCAATGTTTAACCTAGGGAAGGGTTTGTACCAACACCTGACCAATGAGGAATTTGTCAGCAAATGGCAGAAAACCATGGCTAAAAAAGCCACCTCTATTGGTCTGTCTCCCCCCAACTGTATTACCTGGGTTATGAAGGCGCCCAAAAGATTTTAAAGCAAAGATTATGGGATAATGCACACAGTGACTTGCGATCTCGATCACACGCAGTCTGTAGTCAGCTGGCATTAGGAGTTCAATATGAGTATGTCTTTAAGTTAACATCTTACATTAAAAATCTGACAGTACCAAACTACCGTAGGCTTTTCACCAAAGCCAGACTAAATGTCTTTCCCTCTGCAGTGTTGGATGGCAGGTTGAGAGGAGTTCCCTACCAGGACAGACTTTGCTCGTGTGCTCAAGACATTGATTCCATAAAACATATTTTGCTGCATTGTGCAAAATATGAGCAAGCCAGGGCTGAACTGATACTACCCTTGCTGGTACCTTTCCCGGGAAAATCAGAGGCTCACTATGTCAGGTTCCTACTGGAAGACCGGACAAATGCTAGAACGTTAGCAGTGGAAAAGTTTTTATCGGTGGTTGCAAGAACAAATGAGCCCTATATTCTAAACAAAATGCTTGTTTAACCTGGAGGTAGGCTGTATGAATTGTGTATTGATTTGTAATGATTTGTAGGGTCTCTGGACCGTAATAAAGATTGATTGATATATAAAATTTCTTTCTCCCATACCGAGATTTTTTTATCAAACTCCTTAAGCTTATTATCCTTCTCAAATATTGTTTTTAATTGGAAATATTCTAACCAATTCACACACCCCTTTTTAATTCTTCAAATTTCTTTACTGTTGGGCAATCTTTGATCTCTTCTACGAGTTCCCTATATGTTAGCCAGCTATCTTTCATATTGCTTCTGTGCAAGGCTGATGACTCTATAGGTGATAGCCAACAGGGAGTTTTGGCTGTTACTATTGTTTTATTTCTTTCCCAAACTTTGAATAGGGCCTTTCTCACCAAATGATTAGTGAAGCCTCTATGTGCTTTTATTTTATCGTGACCCAGGTAGCCATGCCACCCGAAAAGTTTGCCCCAGCCCTCCAGGTCTAAGATTTCAGTATCTGTCAATAACATCCAATCTTTCAGTCATGTCATGCATGCAGCCTCAAAATACAGCTTGAGTATTTGGGAGTGCGAACCCGCCCCTTTCTCTCGGCTCCATCAGTACTTGAACCTTACTCTTACTGGGGTTTTTTTAAAAAGCAATTGATTATGGGGGAGGGGATTAGCACAGGATTACCTTGGAGGAAGATCCTCCCCATCTTCCAGGCTGATTTCTGATATTTGATCTTCATCAAAATCAATTCCCTGTCCATGAGAAAAGAGAAACAGGAACGTCAGAATGTGAAGAATGGATCAAACCCATCAAGCAGTTGGTCCCTTACCTTTCCCGCCCCGACCTGGCCACAGTGATCCATGAGATGGTCACCTCCAGGCTTGACTACTGTAATTTGCTCTACGCGGGGCTGCCCTTGAAGCTGGCCCAGAAACTCCAGCGGGTGCAGAATGCTACAGCGAGGCTCCTCACGGGGTCTCTGCCATGGGAGCATATTCACCCAGTGCTTTTCCAGCTGCACTGGCACCCGGTGGAGTACAGGGTCAGATTTAAGGTGTTGATTTTGACCTTTAAAGCCTAGGACCCTCATACCTACGGGACCGCCTCTCCTGATATGCCCCCCGGAGGACCTTAACATCCATATATAGCAACACCCTAGAGGTTTTGGGCCCTAAGGAAGTTAGATTAGCCTCAACCAGAGCCAGGGCCTTCTCAACACTGGCTCCGGCCTGGTGGAACGCTCTGCCTCATGAGACCAGGGCCCTGCAGGATCTGATTTCTTTCCGCAGGGCCTGTAAGACAGAGTTGTTCCGCCTGACCTTTGGCTTAGAATCAGTTTGATTCCCTCCCCCTCTTTCTATTTCCTTTTCCCTCCTGTGAAGAGGCTGCATCCTAATGTTTTAATGTTGTATCTTAATCTTTTAAATTGTATTTTAATCAACTTGTTTTTATTATTGGATGTTAGCCACCCTGAGCCCGGTCTTGGCTGGGGAGAGCGGGGTATAAATAACCTCTACTTACCTCCAGGAGTCTTTGGGACGCCATCCTCTCCTGTAGTGACGGAGCGAAGGTCACTACAGGCTACCTCTGCCAACCTCCAGATGCTGAGGAACCTCAAACGGTCACAAGCTCCGTTGCTAGGCAACGGCAGTTGAGAACATGGAATTCCCGGCCTCAGTGCCAAGGTTCTGAGGCATCTGATCAAGACTTGTATTTTAAAATGAGCTTAAAAAATATATATTTGCAGATGCTTGTGTGTTTTTATGCCAGGCAGAAGACCAGCTGGCTAAAAGACTTTGGCAGATGTTTATCCTCCTGGACAAAGGCCCCCTGATTTATAGCAGGAGCCAAAATTCTCAAAGTTGTAAAAAGGGAATTACAGGCTGAGAGCAAAGGTTACTAGGTTACTGACCCTACAGAATACAATCAAGCTGCAAAAGCACTAATTAAGAGTTGGTAAATAGTAGGATTCATTGTTTAACAAAATATAATACCATGTGTCTCCCAGTAGAGACTTGAGCCACATTTTCCTAAGGTTAAAGGGCAAGAGCTAATGGGAAAAGCAGCTGGCCAGGAAAGGGGGGTGTAAACTGAAGAAGTTTTACTTTGAAAAGGATCTATGTTAATGTATAAGATTTGTTGGCTTAAATGTAATTATGCAAAGGATTTAGAAAGTAAGAAATGTTAGATTCTTATTTCATTGATGGTGTGTGAGAATGTGAACCCAAGATCTCTGATCTCTGTTTAAGACAGAATGAGCATCTGTTTTAACCATCTGTTTTGGAGGGCAGTAGGGCAAAAAGGGCAAAAGGTGATCTGGTAATTAAGGTGCCTTGTTGAGGCAAATGTAAGATATATGGCTACTTGTTTGCCATTTATAGATAGAAGGAAATATAGCTCTTTGTCTCCCATAAAAGGTAATAGGAAATGGGTGTATCTTTTATGATTGGTTCTAGCAAACAGCCAATAGGAATTTCAACCAGGCTGATTGGACAGAGGCAGCCAAAGGAGGAACAAGGGGGCTGGGCTGAGGAAATATAAGTGCTGACCATCAGGGCTGGAGTGGGCAGAGCTTTGGTAACCATATACCACTGTGTCTCTCATTTATTTGTCTGACAAATAAATTATTATTTTAATTTCTCTATTGCTGCGTTGAATATTTCATTCCAGCTAAGCGTTAACCACAAGCAGGGTGCTACAGTTCTAGGAGAGTCCGTGTGGCCTAGTGGTTAGAACTATGTTAATGCCATGCAACGCTAGGGTGATATATATATATATTCTTTGAAATGTACAGTTTAATACTTTTTCTATTATTTGTATCCTGCTTTGCAGGCTCTTGTTGTCTCCTAAAGAAGCTGACAGGATTGCTTCCCTGTACTTACTTATGTGTTTGCCGTGTACATTTATGAACATTTATTTTATATTTGGGACCTTTGAATTCTTAACTCTGAACTCTGGATTAATAACATTTTAGGAAT
Source organism: Podarcis filfolensis (assembly GCF_964270895.1). NCBI lineage: Eukaryota > Metazoa > Chordata > Lepidosauria > Squamata > Lacertidae > Podarcis > Podarcis filfolensis. The sequence goes on along the minus strand of NC_139611.1, from coordinate 1,991,177 downwards.
CTTCCAGTACGGCTAAGTGACTCAGTGACCCTGGTCTATTTTAGGAGAGAGGGTGGTATGGGGTTGGGGGCAGATGAGATGGAGCTGCTTGGCAGTGGGTGTGTTGTATGCAGAAAGCGTACACTTCAATTCCCATGACCCACCTCCTTCAGTTACTGGTTTCTTGGGGTTGGGGCTAAATCCATGATGGGTCAGAGAAAAATGAGCGGTGGCAGGAACCAGTCAAAGCAAGTTAGATCTTCATTTTACTGTTGTGACAGAGTTTCTCACCTTACATGTTGCATAGAGGTGAGGAGCCAAGACAAGTGTGTGTAACAACTTTGAAAGACTTGAGAAATTGCCCATAACAACAACAATAATAATTTATTTTTTATAACCCCCCTCCAATCTGGCTGGGTTTCCCTTAGCCCAGAGGTTTTTGACTTTTTTGAGTCCACAGCTCCCTTGACCAACTACATTCTTTCTGCGACAGCCCTGTGAGGCTCAGGAGCCCAGCTATGTCACCCCTTGCCAGCAGAGCTGGCAGCCTCTCGTTCTTTTTCTGACTCCTTCCCTTGTGGAGTGTTCCCTTTTCTCCTCTCCCCTCTCCTTAGGAGTCCTCTGGACAGCCGCAGCTGCCGCCCCTTCCCTAAAGAGAGGTGCCTCCTCACGCCTGAGGAGGGGCCTGGGAAGTACCCCCTGGCCAGCTCCAGAGGCACCGGTCGCCTGGGGAGCTAGTAGCCAGGGGTGCTGCAACAAACAGCTGCACAAGCCTTTGGGAGGCAGAGATGCAAGAAGGCATGGGGGGGAGAGAAAGAGGGACAGAGGCCAGTGTTGCTCCCAGCACCCTTGACCATCATTCAAGGCACCAAAGGGTGCCATAGCACCCTGGTTGAAAACCCCCGCCCACCCAACAAGCATCAGACATACATCACAGAAAGAGGCAGTCTTGTCTCCTGGCTTGTCTTTTGTCATGATACCTGACAATGTTTGCTGGTTGCCTTTCCTGCCAGTCTGAGCCGTTCCCTTGAAATGGTAAATACCTCAGTTCTTGAATCCATTGTCACAGATCTACCCCTATTTATGTGAGAGGCTTATAGGTTTTGCAGGATTTGTAAGTGAAAAGAACTATTGGGAAAGGTTTTTCCTTCAACTGCAGAATAAATACCTGGGATCATTAAGAGGGTCAAGATGGCTTCAGGATTGCTCTGTGAACTCAAAGAAAGTGTCTTTTTTTTTCAGGGAATATTTTATAATTTTTGAATGGTGAAGGATTGGTTTTTCTCTAGGGTGTGTGTCTGCTATGTGTGCACCTTCAGATTTGTGTAACACTCATGCCAACTTCAGTTGCCCAGCACCTGCAAGCCCCCTACTGTGACATCATAGAATGCTTGCAGTTGTGCTTTTTTAAAACCACACCAGCAACTGCTCATCAGGAGCAGAACTGAGCAGCTTCTGTGAGTGAAGTGAAGGGCTGTTTCTCAGAAGGGGAAATCCTGGGAGAGACTAGGGTTCAAATACCTCCTTACTCAGCTATGCAGCTCACAGGGTGACCTGGGGCCAGGTTGTGGGGATTAAATGAGAAGGCGAGAACTATGTATGTCGTCTTGAGCTCCTTGGAGTAAAAGATGGGATATCAATTCAGATGCCCTCAGAAGGTGGTGGATGTTGTAAATCAAGCCTTCTTTGGGAGAAGCTGGCAACTCTCCCGGGCTCCCGGCTTGGTCTACGGTGACCTCCCTGTCTGCAATTCTCGCAGGATCCAGGCTAGGTCTCAATAGGTGACACCTCCCAGCGTGGGAGATGCACACCCCCTCCCTCCTGCTCCCCGGCAGGGAAAGGAGATAGACAGAAACGTCTATTTTACATGCTTTTATTTTGACTTTTCAGCACTACAGAAAACATGTCCGTTTACTTCAAACTCCTTCCAGCAAGTGACAAATACTTCCTGTGCATACGCAAGAGGAAGGTCTCAGATTACACTCTGAGCAAATTCCGGTGCATTGCCCTGTGAACTAACTGTCCCACTGTTTCCCACAGTCAGTCCCACCATTCCCATCATGTGATGTTTTCAAGCTATCAGTTTGCAGCTGCGTTGCTTCTATATCGTAACAGTGGACTCTCCTTCTTTGGAGGTTTTTTATACACAGAGGTTGGGTGGCCATTTGCAAGGGATTCTTGAATTGGATTCCTGTTTTGCAGGCAATTGGACTAGATGCCCCTTGTTCATGAGTAGAATGTGTCCTTTTATTTAAAATGCATCTCTGGGTTATTTGTGGGGCCTGCCTGGTGTTTTTACATGAGTACAGTGGTACCTCGGGTTAAGAACTTAATTCGTTCTGGAGATCCGTTCTTAATCTGAAACTGTTCTTAACCAGAAGCACCACTTTAGCTAATGGGGCCTCCCGCTGCCACCGCACGATTTCTGTTCTCGTCCTGAAGCAAAGTTCTTAACCCGAGGTAATATTTCTGGGTTAGCAGAGTCTGTAACCTGAAGCATATGTAACCTTAGCGTATGTAACCCGAGGTACCACTGTAGAATGTTGCCTTTTATTTAAAATGCATCTCTGGGTTATTTGTGGGGCATAGGAATTCGTTCTTCTTCCTCCCCGCCCCCAAATATAGTCCGGCCCACCACATGGTCTGAGGGATGGTGGACTGGCCCACGGCTGAAAAAGGTTGCTGACTCCTGGGCTAATCAGGCAGATGTATACTGGCTGATTTCCCACAAGGTGGCAGGAGATGCCTGCTTCTTTCCTTAGTGGTTTCAAACTAAGGCATTTGGCACCAGGCCTTGAGATATGCTCACATCCACACCATGCATTTAAGAACACAAGAATAGCCTGCTGGATCAGGCCAATGGCCCATCTAGTCCATCATCCTGTTCTCACAGTGGCCGCCAAGATGCCTGTGGGAAACCTGCAACCAGAGCACAAGAGCAACTGGCATTCTTAAGCATTCACTGCCTCTGACCTCCATGAATTTGCCTGATCTGATCCTCTTTCAAAGCCTTCTACACTGGTGGCCATCACTGCCTTCTGTGGGAGGGAGTTCCATAGTTTAACTATGCACTAAGTAAAGTAGTATTTCTTCTTCTTCTTCTTCTTCTTCTTCTTCTTCTTCTTCTTCTTCTTCTTCTTCTTCTTCTTCTTCTTCTACCACCCTATACCCGGAGGTCTCAGGGAGGTTCACAGAAAAGATAAACATAAAAACCACAATATATATAATCAAAATAAAAACAACCCAATAACACCCCCCCCAAAGGAGCTGCATTTTAAAAGGATATAGGATGTCAAACAGATCAACCAAAGGCCTGGTTAAAGAGGAAAGTTTTTGCCTGGCACCTAAAAGTGTGTAATGAAGGCACCAGGCGAACTTCCCTGGGGAGAGCATTCCACAGACAGGGAGCCACTGCAGAGAAGGCCCTGCTCTCATGTTGCCACCCTCTGGACCTCTCGAGGAGGAGGCACACAAAGAAGGGCCTCAGAAGATGATCTAGGGTCCGGGTAGGTTCATATGGAAAGAGGCAGTCCTTGAGGTATTGTAGTCCTGAGCCATTTAAGGCTTTATAGGTCAAAACCAGCACTTTGAAACTGGGCCAGGAAACTAATTGGTAGCCAGTGCAGTCGGACCAGGATCGGTGTAATATGCTCAGACCGCCTTGCTCCGGTGAGCAACCTGGCTGCCAAATTCTGCACCAGCTGAAGTTTCTGAACCATCTTCAGAGGCAGCCCTACGTATAACACATTGCAGTAATATAACCTTGAAGTTACCAGAGCACAGACAACAGTAGTTAGGCTATCCCTGTCCAGATAGGGGCCAATTCTTCCAGCATTCAGGATGTGCACGAGTTCTCGTGTCATATACCACTTTGGTTTCATAGAATCAACCAATTGCAATGCAGGAATCTCAGCTACAGCGTCCTTGACAGATGGCCACCCAACCACCGCTTAGAATCTTCCATGGAAGGAGAGTCCACCACCTTCCTCTGTCGAACAGCTCTTGGAACTGCACTTTTAAGGGTGCTTAGGAGACCAACCCCCCGCGCAAGAGCTAAGAGTCCCTAGGATTTTGGGGGGAAAGTCATGACCGTTAAAGTGGCCCAAAAACACTTTAAAGGTTTGGTGTGTGGATGGGGTTTCTCTTTTGCTCTGGGCCTGAGATCTTTCCTCTTAAGGAACAGTCAGCTTATGATAGGGGAAGAAAAGCCCATGTTCATCTAGCTGACTTCCCACTGTAAGAAAAGGAAAAGACCCGAGTTGTGGGATCAAGTCAAAGGAGACCCACAGATGTTCCCTCTTGTTTTCTATCGAGGCACCAAGTCAGGCACCTGTTCCACTGATGGTATCAGGAGACTGGGAATGGCAAGCTTTGAAATGTGGGTATTTTAGATTTTCAACCTTTTTGAGTCCATGTCTCCCTTGACCAACTACATCCTTTCTGTGGCACCTCTTGTGGGGCTCAGGAGCCCAGTTATGTCACCCCTTGCTTGCAGAGCTGGCAGCCTCTCACCCTTTTTCAAACACCCTCCCTTGTGAAGTGTTCCCTCAGCCTCCTCTCCTATTTCCTTGGGAGTCCTCTGGGCAGCAGCTGCCGCCATCCCTGGTCTCTGAGCTGCCCCCCTGCCCCAAAGAGAGGTGCCTCCCCAAGGCACCATTCGCCTGTGGAGCTTATAGCCAGGGCTGCTGCAATAATTAGCCGCACAAGCCTTTGGGAGGCAGAGACACAAGAGGGCATCAGAGGAGGAAGGGAAGGAAAGAGGGGCAGAGGCCAGTGTTGCCCTGGCACACCTGACCATCATTCAAGGCACCCCAGGGTGCCATGGCACACCGGTTGAAAACCACTGTTTTAAATCATAGGACTGTTCTTCATCTGTTCCCAGCATAGTCATAAGGAAAGGCAGAACACACTGGGGAAAGGAAATTACTGAAATGGAGGGGATTTTTTTTTTACTTCTTTTGGGATGTGCAGCTGATCTACCACACTTGGTATGTACAAAATCAACCCAGAGACCAGTATGGAATTTCTCTGCCCTCCTGTGTTGTTTTCACTTCACCATTGGCCAAGCTGTTGCAATGCTGTCCAAGGCAAAAGGTAAAAAAGGTAAAAGGCCCTTGGACGATTAAGTCCAGTTAAAGGCGACTATGGGGTTGCAGCAAGGAAGCCGGCGTTTGTCCACAGACAGCTTTCCAGGTCATGTGGGCAGCATGACTAAACCGCTTCTGGTGCAATGGGATACTGTGACGGAAACCAGAGTGCATGGAAATGCCGTTTACCTTCCCGCCGCAGCAATACCTATTTATCTACTTGCACTGGCGTGCTTTCGAACTGCTAAGTTGGGAGGAGCTGGGACAGAGCAATGGGAGCTCACCCCATCGCGGGGATTTGAACCGCTGACCTTCCGATCGGCAAGCCCAAGAGGCTCAGTGGTTTAGGCCACAGTGCCACCTGTTAAAACACCACACAGTTAAAGCACACAACTGTCCCACAAAGAATCCCAAGAACTGTTGTTTGCCCCTCCCAGAGCTAGTCCCCAGCACCCTTAACAAGCTACTTCCCAAGATTTGTGTCTCTCTCTGTGTGTGTGCTTTAAATGTACAGCATGCACACAACCTCAGCTAAGACAGGGAGCCACAGACTTGACACATGGACTTTGGGGTTCAGCACCATTTATTTAAGAAAGAAAGAAAAAGAACAAATGGGGGGTGGCAGGCAGAGGAAGCAAAAGGCAGGAACAAGTTCTGGAGCGACACAAGCATCATGGTGCCTCCCAGGCAGTATAATTCTGGTTCTGGAAGGAAGCGGGCAAGGCAGAGTGAACACTGGCGGCAAAGGCTCACACAGGGCAAGCCAGAGCCAGCCACACCATTAAGGGAATGTGGGAGGCTGGCTGGAGCACAATCCTGTGAGGCCCAAGCTCAAAAGATAAGCCCCCTAGTGCCTGCTTGGCAGTGGCGTAGCGTGGGTTGTCAGCACCCGGGGCAAGGCAAGTAATTTGCGCCCCCTAACCCGTGGATTTTAGTAGGGGCAGAGAGCTGCCAGTGCGAGCGCGCCCCCCCAGATGTTGCGCCCGGTGCGGCCGGCCCCCCCTGCACCCCCCACGCTACGCCACTGCTGCTTGGCACCAGCACTGTCTGCAGGGGCAACACCCAGGGCTGTCTGAAGAGGGAAGGAAAGGCAGTATAGTTAGCTGAAGATCAGCTCCAAAGTCTGCCCTTTTCAGTGTCTCGGGGCCAGATGAGAGGAGAAGGTAGCAGTCGAAACTCCCTTTCCCCAGCTGTAATGGGCTCCTTCTGCCTCTCATCCCCCAGCAAAGCATCTTGCCGCCCTCCTGGGAACGCTGGATGGGACACTCCTGCCCTCCAGTGCTTGTGGCACACGGTGCAACACTCTCGCCCCCGCCCCTGCCCATGGAAAGGGAGCAGCCTGGTCCTCTGAAATGCTGATGAGAGACCTACCTGCCTGCTTCCCAGGCAGCAGATGAGGCTGCAACAGCTCCTTACCTGGCCCTGCCAGGCCCCGGGGTGTCTGCAGCTCTGGGGGACTGTACACTGCAAAAGAAGGTGTGGCTCTATGGGAGACCCCACGCAGACTAATAAGACACTGATGGCTTGGGAGGGGCAAATCCCATTTCCGCCTTGCGGCGCTTAAGGCATGGGAACCATTGCCCGCTTTTTGGTGTTGGGCTCTCGGCTGCTTTCCACGCCAGCCAGAGCACAGGGGAACTCCGTATGGCTTCGCATGTGTCACTGAGGACCAGGTGGAGAGGACGCTCTGAGGCGCCGCAGCCGTTCCCGGCTGGAACTCGCCAGAACTCGGTTCCAGCACCTCTCGGGCCGGCGCCATTGCCACTAAAAAGAGAACCAGCGAGGCATTCACGGTGAGTTCCAGCACCTCTTTTTCTAGAAAAATAACACTGACCACAGCCTAGCCGGATGAGGGAGGGGCGGGAGCAAACTCGATTGTGCCAGGTGGGCAGTGCCACATGGGGCACCGCGACAAAACGCAGGAAGCTCAAACTTGTCCAAGTTGAAAAGCTTGGCTCATGCTGGAGGACGAGGGCAAAGGACCTCCCTCCCTCCTGCCCTGGCTGGAGTGCTGGCTGCTGCTACGGCGTTGGGCATGGGGCACCACGATACAGAGACCCACCCAGCCCACGCCCACCCAGGGGAAGGGCAAGACAGGACAGTATCTTTGGTCACAACCTGCCTGGCCCAGCCCAGCCCAGCAGCGGAAGCAAGAGTAGCCACGCGGTCACCCCACTGCCCACCCCTCGGCCTCAGAGCAGCCTCTTCAGGGCAAGGTGGCACGTTGGGCCCTGCCTGAGATGCTCATCCCTGGAAAACCCGGGCACGGCACTGTCCAAGCGCCTCTCACGAATGCCACTCTCCAGTCCTTTAAGTGTCCACTGTGCCCTCTCTCTCTCTCTCTCTCTCTCTCTGTGTGTGTCCCTCCATGTGAGTGCTGGGGAAGGTGGTGGGACGACGACAGGCCCTGTGTGGCCCCCATCGGTCTGTCACTTCCACAAAAAAAACCCCTCACAAACCAACTCCCTCCCACGTCACCCCACCCCCATTTTCTTTTGGTAGCAGCAAAGCACCATTTGTGAGTGTGTGTGTGTTTCTCTTTTTTAAAAAAAATTCTTCATCATCATAATAAAAAATAATAACAATAATAATAACAATAGATGTCTCTCAATTGGTCTGATGACAAAAACATAAAACAGTGAAGAGTGTGGTTAAGAGGCAAGCCCGGCCTATGAGGAGCACTCCTGGATGTTGAGAACGGCCTCAGAGAGATGGTCCAGGTCAATGGGCTGCTGAGGCTGCTGGCCGGGCCGGTCGTTGATCAGCACCACGTTCTTGATGCAGCCCGTGATCCCTGAGATGTACTTTCCCGCGGTCAGGGTTTGGATGTCAGGTGCTCCGCCTGCGCAGAGGGAAAGGAAGAGCCGTCTGTCAGCAAGTGTGTTCCCTGAAGTGGAGAGGCTGCTGTCCTCTTTCTCCTCCTCAAGTCACTGGGAGGATTCGGGAGGCTGGCAGGGACCGCAGCCTCCATCCTAAGATTTTGATTTCCAGCATCATCACTGATGCTGCCTCATTTGGGCCGTGGGATTCAATTGCACAGCATCCTTCAGAGAGGCGTGTAGACTTTTCAAGGTTCTCCTATTGCTATTCGTTCACATCTCGGGCCCACAAGTCACTTGCTATTCTCACTGCCATGTGGACCACGTTTTTAAAATGAAATTCATGCAAGCTGCTTTCTATGTTTTCTTAAAGGAAAATGTAGAAACACGATTAGGGAAATGCATTAAAATCCTTTTGTTGTGTTTCTCCTGGGGGTTTTTTGTAGGTGTTCTTTAAATATATATATATATATACTTTTCAGATTTAGACATTTCACTGATTTTGCAATCATTTTAACATTTCAAAACTTGACTTCCTACCCCCTGTTTCTGCAGTTCCTTAAATTTATTTTTAATATCTTCTGCTTATCCAAATTACTATATTGGCTTGAATATAAGCCTCACTTCCCCCCCAAATTCCGACCATGAAAAGTTAAAGTGCGGCTTAAATTCGTGACCTTACAAAAATTGACTTTTACGATAACGCTGCTGAAACAGACATATGGTAAAATGGAACAGGTGTGACTGCCTGCAGAATTTTAATGGAGTGGCCTATATTTGAGTATTGTCTTTTTTTCTTTCCCCTCCTTGAAGTTTAAAGGTGTGGCTTATATTTGGGTGCGGCTTATATTTGGGCCAATACGGTAACTTAATTTGACAGTAACTTTAATTTATTTATCTTCTTTAAATATATACTCTTATGAAACTGCAGGTTATTACAATAATCCCGCCAATGTTCTTATCTGTTTATGATTTATCTGTAAATATTCAATAAACCATTTGTAGGAGGCGTTCCTGAAGAAGCATTGCTTAGCAAATTGATAATGTCCCCCCAGGAACATCTTGTAGGGAGGGGTGGCCCTGAGGGTGCTCTAAAAGTGACAAGACATTGACACAGTCCAGACTGAAGTGTAAAGCTTTGAGGATGAGGGTCCTTTGAACAGCCTTCCCAAATTCAGGAGGGCTGATGCCACAAAGTTGTCGTGCGGCACCTGTGAATTTTACACCATTTGCATGGAAAGGCTCTAGAAGTCAGGCAGCAACCAGTGTGGCAATCAGCGTTGAAAGGAAACATGAAAAGCAATGCCCTCCTGCATGGAGGACACATCCTGTTCTGTTGCCTTAGGCGAAATGGGAAGGTGCTTTCGCACTGCTGGCGCCCTGACCTGGGTTCTGCGGCAGCACCTGCAAAGTGGTGGTGCCGACAGCGGGTTCCAGCAAGATCTTGTGAGATCTTGGCAAGATCTTGCCAGAAGCTGCTGCCATGGCCATCACCACTCAGTAGAGCATGAGAGTCACAAATTCGAGTCTTACATTGAGGCAAACGGGTCCTGCATTGTATGGGGTTGGACTAGATCAGCCTTTCTCAACCTGTGGGTCCCCAGATGTTGTTGAACTACAACTCCCATCACCCCTAGCTAACAAGGCCAGAGCTCAGGGATCATGGGAGTTGTAGTCCAACAACATCTGGGGACCCACTGGTTGAGAACCGCTGGACTAGATGTTCCTTGTGGTCCCTTCCAACTCTACAATTCTATGATTCTCTGGCCTGTTCCCACCTCATGGCTGTACCCCCGAGTGAAACATAACAGAAGAAGAAGAAGAAAACCTACTCAGTTGATGAGGGCTGCTGAAAACTAAACGAAAAGGGGAAGTGTGAATCCCTCATGAGCCCATACACCCAAAGTGCCCTGAAAGTGGTCCGGCTTTGTTGAGACGAAGGCGCTTACCTATATAAATTCGACCTTTGGTATTCACTATGACGTTCTTGCCAGGAGATTCCCCAGCTACCATCTCCTCGCCGTCAACTTGAAGGAAGCCTCTTTTCCCTTCCCTGGGGGAGGAACGGGAAAGTGTGTCAGAAGGACTAAGGTGTTTTTGAGTGAGGTTGGTTTGATTGGAGAGGATGAACATGGATAAGGAAGTGCTTGTCATCTGCCCGTGAGAACAGAATTGGAAATGTGGTCCAAGGATATTCCACAGGGGAATCCTCACGTGGATCAAAATAATAATAATAATAATAATAATAATAATAATAATAATAATAATTATTATTATTATTTATTTATACCCCACCCTCCCTGGCCTGAGCCGGGCTCAGGGCGGCTAACACCAGTAAAATTACAATAAAAACATAATGCGGGGGGGGGGGGACAATTTAAAATACAGGTTAAAATGCAATTTAAAATGCAGCCTCATTTTAAAAATAGCCCATGGATCAAAACCATAAGGGGAGGGAAACATAAGGGTCAGACTGAGTCCAAACCAAAGGCCAGCTGGAACAGCTCTGTCTTGCAGGCCCTGCGGAAAGATGTTAAGTCCCGCAAGGCCCTAGTCTCTTGTGGCAGAGCGTTCCACCAGATCAGAGCCACAGCCGAAAAAGCCCTGGCTCTGGTTGAGGCCAGCCTAACCTCTCTGTGGCCTGGGACCTTCAAGATGTTTTTATTTGAAGACCGTAAGGTCCTCCGAGGGACATACCAGGAGAGGCGGTCCTGTAGGTATGTGGGTCCTAGGCCATGTAGGGATTTAAAGGTCAAAACCAGCACCTTAAACCTGACCCTGTACTCCACTGGGAGCCAGTGCAGCTGGTAAAGCACTGGATGAATGTGATCCCACGGCAAGGACCCCGTAAGGAGCCTCGCCGCGGCATTCTGTACCCACTGGAGTTTCTGGGCCAGCTTCAAGGGCTGGGACAGTATCCCCAGCCCCAGAAGCAAACAAATTGTTCCTCAACCCGCCTTGTTCAGGAAACAGGGCCTTGACAACGCTTGGGCTTGTCAAACTAGGGGTGTCCCAAGCCACATCTCTCCACACTCGTCTCACCAGATGGCTGTCACTCTGTGCCATTCTCCATCATCAACTGGGTCTTCGGACAGGATGTTCACTTCTCCGCTTCCTAGCTGGTAACTGCAGGAAACACACGGTCAGTGTCAGAGAAGAAGAAGAAGAGGAGTTTGGATTTGATATCCCTCTTTATCACTACCCAAAGGAGTCTCAAAGCGGCTAACATTCTCCTTTCCCTTCCTCCCCCACAACAAACTCTGTGAGGTGAGTGGGGCTGAGAGACTTCAGAAAAGTGTGACTGGCCCAAGGTCACCCAGCAGCTGCATGTGGAGGAGCAGGGAAGCGAATCCGGTTCACCAGATTACAAGTCCACCGCTCTTAACCACTACACCACACTGGCCACCCCAGAGCCTCAATGCAGAGCGACCAATAGCGTGAGCTCTTATGCGGCCTTTCCTCACCTGAACACCAGGTGCCCGTCCTTCAGCCCGAGGCTGATGAAGTCCTTCACTTTGGCGCTCTCTCCTCCCTTCTGTGACAGAAGCCAGAGCGTTGTTTCTCACCTTCTCCTTTCCTTAGGAGATGGCACCCCTAGGCGCCACCCCTGGGGGGGGGTCATCCCATAGAGGGAGAGAAGCCCCTGAACTGCTAAGGAACTGGTACTGCTTCTCAGGTGCCACATTTTACTTTGTCAGAAATCCCGTCTTTGAGTGTGGCAGCACCGACACTTAGCAACCCCCTACCTACTGGCATCAGCTGGGTGCCTTCACTCTATTTGGCGCCTGCTAAAAACATTTTTTTAAGGCAACTGCTTATCCAGACGTGTATAAATGTTGACAGGTGTTTTTAGCTTATGATTGATTTTAGTTAGGCTTAATAAGAGCCATTCAACAGTGGAACAGTCCCTTGGTAGGTGGCGGGCTCTCCTTCATCAGAGGTTTTTAAACTGATGTTGGATGGCCATCTTTTGGGGATTCCTGAGCTGTGATTCCTGTCTTGTAGGGGGTCAGGCTGGATGACCCTTTGGGATCCTTTACAACTCTACAATTCGATGATGATGATGATAAGCCTCTGCACTGCATAGTGAGGGGGTCTTATATTTTTTAAAAAATAATTTTTATTAACTGGCCAATCACATCAAATTAAATCACATCACATAATTCCAAATTACAAAGCCAAATTTTTAAATTTTGTTGGGGGAACCCATACTTCAAGATCCAAAGGGGGATTCAAATTACTGCGTTAATGTCCAAATCAGTCCCAATCAGTCCAGACAAAGTTCATAATTCTATCCAGTCTTATCTTGGTGTTTCCACATCATATCTTGTTCATATAATTTCTATTTTTCCTTTACGATCTTTTCTGTTAGTCTCCTTAAGCCGATAAGCAAAATAATAATCCTGTGTGGATTTCCCGTTCCTCCACTAAGTCCAGATGGCTTCCATATATCTCCTTCGTAGATAGCATCGCTCTTTCCATCATGAATTTGGCATTTGTCGCTCTTAAGTCCCACCGAGGAGTTGATCCACGATATGTAAACAACTCTATTTCTCTCTTTCTCCTCCCAGACCCAAGAGCTCCAACAATGCCTCCCAAAATGGCGACGGCATTTTTAACTGCGTCATTCCAAAACTCTTAGCTTTCCAGCTTCATCTTGAAACATTGCTTTGGTTCGAAAGTTTATCTCCACACAGCCTTAAATCCACAGCTTAAGTCCTTAGTTTCTGACTCATTAGGGGAGGGGATTCTTGTTAAATCACATAAGAAAAAGGAAGGCAGGTTTTCCCCCCCTCCCCCCTCAGACATTTGTCATACCGTATCTTGACGTATCTTCTCATATTTTATTCTTGTCTTGTTATCAGAGATCTCTTCTGTCAGCAGTCTTTACTCCCCTTTTTCCTTGAAGCATGTGCAATTTATCTCGTCCAAATTGTTTCTTTTGAAGATGCTTGCAACTAGCGGCGCGAATCAGGGACGGCGTCCAGGAGTGCCGGAATCCCACAGGAGGGCTTTGTGCCTAGTGCCCCCACCCCCACAAATTCGGGGGTGGTATAGGGCACAGCAGGCAAGGGCCGTCCCCCCCACAATCCTGGGGGGGTTAAGGAGGCTAATTACCCCCATCATAGCCTCCAAATTACCTCGTGTGGGTCGGAGAGATGTTATTGTCAGCCATCTTCCGATGCGCCACCTAGTGGCCCCCCCGTGAGGGGGTCTTATAATCACAGATTCATAGAACTGTGAAGTAGGAAGGGACCCCAAGAGTCATCTAATTCAAACCCCCCCCCCCCCGGCAATGCAGGAATCTGGACCACCTCCTGCTGGGACAGAATGCTCTCACCCCCATGGGGGCCAGTCTCTTGCCTACTACTACTACTACTAATTTATTTATACCTTGCCCATCTGACTGGGTTTCCCCAGCCACTCTGGGCGGCTCCCAACAAATTATTAAAAACACAATAAAACATCAATCATTAAAAACTTCCCTAAATAGGGCTGTCTTCAGATGTCTTATAAAATACCAGGCTTACCAGGTTGGGATAGCTGGGATAGCAGGCTTGTTGGGTTTTGAATGTCTTATGTAGATTTTTCAATTTCGTTGTTCTGTATGGGACAATGACAACAAAGATTATCGTATCATATCGTAATAAGTGCCTTCAGCTTGATCTGACCAGTGGCCCATCGAATCCAGCGTCCTGTGCTTGCGGGAGGGTTGGAGGCAGGGCACGAGTGCAACTCTACAGTTGCTGTTCGCCATCACCCGGTATTCAGAGGTAGACTGCTCCTGGGCAAGGAGGTTCTGCTATTACAGCGGGTGTCCCTAAGGAGAGCCCTGCTGGATTGGACTGAAGGGCCATCTCATCCAGCGTTCTCTTCTCCCAGTGACCAACCAGATTCCTGTGGGGAAACTGGCTAACGCAGCAGAAATGTGCAGTCTCTCATCGCTTGGTCTCTTTTTTTTCTCTTGGTTGCAGCCTCCCGGACTCACCGGAGACAATCAAGCTGGAAGTGCGCACCAACTCAGCAAATGGGCTTCTCCTCTGGCAGGGCGTGGTGAGTGAATGCGACAGAGCAGGGGTCTGTCAGCTCAGTGTGGCCTACACTGGCTGGCTGGGGCCCCTCCAGGGTTTCAGACTGGTTTTTGGGGGGAGGGGATCCTTACTTGGGGATGCTATGGAGGAACTGAACCTGGGGCCTTCTCTCTGCCTCTCCCAGAGACTGGAGGTGGAAACAGGAGATGTAAAGCTTTGGGTGAGGGGTGGAGGGCGAGGGGGCAGTTGGATCCTGGCAAAACTGAGCAGGGGGATGAAAATGCTAGCAGCCTGTGACGCCAAAGTGTTGATGAGGCCTCTTCACTGATCACAAGTAAATAAAGTGCAGTCTTTGTGCCAGGCCTCACAAGTCAGTGCCATCTTGATCATTGGCGCTGCAAAGATCAGCAGGAGTGCAGGGACAGCCTCTGCTTCACCTGGGATGCGGGTGGCGCCGTGGTCTAAACCACTGAGCCTCTTGGGCTTGCCGATCGGAAGGTTGGCGGTTCGAATCCCCGCGACAGGGTGAGCTCCCGTTACTCTGTCCCAGCTCCTGCACACTCGAAAGCACACTGGCGCAAGTAGATAAATAGGTACCACTGCGGTGGGAAGGCAAACGACGTTTCTGTATGGACCAGTTATTAATAAATTTCTTTTGGCATAAGCCTTTGGGGACCAGAGTCCACTTCAAACCTGGCAAACTCCCTCCACGGTAAGTTGCTATGAGATGTCTTGTAAAAAGTTGTGAACAAACATAATAAATAATAATCACCATCATGTCTTCCAGAATCCATTTTATTCAGCATACTTATCTAGTATAGTCATTGATATCCCTTCTTTTAGGATATGAATATTTCCCAGGCAGTGGAAAAATAACATTAAAATGTGTGTGTTTTATAGCCACATTTCACAGTATCCACTCTAAAACTCATCAGGATCTTTCCCTCTGGGCAGCTGATGGTAGAGAGAGGAGAGGAGCTAGCCCACGGGTGTCTTCTCCTGGGATCTTTCCCACAGTGGTGGGTGGCCCTGTGGAGCAAGGGAGTTCCCTACATTTGCAGGCTGGCACTCCTCCCAACAGTTCAGGGCAGCCTAAATGTCCTTTCCCCACATTCCACCTTCACAACAACTCTGTGTAGGAGGTTCAGCAGATTGATGGTGATCCATGCAAAATCACCAGTGAATTTGGGAGCAAGGATTTAAATCTAGGTCTCTCCAGCCCAAGAGCAATACTCTGCACTAGATCTCAGCACTCTACATTTAGATAGCTTGTGATTCCTTCTGACCTTTCATCTTTCTATTCTGAATGTGCAACAATGCCATTTAATTTATGTGTATCCACAAAAAAGGAGGGGCCAGGAAGAAACTCCAACCAAATAAAATGTCAATAGAAGGAATAAGGAAGCAAGGTTGGAATAAGAGTTGCAATGTTCATTTGATTCCCAGGTAGGTTTATTGCAGGTGCTAGTGAACTTTGGTCCTCCAGATGTTGCTGAAGGACAACTCCCATTCTTCCAGTGTGGTTAAGAGCGGTAGTCTTGTAATCTGGTGGACCGGGTTCGCGTCTCCGCTCCTCCACATGCAGCTGCTGCGTGACCTTGGGCTAGTCACACTTCTCTGAAGTCTCTCAGCCCCACTCACCTCACAGAGTGTTTGTTGTGGGGGAGGAAGGGAAAGGAGAATGTTAGCCGCTTTGAGACTCCTTAAAGGGAGTGAAAGGTGGGATATCAAACCCAAACTCTTCTCTTCTTCCTGGCTGTTAGCTATGCTGGAGCTGATTGGAGGAGTCGTTCAGCAACATCTGGAGGGCCAAAAGCCGCTGGCCCCGGCTTACTGGAAGGCTCTCTTTTGGGGGCAAAGATAGAGTGGCTAATGATCAGGGAAGATGAGTGCTGCAGCCCAATACTACTAATACTAATACTAAATTATTATTTATATGCCACCCATCTGACTAGGTTGCCCCAGCCACTCTGGGTGGCGTCCAACAGATTAAAACATCAGTAACCTCTGGAGGGTAACAGGTTCCCCATGCCTGCTCTAGGGGGCTTTTGAGGTAGGGTGCCCCACTTACACATCCAAAAGGGAGAGCATGCTTTGCATAAAAGTTGCTCGGTCCCTGCTCCTGCCCACCTAGCAGTTCGAAAGCACCTCAAAGTGCAAGTAGATAAATAGGCACCGCTCCGGCGGGAAGGTAAATGGCGTTTCCGTGCGCTGCTCTGGTTCACCAGAAGCGGCTTAGTCATGCCGGCCACATGACCCGGAAGCTGTATGCCGGCTCCCTCGGCCAATAAAGAGAGATGAGCACCGCAACCCCAGAGTCGGCCACGACTGGACCTAATGGTCAGGGGTCCCTTTACCTTTAATTAGAATTAGAAAAAAGTAATCTTAAATACAATAGCTCTCTCCCTAGAGGGGAAAGAGCGGCCAGGAGAGCTGAGTGCTGCAAGGTCTGCTCTTCAGGTGCTGGAGAAAGTACCTAGAGACTGTCCTCTGGCAGCCCTTCAAAAGAGGACTGTCCTGAGTCAAAGCAGGAGACCTGGGAAGCCTATTTTGAGGTGACTAGACGGATGCACGAAACAAAAAGACAGAAAAATGGGGAAGTACTATGCCCCGTGGCCCAGTCTTAAGCCTTCCAGGAGGAGGCTTGGTCCAGTCCATCCTCGCCAAGGTCGTACCAAGGCCGAGCGGGGACTTTCCTGGAGAAACTCAAAGGAGCAGCGCAATCCCTGTGCTCCGGCCGCCGCGGGGCTGGGCTGCGATCCTCGCCCCATTCCCTCAGCGGGGAGCGAGTCCCGCCGCCTCCAGCCGGCCTTGGGCGCGTCTCGGGGCCTTCCGGCAGGTGAAGCTCCTCCTGGCGAGCGGAGAAGAGCCGGGCGCGGCTGAGCTGCTGCGTGTGCGGCCACAGGCGGAGGCCAGCAGGAGCGGAAGCCGGGCCAGGCCTCGGCCGCTGGGCCGCATCTCCGGGCTGACGGCGGGCGATGGCAGACGCGGCGGCCCCCGGGGAAGCCTCGGAGAGGTAGGCCGGGCTGGGCGCGCCAGGCCGGGGGGGGGGGGCTCGTGCCAATGGCCGCCCCTTCTCCCCCCCCCGCCAGGTGGGGAGGGCACCTTGGATGTCAAGCCTCTCTTGCCCTTCTTGCCGCCGGGCTGCCGCTTCCGAAGCCCCCCAGAGGCTCCGCGGCGGCTTCGGGTTTCGTTTCCCGAGCGCCGAAAGGGGCCTTGCTCTCTCCCGGCCGAGAGAGGGGCTGCTCCAAGGGCCCCTTCCGTGGGCTTCGGCCCCCGGCAGCCGCGACGCCCCACGGGCGCTTCTGGGCGGGAAGGGCTCGCTCTTCTTGCCTCGGGTGAAACTGAAATTTAAACTCACACTTTTCTTTAAAGCCTCGCAGCGCTTTTTTGTCCAGAAAGACAGAATGAGCGTCTCTACAGCAAATCGTAGGACAGCCTTTCCCAAGTTTCTCCCCCAACTGCCACCGCATGTGCCGGTGAGTGTTGTAGTCCAAAACATCTGGAGGGCGCCAGGTTGGGGAAGGCTCTTTTAGGAACCCAGGCCTCTCTCTAACCGGTTTTCCACACATTTAGAAAAACCGACTTGATTGTCTGTATTTATATTAATAAAATGGTAATGCTGCCCTCTGATAGATACCAAAAGTGGCTTACAATAAAATAAATGAAAAGAAACAGAATAAATAAAAGACTAGAGTAATTAAACAGTAGGGTGTAAGAGCCACATCAAAGCAATCCTATGTTAAATCTAAATTGGTGAAATAAAATGAAATGAAATGCCCTTCAGCTGCCTGGTGCTGAGGGAAGACATCAGGGTGAGTCTAAAGCAAGCTTCCCACCCCAGAAAATGTTGTCAGTTGAGCACCTCTTATATAAAAGATGTCTGAAGTCCCACAGTCTCACTCAGGAAAAGCAGCAGAAATCCAGATCGATAAGGGTTGTCTCCATTGTGAGTTCTGCTCAGAGTAAACATTGCAACCAATGGCCGTGAATCCACTGATTTCAGTGGGTCCAAGATGAACTAGCATTGCATACAACCCTTCAGCTGTAACCCTTTATTATACAGATGTTGCCATGGATGATGGGAGTTGTAGTCCAGCAACATCTTGAGGCCTACCGTTTCCCCATCCCTGCTATAAACATACCTGGGCTGGAGGAAATCCCAGGTATGTCGGAGCAGAAATGCATAGGATCGTGGGGTTGATGGCCAGGCTGTGGGGAACGAGTCTTGTGAGCTATCATGTCAAGGTGATTGAGAACAAGGAGCCACAAATCAGGAAGTCCCACATTTAGATCTTGCGTACTCCTATATTTGCTCCTGTTCTTTCCCAAGCCTCATGCTTTCATCTGCAGTATCACATTACAGGGCCACTAGAAGGCTTATCAAAGCACTTTACACACTCAAACTCTGTGTGCTGTAACTGGGACACGCTGGGTGTGCCAACCTGCACTACACCTGTGCCTCAGGCATGTCTCAGGACCTGTTTTCAGCGCTAGTGCAGAAGGATTACCGTGGCTGATGGTATAGTATTGGAAACCACTGGGGAACCAACAGGGACCACAGCCTCCTGTCCAGGCTGTGGTCAGAGGGAGACATTCCTGAACGATGTGAAAAGCATCCTGTAGCCCAAGTACCTGCTGGACTCTGGGAAATCCCTTTTGTCTCCCCATGGCTTTCCTTTTAGAGCAGGGATGGGTCCCAATGCGTCTCCTGATCTGACCCCCTGGCCTCTTCCCAGGCCCCGGCCATTTCTTCTTGATGCTCACCTTTCTTTCAAATCAGGCGAGCAGTGTGGTTAAAGCTCCCCATCCTGTGTCCTGCTCTCAAGCTGCTCAGCTGAGCCCTGGAAAACAGCTCTGCAGTGGAAACTGGGTGTGTGTGGCTGAGCCCTGTCCCCAAGTACCCAAGGAGGAAGAATGTGCAAGGAGAGGGCATGTCTGTGCCCATGCTGGTGGTATGGATGGTGCTTGTGAGTTTTGGCCCTGTCCACTACTGATAGGCAGCCCCGTCCCGGCCCACCCACTTCTCCCAGGGAAAGAAAAGTCGGGGGAAGGTTCTCTGTCCTGGTCTTGAGCCTGGAAAACACAGCCTGGCCTACCCTGTATTCCAGTGGTTCTCAAGCTCTTTTCTCTGGGCCAGACTTTCAGAATAAAAACATGCTCACACTGCACCAATTCTTTTACTGATAAGAAATATATTGGAAAACAAAAAAAAGCAACTCCTGGCAGTGCTTGATTTATAACATAGAAGACATCCACTTTATAATACTGTATGATCCAGAAATTATAAAATAGTGCAGCTACATAAGAGCGCAAATCATTCCCAAAGTAGAATGATAAGCAAGCCTCTTACAAATGTACCTTAAGTATGTATACAAACTGAATGAGAGGTGTGAGCTGTTTGATGCTCTTGCTCTGATATCTACCCATATTCATATACAGTGGTACCTCTGGTTATGTACTTAATTTGTTCCGGAGGTCCGTTCTTAACCTGAAACTGTTCTTAACCTGAAGAACCACTTTAGCTAATGGGGCCTCCTGCTGCTGCCGCGCAATTTCTGTTCTCATCCTGAAGCAAAGTTCTTAACCCAAGGTATTATTTCTGGGTTAGCGGAGTCTGTAACCTGAAGTGTATGTAACCGGAAGCGTATGTAACCCGAGGTACCACTGTGTGTGTGTGTGTGTGTGCGCGCGCACTACGTTGCACTAATAGTATCCTATACTATTCTGAAATGTTTAAATTTTCTTTGTTCTTGAATCTTCCTGCCACACCTGCCATCTCCTGCCACACCCTTTCAGAGCCACTGATTTACACACAAGCAATGGCGGCAGTTACGTCAGTATATGGCAAGACTGGCTTCTACTGGTTTAACCATGGGGCATTGCAACTTTCTTATCTCTGTGGCTACAACAGTTATAACAATCTCTTGCTTACATGCTCTCATGGTACTCTTGCAAAGACAACCTTCATCTTCCAACTTTCATTTACTTGTAACACAGATTTCAACTTTTTTAAATTATTTAATTCCTTTATAATTTTATCCTCCTTCCATACTACCTCAATCCTATCACATATCAGTCTTATGACTTAGGGAGTTTAAAACCTTACCTTGCCCGGCTTCTTATGCACCTTCAAACTGGTGGAACAAGTGACAGCTATGCTCTCTCTCTCCCCCCCCCCCCCAGGCACTGCTGGGTCTGTTTTGGCACTGAGAGCGATGACCGCTCAGCTGAGTGGGTCTGCCCCTGCCGCTGCAAAGGCTCCACCAAATGGATCCACCAGGCCTGCCTCCAGCGGTGGCTGGATGAGAAGCAGAAAGGCAACAGCACAGGCAGTGTGAGCTGCCCACAGTGTGGAACGGAGTATCGCATTGTCTTCCCCAAACTAGGTGAGTTGTAGGGGTGGCCTGGCCAGCCCCATTCCCTGGTGTGGCTAGATTGAGTCCCTAGCAAAGTTGTGGAGCTGCCCAGCAAAGCCAGGTCCAAGGCAAGGTGTGTTTAAGCAGCAGGTGAGCTGTCCAGCCAAGGATTTCCACTGGGCTAGGGGACACACAGTACTCTTTCTGAAGTACCGTATTTTTCGCTCTATAAGACGTACCAGACCACAAGACGCACCTAGTTTTTGGAGGAGGAAAACAAAAAAAATATTCTGAATCTCAGAAGCCAGAACAGCAAGAGGGATCGCTGGGCAGTGAATGCAGCGATCCCTCTTGCTGTTCTGGCTTCTGGGATAGCTGCGCAGCCTGCATTCGCTCCATAAGACGCACACACATTTCCCCTTCTTTTTAGAAGGGAAAAAGTGAGTCTTATAGAGCAAAAAATACGGTAGTTTGCCCACCCTTGGTCCCCACCCTGTGATCAGCTCTCACCTTTGGCTCCTAGCAGGCAACAGCAGCCACACCCCAGGAATGGCTTCCACTGGCTAGCTAAACCAGGTGAGGGGAGCCAATGGGTCTCAAATCCTTGAGGCCAAATGGATTGCTCTGCTTTCCTTTGGAGCACATCAGCAAGGCCAAGAGGGGGGTCTTGTCGTCTTCAGCCACAGCAGGCGCTGTGATGCTACAATGGTTGACTTTGCCTCTGGAAGCGCATTTCATTTTCTTTTGAGAGAGATGGATGCCAACAACAAAATAGCCAGGCAGCAACATAGCAGTTGTGTAGCTGTTCCTGCAGCCTTCCTGGAGTGTCAGCAGGGTCCTGATCCAAAGGTGCACATCCAGTTATTGAGCCCAGTGATGGGAGGCCTTGTTGTACTGCCACATACATACATTCTGGCATTTAGTTTGGCCATCAACTTGGCCTTGCTACTTCCTGTGTTCCTGGGATCTTGGGGGTAATAGGTGCAGGTTACAGCAACAGCCAAGGCGACATTTTTCCGCCTTCAACGCATCAAGCAGTTGGTCCCTTACCTTTCCCGCCCCGACCTGGCCACAGTGATCCACGCGACGGTCACCTCCAGGCTTGACTACTGTAATTCGCTCTACGCGGGGCTGCCCTTGAAGCTGTCCCAGAAACTCCAGCGGGTACAGAATGCTGCAGCGAGGCTCCTCACAGGGTCTCTGCCATGGGAGCATATTCACCCAGTGCTTTTCCAGCTGCACTGGCTCCCGGTGGAGTACAGGGTCAGATTTAAGGTGCTGGTTTTGACCTTTAAAGCCCTTCATGGCCTAGGACCCTTGTACCTACGGGACCGCCTCTCCTGGTATGCCCCCCGGAGGACCTTAAGGTCCATATATAGCAACACCCTAGAGGTCCCGGGCCCTAAGGAAGTTAGATTAGCTTCAACCAGAGCCAGAGCCTTTATTATTATTAATAAAGGAAGGTCTTTGGTTGCTGAGCATCCAGGCCCCTTCTGCAGACTTCCTGGGTAGGGGTGGTCTTGGAGGTCCTGGGAGAAAGAAGTCTCACCTGCTTCCAGGTCCAAGCTGGGAGCATGAGAAAAACTCTGGCAGACTGGTTTTTTGCTCACCCTTCCTCTGGCAGCCGATTGCTGCTGTCAAAAAGGGAGCAGTGCAGTGGTGGTCAGTGGCAGCTTCCTTGCCATGCACTTAGGCACACACAGTCTTCTTTACGGATGGGGGTATGCAAAATATTTAGAGATCCCTCTCCTACCCATAGCAGAAGTGGTTCCTTCAAATCATTTTCTTGATCCTTACATTTATATTCCACCTTTCCTCCAAGGAGCTCTCCCTTTTATCCTCAGAACAACCCTGTGAGGTAGGTTAGGCTGAGAGAGGGCGGCAGGACTGGTCTCCCTGGTCCCAGCATCTCTGTGTGGCTCTGCTTTGGCTTCCCCTTCCCTGCGCAAATGCACACACACATCTTTTCTAAAATTGTACTAGAATACAAGCCCCCATTACACAAAAACGAGCCACTTATCTTCTAAGTAGGATCATTGCCTGGACAATAAAAAACAATGTTGTGTTACTTTTGGGGAGGAATTTGCAAAATTTGTTGGAGACCAGCCTTAAGCATGAGAGAGAGAATAATGCTGAAAGTTAATGAAGCAGGAGGGCACCCCGGCTCCCCATGTGGGCTAGAGCTGGTGGAGGTGGGGTGCAATGACTGGAGGGCTCCAGGTTCCCCATCCCTGAGCTAAGGGCTGCCTGGCTGGATCAGATCCAAAGTCCATGTGCTCCCACCACAGCCAGCCACCTGCCCAAGGGAAACTTACAGACAATGTTGGTGGGCCTTTGCCAACCTGGTGCCCTCCAAATAATAAGAATAACAATTTTAATAATTTTATTACGGAGTTCCAGAGTGTGGGTGCTGCCACACTAACTGATCAGTTTCTTACAAATGCAGAACAGGCATCCTACGGCACCTGTAACAAAAGCCCCACGCAGAGCGCATGGCGGCAATCCAACCTTAAATTAACCACTGCATGAATGACTGACCGAGCCTTCCTGATCCAGGAACAGTCAAAGCTGCCATACCTGTCGCAGCTGGTAAAAGGTGCTACTAGCCCCTGAGGCTGCTTTGGGTTCCAGGGGCAAAGTTGGACCCAGAAGCACCCCCAGACTGTGAACCTGCTCCTTCAGAGGAAGTGCAGCCCCCTCCAGGATAGGGAACTGCCCCAATTCTCAGACATGGGTGCCAGCCAACCAACCAACCACAGTGCCTTTGTCTTGGCAGGATTCAAGCTCAGCATGTTTTTCCTCCTCCATCTCACCCCTGTGTCCAGGCCAGGGACTGCTTAGCCCCTCCCAGTTCAGATGCTATGGAGAAATTGAGCTGAGCATCCTCAGCATCCTCATGGTGTCTTATCCCAAAACTCCCGATGACCACTCCCAGCACCTTCCTATAGATATTAAATAGCCCTGGAGATGAGATGGTGCCCCCTGTGACGTGGCCACCAGGGGACTGAGAAGCATTCCCCTAACGCCACTCTCTGGACTCAGTCCAGGAGGCGCAACCAAAACCACTGCAGCACAAAATTCCCTGGAGCCGGTCCAGAAGGATAACATGCTCAGTGTCATTAAAAGCCAAAGCGAGATCAAGATGCAGGAGCAGAGTCATAGTTTAATAATGTTGGGCTGCTTTGGAGAGTTAGCACACAGCTTGGAAGCAGGCCACTACTGAATACTTGTCGTATGAGCACCCTTGGCTGGTAAAGCAACCAGAGTGAGACTTCTAAGTGTGGAAAATGAGAAAGCGTATAGAATTATAGGGAAAACGTATTGGATAGGAAAGAGCTCCTATTCTAGCTAGTTGTGAATCCAAAGGAGCCGTCCTTGCCCCTTGATCTCTGCAGCAGAGAGACAGTAGGAGGTTGTCCCCTCTCCTTTTCTGCTCCAGAAGGAAGCGGGGAGGAAGCTTGAAGTTAGGTCAGCAGCCCTAAGAATCAGTCTAACCTCAGAAGGAAGGCCAGCACAGGTGCAGAGGACAGTGAGAAAGTTTAAGAAGCTTGGAGGTCTACTTTCTCCCCATGCAAATGTAGTCAGCATTAATGCAAGCTGAGTTGCATCCCAACACTTCCAAGAAATAAAACAGGTCGCTTGGTCCCATAGACCAGCAGTGGGGAACAGCCAATGGGTCGGCCTAATGAGACCCCTGCCAGACTTCCCCAATGGACCCAGTTGGTTTGTTTGCACAAATCACACCCACATTGTGTGGCATCAGTTGCAGGACAGGTAATGGTGTCATGTATTGTATTCATAGTGATCCAGAGCAGAATCTTTAAGATATGGTTAGCAGAGTAAAAACTTTAACATGTTGCAGAATTAAAAAAAAAAAAAATAGACCAGAGGCAATTTCATTTCATCCAGCAGAGCTTTGCTGCTACTGAAGGCAAGTGAGGATAATGTTGACAAATCCAATACGTTCAGGATTGCCCCTGTCCATAAGAAATCCAGTTGCAGCAGACTTAACTTAAACTTACAATAACTTATAATAAGACTAAACCTTAACACTTAGCAAACTATGTGCAGAACACCACACCAGAAGGAAAAGAGATAGAAAGTGAAGCCCAGGTTCCTTCTGGCCTCTTATTATAGTCAGCATTACCTTGACAGAAAAGATAACAGAACCAGTTTAGGCCAGCTGTACTCAGCTTCCCTGAAGGAATAACCCAAACATCATGAACCTTCTGCTTGTTTCTTTCACACAGAGAAACTTCCAGAACCCTCTTGAATTATTTAGGAAAGATCTCTACACATCATACACACAATACTCTCTGTACTAAGAAATGTAAACTGACAAAAGGCACATCTGCAAGAAGTGCCAGATTCAGGCCTGTTTGAATTTAGCACCTTTCCCTGTTGCAGTGTTTTCTGAAGGGATCTGATGCACTCAAGAGCATCACTAACGGGTGTATCCAGCCTTTTCCAAAAGCAACACGATAGGAAAATGTGCCAAATTCAAGCAGTGCCGTAAGCAAAGCCATGGCTGCAAAGGAACAATTGGGAGCACACCCCCTGCCACAGACAGGCATTTTATGATGATGTCAACTCCACTGAGGCCTCATCCATAGCATACATTTAAAGCACTAGGATACCACTTTAAACCGTCATGGCTTTCCCCAGAGAATTCTGGGAGCTGTAGTTAAGGGTACCAAGAGTTGTTAGGTGTTTCTTATTCCCCTCGCAGAGCTACAATTCCCAGAGTTCCTAATGAAGAGAGATTGATTAGGACAACTCTCAGCACCCGTAACAAACTACAGCTCCCAAAATTATTTGGGGAAAGCTATGACGATTTAAAGTAGTATCATAGTGCTTAAAATGTATAGCAGAAACCTAGTCTAATATGTTATGAGCTAGTTTTAATAAAGTAAGTTAGATTTTAAGAAAAAAACTAAAAAGAAACAATCACTTACCATTTGTTGGTTACTCAACTCATTCGGGTTCATCGGCAGGAACTTTGAGAAGCCAGGAGCAGAAGGGGCCAGAATGCCAAGGAAGCGGATAGACCCCTTCCTGTTCCCTTTTCCTTCTGTCTTGGGATTTCACACCCACACCCCTCTTTCAATGGAACCTCAGTGGCTGAGGGATGCGACACCTCTGAAGGGGCCTGAATGCCTAGGCCATGATCCTGGTGGTTGTTGAGAGTCCAAGCTGAGTGCCTGCAACATTGAGTTTCTGCTGTCCTTCCTTTGTAGGACCCTTGGTGTATTTCTTGCAACAAGTGGACCGAATTTTATCCAAAGTGAGCCCCTTCGCTGCAGCTGGCATTGTCGTGGGGACACTCTACTGGTCGGCTGTGACGTATGGAGCTGTCACTGTCATGCAGGTAAAGCAAAGGGGTGCAGGGAAAGAATGAATCAGATGGCCTTCAGCTCAGTCAGTAGCTTTGAAAGTCACTTGGAAATTTTATTATAATCAAGCAGTGGAGAAAATTTGTGAAATAAAATCATATGCAAGAAAGCTTAATGAGGCTTCACGGTTTAATCAGAATTGACAAAGGTTATGACTGATTAATCAGTGGGATAAAAAGGGGGGTGCATTCACACTATGATACCACCTTAAACAGGTTTCCTGCAAAGAATTCTGGGAACTGTCAGTTGTTAAGAGTTGTTAGGAGACCCTGTTCCCAGAGCTACCATTCCTAGCATGGTTAAACAGTCAGTTCCTCTTCACATGTAACTCTGTCCACTTTGGAGCTCTGTGAGAGAAATTGTGTGTGTGTGTGCAGGCCCTAACGAATCCCAGCACCCTTCACAAACTAAAACTTCCAGAATTCTTTGGGGGAAGCAATGACTGTTTAATGTGATATCATAGTGCTTCAGACAGTGCTGTGCTAGGAATCTGAAGCCATTCAGTAAGAATCTGACCATTTGGGTTATGTGAATGGAGTTTTATTCTCCTCACTGATGAAGGCAGAAGCCCCCCGGCTCGCCCCACTGCACTACTGATCGGTCTCTTCTCCTTTGGCAGGTTGTTGGTCATAAAAAGGGCCTGGATGTGATGGAGCGGGCAGACCCCCTTTTCTTGCTCATGGGGCTCCCCACCATCCCTGTCATGCTGGTGCTGGGCAAGATGATCCGCTGGGAAGACTACGTGCTGAGGGTGTGGCAGAAATACTCCAGCAAGCTGCAAGCCCTGCAGGCCTTGGTGCCAGGTGAGTGCCACCCTCCACTCGCTCCTCCTGGCCTGGGCATTTGCCTGACGTTGATGGGCCGGGAGACCAGCATGAGGCAGGCTTCCCCTGGACTCTGCATTTGGAAGGAAAGGTGGGCCAACCGAAATTTATGGTATGCGGATGAATCCCTCCTACAAAACAGTGGCAATTGGCAGCACCCTAGGACAGCTTTGTCCAGCTTGGTGCCGCTGCCCTCCCACTGTTTTTGACTACAATTCCCATTGGCCTCAGCCTGCTGGTGGGAATTGTAGTCAGAAGCAGTGGGAGGGCACCAGGTTGGACAAAGCTGAACTATTCATGGAATTCACAAGAATATGGAGTTCTCACAGCCATCCTACTTCTGGACTAGCTACTGGGCAGAGCACAGCTCTGCATCTGGGGCAGCAGGACAAAAAAACAGATCCTCCATTCCTTGTCCTTTTTG
This sequence comes from Podarcis filfolensis, assembly GCF_964270895.1. Lineage (NCBI taxonomy): Eukaryota > Metazoa > Chordata > Lepidosauria > Squamata > Lacertidae > Podarcis > Podarcis filfolensis. Next base: position 1,964,260 of record NC_139611.1, on the reverse strand, counting down.
TAAGCCAAGAGCCTACCTGTATACTTAGCTTTGCCAGTGGGAGTTGAATGGCACCTGGGGTTATGGACTGTTCTGCTTGGCAACAGCAGCACACACAACAAGTAACTGCAATTGCCATGAGCTGCAGCATGAACTGATCCCTCTAATCCATGTGCATTTGGCCAGGATGCAGTGGAAGGAAGAGCAGAGGCAAGGCATGTTCCTCCATTGTGCAGAATAATAATAATCAACAACAGCAACAAATTTGCACCAAGCAAAGTTTGCAGTCTGTCCAAATCATGCTAAATAGTCATGTTTGCATTTTTTTATTCTGCAGATGTTCTTATTTTTATTAAACAGATTTTTAGCTCTCACCATGTTTTTCCTAATCTCTCTTGCATCCTCAGGGATCAGCCGCCCTGTTCCGCACATCCCTCTCGCCGAGTCGCGCTACCAGAGTGACCACCTCTCCATCTCGCGCACGCTGTGCGGGGCCCTGGTCTTCCCCACCATTGCCAACCTAGTTGGCAGAGTCACCTTCCACAGGGTGAACTCCAGCCTCCAACGTACCATCCTGGTGAGTGGAGAGACTGGGGAAGGAACTCTGGAGTCAACGGGGTGCAATACTTGGGTCAGAATTCAAACTTTTGAAGGAATCACTTCCATGCTTGGTTCGACGTAGCATCCCTGCCACAGCACCCTAATGCTGCTAGCCATGGTGGCAAGGCTGGGACAGCCCTCGGGTTAGCTGGCACAGCACATAGTTCATATGCAGAAGGTTTGGTGCACTGGCACCTCTGGGTAAAAGGATCTCAAACAGCCAGGCTGGGAAGGACCTTTGTTGGAGGTGATGCCCATTGGATTAGACTCGGCTTCTCCAACCTGGTGCCCTCCAGAAGTTTTAGACTACAGCTCCCATCAGCCTGGCGCCATATGGCTGTGCTGGTTGAGGCTGGTGAAAGTTGCAGTTCAGTCCATCAGGAAGGCATGCAGCCGCCAAGGTGCTGGGCAGATGGACCGATGGACCTGTTTGTGGGATGCTCTCCCCAAGGAGGCTTGCCTGGCACTTTCATTGCAAATCTTTAGGCACCAGGCAAGAACATGCCTCTTCTCCCAGGCCTTTGGCCAATTGAATGATATACAGTGTTTTAAACTTTGGGGGGTTATTGCTTTGTTTATTGTTTTTATACTGTGATCTTAGGATGAAGGGTGGTATATAAATTTAATAAGTAACAATAATGGTCTGACTTGATAGAAGGAGCTCCACATTTCCACTTTTCTTTCTGGATTTATATCCTGCCTCTCCATCATTTAGGTCTTCCCTCTTTTTTTAGGTGGCTTGAAAACATATGTTAGCACAGTTGTTTTCAGTCTGAGGGGGCAGGGGGGGCCTCCATACTGGAGAACCTGGAGGAAGCCTGTAGATCCCTTTTGTCTTAAGCCAGGAGTCACCAACTTGCGTCCCCCAGATATTTTTGGAGAGACACCAGCTCCTGTCATCCCCAACTAGTGGCCATGGTGATGGGGGCTGGTGGGAGCAGGAGTCTCACAGCATTGGGAGGGCACTATGTTGGCTGTTACAGAAGGCCAGTTCCCTCTGGTATCCCCCTCAGGTGATGCGTCCGCTGCCTCAGTGGGAGAGAGGGCTCCTTCCTACAGCGCCACTGAAAGCGCTGGATCCTAGGCTTCCTCTCCCTCAGGTCTCACCTGGTAGCCACCGTTCCCGCAGGCTGCCTCCAGGGCAGAGATGGGCAAGGGGGCTCATTGCATCTTCTCCGCATGGAAGACCAGATGCAACCGGCACCTTCCACCTCTGAACTGTTTCCATTCAAGCTGGTCATTGTAAGAACCACAATTTTACTTTAAGAATTGGCACCCATGTTTTCTTTTTTCTTCTTCCCTCCCTGGCCCTTTTTTCTTTTGTGCTGCGCCTTTTAGATTGTAACCCTGTGGGGAAAGGGCTGTTTTGTTTTAACTGATTGCTTTAACCCTGGAGTCTTCTGGCCGAAGAGCCCTGGCTAAATGTTCTAAAGGAAAAGGAAATCCTGGACTGGAGCAGATAATGATGATCTGGCTGCTTCCCTCTGTCAATCAGACTCCTCTCAGGAAGGGGCTTGAGGGAACTGCTCTCTCCTCCCTCCCATACCGAGTGGTGGTTCACCTGCCTCTCCAGTGCTCAGCTTGGAGGTGAAGGCAAAAGAGGTGGTTTGAGGCTCTTAACTTCACCTACCCCTCCTTTTCTCTGTTTCCCTGCCAGGGAGGCATTGCTTTTGTGGCCCTGAAGGGAGCCCTGAAGGTCTACTTTCGCCAGCAGCAGTACCTGATCCAAGCCAACCGGCGCATCCTCAACTTTGTGGAGAAAGGGGACATGGAAAGGAACTCCACTCAGCTCGATGAGGACAGCGGCAGTGAAGCAGGGCTCAGCTAGGGCAGGAAAGGCACCCATGCACGCTCAAGAGACACACACACCGCTCCAAAGCTCCTCAAAAGAAACTGGATTCCTCTCTGGGATGGATTTTAGGCCAGTCGAGTCCGCTCCCAAGAGGAAGCACTCTGGGCTTTGCTGCTGTGGTTTGCGGAGAGGGCGAGGTGCTCCATTTAGGCCGGACTGGGCAAAGTCTGCTTCTTCTTAAGCTGGTGGTTTATCGGCAGTCTGGCTCTTTGACTCTCTTCTGCCTGGTTGCTCCCCTTGCACGGGGCTGTGCTCTGATCTCTTTGTAAACCAGGAGTTAAATAAAGGAGTCAAGCTGTAAGTGTCCTCTTTGTGACCATGGAGAATTGCTACTGCTGCTTCACTTGCTTTATTGAAGAACAGTGCAGAGGTTTGCTAGTTTCTTATCCCAGCCTTCCCCAACCCAGTGTCCTCCCGGTGCTGCAGGGCTACAACCCCCCTCGGACTCAGCTGGCACAGCAGTGGGTCAGGGCGGCGGGACATAGGGGTCCAGCAGCATCTGGAAGGCTGCAGCTTCTCCCGACCCCTGTCCTGAGGCAGCTTGGTATGGGTAAAAGGCTAGCCAGTCTCCTGCCAGGGGTGCAAAGAGATGGTGCAGCTCAGGTCTTTTTGGAAATGCAACTCTCTGATTATGAAATCCTCTCCTCCCCACCCCAGTACAGCAGACCACCCTCTGCATTACTTTTTGCCAACTTGGCCCAGTCCCAGCTCCATCAGCCCTCATGGGAGTTGTCATCCAGAATGTCTGTCCAATACTCCACACGTGCAGCTCTGCTGACGCAGGAGGACTCCCTCTTCCTCTACTCCCCCTGTGCACCCCCAAGTCTTCTCTGAAGGACCCTCCTGCACCAAGCCCTTCTAGGCCTTGCAGAGAAGCAAGTTCTTATTGGCGCCAAGCAAAAAAGTATTTAAGGATCAGACCCTGTGCTAGCAAGTGCTGCCTCTCAGCCTAGAATGATTGATGCACAGAACCTGCAGTTGGCAGTTACAATGCCCAGCCCATCCTCAAAGGACAATGCCCACTGCTGAATTGGAGCAAGCGTTGTTGGGTTTTCTCCAGTTTGACATTTTTTCCGATTAAGCACAAAATAGCAGGCTTTGTGGGGGGAAGCGGCAGGGCCATGCCTAGAAAGCACGGGGCAAGTGGGAAACGGCTTGGGCTCTTGCTTGCCAGGCCTGGGGCAAGGGTGGACGAGTCCAGAGACTAAGGAGGAGGAAGCTGGCTGGCAACGTCCCCCCAGGCTGCAAGTAATAAAAGGAAGTGGAGGCTAAGCGAGGGCAGGCTGGGGTGGGTGGGGCAGGGTCCCATTTGCCCTCTGTAAAAGTGGCCCCAGCAGCCCATAGCAGGAGCTGCCTTTGGCACTGCATACGACACCCCCATGGAATCCAGCTGTTCACAGAAGGGAAAGGTCCTCGATCCCACGTTATCAGCTGATATTTATTCACAAATTAAGAGGGCAAGGAGAAAGCAGGCAGGCAGCCCAGCATCACAGACTCCAGCGCTAGAGATGGTCCTGTCAATTGTCACAGAAGGCCAGATCTTCTACCTTTTGTTCTTGGGACTAGACCAGAGGAGGCCCAAAGCTTTTTTTTATGGCATACCATTCAGGAGCCACTGTGGTCTTCCCCACCCAGAATTCCTTGAGAAGAAGGATTGGCTGTTATTTGCGGGGGGGGGGGGGCAGAGAGAGGGGCTTCTAGCAATTCTCAGCACCCTTAATAGGCCACAGTTGGCAGGATTCTTTGGGAGCAGCCAATACTGTTTAAAGTGGCACCATAGCGCTTTGAATGCATGGTGTCAGGGTGGTCTTTGAGCCAATCAGGGTGTCTCAGCCTGGCCAACCTTGCAGGGTTGTTTTGAAGATAAAACAGGGAGGGCACAGAACCATGTACACCACCTTCAACTCCTTGGGTGGAAAGGTGGGATATAAATGCCATATAAATAACTGCCAGTTTTTTCATCTTGCTAAGATTCGCAACCTGGTGCCTCCCAGATGTTTTGGTCTCTGGCTCCCATCAGCCCCAGCCAGCATGTTATGTCATTCAAAACATCTGGTTGGGGAAGACTATGCAAGATTATTGGGGGGGGGCGTTTGGACAGGATGAGAAAGAAGCGTCTATCAGGGTGGTGCAGAAGCTCACGGGTAGAGGTTTTCTTACAATCAAACAGTATAGAAATTTTGTTAAATGAATAAGACAGCAAGATAGTTGAATTAATGATGAGGATTATGTACAGCCAAGCTGCTTCACTGAGAATAACAGCCCATGGCATAGAACCCAGGGTCATGTGAGAACCTCCAACTTTTGCCTGCTGAACTCAATCCACCCTTTAATTAGAAAATAGTAAAAGTGCATTCCTACTTGGCCACAAGGTGGTACCGGTGGTCTAAGGAATGACACCTAAGGTTTCTCTCCCACATTTCCAAATAATTGGGTTTAAGGGTGCTGCCAGAAAGGTGTTTATTGTGGGATTGGTGCTCCTCACACATACAGGTTTTTCTTAGCATCCACGTGGTATTGTGGGCATTAAAATGCCAGCCTGCATTCTAATCCCCCCCGCCCCATTTAATCCGATATACATTTTCCGCTGAAAATCCAATAAGGTTTTTTTTATAAAAACAAAAAACAAAAACCAAACCTGTTGCCCTTGTCATATTAAGCTCCTAACTGGAAGCACGTTAGGTTATGTTACCCAGCCAACAGAACAAGTAAAGTAAAAGTAAAGGAACCCCTGACCATTAGGTCCAGTCGCGGACAACTCTGGGGTTGCGGCGCTCATCTCGCTTTACTGGCCGAGGGAGCCGGCATATAGCTTCCGGGTCATGTGGCCAGCATGACTAAGCCGCTTCTGGCGAACCAGAGCAAGGCATGGAAACGCCATTTACCTTCCTGCCGGAGCGGTACCTATTTATCTACTTGCACTTTGACATGCTTTCGAACTGCTAGATTGGCAGGAGCAGGGATTGAGCAACGGGAGCTCACCCCGTTGCGGGAATTCGAACCGCTGACCTTCCGATCGGCAAGTCCTAGGCTCTGTGGTTTAGGGCTTTTGGAGCTTTTGAGCTACACAGAGTTCTTCTTATCCAGTGGAGTAGAATTGGTAGCTTGGGGGGTGGGCAGGATTATGGATAAAATTTTCATAAGGATTGCCTGACTAGATTAAACTAAGGTCCATTGAGTCTAGCATTCTTCCAGACAGATATTTTGTGATGGGCTCATATTTTTGAATGCCCTGCCCAAGGAAATGTGTATTGGCGTTTAGGAAAACCCTGAATTCTGGTGGCTTTATGATAGTTACAGTCAACTGTTTTCTCTGCTACACTTGCTTTAAAACTCTTTATTGGTTTATCTTAACTCTTGGGGCTTTAATGTTTTTTCCTGAAGTGTTGAAATTCACCTCCGCATTAACTCATCATTGGCAAACCCTCTGTGTAGGGAAGCCTGACTGCTGCATCCGACTCTCATACCTGCCTTCTGACCAGGAAACTTGGAACAACAACCAGCCATTTATGGGGTGGGGGGGTGTTGTTCAATTCAGCTCCCATCTTCCCTGACCATTGGTCATGCTGGCTGGGGCTGATGGGAGCCGGAGTTGAACAATATCTGGAGGACATACATTTCCCCACCCCCGGTCTAAGGGGATTGGGTGGCCCTGCTTGCAATGCCTCTCCCCCAGTAGCCCCCCCCCCATTCCATTTCCTCGTTTGTGCTAGATTTAGATGCTTCCAGCAGTGCAACCCACATTGGGCACCCTAGTTCCGCATGGTTGCTAAGTGACAAGTCCCTGTGATCTGGCTCAGGACTGAATCATTTCCCCCACCCTGGAGCCCACCATTCCATACACGTATCCACCAGCCCACCCCCCCACCCCAGTCCTCCGCAGCATCCTTTTTTAACATCATTTCTTGGTTCCTTTTCCTTCCCTGCTGCCCATTTATTTCAAGGCGGCTGCCACAGGAGAATGTCCTTGAGGGATTGTCCCCATAGGAAGGGATGCTCTGGGTTTTCTGCCTTGAGCACTGAAATGTCACTGGCCATCCCCAACTCCTGCACCTGTGAAAAGCTGGCAAGGGAGGCACAAAATTGGCAAGCGGAGGGAGAGGAGGGAGGGGCTGCTCTTGATTTAAGTTGGCCTTTGGAGGCCAAGAGAGCGGAGCAGTAAAGTGAATTATGCCACCTTGGTCCACTGGAGTAGGAGAGATCTGAGAGGTGCCTTCACACGTCTTGGAAAGAGCTGTTTTGTTTTCATTAGCTGGGAAGGGACATGCACAGACAGACGCACATGGAGGTAGAAGCTGTTCCAAATAAACCAGAGCCAGACTCCTTTACTCTGGACCCTTTGCAGATCTATTTAAAAAACTGTAAGCTCCTCAAGTGCGGAGAACTATATTTTTCACTTATGCTATTCTATAATGCAGAATTTGCCAAAATATCAGGGATTTGAATCATGCTATTCCACCCCCCGAATTAAAACTGGACACACATTTCTCCCTTGCACCTGAAAAGGCTTTTGAGTGTGAAAGCGTCAGAATTGCTCTGTGTTTCTGTGTGAGTCACTATTCTGAGTATTTTCGCTGTTTGGAAGGAGCCCAGGGCATCTAGAGGCACTGTGGGTGGCTCGTTGAGTGAGGAGAGCACTTACTTCAGACTTTGCTGGGCCTCTAATTGTTTAGTTTGTGTATTTCTTATGCACATGAGAAGTTCTGTTGCAGCAAATCTCTCTCCCCACCACCACCTACCTACCTGCCTGCCTGCCTGCACTTACAGGCTACCCTTCACTCTGTCATCTCATGGTGGGTTATTATAGGATTATATAGTGCTAAGTTAAAGTCACTTAGTGGTACACCTAAGATGGGTGACACCTGGCTTGAGAGCAGTACATGTGAAAAGGATCTAGGAGTCTTGGTTGACCACAAACTTGACATGAGCCAACAGTGTGATGTGGCAGCTAAAAAAGCCAATGCAATTCTGGGCTGCATCAATAGGAGTATAGCATCTAGATCAAAGGAAGTAATAGTGCCACTGTATTCTGCTCTGGTCAGACCTCACCTGGAGTACTGTGTCCAGTTCTGGGCACCACAGTTCAAGAAGGACACTGACAAACTGGAACGTGTCCAGAGGAGGGCAACCAAAATGGTCAAAGGCCTGGAAACGATGCCTTATGAGGAACGGCTAAGGGAGCTGGGCATGTTTAGCCTGGAGAAGAGGAGGTTAAGGGGTGATATGATAGCCATGTTCAAATATATAAAAGAATGTCACATAGAGGAGGGAGAAAGGTTGTTTTCTGCTGCTCCAGAGAAGCGGACACGGAGCAATGGTTCCAAACTACAAGAAAGAAGATTCCACCTAAACATTAGGAAGAACTTCCTGACAGTAAGAGCTGTTCGACAGTGGAATTTGCTGCCAAGGAGTGTGGTGGAGTCTTCTTCTTTGGAGGTCTTTAAGCAGAGGCTTGACAACCATAGGAGTGCTCTGATGGTGTTTCCTGCTTGGCAGGGGGTTGGACTCGATGGCCCTTGTGGTCTCTTCCAACTCTATGATTCTATGATTCTATGATTCTATGATTCTATGATTCTATGATTCTACACCTGTTCTGCTGGAGAATGTTTGTTGTTGCCCAAAAGGATGCATAAGTAGGACGCTTTGCTGCACTATAGATGGTGTGATCTATTGCACATAGAGTTTCTGCTAGCACACCTGATGCATTGGAATCCTCTGGAGAGCAATATAAAAAGTCACCCATCCAAAAATAGATCACCTGACATCCATAGAATCATAGAATTGCAGACTTGGACGGCACCCTAAGGTGATCCCTTCCAACCCTACAATTCTCTAATTCAAGGGTAGGCAAACTAAGGCCCAGGGACCGGATCAGGCCCAGTTGCCTTCTCAATCCGGCCCACGGATGGTCTGGGAATCAACATGTTTTTTACATGAGTAGAATGTGTCCTTTTATTTAAAATGCACCTCTGGGTTATTTGTGGGGCTTAGGAATTCATTCATCTCCCCCCAAAAAAATATAGTCCGCCCCCCCAAGGTCTGAGGGCCAGTGGACCAGCCCCCTGCTGAAAAAGTTTGCTGACCCCTGCTCTAATTCCTCCACATGACCCGTTCACTCAGCATTCCTCCTGATTTGCTTGCACAAAGCTTACATGGTGCTTGGAGTATGTTCTTTTGTGAACAGGTTGTGCATCTTCCAATTAATAATTTATTCATCCCACTCCTTTCTGTGCATTTCCTTGTCACTTTCCTAACTGCAAAAAAGTCCTTTAAAAATAAATAAAGTGCATTTGTTGCATCAGGGTGACAGCAAGCTTTAATCTGTTACATTGGAAAAACCTAAATTTCTGGAATGCAGAGCTATAAAATAGCAACAATCTGGAGGAGGAACCCTAGGACAGCTTTGTCCAACCTGGCGCCCTCCCGCTGTTTTTGACTACAATTCCCATCAGCCTCAGCACAGTTGCTTGGGTCCAGGGGAAGGTGTCTGTGAGGGTCTTGGCTCTGCTTCCACAGACCAGCTTCCCAGTCAGGAGTCCCCTGGCCACCAGCTTCAGGCTCGGAGGCAGAAAACTAGTCCAGCTCCTCAGCCCTCAGGTGATGCTGAGCCTCCCACTTGGTGTCCTTGTCTGTGCTAGTTTCTGGGGTCATAAGAAGGAACCTTTTACAATGCTTACTCAGCAGTAAGGTCATTCAAAAAAATGTCCATGCTTTCCTTGCCTTTCTCCCTTTAATTAGTAAGCTTCTGCCTGCCCCATTCCTTTAAAACAGCTTCAATCCCTGTGATTATTTTCTCCCTGTTAATATGCATATCCATGACATTCCTGAATTGTTCGTTAATTAGGGGCTTCAGTTATTGATTTCCTCTTTCCAATTGTTCAGTAATTCAGTTTAGTTTCATGTTTATGAGAGCAATTCTGCATTGCAGGGGTCTCCAGGCTAAAAGGGTGGAAAGTTTGCCTGGCACCTTCATTATACACCTTTAGGCACCAGGTAAAAATGTCCTTTTTAACCAGGCCTTTGGTTGACCTGATTTACATCCTTTACCCTTTTAAAATGTGGCTCTTTTTGGGGGGAGTGTTATTGGGCTATTGTTTTTAGTTTTATTTTATACATTGTGATATTTTCTGTGAACTGCCCTGAGACCTCCAACAATAATAATAAATGTTTTAGATAAATAACATTTTAATAACTATCTCCTGGGGGCAACAGGAAGTAATTAAGGGGCAATCCAAGTGGGGACAGGAAGGAACTCAGTAAAGGGCAGGAGTTATTTGAAAAGAAAGGAGCAAGAGGAACGATATTGTTATGAGCTGGAGTTGTTATGTATGCTAAGACCCTTCTAACCAGCAAATGTTAAAATATAAGGCAGGCTGTCTTCCTGATGAAGTGATGCCCTGTGTGATGGCCCATTAAGGGGAACAAAGGAAAAGGGTTCTATGGGAGATGACAAATTGGGGGTGGGGGTGGGGGTGGGGGTGGGGGGGCCCTCCCTCAACTCACAGATAGTTAGAAGGAAAAAGGTAGAGTTGAAAAGAAGCGAGCTGGAGAACCCCTCCATTGCAGGCTCAGGTTGTATATCTGTGTAAATAAACCATATATCATGAAGACACCACAGTCTCTGCTGTGCCTCTTTCCAATAGGAAACATGAACCCTGGGGAAGTGCCTGGAACCCCTGAATTCTGGCACCACTCACAGATTGGGGTGGCCGGCAACAATATTAAGGAAAGGGACAATAGCTTCCAAAAGCTTCTACAATGTTTTGCCAGTCCATGCGGGACAGGATACCACTGCAGCCACATTTTAAGATCAATAAAATAAATAAATAATCACAAATTATATTTTTAAAAAGACGGGGGAACAACATGGAAAACACCGAATGCAATGGGATGTCAGTGAGGTTGCCAGGATTATCTGTAAAAACTGAATGAACAAAGGATAGAAGCTCCAGAGAAAAAGGAGCAGGGGTGGAAGCAAACAGACAGAAGACAAACAGTGCCAGGACCACTGTCAGTCTCTCCCTTGTTGCTCCGGCCAGCCCTCCAGGCAGGCAATCATGCAGTGCCAAGGACCCGAGTTCCCTGCAAATCTGGAATCCCAGATGCCCTCCTACAGGAATGTTCTAAAAAAGCATGGGCAATCTGCAAAAAAGCAGGGGGCCAGATGGCTTCTATCTGCAGCTTGTTTTTTCCAGGGCAAGCTCAAAATAAATAAATCTCTACACCTAAGATATAGCTGATGCTAATGAATTCTGGGGGTGTGGAGGGGGGCTGTGTTGGCCTGTAGTAGCGAAATAACAAAAGTGTGTCCTGACCCCTTAAAAACTAGCAGATCCATTCTGGCAGAGGGTTTCATGGACCAACGCCCACTCCCTTCCCCCATGAACTCTCAGTTGGCATGAGGAGCACTAGGCTGTGCAATATTCCTGTTCAAAACCGACACTGGCCAAGGAGGGTTACAGACTCTCTGGCCACTTGCATTTCAGGGCCTTGGGGACTCTCCTGTTCAGCCTCCTATCCACTGACTCACTTTGCAAATCTAACATTTATGAAAGGTGTCAATTTTTCATCAGCTTCAGCAACATGTTTGATTTGTGAAGTGCATTAAATTAGTCACCAGCCTTGCAAATCAGTCCATGTAAGTTATTCGCCCACCATACCAGGGTAAGCTGTTTGTGGCACATCAAGCAGGCTTTTTTTTAAAAAAGGGGGGGTCACATTCTCATCCAGTTCACAAAAACTTCCCTACCTTTTCCCCTGGAAGCAATTCTTACTTTCTGCCGGCAAAGAGGGAAGTGGCTACAGCGTTTCCAACTTGCTTGGAGCTGAGTAACGAGAGTGGTGCTGGACTCGCAGGGCGCCTGAGCTTCTGCATCCTTCTCAGGAACCTCCAGCTGGAGCCAAGAGCTCAGGGCCCCCTGCGAGTCCAGCCCTGTTTTTGTGAGTCTTGCAAAGCGATGCTGGACTCACAGGGCACCAAGTGCGCCCTCAGAGCCGGCCAGCCAGTGGGTGGGGGCCGCTCTACTACTGGTGCTCCCCTCCCCACATCTGTAATGTCATCTCCCTCCCCCTCAAGATCTAGTTTAAAGCTCTCTGGATCAGGTCTGGGAGACTCTTAGCAAACGCATTCTTGCCAGCTGCTGTGAGGTGCAGCCCATCTCTTGTCCTTCTTCAAGGAAGCAGAAAACATGACTGAAGAAGCCAAACCCTTATTATTTTCATAATAATTATTATAATAATAATTTTATTGTTTATATGCTGGCCATTTGACTAGGTTGCCCCATCCACTCTGGGCAGCTCCCAACAAAATATTAAAAACACAATAAAACAACCATTAAAAACTTCCCTTTACAGGAAGTCAGTGTAGAAAATTCAGGGCTAGAAAATTCAGGTCTGTGTGTGCGTGTGTGCGTGTGTGTGTGTGTGTGAGAGAGAGAGAGAGAGAGAGAGAGAGAGAGAGAGAGAGAGATTTCTATCAGCTTAAAAAAATGTTCCTGCAAGTCCAGGTTTCCATGTAAACTGTAACAGCAAACAGAAATGACTTGGCACTTGCTAGGTGTCTGATGGAGCACATTGAACAAAGCTTGGGGTACCAGACATGTAACGAATAGGAGCTTTGGAGGTGACTGAGCAGAGCCAGAGCAAGAGTTTTGGCCACCTGTGGGGAAAGACAAGATGGCGCTCCCACCATGGCAAGTACAAGAACTGACCAGACTAGCAGTGGTGCCTGCCCTGTGAACACCCCCCCCCCCCGCCCAACAAATGTCAAGGAGATACTGCACAACTTTTAAAAGACATCTGAAGGCAGTCCTACATAGGGATAGATTTTTTTAAATGTTTTATTATATTTTTATGTGTGTTGGAGCAACCCCGTCAGATGGGCCGGGTATAAATTTTAAAATGGTGGTGGTGGTGATGAGGATGGTGGTGACAGAGGAATAGGACATCCCTATTTTCATCGTAGAAATGTTGGAGGGTATGGTATATAACACATCTTCGTATGTTACTACATTAAGCCAGAGCCAAAACGGAGAAGGGGGCAAGGCTGTGGAGATCATCGATCCAATCTGGCTAGGGTGCCTTGAAAACTACATGAATAATTTTAATGAGACAAATAAAGTAATGAAGAGGAAATAAATCCAGAGTGACTCATTCCATCAAAGGGAGAAAACACACCAATTTCCCTCAATTAAGAGGATGAAAAACTCTTACATGCTAAATCAGCCAATTCATGACGTCTCCAGCTAATGAATCTGACTCGTATTTGGTTGTTTTGCTCATGGTTGGGGATGAAATTAAGTTATACTCTATTGTTTCATGTTGCAGATGCATTAACATTTTTTATTCCAGCACAGCAGCACTTTCCTCTCTGGCACACAACCCTGTTATATAGCCTGTATTTATCATAAATGAGCAACATGCCACCCAGCTCACAGGGCTACTGTGTGTGCTCTGAACATAGCTGTCAAGTGTCCCTTATTTGAAGGGACAGTCCCTTATTCCAGCACCATGTCCCGCTGCTGTCCCTTATTGATGGATGTCCCTTAAATGTCCCTTAAATGATGTCCCTTAAATTTCAAAGGAAGCAGCTCCTCTCCCTCCCTCCCTGCCGGCCAGGGAGGAGGGAGGCTCCAACTGTGTCGCTTGGCTGTGTTGCTCACCCAATAAGAAGTCTAAGAACGACTGGGGGGTGGAGCTTGCATGCCTTGTGTGTGGCTAGTTAATGCAAGCTGAGGGGGTTTTTGAATGCTGGACGCCATTTTGTTGCACGTGCTGCTGCAAACTTTGCAGTGCAAAGCCAGGCCGGGGAGCCATCTTAAGTTGAGGCTGCATAGGCCTTGTGGTGCATGTGATTCAGATTCTATTCAGTTGAACCTCTGGTTACAAAGTTGGTTGGACAGTGTTCTCGAAGCTACCAGCATGAGTTTGACCAGACTGCAGGAGGACAGGAAGACTGGAGTGCCTGGAGGTCCCTTATTTTGGCTGCTGGTCCCTTATTTTCAAGGCTGCTGGTCCCTTATTTTCAAATCTGTAAGTTGACAGCTATGGCTTTGAACATACAGGGATGTGCAGCAGCTCTTGGTCCCCTCACTGCAACATAGGACTTTCAGCCCTATTGTATTTGGTTTGGGGTTGGAAGGCATAGGCTGCTTTTAGTTTTAGATGAGGCTCTTCTGCACAGGAGGGTCAAAAGTTCAGAGGAAGGTAGAAAATACACAGGAGGGTAAAAGGTTCAGCCTAGGAATCCAGCAATAAAAGAGAAACATAAGCAGGGCTGAAACACTGGGAGGAAGAGTGAAAAGGCTGTATAAAAGTCAAGCTGGGCAATAGGGTAATTAGAGAAGTTGAAGAGCTACAAGGAAGAGAAAGGGCTGGAACACTTTAAGAGAGCTGGAACACGGGAAAGTGTTGAAGAGCACAGTTGGGAAACTGTGGCAGAAAGGAGTGAGGAGAAGGCTGCAGAGGGACCCAGAATAAGTTTAACTGAGAGGTGCAAAGTGTTTTAACTGTTAGCTTAGTTAGGGAAACAGTCTGGACTAGGTCTGGCTGAATAATTTCTCTACAAAAACTGGAGGTTGAAAGAGCAATGTGGGGCTGTTTGCAAAAGGGCTTTCAAACAGTCCCACACTGCACTTTGAAGCAGCACTCAGCAGGACTGAAGTCTCCACGCATCATTTGGTGAGTGGAAAGTTCACTCCTGCTCTCTGCAAGGGACTAAGCAGGATTTAAAACACACCTTGGCCACTCATCAAACGTGTGCTGCAAAATCCTTCTGCTTTGGCTGTGGGGAATTGGCATGCGCAGCCAGCAGAGATTCGAACCTCTCAACCTGGTCCATCACCTGATGTCACCCATGAGAGTGTGGTTTGGGAAAGAATGCCTAGTGGCCAAGACGACCACAAGCTGGAGATTCCCCTCTGCTCATGGAGACCCTTTCTCCTGTGACAAAGCCTTCTGTGAGCTCATTGGGCTCCAGTCACCTTCACTCCTTAGGCCCAGAGGGGGGAAGGGAGAGAATTTGGGATCAAGACAGGGCAAAGGCATTCCTGAGATGGGGCTCTCCTGGCTGTCTTGGCACCCATAGAGGTTCTTCCAGGTCTTCAGTTGCAGTGAAGTTCTCTGAAGCCTCTTGCTCCAAAGAGGTTTCTCCAAGGTCTGGGTTGGATCTCATCCTGATCGCACTGGACCTGTTGCCACCCACTGAGTGGCAGCTCACCCACTATATCTGGGATGGAGAACCTGGGTCCTGCCATGTCCTCTTGGACTCCTGCTCTCAGCAGCCCCAGCCAATACGGCCAGTGGTCAGGGCGGGTGGGCAGGGCCAGCCCAGGATGTTTTGCCGCTTGAGGCAAAACAGAAAAGCCACCTCCCTCCTCCTCCTCCTCTGCAGCCTCCCCTCCACTGCTGCCATTGCCTCCTGTATAACCCCCAGCCCCCACTGTGCCCAGGTTGGTGGGGGAGTAAAAGGAGGCTGGAGAGAAGCAGGCACCACGCCCCTCAGAGGCCTCTCTTGCCACTCTCAGTCCGGTTTATTAAAATTTGCCTTTCCTCAAAGTTAGTCACATTTCATTGATAAGCCAAAGCTTTATTTGCTGCATCTATTAATTAAGCCTAGCCGCCTTTATGCTATAGATGTTAATGAGGCATTTCTTAGAGTAGCATCAAATTCTCTGCTTTCCCTTCTCAAACTAGCAGAGGCCACTTCCTCCTTTTTTAACAAAATAAATAAATGAGAACTTCTTTTGGCTTCCTATCAACATTCTGCTTGCTCTTTCTCCCACATTCCAGGGGGTCCACCCCCCCCCCCCCCGGCCACTGCAGAAATCCCTCAGGTCTATAGCAGGGAAGGCATTTCCTGGACAAGCTGCATCCTTCACCTGCCAGGCTTCCCCTAGTTCACAGAATGGCAGGAAGTTCCATTGACATCACTGGCTCCATGCCAGCCAGGTGCCTGGAGCTTCCATCCCCATTTATCCCCCCCCCCCACACACACACTCCCTGGTCCCTGAGAGCTTCAGTGCTTAGGCAAAGCCAGTTTTCTCAGTCTGGGGCTCACATGACCTTCTTTCAACTGCACTGGCTGCCTGTCTGCTACTGGGCCACGTCCAGTGTTCTTGCACTTGCGTAAAGGTAAAGGTACCCCTGACCAACAGGTCCAGTCATGATCAACTCTGGGGTTGCGCGCTCATCTCGCTCCAGAGGCCGGGAGCCAGCGCTGTCCGAAGACACTTCCGGGTCACGTGGCCAGCGTGACTAAGCTGCATCTGGCGAGCCAGCACCAGCGCCGCACACAGAAACGCCGTTTACCTTCCCGCTATAAAGCGGTCCCTATTTATCTACTTGCACTTAGGGGTGCTTTCGAACTGCTAGGTAGGCAGGAGCTGGGACCGAACGACGGGAGCTCACCCCGCCGCGGGGATTCAAACCACGACCTTTCGATCAGCAAGTCCTAGGCTCTGTGGTTTAACCCACAGCGCCACCCGTGTCCCTTGCACTTGCGTACAAAGCCCTGAATAACTTAGGCCCAGAATACCTTATGGACTGCCCTACCCTCTAGACTCAAAGTCCATCACTGGAACCCTGGGCGTGGGGAGTGACGATTAGTGGTTCCCTGTGGATGGAGGCCATGCTTTCAGTGTGGTGAGCTCATCTCCATGGATGAGACCTGGACACGGTGGCCAGGGAAGAGCCTGGTTGACCAGGTGTCTCATGGTGAAGGATAAGGAATGGAGAAAATGGCAAAACCTCTTAAGCCAAGCAGAAAATAGCCTTCCGCCTCCAAGACGCAGGGTCCCTTCTCTTGAACTTTACTTCTCCTGGAAGCTAAAACCCTGGCATTCCAGGTCAAGCCCCAAGACCTGGCAACTCCTTTGCTTCCACTTTCTTGAGCAGAGATATCAACCTCATGCTTCTGGGGCTTTGACTTTCCAGCAAGCGGTTCCTGGAGTTTTCTGGCCATGCTGGCCTACACTGTCCAGAGCCCTGACTGGCTTCAGGTGGCTACGCAGTTTAGCACAGACACCAGCAGAACCCAAAGCCTGGCTGTGAATGGAAATTGGAAATTTCATTTATTACGGCCATAGGCCCATACAGGTAAAAACAACACATAAATAACAGCTTGTGCCGTAGGGGGAAAAAAAGCAATCACTAAAACACCACTATAACAATAAAATACTGTAAAATGGAAAGGCATACTACGCCTTAATTTGCTTGTAGTGCTCCTTGGCGTCGCTTTTGGGAAAGGACAGCAACTAGGAACCTAGCCACCTTCAGGGTCGTGTGGGTATCCTTGTCCTGCAGGATTTGGGCAAGGTGGAATTTTGGTGGGGTACCCTCTAGTTTCTGTATGATTGATCCCAACAAATTTGCCCGTAGCACATTAAACAAGGGGCAAGTGAACATAATGTGCTGGAGCGACTCCGGCGTCACCTTATCACATTCGCACATGGCGGAGGCTTGGCCCTTTGAGAACCTATGTTCTCAAATGTTGAATGTTGGAAAGAGCCTTTCCCATCCTAGTGTCTTTCTGATGTTTGGGCTACAACTCCCATCAGCCTCAGCCAGCATGGGAGATGTAATTCAAAACAATTACAGGGCACCAGGGATAGGAAAACTGGTTTTTTTAAACAACAACAAACAAACAAACAAACAACAACAAACCATAACAAAGAGGGACCAATTGTCCAATGTGCCATGAATTCCCAATCCTCTACCTGAACCAAAACCCCTGCCCCTCATGCCAGATGGCTAGGGACAAGAACTTTGCACAGTCCCAGATGCATCTGCCTCTTTATCATTATGCTCTGAGTTTCAGGGCTAAGGTACGTTGGAGTTCCAGAGGATAATGTGGGTCCCTTGCAACGGAGGATCCTGTATCTGTGAGGGTGGACTCTATAGCAGGAGACCTGTCTGATCAGTTTCTCTGTCAAGTTCATGACCTTAGCCACTCAACTAGGTACCCACCACCTGCATCTTGTTGCCACAGAGGCAAATAAGTGGCCTTTTCCTACATTACCTGGCTGGAGGCCACATCATCCTGGGATGGAGAACATGAGGCCAAGGCCAGCTGCAGATGCGTAAGTTATGTGCAAACAGTGTCAGTGTTTGGCTGACACTGGAGCAAGAGCCAGTGTGGTATAGTGGTTAAGAGCGGTAGACTCCTAATCTGGTGGACCAGGTTCGCGTCTCCGCTCCTCCACATGCAGCTGCTGCGTGACCTTGGGCCAGTCACACTTTTCTGAAGTCTCTCAGCCCCACTCACCTCACAGAGTGTTTGTTGTGGGGGAGGAAGGGAAAGGAGAATGTTAGCCGCTTTGAGACTCCTTCGGGTAGTGATAAAGCAGGATATCAAATCCCCCCCAAAAAAGACATGCTGCTGTGCCTCCAGCTTCCAGGCTGGAGGCCACATCATCCTAGGAACCCAGGCTGTGGCCACTGAGGCCTTCCCTGGAACCCTAATGGGAAGCTCAGGTTGTAGACCTGCAGAAAGAAAACCATAGATCTGAAAGACACCATAGTGCCCACTAACCTTTATTCCATGAAAACTAAATCCTGAGAAAGTACAGGCACCCCTGGAAGTCTCATAGATTGGTGTTCAAAACTATGATGAGTGTTGATTTAAATTAATTTTGCAAGTTTGCAAGGTGTAAATTGTTCCTAACTCAACTTTGCTGATTCATACATGCACTCAACTGGCCACTGCAAGCAGGCAGGCAGGAAGATGGGTTGGTGCATGGATAAGAGCAGTGGTGTAGCGTGGGTTGTCAGCACCCGGGGCAAGGCAAGTAATTTGCGCCCCCTAACCCGTGGATTTGCGCCCCCTAACCCTAACCCCCAGATGTTGCGCCCGGTGCGGCCGGCCCCCCTGCACCCCCCACGCTACGCCACTGGATAAGAGGAGAAAGCCCTGAAAAACGTGCTCCTGGAACACAAGGCTGCTTTTCTCTCTCCTAGCAAAAGCACTTACTGCTTCAGAAAATTAAATCAACACCAGGCCCTGTCTTTTACTGAGGTGAATATCAATATAGATTGACCCTCCAGATAAGCAGGAGCATTTGTGCTGATGAATCCCAGCGGCAACATTGGCATCACTGGCGCCAAAGTATCTCATTAGCTTCCCAGGAAACTGGCTGTTGTTGTGCCATCAGGAAGTGAAGGTGGAAGGTGGGGCCGCCCAGAGGCCTCCTGTGGAACTGCAGCTACACACACCATGGTTTTACATATTCAACTACTGTACATTCTTCTGAAATGTGCAGTAGAAGTGTGAACACAACAAACAGGTGCTTGGAAACGCAATCGTCATCCAAGCATACCCATCAAAGAGATTGGAACAGTCATAGTGCCATAGCAATGGGCAAGCTAACAGTTTTTTGCATTGTGATGTCTGAAGCTGCACTAAGAGCAATCTTAATGGTGATGAATCAGAAAGTTCTTGGTTTCTGCCACAAAGTGTCTTTAGACAAAAAGGAGAAAGCAGCTCCTAAGAAAGAGGAAGGGGCTGGAGAGCCTGTGCAGATGTGCTTCTATTGCTGCCGTTTGGTACAAGAGGTTCTGCAGGTTTTTGAAACCGTTCAACCCACCCCTGCAAAACCTGTTTACCAGAGGCAGTAGTGGGATGGAACGCAGGCATCATAGTTTCACTCCCTCTTTCAAAGCTCTCCGAAGCAAATTCTTGTCTGTCTCAGCCTCCCCCATTCTAGTGTCCTCTAGATATTTTGGGCTACAACTTGCAGTCCAACACATGTACAGCATTCAGGGATTGGGAAGGTTCTCCTAGGAAGTCAAGCCTCTTTCAAACTCCCTTTCAATTCTTTTACAGCATTTAGAACTCTTCAGTTTAGAGAATAGGCGAGTAAGAGGGAACATACCAGAGGTTTATGCATGGCATAGAAGGAGTGGATAGAAAAAAGTTTTTCTCCCTCTCTCATAACACTACAACTTGCAGACATTTAATGAAGCTGAATGCTTCAGGACAGTGAAAGAAAGGACTTCCTCATGCACTTGCTCCCACAGGAGGCAGCAATGCCCATCAGCTTGGATGGCTTTAAGATTGGACAGATTCATGGAGGACACAGGGCTGCCAGTGGCTCTGCTCTGCCTCCACAGTGATGCTTCTGAATCCCAGTTGCTGGAAGCCACAGGAGGCAAGTGCTCTTGTGCTCAGATCCTGCTTGCAAGGCTTCCTAGAGGCATCTGGTTGGCCGTTGTGAGAGAAGGAAACTGGGCCACTGGCTCTTCTCATGTTCTTGTGCTGTGTCTCCATCTTGAGATGAGCCACATCAGGATTTGAACTCAGGTCCCTACTACCTGTTCCGCTATTCTGTGCAGTGCTGGGATAAAAGAACAGGGAGGGTCTTTTACCTTCATGCCTTCTTTGTGGCCATGTGAGTTATTATTTAATAGATTTCAATCCCAAGTCCCTTGAGCCAGTATGATCAGCCCTGGAATCCTGCAGCCCTTCTGGCTGGGGTTGAGGGGAGTTGTAGCCAAACATCTGGAGGGCACCAGGTTGGAGAAGACTGTCCTTCACCATAGACAGTGCAGGTGCCTGCTAGTTTGCCTTGCCCAGCCATCCCTTGATGGGTGATTTAAAGCCAAGCCCCTTCCTTCCTCCTAACCAGTTGGCATGGCTGTCCACTACCTGGCTGTCAGGAGAGGGAAGACCTCTGGCTTGCAGGATCGACTCGCTGCCTTCCTACTAGAAACCACCCACCGAAACCTGGCGCAGAAGGGGTTTGTTTGGAATCCCAGAGATGAGCAGAGCTCGCAGTCTTTCTGCACAAAAATCCACTCTTGCTCACCCCACCTTAGCTTTCTTTATTTTAGCGGTGGTGTCGCCAGTTGCAAAACCGTTTTGGGAGCCAGGAATCCTCGCCCATCTACTTCCCAGCGCCCAGAGATCTCCCAGGAGCGCCTGACCTCCCTACCTTCCGCCCATCAATGCTCGCCTGAGTAAAACCCCCGCTCGCTCGCCTGCCTGCCAGCCTGCCAGCCTGCCAGGGAGCTGGACCTTTGCCAGAGCTGGATCTGGGGCACCTCCGCCCCCGCATGCAGCAGCAACAGCAGCCTCCCCCCCCCTTCACGTGCTCTCACACTGAGAGACTGGAGCGCGCGGCTGGGCGGGGGAGAGGAGTGGTACCCACGTGGAAGAAGCATCCCCTCTCCGCCTGGAAGCCAGAGTCCCGGGTGGGGCTAAGCCACGCTCCTCCCAGGGGTGGAGTTTTTTATATGGGTCGGGGGGGCAGGGGGGCTTCCCTAGTTCTTCTTAAGGCAGCCTTTTCTCTGGGTGTCTCCTTGCTTCCCCCTCCCAAAAAACCCTGGAGCCCATCATTTGGGGGAGGGAAAAGAAGAAGAGGAGGACCCCTGAGCTGGGAGACGCATTCACGTGTACCGGGAGGGTGTTGCAGCATATTTCAGAGCAGATCTGCCCGGGTTTAAGAAGAGGCTGAGCTGACACGAGAACTAGTTCAGCATCAGGTAAGTGAGGGGCGGGTGTGTGTGTGTGTGTGTGTGTGTGTGTGTGTACGCGCGCTTGCTTGTGTATTCTTCATAGACCTGGGGGCTGCACTTTGGGCTGGGTGCCCAGGAGTACCGTCCTCACTCCCCTGACCCTGTAGCAGCAACAGCACTAGAACTTGTGTAATAGTCCCAAGCTGCATTTTCTGCTGGGCTTGCCAGCCTCTACCAGCCTCAGAGCTAATTCTCCAAAGCTGGGGCAGAGTGGAGGGATGACAACCACAGCGTCTCCCGTCAAAAGCTGCAGCAATCTACCGCTCGGCCGCGTGCGCATCTGTCTGGGCAGTGGTCGACGGCTGGCCTGCTGGGCTGGGGGCGGGTGGGAGGCATGGGGGGGCACCTGCTCCCCAGCTAGCGCTGGCATTCCAAGGCTAGCCTGCAGACCAAGTTCCAAGAGGGGAAGGGTACTTTGCCTTCATTCCACTATCCCTTCCTACCATTAAATGCTGGTCTTGGAATCGAAAGGAAAGGATGAGGGGGGCTGGGGGGGCAGCCCTGTGCAGCTTTTTCTGAAAGAGGGCAGGTTGTGCATTGCAGCGCTGAAGGGGAGGACCTAAGGACACAAGCTCCAATTGACAAACATTTTACAAATAAAGCAAAGTGTCCATGAAATGGGGTGTTGATGTGGACACCAGCGGAAGCAGACTTGCTTGCATTTCCTCCCATTTTACCGTTTAAGAGACTACCTGGGTGTCCTGCATTGGAAACAGTATTGTAGGCAAGATCTCTACATTGAAAGAAGTAGGAAATAATATATTTTTTTAACATTTCAGAGGATGTTGCAGATATAAATGGTGGAAGTTGCCTTCCTGCTCTGACACTGGCCAACAGGTGCTTGTGATAGTTGCCTGGCCATATCCTACTCAGCAGTTACTCCTCACCTGTTTTAAGTCTTATGTGCTCAGTTTATCCATATGTTTTATCTTATGCTGGTCTGTGACTGAAATAAACTTTGATACCGATACTGATACTCAGCAGTTACTATGTAGGCTTGAAAATAGCTGCTTGCCTGGGGCAAGTAAAAATTGCCTCTGGCAAGAATGCTTTTCTAGGTTGGAAGAGTCTGTCTTCTCCCTCTCAATTTCATTTTCCTTTTTGCAGGCCTTAGACACACTAAAAATAACTATCACTAGACAGGGACTTGTGAACAATTTTTTTGCAGGCTTGTAACTTCTGTGGACTTCATTCGCAAGGCTGCATTATCATAGCTGATGGGCTAGATGGGAACAGAGGGCAGGAAAAGACAATAAGTGATGGCCATGACTTTGCTGAACAACAGGGCGGGGATTGTCTGGAAAAATGTAGAGAGTACCAGGCCATGCAGAGAAAGGGCGGAGGGGGGTGTTCTCATTTCCTCTGCCTCCATTGCAATGAATAGGAACTCTGCTTTACAGCAGGTGGATAACTCACTCTTAAGATCTCATGTCTGTCTTCACAGTAAATGGCAACCACAGGAGAGGGCTGTCTCAAGACAAATAACACATTTTTAATACTTTCAGTGAGCGTGTTCTTACCCAATAGAAGCTTCTAGGATAAGGTGGGGTCACTGCGGAGTGTGGCCCATCCATACCTCAGCTTAGTGTGTCTTGTTATCCCCCCCATGCTTCCTGTGGCTCCTTAGCCCACTTGATGTTCTCCTCCATCTACTGCAGCCTCACATTTTCTTCTCCCTAGATGTGGAGATTCCTTAAAGGTAAAGGTAAAGGGACCCCTGACCATTAGGTCCAGTTGTGACCAACTCTCATCTCACTTTATTGGCCGAGGGAGCCGGCATACAACTTCCGGGTCATGTGGCCAGCATGACTAAGCCACTTCTGGAGAACCAGAGCAGTGCACGGAAATGCTGTTTACCTCCCCCCCCGCCCCGGAGTGGTACCTATTTATCTACTGGCACTTTGACGTGCTTTTGAACTGCTAGATTGGCAGGAGCAGGGACCGAGCAACAGGAGCTCACCCTGTCGCGGGGATTCGAATTGCCAACCTTCTGATCAGCAAGTCCTAGGCTCTGTGGTTTAACCCACAGCAACATCCATTGCATAGGGAATATCTGATTTAGGGAGGAGAAAATTTGGGGTGGTAGTTGGAGGAGAATGTCACCAGGATGAGGGGGAATTAAAGGGGGCACAAGGGGTTCCCAATGGGCATTAAGCCAAGGTATGGATGGGCCGTAAGACTAAACTATGTGGGGCAGAAGATGAGTAGTCCTTGGGCAGCTGATCCAGACTAGCACCCTCCAGATGTTTTGGACTACAACTCCCATCAGTTGGCTGGGATTAATGGGAACATATGGAAGGTGCCAGATTGGGGAAGGCTGCAGTAGGGCATGCTCTGAAGACTCCTGATACAGCCAACCACTTGGTGAAGCTAACAAGACTTGGGTCTGGGAGTGACTGCCCAGACCATATACTGAAAAACTGGTCCTAAAGGATCTTCTGGCTCCCAGTATGTTTCCAAGTACAATTCAAAGTGTTGGTGCTGATCTTTAAAGCCCTAAACAGCCTCGGCCCTGTATACCTGAAGGAGCTTCTCCACTCCCATCACTCAGCCCGGACAGTCGGACACTTAGGTCCTCCTCCAAGGGTCTTCTGCTGGTTTCCTCACTGCGAGAAGTGAAGCTACAGGGAACCAGGCAGAGGGCCTTCTCAGTAGTGGCGCCCACCCTCCCTTCAGATGTCAAGGAAATAAACAACTATCTGACTTTTAGAAGACATCTGAAGGCAGTTCTGTTTAGGGAAGTTTTTAAGGATGTTTTTAGATATGTTGTAAGCCACCCAGAGTGGCTGGGGAAAGCAGCAGAGAAGGCCTGAAGCAATCCTAGGAGCCCCCTGGGCACTTCTATATGCCACCTTGAGCTCCATGGAAGAAATGCAATATATAAATGTAGTCAATAAGTAAGTGCCTCCTAATGACTGGATGTCTTCTTCCTTGGCACAGGGCAAGTGAGCGCAGCATCTCATGAGGAGGGACAGCTGCTGCTGCCGCTGCCGCAGCCTTTTTTGCCACCTGCACTAGAGAGCTCTCCATCCTTCCATCTCTAAGGTAGAGTTGGGACGTGCCATGGACCAGCTGATGAATCTCCTCTACCTCAACTTCTCAGAGCAGCTGAGCCTGCTAGAGGAAAACGACATGTCCTGCAGCGACTCTGTGGGGAATGGCACTTTCCTGATCGTAGCTTACAGCGCAGTCATTGCAGTGGGGTTGATTGGCAACCTCTGCTTGGTGTGTGTCATCATCCAGCAGAAGGAGATGAGAAACGTCACCAACATCTTCATCGCCAACCTCTCCTGCTCTGACATCCTCATGTCACTTGTTTGCATGCCTGTCACGGTCATTTACACCTTGATGGACCGCTGGATCTTAGGAGAAGTGCTCTGCAAGGCCAGCCCCTTTGTCCAGTGCATCTCCGTCACTGTCTCCATTCTCTCCCTCGTATGGATTGCCCTGGAAAGGCATCAGCTCATCATCAATCCGACTGGGCGGAAGCCAGGAGCTAACCATGCGTACCTGGCTGTGGCCATTACCTGGGTGGTGGCCTGCTTCATTTCCCTGCCCTTCCTCTCCTTCACCATCCTGACCAATGAGCCCTTTCAAAACTTAAGCCTTCCCTTTGACCCGTTTGCCAACCACGTGGCCTGCATTGAGCACTGGCCATCGGATCAGCATCGCCTAGCTTACACCACCTTCCTCTTGCTTTTCCAGTACTGCCTGCCCCTGCTCCTCATCATGGCCTGCTATTTCCGCATCTTCCTGCGCCTTCAGCGTCGCAAGGACATGGTGGAGCGCTCCAAGGATGGCTCCCGGGCCACTAGCCACAGGAAGGTCAACATTATGTTGGCTTGCATCGTCGTTGCTTTTGCTGCCTGTTGGTTTCCACTCACTGTCTTCAATGCCCTCTATGACTGGGACCATGAGAAGATCTCCGTGTGCTACCACAACTTCATCTTCTCCCTCTGCCACCTTATGGCCATGGCTTCCACTTGCATCAACCCCATCATGTATGGTTTCCTCAACAGCAATTTCCAAAAGGAAGTCAAGGCATTGCTGTATCGCTGCAGCTGCAGCAGTGAGAAGGACAAGTATGAAAGCTTCCCCCTTTCCACAGTCAGCACGGAGATCTCCAAGGCCTCGCTCCATAGCGGGGCCGGCACCAGTACCCATGCGTGACTGCCAAGATCCCATGCAGTGCCTTCCAACAGCAACCAGTCCCTTTCTCAGCTGAGCCAAGCTGGAAGTATCTCCGCTGTCTGCATATTTCCAATTCTCTGGTTACCCCACCCCCCAACCCATCTCATACCAAACTTGTATCAGGGATCATCTGCAATTATCTGGGGTACAAAGAATATGTACTGAGGTGGGGAGGGAATGACCCGGAGGATTGGGGAACAGTGTGTCTTGAGTTCAAATCCAAGCTTGCCCATCAGTTATTCTCTTTGATCCTTAACCCATCTTAACATTTGGAGCTTTGAAAACTTCCTTGAGAATATGGTTGTACTCCACTAAAACGGATGGAAACTGTGAGTCCTGGGACAATAACTAAGCAACTTACTGTCTGCTTAGCCTCTCAAGAAGATCCAAGGGCCCCTAAATAAATCATCCAACTCTGTTAAGAGTTGCATTCATCAGCATTGGGCAACTTAGAAGCAGATCTTCACAAATGGTCCTTCAAAGAGAAGATTGATCATGGCAAAGAAACATTTCCCGAAAGAAAGCTTCCCCAGCACCCTAGCATTTTTTTGTGCTAGACTGAACTTCAGGAGAACATTGGGTGTGTCCTAGGTTGTATTCTCCATTCAGATGGACCAACTTGGGCTTGACAGGCCTGGTCATTGTCCTCCATGAACTAAATGTGTTCCCTGGTACAAGGACCGAAGCTCGGTGGTAGAGCATCTGCTTTGCATGCAGAAGGTCCCAGGTTCAATTTCCAGGCTGGACTGGAAGGAGACTCCTGTCTCACATCATGGAGACCCACCACTGCCAGTCAATATAGGCAGCACAGAGCTGGATGAACCAATGGGCTGATGTCCTGTGTTCCAGAAACGTATGCAGTGCTCTGGGAATCCACGGTAGATGTGTCCCTTGGAAAGCATTTTTTGAAGGTAGGAACCTGGAAAAACGATGCCCTAAGTGAGTCTCCATCTCCATGCAAATGGAATTATCCTGGTTGAAGAAGAGCTTTAAAAAATAGAACTGGTAAGATCCAAACTGGTTCAGCTGAAATCCTTAGTATGAAATGTCTGAGTAATACATCAAGATTTTGAGAGAGCCTCCCAGTCATCCCAACGGCCAAGGCAGAAAACTTTAAAGGCCTTCCTCTACCCCACCCTGGATGGTTTAGTCTGCATTTCCCCACCTGAAGAAATGTTTTGCCCCACTCAAAAACTTGCTATCATGTCCTGTCAATATAATTGCATCAATTGAAACATTGTTTGATCTTCTCTCTTTCTTTTGAATAATAATAAAGCAAGCGTTTCCATAATAGAAACTGAGAAAGATGATATATTGTTCTGATTGGTTCTGCCCTTTTATTTCCATGAAAGTTAGTCCATTTAATATAAAGGACTTATGAGTTTGGAATGTGTATTAAGACTTGGAGCTTGAAGGGTTTTGGCTTTGAGAGCTCTGCCTTCATTTGCCTATTGGAACTACCGTATATGATCAGCAATTCTCATTTATTGCACATTTACTGGGGAGAAGGGGGTGAGAAATACTTCATTCCTAAAACTCTCTGGATACAAAATGCACTGCGTTAAAAGGATGAGTCAATGAGTGCTGGCACTGCATAATCCAGCTGAGGACAGCAATGTGTAGCTTAGTGCCCCTTTTTTTCTAACACAGGGAGACTCTTCAGAACGGTATTATCATTTTAGCCTTAATATTTAAATCAGGAATGGACAGGAGCTGGCCTTCAGAGGGCACCTTTTCATCAGATGGCCTGAGCAAATGTCAGTCACATGAGGATGTAATCAGTTTCCCTCATCAGGATAAAGAAAAAGTTTCCATCTTGTAAGAAACAGAGAGTCCCATAATAGTCAGGACAGTGGCAGTCTCAGCCCCAAACATTTGGAGGCACAAGGCTTTTGGCAAGCAGGTCTAAAGCTTTAACTCATTCATCACCTGGGCCAAAACCAAATGGCACAAGTGTGTATGTGTGTTTAAAAATGCCATTAGGTTTGAGTGCATGATTGTAACAATGAATTAAAAAGAAAATAGTAAAGATGGCATTTCCTTGTATTAGTGTGAGGAGTCACTTTTTAATCATCTTCTACATTGGCTCACATTTCTTTCAAAATCACCCAGAATTCCTGACCAGTGTGAGTGCTCTTATGAGTTGTTCTGTTTCATAAATTAGTTGTAATTGATCTTTCTGCCATGCTTTCCTTAACATGTTTTCAATCAGTAAAAACCGTGAAGTGTCTTGTGGCACCTCAAAAGCTAAAAAATATTATTATTATGGCATAAAGTTTCATGGACTGCAGTCTAGAACATTTTTCCATTTTGGTTTGTGGCTTTAACGAAGACTGATTTGACGTGGGACATTTCTGGGTTTTCACTCTGAACAGAAAATCCATAATGCAAAAGAAAGTGTTATTGCTAGCAAATATGTTACTGTTGTAAAAATAAAAATAAAAATCTGGACCTCAGACTAAACCTTCAGAAGGTGACTAAGACATTTCACAAACTTTTTCACAGGTAAAATTCCACTAGACTTCCTGGGGCTAACTTTTATGGAGATAGCTTTGAGCTATCTCACTCCCTACCCTGGTCCATTTCTAGACCATTTATTAACTGAGTCTCATGCCCTGGCAAAAATGCTGCGATGTTTGGGATGCACAGATCAAGCCAGAGGATTTTTTCATAACATTCATAGGAAAGACATACAAGGTCGTATCTAATGCTAGCCATAGAGTCAATTTTTTGAGATTCACAGTCATGGCTAACTTAGGCAGATTGATTTCAATGGGTCCACTCTGAGCAAAAGTTAGTTGGACACACTCTGATATTTACAAGCATAGAGCAAACATTCTAGAATATTTGTCTAAGCTAACTGTGTTCTTCCAACCTTTCAACATCAGCTGAATGTATCCTAATGCCTGATCTCTTAATATGGTGATGTCTGCTGACTCCTAGATCTAGGAGCTTGCGGGCAAACAGTGCTTGTGTTTTCAACCAGTTTTGAAACATGTACTTTATTTAACTGCATAGGCATGGGTCTACTTTGTGAGAAGAAGAAAGTCTGTTTTCCTGCCACTTCCTTTACCTAATACATGAGCAATGTCCTTTAAATAAACTTGAGGCTGCACATGAAAAGCAAGGTGTGTCCATGTTCCTGGGTTAGCTGTGAGCAAGCTTGCTTACTGAGGACAGGAAAAAACTTTGCCCATGTTCAGATATGCTTTTCTCCAGTGAACCAGAACATGTGGAGAGAAAAAACCTGATGTAGACTGGCCCTCCACAACCTGGTGCAGATGTCTTGGACTTCAACTCCCAGCTGCCCCTTTGCCAACACAGCAGATGGAAGTTGCAGTTTGAAACATCTGGAGGGCACCAGCCTGGGGAAGGAGGAGATCCGTGGTCTCCCTTTAAGCCTGGCAGGAACTGACAGGAACAGGGACTCACTAAAGCAGTGTAAAAGTTCAGGTTCTTTATTGAAACTCCTCCAGGTTTGATGCCAAGTTCAAAATCACTGGGGTGAGATAGAAACCATCCCTAACTGGCAGTGGAGGCCAGCCTTTTTCTGACCCAGAATTCCTCAGAAATATAGTGGCTACACTACAATTTTATATCATTTCTAAACCATTTAACTGTCTTGGCTTCATCCTGAAGAATCTTGGAAACTATAGTTGCTGAAGATGTTTAGGTGAGAGTTTGGCTCTCTGGCCACAAAATGGTTGTTTTAGGGCAAGCAGGCAGGACAACAAGGGACATTTTTCTTTGCAACAGAAGGGCTAGAAAAACATTGCTAGCCTCTTTTTTATACAACAAGTGTTTTTCTCCTTGAAACTAACTTGGAGAGTATATTTATGTCACAGTCAGTTAAAAAGATATCCCCATGCAAACTGTCAGACCACACAGCAAATCTGATCGTTCTATATCAGTTTAATCATCAAGATCCTCCCTCCGCCCTCAAAGAATCCTGGGATCTGTAGTTTTGTGAGAGTGCTGGTAGCTACAGTTCCCAGCCTCCCATGAAGCAAAGTTCTGACTTCTGAAGCAGTTTGGCTCTGCAGTGTAGATGTGCCCTTTAACTGTGCAGAGGCTCATTTGGTCTGTGAAATAGACTTCTTCTTCTGTTTTGCTTGAACTATAATAACAGTAATCCAATTATATTCCAGGGAGGGGGTATGTGCCATAAAACTGGTTGTATTATATGGCTCCCCCCCAAAAAAAAACCCTGCTAGGAAAGAATAAAACATGCTGCAGTTGCAAAATCCCAACCGTCTTTTCTTTGGCTTTGTTGTGTCTCTCCTTTGGTGTGTGGGCTTGGGCAGGGTGTGCCAAGGAGCACTCAAACTTATGGGATAGGTCGGAGGGTGGGGATTGAGGGGCACACGCACACTCTCATGACACCAACCCCCCTTTGTGGAGGGGGGTTCCTCGCATTTGGCCTGCTGCCTCCCTCATCACCCCGGCCTCAAGTCACGTAGATGGGCCGGGGCCAGCAGTCAACATGGGACGGCTCCCACAGGGGGCTTGAGCCACAGCTGTAGCCTCTCTCCCAAGCTGGTGTCAGAAGAGACTCCAGCACCAAAGAGGAGGGAAGGTCAGGTCAGGGTGGCGGAGGAGTCCAAGTGGTGGCAGACCCACACCATGCTGGACTGGCGGCGGCAGTGGTGGCTGAAGAGATGCACCAATGGGGGGTGAGGAAGGAGAGGGCGAGGGAGGCAAAGGAGGTTGCTCCTTCCCCCTTCTTTCTATTGTCGCTTGTCAGCCGCACCTACAGTAATGCAGCCGCCATTTTGGGCCAGCTGCCACCCTCTCATGCCCACTGGTGTCAAGGAGGAAAGGGCTTCTCTTGGGGTTGGGGAGGATAATACAGCAGTTGCAAGGACAGTGACAGAGAGTGGGGAGAAGAGAGGTGGTGGGCAACATCAACTGTTATAAGAATTCTAAGGTCTTATATATATATAATAAACGTTCATAAAAATGTACGTGGCAAACACATACATAAGTATATAAGCCATGTGTCTGAAATAGTACAGGAGAACAATCCTGAAGCCATTTTGACTCTTCCAGTAACCTCAAATGTTCTCCCCATTGCTCACAAATCCTGTCTTAAGGGTGAGCCTGTGACCTGGCTTGGACAGTGTTCTCGAAGCTACCAGCATGAGTTTGACTAAACTGCGGGAGGCTGCTAAGAACTTAAATTTATTTAAAGATAACTATGAGAAATTTTGGACAGAAGTGAAAAAAGACTTAGAAATATGGTCAAATTTGAAGCTTTCCTTGTTGGGTCGAATTGCAGCTATAAAGATGAATGTATTGCCAAAAATGTTATTTCTGTTTCAATCATTGCAAATTTTGGACAAGATGGACTGTTTCAAGAAGTGGCAGAGAGAAATTTCTAGATTTGTCTGGCAGGGCAAGAAGCCC
Organism: Podarcis filfolensis; assembly: GCF_964270895.1. Classification (NCBI taxonomy): domain Eukaryota; kingdom Metazoa; phylum Chordata; class Lepidosauria; order Squamata; family Lacertidae; genus Podarcis; species Podarcis filfolensis. The sequence goes on along the minus strand of NC_139611.1, from coordinate 1,933,722 downwards.
AGAATAAAATTTAAAATATTAACTGACGCAAAGGAAAGAGGCGGATTTGCCCTGCCAGACCTTAAACTTTACTATGAATCAGCAGCATTCTGCTGGTTGAAAGACTGGCTGCTTCTTGAGAACACAGACATTTTGGACCTAGAAGGTTTTAACAACGTTTTTGGATAGCATGCATATTTGTGGTACGACAAGGTTAAAGCACATAAAGCATTTAAAAACCATATTGTCAGGAAAGCATTGTTCAATGTCTGGATAAGATACAAAGATTTACTGGAAAATAAAACCCCAAGGTGGTTGTCACCAATGGAAGTGAAGGCTCAGAAAAAGCTCAATATGGAGGCCAAATGGCCGAAATATTGGGAAATATTGGAACAAGGAGACAAATTGAAATTGCAGAGTTTTGAGAAATTAAAAGATAAAGTGCGAGACTGGCTTCATTATTATCAAAGAAGAGAGGCCTATAATTTGGACAAAAAATTGGCTTCCAGGTGGAAAAATCAAAATTGGAAACAGAACTGTTAGATCCCAAAACTAAGATACTTTCAAGAATGTATAACTTGCTGTTAAAATGGAATACGCAGGATGAAACGGTTAAATCTGCTATGATTAAATGGGCACAAGATATTGGTCACAACATTATGTTTGCTGACTGGGAACAGTTGTGGACCACCGGTATGAAATTTACAGCATGTAATGCCTTAAGAGAGAATATTATGAAAATGATATACACCAGTCAAGCTTGCAAAAATATATCATTTGCCCGATAACAAATGTTGGAAATGTAAAGAAAATGAAGGTACATTCTTTCACCTTTGGTGGACATGCCCAAAGATTAAGGCTTTCTGGGAGATGATCTATAATGAAATGAAAAAGGTATTTAAATATACCTTCCTGAAGAAACCAGAGGCCTTTCTCCTGGGCATAGTCGGCCAATTGGTGCCAAAGAAGGATAGAACTTTCTTCATGTATGCAACAACAGCAGCAAGAATACTTATTGCAAAGTATTGGAAGACACAAGAGTTACCCACCCGGGAAGAATGGCAGATGAAGGTGATGGACTATATGGAATTGGCGGAAATGACTGGCAAAATCCGAGACCTGGGAGAAGAGTTGGTAGAAGAAGATTGGAAGAAATTTAAAGACTATCTGCAGAAACACTGTAAAATTAATGAATGTTAAAATGATGTTGGATTGAAAATAAGTGGTATTAGCAACAAAGTTAATAAGAATATGCAAAACTGAATTGATAATGGATGAAAATATAGAGTTATAATATGTTAAGTTATAGAGTTAAGATAAACGAAAGAGGGTAAGGATTTGCTGATTTGATTATTTAAATGGGAATACAAAAAGGGGAGGTGTGAGGAGGTCAAGGAAACAAGCTAATGAGTTTAAAGTTATAAAAAACGGATTTGTTTTTAATTCTTTTTTATCTACTTGTTTTTTGTATTTTGTATTTTTATTTTTATTTTTTATTTTTTATGTATTTTTGTATGTTTTCTTTTTTTATCTTTTTCTTTCCATATGTTTTCTTTGTATTTTGTAAACCTATGTTTTTGTAAAATCTCAATAAATATTTTATAAACAAAAAACAAAAAACTGCGGGAGGCAGTGGAAGACAGTGCCTGGCGTGCTCTGGCCCAGGGGGTCACGAAGAGGTGGACACGACTAAATGACTAAACAACAACAAAGAATGACCAGGCTGCCCAGATATAGCAATGATTGACCATTGACAGGTTTTCTGCTGCAGACCGCCCCCTGTGATTTATTTCTGCTGGGGACCCCCTCTTTCTGTTACGTAAATATTATGTTTTGGGCGGCGGTCTTGAGCTACAGGGGAGGCAATTTCAAAAGTCTATATAAGAGCTTGCACACCATTGTTCTAGGTTCTTCTCCCTCCCTCCCTCCCTGCGTGGGGGGAGTGGGGGGATTCTGTTGCAACAGTTCAATAGAGATCAGACTTATTAGCTGCTTTGCTTCTCAATATTCTCTGGTTGGCCTCTGTTATTTTCTCCTACTAATAGAGAACTTGCATAAGGACTCTATATGGGCTCTTGGATACCCATAAGGGATAAAGGAACTTTTTTTTTCTTATAACACCAACCAATGAACTGGACCCACCCTCTGCCCTGCCTGCACAAACTCTCGCTCTCCCCCAGCCACCCTCTGCCCATGCAGTTTTGAGGAGGAGGAGTTTAAATACGGGGGGGGGGGGGGGCAGGCAGGCATCCCGTTTGAAATCCAAATGGGACTGGGGATTCTTTTATTAATAATATTTTTATTGGTTTTACACAATTGTATACATTTTAACTTTAACCATTTCAAACATTAAAATAAAAGGTTCTTTTGAACCTTCGGACCTCCTTCCCTCCCTTCATGGATTCCATATTTAAGATTAAATTTTCTGCATCTTTTACCATTATCCATCTATTATATATCCCTAGTTACCGCAGTCAGTTCCACATTATTATTATTATTTATTTCATTTCTATACCGCTTTATATTACAAGCGTCATTACATCCCTGCCAATGATTTTAACTGTTTACAGTGGTCTTTTAAATAAATTAAGAATTTGCTCTAGTCTTTTAAAAATACTTGATCTTCCTGGTTTCAGATCTTCCCCGTCTGTTTCGCCATCTCTGCCTACTCCATCAGTTTCGTCTGCCATTCTTCTTTTGTTGGTACTTCTCCTTCTTTCCATTTCTGGGCTAGTAGCATTCTCCCTGCCGTCGTTGCATACATAAAAAGTCTTTTGTCCTCTCTTGGTATCTCTTCACCTATTATACCTACAAAAAGTCTTCTGGTTTATTAACAAATGTATTTTTAAATATTTTCTTTATTTTATTATATATCATTTCCCAGAAAGCCTTTACCAGTGTACATGTCCACCACATATGATAAAAAGTATCTCCCTTCCCTTTGCATTTCCAACACAGATTTGAACTCGTTTTGTACATTTTTGCAATTTTACTCGGTGTTAGATACCAATGATACATCATTTTCATATAGTTTTCTTTCAACAAACAGCATGCAGTAAATTTTATTTCCTCTTTCCATAACTTTTCCCAAGATGAAAGTTGGATATTATACCCAAAATCTCTAGCCCAATGTATCATCACTGCCTTAACTTCATCTTTTGTATACTGTTCCAAAAGTAATTTGTACATTTTTATAACACTATTATTTTCAAACAGATCTATTTCAAACCTCGATCTCACTGTATCAAAACCATTTTTTTGTCTACCTTAAAAACTTCATTTAATTGGTGATATGGTAACCACTCCGTTAATAACACTCTTACATCTTCAAATTTCCTCAATTTTAGTTGGTCTTCTGCCTCTATTAACAAATCTGGTCCAATTCCCTCTCATATTTAATTTTTTAACTGAAATTGCTTCCAATGGAGAGAGCCACCATGGTGTTATGCGTTCTAGTAAGTTTTTATATCTATCTCATACCTCGTAGATTGATTTTCTTACCAAGTGGTTCAGGAATCCTTTATGTGCTTTCGTTTTATCATACCATAAATATGTGTGCCACCCAAACCTGTTACCATGACCTTCCAAATCTAGTAAATCTTTATAATATAACTTCAAATCAAGCAAGGAGAAGCCTCCTCTTTCTTTAGGATCAATTAGTAACTTTTATTTTATTCTTGGTTTCTTTGGGACAGGGGACTCTTTTGTCCAAAAAAGGGACAATCCCGTTTTTCTAGGGACAAGTGGCAACCCTACTCAAACTGGACATTTGAGGAGGTGGGACCTAAGTTACTGAGCGACTGCGGACTGTCCATGCGCAGTCCTTGAACCTCTTTCCTGGTACTGAAGGGCAAAAAGATTACTGCATTGCAGGCGGTTGGACTAAATAATTCTCGTGGTCCCTTCCAACTCTACAATTATATGATTCTCTGGTCCTCTCCTCCCCACCATGTGCCCCCCAAATGGGCTAGGGCCATGTTTAAGAACCCCCGGAACAGTGCAGGGGATGGCAGAGTGGGATTGTTCCATCTGGCAAGCCAAAATGCTTGCCCTGGTGAAACAATTGCCTCAGTGCAATGTTGCATTCCTCCCACTGAAATTAATAGAACTGGCTAACTGAGGTCATCTCTGAACTGAGATCGTGAAGCTGAGGCTCCAGTACTTTGGCCACCTCATGAGAAGAGAAGACTCCCTGGAAAAGACCCTGATGCTGGGAAAGATGGAGGGCACAAGGAGAAGGGGCGACAGAAGACGAGATGGCGGGACAGTGTTCTCGAAGATACCAGCATGAGTTTGACCAAACTGCAGGAGGCAGTGGAAGATGAGAGGGCCTGGCATGCTCTGGTCCAGGGGATCACAAAGAGTCGGACACGACTGAACGACTAAACAACAAACTGAGGTCAATTAATTTCAATGGGTCTACTCTGAGTAGAAGTCAGTTGGCTACAACTGCATATCCTCCGAGTGCCTCTGTTTTCCAGGGACAGTCCTGGGATTACAAAAACCACCCCAGCTTCTGATTTGATCCAGAAATGTCCCTCTTTCCCCCACCAGTGCTGCCACCACTGAGCTCGGGGAGGAGGAGGAGCCGGCGCTTGTCCTGAGCGATGGCAGTGGTGGCTGCTGCTGCTGTTGCTGCTACAAGGGCCTCGAAATGCTGCTGCCGGCTTCCTCCCTCGGGCAGCTCGTAGGGGCTGCTGGAGAGCAGACAAGAAGGAGGAGACATCTACTGCACCCTCAAAGGCCCTTTCTCCCCTCCTGCCCCTCCATTATTTATTTGTTTAATTTCATATATTTATATACCACTTAATACTGAAGATACTCCAGGTGGTTCACAAAACAACAAATAAAACATGTACATATACAAACAATTAAATGGAAAGGCTATAATACAATATTACAGTCTTCAAACAACTTACAGTCTTCAAACAAAAACATCTTGGAGGTCCCAGGCCACAGAGAGGTTTGGCTGGCCTCAACCAGAGCCAGGGCTTTTTCGGCTGTGGCTCTGATCTGGTGGAACGCTCTGCCACAAGAGACAAGGGCCCTGTGGGACTTGACATCTTTCCGCAGGGCCTGCAAGACAGAGCTGTTCCACCAGGCCTTTGGCCAAGGCACAGTCTGACCCCCTCCTTTGGCAATCCTCACAGAACCCTAGCCCAATTGGTTGCCATTAATCTGATTTGAATTCATTTTATAATGAAATGATTTTAGAATGTGTATCATTTTATTGTTGTTAGCCGCTCTGAGTCCAGCTTCGGCTGGGGAGGGGGGGGATATAAATAACATTTTATTATTTTATTATTATTTATTATTAAGCAAGAGTGCAATACAATGCAGAAAAACAATTTAAAAAACCTACACAGAAACACAGCAGCCAATTCTGAAACCTTTTAGCAAGCAGCTTCAAGCCCTTGCCCCCTCCTCTTTATCTTTAAACTTCACTTGGAACAGACACCCCTTCAAAGAGAGGGCTTGGAAGAGGGGAGCACAGAACCGTCTGTTGAGATCACCCCTGATCTCCAGCGACAGAAGCAGAGACCAGAGACAGAAGGAGGAGGTGAGTTGCCTCTCTGCCCAAGACTGGATTACTTCTGAATTATTCCAAGCCAATCTGGAGCAGTGGGTTCCAACGGTTGCCAGACCTTTGATGCTACCAGCCCATCAAGCAAGATTCCAGTTGGCCGGCACGTTCAGTATTATTATTGTCAGCTTCAAGGAGGGTGCCAGAAATTGAACTTGTGATTAAAGGCCTATTAGTTCAGTAAGTATCATCACAAAATTGCATGCTAGCCAAGTTCAGTATTGGGGCAGTGCTAATAAGGTCATTTCCAAGGATCAAGTGAGTTTTAGAGCAGGTTATTCTGTATAGCCTATGGAACAGCCTTCCTATTGCTATACTTCAGGGGAATTCCATGGCTGGGAGCCAGGCCTCTTCTCCCTCAGCCATTGGGGGCATCAGCCATTCTGTCCAAAAGACCAGCTCCACCTGGCACCTCCTCCCCCTGAACAATACAAGCCAGTCCTTACAAAGAACAACTGCTTAAGAATTGGTCCCCGAGTTTGATTTTCCCTCTTCTCCCCCTATCCCTTTTCCCTTGTGTGTCTCTTTTTTTTATTTACTGTAAGACCATCTTGTTTTAACTGATTGTGTGTAAGACACTCTGGGAGCCCTTTTGGCTGAGGAGCAAGGTACAAACACTCTAAATAATAATTATATCTGCATTTTCTGGAAAGAGTTGAAGACATTTTTTGTTCCCACAGGGTTTCCCAGGTGGATAAATGGGTCATGGCTTCAGTGTGGTTTTAAATTGATTTGTTTTTGTTTTTTACTGTTTTCAATTCTCTGATGTGCAAATTGCCTTCAAGTGGTGGTTTAGAAGGTGATTAATAAATCATTTGCAATAATAAAAGCAATAATAGTAGCAGTAAAAATAATAATAAGGCACCTGTTTTTTCCATCTAACATAGCATGGTCTGCTCTGACTGAAGGCTGGCCAGAGGGTTTATGGTGCATGTGCAGAGTTGGCCTGCAGAATCCCCACAGACCACCTGCAAGAAATGGAAATCTCAGCCCTTCCTTGCCCTGGAAACAAGAGGGCTTTATCATTAGAAAGGGAGATTGGCAGAGCTTGCCTCAGAGGCAAGCTAACACTCGGCACACGAACTCTTTATTAAACTCATGCCGCAAAGTTAAGAAATGAAGAATGGAACACTCTTGCCACTGGGCAGTGTGGCAGAAAAGAAATATGGCACACTTGCAAGTTTGGGTTGGTGGGAGCTCAGACACGATTGGATCTCTTTTGAAGATGCCCCCAGGGACTGGATCCTTAGGTAACATTTCCTGAAGCCCCATATCAGATCCAGACCCCAGATCAGTAGCTTCATTTTCGCCCCTCCCTCATCTGATGCCATATCCACATCAGCTTGCACCTCCAAAGCACCACACGGGGTGTCAAATTCTCCAGCTGCAGTGCTGGCTTGCTTTGTGACATGTTCACAATCAGAGTATTCAGGGCTTTTTTCCGCTGGAACTCACTGGAACGCAGTTCTGACACCTGTCGGGGCGGCACCATTGTCATTATGTGAGAACAAGGGAGACATTCATGGTGAGCTACAGCCCCTCCTTTCTAGAAAAATAGCACTGAGAGTATTCCTCCTCATTCCCTGCCTGGCTCCATAGCCTGTTCCACATCCAGCTTCTTCTTTCCAAATCACGGCCACCATGCTTCTTTGTCTCTGAACCTCAGGGGCAGACAATGCCATAGGAAGAATCATGCTCGGAGCATAAGTGTTTGGCTTCTGTGGATGAGTCACCCTCTCCCGGCCCAGGACTTTGGCCTAGTAAGTCCTTCCTCCCAGCCAGCTGCCCTGGCCTTGAAGCTGACAGGATGTGGGTTGCAGGTGGCTTAGGAGAAGGAAGGGGCCTTTGTTTTTGCCGCCACTGCCACAAATCCTGGAGCTGATGAGGTAAAGAGCCTGCTGCTGACGCTGGAGGTGGTCTCCTGTTGTGCTCAGCTGTGACACACTCACGCACCCACCCCAGCTCCTTTCCTTACAAGATAGATGTGTGTTCCTCATGACAGCAGCTGGCTGAGGGAGGCAGGAAGGAAGGGCAGCAAAGCAGCAGTGGGGTGAGGAAGCGAGAGAGCTGGCTTCGCTTCCTCAAGGACTGGTGTCCCAGGTGCCAAGTGCAAAGGTTGTTCCAAGCAAAAAGACATTCTCAGCTTTTGGCACAAGGCTAAGCCCCCAGGCCAGGGGTCTGCAACCCGCGGCTCTGGAGCCGCATGTGGCTCTTTTACACCTTTGCCACGGCTCCGGGGCGGATACTAGCGAGGGGAGGAGGCGCATTGTACGCCCCGACACTCCCCACTGTGGCGGGCGCTGTACTGGCTGTGACGTCGCATGGGGGCGGTGCGTGCGTTAGTCACGCACCATCCCGGCGTCACCTTCGCGCCCGCACGCCCGCTGCATTGTAAGGGGCATGTACGCTGGTCACTGCATTGAAAGGGGGCATGTACGCTGGTCACTGTTTTGAAGGGGAGTGAAGAACACACACACACAAAAAGGTAACTTGTTAATTTAACGTTTATTTCTATGAGGAGGAGTAATTCTGAGGGGTCAAACAAAGAAATAATAAAAAAGTGACAAAAAAGTTATTTTTATAATGACGAGTTTTGCAGCTCCCAGTTTTTTTCCCTTCGGAAACGGGTCCAAGTGGCTCTTTTTGTCTTAAAGTTTGCAGACCCCTGCCCCAGGCCTACTTTCTGCAGCTGCCAGAGACCAACCAAGACTCAGAAGATATGTCGTAAACTCTTGTTTACCTGTTAATAATAATTATTTGCATTAATGCCGTGCTAAAAAAAGTGCTTCTTCTCCTACTTTATCTCAGGGCACCTCCAGACTGTCTTGCAAGAGGGATTCAGGTGCATACTGGAAATCTGCACTATACATCTAAAGCAGTATCACACCACTTCAAACAGCCATGGCTTATCACAAAGAATCCTGGGAACTGTAGTTTTTAAGAGCGCTGAGAGTTGTCAGGAGACCCCTGTTCTCCCCATAGAGCTACAATTTCCAGAGTGGCTTGACAATTAATCATTCTTCCCAGGGAACTCTGAAAATTGTAGTGCTGAGATGGGAATAGGAGTCTCCTAACACCTCTAAGCCCCCTTAACAAACTGTTTATGGTAGTATCACAGTCCTTCTGATGCATAGTGCAGAGGGGGCGTTAGAGTCAGCAGAAATGAAGTTGGTTAAAGTGCTCTGTTGTCCTAGGCAGGGGTAGGCAACCTAAGGCCTGGGGGCCAGATGCGGCCCAATCACCTTATAAATCCGGCCTGCAGATGGTCTGGGAATCAGCGTGTTTTTACATGAGTAGAATGTGTCCTTTTTTTTAAAATGCATCTCTGGGTTATTTGTGGGGCATAGGAATTCGTTCATTATTTTTTTCCAAAATATAGTCCAGCCTATCACATGCTCTGAGGGACGATGGACCAGCCCATGGCTGAAAAAGGTTGCTGACCCCTGTCCTAGGGCAACAAACCCACTTTCAGCAGGAACTTAAACCTGGGTCTCAGCAGACTTAACTTGACACTCAAACCACTACACCATACTAGAATATTATATTTTTGTGTATTCTAGAATATATTTATATTCTAGCTCCACTTGCTACTCCTGCCTATCCTTTTGCCAACCAACCCACTTGACACCTCCTGCCCCCCCACTTCTCCCCCAAAAGCTGGCCCCTAGCCCCTCCCTCATTTAAAAGAGAGAAGGGGCTTCCCAGAGCAGCGTGCTCAACCCTTGCGTGAAGCTCCTCTTCCCCCCTCCATGAAACCCCACTGCAGACAATCTTGGGGCTGCTGGGATGGGGAGGAGCTTCTCTGCAGAGCCTGCCTGTGAGCCCCAGGTGGGCTGGGAGGGGGCTCCTGCTGGGTTGGCTTTGGGCCCAGGAGGACGTGGCCCAGTGGGGGCTGAGGTTACGCAGCAACAGCCTCAGAGCCCAGCCATTTTCGTAGGAATTGATGGCTATGCCTGCACTTCACAGAGCAGGTTGCTAAAGGGCTCTGTGACGCTCCTTTCCCCTCTCTGTTCAACCTTGCTGCAGCCACATTTAAGGGGGGGGGCCTCAACCGCTGTGTGAGGTGCCTCCCCCTCCGTTAATCCACACTGCCCCTAGTGGAGGCAGGAGGCACTTCACCTTGTCTCCCTCTCCACTAAACAGCTTGCCTAGGCCTGTCCGTCATTCCTCACACTGACTCCTATCAGCCACTATGGATGCATTTGACATCTGGGGGCAAAGTGATTGTGGAGTGGGGGTGTTAGGAACATAGGAAGCTGTCTCCTACTGAGTCAGACCATTGGTCCTTCGCAGTGCTTTTTTCTCTAAAAAAATGTTTACGGGTACTCTCATTTTGACTCATGAAAAGCACCATGTTATAGTTCAAATCAGGGGCAATAAATACAGTAAATGGACAAAAGTACAAAGATTCACAAATGTTTAGGGGTATGCGTCCCCCCAGAGAAAAGGCACTGGTCCATCTAGTTCAGTACTGTCTCCTGGTTTTCAGACAAGGGACATTCCCAGCCCTACCAAGAGATGCCAGGGACTGAACCTGGGACCATCTCATGGAAGGCATGAGCTACAGTCCTTGCCAGCAGATCTCTCAACAGCTCTGCAAGTGGTTCTCACTCTTTGTACAGGCTGACCTACACATTCTCAACCACTTTTCAGCTCCAAAACTAAACACATGTCTGTAGAAACTGCACAAACATTACCCCCCTTTCTTTCTATCTTGCTCCTCTAGGATGCCCCCTTCCCTCAAGGTCTTGGGATGCAGCTGCCTCCTAAGCCACTGGAATGTGTCCTTGCTGAAGGAAGCTGGGAATGTCAACATTCCTCAGCACAGCTGCCTGGGGAAAGGAAAACAGTACATTCTGTAGTTGCTTTAGCTGATTTGGTGCGGTGGCTAGATAAAGCCTTTTTGTGAGCCAAGTTCCTATTGCAGATATTAATATTGCAGTTTAAAGAGACTGGATGCATGAAAACTGACTCCTTTTGGAAATGAAGCATTGTCCAGGCCCATTCAATTGTTCAACTTTTTACTTGAAGAACTTTCTTCAAAACATAACAGAAACATCAAAGATACATCCAAATAACATATGCTTATCCAAGCATAGGCTCAGCATCATCTCAGAAATAAAATAACTTATTATCAGAGCTTACAAACATAGCTCTCTCTCTCTCTCTCTCTCTCTCTCTCTCTCTCTCTCTCACACACACACACACACACACACACACACACACACACACAGGCTTCATTGCCTGCATTCCAGCCCCCCAGGCTGTTGAGCTCCTGGAGAGCCATTTACATGCCCTTATTCCATGGAGCCTGGGAACAAAGAACCAAAGGCAACTCCCTTCAAAATGGCAACTTGCCATTCAATACCTTAATCACTTGATCTAAGGTTAAACACTCATGTGTTAGGTAGCAGAAAACAACAATGCAGTGATACTTTGGGTTAAGAACTTATTTCGTTCTGGAGGTCCATTCTTAACCTGAAACTGTTCTTAACCTGATTGTTCTTGTATTTTTCTTGCCTATTGCATTGCATTGCACTGAACTGCATTACAATTGGAATTCTATGGAATTCAATTTGTAATACAATAAAATACAATATATAAGAAATAAACAAAAAATAAACAAAAAAATCGTACAGCATCCAGCACGGATGCGGTGTGGGTGTGGAATTATTAAGTGGTCCTTCAAGAGCCTCAGCAATTTTCAAGTGGTCTGTGGCAGAGGAGTTTTGGAATCACTGTGCTAAACTAGCCTTGAGGAAGGCATCAAAGCTGGAACACTCCTGTTTGCGGATGATGGTGTACTGCAACATTTTGTTGCATATCTCATGTTATTATATATATATATATATATATATATATATATATATATATATATATATAATAATGAAAAATATATTTGAAAAATGAATTTGTAAATTCAACACCCTGCCCTATGTGCCTTTATTGTCTCAAGAAGGTTGGTCATCCTCCTTTAGGCCGTCATTTTAAAATGATTTATAAAACATCTGCAGATTGTGCTGCTTTTGTTGTTGCTGCCAGAATGATCGGAAGAGACTCCTCTCACAGGTTTGCTCCTCTTCCTTACAAATCCAGGGAACCAAATACAAACCTTTGACATGGAAATGAGTTACGCAAAAGGGAGCCATTGCCCATCCTCCTTGCCTATTATTGCATGACCCCATTTTTAAAACACTTTGTCAAGGACGTAGCAGTTTGTCTGCTAGTTTAATAACTACCCAGGAACAAAGCCAAGAGCGTCAACTAAATTGTAGCAATGTTTACAGTAATGAGGCCTCTACTCCACACCACAATTACAGACCCCGTATTGCTTTATAGCTGGAGGCCCATAAACTAGTAGCTCATAAGTAGGATTATTGCAACTGCTCTATGATAGTGCCCTGGGGTTTGGGGGAAATTCATAATATGGGGCTCGGTGGAAGGAAGGCAGCAGGCATGAGCTGCACACCACAGCCATTACCTTAAGTTAGCACACACCTGACACCAGGACTACAGCCTTCCTCGGACTGCAGGGCTCCATGAAAGGATGCTAATTCACCCGCTGATCCTAAAGAGGTTCTTCGGAAATACAGTGGTATCTCGGGTTAAGTACTCAATTCGTTCCGGAGGGCCGTTCTTAACCTGAAACTTTTCTTAACCTGAAGCACCACTTTAGCTAATGGGCCCTCCTGCTGCTGTCGCGCCGCCGGAACACGATTTCTGTTCTCATCCTGAAGCAAAGTTCTTAACCTAAAGCACTATTTCTGGGTTAGCGGAGTCTTTAACCTGAAGTGTATGTAACCTGAAGCGTATGTAACCTGAGGTACCACTGTAAATGTAACTTCCCTGTCCTCTCTGAGGGAGCAGACCTCTCTCTAGAGTCTAGACTGTGCCCCTTTCAAGTTGCCGGGGTGAGTGACACTAGCATCAAGGCTTCCCCCAAAGAATCCTGAGAATTGTAGTTAAAGGTGCTGAGGGCTGTTAGGAGTCCCCAATTCCCCTCCGAGAGCTACAATGCCAGAGCGATTTAACAATAAATTCTTCTTCCCAGGGAACTCTGAGAATTGTAGCTCTGGAAGGCAAATAGGGGCGTTTTTAACCACTCACAGCGCCTGTGCTGTTCCAGGGGGGAGATTACCGTGGGGCGAGGTCCAGGACCTGAGTCGAGGGTCGGCAGACAGTCCTCCACGGGCGAAGCGGGGTCCACAGCGAGGAGCCGGGCAAGGACAGGAACTCTGGGGGAACCGGGGGGCCACTAGGTGGCGCATCGGAAGATGGCTGACAATAACATCTCTCCGACCCACACGAGGTAATTTGGAGGCTATGATGGGGGTAATTAGCCTCCTTAACCCCCCCAGGATGGTGGGGGGGACGGCCCTTGCCTGCTGTGCCCTATACCACCCCCGAATTTGTGGGGGTGGGGGCACTAGGCACAAAGCCCTCCTGTGGGATTTCGGCACTCCTCGACGCCGTCCCTGATTCGCGCTGCCAGTTGCAAGCATCTTCAAAAGAAACAATTTGGACGAGATAAATTGCACATGCTTCAAGGAAAAAGGGGAGTAAAGACTGCTGACTGAAGAGATCTCTGATAACAAGACAAGAATAAAATATGAGAAGATACGTCAAGATACGGTATGACTTGAGGGGGGAGGGGGGAAAAAACAAACCTGTCTTTCATTATGTGATTTAACAAGAATCCCCTCCCCAAATGAGTCAGGAACTAAGGACTTAAGCTGTGGATTTAAGGCTGTGTGGAGATAAACTTTCGAACCAAAGCAATGTTTCAAGACGAAGCTGGAAAGCTAAGAGTTTTGGAATGACGCAGTTAAAAATGCCGTCGCCATTTTGGGAGGCATTGTTGGAGCTCTTGGGTCTGGGAGGAGAAAGAGAGAAATAGAGTTGTTTACATATCGTGGATCAACTCCTCGGTGGGACTTAAGAGCGACAAATGCCAAATTCATGATGGAAAGAGCGATGCTATCTACGAAGGAGATATATGGAAACCATCTGGACTTAGTGGAGGAACGGGAAATCCACACAGGATTATTATTTTGCTTATCGGCTTAAGGAGACTAACAGAAGAGATCGTAAAGGAAAAATAGAAATTATATGAACAAGATATGATGTGGAAACACCAAGATAAGACTGAATAGAATTATGAATTTTGTTTGGACTGATTGGGACTGATTTGGACATTAACGCAGTAATAAGAAGATGATCTGAATCCCCCTTTGGATCTTGAAGTATGGGTTCCCCCAACAAAATTTAAAAATTTGGCCTTGTAATTTGGAATCTATGTGATGTGATTTAATTTGATGTGATTGGCCAGTTAATAAAAATTATTTTAAAAAAAAAGGAACTCTGGGGGAACCGGACTGGGTGCTGGCCGAAACAGCTCTTCAACGACATTGCTCCCGCAACCTGGGACCGGGCTGACTGGCCTTTATCTTCTCTGAGGCCAGGGGCGGTCCTGGCCCCCAGGAGACCCGCCTCTCCTGGCCTTAAGGCGAGCACTCCTCCTGGGAGAAACCAGTTCCCTTCGCCTCTCTGCCCTGAGCCTCTGCAGTTCAGAAGAGGCTGAAGGGTTACTGGGCCCAGGGGGAGACTCACCTGTAGGCACTGAGTCCTCAACCACCTCTGGAGCCAGAATGGATTCACCTGGTGCCTGCTCCTGAGGATCCGGCACAGGTGCAGGCGCTTCAGCATCAAGGCCCTGCCCCAGTTCAGCCGGCCCTGGAGGCAGGGACTCCTGTGCAGGCTGGGATTCCTCCGGTTCAGCCTCTGAATCGGATTCCCAGGCCATCACAGTGCCCTTAACAAACTTCAGCTCCCAGAATTCTATACCCGACATTCCTCAGATGAAAAGAGGGACATTTCTCACTCCCCCAAACTGACCCTTCTCAACCCCCCATTTTTTGTGTCCCCTCCCCCCAAGCATATCCTCCACCACAACACCAATGGGACACAGCACAAACACCCTCCACCATTCTGATAAAACCGCTTGATCCCTATTTTATTTTATTTTATTTTATTCTTTGGTAGATTTACAAAACGATAAACACACATCAGTAAAGGAATTTTAGAAAGGGGAAATATAAGAAAGCTCCTCTTTCTTCTCAGCCAGGCTGGCCCTGCCTTCTGCCGGGACCCCAGAGCTGCCACTGCCATCATCGCTGTTGCCAAGCTCTGGCTCCTCCTCTTCCCTGAGTGCTGGTGGGGGAAATAGGGACGTCTGGGATCAACTCAGAAGCTGGGATGGCTTTCATAATTCCAGGACCGTCCCTGGAAAATTGGGGTCCCTGGAGGGTATAGAATTCTTTGGGGGAAGCCATGACTGACGTGGCATTGTGGGGCTTGAAAGGTATGGATGTGGCCTCTGTCAGGGGCTGCTTACTGAATCCAAGACCTGACAGGTGCTCTGGAATTACAGGGGCCCAACCAGAGATATAACATGGCCTGCCAACCTCAGGGGCTGATGTTGCTTTCCATGCCAGTCTTCAGCACTTATAAAATGAGGTCAGTTTAATTATTCTTTATAGAAGATAGGATCCAACCAAGATCCACCGGATGGGATCCACCAAACTGTCTCCACACAAAGGATCTTGGGTTTGGATTGCACTGTTTAATAGGCTGCTCACTGACCACTGTGCAAATGCAGCAAGATGAAAATGGAGAAAGAATCAAAGGAGCAGAGTCAGAATCATACCAAAAAGGTGGGGGAGCAACCACAAATCAGCCTCAGTCAGAGCAGAAATGTGGAGGAATTTGCTGATCTCACCAACTCTTCTTAGTCACTGTGATTAGCAGTCAGCTCTATTGTTCTACATGAGAGTAGCAATAGATGTTGCCATGGTTTGCGGAAGGGGTATCCATGGCAATGCTTCTATGCAGCCCACCAGACGTGGGTGTTACCTGTGCTATGGATGAGTGTATAAATATCAGTTTACCTGAAGGCGGTGACCCATGGTTGCCATGGAACCCACAAGAGCATCTTCTCTGGAGAGGGGGTTGTCATAGAAACAGTGCTGTTTCTATGGCAACAGTGCATCATTATTTCCCCTCTTTCAACTGAAATATGTTTAAAGAACCTGTTGAGGAAAGTATGTGCATTTATTGGAAGTAAGAGCCAATATCCAGGCCTGGTATGAAATATTAGGGAGGCTGATGTGCAAACCCGCTGAAGAGATGCATTTGTTTCTTCTTTGCATTTCAGAGATGCTGTAGATCAGGGTTTCCCAGCCAGCTGTCCATGGACCACCAGGGGTCTGCCTGCAGCATGTCTGTGAAGAACCAGGGCTGTGGTTGTGAATGGTGGCAGTGGCAACAGCAACTACAACTGCTCCAGGATGGACCGGAAGTGATGGGCAGGAGGAAGTGGCCTGAAAAGGGTCAAAAACACATTGCACCTCATGTATTACAATCTGAATTCTTGGGACTCAAATTGTATTACAAAAATCATATAGCATATAACACAGTGCATTACCATTGCTACAGTAGGCTGATGAATCATTAAGTCGTCCACCACGACCTGCAGCAATTTTTGAGTGGTCCATGGGAGAAAGGGTTTGGGCATCACTGCTGAAGGTTGGACCAGGTATGAGAAAATTGGCTGCAGTTGTCCTTTACTCACCTCCCTTGCCAGCCCTTTGGTGTAGGACCTCAGAAGCCTCCTGTTCTCGCTTCATGCTGCTCCCCAATCAAAGAATGTGTTGTGTAGATAAGGCCTTATCCAAGCTGAGGGATACTGGCACTGTGACCTAACCCAGGCCTTGCTTCCCCTTTCTGGGCTGTGACTGTGCAAGATTTAAACTGTGTTTCCCTTTAAATCCATCTGTAATGCTGATGTAATCCTGACCTCGGCTGCAAAGTACAGTACTTATCTGCGACAGGTGGTATTCAGCTACGTGTGAATCAGAGAATGCATACTTCCAGGGATTATGCCTCTTTGCCCCTCTGCCACCCTTAAAAAATTCAAAATTCTCTGTCCTTCATGTCAGCAAACTTTGTGGTGTTTCCATCTTGCATCTTAATACAATACTCTGTGGGAACCAGATACTGTTGCACAAACACCCTGCTCTTCACAGCTCCATGTCATATTCTGTGGGAGCAACAGAGATTTGAATTCTCATGCCCACCTCAGGACTGGGCCAGAGAGTATGAATCCTCTTTTCCACTGTGGGCCATCAAACATTTTAAAAAGAAAAGTTTAGTTGGTTAATAAAAACAATCTTTCATAATTTCTCTTTTAAATTCCATATTATAGTAATACAAGTGGGGGCTGCAAGAAAATGTTGCTATGTCTAGCCCTCCTGCTCAGAGTTCCAGTCAGCCAGCAGACCAGTAAGAGCTGTTCGACAGTGGAATTTGCTGCCAAGGAGTGTGGTGGAGTCTCCTTCTTTGGAGGTCTTTAAGCAGAGGCTTGACAACCATATGTCAGGAGTGCTCTGATGGTGTTTCCTGCTTGGCAGGGGGTTGGACTCGATGGCCCTTGTGGTCTCTTCCAACTCTATGATTCTATGATTCTATGGTAAGGCCGTGTTCATGGAAGACAATCTTACTCGGCTACGAGTGATCACCAAAGAAGAAGAAGAATGGAACTCATATGTATACCATGCAGTCCTACAGAATACTCCATTCCACTGCACTCCCCCAGTTTCCAGGTTTCTCCTAAACAGACACGTGACAGGCTTTTAGCAGGAAGTTATGGAACATGCATTAGTGGGAAGCAAAGCAGTATGACCACCCCAAATATTCTGCAGGCACAAATGGCATTGAAAGCATGATGATGTGTAACAGCCCGAAAAACATCATGAGCCCAAATCATGATGAATGTGCAATAAAAACGACATCTCGAAGGACCCTCTGACCAGAGAAATATTAGATGCTATGAGAAAAATACAAGCCTAATTTGGGGATAATAAACTAATGAGTGTAAATCTGAAGACTGGTGCTCTCCTGCAACGTATGTTTAAATTGCAGTGGGTTAAAAAACAAATAAATCCCAGAGCATTGCTTAGCAACAGATCCCCTGATAACAGCAAATCACTCTGGAAGAAAGCTCAGCTGGGTCGGCCCTTCCATTAGGCAGAATGTGGTGGCTGCCACAGGCATCAGGCGCTGGATGGAGGCAAGGAGCAGTGGTGGTGCTGGAGGACAGAGCTCTGTGTGCCACACGGCCGACCCTAAGCAAGCCTGCTGGGATCTCAGGTGGAATCCCACTGGCAGTCTTTCCATTTTGCTTGTATTGTTTATTTCCAAATGCAAGAGAGGGGGGACACCAAGCAAACTGGCAGGTGACGTTATCAATAAAAATGTTCCATCAATTCCAGTATAAAAGTATAGATTAATACAGGCAGTCCTTATGTCCAAATAGGTATCTAAATGAGACTGGTGATTATAAGCAGTAGCAGCTGATGAGTGTTTGCCCTTCCAGGTTTGTTTCTTTTTATATATATAAATTTTATTTTAAAGGTTTTTACATACATTATTATTTGCATTAGTCCACAAACCATCTCAGTATCTTTATGGGGGTTCTTCCAACCCCCGCACTTCCCCCCACCCTCCTCCCCAGTTTCCAATAATTATCTCTTCTCTTTTCTGCATCTAAATACCTTAATCCAAACTATTAAATTTCCTTTTTAATATCCTTTGTCAAATTATATTACAAGTGCTAGTCCAATCCTGCTAACTTTTTTAGAGGTTTGCAGTGCTCCTTCATATATTCTATAAAGTTAATCCACTCTTTTTCAAATTTATCGTCTTCTTGGTGTCTAATCTTCCCAGTCAATTTCGCCATTTCGGCATAGTCCATCAGTTTCAATATCCATTCTTCTTTTGATGGGGTTCGTTCTTCCACCCCTGGGCATACAACATTCCTGCTGCTGTCGTCGCATAAATAAACAGAACTTTTTTCTCCTTCAGTAATTCTTCTCCTGTTATACCTAATAGAAAAGTCTCTGGTTTTTTTAAAATAACAAAAGTTATTTTAAACATTTTTGTAACTCATTATAAATCATTTCCCAGAAGGTTTTTGCTAATTTACAGGTCCACCACATATGATAAAATGTACCTTCATTATCCTTACATTTCCAACACATATTAGACATTTTCTTATATATTTTTGCAAGTCTTGTAGGAGTTAAGTACCAGTGGTACATCATTTTCATATAATTCTCTTTTAATGAACAGCAAGCAGTAAATCTTAAATCCACATACCACAACTTTTCCCATGAATCAAGTTGTATATTATGACCCACATCTTTTGCCCAATGTATCATTACAGATTTTACTTCATCTTTTGTCTCCCATTCCAGCAACATTTTATATATTTTTGACAGAACCTTTTTGTTATTTTCCAACAAGTCTTTTTGTAATCTTGTGAGTTCTTTCCTAAATCCCACTCCTTTATCCATTTTAAAAATGTCATTTAGCTGATGATATTGGAGCCAATCAGGTAACAAATGCCTTATATTCTCATAGTTCTTCAGTTTCAACTGATTTCCCTCCTCTACCAGCAATTCTCTATATGTTGCTCATTCTTTTTCCATATTTTATTTTTTAACTGAGAACGCTTCTAATGGTGATATCCACCACAGGGTCTTATTTTCCAATAGATTCTTATACTTTTCCCATATAGAGTATATTGATTTTCTAACAATAAGATTCAAAAATCTTCCCGCTTTGTTTCTTAGCCACCAATAGGGATAGACGCTTTTGTCGCCCATCCGTTTTGTTGCCAGCGCTTTGTTGTCAATGTTGAAGTAAGAGTCAACTGGCAGTCTAGTTGGTTTCAGCATGTGGAATGGCGCTGGTGGTGAGAGTCTTGTTCTTTGTCTGGAGCAGCAAAAGGCAGGCCCTAAATCTGACCGCTGCCTCTTTCTCAAAACCTCCTGCAAAGCTGAAAGTAAAAGAGAGACAGAAACAGTAGCAAAACGCACTTGAATTGGCTCTAACAGTACCCCCAAGGCCAACATCAGAGGGAGAAAGCAGTCTGAAAATTTGTTTGAAACTGAGTTTTAAGTGCTGTGGCTCCTACAAAGGACCATGAGGATTGTGGTTTTGTGCAGAGGGACAATATTCTGTATCTGAGACGCAGGCCTAATCCTTGAGCACCTGTCACAGTCCTTTTATACATAACTAGCGTGCTAAGAGGAAGGCATGCTTGGCAAATCCACACCGTGATCAACTCCCGCCCGGAAACCTATGTCCCCATTGCGGAAGGACATGAATTGGCGTCCACAGTCACTTACGGACTCACTGCTAAAACCCTGTTTATGGAAGACAATCTTACTCGGCTGCAAGTAACTGCCAAAGAAGAAGAAGAAAGAAGAAGATACATAACTAGCAGGAAGTGCCCAGCACTATCCAGAAATGAGAAGACACCAAAAAATATTGTGATTTTAAAATGGATAGTGCAATTTGTGTGTGTGCATGCGAGCACACTCTCTCTCGCTTTCTCCAAGCCAGGACCCCAATCAATTTGGAGGTGGGAACTAATGTTTAAATACGCTTGATTTGGTCTGCCATCTTGATTCAACATGGTCTTTGACGTTCACCTCGGGAGTCCTTGAGCCAAGTTGGGTGACAATATCTTCGGAGGCATCCAAATCAATGTAGTTTGCACTCATTGCACCAAAAAAATGGGCAAAGTGAACACCAGATGTTGACAAAGGCCACCACTCCCACCTGGGCATTTGGCAATGGTATCTTGAGAGGCGTCTGACTCTCCAGAGAACAGGCAGGCAGGCAAACTGCTCTCCAAGCTGCACCATCCTTTGGGATGATATTATCACAATGGCCAAAACTGATTCAATGGGGACCCCTGGTGACGGAAAGGTGTCTCTGCCATCAAAATATCTTACACTCCAATGTTCCCAGCAAGTACAGTGGTGCCTCTGGTTACGTACTTAATTCGTTCTGGAGGTCCGTTCTTAACCTGAAACTGTTCTTAACCTGAAGCACCACTTTAGCTAATGGGGCCTCCCACTGCCGCTGCGTGATTTCTGTTCTCATCCTGAAGCAAAGTTCTTAACCAGAGGTAATATTTCTGGGTTAGCGGAGTCTGTAACCTGAAGCGTATGTAACCCGAGGTACCACTGTAAATTCATATCAGAAGTGAACAAAAAGTTCAGGAAGCTGCATTGACCCCAAAGGGGGCAGGCGGGGGAGCCAAACAACAAATGAAGGAATACATTTCTAAGGACCAGCTACTGTATATGTCACAGAGTCCTGAGAAGTTTCAATGATAGGGCACAGCTGTTAGCTGAATACCATCCATACAGATCTGAACAATAAATCCACAATATTGTGTGTTGGATAATCTGTAAATGGGGAAGGAGGGAAGAGTGTATCTGAAAAATTCAAATAAACTCCAGATTCTGCCAGGCTGCACCCAGGACCTGCCTTCAAATGAGTGCC
Source organism: Podarcis filfolensis (assembly GCF_964270895.1). Classification (NCBI taxonomy): domain Eukaryota; kingdom Metazoa; phylum Chordata; class Lepidosauria; order Squamata; family Lacertidae; genus Podarcis; species Podarcis filfolensis. The sequence goes on along the minus strand of NC_139611.1, from coordinate 1,912,742 downwards.
AGTGTGTCTAAACATCAGGATAAACTTTCTGACAGTAATAGCTGTTGGGCAGTGGAACGGTCTCCCTCAGGAGGTTGTGGACTCTCCTTCCTTGGAGGTTTTAAACCAGAGGTTGTATGATTCTATGACTGTAGAGTTGGAGGGACCCTATGACCCTATGAGTCTTCTAGTCCTAAAATGACTTTGCCTCATCTAAGTCCATCTTCTGTGAGGAGAGAGGTGCTATAGAAAATGAGTGTGTGCTTTGATCCTTGGTATTGATCCAAATATGCATGCACATGCAATGGTCCTTTGGTGAAAATAAATAGCTGAAATAATATTTTAAAAAGCAATTGAAGATGAGAAACTTCAGACTAACTCTTTGAATCTGGTTGCCTTAGAAGCAGTGTATCACAAACACTGTCATGTGGAATTTTTAGCAGATGCCCTGAATGCAAACAGATGGAAGTAAAATATGGAGAACAATTATTCTTGGGCCAGTCAATTCTCAGGACTGAATTACACATTGCAATAAACACACTTTAAACTTCTCCTCAGAGCAGACCCACTGAAATTAATAAACATGACTGTTAGATCCATTAATTTCAATGGGTCTCCTCTTAGTAAAACTAAGACTCTGGATGGTTGGAAAAGGTAAGTTTTGTAGAGAGAGAACTCAGTCCCTGAATCCAGTTACCAAATCTGCATCATGCTCCTACGTACGCATTTTGAAAAGTCACGATCCCATAATTTTTCATGAACCAGGATGAAAGAATGAACTAGTAGGATCCTGCTATTGATGGGTTAAATCTCCAGGCAGGCAAGAAGCCAGCTCCCCACACCACACTTCTTGGCCAGAAGAAGTTATCTTTAGAACTGTAGGCATGTAGCTCCCCCCCCCCCCCGCGCGCTTTGCACAGCCCCCCCAGGATCAGTTAGCTACTGAAGAGCTCATGCCACAAGGATCCACTTACAGACCAGCATAGGCAGACAGCAGCAGCTGGAGGTTGAGTTATGTGCCTGCAGTGGAGACTAGGTGAAAGGGTTTGACAGGGAGCAAGTAGGAAATATAATATTAAAAAATAAACCTAAATAAAGGAGGAGAGGGAAACAAGCCTTTTAAAATGAGGAAAACCCATCTATGATCACAGCAATAGAATAACCAAATGAATGCAATGCAATCCACACTCTCACTGGAGCAACCACAATCTGCTGCCACTTGAAGATTTGAGTGAAAGGTGCAGTCCACAATGCGGGATGCTCTTTCTGTTGGCAGGATTTCCTTTTTTTAAAAGCTTCATTTGCAGATGCTTCATAATTCCATTATAGCCCTGGTCTGAAACATGCAGAGCACAGAGGATATTAGGATTGCCTTCCTGGATCAAAGATCCATCTTGTCTGGTTCTAGTTATAGATAGGTAGCCGTGTTGGTCTGCCATAGTCAAAACAAAAAAATTTTTTCCTTCCAGTAGCACCTTAAAGACCAACTAAGTTAGTTCTTGGTATGAGCTTTCGTGTGCACGCACACTTCTTCAGATACCAGTTTGTCTGGTTGTCTGTTTGTCTGTTGTCTGAACTTGTCTGGTTCTGTTTGCAATGGTGGCCGGTTGAGCACCTGTAAGATCTTATTGCCAAGGAATGATTCTGATGGCCACCCTTTGTTTGTTCTTGGGTTTGGCACAAGGAGACAGAATGCCTCTAAACAGGGAGGTTCCAGTTCAATATCAGGGTTAATAGCCATGGGCAGCAGGCCCCATCTGCATCCTCTGCTCCTGGATGGATGCTGTTGGAAGAAACAGAATTCGGGGTTAGCATGATTTAAGATTTATCCAGCAGAGCAGTTCTTAGGGCTGCAGTCCTATACGCATTTCCCCCAGATAATCCTCATTCATTTCAATGGAATTTAATACATTTCAACAGAATGTATTTCAAAGTAAATACATAAAAGTAGGATGTAAGACTACAGCTAGGATAAGCAGATGCAAAAGGGGGAAGAAGTCCTGTACCTTTAATACTGAGTCAGGAACCCTTTTTCAGCCATGTCTCCTCAATGATAACTTTCTGGACTGCCAAGAGCCAATGATGGTCATTGGTCAGCATTAGGGGCAAAAGTGGGCAAAACAGCAGATGCAACTCTTAATTTTGATCAGTACTCTATGCTCAAGCCACGCAAATGTCCAAGGTTTCTACTCCACTTCCACAAACCCTTTCACCATCCAGGCAAGCAAGAAGCCTGGTCATAGTTCACGGAAACACTGCAGCCAGGCTAAGGCAGTCTAGAAGAGCAGAGAACAGGGTAAGGGAGGGGGGCTTCCTGTGTTCCAAGAGCCACATTCAGCCCACAGGGCAGAGGTTCCCACATCTGCTTCGCCATTGTTTAAAATCATGCCCTTCCCCCTCTGTGTTTCTCCATGCCTGCTTAATTCAAACTTCTGTCACTGTTTTAATCCACCACTTTCTCTCCCTTCTCACTCCCAAGTTGCTGCCACTGCTGTTGTGCAACATGTGTTCACCTTTGCTCCCCATCCCACCATAACTTCATTGCAAATCTAAGGCTATGATGCAGGACTACAAATCCTCCAAAGGGGCCTATGTGATGACATAGCCTTTGACAGCCTTTGGCTGCTGTCAAATATTTGCTTTGCTGTTGATACATACCAGGGGTAGCCAACATGGTGCCCTCCAAATTCTGTTGAACTATTAGTCATGCTGGCTGTGAATGATGGGAGCTGCAGTTCAACACCTAGAGGACACAATAGTGGCTGCTACCTCTGCTCTATTTCTTTATAGCCTGTCTTGGATTTACCTGTGTCAGAGAATGGCTAGATATAATGGAATGAATGCACAGGTCAGTAAGAAGTTGGCAACCCAATTAGGGGTGGTAGTCCAAAAGCCAATGCTGGGAAATTGCATATTATCATAGCTTAATGCTACTATTGGCCAGCCCCGTCCCCCCAGTAGCCATGAGCCAAGATGAGAGAATGAGCCATACATCAAGTTCAGCCCTTCTGCCTTAACAGTAGTACTATCAATTATCAATGGTTCACAAATTGTCTAGCTTCTAGGAACCATTTTTCACATCAATTTGTCTGCTAGGAGCTCTGCAGCTTTCAGCAAGGACTCCTTCCACTTTTACCGAAGATTCTCAGACATCATTTATGGTACAAGCTCAGTTCATGTGCACTGTGGCACATAACCAAACACTCCCACAGCCGTGTAGTAGAAAGGGAGCTTATGCAGAGGTGGGCAAGCTTTCCTTCAAGAAATATTGTCCCCCATTATTGATCTTCTCATTGAGAAGCCCTCTCATAAACCACTAGGGTGTTCTTGACACAATAATAGTGACACAATAATTAGTGCTGTCTGGAAACACTATAGAGCAACAACTATAAGGAACTACAGTATAGAGAACAAACATTTGTGGTATTAAAAAGTTGTGGGATTTCCTCAGGAAGATACAGGATATACACTGATTGTAAAGGAAGCAGTGTGACCAACCCCAAAACTTTTGAAGGCACAAACAAGTAGAGTCACATGTGACTACCCCAATAGCATCATGAGCAGAAATAATAATGAACGTGCAATAAAATGACCATCCAGAGAGGTTCTGAAAACCAAAACTTGCCATTTCATGATTTTACCAGCAGAGGTCTCCCAAGACCATTGAATCCTATAACGTGGACATTATTAATATATCAGTTCCTGTTAAGCACCTCAGCTAACAAAGATATGCAACCTGTTAGCATTCCCAGACAAGGAGATTGGCAGCCACTCTGGGTCATGTCTCTTTTTTCAGGACTAGTCACAATCCTGTCGACCCTTGAAAGCTGGGAATAGGATGTGGCACAAATGAAGAGCCCTCGATGACCTGCTTTGCCCTCTGTAAGCAGGGCAGCTGGGGAAAGTGATCTTACTGTGTGTTGGGAACACGAATTACATTATCCAGCCAGCACTTAAATCCTCTCTCTGAGCTGAGCACAACTGAAACAAATTCCTTGCCAGCAAGTCTTCATTTTCACAAAGAAAAAATATTATTCAGTAATTGATTCTGCAGATCTAAAAATCGAGGTCTTGGAAAAGGGAATATCTGAAGTTGATTTGGCTTCTTAAGCTTCAATATAGGGGAAGGATGCAGATGCAGCCATCATGAAAACCTGCCTGCACACACATACACACAAGACCTGGCTGGTTCCAAGACCTCCATGCTGGTTTCTCTTATGCCCTACAGATGGAAGCTTAGCCCAGGGTTCATTTTAACCTTGCCTCCTTATTAGGCTTGTTAGATTCTACTAACTGGTTTGAATTTCTTCCTTTCTGCATTTGCTGCCTTCTTGGCTTTTCCAGGTCCGGAGAGACCTTGTAAGAGTTGCAGAGGGAAAATGTCATCCTGTGTGGGTTCCCTCCAACTATTACAGCAGTGCCCGGACAGAAGAATCTGCACCTGGCTGCTTTCCCTTCTATGCATCTCTTAGCGTAAGGATGCGCCCCTCTAGAGTTGCTGGAATACAGCTCCCATCATCCCGACTACTGGCCAGGCTGACCAAGGCTAATGGGAGCTGGGGGCTGCATCTGGCCATTTGGGCAGTGGACATGTCTATGCACCCTTGCCTTTCCGGTCAACATACCTCCAGCCTCCAAAGTTCCTTTCTTTTATGCCAATAACTGACAGATCCTGCTGTTCCTAAGTGGCACATGAAGCCTGTCTCCTGCCCTTTTCTTGGCTGCTCCTTTCTACAGCTCCATGGCTTCACTACTGTACCTGTTGTTTTCCCTCTTCCTTCCTCTTCCTCTGGCTTCCAGCCAATGTTTGCTACCCAGGATAGCTAGCATTTTTAAAAGGTATTGGGGGGTAGGGGTGGGAATAAACCACCCTTCAGGTGGCAACCTTGGGCATATTTGGTCAGACCACACCTGGAGTCCTGTGTCCAGTCCTTGGTGCCACAGTTTAAGAAGGATAGTATTGACAAGGTGGAAGGTGGGCAGAGGAGGGCGACCAAGAGGATCCAGGGTCTGGAAACCAAGCCTTATGAGGAACGGTTGAAGGAGGTGGATATGTTTAGCCTGGGAAAGAGGAGACTGAGAGGAGATATGATTGATATCTTCAAATAGCTCACGGGCTGTCACATGGATGGAGCATGTTTGTTTTCTCCTGCTCTGGAGAATAGGACCTGAACCAACGGATTCAAGTTAGAAGAAAGGAGATTCCAATTAAACATCAGGATTGGATTCCCTGGGGGGGGGGTGGACCCTCTTTCTTGATTGTTTTTAAGCAGAGATTTGATGGCCATCAGTAACGGATGATCTAGCTGAGATTTCTGCAGAGGTTGGACTAGATGACCCTAGGGGGTCCTAATATAAGAATTAGAGACCCAGGGTGTAGATTTGTTTGATTTCCAGTATTAATTGCATTCAGCCTTTGGCTAGCGTGCATCCATGGATGATTCCTGCATGTTGTGACTCTCTCTTGCCTCCCTCCTACGCTGCATTCCATCTCTCCTGTCTGACCCTGAAAGTGGTACAAATGGCAGGATCGTTTCCTCTGTCTGTTGTGAGTTAGCACGGACATCTCCTTGAAAGATTCCAGATATGGGAAAGGACTGTCAACAGCCCCACTGAAGGTCTGGTTGCCTTGACAACCGTCCGATAAGTTGTAAGCCAAGACCACATGTTTTGGAACACCCCAAGGAAGTTGATCCCAGGGTGGAGCCCTGTCTCTTCCTCTCTCTTGATTTGTAACCTTTCTCCATGTATGTAGAATGTTTGATGTTTAATGACTCTTTTTGCGCTGTGCCTATAAAACCTTTGTTCTGATGCTCCTCTAAGCGCTGGTACAGCTGAAATAAATGCCAGGTCCCTCCTGAATGCTGGACTTGCATGAATTTCCTTGGCTCTGTGTTTTATTTAAAAGGTGGTCCCTTCCAACTCTGCCATTCTCTGATTTAGCTGAGAGCGCAGGAGCCAACTGCTAGGGGCCGAGGTCCCTTTGCCCCCCATAAAATATTTGAAGCGTAAAGGTAAAGGAACCCTGGATGGTTAAGTCCAAGTCCAGTCCAAGGCGACTCTGGGGTTCTGGCGCTCATCTCGCTTTCTAGGCTGAGGGAGCCCGCGGTTGTCCACAGACAGCTTTCCGGGTCATCTGGCCAGCAGGACTAAACCGCTTCTGGCGCAACGGGACACCGGGATCGAGTGCCAGAGCGCAAGATCATCGGTGCCCCCCCCCTTGAGGGGCTTTGCCACTCCACTGGTGCGCGTGCGCCACATCTTGTGACGGGTTGTGCAGGCTGGGGCTCAACTGCCCCCCCCCCCAATGTTTTATGAGAGCCGGACTCCAGAGTGCAGGGAACTCTGCACATGCTTACGTGCAAGTCCCGCCTTTACTCCCCCCCCCGCCCACAAAAAAGGGGTCTTGCGCTTCTTAGGCCTGCGAGGGGGGGCGGGCGAGGGGGCTCCTCACGGGCCGCCCGCTGGGCCTGGCCCTTGTCGCGGGGGGGGGGGGCAGGCGAGAGGGCGTGCGCAGGCGCCAGAGGCGGCGGAAAAAGCTTCGCGCTCCTTCTCTCCCTCCCGCTGGCTTCTTCGGGGGAGGCGGGGCTTAGCGTGGAACGCCGCTGACTTCCGGTTGTGGATCCTCCCTGGACTCGGTCCGTCTGCGCGTCCCCGGAAGTGGGCATTGGCGCTGCAGGCGGGGCGGGCGGCGGCGGCGGAAGGGGAGGCGGCCTGAGGGAGCGAAGTGCGTGTGAGGGAGAGCGGGAGAGAGAGAGCGGCAGAGAGCGGGCGAGCGAGCGGGCGAGGAAGGCGCGCGCCTGCGCGAGTGTGTGTGTGTGTGCGCGCGCGCGCGTGCGGAGGAGGAGAAGGCGGCGGAGAGCCGGACGGGCGGAAGGCAGGCTGGGCCTGACGGCGGCAGAAGGAACCCGAGGAAGGAGAAGATGGCGGATGGCGACAGCGGGAGCGAGCGAGGGGGCAGCGGGAGCGGCAGTGGCGGCGGCGGCGGAGGAGGAGGGGGAGGCGGCGGCGGCTTCCAGGGACACCGCGGCGGGGGCGGCCCCGGCCCGGAGCAGGAGACGCAGGAGCTGGCCTCGAAGCGCCTGGACATCCAGAACAAGCGCTTCTACCTGGACGTGAAGCAGAACGCCAAGGGCCGCTTCCTGAAGATCGCGGAGGTGGGCGCGGGGGGCTCCAAGAGCCGCCTCACGCTCTCCATGGCGGTGGCCGCCGAGTTCCGGGACTACCTGGGCGACTTCATCGAGCACTACGCGCAGCTGGGGCCCAGCAGCCCCGAGCAGCTGGCGCAGGCCTCGCCCGGCGGGGAGGACGGCAGCGGCGGCGGCGGCGCGGGGCCCCGGCGGGCCCTCAAGAGCGAGTTCCTGGTGCGCGAGAACCGCAAGTACTACCTGGACCTGAAGGAGAACCAGCGCGGCCGCTTCCTGCGCATCCGCCAGACCATCAACCGCGGGCCGGGCGGCGGGGGCGGCGGCGGCGGAGGGCCGGGCTTCCCCGGGGGCCCGCCGGGCCTGCAGAGCGGCCAGACCATCGCGCTGCCGGCGCAGGGCCTGATCGAGTTCCGCGACGCGCTGGCCAAGCTGATCGACGACTACGGCGCCGACGAGGACGAGCTGGGCGGCGGCGGCGGCGGGGGCCCCGGCGGCGGCGGGGGCGGCCTGTACGGCGAGCTCCCCGAAGGCACCTCCATCACGGTGGACTCGAAGCGCTTCTTCTTCGACGTGGGCTGCAACAAGTACGGCGTCTTCCTGCGCGTCAGCGAGGTGAAGCCTTCCTACCGCAACGCCATCACGGTGCCCTACAAGGCCTGGGCCAAGTTCGGCGGCGCCTTCTGCCGCTACGCCGACGAGATGCGAGACATCCAGGAGCGCCAGCGGGACAAGCTGTACGACCGACGAGCCGGGCCGGCCGGGCCGGGGAGCGGCAGCGGAGCCGGCGACGATTCCGACGGAGACGATGTAGACGACGACTGAGCCTCTCCCCTCCTCCTCCTCCTCCTCCTCCCCGGCCGCCTCCTCCCCGTCGCCCCCTTGCTTCTGACAACCCCCTTCTCCTCGCCTCAGCCACCTTCCGCGCCGGCCGGGAGGTTGCCATGGAGTACGGGACTGGGTGGAGCAGGGAGGGAAACCTGGCCCCAAGCGTCCTCCCCACCTCACACGCATTCTTCTGTCACGGGAGAGAGCAAGCTTCGAGATTACCTGCATACACCCCCGGCCTGCACCACTTCTGGAGCGCCCTCCTGATCTCTATCTCTGTGACCCTTTTATTTTTCCCAGGGATACAGCATCTGTTGGGCTTCACCGTCATCATTGCCTCCCCTGCAGAGAGGAATCTTTGTGGCCTCAGTTAACCTCAACCTTAGCCCGTGGCGGAGAGAAGGGGATCTCTGCCATCTAAATCTGCCCTGCCTTCCAAGTCGTCTCCTCTACCGAATGGCTGAGATGTTTTATTTGGGAGGAAGGGAGGGAGAATTGTTACTTGGATCTTGACTCTCTCTTTCACTTCCACCCAGACCCTTCACTCTTGCATTTCTGAGATGGTGCCCCTCTACTCTTGAAACCAGCATTCTGGAGAATAAAAGGCCACTGAGCATTGTTTGAAGGAAGGGGAGAAGCTACCACCGCTGTCCAAATCAGTGGGGGCATGGGGCTTATTTTGAGGGGGGTGCAGATCCCAATGGGGAAAGTCGTAAAGATCAATCATGGACTTAGACCAGCAGAAAATGGGGATTCAAATGGGTCGGGGAAGGGGACATAGCAGGTGGGCAGGGGAAAGAAGCAACCAACTCAAAATACCTTTTCAGAAAGGTAATTGGGTGGGGGGAGCCTGTATCTGGACCAATGTCCATTGTTGTCTTTTTTCCCCCCTTTGCAGAATTGTTTGTTTTATTTTGGGGGTGCAAATTGCTAAGCTCCAGGTGCCTGAACTGGAATTGATAAGTGAATTACTTTAAAGCTGGCAGGTTCTAAAGATCTTAAATGGTATTTCATTTTTCTTTTTTTAATGGGGGTTGCAAACAGGTAGATTAAAGAAAAACAGGCATAAAGCACAAGGCATGCAGAGTGGACTGGTCGCTGCTCGCTAAAGTTCTTCCCCTTCTCTCCAAATAAGGTGAAAGCAAATGGCTTTAATAGGAGGTGGAAACTGGAGCTGTCTTTCTGCTGACTTCAAAAGATGATCTGGTCAAAGAAGTGAAATCTGTAGCTGGTTTTTTAAAAAGCAAAATCTTGAAATTGTAATTTGGCAAAGGGACTGTGTGGCTACAGGTCTGTGAAAAGAACCATGTAGGAAAATGGAAGGCTTCTTTCATCGTGCAAACTAGTGGACGTGAACACAGACACCAAGAACCTCAGGTCCAGAAGTCCAGCATCAGTTATTCTTTTAACAAGATTTTTTTTTTAACAAAAAGAGAACTATCCATTTTCTCAGTACCTCACATTATGTTAACAGCAGAGTTGGCAAGAATGAATTGATGGGATGGATTGTTCAGAGCAATGCATGTCCAGTTGGAGCTTGATATCCATCACTAAAAAGGAGCAGAAACAACCCCACAAAAGATCTGTGACTGAACGTTCCCTAGCAGCGTTTTACCATCTTCACATTTTATTATAGACTGGCTACTGCCAATTTATCCAGCTGTCCTTTCCAAACAAAGTTGGGTGTCTCCACCCAAATAATTGCCTCATCTATATTTTGAATGGATTCTTAATCTAAAATGATATTTTTTTAAAACAAATGAAGTCAGACCTATTCCCTCCAAAAGTGTTTTTAGATACATTCTATACTGGCAACTTTGAATTGAATGGAAGTGTACTGTTCACTACAAAGTTTCAGGTATTATTTGTGCAACATCTTAGGAGAGGCAGGTAAACCTTCCTCTACAATCTTTTTTAATTGTGCATGCCTGTCCTTTATTTGAGCTGCCTTTTTAATTTATTGCATACCCTTATTACCTTATTTTGGTATTACTCTTATCTATACTATCTTTGTTTTGTATTTATTAGAAAGCAAGGAGACATAAAAGGCATTTCTTCACACGGTTGTCACTGTAGTGGGGAATTTGCAGGAATTTTCTTTAAAAAAATTAATTGGTTTTACTATAGCTATTATAAAGATCTGCAAATAATGTCAGAATAGTTTACCACAAGATGTTCAGCCACACATATAATTGTTTATTTTCAAAGATATTTCTTTATTCCCAGTGTCCACAGTAGATATTTTTATTGTATTTTTGAAGAAATCTTTCTTTCCATTTTTCTCCGTCGCAAAGAACTTGTTTCCTGAATTGTAATGGGAGCAATAGTATTTCTTGATGTTTTAATTACATCCGTATACTCGTACTGTATTTTGTACTCTCCAAGGCAGCTGTTTTCAATAATGTCCTGCTGTATCTACCTATGTATTTTTGTTCAAATGTATGTAGTTCTTTGCTCCGGAGAACAACTTTCACCAACAAAAGTTTCAGCAGGTTAACTGGGATACCACAGCCCTCTAGGATTGCAGAAAACTCTACTCAACTAATTAGAGCTCTAGGCAGCAATGAAAATTGAGGCTGCAGATGCTTGGTGTATATTGCTGTAACTCTTCACTCATTTTAAACCAATGTACAATACTTGTATAGACCAACAATGTTTTGTTGCTTCAGTGGTAATTGGTTTTTTTTTCCCTTTTGTTGCTCAGCTGCTGTGAGCCAATTAAAATGCAGTACCTCTCCTTTTCAGGAGAATTTTTTTTTTTTTTGGCTGAATTGCAGTAACTAGTCTTACCTTTGTATTACGTGGTAGTGACAGGGTTTGACTGTCCCTGGCCAGTGGCTACATATGCTATAATTAGCTGTCTAGGAAGTATGTGGAAGTAGACAGAAGCATATATCAGTTGTATGCCAAGAATGCTGCCATATATGGTGTTGTTTTGGCAACCAGAAAAAAATCTTCTGTAGTCATTAGACCAGTTAAAGCATTGTATATTGGGTACACAGATTGACACATGACCCTCCAAGGTATGTAGGTGGTGACAATGCAGTGTGTCAGTAGGAGAGTCTCAGTGAAAATACTGGGCATGCTTGTGTCCAGCTTAAGTATAAATGGTAAGATTTTAAATGTTTTGAGTAATACTGAGGTTATCTCACCATAGCAGGTTAACGGCCAAGCCTCATGCTATAGGAAAATTAGTCTGGTGGCACAAGCCCTTGTTAGGTGCAGGGGTTTACAGAGGAAAATCCATAGAACTCTGAGAGTGGGGGAAGGGGGCTTGCCTGGCATCTGTAGAGCTTTGAACCTCTCCTCCCTGTTGTAAAATTTGGGACTTCTGTGATTAAAATAGTGGAGATTGCAAATACTGTATTGTTTAAGGGTCACTTGGAAGCATTGATTGGCCTCTAATGAAAGATGAATCCTATTTGGTGTAGGGATAACTGTTAGAAATCTCACCCCCCCCCCTTGCACACATGTGTGCACTTTGTACAAACTGCGCCTTTAAAAGAAAAATCACACTGCTCTCTAAGCCTAGTAGTTTTGTCTCAACAATTGGTCTCTGCAAATTCTAAGTAGGCAGACTTGTCCCTGTTCAGAGTAGCTTCTGTTCATGTGATAGGGATATTCAGCCATGTTGGGGAAAAAATGTACTGCCTGGATTACATCTCAGATGAATGATCTTGTTATTCCTGTTTATATTCTTGTGCTTAAATGTCAATTTGGGTAAAGGCTTCCCCATTCTTGGTGCTGCAGTTAAATTGTATCTTTGAATTTTTCTGCAGCAACATTGACAGTACCTCAGTGCAGTTTACAAGCTGCCGTCTGGCATATCTGTGCTTAAAATAGCTTAATTCCATAAATTTACTGGAGTTTAGCTGTCACACGTTCAGGTATGTTGAGTTATGTGGCTTGTGGATCACACTGTTGTCTTAAAAATGTCGGTTCTGTGTGAGGGGGAAATGGGCAAACCTCCCTGTGGAGTTCTGCATATCCAACATTTCTAGACTTCTACTGTCCTTGGAGTGATGCATCTGCTGTACAAAACAAAATGTAAATCTTGTATAGCACCAAAAATTGTAAATATTTGAGGCATACAGGTATAAACACCCGTATCTTTAGCTCACATCTAGTTACGGGTTCTTGTTCTTCTTTTCATAGCTGTCTGCTGCAGAGCGGTTGCAGACCTAACACTGAATGCTTTTTCTTTTTTCCTCAAATAAAAAGCAGTCACTGTTGCTTACCCTGGAATCCGCTCTGCAACCACAGATCTTTTTAAAAATAAATTAAGATTCAAGCTTCTGCTTCAGTTTCTCTCCCCAAAAACACACATTCTTATCATGCCCTGGCTTACAATTTTCAGGATAATGGGCACAAGATGCAGGTTACAATAAACCCTCATATTGAGTGGTCCCATCGTTGACTGCACGCTTCAGGTATTGGAATAGCTGAGGATGGTTTGTGATCTGTTCCTATCATTAAAGGGGACATTGGAAAAGTGACTAACTCAGGCTACTTTTCACTTGTGAGGGCAGCAGTTTTGTGATTTTGGTGGAAAACTGTTCAGTGCATAAACATGCATGGACATCTCAATGTTTTAACAGAAAGATTATGGTACTTTATCTGATGCACAATTTAATCTCTCAGCAGATATTCAGTTATTATTTAAAAATAAATAAACTTGTGGCCTTGACTCTTAACTTAGTGGAAGGGAGGAAAACTTAGTTTTTCCCTTTAAAAGTGGCACTTTTTGGCTTCAAAATTATTCTAATACTACGTAGTTCTTGGTAAACATGTTGTTGATATGCTTCCTTTGGTAAAATGGTAAATGTATTGAAGTATGTTTGCTATGAAACAAATTTAGTTTTTTAAAGGGATAGTGTAATGGGGATTACCAATCTACTTGAGGCTAAATATTTAAAACTTAATGGACCCTGATGCTTTTAATATGCATTATTCAAAATTATTTCTGGAAACATTGTGTAGGCAATTTAATATTACCCAGCAGAACCCTTAGCTTAGAGCTTACCTATGCTACAAATCTGAATCATTTTATACCAGAAGAATATAAAGACTTTCCTCAAGGAAACATTAGTTTGATGAGAGTGCTGGGAGATTTGTAGACTCTCACTGAGAGGGAATGATGATTAAACCAGTTTAGACCTATATGCTTTGAGCTATTGCACTCAGACCAGTCTTCTGCAGCTCAAACCTTAAAATGCTTTCTGAATGCCAAACTGGTAGTGGCAGGTCTCTTATTATGTATTTCTTGATTATTTGTTCACTCATGAATTTGCGATGTAAATACATACTCTTCATGGTAGCTTCCTTCCCCCATGTTCTTGATAGTCTGATTCCAGGTGTGCTAGAGGTATTTAGAAAGCTTGCCTCTTGTCCAGCAATGGTGCTTATGGTAATTCAGTGTCAGCAAAATTACTGTAGCAATTTGTTGTGCTTGAGCATTAGCCAGATCATCTTAATTGTCAGGTGGCATTTACTTCTTAAAATTGCATACTTGGGTTTGATTTATTAGGTTGATGGAGTTTGGCTAAGGTAAGGTAAGACTGGTTGTAGTAAAAAAGATTCCTTCCTCCCTCTTGCAGGTTCTCAGGAACCTCATCTTTTGCACTTTGTAGTTTTTAGCCAACAGAGGAAGAGTTAAAAAGAATTAAGACTGACAGATTGCTTTATTGAGGTATTGTGAGAGGAAAGCACGTGGCTGAAGCATAACAGCTGTTTCGTGTAAGGTTCCAGAGAAGTTTAATATTGGAAGCAGACATTCAAACCTGTGAATGTGGCCATGAGCTGCTACCTCTCCTACCTGTAGAATGACAGTTAATCTGCAGTGGTGTTAGACTAACTCCATCTTAATATAATGAGGTTGGTGTAGTATATGGTGGAGTAAAATTTTCCTTTTTAATAAAATAAAATCCCAACATTATGGTCAAGTCACACAAACAGCAGGTATTTTGCATAGTTGTAGGGAGTAAGCAATAACACAGTCGCTGGGCTCTAAAGAACTGAATTGCTGGCTGGGTGTGCTTGAGGTGGGGGTGGTCTTGTGGTTCTTAAGGAGGAGCTTCAAAAGCAGTTAGTAGCATGGGGGATCTCTTCAGATGCGAACAGCCCAAAATTTCACTGGCTGTGTACTATTCCATTGGGCACAGTGAAAGTGTTTCTTTGGGTCCCAGCCTCTCATATTCAACTTGCAGCAGTATAATTAAGGCCAGTTGTGTAAATTTGCTCGTATCTGATTTGACAGAGGAGAACTAAGTTGTAGACTTCAGAGCAGCACAACTAAAGTCTATGGGACTGTTCCCAGAGTCTTTAGAGAATAACTGTTCTACCATCGCCCAATTTTTTGAGCATGAGAATCATTAACTTGCCAAAAATGCTCACCTAAGGAAAGAAGAATGTTCCAGGATGTTTAATAACTGATTTCTAATCAGTAATTACCATGAATTTTTTTTTGCTAGCCTTCTCACTCCAGCTCCTCTTTTTTTTAATCTGACAAGGGGAAGAGTGGGGGAGAGCTCAAGGTTTCAATGTCTACTAGAAATATAGAAATACCAACACAATTTTGTCTCTTAAATTCCGTGAAGGGAAGGTTAAGTGTGCTTTGTCAAAGCCATTTTGTAATAAGCTGCTATGTAGCCTTAATCTCATAATGTACTGTGTGTGTGTGTATAGGTACATATACACATACATACAAAGTAAGCGGCCCACAGCAAAGAAGTACAAGTTTGTCAAAGCTATTGTAAATGTACAGGAAAGCTTACTGCTGCTTCCCCCACTCCTGGCCTATCACTGCTTTGTGTAGCCAAGGTAAACTGTCTTTAAGACTTGCAGAGGACATAATTTAAAACAGCAGTCACTGTGCACCATTTTAACCCAGGCAGGCTTCCAAGACAATATGTTTAATTTCCTGCCCTGCTTTTTCTGTGTTGAAAGGCCCATCTGGTTAGAAAATCCCATATTTGAATGCATGTGGGATTTACAAGAATATAGCTTAATCTTCTTGTTTCTTCACACTGCCCCTCTTCAGAATTGGAGCTGTTGACTCAGGCATGCTCAAATGTAAAGAACCATGATAAGCGAGTTAGCCAGTTATCTCCTAGCTTACATGTGCTGTGAATATTTTAACCTTACCAACATTTGTAGAGATGGGCCCATTAGGAGAAGGCAGGTCATTGGCCCAATAATAACATTGGGCAATAATCTGAGCAGCTCTCCATGTTACCTTTCCCTCCAGCACTTTCACATCATCCTTGCTGGCCTATTATTAAGAGGAAATGTGTTAGTCTAGATTGCTGAAGCTGCATTCAGTGATTTTCATGCTACTAAGAATGCTGTGGTTCCACAGAAGCCTATCAAGTTCCTCAGTGAGAAGACTTTGTCCGCTGTCTCAATGTCCAGCTGCACAGGAAGGTTAGGGCATTTTGGAACATAACCTTTCTTGGTGAGAGGTCTGATCAGTGCCCGTATTTGAACATACCGTAGAATCTTCTGCAGTGCACAGGTTGCAGCAGATGCTCAAGGCAGGCAAAACCCTATGTGAAGCAGGTTCTCTGAGGAGGTGATATGTTTGAAAGTCAAGCAAATGTTGAGCAGTTGCAGCCCGTACTGTAGGTAGCTTATTTTTCCCCATGTTATGTTACCAGTTGGTGCTGGTAGTCTTCCATGTTTTGCCAAGACTGGTGGAACAAACACTCATAATCTGGTTTCCAAGTCTCTTGCTCTTTCTCATTGCCTCATTGAATTAACCTTTGCACTGCAGGTGGATTTTGCAAGCACAGGTCTTCCATTGAAATGAATGGATAGTGCCCCCGCTGCTGTGCTTGCTGGCGTAGCCACCAAAGTCCTTTTCCAGCAGAGGGTGCAGCAGTCAGCTGCCTCTTCCAGTTAGAGGTATTGCTTACTACAGATACTACAGTATCTGTTGCTCAATTTGATGCTAACAGATTTGTCAAAAGTGATATGCAGGATTAGAAAGAAAGGGCAGGGTGGTGCAGAATTGTTGCCCTTGGGAAGTGGAGGTTTTGCTGGGCTGAATGTACAATTTCAGTAGTGAGCAAATATTTTAATTTGGTATAAAGTTGAGAAAAACTTGTGTAAGTGATAATTGATCATATATGGATGTAATCAGCCCATATGTAAATATACACGTTTGTACATTGTATACATAGAAAGAAATGTCTGTGTACATGTGTATGTATTTATAAAAACATGTTTCTCTGCTAGATAGTAAATGCAAAAGTAGCTCTAATTTTATATCTATCTCTCTATATATATCTATATATTTTAAAAAAACTCCCCCTCTATAAATATATTATATAAATGCTAGAAGTTAATTTGTAGTAAAATAGATCTGATTTCAGGAATATCTGCTGAGAGACCAAAAAGTTCACTTTTAAGTACCTTAATTAAAGAATAAAGTTTATTCCTCTTGTTTATTTTTTTATATAAAAAAAATTAAATGCACTTTAACTGGCAAAACAAACACAAACAGCTGCGTGGTGCAGTTTCAAGCATACAGAGATGTTTTAAAAGTGCAGCACCCATTCAGAAATATTCCTTTCTCACCCATTAAGCAGAGCGCTGGAAAGTATTTACAGTCCCAGGGCAAAGAGCTGCCTATTTGTCTTGCTGCCTGTTGGCTGAAGCCGAGATTCTGATTTCCCTTTTGGGGAGGGGGGCTGGCAGGACTGCTTTTAAAGAGCAATGCAGATGCAGCCAGACACTACAGGCTGCTGTCAAACAAAGGCAGGTCCTGGATTTACCACTAGCTGACTAGCAAAACAACAACAAACCAGTCCAAACGACATTAAGAACTCCTCATGCTAGTTGAGCACTCCTTACCATAACAGGTTTTTGCAAATGGAGTTTTACAGTCTATATTTAAAAAAATGTATGTTTGTAACAAATAAAAGTATGCGGAAAAGTGAATGAACATGTACCTCTGTCTCTGGGTTTTTTTATGTAGTGGGAAATCATGTATTTTTGTGATGCAATTGAAAATTAATCATTTATTACCCTGGAGCTATGTTAGATGTGTCATGAGTTGATGGGCCTGTGGCAAAGCGTTGCCTGTTTGAATGAGTGGAAAATATCCAAGTAGGGAAGTATACCAAACAAGAAGCAAGATTCTATAAATCCTGATGGATCTCAGGGACTGAAGATGAATTCCTGGAGTGGGGCAGGGAGGGCAAGGGAGCAGGGAGAAGCTTGAACTCCTATATGGATACCATGTTTTGCCAACTGCTGTCTGTGAATGCTAGGCTATTTTATTTGTATATCACTGCACACATCCAGAGGCACCCTGGAGCAATTTTCAAGAACAAAATACAACATATACATATGTTCACTAAAATGATACAAATATTAAAATATTCATCCAAAGAAAGAAGGTGTTACTTTTTATTATCGTAATCTGGCCACCCCAAGAGAGAGTAGTGCGTTGTGTGTGTGATGACAGTTTCACAGCACTTTAGAGCCATAGAACTGAGGCTTGTGATTCTTTCCCTGAGCTTGGATTTAAACCCAAAAATCCACCCTTCTGGAGTATGTAGCCTCTTAACTGTTAGTTGGCTCCTACTGGAAGAAAGCCTACAACTGGGAGATCTGCATAAGCTTCTCACAATGTGCAAAATTAAAACATCAGACACAGTAAAACATTAGACATAAAAAACTTCCCAATACAGGGTTGCCTTCAGATGTCTTCTAAAAGTCAGATAGTTTGTTTCCTTGACATCTGATGGGAGGGCGTTCCACAGGACAGGCTCCACTACCGAGGAGGCCCTCTGCCTGGTTCCCTGTAACCTCGCTTCTCGCAGTGAGGGAACCGCCAGAAGGCCCTCGGAGCTGGACCTCAGGCTAAATGATGGTGGTGGAGACGCTCCTTCAGGTATACAGGGCCAAAGCCATTTAGGGCTTTAAAAGTCAGCACCAACACTGAATTGTGCTTAGAAACGTACTGGGAGCCAGTTTAGATCTTTTAGGACCAGTGTAAAAGACCCTGATGTTTGGAAAGATGGAGGGCACAAGGAGAAGGGGACGACAGAGGACAAGATGGTTGGACAGTGTTCTCGAAGCTACAAACATGAGCCTGACCAAACTGCGGGAGGCGGTGGAAGACAGGAGTGCCTGGGGTGCTCTGGTCCATGGGGTCACGAAGAGTCGGTCACGACTAAACGACTAAACAACAACAATATGGTCCCTATAGCAGCTCCCAGTCACCAGTCTAGCTACCGCATTCTGGTTTAGTTGTAGTTTCTGAGTCACCTTCAAAGGTAACCCCATGTAGCGTGCATTGCAGTAGTCTTAAGTGGGAGATAGCCAGGCATGTACCACTCTGGTGAGACATGGCACAAGCAGGTAGGGTTTCAGCTGGCGTACCAGATGGACATAGAATTGACCTGCACCTCCATGGATAGCTGTGAGTCCAAAATAATTCCCAGTCTGCGCACCTGGTCCTTCAGGAGCACAGTTATCCCTTTCAGGACCAGGAAATGCCCCACACCTCCCTGTCCCCTGTCACCCAGAAACAGTACTGTCTTGTTGAGGTTCAATCTCAATCTGTTGACTGCCATCCATCTCCCAATCACCTCCAGATACCCACACAGGACGTTCACTGCCTTCACTGGTTTCGATTTAAATGAGGTAGAGCTGGGTATCATCTGCATACTGGTGAATGCTTAGCCCGGACCCCCTAATGATCTCTCCCAGCAGTTTCATATAAATGTTAAAAAGTATGGGGAAGAGGACAGAACCCTGAGGCACCCCACAAGTGAGAGCCCAGGAGGAAGGAGCAGAACCACTGTATAACAGTGCTCCCAGCTCCTCTAGACGGTCCAGAAGGAGGTCATGGTCGATGGTAACAAAGGCCGCTGAGAGATCCAGCAGAACTAGGAAACAGCTTTCACCTTTGTCCCTACCCTGCCGGAGATCATCAACCGGTGTGGCCATGGCGGTTTCAATCCTATGATGGGGCCTGAAAACTGACTGAATCATAGAATCATAGAGTTGGAAGAGACCACAAGGGCCATCGAGTCCAACCCCCTGCCAAGCAGGAAACACCATCAGAGCACTCCTGACATGGTTGTCAAGCCTCTGCTTAAAGACCTCCAAAGAAGGAGACTCCACCACACTCCTTGACAGCAAATTCCACTGTCGAACAGCTCTTACTGTCAGGAAGTTCTTCCTAATGTTTAGGTGGAATCTTCTTTCTTGTAGTTTGGATCCATTGCTCCGTGTCTGCTTCTCTGGAGCAGCAGAAAACAACCTTTCTCCCGCCTCTATGTGACATCCTTTTATATATTTGAACATGGCTATCATATCACCCCTTTACCTCCTCTTCTCCAGGCTAAACATGCCCAGCTCCCTTAGCCGTTCCTCATAAGGCATCGTTTCCAGGCCTTTGACCATTTTGGTTGCCCTCCTCTGGACACGTTCCAGTTTGTCAGTGTCCTTCTTGAACTGTGGTGCCCAGAACTGGACACAGTACTCCAGGTGAGGTCTGACCAGAGCAGAATACAGTGGCACTATTACTTCCCTTGATCTAGATGCTATACTCCTATTGATGCAGCCCAGAATTGCATTGGCTTTTTTAGCTGCCGCGTCACACTGTTGGCTCATGTCAAGTTTGTGGTCAACCAAGACTCCTAGATCCTTTTCACATGTACTGCTCTCAAGCCAGGGGTCACCCATCTTGTATTTGTGCCTCTCATTTTTTTTTTTTGCCCAAGTGCAATACTTTACATTTCTCCCTGTTAAAATTCATCTTGTTTGTTTTGGCCCAGTTCTCTAATCTGTCAAGGTCGTTTTGAAGTGTGATCCTGTCCTCTGGGGTGTTAGCCACCCCTCCCAGTTTGGTGTCATCTGCAAATTTGATCAGGATGCCCTTGAGTCCATCATCCAAGTCATTGATAAAGATGTTGAATAAGACCAGGCCCAAGACAGAACCCTGTGGCACCCCACTAGTCACTCTTCTCCAGGATGAAGAGGAACCATTGATGAGCACCCTTTGGGTTTGGTCAGTCAGCCAGTTACAAATCCACTGAGTGGTAGCATAGTCAAGACCGCATTTTACCAGCTTCTTTACAATAATATCATGGGGCACCTTGTCAAATGCCTTGCTGAAATCAAGGTAGGCTACATCCACTGCATTCCCTTCATCTACCAGGCTTGTAATTCTGTCAAAAAACGAGATCAGGTTAGTCTGACATGACTTATTTTTCAGAAATCCATGCTGACTATTGGTGATCACAGCATTCCTTTCTAAGTGCTCACAGACTGTTTGCTTAATGATCTGCTCCAGAATCTTCCCTGGTATTGATGTCAGACTGACTGGGCCCTCTCTGATTTGGGTCCTCTCTTTCCCCCTTTTTGAAAATAGGGACAACATTTGCCCTCCTCCAGTCTGCCGGGACTTCGCCTGTTCTCCAGGAATTCTCAAAGATGACTGCCAGTGGTTCTGAGATCACATCTGCCAGTTCTTTTAATACTCTTGGATGCAGTTCATCTGGCCCTGGAGACTTGAATACATCTAAACTAGCCAAGTATTCTTGTACTATCTCCTTAGTTATTCTGGGCTGTGTTTCCTCTGCTGAACCATTTGCTCCAAATTCTTCAGGTCGGGCATTGTTTTCTTTATCGGAGAAGACTGAGGCAAAGAAGGCATTGAGGAGTTCAGCCCTTTCTGTGTCCCCTGTTTGCATTTCACCATCTTCTCCTCTGAGTGACCCCACTGTTTCTTTGTTCTTCCTTTTGCTACGAACATACACATAAAAGCCTTTTTTGTTGCTTTTAACCTCTCTAGCAAGCCTGAGTTCATTCTGTGCTTTAGCTTTTCTGACTTTATGTCTACACGTGCTGGCTATTTGTTTGAATTCCTCTTTGGTGGTTTCCCCCCTTTTCCATTTTTTGTACACATCCTTTTTGAATCTTAACTCAGTTAAAAGTTCTTTAGATAGCCACCCTGGCTTCTTTAGGCACCTTCCATGTTTCCGTCTCATTGGTATTGCCTGAAGTTGTGCTTTTACTATCTCCCTCTTAACAAACTCCCAGCCATCATGAACTCCCTTTCCTTTTAGTATCACTGTCCATGGGATCTCACCCAGCACTTCCCTAAGTTTTATGAAGTCGGCTTTCTTAAAGTCAAGAAATTGAGTCCTAGTATGCTTGGCTGCTCCTTTCCGCTGTATAGTAAACTTCAGAAGAGCATGATCACTCGCGCCTAATGATCCTTCCACTTCTACCCCACTAACCAGGTCATCAACACTGGTTAGGACCAGATCTAAAATGGCTGTTCCTCTTGTTGCTTCTCCCACTTTCTGGACAATGAAGTTGTCTGCAAGGCCAGTGAGGAATCTGTTTGACCTTATGCTCTTGGCTGAGTTTGACATCCAACAAATCATAGAATCATAGAATCATAGAGTTGGAAGAGACCACAAGGGCCATCGAGTCCAACCCCCTGCCAAGCAGGAAACACCATCAGAGCACTCCTGACATATGGTTGTCAAGCCTCTGCTTAAAGACCTCCAAAGAAGGAGACTCCACCACACTCCTTGGCAGCAAATTCCACTGTCGAACAGCTCTTACTGTCAGGAAGTTCTTCCTAATGTTTAGGTGGAATCTTCTTTCTTGTATCCGGGTAATTGAAGTCCCCCATTACTACTATCTCCCTTCCTTTTGCATGCTTGGCCATCTGTTCAAGGAAGGCATCATCTATGTCCTCCATTTAGCTTGGGGATCTATAGTAAACTCCCACAATGAGGTCACTGTTATTCTTCTCTCCCTTAATTTTGACCCAAATGCTCTCACTTTGGCTTTGAGGTTCTAAATCTTGGATCTCTTCACAGGTATACACATCCCTGACATATAACGCCACTCCTCCTCCTTTCTTGTCTGGTCTGTTTCTCTGAAATAGATTGTATCCCTCCATTATTACATTCCAATTGTGGGACTTATCCCACCAGGTTTCAGTGATGCCTATTATGTCATATTTAGTTTGCTGTACCAAGAGCTCAAGCTCATCTTGTTTATTTCCCATGCTTTGCGCATTAGTGTGCAGACATTGAAGTCCATTAATCATTCCCCCGTGTCTCTTATTTAAGGATTTTTTCCTCCCACCACTAGGTCTGCGTGCTGTTTGCTCCATTTGGTCTATGACATTTGGATGATCATCTTCATCAATTGATAGACTCCTACCTTCAGGAGCACTGTCTCCCTCCCCCACATTAGTCAGTTTAAAGCCCTCCTGATGAGGTTTCTGAGATTTTTGGCAAAAACATTCCTTCCAACCGTTGTGAGGTGCAGCCCATCGCTTGCCAGAAGTCCATCTTCAAGGAACTGCAGTCCGTGATCTAAGAATCCAAACCGTTCCTGTTTACACCATTTGCGAAGCCAGCTGTTCACTTCCACTATTTTTCCCTCTCTCCCTCGGCCACGTCGTTCAACTGGGAGGACAGATGAGATGACAATTTGTGCATTTAATTGCTTCAATTTCCTGCCCAGAGCCTCGTAGTCTCTTTTGGTCTTCTGGAGGCTATTGCTTGCAGTGTCATTGGTTCCCACATGAACCAAGAGGAAGGGGTATTTGTCGGTGGGTTTTATGATTCCTTGCAGTCGTTCAGTTACATCTTGGATCTTAGCCCTGGGGAGACAGCACACTTCCCGAGACATCTTGTCAGGCCCACAGATCACTGCTTCTGTTCCCCTCAGTAGGGAATCCCCTATCACCACTACACGCCTCCTCTTAGGTTTGGTCGGGGTTCTTCCGTGAGCTGTCCGTTCCAAGGTCGCCTGCACATTCCCTGAGGACTGACTTTGCTGCTCATCTTCATATACCTGATCGACTGTAATGAGGGAGAGATCCTCAAATGGAGTCTGCTCTTCGTCTTCCATGCTAGGGGAGAGGACCTCAAAGCGATTGTGTATTTCTAAACAATCAGAGCGAACCCTGGGCCTCCTACTTCTTTGAGTCACATTTCTCCATATATCTGGCTCCTGTGTTGGTGAACTAGCCTCCTTCTCAGGGGAGTCCCCTGTCTCCTCCTTGGTGGAGACGGTGTGCTCTGTTGCTTCCAAGAAGAGCTCCAGCTCTCTAATTCTTTGGAGCGTAGCTACACGTTCCTCCAGTTGCTGGACTTTGTCTTCTAAGAGGGCAATCAACATGCAATTGCTGCAGGTAAAGCTGCCTGCAACCTTTGGCAAGATGGCAAACATTGCGCAGGAACCGCAGGCGACTGCAGCTGTTCCCTCACCCTCCATCTTGAGAACGTGTCGTTGGGGGTGGCTACAGTGGTCCTCCATCATAAGAAGCATGAAGACAGGACAAATAACTCCCCCCCCCAAAAAACCTAGGTCTCCCCCAACAAACGGGGTTCAAGTAGTCAGACCCTTCAGGTGTGCCTGGAGCAGTTCCGCAACCACCCACTCAATCACCTTGCCCAGGAATGGAAGATTTGAGACTGGGCGATAACTGGCCTTAGTGTCCTGGGTCCAAAGATGGTTTTTTAAAAAGTGATTTAATAACTGTTTCTTTAAGTGGGTCTGGGAAGACTCCCTCACGTTCACCACCCCATGGAGCCCATTGCCCAGCCTTGCCTGGCTTGCTTTTATGAGCCAGGATGGGCAAGGATCAAGGAGACAGGTGGTTGGTTTCACTTGCCCAAGCAGCCTGTCCACATCCTTGGAAGTAACAGGTTGAAACTGATCCCATGCAACTGGACAGAGTGCTGGCACTCTCCCCCCTGACCCTGCTAACACAGCAGGAGATCTTGGTGTCCTTACTGAACCCGGATTGTGAACGTGGTTCTGTTAAACTATGAACCACCTGAAAAAGTCTCATGGAACTGTTTTTTGCAAGTGCAATGGAGGTAGTGAAGAACATCTTCACTGTTGCCATCACCACTTGGTAGGCTCGATGTTGAGCTCCAACCCATGTTCAGTCCGATTTGAACTAAGTTTTCCACCACTCTAGCCGTCTCAGCAATTGTTTCATCGCCCTCTGTCCTGGGGAATACCAGAGAACCATCTGAGCTCCTTGTAATTGGAGAGGGTGCTTTGGAGCCAAACAGTGGATAATCCTGGTTAACTCTGCATTCCAGTGGGCCACCAGGGCGTCAGCTGAAAGGCCATCAGCATGGGATAAGACATCCCCTACCACCCTCTGGAAACCATCTGGATCCATTAAGTGGTGGGGGCAGACCATCCAAATCGGTCCCACCTCCCTGCAGAGGGGAAGGGTTGCAGAGAAGTCTAGATGCACCAGGAAATGATCTGACAATGGTACTTTTTTTGTTATGCTGGAACTTAGTGTCAGATCACTCACATCCACAGTAGTGAACACCAGATCTAAGGCATGTCCATGGCTTATTCAGGGATAGCCCCATGGAGGCCATGTTTTCCATGAAGTCCCAAGAGGCCCCTTGTAAGGTCGTGTCAGCATGGATGTTAAAATCCCTTCAGGACAACCAAACTAGGAGTCTCCAGGAGAACATCCTCCATGACCTGAAGCAGTTCAGGCAGGGAATCCTTGGTGCAGCGGGGAGGTCGGTACACCAAAAGGAATCCGGTACTGCCCCTATGGCCCAGCTTCCACAACAAGCATTCAGAAAACAGTGTCTTTCTAAACATCGCTGTAACCCCCCTCCCCGCCCACATGACCTGGGATGCTGTGTGTAAGAGAAGGCTGGCAGACAAGCAGTGGCAAGAACAGGCTCATCCGCCTCATCCAACCATGTCTCCGTTACACATGCCAGGTCAAGTCCTCCATCCACGATCAAGTCATGGATCTTGTGGACCATTGACTTGGCACAGTGCCACTTTAAGGCCATGTGGGACACCCTTGTTAATACTGGTATTGCTAACGCCATAGAATATTTCAGCAGTGCAGATGCTTTTTATTAAGTATTTTGATATTTTGTATTAAGTATTTTGTTATCTCTTGACAAAATATGTGATGTGCTGCTCACAGATCTGCCATGGTCGTGCAGTCCTATCTCCTTATACTTACATCCCATTGCAAGTGTATTCTGCAGGAAGGAACACGAAAATGCAAAGTGAAATTAGGCTTCTGGTGTATCTTGCTTTCTGCTATTTTTAAGAGCAGGCTTCTAGCTTGTATGGTGCCAAGTATGTTATTTAAGTGGGGGGGACAATGCTTGGTGCAACCACAGGTTCAAAGGGGTGGCTTTCAGCTGGCCTTCAACGGTCACTGGGCTTCCCAGTACAGCAGTGCCAGAATAATTCATTAAAAATAGTATACTTGCAGAACAAAACATGCAAGATATTAAATGCAGTACGTTTTCTTCATGATACGTTTTTTCAGGTTGCATCCCGCAGCGACCCGGAAGTACTGGAAAGGGTTACTTCCGGGTTTCGCCGCTCGCACTTGCGCAGACGCGCCAAATGATGTCACACACATGCGCAGAAGC
The DNA here is from genome assembly GCF_964270895.1 of Podarcis filfolensis. Taxonomy (NCBI): domain Eukaryota; kingdom Metazoa; phylum Chordata; class Lepidosauria; order Squamata; family Lacertidae; genus Podarcis; species Podarcis filfolensis. The sequence continues at coordinate 1,887,358 of NC_139611.1, read as the reverse complement.
AGTGAATCGTGACCTGCGTGTGCGCAGGCGCACCGCTGCGGGCTGCGTTCTGCTCATGTTGCAAACGGGCCTCCGGAACGGATCCCGTTTGCAACTAGAGGTACCACTGTACTGCTCAACTCTGGCAGTTTGGGTCTTGGTGCAGAATCACCTTATAATATTTTTGTTCCATGTGGAAGACAGACAACTTGATTACCCATTCCTGACATTGTACTACTTTCCAATAAAGATTCCAAGTCTTGCAAGAATACCATGTTGAGTGTGGAGCCTCTCTACTTGTACATGTTTGTGCATTTCAACCCATGATAGTACAGTTCATTGATTTGCATAATCTTGACTGGAATTTGAAATGGGGTTTTATATTTTTGGGTTTGTTTTCAGAGTCTGCAGTGACAATAGTAGCTGCAAGAGGCCAGTTTGCAGTGGTGCTGTCAGGACTGGACTTTGGAGCAGAAGCTCAGGGCTGCACTTAGAAGGAGCAGGGTGGCCCACAAACAGCTGGGGCACCTTAGCCACATTTTGAAATAAGGGAAGTAAGATGCTTTGCAGTCTAAATAAGGGCTTCCCTTTAAGAACACGATATCGAGAGTGTAAAATTGCTATGCTCCACTGCTCCTGAGCAGCAGTTTGTTCTGACCAGTGTAGCATTACTGCTCTTGATATCCGCCTGCTCAGGTAGGGGGGGTCTGGTTTGCCCAGGTGCCAAGAGGTGTATTGCAGAGGCAAAGGTTTTTCAGACAGTTTTGGTTTCCTGCTGCAAGAGGATCTTATTGATTTCTTTACAAAACAGGAGTGGGGTGGACTGTATCGCTTCAGTACTTGTAAAAGAGGCTATTAGGGATGGTTTGAACAGGGTGTGCTGCACGTAGCTCCAGTAAGGGCTCCCCAGTGGAGTTTTGCCAACACTGCCTCCTCATCTGCCTGCAGCATCCGCTTATTGCAGCCTTGCTCTTCTCCCTGCTTCTCTCTCTGCCCCATCTCATCCCCAGCTATCCCTAGCTTGCTTCCCCTAGTCAAAAGCTTTAGCTACATTCCCAACATTCTACTTGGGCTCTTTCTGATGACTTATCAGTCCAAGGGAGGCCTAAAACCCAAATATTTGCTTTATTTCAAATCAGTTTGTGGATTTTAGTACTACTTCATCTCTGCAGATCCACATTTATCAGTACCTCTCTTCCTTCCCTATGCCCTCACCATTCCCCTAGACTTTCTTTTTAAAATTATCTTTTTATGGTCACTTGCCTTCTATAGGAGGGGTGGGGAACATCTGTCTTGGGGGCTGAGTGCAACCTTCTAAGCCCCTTGCCAGACTTGATGTGCCTTTGCCTGCCTGAAATGGGCCTTTGAACTTTGACCACACTTTTTGCTTGCTGGACAGAGGACAGATGTGTTTGCATAGAAACTAGCCTGCTGTACAAAGGTAAAATTCACATGTGTAGCTCCTCCCACTTTTGCCTCTAGTCCTGCCCACCACTGGCATGTGGCCCCCAAAAGGTTTCTCAGAAGTGATTGTGGCCCTTGGACTGAAAAATGCCTCTACACCTGCTCCTATAGCTCCTCCCCACCACTGGATAGCTCAATCGATTAGAGCATGGTGCTGATGATACCTGGGTTGCAGGTTCAATCCTCACATGGGGCAGCTGAATTGCAGGGGTTGGACTAGATAATCCTCAGGGTCACTTCCAACTCTACCATTCTATGACTCTATCTCCTTCTTTCCCAGCTGCCCTCCCTCTCCCACAGGAGCAATGTCTGCGATAGCTTCTAAGCTTCACCAACTGCAGCAAAAAAGCATTGCCACATTATCCCTTAGTTTCTACCTGCCTGTATCTTCCTTTTCTTCTTGCCTTGGCTCTTAGCAACTGGGGGGGGGGGCAGAAAATCCATATTGCCCTTTTCACAAAAAAGTGACATTTCACAGAGCAAAGTGCTCCAGGTTAGGTATAGAAGCTACACAGTTCCTGCCACCTGCAACCTAATCTGGTGCCTGTTTGTTCAGAAGTTAATGGTCAGGAGAAAAGGGGTGAGTGAAGATCTATATCAAGAACAAAGGGGGCGGGTAAAGATCTACATGGGGATCTGCCCCCCCCCTGTGGATCCTGCCCCCCCCAGGCAGTTGCCTCACCTTGCCGGCCCTGCAAATGGCCACTGGATTTGATGAAATTTACTAGTGCATACATGTCCACAGGGCTGTAGCTGTAGTTAACACCTGCCACCTGCCCCAAATCATGAGCGACTCCGCTGCTCCTGCCCCTACAGCATCCTGCAAAGCTCACCAGACACTCAGTTGGGCAGTAAGGACCAAAATCGCTTCTTCTCGACTGATGGGCCTTGCAGTCCAGAAACGCTGCAGGGCACCAGGTTAGGGAAGCTTGGCCAGGGCTCTGAACAGGGGCAGACCCTGGGGGCTCAGATTTCAACACTGCCCTGTGTGACTTCAACATTCACCCTCTCCCTGCTTCTCTCACTCCATCCTAAATAAGAGTCGTGCCCCCCCCCCAAAGCTCAGCACCCAGCGAGACCCAACTGGCCACTCTCCCCTCAACCTGCCTCTGCTCTGAAGGAGCCACTTGCTGGAAGAGTGCAGAGCGAAGAGCGGCAACGTCTCATCCCGGCCCCCAGCGCCGAAGGTGGGGCACTTTCCGCTGAACCTCTGCAACGGGGAGGGGCCTCAGCGAGCGATCGCATCCTATGCAGAAGCTGGGCGCCCTAAATCCGCTGATCCCATAGAGCTGTGGCGTGAGAAGGGACTCCGAGGGCAATCCAGTCCAGCCCCTGCAATCCTGCCCGCAGCCGCCCCGGGGTGGAAGAGCGGCCAGGCTCGACGGGCTGGTGCTGGGGGGCCCCGAGGAGCCAGCGCCTAACAGGTTGAGAATGGCGGGTGGGAAAGACGCCCCAAGGGCCCCGCTGGCGCCCAGGGACGACCCTCCAGCCAAGGGAAGGGGAGCTCCGCGGGCCCGGAAAGGGCGAGGGAAGGCGCGGGCTCGGCGCTGCGTCGGCTGCAGCCGCGCGCGCAGGTTATATATAGAAGGGAGCCGGCGGCGCGCCCGCTGCACCGCGCGGCTACCTCAGCCAAGGGAAGCTGCTCCAAGAAGCTTCCCCTGGCGGTGTCCCGGTTTATCCGGGCGATTGTTCCGCTCCCGGGCCAGATCTGATGTGAGATCGAGGATCCTTTGTTTTAAATGCTGGTGGGTTGTTGTGGGGTGGGGGTGGGGGAGCCCTACTCGCCATCAGACATAATCCTCAGGTCCCCTGCTTTCATTTTATTAAAAAATGAGTGCATAATAAGGCCACATCCGCATCGTGCATTTAAGGCACCACTTTAAACCCAAAGAAATCCTGGGAACGGCAGTCTGTGCTGAGAGCAGTCCCTTCCCAGGCAGGGCTGCAAATCCCAGGATGCAATAGACAACCCACCCGCCTCCCTAGGGGACTCTGCAAACTGCAGCTGGCTGGGCTTGCCTTCCCCACCATCACAGCCTTTTCCATATAACCTCAAAGAGTCTTATGACAACTGAAGGCTTCAGCACATTTATGATACAGCATAAGCCGGCAACGATGCTCACTTCTATGCATGGCCAGGAAGTGCCGAGGCGTGAGGTCAGAGGGAAGTGAAATGCAAGGAGGACAGTGGCGATCAACGTAAACTGACACATGCACACATCCTGGAATTGGTAAGCTAGGTAACATACGTAGCGTTGTAAAAATACGTCATCTAAAGTCAAGTACAGGTGAAAAACTGAATTTTCTGATAAATTGTGATTCAGAGGTTTCCCTTGAAGGTCCTTTATTTGGCCGCTCTAAGATCACTTGCCGCAGGGGCAAGAAGCCTTTTGCAGCCTGAGGGCAACATTCCCTTCTGGGCAGCCTTCTAGACATGGCTGTCAACTTTCCCCTTTTCTTGCGAGGAATCCTATTTGGAAACGTTGACAGCTATGCTTCTAGAGATAGGGGCGGGGCAAGAGGCAAAAGTGGGCGGAGCAACTAACAGTTTCTACCTGTAGGTACCATAGGCTAGCTTCTAAGCCCATTCACACAACCCTCTTCATGCGGACAGGCCAAAGGCATTATCAGACTTGAAAGGGAAAAGCACGGGGGCGGGGGGCAGATCAGGGCCAGTGATGGGTGTGGCAGAGGGAGAGTTTTCAGAGCCAGAGAAAAAGGGCTGCAGAGCTGCCTTGGGGTCCATCGACTTGAAGTTCAGTTCCCTGAGCTACAGTATACTCTGATAGTCTGAAATGCTCCACTGTTTTCTAGATACTGTATCACAATTTCTAATTCAGATTCCTGCCCAGACAGCTTTAAAATATCATTCCTTCTAACAGCAAATTTAGCTGGTAAGTGCTGATCGGATTGTAGCCAAAATAGGGCATCAGAGAAACCGCAGGGGGGGTAGCATCATGCTCTGGAAAACCAAAGATTACAAAAATACAAAAAATACAAAAAGAGGCAGGGAGGAGGGATATAGGGTAAAAACCTAAGAAGGCACCCCCCTTCCAATGGCCCACTGAGGACTGAGCATATTCAGAGATCACAGAATGCTAAGTTTCATAGAATCATAGAATTGTAGAGTTGGAGGGGACTTATGGAATATGTAGAAATGGAGGAACTTCCTGGAAGAATAAGAAAACAACATAATAAACTTTTTATAAAAGAACAGAAATGGTTTATTGAATGTTGTTTAGTCATTTAGTCGTGTCCGACTCTTTGTGACCCCATGGACCAGAGCACACCAGGCACTCCTGTCTTCCACTGCCTCCCGCAGTTTGGTCAAATTCATGCTGGTATCTTCGAGAACACTGTCCAACCATCTCGTCCTCTGTTGTCCCCTTCTCCTTGTGCCCTCCATCTTTCCCAACATCAGGGTCTTTTCCAGGGAGTCTTCTCTTCTCAGATTTATTGAATATTTACAGATAAATTGTAAACAGATAAAAACACTGGCAGGATTATTGTAATAACCTGCAGGTGTATAAGTGTATCTATTTAAAGAAGATAAATAAATAAGTTAATCTGGATATGCAGAAGATATTAAAAATAAATTTAAGGAACTGCAGAAATAGAGGGAAGGAAGTCAAGTTTTAAAATGTTAAAATTATTGCACAATCAGTGAAATGTATACATATATCTGAAAAGTATAAATAAAATTTAAAAGGAGAAGAAGAAGGCCATCATATCTCCTCTCAGTCTTCTATTCCCCAGGCTTCTTCAACCACTCCTCTTCAGGCTTGGTTTCCAGACCTTTGATCATCTTGGTCCTCCTCCTCTGCACATCTTCCAGCTTGTCAACATCCTTCTTAAATTGTGAGGGAGGATGAAAATGGGGAAAATGGGAACCGAATAGGATAGAAGAGGTCATGGCTGCAAAGCTGTAGCCCTGAACTGGTGATGATATACTGCAACACTTTGTTGCAGCTCCCATGCAGAGTCAGGCTGTGCACACACCATACATTTAAAACACATTGCTTTCACCCAAAGAATTCTGGTAACTGTGGCATGTTAGGCATGCTGGGGATTGTAGCTCTGTGAGGGGTAAACAACAGTTACCAGGATTCTTTGGCTCAGAGCAGCCCTATTGGAATGAATGGCCCTAAGTCGTATCCATTAATTCCAATGTGTCAGAGTATGACTAGGATTGGCTACATCCCACTGTGTTTATGCAACCATCGTGAACAGAACGCACAACAGGCAGAGAGAGGACCTTTTGCAAGGTGTGGGAAAGGTGAGCTGGCCTGGCTCCTGGATCAGGGTGAGGATCCGAGCACACGCCCCAATTTATAGGCAGTTGTCATACATGTGGCAAAATGAGCAAGACACTGGAAAACACCCCACACCCTGGCTGGCTTTTATTGGTTTATTTAATGTGGAAGCTTGGGGTTTATTCGGTCAATGGGCAGAGGGGCAGAAGAGACAGCCCCAGCTTTGCCTGCTGCTGAACTTGCCTGTTAGCTTGAGACTTAGTAAGCCAAAGCACCTTCACTTGGTTGCTCTAAATTTATATGCCTGGCTAGCTCTTCCCAGCTGTGACTGCAGCCAATCATACCAGGGTGTGCGGCTCAAATGCCAGAAAGCAGGAGTTTGAAAGGGTCAAGACAGTTTAGCCTCTTGGGCTAAAGTTTTTTCAAAACTTTAAAAAACACATTAACAAGCTTTTACCTTGTTTTATATCGTACTCAACGCAAAGCATAAACTTTTAGCTGAGCACCTGTCTAGAGTGTTTGGGATTAGAGGACAACATAGCTATAGTGGGCATAACAGAAACATGGAGGAATGGAGAGAAGTGGTGGTATATGGGGACAAACTTTATAGGAAGGACAGGGAAGGGCAAACGGGAGGTGGAGTCGCTCTCTCTCCACCTCAGTGAGGACATGAGAGGCTTGTTGTTTCAGGAGGAAATGAAGGAATGTGCCTTTGTGGGAAGGTTGCAGCTCCTGCTGGGGCTGTAGAGACCGACGTGGGAGAGACGTTTTGTTGCAGCCGGGGCAGATGAAGGTGCCCAGTTTTGTGCTGCAGATGCACCTTGGCGTACCCTAAATAATTGTGCCCCAGGACAGCGGTCACAGAACTGACCAGGGGGCCAGTTCAGGACAAGCCACCAGAAAGTTCTTCTTCACCCTGTGCACACTTAAACTCTGAAATTTGCTCCCACGGAGAGCAGTGAACACCACCAACTTGGATGGCTTTACTGTAGAAGAGAATTAGGCAAATCGATGGTGAATAACGCTCTCGGTGCTACAGAGATACCTCTGGATTCCCTTGGCTGGGAATCGCGAGGGAAGGGAGCTCCTTGCACTCTCGGGTCCCGCTTGCCAGCTTCGCACGTGGGGCATCTGGTTGGCCTCAGGGAGAACAAGGCGCTGAACGAGATGTTCCTTTGGCCTCTCCTTATCTCCTTCTGTTACAAGCAGAGCTGCTTGGCTCTCTTTTCCTCTGTGAAATGCTGGAAGGCTGATGCATTGTCACAGGAGAAGAAGGAGGGAGGTGAGTGAGCAAGGCAGTGCCTGGGAGGGGGCGACGGGGGGGGGCACTGTTACTAGGCGAGGCTGGGCAGCGCAGGCAGGAAGGAAGCTCCCCCCAGCCTCCCACCCCACAGGCGGGGCGCATCTATCCACCATCCGGGGGTTACGCACTGCGGTCCTCTCCCCTCCCCTCCCCTCCCCGCTCTTGTTTCCCTGCCAAGAAGTACACACACGCACCCAGCGCGGTCACATTCATCAGCCAGCCTGCGAGAGATTTGCTCGCCTCGCAGGCTCCTCCTTTGCAACAGGACCGCCCCTCGCCTTACCTTAGATGAACCCGGCAGGCCGGCTTGCTTTGCTGCCGCCGCCTCTGCTGGCTGTTCTCTGCAACGTAGCGGATCAATGGGAAACGGGCGTGCGATGGGAAGGTTTCACAAGCGAGGCCGCCGCCGGCCAGAGACATTTGGGTACCTAGGGCGGAGCATCCGAATGGGAACCGAAGGTCACATCCTCCACGCCGTACATGCATAGCACTCTTGCAGCGCTATAGGAGTCATGACTTCTCCAGAAGAATATTAGGGGACCCAAACTACAGACTCAGACCCCAGGATTTGGGGGTGGGCTCTTAAAGTGGTATAAATGTTCATTCCATGTACGGTGTGGATGTGACCTAAGGCTAAACCCTTCTGGGTCAGACAGAAGGGGCCCACCTCGGGGTGGACTTCCAAATATCATTCAGATCAGACCCCAGCCTCACAAAGCGGCTCGGCGCTGGCAGGGCAGCCGGAGATGGATGCAGCGGCCCCTCGATCCCAGCGCCTGGCCAATCAGGCACCCCAAGCAAAGCAGGGGGGTCGCCCTCCGCTCTGCTTTTGGCCCCCAGGATCTATTTTGTACTCAAGAACTACTTTGCCTCTGGGGGCGGAGTCCCCTCTATAGCCATGGCATGACTAATGGCAACCCCACCCTCTGCCAATTCGCAATGACCACAACCCAAACTACCTTGCCAGGCCTGCACTGGGGGGGGGGCGTGCAAGAGTGTGGGTGGCCGTGCTGACTGCTGGCACTCAACCGTCGGGACGAAGGCAGTCCTCAGTCTGTGCAATAAAGTGTTGGCCGCCCGGATCTAGCCCAATATTGTCAGTTCTGCCTGGAAGCAGCTGTCCAGGGTCTCAGACGGAGGATGATTTCCCCCCTATAACTTAAGAACGTAAGAAGAGCCTGGCTGGATGAGGCCAATGTGAGAATCCTGCCAGCGGGACCCGAGGCCAAGAGTCCTCTCTCTTTCTGCGGTTTCCTCCTCTGGCCGCGGAGGCAGAAGCGAGCCCTGGGGGCCAGCAGCCATCCAGGATTCCACAGCCTTTTCCTCCATGGATTTCTGCAACCCTCTTTTTAAGCCATCCAAGCTGGTGGCAACCCCTGAGTCTCTTGTGGAAGCCAATTCCCTAGTGAGACGATGCAGAAGGACTTCTCTCATCTCTCCCGAATCTTCCCTGGTTGTCCCTTGCCCAGATTATCCGGAGCTTTGGGCTGGGTTGTCACCAATATGCTGATGACACGCAGCTCTGTCTGCTGATGGATGGCCATACCGATTCAGCCCCGAACACACTGACCAGATGCTTGGAAGCTGTGGCTGGATAACCAATCTAATTCAATCGTGGAAGCCGATTGAAACTAAATCCTTCGAAGACAGAGGTCCTATGGCTGGGTCGGGATGGCATGGGGATGAGGGGCCAACTCCCTTCTCTTGCGGGGCCCAATTAGTGCCATTGCCTTCCGTTAAGAGTTTGGGTGTAATCCTTGACGCCTCCCTTTCCAAGGAGGCGCAGGTTACAGCAACAGCCAAGGCGACTTTTTTCCACCTTCGCCGCATCAAACAGTTGGTCCCTTACCTTTCCCGCCCTGACCTGGCCACAGTGATCCATGCGATGGTCATCTCCAGGCTTGACTACTGTAATTTGCTCTACGCGGGGCTGCCCTTGAAGCTGTCCCAGAAACTCCAGCGGGTACAGAATGCTGCAGCGAGGCTCCTCACAGGGTCTCTGCCCTGGGAGCATATTCACCCAGTGCTTTTCCAGCTGCACTGGCTCCCGGTGGAGTACAGGGTCAGATTTAAGGTGCTGCTTTTGACCTTTAAAGCCCTTCACGGCCTAGGACCCTCGTACCTACGGGACCGCCTCTCCTGGTATGCCCCACAGAGGACCTCAAGGTCCATAAATAGCAACACCCTAGAGGTTTTGGGCCCTAAGGAAGTTAGATTAGCCTCAACCAGAGCCAGGGCCTTCTCAAACTGGCTTGGCCTGGTGGAACGCTCTGTCTCATGAGACCAGGGCCCTGCAGGATCTGATTTCTTTCCGCAGGGCCTGTAAGACAGAGTTGTTCCGCCTGGCCTTTGGCTTGGAGCCAATTTGATTCCCTCCCCCTCTTTCTTTTTCCTTTCTCTTCCTGTGATGAGGCTACATTTTAATATTTTAATGTTTCAATATTCTAATGTTGTATTTTAATTTTGTTTTTAAGTTGTAATCATTCATCTTGTTTTTATTATTGCCGCCCTGAGCCCGGCCTTGGCAGGGGAGGGCGGGGTACAAATAAAAATTATTATTATTATTATTATCCACAAGTTCCAGGGTTAGGAGGGGGGAGAGAACTTTCTCTCTCTACTTTCACCTTGTCATAAATTTCTATCCTGCCGCCTCTACTCGCCTTTTCTCTAAGCTGAAAAGCCCCCGATGCTGCCGCCTTTCTACATGGGGAGTCGCTCCCTCGCCTCGCCTGCCCTTTTCCAACTCTGCAATATACTTTTGGGGCGAGGCAGCCGGGACTGCGCACTGCATCCCATATGCCGGTCACCTGGTCTTCCTTTGCTTGGCGATGACAGGGAGTGACTCTTACACTGCGCCTCCCTTTCAAGGGGCTCAAGGAAGGATGTACTGTACCCTCAAAACAGCCCTGTCAGGTAGACGAGGCAGACTGTCTGCCCACGGTCGAAGTTTTTTAAAAGCTATCCGCGTCCAGTCCCCGCCGGCATCTCCAGGTGGGGCTGGGGAGAGCCCTCCAGATACCCGGAGAGCTGCTGCCGGTCCGTGTGGGCAGCGCGGAGCCAGGGGGGCAACGTGCGCACTCGCCCGGCTTCCTCGGCTCCGGCTTGCGGACGTGCCTTCCGCCTTGGTGCTGCGCTCAGCTCCTCCTGCTGCTGCCGCTCTTCCCCGCCCCGCAGGGACGCAGCGAACCAGGCAGCCGCGCCAGGACACTCGGCGCGCACGTAAGACCCACCGCCAGGCTGAGCGCAGCGGCCCTTGCTGCGGGACAGGCTTTGCGCAGCGCGGAGCGCACAGGCCGGGAGGCGTCTCCGGGCGTCCTTCCCGGGCATCGGCCGTAGCGCCAGCCCGCTCCCCGTCTCCCCCTCTGGCTTTGGAGAGAGAAAGGGCACCTACCTCCCCCATCCACGCACGCCCCCCCCAAAAGCGTTGAAAAGAGGAAGCCGGGATGCAAGCCCCTATTCCGGCCCTCCGGCCCTCTCTTTCTGGCCCCTGGGACACTTCCCAAGTCGCAACCTTCACCTGCTAGCATAGCACGCGCACGCGCACACCTTGCATGTTTTTGCCTGGCTGGGATGAGTCTCTTGCGCTCTCTGAACACGGCTTTCTGCTTGCCTGGGCGGGGGCTCGAGAGAAGGAGGTGTCCGGGCTCTAGTTCACATTCCTTGCTCTACCCCGCCCCGCCCACCTATGGCCCTCATACGGCCCTCCGCTGGAAACCCTCCCTCCACTGCCTCTGTCTGGAGAGATGGACAGATCCGTAGAGGGTGCAGCTGCGAGCGGCCACAGTGAGCCAGGACGCAACAAGGAGCAAGTGGCAAAGGGAGCGGTGGCAGTTCGGATCATCAACTCACCCCCCCCCCCGCCAACTCTCTCTCATTCTCTCGGGAGGCTCTTAAGAGCCTGGGGGGTTCTTTGGCTCTGCTCAGCACCCGCTCTGAAGCGGGCATGTGGCCCTCAGGAATAGTTCTGATGGAATGTGGCCCTCAGCAGGAGAAGCTTGCTAACTCCTGGACTGTGCTGCTGAGTGATAGAGGCTCGGGGGGGGGGGTCAGACGGGAGTCTTTCTGGACCATCTCTGTCTTTAGTGAAGACAGGAACAAGCACGTGCTCCCTGCCTTTGCAAGGAACCAGGAAGGCACCTTCTGCTTCAGCCGGGCCGTTGGGCCTCCTGGCTCAGTGCTGTCTGCGGAGACTGGCAGCATTTCCTAGGGTCCTGGGCAGAGGAGGGCGTTCCACATCCTAGCTGGAAAGATCAGTGAGTGAACCCAGGGTGTTCTGTGTTCAAAGCAGATGCTCTACCACTGAGAATCACTCTTTCCCTCCTGACTGTAGGGAACAGAATGCTGGACTGCAGTGAATTTTGAGTCAGGGTCCCTCAAGATTGGAGGGGCGCGTGTTTCTGGGTGTATTCTGCAGCAGTACAACATGTGAAGAAAGCACTAATCGTGCATTAGTGGTGGATATATACTGGATCATTCACACATCACTCCACTTTATTAGCTGCTCTGCAATGCTTCCCCAATGGGACCGCATTATTGGCTTTTGAAGGGGCTTTTTTGCACCCCCGCCCTGCTGCTAGAACATTTGCAGTGTAAGCGGTAAATGGTTTCAGGATGTCAGCAGGAAGTTACAGGACATGCACCAATTTTCAAATGAAGCGCCAAAACTTTGGCAGGTTCTAAAATCATACCCTGTATGTATTCTCGTGCCTTGCAGAAAAGTCATTGGCAGTGGAATTCTGCTTCCATTTCATTTCAAAAGAGCAAGGGAAAGAAGCCTCTAAAATATCCTTGGGTGCCTGTTGCTCCGTTTGTGCTTCAGGAAAATCTCCAGCCTTGGAAGCGATCTTGGGGTCACAGCTCCAGTTCCACCCCTGCTTCACTGGCACCCCCTTTAAAACATGTTGGGTTGTTTGTTCTCCTGGGCTGGCTTTGCTTTATGGTTTCAGCATGTTGTGCCACGGCGGAGCAATTACAGTCCTGCTTTGCTCTAAGCAGAGTTTGAATGAAGAATGAAGAACCGTGTCTTCATCGCCTCCAGTTTAGGCATGTGAATTGCCCCATAACAATTGGTGATGGTGAGGAATACTGGAGAGAGTCAGGGTGGGTGCAAATGTTAAGGGCGGGATTTACTTTATATTGTTCTTTTGTTGATTTCATAAAATTTATATACCACTTGGTTGTAAAAACCACTCTCAAAGCAGTTCACAAAAAGAATAAAACTATAAAGCTATCAGTAATAACAATTTAAAGTAACTATTTAAAACATTCAAAAACAATTTAAATACATGATAAATTAAAACACGTTAACATTATTCATGTCTGTGTAGTCTTGCCTAAACAAAAATGTTTTCAGAGGGGCCACAAAGAATGCCAGGAGGGTGCCTTCCTGCTGTCCACAGGTAGGGAGATCCAGTGTGGGTGTTGCTGCCAACTAAATGACTGATTTCTTACCAAGGTGGAACAATTATTGTGTGGCACACGTAACGCTGCCAGTTCTGCAGGTCGACACAATCAAGTGGGCAAATATGGGGTAAAGCAATCTCACAGGTAAACTGGTCCCAAGTTATTAAGGACTTTGTATACTTGGCCCAGTGGCAAATTGGCTCCCAGTGCAGGTCTCTGAGCCCAGGTGCATTTCTCTGGGTTGTCATGCAAGTTGCTCCTGAGACCAAGGAGCTTCCTGTGAATCTTACAAATCCTCTCGGCTCCGTTCTCTCTCAGCTGTGGAAATTTTTGCTACACGTCTCAGGAGGATAAATCCTGGTGAGTTGCTGGAAACATTGAGCCAACTCTGTTGAGCTCACATGTATTATTGATGTTGTATTATTAATAAACTGGCATCTATACTTCTGTTAAACTCTGTGGTGCTCTTAAAAACGGGGGGGGGGTGTCAAAGAATCATAGAACTGTAGAGTTGTAAGGAACCCCGAGGGTCAACTAGTCCAACTCTTTGCAATGCAGGAATCTCGGCTAAAGCATCCATGACTGATGGTCATCCGACCTAAATGGGAACGGAGGAGAGGCTGAGCCCCTCCATCAAGAACAGGGTGATGTCAGGGGGTGGGCTTGAGAGAGACGGAGGGTCAGCTGCATGCCACGTTAAAGGGGCAACATGAAGCTTATTTTCCATGGGTTCCAGGGGCAAATAGACGTTTGTGCGGTGCTGCTGTGCTCAGCCCTGCTTGTGGGGCACCTGGTCGGAGGCTGTGAGGATGGGATGCTGTGCTAGGAGAGCCTTTTGTCTGATCCAGCAACCTGGCTCTTCTTATCTTCGTACCTTCTGAAAGAACCTGCTAAGCAATGCTACAGAAGAAAGTCATAATGGAACTGAATTAGGGCCAAGAATGCTTGCTGGGTCTTGCTTGCTTATTTATTTATTTATTTATTTATTTATTTATACCATATTTTTCCATGTATAAGACGATATTTCCCCCCAATTTTTTAAAGTTTAAAATTGGGAGTCATCTTATACACGGAACGTTGCAATTACCGGTAAGTATAAAAATAAATACATGCCACCATCCATATTCTTTTCCCGCAGCCTCCCCTCACTATTGGCCTCACGACAAACCCTGGTCTGGTACTCCCCCCCAGCAGCCCCCACTCCGGATCTACTCAGGCGCCTGGGGCGGAGAGCGCCGCTCCTGGGGACGGGGCGCACCGTGGGGCCTCCGGATCCTGCCTGCCTCTCCCACTCAGCCGCCTACGGCCCAAGGGGCAGAGTGCAGTTGGCTCCTCTGGATGTTTGAGAGTGGAGCAGAAAAATGCAATTTGACTTCTGCAGCATACAAATTCCCTCTTAAAGGGTTCTTTAGCTATGATTCTTGCGTTGCCGCGCTGACCAGTTCCCGGCCATCGGGGACGTGCTCTTATTCCAGCTCAGCTGCCGCTGCTCCAGTTTTCATACGACACGTTATAATAATGCTGACTAGCCCCCCAAAATAAAAAAAATTACCTACCGTAATTACGATACTAAATATATCAGTAAAGCTGTTCTGTTTGATGTTTAAATATACGGTACTAAATATACCGGTGTTTTGAATATTTAATAAAATATCAAAGTTGTTCTGTTTGGTGTTTAAAATATTTATTTCTTAATTTTGGGCTCAAAAAAAGGGGTCGTCTTATACATGGGGGTGTCTTATACAGGGAAAAATACAGTACATACATACATGCATGCATACACACCTGCATACAGTGGCACACTCCCAATCTCTGAGCAGCAAGAGACTCCAGGGGTGCCTGCACTTACCCAGTACAGTGGTACCTGTAGTTATGAACTTAATTCATTCTGGAGGTCCGTTCTTAACCTGAAACTGTTCTTAATTAGAGGTGTGCTTTTGCTAATGGGGCCTCTTGCTGCCGCTGCGCCACCAGCGCACAATTTCCGTTCTCATCCTGTGGCAAAGTTCTCAACTCGAGGTAACTCTTCCAGGTTAGTGGAGTTTGTAACCTGAAGCGTTTGTAACCTGAGGCGTTTGTAACTCGAGGTACCATTGTATCGGTTTCCTTGCAAGGCAGCTCAATGGAGACTGTGGTGTCTTTAGGATATCTGGTTTCATTTAGACATATATACAGCCTGAGCAAAGGCTCACAGTGTTAACCTGCCAACAGATCTTGCTCCTCATTAGGGTTCCAGGGAAAGCCCTAGCAGTCACAGCTTGGATCCAGCCCAGAGCAAGGCAGGCCTCTGTGTCTCCAGAGTCCAGCATCAGTCAAAACTCAGGGCTTCTCCACACCTTTGCTCTGCATTTCTAGGCACAGGTGTGCACTTTAAAGCTTCCTGTCCAAGCACTCCCCCCCACCTCTGGCACTTTCCCCAAGAAAACCTGCTCTTTATTGCTGAATCCGAACAAACAGCAATCCACGAAAAACCCAAGTTGCCATTTGCTCCGATTCAACATTAAAGAGTGGGCTTTCCTGAGGAAACTGGCGGGGTAAAAGAAAGAAAAAGTGCTCAGACACAGACCAGAAAAGCGCAGGGCAAATGATAAGTGTGGAATGTGGATTCCCACCCCCCGCCAGCGCTTTTCTGGGCCTTATGCTTCTCCATTCTTTGGATGAAGTGGCATCCAGCTAGGTAAGGCGTGGGGGAGGCTGCACCTTTTGTCTCTAAGCAACAGAGCCGCCTCTCTGGAGGTTGTAGCTGATGGTGCTCATTGGGTTTGGCTGGGCCAGCAGTCTCTTCTACTAGGCTTGGAAGGGGCCCAGGGCATCATCCAGACTGACCTGCTGGTCTCTCTCTTCTCCCCACTTCTCTATTTCTCTTAAACAGCTGCAACCTCCAGTTCACAGACAACTTAAAGATGCATGCCTTTGCACTATCCTGAGTGTGCAGAGGTGCCTCTTGGAAGAGAATTGCTCTTCCATGGGCTCAGGCGGTGAGAGTATTGCCACCAACAGCTGTTCAAGGTCTCAGAGAGTTGGTATTGCTGGTCCTGGTAGCTGCTATGGATCAGGATTGCAAGTCAGAATTGGGTCTTTGCCTAGCGGCTTTTTGTTGCTCTCCAGGACAGAATAAGTGTTTGTCATCTGTGCCGGCTCAAGAGATGTAGGGTGTGAAGTCAAACTAACTTTTACTCAGAGTAGCCCCACTGAAATTATTGGGCCTAAGTTAGTCCTTTAATTTCAATGGGTCTACTCTGAGTAGGACTGATGTTGGATACAATCCAGCTGATGTTTCTTCACCTTCCTCTCAATAAGTTAGGGCACAATTAGGGATGGACAAATTTGTCACATTTGATTTGTTTCCCCCACTTTTTCTAATTTTAACTGCGGTTTGCCACATTTCTGTATCAGATTGTGAATCTCTGCCTGCAAAGAGGCCTCCCCAAAATTCACCATCATTTTGGTACGCATTCCTCCTAATATGAGCATTTGCTGCAGGAAGTTTTCCCCAGTAGAGTGCATTTGGGTAATTTATCTTCACTCATACATTTATAAGGCACACGTTCCCTTAATATATGCACTTTTGCACACTAGTTTTGTTTTGGGAACGGCAGCATTAAATTTGGGGAAGTGCAAACATCCAAGGATAGCTGCCATATTGCACAAGAGCATCAGGAGAGCCCACTGGATCAGGCCAGTGGCCCACCTAGCCCAGCATCCTGCTCTCACCGTGGCCAGCTGAATGCCAAACAGGCGCAGAGCACAAGACCACTCACTCACCCTTCCTGCAGCTGTGAATTGAACCAAATTTCTCTCCCATCCTCAGGCACAATCCTCTGGGGAGTTCTCCTGCGCAACCCCCATTGAAAGGAAGGGGAGCTGTGCAAGAGACAATCCTCTGGGGAGTTCTCCTGCATGCGTCTCCTTGACATGAAGGGAGCTGAGCTGTGCCCCGTGTGGCTGGTGCATTCGCAGAACCCGAGATGGCGCCTTGTCTGCTGTCTGCCGCGCTGCCTGGAACAACGCGCAGACCCGCTGCTCCCTGAAATGGCTGCTGCTGGGCTTGCCATCTTGCTGAAAGCCAGCGGGGACAGAAGAGCTCCCCGTTGCCCCGCTGTGTCCTTCAGCCGACGCCGCATCGAGCATGCTCAGCACACGCGCAGCACTCGTCCTCCGTGCGCTGCGCAGAGGCAGCCTGCTCCTTGCCAGCCCCTTCCCAGCCTGTGTCCTCAGATGCCCTCGGCTGCACTTCCATCTGTTCCAAGCCTTCCCCATGAATGAATGCGCCAAAAGGAGCGCGGCGGTGGGGGTGGGGAGAGAGAGGATTAATGGACGTGATCAATACAGGTCTGAATGCCGGGGTCGTCACGAGGTTTCAGATACTCACCTGCCGCCGCCAGGAATTCTAGCAAGCGAAGTCTGCTCTGCATTTGAGAGGCTGTCCGATGCAACCCTGGATGGCCAAAAAGCTGCCCCCCCCCGCATTCCTCCAGCAGGCCGTACCCGCCTTTTGTATGTTGATAATCTTTAAGTTTATCCTCCACAAAATGCAGAGCGCTTCACCGACATTGCTATAGCGGATAGAAGAAATCCGGAAAGCAGCGGGCAAAATTTGGTCAGTGGACAAGCATATCAACGGGGGGTGGGTTGGGGGAGAAGGGGGAGGAAGACAATAAGCTCTGATTCTGCTCGCCTGGCGGAGCCTAGGGGTCTTTTCAAAAGGACAGCACCAAGTGGCGGTTGTCGTGCGCGCGCCTTCCTGTTCCTTTGTACATGACATGTGGAAACAAAGGGGGTCTTGCAGCGCATATGTACAGCCTGGCAGGGAATAGCTTTGTCTTTAGCATGGTTCACACACTCAGACTATGCACATTTAAGCTGGGGCGAAACTACCCGGGACAAAGACGCTGTTTGGCAAAAACAAACAAAGAAACATTTGCATCCATCCACCCACAGGCGGGGAGCTTCAGTGGTGCCCCTCGGGCAAAAAACCTGGCTACCTCCCCTAGCTACAGCTTTGGTTTAAGGGACCAGACCCCCCCCCCAAAGACTTCTGGGAACTTTACACTTCACAGAGCTACAATCCCCGGCCCCTGAAGAAATCATAGCTCCCATGATTCTTTAGACGGGGGGGGGGGGGAATGTGCCTTAAATACATGGGGTATACATAATTCTATGGAAGCAATGGGGCAGAGCCAGGCCTAATGTGCAGGTGACAGGTTTCTGGACATACCGGATGGTTGTGATATCTTCAGACCCTTCTCTGGGGATAGGCAGATCTTCAGAACTGGAACTTTGCACAGTTTTATTTCATTTTATAGCAATTACACACACACCCCCACACACCTTTTGCCCCAGAAAGGCCCCAATACAATTTGCAATACAGAACATTAAAACACAATAAAATGCAGTAATAACAAAAGAAAAACAATAACATGAAATAGGAAATAGAAACATCAGATAAAACAGCAGGGGAAGGGCCAAACCAAATTAGACAGCGGATAAAAGGCACTTAAAAGCTCTCAAGTTCTGCTAAAAGCCACTAAAAGCATAGGCCTCATGTAATGCATTGCAATACCCACTACACTGGGATTGGGGGCGGGGTATGTGTATGCACACACAGTGCACTGAAGTGTCCTTGGCATTGAACATCAGTGAACAGCAACAAATTCTGCAGCCTGAATCAGTCCTGAAAGTAGGAACTGCCCACTTGTCACATAAACCTTGTGGTTGGCTGGGAGGCAAAATATACATTTTCTGCCCTAGGAAATATTCAAAATGAATATTTCTACATTTGGCACTATCACATGGTGGATATTTTCCTGGACTTTAGTGCTCAGGCTACAGGTAGGAGAGGCTGCAAGGTTCATCCCTTTCTCTGTCTCTCAGAAAATCCCTGACTCCTTGCCCATAGAAAACTAGCAGTACAGGGAGAAAACTTCAGCCAAGAGGTCTCCCTGATATCACCCCCACTGCCACCATGTCCAGGGAGTGTAATTCATGGGGAGATCATTCAAACAATGCTCTCATTCTCAACTGCAGCCTGCAGTAGTCAAGCCCCAGGAAAAACTTTACTGCCGGAACCTGGGAGTTGCATCAAGTGACCCCCTCAAGTGACCCTTCTGAGAATTCTTACATGTGACTGCAGGTAAATGGTCTTCGTAGGAGACTTTTGGCAATCTTCTTGTGTGAGTTTTCAGTATTTCTCAGTGCACTGCTAAGTTGGACTGCGAGGCAGCAGTTCCTTGTGGGAATAGCAAGCCTCATGCAAGCAAGAGTACAAGTTGGAAGAGGAGGGGTACAGGAGGAGGCTAGGCAGGAATTCCTCTCCCCAAACAGGAACTCAAATGATGCTGAAGCTCTGGGTCAAGGATTCCAAACTGATAATCTGGTGGAAATCCGGAGTGGTGTACTGGTTAGAGGGGGGAGAGCTGAGGTCCTCATTCAGCCATGCTAAGCTCACTGGCTGTCCTTGAGCCAGGCATTTTCTTTTAGCCTGTCCCACCTTACAGGATGGTTGAGAGGACCCCTTGGGGTAGCAGGGGAACCATATGTGCTCCCTTCCACTCCCTTCCGCTTCATTTGGAGGAAACAAGACTGCTGGATTGCTGACAGCCTGTTACTACTGTGTCCAGTTCTGGGCACCACAGTTCAGGAAGGACACTGACAAACTGGAACGTGTCCAGAGGAGGGCAACCAAAATGGTCAAAGGCCTGGAAACGATGCCTTATGAGGAACGGCTAAGGGAGCTGGGCATGTTTAGCCTGGAGAAGAGGAGGTTAAGGGGTGATATGATAGCCATGTTCAAATATATAAAAGGATGTCATATAGAGGAGGGAGAAAGGTTGTTTTTTGCTGCTCCAGAGAAGCGGACACGGAGCAATGGATCCAAACTACAAGAAAGAAGATTCCACCTAAACATTAGGAAGAACTTCCTGACAGTAAGAGCTGTTTGACAGTGGAATTTGCTGCCAAGGAGTGTGGTGGAGTCTCCTTCTTTGGAGGTCTTTAAGCAGAGGCTTGACAACCATATGTCAGGAGTGCTCTGATGGTGTTTCCTGCTTGGCAGGGGGTTGGACTCGATGGCCCTTGTGGTCTCTTCCAACTCTATGATTCTATGATTCTACTAGCAAGCCAGAATCTCTTCTGAGCTGGGCTGCTCTCTTCTTTTGCTTGCTCTCCTCCTCCTGCATTATAGGTGAGCTTCCTAGAATCCCACCCACCTCAGCCCTCACACCCCACCTGTATCCTGCCAACGTGCCCCAGGTGCCAGGTTTCAGCTCATTCTGGGGGATTTGAGCCTGTTGGCAGGAAGTAAGTTTTGGAAGCCTTTTGAGACAGCCTGTTGATTTCTGAGCTTGGGAACAAACAGTACAAATACTGTGCCCAGTTGAGTCATATTTGGAGAAAGGCTGCCACCTGGTGGTCAACTCACATGGCTAATGGGAATCAAACTCATGACATATAGCAGGAGTTTTTATTGTGGACGATAACTGAACAAGGATTGGGTTGTTAGGGTCCCCCTGGCATGTGTGCACGTTTTTTTGGGGGGGATTTATTGTGCAACTTGTCATTGATGCACTAATCGTGCATTAGTGGCGGATTTATATTGGACCATCTGCACATCCTTCTGCTTTATTTTTTCTCTGATGCTTCTGTAATGCTACCAAATTATTTCTGCTTGGAAGGGCACCCCTGTTCTATAGTGCAAAAGAAGTGGGATGGAAACACTCACCCCTGGGAATATTTGTGGTGTGGAAAATTATAGGATTTCAGCCAGAAGCTACAGGACAGGCATAGACTGAAAACAAAGCAGCATGTCTGTCCCAAAATATCTGCGGGAACAAGCAGCATTGAAAGCAGGAACTTGTATAACCCCCCCCCAAAAAAAACCCCAGACCATCCTGAATGCACAATGGAAACCATGTCTGGAGAGCCCTTTAGTCATCTATAGGGGTTCTATGGAATAGTATTTGGAAGTTATTGAACTAATTGAGTGTGAAGACAGTTGTTGCAGTTGGTTCTTCACCCAGCCTGGCCACCTGCATTGCATACCAGCTGGTCAAAACCCTGGATCATCCACCAGCCTTGCCCCTCCTCTCCCCTCGACTGCTGGGCAGGCCACAGTCTCATTTAAGGCAGTGATGGGGAGGACACCCTCCAGGCCTCTTTACCAGGCTCTTGAGATGCTCCCCAGGCAACCCGCCCCCACTCCTTACCCACTTTTGCCTGGCAAGAATGAGTCCTTGAATTTTAAACATGCTTTCTGCTTGCCTAGATGGAGAGATGTCAGAATGTGGCCTCAGAAGTCACCTCTTCTGCTCCCCATGCTTTTGCTTCGATTCCCATCCTCTCCTGCCATGCTCCTCTTCACCCTGAAGGCTGCCCTTCCAAGGTGGCTTAGAAAAACTTCCCACCCCTATTTTTAAAGCTATAGAGTGCACATTGATTCATGTCCTTGTCAGTGTTTCTCCTGCCACAATACATACATGTTTTAAACAGCTGGGAGCTTAGAATGTGGGTGACATGATGGGAGTTGGCTCAGAGGCCCCCTCCACACAGGGTCGGATTAAGACCTTTGGAGGAGCTAAGCATTTAAGATTTGGGTGCCCCATATCTCTAATTCAAAATATAAACAATTTTATTTTTTGAAAGTTGGAAAATAATTTTTATTTTTGTATCCTTCCACTTTATTTATATTTGAAAAATCTTCTCCTACATTTTCTAATTGCAAACTCTTTGATCAGATCCTCAAAACTAATCTTAGATAACACATCTGCTTCTATACTTAGTACTGTAGAGATAATGCATCCAGCCTGCTGTGTTCAGTTGGGATTTTTAATAAACTTCAGATGAGAAAACGGACGCTCATCTGAGCAATATGTAAACATTAATGTTTAAAATCCAGCAATGGAAAATGCCCATGGTTCCCCCTTCCCTTGATGCCCTAAGCAGGTGCTGAATTTGCTTAATGGTTCATCCAACCCTGCCTCCACAGCTGGATCTCCGCAGGACCAGCTCTTTTTTTTGCTCCAGAACCTCTTCTCACCCCACTCATGAAAACAAAAGGTTACATTTGCTCTGAATCATGGTAAGGAGGCCTTTAAATTGACCCCAGTGATCTAAATTTTTAGTCCTCTTCATTCTGAAACAATGCCAAATTCTTTCTAGGACGTATTGTGCATTGCCCACCTAATCCCATGAAGTTCCCCTGGAACACCTGAATGGTACACCTGGCTGCATTATCTATAGATTCTTCCCCCTTTTCTGCTTCCTTAGTCCCATTTTCAATCCCATTTCGTTCCACCACTGTTTGCTCAATTCCGTACCCCATGGGCCAGTCTTGGGCTAAGGCACTTGCTTCTCCTTTAATGCTTGGAGCCATTTGCTCCCTTGCAGGTTTGGGATGTCGGCTGTGTGTTGTTCCTCCTCTGCTGAGCCATGGGATCTCCAGGACAGCTTGAGATGACCCAACTGCACAAGTGACCAAAATATTGCTTGAGAACCTCATTTTATTGCCTGTTGCCAAGGCACCTCCATTTGTTCTCCAAGGTTCCATGCAGCCTGTTTATAGCTGCCACATCAACAGGGGCTGGCAACCAAGGTGAGGAGATCTGTGTACACCTGACTGGTACACCTGATTGGCAGAAATAGAGCCAGGAGCTGCAGGGAGAAGCAGTTTATAATAATAATAATAATAATTTATTATTTGTACCCCGCCCATCTGGCTGGGTTTCCCCAGCCACTCTGGGCGGCTTCCATAGAAACCAAAAATACACTAAAATATCACAGATTAAAAACTTCCCTGAACAGGGCTGCTTTAAGATGTCTTCTGAATGTCAGGTAGTTATTTATCACTTTGACATCTGATGGGAGGGCGTTCCACAGGGCAGGCGCCACTACCGAGAAGTTTCCCTTGCACCAGCTCAATTGCCCAATCTCCCACTGTTCTTGAGGGCACATTAAGAGGACGAAGGAACCAGGTTTCCATGTGTCAGATACACATGTTCCAAGCAAGGGTGGTAATAATCCCTTACCAGATGACAGAGAACCCTTTAATGCAACTCTATGGCTGTGAGGGCTCCTGGGGCATACTGCTTGGATGGGCGATTAGTGTCTGGGGCACCAAAATGTCATGGGTCAACCTGAATAACGGGATAGGTCTGTCCCATTCACTTTTGGATACATGCTGTCAGGCCCCTGACTCAGGGGGTGGAACCAGTTGGATCTGGCTGACTGGTAGTGGAAGCTGCAAAGATGCCTAACCCAACACGTCATCCTCAAGTGCCTGGGGATGGGGAAGCCTGAGACCCTCAAAATGCTGATGGACTCCAACTCCCATCAATCCCAGCCAGCATGGCCAATGGTCAGGGACAACGGGAGTGGCAGTCTTCTCCTTATCTTTGCTCCTCCACCAGCATGCTGACCTCATGGCAAGGTTCCCTCTGATAGCCAGGGTTTCCAAACTGTTGTCCACGAACCACCAGTGGCCCACAAGCTTCATTCAGGTGGTCCATGGCATGTTCATGGATGTGTGGTTTAAGATGGGAGATGGCACATCCAGCGTATTAAACATTTGTCTTGGTTATTAATTGTATTCTTGTGGCTTCTTTTATTTCTTATTTATTTATTTAATAAAAAGTATACCCTGTTTGATTGTTTTTTTAAAAGTGGTTTACAAAGAGAATAAAACAATAAAAATAGCAGTAAAAACAGCAAAAACAATATTTTAAAACATTTAAAAGGAAAAAAAAACCAGCAACTGAAACCAGTTTAAAACATACACCAACATTCTACACGTCTGGGTGGGCAGGTACCAAAAAGAGAACAGCGAAGATGCCTGCCTGCTCTCAGTAGGCAGGAAGTTCCAGAATGTTGTCGTTTATTGTATTACAGTCTGGATTCTATGGAATTACAGCTGCTGCTACAATAGGCAGAAAAATCATGAAGTGGTCTGCCAAGATCCTCAGCAATGTTCAAGTGCTCTAGGGTGGGGGGGAGGGGATTCTGGGAACCCCTGGCCTAGATACCCTTCTCTCGGATCCCAGATGTACAAGAACTAGTTGTGGTTTAAAGACCCTTTGCACACGCCAAAAGAAGGAAGCTTATTACATTTATTCAAATATTAAACGTCTGCATCTCAGCACTGAAAATAGTTTCTGGGGTTGAGCCCTGTTTGAAATTAAAATCTGAGTGATCATAAAAAATGGAGTCTCTTTATTTCACTTTAGGACAACAGGGTTATATCTAATGCAACTGATACTCAGAATGGAGTCATTGAGACACAGCTCCACAGTCCATTAGCTTCAATAGGTCTACTGTTAGCAAAACATAATTGGATACCACCCATAGAGTCCAAGATATGTATGTCTTATTGGGAGAAATAAAAAATTTCATCCCCCCCTTTTTTTCTTGTATACTAATTGCAATTTGAGATAGGACATACAGGAATATTCAAAATTGCATTTGCCCTACCTCTTGACATTTGGAAGCAAAGGCATAAGGTTAAACATTAATGCAGATTTCCCCCTCTCAGTATCACATGAAAGATGCTATATTAGCAGTAGAATATCACCATGATGTTAGTATCGCCAATTGCTGCTAGAAACCCCTGTTTTGCCACTGCGTTAAATTATTGTCCCAACAACCTTTAGGTTATTATCCTAAAGTATAAAAGTTATTGAACTTTTGATATGTATTAATTATGTTCCTTACATTATCTTTCATTTGTCTGCCTGGCAGAAAACCTGCTTGGTCTTTATGGATAATATTTTTCAAAATCTTTTTCAATCTCTTCGCCAAAATTCCTGCAAATATTTTATAGTCTGTATTCAATAAAGAAATAGGCCTATAGTTTTTAACTTGAGTCAAATCAGAGTCTTGTTTCGGAATCAAAGTAATGAATGCTTCCTTCCATGTTTCTGGGATTTCTCTTGCTTTTAAAATATTATTCATAACTTCTTTCAATGGAGATAACAAGACATTTCTCATTTCTTTGTAATATCCTGAAGTAAATCCGTCTGGTCCCGGGGCTTTACCTCGCTTCAATTCTTTTATCACCTCCTTAATCTCCTCCACTTCTATTGGGGAATTCAGCTGGTCTTTTTGTTCTGTCGGGATCTTCTGCACCTTTTTATCTTGTAAAAATTTTTCTATTTTCTTTAAGTTATTTCTCTCTTTATTTTTATATAGTTGTCTGTAAAAATCCAAGAATCCTTTTCTGATTTCTTTCGGATTAAGAATCTCTTCACCATTTACAATGATTTTGTTGATCGTATTCTGTTCTTTTCTCTTTTTAATTTGCCATGCGAGTAGTTTTCCTGATTTGTTAGCGAACTCAAAGTTTTTCTGTCTTAATCTTTTATGTTCCATTCCACTTCTTGATTTATCATCATTGCAAATTGGGTTTGTAAAGTCTTAATTTCTTGTTTGATTTTCACATTATTTGGTTTTTTAATTAGTTTCTGCTCATTGTCCATGATCTGCTTTAAAATTTCCTTTTTCCCTTTTTCTCTGTGTTTGTTCTTCAATGAGTTCTGTTGTATAAAGAATCCTCTCGTCACTGCTTTACTCGCGTCCCAAACAATATTCATTTTTGTTCCTTTGTTGGTGTTGTCCATAAAATATTCCAATAACTTCTTTTGTGCTTTTTCTATAATCTTCTGGTCGTCCAATAAATAATCATTGATTCTCCATCTGAAAGTTCTTTCTTCAAAACCTTTTATTTCTACTTTTATTGGATTGTGGTCTGAAATTACTTTGGGTTGTATTTCTACTTGCTGGATTCTTGGAGTCAGTTCATTTGAGACCCATATTTGATCAATTCTTGACATAGACTGATTTGGTTCTGAATAATAAGTGAATTGCTTCTCTAATGGGTGTCTAAGTCTCCAAATATCAACCAAATTACAATTCTTAGTCATTGAACAGAAAGTCTTTGGTAATTTCCCTTCTCTGTTTAATCCTTCTCTTAGTCTGTCCATTTCCAGTGACACCACCCCATTCATATCTCCCATTATTATGATTTTCTGATCCATGTGTTCAAATAATCTTTCTTCCAAAACTTTGTAAAAGTCAGTCTTATTTCCATTAGGTGCATAGATCCCGACAATTATTAGATTTTCGCCCTGCCATTTGATCTGAACTGCTATGATTCTTCCTTCTTCGTCTTTGAAAATTTGTTTAGCTTCAATTTTGTTTTTAATATATAACACAACTCCCCTTTTTTTCTCCTTGTCCGAAGATACAAATTCATTCCCTAATCTTTTGTTAATCAGAATTTTTCTATGCCTCTTTGCCACATGTGTTTCTTGTAGACAGATGATATCCAAATTTTTCTTTCTTAAAAATTGTTCAATTTTATTCCGTTTTTTCCGATCATTCATCCCATTTATATTCCAACTCCATAGTTTTAAGGCCATGTTGAGGTCGAATTAAATAAATTTAATTTAAATTTAGTTATAACCTGTCTTCTTTTCCCCCTTCTTCTTCTTCTTCTCCTTCTTCTTCTTCTGATCTCTTTCCTTGATCTTCTTCCTCTTCTGCCGATTCTGACTCATCTTTAGAACCTGCTCCTCCTCCTGCTCCTTTGTCTTCTTCTTCTTCCACTTGCAGTTCCTTATATCTTCTCGTGAATTTCCCTATTTCTTCTGGGCTTGTCAATCTGCGCTTCTTAGTTTTGTAGAAAAATGAAATTCCTTCTGGGAATTCCCATCTGAAATCGATCTTATTTCTCTGTACTAGTGGCTTGTAGGGATCTCTTCGTTTCAACAGCCTTATTGGTATGTCTTTAAAAATGATTATGTAACTTCCGTCAATGTATAATCTCTTCTCTCTGTTCTTTTGTAGTATCAAATTTCTCATCTCTCGATCTTTGAACGTGATTAAACAATCCCCTGGAAATTTCTTTGCCTTTGTTGTTCTACCCCTCATCCTGAATGCGTTTTGTACTGTTTTTCCCACTTCCTCTACTGACATCTCCAACCATTGGGCAATTTCTGTTATCAATCTCTCTTTGATATTTTCATTCTGTGTTTCTGGTACTGATCTCAGCCTCAGATTGACTTCCCGCTGTCTCAATTCATTCATAGCAATTGCATCTTTAATTTCTTCCTGGGATTTATTTATTTCCATCATCTCTACTTTCAACTTTTCTTCCTCCCGCTTCACATCCCTCATCTCCGCTTTTGTCCTTTTCAGCCCCTCTTCTACTGATTGCGTTCTTTTAGACACCTCTTTTATTTGTCCTTTCAATTCATTAACTGTCTCATCAATTTTTTTGTCCATTTTCCCAACTTTATTATCTACTTGTTCCATTTTGTTGTCCACTTGTTCCAATTTTGATTCCAAATTCTTTTGGCTTTGTTTAATATCTGCAAACATTTTCAATATTTCTGTTCTGAAATCCGATTCCTGCTTAGATGCTCTCCTGTCTGCTGGTACCCCCCCTTCCGCCCCTTTCTTTTGTGACATTTCCCCAATTCTTTACTACTAGTTACAATTCAAAAAAATAACAAATTTGTATACTCAGGGTAATAATAAAAGTATCAATTCCAAGTCTTTTGGCAATAGAATAACTTTGAAAACCAATAGGAAACCAAAACAAGTACCAAAACAAGTATTTAGTCTCTCAGTATTTTGGAATATCTGTCTGCCAGCAATGAGAAACAAGCGATATTGATGTTTGTGGATGCGGAAAAAGCTTTTGATAACATTGTATGGGACTTTATGCTGAAGAATCTAGAATATATGGAAGTGGGGAAAGATTTTTTTAATGGAATCAAGGCAATATATACAGAACAGAAAGCCAAATTGATAGTTAACAATGTGGTTACAGAAGATATAAAAATATCTAAAGGAACAAGGCAGGGCTGTCCGCTCTCGCCATTGTTATTTATAATGGTCCTGGAGGTTTTGTTAAATACGATTAGACAAAATAATTTAATTAAAGGGGTATCAGTAGGTCGGAATGAATATAAAGTAAAAGCCTTTGCCGATGATCTGGTCATAACGATGGAAGAACCAGGGGAGAGTGTTAAAAAAGTATTGGAGGAGATTGAACAATTTGGGAAAGTGGCCGGTTTCAGATTGAATAAGAAAAAAACTAAAATAATGGTGAAAAACATGGAGTATAAAAAGATAGAAACATTGCAACAACAGACAGAGATAGAGGTGGTAAAGAAAGTAAAATATTTAGGAATTTGGTTGACTACTAAAAATATTGACCTGTTCCAGAATAACTATGTTCAGATATGGAAAGGAATTAAGAAAGACCTGGAGGTGTGGGGTAGAATGAAACTGTCCTTTTGGGGCAGAATATCTACGATAAAGATGAATGTGCTCCCAAAGATGTTATTCTTATTCCAGACTATCCCTGTTATTAAGGGGGTAGGGATTTTTAAAGATTGGCAAAGAATGATTTCAAGGTATATCTGGCAGGGCAAGAAGCCAAGAATAAAATATAAATTATTGACAGATGCGAAGGAAAGGGGAGGCTTCGTCCTGCCAGATATGAAATTATATTATGAAGCTGCATGTCTTTGCTGGCTAAAAGAGTGGATTAAATTAGAAAACACGGAATTATTGGATTTAGAAGGTTTTGATAACAGATTTGGGTGGCACGCTTACTTATGGGCGGACAAGAAGAAAGTCCATAAAGGATTTGGGAACCACATTTTCAGGAGTTCTTTAATAGAAGTATGGGACAGGTACAAAAACCTCCTGGAACCAAGAGTCCCTCACTGGTTATCTCCGTTAGAGGTTATGAGTGTGAAGAAAATTAATATGCGAGGGAAATGGGCCACATATGGAGAATTATTAACTAAAGAAGGAGGAAAATGGAAATTAAAACCATACGAAGAGGTTAAAGATTATGTGTATGATTGGTTGCATCACTTTCAGGTAAATGAAATGTTTAAAAAAGATATAAAGGAAAGTGGATATGCAGAAAAAGACTCAAAGTTCCAAACGGAGATAATAGACAATGATTACAAAATTCTGTCAAAAATGTACAAGATATTGTTAGAGTGGAATACGAAAGATGAAGAGGTTAAATCGGTAATGATACAGTGGGCCAAAGATTTTGGATATAATATTCAATTTGAAGAATGGGAAAAATTATGGAAGGAAAGTTTAAAGTTTACTGCATGTATGGGGTTGAAGGAGAATGTAATGAAAATGTTTTATAGATGGTATATCACCCCGGTAAAATTGGCAAAAATGTACAAAACATGTAACAAATGTTGGAAATGCAAAGAAAAAGAGGGAACATTCTACCATATGTGGTGGGAATGTAAGAAAGTAAAAAGCTTCTGGGAAGCAATATATAATGAACTGAAAAAGATGTTAAAATACACTTTTGTTAAGAAACCAGAAGCTTTCCTTTTAGGGATTACAGGAAAAGATATAAGAAGAAAAGACTATAAACTTTTCCAGTATGCAGTTACGGCAGCAAGGATTCTTTTGGCCCAGAAATGGAAACAAGAGGAAATACCGACGATTCAAGAATGGAGAATGAAATTGACTGACTATGCGGAACTGGACAAATTGACTGGGAAAATAAGATATGTTCGAAACCAAAAGTTCATCGAAGATTGGGGAAAATTTGTTGATTATCTGAAAAATGTATGTGAGGTGCAAACAACGCTAGTGGGGTTTCAAGAAGCACTGTAAAAATTTTTTAAAGGTATTGCTGAAAGTAAATAGAAAAAGGAGGGAAGACAAATGGCAATGCAATTAAAGAAATGCGTATTAAAGGGTAAAAATGGATGATTTTCAGGGAAATTGAAGGAAGTCTAAAATTTGAATTTTGTTAAAATCTGGTAAAATTTGGATAAATTGTATGAATGTATGGAAAACTAATAAAAAAATTATAAAAAAAAGAACTTTTGATATGTAACTTCACGTTTTTTCTTAAAATTGTGTTTGTTTTTAGAAATGAGAGTGTTTGCGCAGAAACCTTGCAGTTCAAATGAAAAGAGTTGGGCTTGGAAGACCGCCTTTGCCAACCTGAGCGCTTCAGATGTTTTGGACATTCACAGACCCTCCAACATTCCTCAGATGAAAATAGGGACTTTTCTCACTCCCCCAAATGACCCCCCCGGCCCCTCATTTTTGTCCCCCACCCCCCACAGAGCATTTCCTATCAGAAGTGTCACCACAACTTCACCAATGGGACGCAGCACGCATGTCCTCCACCCAGGGGTGCCAGCTTGAAGAAAATATGGGGGGGCAGGTAAGTCCTGCCCCATATAATCAATTACATGACACAGCACACAAACACCATTTGAATGGCAATGCCCATCAACTTTGTGGGGGGCTGATTCCCTTAAATATTTTATTGGGGGAGCCGAAGGGACCCAGTGGTGTAGTGGGAGGTGCAGGGGGCATGGCCCTGGGCGCAACCAGTTGCCCCCACACAGGCGCTGGCTTCTACAGGGATCCCTGCCCCACCCCAGCGAAGGCAGGAGAGCAGCCCAGGCCCACCGTGAGTGGGCATGGAGAGAAGGAGGCGGGCAAGGGGCAACCACAGCATGGCTTGGCCTGGCGCTCCTCTCTGTGGGCATCGGATGGATTTGTCTGCCAAGAGTCACGCTGGCCAGCTGGGCTCCCCACTGCATGGTCAAGCAGGCTGCACAGTGTGGCCCCCCTTGACTCTGGTGGGGGGAGCACTCCAGTGGCGGCTTACCCGCCCTGGGTGCTGGCCACCCACACTATGCCGCTAAAGGAACCTTGGCCCTTAGGGGTTGCCTCCTATGCCTTCACCATGCTGAGAAAACCTCTCAATCCCTATTTTATTTTATTCTTTGGTAGATTTACAAAACTAAAAGCACACACCAATAAATAAATTTTAGAAAGGGACAAGATGCACAAAGTGGACACACAAAGCATTCTTTTACAAAATGTCCTCTGCCTGCACCTCAGAGCCAGCCCATTATCTGAGGCGGCAGCAGCAGCCTCTCCTCCTCTCCAGCAGCTGCTAGGAGCTGCCCAAGGGAGGAGGCCAGCGGTGGCAGTCCTGGAGAGGCCGTGGAGAGGCCCCGGGGTGCTCCCTCGCAGCCGCTGCCCAGGACAAGCACCAACTCATCTTCCTCCCTGAGCTCGGTGGCAGCGGGACTGACAGGGAAAATAGGGACATCCCAGGATCAAATCAAAAGGTAGGATGGCTTTCGCAATTCTGAGAGTCTCCCTGGAAGAAAAGGACACTTGGAGGGTATGCAGTCGTGCTGGCTGGGGCTGCTGGGAGTTGTAAGCCAAAACATCTGGAGGGCACCTGGTTGGCAAAGGCTGGGTTAAAGCCTCTGACTAAAAGACAAGAGAGCAGCTGTTTCCCCCACCCCACATGCCTTCACCACACTCCCTGGAGTTAACCTCCCATGTTCCCTTATATGCTTACAGCCCACTGACTTGTTTTATGGCCTTCAGAATACCAAAGTGGAAAATAACACCCCAAGTGAGCTGACTCAACAGGTGTTGGGGGGTGACCGTGGAGCAAATGTCTCTCCCCCTGCCTTCCACAGAATCCAGAACTTCACTTCCGCTTCGCTTGGGCTTGGTGGCCTTTCAGCTGCTCTCGTCCCCGTCCTGACCTTTGATGCCACTGGGCTTTGCCGCAGATACTGGCTCCTCTCCCAAAGGGGCAGGTGCGGCAGAATCCTCTGAATGCAACCTATTGTGAAGGCCTCTGGCCCGACAGCAAGCTCTGGCAGGATGCACAAATGGAATGAGCCGCAAGTTATGCAGGCGGGTTCCACAAGGCAGGCTAACGTCAGCTGGGAGAAGAGCTTCGGACAGATGGAAGCTCACCATGGCGGTTCAGTATTGTTATTTCCTAGTGAATTCTCTTCAGCTCTCGGGCAGGGGTAGAAACTGACTTGGAATTACTAGGCTGCAAATCCCGTGCCCATTTACCAGGAAGTAAGCTACATAGTAAGCTGCACTGAAATCAATCTGTCCATAATTTATTTACTTAAGACATTAATATATTAAGTCATTCACATTTCTAAACAGTGTACAAAAATACAGACCACAGAAAACGAAACAATAAAATAAAAGGTTAGTCATAAAACTAAACACCATCTTAAAATGCCCGCTGGAACAAGAAAGGCTCAGTCTTGCACCCAATGTTCAGCAAGAGGGGGGTCTGTCTGATCTCAGTTGGGAGAGACCTCCACGGAATGCACAAATTCTAGGAGTTGTGAGCCGCACTCTTCACTTTGAGGGACCACCAAAAGAGACTCTTCACAATATCTCAGTGATCGGGATAAGAAATAAGGTGGTCCTCAAGATATCCTGGACCCAAATTGCGGAGGGTCTTGTAAATTAACACAAGAACCTTGAACCTGGCCCTGTAGCAATGGGACCTGCTTCAGAGCAGAAATGCTTAGGACTGCTCTGTTAGGACTTTGCACCTGTAGAGTCTCATGCTGTTGAGAATCTTTGCCTTGCTGAAATTTCTAGTTTTGGTGCTCATTTCAAACTCAGCATTTTACTTCATGTTTTTTGAATGTAAAAATTAGCCTCACATTAAAGTGCTTTATACTTGTTGGCATTGTTCTGGCAAGCATGAAATATGAAATGTCATAAGCTGTCAGCGGCCAAGTATGGAATACTAAGACATGACATCTATCAGTTTATACCTGGCATGGTGTATTGGTCAGAGTGTCCAACAGAGGCCAGGCAAACCCAGGTTCAAAACAGCACTCAGTCAGGATGTGCCCATCATATCTCTCAGCCAAGGGTGGTTCTGAGCATGTATGCTACCGAGAGCCAGTGGCAACGGGGGGCGGAGAGCAGGCAGGGGTGGGGCTGGTGCATGTCCTGGGGGCGTGGCACGCCACCTGTGGGGGTGTGGCGCCCAGCACACATGGAGGGGCAGCCACGATGGCACCCCACCGGGATTGCACTGCCGGGGGCGGTGCGCTCCCCCCGCACTCCTCTTCCTCTGCCACTGCCAAGAGCTCCTGGGAAGAAGAATAAGATGCAAGCATAATTTTAAAAAGACCAAACTTGGATGGTCTCATGCCTATCAGATTGGAAGCAAATGGGGCCATGTGCTTAAAATACACCATAAAACAAAGGCTGACACTGTGAGGGCCATTGCATACTTGCACTATGGCTCTGGGAGTGACTGTGCTGGGGGGATGGAGATGGAGGCGGGAGGGCAGGGAGACAACTAGAGAGTGGAGCTGAAAGGCACCACTTCCCCTTTTCTAAAAAAGATGCGTTAGGAAGTTGGCAGATTAACACAATGCTATATGCAATCTGTATACAACTACTCCACTTGGGTCAGGAACAGATTGTGATGGATACAGCAATGGGATTAGGTCCTTTCACTTGTCTCTGACCACACCCTCCCCTCCCTCATATTCTACTTATCATGTTGGGAGGAGACATGACTGCATCCACTGCATATCTGCACACATACATTAATTGATTTAAATATATGCAGGTAGAAAATTTCTATTTATTAGCCATGAGACTAGGCATTAAAGAGCCCAGAATCAGTTGGGAGATCAACACCTGTACCCCAGACCACCTACCAACTTGAATACCACTTCAGCTAAAATGAAAAACAAGGCAGTCCACCTTCAAACCAGTGCAAATGAGAACTTTATTTTTTGTTAAGTTGCTCAATGTACTCATGGAAATCAGGACAAATGCTTGTCGCCTAACTGCTGCCAAAACAAAACAAAGGCTCAGTAAAGACAGAATATAATCTAACATCCACATCATCTCTGTGCAAGGAAATGAGAGGAACACTGAATAAGACGGCCATGGGAGAAGTCTTTGTTAATGTTGGTGGCATTTGTATCTTATTTGTAATGCAAATGGACAATCTTGAAAATATGTGACTTCCTTTCCCTCTAGTGGCTGATCTAGGTAGTTGTATAATTATTGTTATTTGCAAAATAGTGTCATGAACAGTATAGGTGGCGACCATTTTGTGTGGGGGGTTTGTTCCTGGCCCCCACGTGCGTTGGTGGAGCATGCATAAGCCCAGCCTCTTATGCCCCACCCCTGTTCTGCCCTCTTTTGGTTCCAAAAGGACCCACGGGTTGGCTGTCACGCATCAATTGAACGCACACAAAATATTCACTCCCTGTACTCAGTGTTTTATTCCATTTCCCAAGAAACTCAAGACAGCATACAAAGTTTTCCCCTGCCCATTTTATCCTCCCAACAACTCTTTGAGAAAGGCTAGGCTTAGAGAGATTGTCTTCCCGGCCCAAGGTCACTCAGGACTGGTTAAGTCTTTGCTGAGTGGGGAATTGGAATCCAGCTCTTGCTTACCCTTGGCTCATACTCTTACAAAGCATTTGCCAACCGGATGCCCTCCGTGCTGGCAGGCTGGGGTTGAGGGACTGCCAGTCTGCAGACTGAAATGCTTGAGGGGTGTCAGGGAACTGACATCGGAGCCAGAAGTGGAGGCAAGGCTCCGAAGTGATGCCGGAGAAGGGCCCAGCAGGGAGAGAGGGGACTCATCAGCTGGGGAAGGAAATCAGCGTAACACCAGGGATAAAGGGGGGCCAATGGGGGAATCGGAGAGGAGGCTCCAGGACTCTTCGCCGGAGACCAGCCGGGAGAGCACAGGTCCTCCGCTACCCACACCCACCCTGCGCGGAAGACTTCCGCGCAGGGAAAGTAGGCGTAGACTTGGCGTCAAAGAACTTCTTTGCTGGAAGAAGTTCAAGAAACGCCCACTGACGGATTCTGCTAGCGACTGAAACAGCCACGAAGTGAAGGGCTGTCCAGCCAGGAAAAGGTTTAACCAGGCAACCTCGCCAGGAGTGGCGGCAACTTACACACGAGCAACCCCATATAACCATTACAGCAATCCGTCAGTCCCTGACGTTGCTTGTGCACAGTGACAGGCAGGCAGCACCATGAGCCAAACCGGAGGAGCCAGTGCCACGGAGCAAGCAGCTGGAGTGCAAAATCTGGTGGAGAGGAACTGAGATTTGGAACAGCATGTGGCTCTGCTGACGGCGCGGCTAGACGAAAGGCGGACTCAGGATGCACAGGTCAGACCCACCCCCGTCGCAAGGAAGGTACCGGGACTGGTACACAAGTTTGGGGGGAAGCCCCAGGACTATAACGCGTTCTGAACGGAAATAGAGTACGCTTTGGAACTGCAGCATAATGACTTTGCTGATGATGGGGAAAGGGTGGCCTATATTGTCGGGCATCTACAGGATGGGGCCCGGGAATGGATCAGGCCCCTAATGGCGATGCAAAATGCTGCCTTGAAGGACCTTAGGAAATTTTTTGGAGCGATGGATGCAATGTATTCCAGTGAAGTGGAGCAAAATGTGACTTGACGGGAATTGATGGGGTGCAAGCAGGGGAGCCAATCAGTTAGAGACTACTGGTCGCGTTTTGCGATGCTGATCCACCAGCTCAGGTGGGATCTGGACTCGGAACCCATTCAAATGTTGTTTGAGGAGGGGTTATCCCCAACGGTGAAGGACGAGCTTTCCCGCGCGCCCCGCCCGCAGTCGATGGATCAGCTGACCAAGGCTGTGCTTGCGATTGGAGTGAGGCAGGAAGCGCAGGCTCAGGAGAAGCGCGAAGGGAGAGGGGAACGTTGCCATGACTACCGCATTCCTGAAATACCGATGCAGCCTTCCCAGCCGGCTGAGCCAATGGAAATAGATGGCGCGCGCGCGCGCGTGAGGTTTCAAACTCCAGTGAAGGTCGCAAGAAGGAGGGAAAGGATTTGAAAACCACCAAGAAGTGTTTTCTCTGCCAACGGACAGGACATTTTGCCAGGGTCTGCCCTCAAAGAAAGGCATGGCAAGGGATGGTGGGAGCCGCTGGCTGTGAGGAGGGGGAAAAGGAGCAGGCGCAGGGAAACGCCAACGCTTGGCTGCCAATCAGCGGGCACAGCAGCCAGGCCAGCAACCAATAGAAGTGCCCCAACCAGATCCCCCCAAGGCAGCTATAGCCATAGAAGTGGTGCTAGAACTCCAAAATGGGCACCCAGTTAAGGTGAAGGGGCTGCTGGATCCAGGCAGTTCCTGCAATTTCTTCAGCAAAGACTTCGCTCTGGAACACCAACTCCACCTGCTGCCCCTGGATTTTCCCTTGCAAGTGACCACCATTGATGGCAGAGAACTTCTGGGAGGGGAAGTGACGCACCAGACCCCACCAATGAGAATGAGGGTTTCCAGGCACACGGAGACCATTGCCTTTCACGTAGCCACACTGGCAGGACCCCCAATAATATTAGGGATGAGCTGGCTGGCACTACATGATCCAGTAGTGGCATGGCATCAGCGGACGGTCACCTTTGGGTCAGCTCGCTGCTTGGAACACTGTCTAGGGGGGGAAACCCAAGGATGACCGTGGCCAGGGTGGCTGGGATGGTTGTGGAGCCAAAAGGGGAGGTACCACCACAATATGCTGACCTGCAGGAGGTCTTCAGCGAGAAGGAGGCGGATAGATTACCCCCCATAGGTCCTTTGACTGCCAAATCAACTTACTCCCAGGGGCTCAGCTGCCAGTGGGTAAACTGTATGCCATGTCGGACCGGGAAATGCAGGAGTTGCGGGAATTTATTGACAAGAACCTGAAAAGAGGTTTCATAAGAGAATCAAAGGCGGTGGGGGGCAGTCCGGTGTTCTTTGTGGACAAAAAAGATACTAATCAGCCCAGGCTCGTTGTGGACTACCGGGCCATCAATCTGGTGTCAGAACCCGTGACCTTCCCAATGCCCAGGATTGACGACATTTTAACACGGGTAAGGCAGAGGAAAATTTTTACCAAGCTGGACCTCAGGGGAGCGTACAATTTGATTAGGATGAGGGAGGGGGACGAATGGAAAACCACCATGTTCACCCCCCTGGGGGCCTTTGAGTACTTAGTTATGCCATTTGGATTACAGTTGGGCTCCGCCTGTTTTCAAGCTTTCATGCACCACGTGTTGGGGTCCCTGCTGTACAAAAACTGCGTAGCCTTGTTGGACGACGTCTTAATCTATTCGGACAACGAGAAGCAACATGTCAGAGACATCAGGGAAGTGCTAAAGAGACTGCAGAAGCACCAGTTGTGGGTCAAGCTGGAAAAATGCCAATTTCACGCCAGAGAAGTCGAGTTTCTGGGGTACAAGTTGTCAGACAAGGGCCTAGCTATGGACCCCAGCAAGGTGCAAGCGGTGCTGGAATGGAAGACCCCCAAAACCCGGAAGGACGTGCAGAGGTTCCTAGGGTTCAGCAACTTCTACCGGAAGTTCATCAAGAACTTCGCCCACTTGACAGCGCCCATCACAGATTGTCTCAGTAGCAAAAAGAAGTTCGTCTGGACAGAAAGTGCCCAGCAATCCTTTGAAAGACTGAAGAAGGCGTTTGCTTCAGAAGAGCAGCTCCTGCATGTGGATCTGCAGAAGCCAATGAGGCTGGAGACCGACGCGTCAGACCGGGCCATCGGAGCGGTACTGTTGCAGCCGGGGGACCAGCAGAGCTGGAGGCCGTGCGCCTTTTTCTCGAGGAAGCTGAGCAAGTCGGAGCAAAACTACACGGCGCATGACCGCGAACTGCTTGCAATTTATGCAGCATTTCGACGATGGAGACATCTGCTAATAGGGGCGCAGCACAAGATCCAGGTGTGTACGGATCACAAGAACTTGGAATACTGGAGGACTGCGCGAGTACTCAACCAGAGACAGGTTCGATGGGCACAGGAGTTCTCCAAGTTTTTCTTCGAGATCCGGTACGTGCCGGGAGAGGAAAATGTAAGAGCAGATGCTCTCTCCCGGAAGCCAGAGTACATGGAAGGAGAGGGACCGCCAGAAGTCAGACACGTGTTCCCCGAAAACCGATGGGTGTGTGGGGGAGTGTTGGTTGGGAAACGAGAACTAGCCGGGCTTACTAGAAACGACGAATTCGCTCAAACAAAAATCAGGGAACTCAGGGATGGAAGAGAAAACCATGGAGAGTTTGAGGAAAAGGAAGAGGTACTGTACTACAAGGGAGCGCTGTATGTACCGGGGGAGACCTTGAGGGGAAGGGTACTCAAACAACTCCACGACAACCCAACAGCGGGGCATTTTGGTCAACACAAAACCATGCTGCTCGTCACCAGGCAGTTCTGGTGGCCAAGGGTGAGGGAAGATGTACGGGAATATGTACGGGGGTGTGACCGCTGCCAGAGGGCAAAGGGGGAGAGGGCTGCACCCGCAGGGTTACTGGAACCCTTACCCACGCCGGGAAGACCCTGGGAGGTGGTATCCATAGATTTTATGACAGATTTGCCCAAGTCAAGGGGGAAGACAGCAGTCATGGTAGTAGTCGACCTGCTAACAAAAATGTGCCATTTCATCGCTTGCTCGCATGCGGTAACGGCAAAGGAAACAGCCAGGTTGTTTGTGGATCACATCTTCAGGCTGCATGGGCTCCCTCGAGGGTCATCCCGGATCGCAGGAAACAATTTACTTCCCGGTTCTGGAGGAAGCTCATGAGCTTGTTGCGGGTCAAGGTAGGCTTCTCGGCGGCGAGACACCCGGAAACCAATGGGCAAGTAGAAAGAGCGAACAGTATACTCCAGCAATACCTACGCTGCTACGTCAGCGAGAGACAGAACGATTGGGTAGAGAAACTAGCGCTGGCCGAATTTGCGTACAATAACGCTGAACATGTGTCCACGGGAATGAGCCCGTTCATGGCCAATTATGGGTGTCACCCCAGGGCCTTCCCGGGGAGGGGGGAGGAAGGGTGGAGCGTACCTGCGGCAGAGCAGTTTGTGGAAGAAATGGAGGCCTTGCACCAGCAACTTAAGATGAACTTGGAACGGACCAAGGAAATTTACAAGAGGCAGGCAGACAAGCACCGTCGGGAAGGGGAGACCATACGGGTGGGAGACCGGGTGTGGTTGTCAACCCAAAGGTTACCTTTTAAGGGAGGGTGCAAGAAGTTGCGGCCAAGGCGGCTGGGACCTTTTGAGGTAACACAGCAGGTGAACCCCATGGCATTCAAGCTCAAGTTGCCGGACAGCATGAAAATACACCCGGTGTTCCATAGGTCCCTACTCTCACCGTACAGGGAGGGGTGGGAATTCCCGGGGCGAGAGGGAGAAGTCACCACACACCCACAGGTAGAGGAGAGGGAACACCACAACCAAGCCACGGAAATACTCGATTCAAGATGGAGAGGGCGCCAGGTGGAGTACTTGGTAGCTTGGGAGGGAGAACCCAAGTCAGAAAACACGTGGGTTCCCGCGGAGGCTATCAATGATGGGTATCTTATGGAGGAGTTCCACAGCCTGTTCCCAGATAAACCTAAACCACTAGCGAGATTCTGGGAGGAGCAATTTGGAACCACAGACGATGAAGAGGATTTTGTGGGTTTTCCTGCCTCCGAAGAGGAGGGAGGAGAGGCGTCAGAGGAAGAGGAATCGGATTGGGAGGGCCTCCCCGCGGGAAGAGATCGGAGCGGGTGGGAAGCGGAGTTTGAATCCTCAGAGGATGGCGACAGCTCCTTCCGGGGATTCCCCACATCGTCGGCCGAGGAAAGGGACGAAGTTGGGTCAAAAGGTCGGGCCGGGGGTGGAGGGGGTCCTGGGGGGGAGGTGGATGTCAGGGAACTGACATCGGAGCCAGAAGTGGAGGCAAGGCTCCGAAGCGATGCCGGAGAAGGGCAAATGAGAACTTTATTTTTTGTTAAGTTGCTCAATGTACTCATGGAAATCAGGACAAATGCTTGTCGCCTAACTGCTGCCTAAACAAAACAAAGGCTCAGTAAAGACAGAATATAATCTAACATCCACATCATCTCTGTGCAAGGAAATGAGAGGAACACTGAATAAGACGGCCATGGGAGAAGTCTTTGTTAATGTTGGTGGCATTTGTATCTTATTTGTAATGCAAATGGACAATCTTGAAAATATGTGACTTCCTTTCCCTCTAGTGGCTGATCTAGGTAGTTGTATAATTATTGTTATTTGCAAAATAGTGTCATGAACAGTATAGGTGGCGACCATTTTGTGTGGGGGGTTTGTTCCTGGCCCCCACGTGCGTTGGTGGAGCATGCATAAGCCCAGCCTCTTATGCCCCACCCCTGTTCTGCCCTCTTTTGGTTCCAAAAGGACCCACGGGTTGGCTGTCACGCATCAATTGAACGCACACAAAATATTCACTCCCTGTACTCAGTGTTTTATTCCATTTCCCAAGAAACTCAAGACAGCATACAAAGTTTTCCCCTGCCCATTTTATCCTCCCAACAACTCTTTGAGAAAGGCTAGGCTTAGAGAGATTGTCTTCCCGGCCCAAGGTCACTCAGGACTGGTTAAGTCTTTGCTGAGTGGGGAATTGGAATCCAGCTCTTGCTTACCCTTGGCTCATACTCTTACAAAGCATTTGCCAACCGGATGCCCTCCGTGCTGGCAGGCTGGGGTTGAGGGACTGCCAGTCTGCAGACTGAAATGCTTGAGGGGTGTCAGGGAACTGACATCGGAGCCAGAAGTGGAGGCAAGGCTCCGAAGCGATGCCGGAGAAGGGCCCAGCAGGGAGAGAGGGGACTCATCAGCTGGGGAAGGAAATCAGCGTAACACCAGGGATAAAGGGGGGAGGATGGGGGAATTGGAGAGGGGGCTCCAGGACTCTTCGCCGGAGACCAGCCGGGAGAGCACAGGTCCTCCGCTACCCACACCCACCCTGCGCAGAAGACTTCCGTGCAGGGAAAGTAGGCGTAGACTTGGCATCAAAGAACTTCTTTGCTGGAAGAAGTTCAAGAAACGCCCACTGACGGATTCTGCTAGCGACTGAAACAGCCACGGTGAAGGGCTGTCCAGCCAGGAAAAGGTTTAACCAGGCAACCTCGCCAGGAGTGGCGGCAACTTACGCACGAGCAACCCCATATAACCATTACAAGGGGACATATATAGGGTAAGGCCATTGTGCAAGGAAACTGGTCGCAAGCTCATCTGCAAGTCACCAGCTGTTCCTTTTAGCTAAAGATGTTGGGAGTTGACTGATCCTGGGACTTTCTGCAAGCAAAGCATTTGTTCTGTTACTTCCTCCCCATACCATGCATATCAGTGTTTAAAATAAATTAAAAAATTAAAAAATTGTCCAGTAGCACCTTTAAAAAGGAATTAGCTCAAATTCAACATGGCCAAAAAAGGAACTCATCCCAGTTCATATCTGTTCCTTTAATGAGCTGGTTCAGTGCACATTCAGCTCACAGTTAAGTTCAAGGTCATTCAAATGATGCTTGGCAATAGAAAATAGAAAATAGCATTCAGAATGTTACAAGCTGGCTACTGAGTGGAATGTGAATTGTTTAGTTTATTCCTCCCCCCCCCCAAAAAAAATATATCATGATCTTTAAGTTTAAAGGCCCAAAGAGTTTAAAGAGGGAGGGAAACCCCACGTGAGATAATTGAAGATCAATTAGAAATAATTTAAAGTTCTACCCCCAAAATGAACTTAATTCATGTTCAGTTCAACGAGCAACTATGGAAACTACTATCAGGTGTAGTTAAGTATTTTTGAACTTATCCAGTCAACTTTGCTAAACTGAACTAGTTCATTCCACGTGCTGTATGAGGTAGATCCATGCACAGGGGCCCAACAATAAAATTTTACTTTTTGATTACCAAGATAGGTAAGATGTCTGGAGGCAAATCAGGGCTGACCAAGTGTTGGGGATTTTCAACGGCATTCATCTCAGTGAAGACTATGCAGGAAAACTTCCTGCTCACAACTGAGTCCAGTGGGACAGATCCCAAAAGCTAACACCTTTAGGATATATATATATAAAATAAAAATAAAAATAATTGTCCAGTAGCACCATAGAGACCAACTAAGTTTGTTCTTGGAATGAGCATCTGTGTTCTCATACCAAGAACAAACTTAGTTGGTTTCTAAGGTGCTACTGGACAATTTTCTAAAAAATTTTTTAATATATTTCTACTGCATCAGACCAACACAGCTATCTACCTGAATCTAGAACCTTTATTTATTTAATGGCAATTATTTATCCATTTTTAAATATCTATATCTCATCTATCCACTTAAAGAAAAGTATTCAATGTGACTTATGACATACCATTTGATAGCACAACCATGATTAATAAAAATTATCAATATACGCAATCTCACTTTAAATTTCTGAAGTGTTGATTTGCCCTCTAGTGGACAGATGTACAATAGCACCTTATTTGAAAGGAGGAGGGAATTATTAGGAAAATTTGTGACAGCTCAGAAGAAGGTACAGAATGACTTTTATAGAATTTAAACTATATTAAAATTAACATAGAGGGATGCAGGTTGCACTGTGGTCTAAACCACAGAGCCTAGGGCTTGCTGATCAGAAGGTCGGTGGTTCGAATCCCCGCAACGGGGTGAGCTCCCTTTGCTGGCTCCCTGTTCCTGCCAACCTAGCAGTTCGAAAGCACATCAAAGTGCAAGTAGATAAATAGGTATCGCTCCAGCAGGAAGGTAAACGGCATTTCCATGCGCTGCTCTGGTTTGCCAGAAGTGGCTTAGTCTTTGAGAATTCCTGGAGAACTGGCGAAGTCCCGGCAGACTGGAGGAGGGCAAATGTTGTCCCTATTTTCAAAAAGGGGAAAAGAGAGGACCCAAATAATTACCGCCCAGTCAGTCTGACATCAATACCAGGGAAGATTCTGGAGCAGATCATTCAGCAAACAGTCTGTGAGCACCTAGAAAGGAATGCTGTGATCACCAATAGTCAGCATGGATTTCTGAAAAATAAGTCATGTCAGACGAACCTGATCTCGTTTTTTGACAGAATTACAAGCCTGGTAGATGAAGGGAACGCAGTGGATGTAGCCTACCTTGATTTCAGCAAGGCATTTGACAAGGTGCCCCATGATATTCTTGTAAAGAAGCTGGTAAAATGCGGTCTTGACTATGCTACCACTCAGTGGATTTGTAACTGGCTGACTGACCGAACCCAAAGGGTGCTCATCAATGGTTCCTCTTCATCCTGGAGAAGAGTGACTAGTGGGGTGCCACAGGGTTCTGTCTTGGGCCCGGTCTTATTCAACATCTTTATCAACGACTTGGATGATGGACTCAAGGGCATCCTGATCAAATTTGCAGATGACACCAAACTGGGAGGGGTGGCTAACACCCCAGAGGACAGGATCACACTTCAAAACGACCTTGACAGATTAGAGAACTGGGCCAAAACAAACAAGATGAATTTTAACAGGGAGAAATGTAAAGTATTGCACTTGGGCAAAAAAAAATGAGAGGCACAAATACAAGATGGGTGACACCTGGCTTGAGAGCAGTACATGTGAAAAGGATCTAGGAGTCTTGGTTGACCACAAACTTGACATGAGCCAACAGTGTGACGCGGCAGCTAAAAAAGCCAATGCAATTCTGGGCTGCATCAATAGGAGTATAGCATCTAGATCAAGGGAAGTAATAGTGCCACTGTATTCTGCTCTGGTCAGACCTCACCTGGAGTACTGTGTCCAGTTCTGGGCACCACAGTTCAAGAAGGACACTGACAAACTGGAACGTGTCCAGAGGAGGGCAACCAAAATGGTCAAAGGCCTGGAAACGATGCCTTATGAGGAACGGCTAAGGGAGCTGGGCATGTTTAGCCTGGAGAAGAGGGGGTTAAGGGGTGATATGATAGCCATGTTCAAATATATAAAAGGATGTCACATTGAGGAGGGAGAAAGGTTGTTTTCTGCTGCTCCAGAGAAGCGGACACGGAGCAATGGATCCAAACTACAAGAAAGAAGATTCCACCTAAACATTAGGAAGAACGTCCTGACAGTAAGAGCTGTTCAACAGTGGAATTTGCTGCCAAGGAGTGTGGTGGAGTCTCCTTCTTTGGAGGTCTTTAAGCAGAGGCTTGACAACCATATGTCAGGAGTGCTCTGATGGTGTTTCCTGCTTGGCAGGGGGTTTGACTCGATGGCCCTTGTGGTCTCTTCCAACTCTATGATTCTATGATTCTATGCTGGCCACATGACCCTGAAGCTGTCTGCGGACAAACGCCGGCTCCCTCGGCCAAGAAAGTGAGATGAGAGCCGCAACCCCAGAGTCGTCTGCGACTGGACTTAACTGTCAGGGATCCCTTTACCTTAAAATTAACATAATAGCATTCAACAGAGAGAAATTTAAATTTATACATTTAGGCAAAAATCAGGTGCAAAGTTATAGGATGGTGGAGACTTGGCTTAGCAGCAGAACATGTGAAAAAGATCTCAGAATTATAGGAAATCTCAAGCTGAATATGGGTCAGCCATGAGATGCAAATGCAAAACAAGCCTAATGTGCTTTTGTCTGCATTCAGAGAACCATAATTTTGAAGTCGTGGAAAATAATTCCACTTTATTCTGTCTGTTTATACTTCAGACAGGGACCTGCTTTAGGCACCATATTTTAAAAAGAATATAAAGGAACAGATTCAAAGAGGGGCAATGAAAATGATCAGATATGCGGAAAACATGTTCTATGATAAATGGATGGGGGAGCTAGGTATATTTAGCGTGGCATAAAGAATAATCAGAAGGTGGTGCTCTTCAGAATTGTCATATAGAAGACTGGCATAGCTAATAGACAAACATGTTCCATCAATGGGTATTAATGACATTTGGTGTCTGGTGGCTAATTATAATGCAGCATTCCTGGTTGATTGTCTCATCACTGCTGTTTTAAAAAGCCACTGTGGGTTTTTTTTTTTGCATACC
Organism: Podarcis filfolensis; assembly: GCF_964270895.1. Classification (NCBI taxonomy): domain Eukaryota; kingdom Metazoa; phylum Chordata; class Lepidosauria; order Squamata; family Lacertidae; genus Podarcis; species Podarcis filfolensis. The sequence continues at coordinate 1,843,300 of NC_139611.1, read as the reverse complement.
TTCTTGGTCTAATTTAATTATCGCTATCCATACTGTTTGCATTTCATTCCCACAGCAACCTACTTGATGTGGAAAATGTTTCTTGATGGGAGAAAGTTTCAAAAGCTGTGCTGCAAGAATGTAACATAAGAAAAGTCTACTGAATCAGTACAATGGTTCATCTCTGTTCACACAACCAGATGTCCTTATTTGAAACCAAGCAAAACCTGAGTACAACACTATCCCTAAATGTGAAATTTAGATGTTTTGCCCCAGTGTGCATCAATTTATACTTGCTTGCTTTGAATTGCATCTGCCTAATTCTGGAGAGATCCTTTTGGAGCGTTTTGTTTTTACCACCCTGATTGTTTATTGGAGCTTGTTTTGATATTGTTGGTATAAGTTGCAGAGGCCGGAACCTTATGGTTTGAGTACTTCATACTCCTTCCTCTCAGCTTGATATCTCTAGGCTGCAATGCCCTTTCTCCAATGTCGTCTCCATGAAACGTAGCAAGTATGCTATCAGCATACTCATCCACCGTCAGGAGCCTTGGATCTGATGGGGTTAGATCAAGAATGGAAAAAGACTCCTCAATGTCCATTTCCTTCTGTCTCTTTCTCCTCTGGGCGGTGGGTAGAAGACACCAAAAAGAGCAAAGGTAGGAAAAGATAGAAGAAAGAGAAGGAAGAAAAAATAATGAAAGAGTGAAAGGAGGGAAGTAAAAAGGACTTCCACTTCTCCGTCTGTCAGTTTCATATGGGTCATTGTGTCCATGGATGGGTCACTACTCTGCACTCGCCTCCTGCTAATCAGGAGTTACATCCAAATTAGTGACATGCAGTAACAAAGGTGCTTGGTGGGCTTCCTAATTTAGTTCAGAAGCGTATCATAACTTGGGACACCCTCACTATTAATGACTGCAGAAGTGCAAATACATCATATTAATGCAACAGCAACATAGCCATCCTATGCTTCCAAGGAAGACCAACACTTCAGCAAAGTGGTCTGGTGAGACACCTTTTGCTGGATATATCTTTATTCAGAAGTTAATCCTGCAGAACTCTGCACTCCCTAGGCATGGCTGCCGGGAATAGGGAGTTTCTGTGCACAGTGCTTTCCAGTGTTTCCAAAGCACTTCCCTTGCATTCCTTCACTTGTATACTATCCCACCTTAAAATGGTTGCCTGTAAATATTTTAAATAAATTAATAAGTTGAGGTGCTGCTCTTCTGTTTTTAGGAAGCTTTGTAAATATTTCCTTTTATAATTGAGAATTTGTTAGAGTTGTTTTTGACAGAGCTGGACACAGAACAGGAGGTTGTAGCTTAGTTTGTTTGGTTTAATGAATTAGTTTGAATGAATTATTTACCCTTTTTAGTTTTAGTTTTGTTGGTGTGATAAGCTGTCATGATGTGTATATGGAAAGTTGGCATATAAACAATTTAACTGAAGAAATAATAATGGGGGGGGGGGGATATTCCCATCCTGTGCATGTCAGGCAGAGGCTGAGAGTTTTATGTCACCTCTGATGTGAAGTGAAATTCAGGAGCTCCCAATTCCCAGCTCTGCCCCTTATCTGGCAGGGTGATATAGTGGGCACAGCATCACACTAAAACCTGGGAGACCAGAGTTCAAATCCCCACCTAGCCATTAGGGCTGTTCATAAAAAAACTTTTTTTGAAAATGTCTGCTCCAAAGGTCTTATCTTACCGCAATAGGGATTATATAGCTATATCTAAAACTTCATGCATATCAGTTAATATCTTGACCCTCCTCCACTGAATTGAAATTTCAGCCTTCATGACATAGGAAAACGGCCAAGTAAACAGCTATTTTCGTCACTTTATGACTAATTCAGCTTTATTTTGCAGGAATTGCATTTTTTAAAAGAACAATAAAAGATACTGTCAGGGAACTGCCATCGGAACTAGAGGAGGAGGAGGCGAGGCTCCACAGCGATGCTGGAGAGGGGCCAAGCAGGGAGAGAGGCAGGTCTCCTGTTGGGGAAGAAAATCAGCGCAACACCAGGGATAGAGGGGGGCCAATGGGGGAAGCAGAGAGCAGGCTCCGGGACTCTTCACTGGACACCAGCGGGGAGAGCACAGGTCCTCCGCTACCCACGCCCTCCCTGCGCAGAAGACTTCCGCGCAGGGAGAGTAGGAGGAGACTGGGCGTCAAACAACTTTTATGTTGGAAAAGGTTTAAGAAACGCCCACTGACGGATACTGCCAGCGACTGAACAGCCACGGAGTGGATGGCTGTCCAGCGAGAAATGGTTTAACTAGCCAACCTAGCCCAGAGCGGCGGCTATTTACGCACAAGCAACCCCTAAAGCCATTACAGCAATCCGTCAGTCCCTGAAAGTTGCTTGTGCGCAGCGACAGGCAGGAGAGCATAATGAGTCAAACCGGAGAAGCCAGCGCCACGGAGCGAGCAGCTGCAGTGCAGAATCTGGTGGAGAGGAACCGAGATTTAGAACAGCATGTGGCTCTGCTGACGGCGAGGCTGGAAGAACGGAGGGTTCAGGGTGCCAAGGTCAGACCCACCCCCATCGCAAGGAAGGTACCGGGGCTGGTGCACAAGTTTGGGGGAAAGCCCCAGGACTATAACGCGTTCCGAACGGAAATAGAATACGCTTTGGAACTGCAGCATGATGACTTTGTGGATGATGGGGAAAGGGTGGCCTACATTGTGGGGCATCTGGAGGATGGGGCGCGGGAATGGATCAGGCCCCTAATGGCAACGCAAAATGCCGCCTTGAAAGACATCAGGAAATTTTTTCAGGCGATGAATGCAATGTTTTCAAGCGAAGTGGAGCAAAATGGGGTTCGGCGGCAATTGATGGGGTGCAAGCATGGGAGCCAATCTGTTAGAGAGTACTGGTCGCGCTTTGTGATGTTAATCCACCGGCTTGGGTGGGATCTGGAGGCGGAACCCATTCAGATGTTATTTGAGGAGGGGTTGTCCCCAACGGTCAAGGATGAGCTTTCCCGCGCGCCCCGCCCGCAGTCGATGGACCAGCTGACCAAGGCTGTGCTTGCGATTGGAGCGAGACGGGAAGCGCGGGCGCAGGAGAAGAGCGAAGGGAGAGGGGAATGTTACCATGACTACCGCATTCCTGAAATACCACGGCAGCCTCCCCAGCCGGCTGAGCCAATGGAAATAGATGGCGCGCGTGCGCGCGAGGTTTCAAACACCACTGAAGGGCGCAAGAGGGAGGGAAAGGATTGGAAAACCCACAAGAAGTGTTTCCTCTGCCAACGGCCAGGACATTTTGCCAGGGTCTGCCCTCAAAGAAAGGCCTGGAAAGGGATGGTGGGAGCTGTGGGCTGTGAGGGGAAGGAGGAAACGGATCAGGACCAGGGAAACGGCCAAGCTTGGCTGCCAATCAGCGGGGCCAGCAGCCAAGCCAACAACCAATAGAAGTGCCCCAACCAGACCCTCCCAGGGCAGCGATAGCCATAGAAGTGGTGCTAGAACTCCCAAATGGGCACCCAGTCAAGGTGAAGGGGCTGCTGGATTCAGGCAGTTCCTGCAATTTCTTCAGCAAGAGCTTCGCCCTAGAACACCAACTCCACCTGCTGCCTCTGGATTTTCCCTTGCAAGTGACCACCAACGACGGCCGGGAACTTCTGGGAGGGGAGGTGACGCACCAGACCCCACCAATGAGAATGAGGATTTCTTTCGGATTAACAATCTCTTCACCGTTTACAATGATTTTGTTGATCGTATTCTGTTCTTTTCTCTTTTTAATTTGCCAAGCGAGTAGTTTTCCTGATTTATTAGCGAACTCAAAGTTTTTCTGTCGTAATCTCTTTATATTCCATTCTACTTCTTGATTTATCATCATTGCGAATTGGGTTTGTAAAGTCTTAATTTCTTGTTTGATTTTTACATTGTTTGGTTTTTTAATTAATTTCTGCTCATTGTCCATGATCTGCTTTAAAATTTCCTTTTTCCCTTTTTCTCTGTGTTTGTTCTTCAATGAGTTCTGTTGTATAAAAAAACCTCTCATCACTGCTTTACTCGCGTCCCAAACAATATTCATTTTTGTACCTTTGTTGGTGTTATCCATAAAATATTCCAATAACTTCTTTTGTGCTTTGTCTATAATATTCTGATCATCCAACAAATAATCATTGATTCTCCATCTGAAAGTTCTTTCTTCAAAACCTTTTATTTCTAATTTTATTGGATTGTGATCTGAAATTACTTTGGGTTGTATTTCTACTTGCTGGATTCTTGGAGTCAGTTCATTTGAGACCCATATTTGATCAATTCTTGACATAGACTGATTCAGCTCTGAATAATAAGTGAATTGCTTCTCTAATGGGTCTAAGTCTCCAGATATCAACCAGATTACAATTCTTAGTCATTGAAAAGAAAGTCTTTGGTAATTTCCCTTCTTTATTTAATCCTTCTCTTAGTCTATCCATTTCCAGTGACACCACCCCATTCATGTCTCCCATTATTATAATTTTCTGATCCATGTGTTCAAATAGTTTTTCTTCCAAAACTTTGTAAAAATCAGTCTTATTTCCATTAGGTGCATAGATCCCGACAATTATTAGATTTTCGCCCTGCCATTTGATCTGAACTGCTACAATTCTTCCTTCTTCGTCTTTGAAAATTTGTTTAGCTTCAATTTTATTTTTGATATATAACACAACCCCCCTTTTTTTCTCCTTGCCCGAAGATACAAATTCATTCCCTAATCTTTTATTAATCAAAATTTTTCTATGCCTCTTTGCCACATGTGTTTCTTGTAGACAAATGATATCCAAATTTTTCTTTCTTAAAAATTGTTCAATTTTATTTCTTTTTTTTATCATTCATCCCATTTATATTCCAGCTCCATATTTTTAAAGCCATGTTGGGGTCGAATTAAATAAGTTTAGTTTAAATTTAGTTATAACCTGTCTTCTTTTTCCCCTTCTTCTTCTTCTTCTCCTTCTTCTGATCTCTTTCCTTGATCTTCTTCCTCTTCTGCCGATTCTGACTCATCTTTAGATCCTGCTCCTCCTCCTGCTCCTCTTTCTTCTTCTTCTTCCACTTGCAGTTCCTTATATCTTCCCGTGAATTTCCCTATTTCTTCTGGGCTTGTCAATCTGTGTTTCTTAGTTTTGTAAAAAAATGAAATTCCTTCTGGATATTCCCATCTGAAGTCAATCTTATTTCTCCTCAAAATCTGTACCAGTGGCTTGTAGGGATCTCTTCGTTTCAACAGCCTTATTGGTATGTCTTTAAAAATGATTATGTAACTTCCATCAATATATAATCTTTTCTCTCTGTTCTTTTGTAGTATCAAATTTCTCATCTCTCGATCTTTGAATGTAATTAAACAATCCCCTGGAAATTTCTTTGCCTTTGTTGTTCTTACTCTCATCCTGAATGTGTTTTGTACTGTTTTTCCCATTCCCTCTACTGACATCTCCAGCCACTGCGCAATTTCTATTATCAATCTCTCTTTGATATTTTCATTCTGTGTTTCCGGTACTGATCTCAGCCTCAGATTGACTTCCCTCTGTCTCAGTTCATTCATAGCAATTGCATCTTTAATTTCTTCCTGGGATTTATTTATTTCAATCATCTCCACTTTCAACTTTTCTTCCTCCCGCTTTACATCCCTCATCTCCGATTTTGTCCTTTTCAGCCCCTCTTCTACTGATTGCGTTCTTTTAGACACCTCTTTTATTTGTCCTTTCAATTCATTAACTGTCTCATCAATTTTTTTGTCCATTTTCCCAACTTTATTATCTACTTGTTCCATTTTGTTGTCCACTTGTTCCAATTTTGATTCCAAATTCTTTTGGCTTTGTTTAATATCTGCAAACATTTTCAGTATTTCTGTTCTGAAATCCGATTCTTGCTTAGATGCTCTCCTGTCTGCTGGCATCCCCCCTTCCGCCCCTTTCTTTTGTGACATTTCCCAAATCCTTTACCAATTCCTCCTAGTCAATTCACGAATATATCTAATTTACTAGTTACAATTCAGAAAAATAACCAAATTGTATACTCAGGGAAATGATAAAAGTATCAATTCAAAGTCTTTTGCCGATAAGAATAACTTTAAAAACCAATAAAAAACCGAAACACAAGTACTTAATCTCTCAATAATTTGGGGGAAGTGTAGGACACACCATCACCAACACCAATAGAGACAATCTTCATGCCCCCAATTGGGCTAATCCTTAATTGAGATCTTCCTTTTGTCTTTATATTTGTAATCCAAAAAGATTAGATCCAATAAAGTCCAAATAAAATTTTAATCCACAGGAGACATCCAAGCAAAGATTGGGTTCAAATAGAGTTGCAGTCCAAAAGAGGAGAAAAAATAAAAAATAAAAATAAAAATAAAAATAAATAGATGATGGGCTTAATTCCAATTTCAGATTATACTTCCTTTAAGCACCCCAGGCATAATAATACCTCAATAGTGGATATCAGCCGTTGCAGTCCAAAAGTATCCAAGAAGGAAAAATCCGCAAAAAGAATAACAAAGAACAGGACAGGAGCCAAGGTCACTTTAGAAAAATTTTCCACTGATTTGAGAAGAAGCTCAGAAAAACAAGTTGTAATAACTCTGTCCGACCACTGGGGATTTCGTTTTCCAGCTCTGCCGAAATTGCTGCGTCAAAAGTGATTCCAGATGACAGCTGAACTCGAAAAAGAGAATCTTATTAATCCGGAGCCTTCCTCAGTTTTGCCTCTTAGAATTGACGCTTAAATTGAGTCCAAATTTTCTTAGTTTTGAGAGCGGAGCGCTGTTCTTCCCAAGCTTGGGGCTTCGCTATTCAGATGCAGCAATGGCTTCCCGATAGCCCGCTAGCCCGTTCCGCCGTACTCTTCACCCTTTTAGGGGTTACCTGACGGCCGGACGGGCAGTTTTAGGGCACTGCCGAGAACCTGATGCCCTGGACACCCTCCAGAGGCTTTCTGGGGAGCTACTGCGCCCTGTAGCCCCCCTTTTCCATCCGAAATAGCTGGGATTTCTCGCTCCGAGAAATCCCTCGCTTGCAGCAAGATCGCACTCCACCGGAAGTCCCCGAAGCGCGCAGCTGTTGCCGGAGAGCGCCGACCTTTTTCCTGTGACAATTCGGCTACTAAACAACTTCCCGTGAGTAGGTCAAGCTTAAAGATTGGGGATCAGAGGGAAAAAAGGATTAATTTGGCACCGAAGCGGGAAGGTGTAAACAGGAAGTCCGTCTTCCGTTTTCTGTATACAGATCAAAGCAAAGACTGTCTAAGCTAAGACCTGGAGAGTTGCGTTTAAAAGTCTTAAATCCTAACGTCAGATCAAAAGAATTCCCTTCCTAAATTGCAGGAGAGGGGAGGGAAGAGAGGAAAGTATTTCGTTTGCCTGCAAAAAAAGAAAAGAAGGAGAGAAAACGGAATAAAGACCACCACTTAATCCTTGGGAACGGATTGCCAGGATTATTAGAACTGCTGTATTGAGAGCTGCACTATTTATGGACAATGTAACTTTTTGACAGTTAACTCTGCAAGGGAGATACTTTTTGAAGGGCTTCTTTGGACTTGAAACTGTTGCCTATTTTGTTGAAGGGGGACTTTGGAAAAGTTGGAAAAAGATATTCTATTGCAATATCATTGACTGTTACTGTGTCCCCCTAGAGGAACACTGAAATTGTTACAACTAGTTGGGGAATTTTCCACTCTTTACTAGCTTGGGGAATTTCCACTGCAAAACAAGCTTTGGCCGTGGGACTGACCTTGATTCTCAGACAAAGTGTGATGGATGAAAAAACAACAAGATCGGGCAAGGTTAGATTGCAGCAGACCAGTGCAGTATTGCAGCAGCGTAGAGCATCTGCATCCGGCCTTCCTGCACCACAGGGGGAAGATCCTGTACAAGCTGGGTCAAAAGGAATGGCCTCTGAAGAGGGATTTACTTCAGTATTAAGTAAAATTTATGAAACATTGGAAAAACTAAGCAAACAAGTTACTGAAGCAACAACTAAAATTGACCAAAATACTACTAGCATTAACAACCTGGGGCAGAAGATGAACTCAAACACAGAATCTATTGAAAAACTGCTGCAAGAATCTACCTCAAATCGAAAGACAGCTGAGGAAGCAAGGGAAAAAGCAGCGGCTGTAGAGGAAAAGATAACACCGATATGTAAACAGCTTGGGGACCATCAGTCGCTTTTGTCTATAATTGAACTGAAGGAGAAACAGACCAATCTGAGGATCAGGACGGTACCTGAACTTGAAAAAGATAGCCTAAGTGATTTTCTTACACAGGAATTTGCAGACTTTTGGAACTTGGATGATAAGCAAGACTTCAAGATAGTAAGTGCTTTTAGACTTGGAAGAGGAGGCAGAAAGAACAGGTCGAGAGACTGTTTGATTACCCTCCGATCAAAAGAGGAGAGAGACAAAATACTGAGTCTGCACTTCCAGAAGACCTTGGAAATAAACGAATCAAGAGTGGAGATATTTAAGGACATTCCGAAACATCTTTTGGACCTTAGGTCTAATTATGGAGATTTGGTGGCCCTGTTGAGAGGAAATAGAACCATTTTTAGGTGGGAATTCCCCCAAGGCCTATCTTTTACCTTTAAAGGGAAAAAGTTTAAAATAAGATCAGTGGAGGATAAAGAAAATTTTTTGAGAGAACACGGAGAAGACCTGCAAAAAGAAGCTGTAGAAGAGCCAAGAGCTTTAAAACCAGGAATACTAGACATAGTACCACCACCTTTGGGATTGGACAAGCTAGAGAAAGTGATACCACCGTCAGAACAAGAGGAATTATTGGGAGCAGTTGGAGGAAAAGCAAAATAAATACACCATGTTCCTGCAACTATTAAGCTGGAATATTCATGGACTTAACTCCCCGGAGAAAAGGAGGAAAGTCTTTCATTTACTGAAAAAGGAACAATTGGACTTGATTTGTTTACAGGAAACACATGTGATAAGGCTACACAGGAAAGTATTGATTAATAAAAGATTGGGTCAAGAGTTTATTTCATCGGACAAGGTTAAAAAGAGAGGAGTAGTTATTTATGCAAAAGAGAGCCTATCACCGAAATTTGTTTTTAAAGATGATCAAGGAAGATTTGTGGCAATCGAAATTCAAACACAAGGAGAAAATTTTTTGATAGTAGGAGTATATGCACCAAATGAGGGGAAATCTGAATTTTTTAAGAAGTTGCATGAGACATTGTTAGACTATATGGATTACAACATTATTATGATGGGAGATATGAACGGAGTGGTATCCACAAACATGGATAAGTCGCAAAGACAGGTAGTTACCAAAGATGGCAGATTACCAACTGAGAGCATTTGCAGATGACTTAGTACTTACATTGCAAGAGCCAGAAGCTAGCACGAAAAGAGTTTTGGAAATAATTCAAGAGTTTGGTCAAATGGCAGGATTTAAACTGAATAAGTCTAAGACAAAGGTTTTGGAGAAAAATTTGACACAGATAGAAAAGGAAAGGTTCCAGAATGAGACAGGGTTGACTGTGGTTAAAAAAGTGAAATATTTGGGTATAAATATGACAGCTAAAAATGTGAATTTGTTTAAAGATAATTATGAAAAAACTTGGAGAGAAGTGAAAAAAGATTTGGAGATTTGGTCCAACTTAAAGCTTTTCTTGTTAGGCCGTATTGCAGCTATAAAGATGAATGTATTGCCAAGAATGTTGTTTTTGTTCCAAGCATTGCAAATAATTGATAAAATGGATTGTTTCAAGAGGTGGCAAAAAGACATATCTAAATTTGTCTGGCAGGGCAAAAAGCCCAGAATTAAATTTAAGATACTAACGGATTCAAAGGAAAGAGGGGGGTTTGCCCTGCCAGACTTTAAACTTTACTACGAAGCGGCAGCTTTCTGCTGGCTGAAAGAATGGCTACTTCTTGAAAACACAGACATTTTGGATTTGGAAGGTTTTAATAACATTTTTGGGTGGCATGCATATTTGTGGTATGACAAGGTTAAAGCACATAAAAGTTTTAAAAATCATATTGTCAGAAAAGCACTACTAAATGTCTGGGACAGATATAAAGACTTGCTGGAAAATAAAACTCCAAGGTGGCTGTCGCCAATGGAAGCTAAGGCAGTTAAAAAGTTAAATATGGAGTCCAAGTGGCCAAGATACTGGGAAATTTTGGAAAAGGAAGGGGACAAATTGAGATTGCAGAGTTTTGAGAGATTAAAAGGGAAGGTGAGAGACTGGTTCCACTACCATCAAATAAATGAAGCGTTTAAACTGGACAGTAAAATTGGCTTCCAGGTGGAAAAATCAAAATTGGAGACAGAACTGTTAGAACCCAGTACTAAGAATTTGTCCAAAATGTACAATTTGCTGCTGAAATGGAATACACAAGATGAAACGGTTAAATCGGTCATGATTAAATGGGCTCAGGACATTGGTCATAATATTTTGTTTGCTGATTGGGAAAAGTTGTGGACCACCGGGATAAAATTTACGGCATGTAATGCCTTAAGAGAAAACATTATGAAAATGATATATAGGTGGTACATAACCCCAGTCAAGCTTGCAAAGATTTACCATGTGCCTGACAACAAATGTTGGAAATGTAAAGAAACTGAAGGTACATTTTTTCATCTTTGGTGGACCTGCCCGAAGATTAAGGCATTCTGGGAAATGATCTATAATGAACTTAAAAAGGTATTTAAATATACTTTCTCCAAGAAACCAGAGGCCTTTCTCTTGGGTATTGTCGGCCAAGGGGTGTTAAAGATGGATATAACTTTCTTTATGTATGCTACAACAGCAGCTAGACTACTCATTGCGAAGTACTGGAAGACGCAAGAACTACCCACACTGGAAGAATGGCAGATGAAGGTGATAGACTATATGGGCTTGGCAGAAATGACGAGCAGAATCCGAAACCAGGGAAGAGAAGCAGCGCAAGAAGAATGGAAAAAATTTAAGGACTATTTAAAGAAATATCACAAAGTTAATGAAAGTTAGAATGATGTTGGACTGGAAAGTAAATGGTTACTATTAGCAATGGTTAAGACAAGGAAAATAAGGAAGAATAGTCTAAATTTAAATTAAAATAAGGGAAGATTTGCTGAACAATCGATAAGAATTTGGAATACAGAAAGGGGAGGCATGAGGAAGTCGGGGAAGATAGGATATGAAATTAGGATATGAAATGATACATGTTTTTTGTTTTGTTTTTGTTTTTGTATGTTTATGTTTGTTGTATTGTGTTTATATGGAAAAATAAAAATATTATAAAAAAAAAAAAACCAAAGATGGCAGATTACCAAAAACCTTTTTTGAATTGACTGACAATATGGACTTGATTGACATTTGGAGAACTAAGAATCCCTTGGGTAGAGAGGGAACCTTCTTTTCTGAAGCCAAAATGACATGGACAAGAATTGACCAAATCTGGATAACTAGAGGACTGGCACCTAAGACTCGAAAAGCGGAAATTTGCCCTAAAACTTGCTCCGACCATAATGCTGTGAAAATGGAGATGAAATTAACACCAACCGGTTCCTTCAGATGGAGGATGAATGACACCTTGTTTAGAGATCAAGAGGTTATCAAGAAGGCCCAAAAAACCTTGAGAGACTATTTTGAGATAAATTTGAACACCAATACTGAAAAAAGAGTAACCTGGGACGCAAGTAAAGCAGTTATGAGGGGGTTTCTGATTCAACAGAATGCAATAAAGAAGAGAGCCCAAAATGAGAAAAAAGATAAAATTTTGGAAAAAATAAAAGAGGGTGAGAAGAAACTGAGAGCGAAACCAAAGTCACAAGAGATTCTGAGAGATATAAAGCTATATCAAGTGCAATATATGAAGATGATGAATCAGGAAATTGAATGGAAAATTAAACAAATGAGACAAAGGACATTTGAATCAGCTAATAAATGTGGAAAACTGTTAGCCTGGCAAATGAAAAAAAGACAAAAGCTTAATACTATTACTAACTTGGAAGTGGAAGGAAAGAACATTCAGAATCCAGTGGAAATTAGAAAATGCTTCCAGAGGTATTTTAAACAGTTATATACACAAGGGCCACAGAAAGAGTTTGATATAGAGCAATTTTTAAAAACAAATGGATTACAAAAAATCTCTCAAGAAAACAAGATAATGCTGAACCATAAAATTACAGAACAGGAGGTAGAAGGTGCCATTCAGAATATGCAGTTGGGCAAATCTCCAGGGCCGGATGGCTTAACCTCAAAATATTACAGATCTCTGAAGGATTGGATAATTCAACCACTAAAGGAGGTTTGTAATGAAATTTTGGAGGGGGGAAAAGCGCCAGAGTCGTGGAAGGAAGCCTATACTACGCTTATACCGAAAACTGAGTCTGAAAAGACACAACTTAAGAACTACCGCCCCATATCCCTGCTCAATGTGGATTACAAAATATTTGCTGATATTTTGGCTAAAAGATTAAAAAAAGTATTAGTGGAAGAGATACATAAGGACCAAGCCGGCTTTCTCCCAGGTAGACACTTGTCTGACAACACGAGGAATATAATTAACATTTTGGAGAAGTTGCAAGTGAACATCAATACTAAAGCAGTTTTAATTTTTGTAGATGCGGAGAAAGCCTTTGATAATATTTCTTGGAGTTTTATGAAGAAAAATCTTCAGGGGATGGGGGTTGGTCAAGCGTTTGAAAATGGTATAAGTGCAATTTACTCAGAACAAAAGGCTAAACTAATAGTTAACAATGTGGTGACAGAGGAACTCAAGATAGAGAAAGGGACATGACAAGGCTGCCCAATTTCCCCATTGCTCTTTATTTCGGTCCTGGAGGTTTTGCTAAATATGATTAGAAGGGACCGTCTGATTAAAGGTATACAGGTCGGAGCCAAACAATACAAACTGAAAGCTTTTGCAGATGACTTAGTATTGACGTTACAGGAGCCAGAATCTAGTACTAAAAGAGTATTAGAACTGATTCAAGAATTTGGTCATGTGGCAGGATTTAAGTTGAACAAGTTAAAAACTAAAGTTCTTGAGAAAAATTTAACACCGATTGAGAAAGAGAGGTTTCAGAAGGAGACAGGTTTAACATTGGTTAAGAAAGTAAAATACCTGGGGGTTAATATGACTGCTAAGAACTTAAACTTATTTAAAGATAACTATGAGAAATGTTGGTCAGAAGTGAAAAAGGACTTAGAAATATGGTCAAATTTGAAGCTTTCCTTGTTGGGTCGAATTGCTGTTATAAAGATGAATGTATTGCCAAGAATGTTATTTTTGTTTCAATCATTGCAAATTTTGGACAAAATGGACTGTTTCAAGAAGTGGCAGAGAGACATTTCTAGATTTGTCTGGCAGGGCAAGAAGCCCAGAATAAAATTTAAAATACTAACTGATGCAAAGGAAAGAGGTGGATTTGCCCTGCCAGACCTTAAACTTTATTATGAATCAGCAGCATTCTGCTGGTTGAAAGAATGGGTGCTTCTTGAGAACACAGACATTTTGGATTTAGAAGGTTTTAATAACGTTTTTTGGGTGGCATGCATATTTGTGGTACGACAAGGTTAAAGCACATAAAGCATTTAAAAACCATATTGTCAGGAGAGCATTGTTTAATGTCTGGATAAGATATAAAGACTTACTTGAAAATAAAACCCCAAGGTGGTTATCACCGATGGAAGCAAAGGCTCAGAAAAAGCTCAATATGGAGGCCAAGTGGCCGAAATATTGGGAAATTTTGGAGAAAGAAGGAGACAAATTGAAATTGCAGAGTTTTGAGAAATTAAAAGACAAAGTGCGAGACTGGCTTCACTATTATCAAATAAGAGAGGCTTATAATTTGGACAAAAAAATTGGCTTCCAGGTGGAAAAATCAAAATTGGAAACAGAACTGTTAGATCCCAAAACAAAGATACTTTCAAGAATGTATAACTTGCTGTTAAAATGGAATACGCAGGATGAAACGGTTAAATCTGCTATGATTAGATGGGCACAAGATGTTGGACACAACATTATGTTTGCTGACTGGGAACAGTCACTGTTCCACTGGTATGAAATTTACGGCATGTAATGCCTTAAGAGAGAATATTATGAAAATGATATACAGGTGGCACATGACACCAGTCAAGCTTGCAAAAATCTATCATCTGCCCGATAATAAATGTTGGAAATGTAAAGAAAATGAAGGTACATTCTTTCACCTTTGGTGGACGTGCCCAAAGATTAAGGCTTTCTGGGAGATGATCTATAATGAAATGAAAAAGGTATTTAAATATACCTTCCTGAAGAAACCAGAGGCCTTTCTCCTGGGCATAGTCGGCCAATTGGTGCCAAAGAAGGATAGAACTTTCTTTATGTATGCAACAACAGCAGCAAGAATACTTATTGCAAAGTATTGGAAGACACAAGATTTACCCACCCTGGAAGAGTGGCAGATGAAGGTGATGGACTATATGGAATTGACGGAAATGACCGGCAGAATCCGAGACCTGGGAGAAGAGTTGGTGGAAGAAGATTGGAAGAAATTTAAAGACTATTTGCAGAAATATTGTAAAATTAATGAATGTTAAAATGATGCTGGATTGAAATTAAGTGGCATTAGCAACAAGGTCAATAAGAATATGCAAAAATGGATTGACAATGGATGAAAACATATAGCTATAATATGTTAAGATATAGAGTTAAGATAAATGAAAGAGGGTAAGGATTTGCTGAATTGATTATGTAAATGGGAATACAAAAAGGGGAGGTGTGAGGAGGTCAAGGAAACAAGCAAATGAGCTTAAAGATATCAAAAAAATGGATTTGTTTTTAAGTTTTTCCTATCTATTTGTTTTTTGTATTTTGTATTTTCTTTTTTTCTATGTATTTTTGTATTTTTTGTATTTTTCCTTATTTCTTCTTTTTTTGCTTTCCTTTCATTCTGTAAATCTCTGTTTTTCGTAAAACCTTAATAAATATTTTATATATATAAAAAAAAATCCTCCATCCATGATCAAGTCATGGATGGCAGTGGTCTTATGAATCATTGACCTGGCATTGCACAGCAGCACCTTCAGGTCATGTGGGTATCCCTTGCTGATTTTAGTATCCGTTCGGTCAGGATCAAACCCGTAGGCAGGGATAGTCCTCAGACACCTCCTACCCGTGATCACTGAGATCGGTTGTCCCAGCGCATCCCCCTCTGTGGAACATGCCCCAGCCATTTTGTTGGCTGGGACCCACTCCCCGGCAGCCCTGACCCCTCCCCTTAAGAACAAAATAAGACCTTAAAACAATAAACAAACCCCAGAAAACAAAAGACAATACAAATAAAAAACTATAAAAATTACAAATCCATGAAAATCAAACAAATTCCCAACTAAACATCCATCCCACCCCCATCCCCGTCTCCGCATATACAAAAAAAAAAAAAAAGGTAAAGGAAAATTTTTAAAACATTTTAAAAAGAACTCTGCGCCCCTCCGGATCCCCCTGGGCCGCAGCAGCAGTGACAGCAACCGTCCCTGTGAGGCCTGTCAGGCCCCGCCCTGGGCCAGGTGGTGAGTGCCAGGAGCAGGGCCCTCAGGCACTCACACAGGGGAGTATTGAAAATAGCTGGGATAAAGGAAATCATATTCAGCATCTTGTTCTTAAAAAAATGCAATTCCTACAAAATAAAGCTGAATTGGTCATAAAGTGACGAAAATATCTGTTTACTTGGCCGTTTTCCTATGTCATGAAGGCTGAAATTTCAATTCAATGGAAGGTCAATATATTAACTGAAATGCATGAAATTTTAGATATAGCTATATAATTCCTATTGTAGCAAGACCTTTGCAGCAGGCATTTTTTTTTAAAAAAAAGTTTTTTTATGGGCCACCCTACTAGCCATGAACCTCATTGTAATTGGGCCACTTGCTCTCTGCCTAACCTACCTCACAGGGTTGTTGTGGGAATGGGGAGAAGCACATGTGCCCCCCCTATTATTATTCCTGTAATAAACCGACCAGATACTTTTTCAGCTCACAGGATGCCCCACCAAGCATGTGTATGTATAGAAGGGTAGGATAGCAAGGATGCATGCGTTGCGCATTTTCCTGGGAGTCTCTCTCACTTGACGCTACACGTGAGTAAAGCCCAACCGGGCTGCGCCGGAGGCGATGGGCGCAAAGAGAGCCTTTTCCTCAGCAGGACCTTGGTGGGGCTTCCTTCCACGAAGAAGGCGCGGCAGGGGGAGCTGCTGCTGCTGCGGCTACAGTTCTACTCTGCCCTTCATCCAGCCGAGGATCGCAGGGCGGCCTACAAGAGAGACCTTTGCGAGGGGCTCTGCCAGGCGCCCGCGCGGTCTCCCTCCTGCGTCAGGGGAACCTTCTCGCCTTGTTTGTGCAGTTTGGCGGGGGGGGGGGGAGAGTGGAAGCGCCTCCCCCTGATGTCTTCCGTTTTCAGACGAAATAGAAGGCGCGATTGTCTTATGGCGAGACTTAATGAGGTCTTCAGGCTAGAGACCCACCGAGCGCTCGCCTCGAATATGAGGGAAAGAACACCCCTCCCCCGCGCAGGCCGCCACCTCCATTTTTCTCTCTCCGCGCAAACAAACAAGCAGGGGAGGGGGAGACAATATGGGCGGGAAACTCTCCTTCTTCCCGATTGGTTCAAAGTGCTGTTACTCAGTTGATACCGCCTCCTGTACGACCGCTTTTGTCGTTTACTGGTCAAAAGGGTAGTCACTCCACACTCTTCCCACCTACGCGGAGCGACGCCTTGTCCCGCCCCCTTCGCTCTCTACGTGCCGTGTGCAAAGGAAGAGGGGGGTTGGGGGGTTGATGATTGTAAAAAAAAAAAAACAGCCGTTAAACGGACCGAGGGGCGGAGCTTACGCGAGGAAGTAAGAAGCAGTAATTGGATTGGTCAAGGCGGGAGGTTCAAACTAGCATGGCTTGCCCTGATTGGTTCGCGGTGGCCGCGGCAGGCCAGGCTCCCTCCTCGCGCTCAGGCGGGTTATTGTCTGTCGACTTTCTGAGGCGGCTCTAGCTCGGAATCGGGACCGGTCCTCACAGGGCAGCGACGGAACCATGGTAAGCGGGGAGGAGGAGTAAGGACGCGGGGCAGGGGGAAGCGAACCTCGCGGAGAAATAGCTCCGGACCCCCAGGCAGGAAGACCGCGCGGGGTCCCGACTTATTTCCAGCGCCGGCGCCAAGGGAAGGGTGTCGGGGGCGGGGAAGGACCCGCGCAAGTTGCGCTCCCGGCTCCTCCTGCGGCGTCCTGGAGCTGGGCTGCTTGGCGTGTCATGGGGCAGGGACGCGTGAGCTGGAACCCCCGTTGGCAAGGGCTGGTGGGGAAGCGAGGGATGACGCTGCCGCCTGCCTTTATTTTACGAGGCGCCTTGGAAGCCCCGCCTCCGCCGGGGCCTCTTCCCGCTTCGGAGTGTACCTCGTTTTCTGGTGGTGGTGTTTGTTTTTTTTTAAAGGAAGGTGTGAACGCGCGTGATGCGAGTCTCAGGCGGATACTCTTGGTGGCGGCGGGATCCGAGAGCCGCGCGCAGCAACTTCCAGAGTCAGGGATGTGCGCGCTTGGTGGCAACCCGGGGTCTGCCTTGTGTCACGTGTGAATCCTGGCTCTGGGTCAGGGAGGAATCTTGTGGAGCATGTGCCATCTTCACAAACGGGGCGGCTTCTCCTGTCCCAGACGCGCCGGAGAGGACAGGCCGAAGGGCCTCGTCGCTTCTCCAGGCAATTGGAGGTGATAGGGGGCAGCTGCCAAGCGGTGCCAGCAGGCCGGCTCGTCACCACCTCCTCGCCTCTCTAAGGCGCATCTGGGAAGAGATTTCCTAGCAACGTAATGCTGTGTAAACGTCAGGCGCTCCGGATTTATTTCCTGACGCGGGCTTCAGCTTGAGTCTGACGGGTCCCGCCAGAAGCGGCCCTCGATGTGACAGCCTGGCGCACTGGAGCCCCTGCCTGCCGCTTCGGGAAGTGGCCTTTCTGCTCCTCCCCCCTCGCCAAGTCAACGGGGTTGTAGGCGAATGACGTCTGAAGATGTGCTGCCTTCCAGTGCAGCGTGAGCCTATGCGTGTTTACTTAAAAGCAAATCCTACTGGTTGCAGGGGACATAACGCCCATCTTAACCATGTTTAGGGCTGTTTAATTGGCGCTAAGTCCAGTTGGTCTCAGTGGGACTTCATTTTTATAAAGGCTGCAAATGGGCAGTTGACACTTCCCGCAGGCTAAAGATTAATTTTAAGTTTCACTGCTGATGTGGTTGCAGTGCTACTTTAAGGCTTTAGTTTTCCAAGCAGGAATTTTAAAAAGTATTTTACTTAATGGTGAGATACCTTCCAGTGAGCAGGTTAATAGGCAAGGAGTTACCACTTCTTGCTTTGGCTGCAAGTGACTTGATCTGTTCTCTTTGTATTCAAAGTTAATGTAAACTGTTAAATGATACAATATAATTTATATATTCTTATAGCTGAATGCCCAGTAGAAAAACATTTTAATCACGGTTATTTGCATAATAAACCTAAGGTAGAGAATGTCCCAGTAAGATGGCACTGAAGTTTGCCTGTCTAGTTTAAAAGCTATGCATGTAGAGCTTAAAAGTTTTTCTGGCAGATCTGGCAGCAATTATTCATTCTGCTCAGTTCTTCTATATCACTTGGAAATAACTTAATATATTTCAATCTTACTTTACAAGTCTGCAGTAATCAAGTTTGATATAGCATTCTAAATTCCAAAGAAATTGCTTGCAGTTTGTTAACTTACTATCTGCATGCAGTTAGCATTGTGTCCTTAGAGGAATCTCAGGTAAGATTCTAACTGTTGACTGTTTTTGTCCCATAATATAAATATAATCTTAAGCATAGCTCATAGGGAGCATTGAACTTGGGGCAGTTTGGACTAAACAGGCTTAGTACTGACAGTCTGATCTAAGATCTTATCTTTCTACTTCATCATAAGCTTACCATAGAATACAGGGCTCATGTTTTTTGGTGCAGCTGATGTGACTGGGTAAATGGTTAATTCAACTGCTGAATGTAATGCGACAGGACTGATAATTGGCAAAATTACCAATTTTGGTTTTATAACCCATTGAGCCTGACTTTTATTACACAATTGGCTTTCATTTTTCTTTAAAAAGCTATAAACTAATAGTAAAGTCAGTCTTTCAGCAAGCTGTAAGATATATTTAAAACATTTTGTACTCTGCCTTTTGATTAAACATGTTTAATACAGCTTAAAAATAAATTAAACAGTTCAATACAGACACTATAAAAATAGTAAAACATTGAGAAGTGAAACCAACACCAGGATTTTAAAAACTAGCAACTTAATAAGGTTTAATCAGGTGATAATTTAGTTCCAGGTAAGCCTGTTAAGATATCCCTTAACTTACACATCCCCTAACACATAGCTTTGCTTGTACAAGATGCATTTTGACTCAACAGAAAATTCAGATTTAGTTTTGAGAAGTCTTGGGAAATATGGATATAAAATATACAGCTTATTTTTTTAAAAAAAATATGTATGGAGACAAGGGAGCAGCAAGACATTAACTGCAGTTAAAATGCCCAAACAGTTGGCAAGGTTCTCAAAATGTGCAGGTGTTTACATGCAACACCTACCCGTATCTGAGGGTTGCACACAAGCGATCGTCAGGAATGAGGAGCCTGCGTCTGTCGGCTCCCATCAGTCTCAGTCAATATGACCAATGATCAGGGAGATGGGAATTGGAGTCCAACAACATCTGGAGGGCAACAAGTTCCTAATCCCCTGGTTTATGCAATATGTGAGCATCTCAGTGCTGTGTCAACAGCTTTTGAATAGCTATTTGCCTCAGGTTGTGAATATGCCCCATTGAAACAAGTGGTTGTTTTGGTGTAGGGTTGTTCGACCTGACACGGAGGTAATCTGAAATGATTATTGAATGAAATAGTCTTAAATCACATGTTCATAAGTTTCAGTAGCATTTAAGTGAACACAGTCTAGTTACGGCCATGTAGTTAAAAGGTACTGTATTTACATGAATCTAATGTGCCATCAAATCAATTTTCAAAACCTTGAAACCAGAAAAGTATTTGCTGGTGAATGTAAATGTGCCATCAAATCTTATGCACGCCCTAAATTTTGGAACTTATTTTAGTAAAAAATTGTGCATAAATACGATAAAATATCTCTGGTATTATCATTTGGCATCTGTACCACTTTTCCTTCTTCAATAAAGTAGATAAAAATAATTTCCTTTGCTAAAAATATATGTGTGTGTTCAGTTAGATTATCTAGCTTGATTGGAGTCTCTTAATTGGCTTATTAGTACGTAACTTGAGTGCTAGGGTCCCAAAACCAAGTCCACATCCATCACTGCTCCTGCTGTGGTACCAGCACAGATGTGCTGCCAAAGGTGGAGAAAATATATGGTTCTCATCCATTTCTTCCTTACAGAGCTTGTGATAGCCCTTTAAAGCCTGTTGGTGGTCAGTGACACCCTTCATTGGCTAATATTGGGGGGGAAACCCTTGTTTACAGTGCGGCAGCTAAAGCATATTTGTAGGATCAGGTTGACTGTTATACCTTGTGGTTTTAAGTACATCACTGGCAGTGTATTTGACATAGATTCTGATTCATTGTATGTAAAGCTTCACTTGGTCCTGTCACAGCTTTTCTCCTTTGATTACTATCTGGATAAATGGGTCTGGCATGAACATTATTAAGTTAACTCTTGTGTAGGCCATATGTTCTCTTGTTGGCACTAGAGTTTTACATTATAAAATGCCCAGATTATTAACATTCCTTAAAATATAGGGTCAAAACCAAGTAGTCTAAATTATTCACTTTCCTTACCTTATTTAATTCAATGTATAAGTTGCCAAATATTTTATAGGTGACTGAAGTTCATGAATGCAACTCTACACCCTCTTGGCACTTGTGTGGGCCTCAGAAACGTAATAAAAACCTGGATATTTTATAGTGTAATCCTATGTACAGTGGTACTTCAGGTTACAGACCCGCTAACCCAGAAATATTACCTCAGGTTAAGAACTTTGCTTCAGGATGAGAACAGAAACCGTTCTCCGGCGGCAGCAGGAGGCCCCATTAGCTAAAGTGGTGCTTCAGGTTAAGAACAGTTTCAGGTTAAGAACGGACCTCCAGAACGAATTAAGTACTTAACCCGAGGTACCACTGTATTTTTATTCAGAAGTAAGTCTTTAAGTGTTCAGTAGACCTTTTACCTGGACAAGTGCTTAGGAATGTAGCTATTGGGAGACCGCTGCCTCAGGAGAGTGAGGAAAATTCTTAGGGATACCCTGGCCAGCACTTCTTTAATCTCCTACCTTCAGGCAGGAGATACAGAAATATAGTCAGCCGCACCAACAGGTTAAAAAACAGTTTTTATCCGTGGGCTGTTGGGCTGCTGAATGGAAAAAAATAGTGGTGTAATTGATTTCTGACAAGCACACAGAGCGCAAACAAGATTGAGTGTGTGGGGGAGGGGGGCTTGTTTAATTTCAGTGCACACAGGTGGTGTAGGGACAATAAAGATTTATTATTATTATTATTATTATTATTATTATTATTATTATCTTGTGAAAAGAGAGTTTCTAGCTTTCAAGATTCCCAGAAGCTCTTTGTGCAAACTTAATTTGATTTGAGTATTATAGCACACAACTAAAGTCAGCTTGTTTGTGAGCAATATTTTTAATCCTGAAAAGTGTGTATAATCTAAAACATTTAGTTTCAGGATTTGAAACATCCTAGAAAATATGTGAAAAAATACACAAATCAGTGTAGTTTGCATTAAAAAAATTCTGATGTCCCAAAGAGACATCTAATTGAGCATGTTTATTTCGCTTGCATTTGATGAACAAAATAAAAAACTTTGAAACTGCCAGACTTAACTAATAGAATTTGTAGTTGTCAACTACATTTTGTTACTATTCTAATGAATTTATAAAACAGAACACTTTCTAGAAAATTTTCCGTCCCACACCACTGAGATGTATTAAAATGAAAAACTCCATATCGGCCTGTTCATACCTGTGTTTGCAAACCACTTAACAGCTTTACATGTTCCTTCTTATGCATGAGATGATTTGAATGTGCTTCTCTGTGAACTAGGCTTCATGTAGATGCAGCCAATAGCTGTCATTCTAATTACAGTAGCACTTCTGGGACTACCTTAATAATGCTGGCCACTGCAAGTTGTATCCATGCATCATCTGTTCACATGAACATGTCTTCATATGATCTTGCATGTAGAAAATAGCTGCTGGTTCATTTTTATTAATATCAGGCATGTATGACATTTTAAATTTGTAAATCACCTCTTACCATTTGGTAAAGGATGGTATAAAAATCCCCCCCCCAAATAAATTAAATAAACTAGGATTGTAGCCCTAATTAGATTTACTTAAAAATGTACGGTATTTAAAAGTATGCTTAGAATTGTGGCCCAATAGCTTGTATACTCTACATATTGACATATTTAAAAGCAATTTAGAGTCTTTGGGTTCTTTTAAATTTCCTTCCTGCACTTGTTTTAACAGAGAATGACCTGAAGAACAAAATTGCATTCTAAATATTCCATCAAGACTGCATGTTTTGAATTCATAGGAGACCTATAATTACATTTTTTACCTCAACAACCATGTATTATCAACAGTGTTGATAAGATAGGATTTTAAAAGCTCTTCTCTTTTCAGCTGACTTGTTCAATAGATCATGTTTTTATTTCTTATTTAGGCTGGAGGCAAGGCTGGCAAGGACAGTGGAAAGGCTAAGGCAAAGGCAGTGTCTCGCTCACAAAGAGCTGGACTTCAGGTAAGTTCATTTATTGTAATAACTATTGCAAATGCCTGAAGATTTACCAAAGCTAATATAAGGTTTTTCTATGGAAAAGGGGGCCAATATATTCCGGCAGCCTCCCAGGTCTTTGCTGCAAAAATATTAACACATCTGACATATGGCTCTCAGATCTGCAGCTTCTTAAACCTTGCTCCCTTAGAATCATTCTAAACTAAGTTCTATCGCTGCCTGCTAGGGATCCCTTCTTGTGTGTCTAACATAGCTGTCTGCCTGGAGGTCCGGCAAATCCCTGTTAGCGCTCAGATATGGATTCTGAAGATCCATTATTGGTTAAAACTTATATTTTTCCCTGTTGGGTTGGCACCCTTAACCCTACTGGATTTCTACCAATCCAAATGGAAAGCTACACTGCATGAAGAGCTAAGAGGCTTTGGGTTTTCCCCACAGGCCCTGATAGCTGTAGGTTATGAGAAAGCTAGAGCAATAATCCGCCAACGAATTTGGGATGTGGAACTGCAATGCCACGTGAGCAAGATGAATAAACACCCAGTAATAAAAGATAATGGGAGAGGATTTCCCCCAGCACATTATTTGTCAAAATTACAAATACCTAAATACAGATGGTCATTTACCCTCACTAGATTGAACGTGCTGCCATCTGCCTTATGGCAGGACAGATTTGAGGGTAAACCATACGCTGAACAAGTCTGCCCCTGCGGCTTGATGGAGGTAGAAACTGTCTCTCACGCCTTGTTACACTGCCATTTTTATGGGGATATACGCTCGGTATTTATTACCCCTGCTATGCAAAAATCTCCAAATGAATCCAAACTTCAATGTCTAAAATACCTGGTAGAGGACAAGGATCCTGAGATCATGTTAAGGGTAGCCAAATTCTGTGTGATTGCCATAAAACTTAGGGAACAAGCTGTGCTATCATAATGATTAAGGCCTTAAATGATAATTTTAGGTTATATGTTAGTGACTAAGTTTTAATTTATATATATATATTTAACTGTATTGCCCCTGTTATACCTAATTGCAAATTCAAATGTATCCCTATCATGTTTTATGACTTCCTTGATATTGTATGTGGGGTGGAACTGGTCTGTGACCGAAATAATAAATTTGTCATTCGAAATAACTATGATGTATACTGTACTAGCGATCTTGAACTTGTCCAGACCCAAGACCCACCTTAGACTCCCAACCAGGAACATGGGACCCACTTTCACATTTTTGTGTTTTAATATTATAAACTGCCTTGTGATCCTTGGATGAAAGGCAGTATTATTATTATTGTTGTTGTTGTTGTTGTTATTGTTATTGTTGTTATTGTTATTGTTGTTATTGTTATTATTATTATTTGTTTCATTCTTGATACTTAATAGTGCTAGCGTCTCGCCACATACCATGCACCAATGTGCTTCATTTCTCTTTCTACTAATGCCTTCTTCCACATTTTCTTCTCAGAATTTTTTATAATTTCCTTTTCTCACCTTCTGTATCATTTCACCTCCTATTTCTTCCTTCTCCATCTCATCTCACCTTACCTTGCTTTCTTCCACCTTGTATCATCTTTAATTCAGTTCTGCATGATTCTTGCTCCCTCCTAATATCAACTTGCCTGAAATAAAAATGGATAGGATTTCTGGGAAAGCTTTACCATACTTAGAACCTAATATAGGTGGCGGCTGTTATCTGTTGCCCCTTGGTTGTATGATGAAGTTTGAGGAACCTCCCTAGATTCTCCCACATTGAAGAATCATACAGTTTTAGTTGTAAAGGAAAACAAAAAGGGTTCCTGAGAGTTAGCAAAAGTTTTGTCATTTTATAAGTCTTTTAAAAATTCAATTAAATAAAACTAATTTTCATTCCAAATCAACCCTGAAATATTAAAGTTGTAGTCCTGTGCATGCTATTTGAGGGTAAATTCCTTTAAATTAAGTGGGCTTTACTTCTCAGTAGACATGCATATGATTTGTACATTACTTTAATTTAAATTAACTTGGTTCCTCCTTCCCTGGGGAGCTGAGTCTCCCCTCCCGTTACTGCATTTTTTTCTGTCACCTTCCATGATTGCCTTTCTTTCCCTCTCTCACAACCACCTGTCTCTCTGCTCTCTCCTTGTGCACATTTCCCTGAAATCAGAAATCAGGGTCGTAAGGCAGTTCCATCTCTTATAAGAGGAGGAAACACAAATCAGACCATCTGCACATTAAGCATTTTCTAGCAGGAGTTACATGATGCCCCCTTACAGTCCATTGACTTTCAGCTAGGAACTTGACACTAGTTCTCTAGTTTCTGACCTATTCAGATTGTTAGGGGCATGCTGTCTAAGCTTTAGCCTAAAAGACTGTTTCTGGTATTTTTAACACCAGGTAGATGTGTCGTAGAATTGAACATGCTTTGAGTAGCTAAAGAGATATTGTGTTTTCCCCTAATCCTTACTGTAAAGTGCTCTGACTACAACCTTTAGCTATATTCAGTGTAAACTATCTTTCCTAAGTCAAATGAGCTCTTTATTTCCCTTTTGCTGGAGATCCAAAAACTGATAAGGATAGGTCTGGTACATCTTGGATATCTAGAGCATCCTGAAGTTTTGTATTGACCACACCTGGGTTTTGGTGTGGTGTTTTGCAATACTGTATTATTCAGAGAGAAATCTTTTGACAAGCTCAGTTTTGGCAAATGGTTCATTGAATGCATTTAAGTATAAGAGTAACAGATACAAGATAATTATCTTAGTAGCCTTCCAGGTAATATTCCTGCCATGGACATCTGTAGAGTAGAAACCATTAGACACCTGAGTTTTGGCAGACGCAGCCTTAAATAATAGCTAGTGATACTGCCATCCATGAGAATCTCTCATCAGAGCTGCTATTTCAGTTCAAAATGTCTTATTGCTCCTAATATGTGGAAATCTTGTTCACTTACCTATAAATCTTGTTAGGAGCAAGACCTAACCCACCAATATCTCATTTGGAGGCCATGGGAACCAATTGAGTCTAGGTTTGTAAAATGCTAAGTGAGCTCTTGGGGGCTGTCATCTTTTTGGTCATGTTTTGCTTGTTTGTTTAAATCATGTTTTCCCTTCTCCAGCTTGTTTGCCATTTTGACTCTTTTTATAATCCTAAGTTTTTGACTTGTTTGAGGTTTTCCATGTGCTTCCTCTGGCTTTGGCAAATAAGCACCCTTCCCTGTGAGGAAGTTACCATTTTTTCCTGCCTCTTCGACCAGAAGAGGCAACTCTTCTGTCTTGTCTCTTTCTTCTGCCCCCAACTTCCCACTCCTGGCAAAAATCTGTTTTTTTTTTTGTTGAGTCATGTGTTTATTTAAGGAGAAGTTAAGCTTCTTGTATTAAGGAAAATAATAGTGTGTCTGATTGGTCAGCTGCAGGGACTTCGTTGTCCTTAGCCTTTGCCAGTTATTTGAATGCTTGCCCAATGAAAATTTTTAGAATTTCATTAAATTAAGAATATAATACCATATACACTGTGGAAGCTGTTACACTGCCTTAAGAATAAGACACACAGCATACTTTCTAGTGCTGAAAATTTGTTTTTACATTTATGAATGACCTCATGGAGCTCATTACTGGTTTGCAAGCATTCTCAAGAAGCCTGGTGCCAGGCAGTTTGGCCTGTGAATCCCAGCTTGAACTGCAACGCAGACCACATCACTCCCTCCCATTTCCAGTTTAAGATAATGCAGTGCAAGAACTGTGTGTGACTTGGCATTTGATGACCAGTCTGTTAAAAAACAAAACTGCAACTCCAATCCTGACTCTAGTTCTATTAGATGAGGTGCCTGTATTAAATGCACCCTCTCTCTCTCTCTCTGGAAATAGTTCACTGAACCAGATGTCAGAATTAATTACCTTTGGAAGAGCCGTGTTGGCTTTGACCATGTATGCTGAACAGGTCCTTCTGCTTTCAGTTCCCAGTGGGTCGTATCCATAGACACTTGAAGACTCGCACCACAAGCCATGGACGAGTTGGTGCTACTGCTGCTGTGTACAGTGCTGCAATTCTCGAATACCTCACTGCTGAGGTAGGTTCTGAAAATTGATCTTGTTAGACTACATGATCTGAATGTAATCAAAGACCCAGATAATAGATTGGTCTGTGGAGCCTGGCAGGAACCTCCAGAGTAGCATAACCTAGCTGCTCCTGCTCTCTTTAAAAACCTGTGTTTTAGCTGCCCAGATCAAATAATTCTGCAAGAGCTTTAATGGTTAACATACTCTATTGATTATGTTTTCTCTCTGGCTTAGTTTTTTGCGTGGTTGAGTTTGGGGTGAGTATGTGTTTCTGCTAAATCCAGAAAAAAAGAATTGCTTTCTTGCCCTACACTTTTAATTTAGTTGTTTACTTTCCATCTAACATATTCCTGGGGTGGGGTGGGGTGGGGAATATGACACACATTAGAACACTGTGAGGAATACTGTAGGGGTGTGTGTGTGTGTGTGTGTGTGTGAGAGAGAGAGAGAGAGAGAGAGAGAGAGAGAGAGAGATAATAAAATGAACTTGTGTGTTTTAGGTAAAGGCAGAATCTGACCCAGAGGTTATTTGCAGTTCTGAACACTTGATACATTTGTATCCTGAATATGAAAGCAAAACATTTTATGGGAAAAGCTCACTACCTATGGGGGAAAACATGCAGCAAGGGGTGGGAAACCCTTTTCAGCTCAAGAGCAACCTTCTGTGCCAGTGGTGGGTGGGGGCCAGACAAAAGTGTGTTGTGCAAATAATGTAAATTTTACATGCTGAGACACCCTTCTTCATTTAGACAAAAAAGAAGCATTATCAGAATTCAAGGACATATTCCAGTCAGGCAAAAGCACTTGAGGTATGACACCAGGCCTATGAGGGGTGTGGCCCAGGAAGAATTGCAAGGGCCAGATCTCTATCTGGAACTGATGTCCCCCACCCCAACTTAAACTGACTTATTTGTTTAGAATACTGGTCCTACTTTATAGCCCCCAAAGGCTCTTGAAGCAGGTACTGAATTATGTGGAGTCATAAGCATAGAATTGTAGGGTTGGAAGGGACCATGAGGGTCATCTAGTCCAACCCCTTGCAGTGAAGGAATCTTTTGCCCAATGTGGCTCAAGATTATTCAGGCAGCACTGCTGACCTCATCCTGGACCTTCCCTGATCAAGAAGAGAAATAGTTCCCACCAAACTCATCTGAGGCAAGGGAGTGGGGCTGAGCCTGCTGGATCATGTTCAAGGAACAGTAGTAGATGGTCATTTTTTAAAAAAGAAAAAGAAAATTTAGTTTTAGGTACCTGGGCTTTTGCCTTGAATCTACTAAATGTATGAAAAAAAGTAGTCTGTTGCAGTTTGTAACTTAGTTTTGAGTATTTTCAGTATTTTACTGTTAAGTATTTTCCTGGGAGGCTGGCATACAAAGCTCTGTTTCTTCCAACAGGTTTTGGAATTGGCAGGTAATGCCTCCAAGGATCTCAAGGTAAAACGTATCACTCCTCGTCATTTGCAGCTTGCTATTCGTGGTGATGAGGAATTGGATTCCCTTATTAAAGCTACCATTGCTGGTGGAGGTATGTAGTATTAGAGCTTCTGGAAAGCTTGGATATGAAAAGTATATTTGGAGACAGGGTGGCTGAACTTAAATGTATCCCTTTAAGTACTCTGCAGGATATTATAGATAAGTAGTTTGCCAAGTGATAAGTAGAATCGTGATATGCTTCTTACCTGGATTTCTGATTATGCCAGGGTGTTTGGAAAACTGCTTATTTTGCTTGGCAGAATGTTACACAGTTGATTTACGTTGTAGTTGCATGTACTGCCATGGCAAGTTCTTACCACTGTATGAACCAAATGGGTACTTATCAGTATAGTTTTTAGTTCACTGACTTAGTAGTAGCTTTGATAGTGATGAGTTCTTGTATTTCATCCTGACTACTGTACTAGGTGAATCTGGTATAGAGTAGGTCTCCTGTAAACTGTGTTTTGTACCATCTGTTTTTTTTTGGGGGGGGGGGTGAGCATTCTAAGTACTCCTCCCCAGTCATTTATAACTCTTTAATTGAGGCTCCAAACCAGGCCAGGGAATACAGTTCCGCTTCTCAGTATGTCCCAGGAAATCTTCACATCCATCTTGGTAACATGAGGGAACCTAACCTGAAGAACACAATCCAGATTATTCCCTCCTTCTCCCCACCCACACCCCAGAGTATAGTAACTCTGTATGGCACCATTTAGTTGTTTTTGTAACAATAAAATTAGGCCTTGAGTCAACATTCGATCTAATACAGCTACATAGCTGCACCCCAGTTCTCCTCTTAGTGTGTTCAAGTGGATTTTTATTGAAGGGTTTGGTAAGCATAGTTCTAACAGAGTTAGCAAAATATGTTATTTGAGAATGTATTGATATGAGTGCTGAACTATTGTGTATTCTTCAGTTCTAATCCATTATTCTCTTTACAGGCGTAATTCCTCACATCCACAAGTCTCTGATTGGAAAGAAGGGGCAGCAGAAAACTGCATAGAGAGGAGTTTTAAACAGCCCTCTTCCTCCCTGTCATTGTACTGTAACTGGGACAGAAGAAATATGGGGATATGTGGAATTTTTTTAAAAAAATAGTTAAATGGAAGAGCATAGACAATTGACTGTAGACTTAAAACATTTGTATGTTCTTTAGATTCAAAGTTTGACACAAAAGTACCTTGTTACGTGGCAGCAATTTGTGTGTTGATTGGCTAGGTTTCTCCCATGTGTTTTATACAAAAATGGAACTGATAAAACCATTTTTTACAAAACTTGTTCTTGTGTATCATTATGGGGTAAAAGGGTCATTGCAGCAAAAAGATCAGTGCCCTAATATCCTATTAGAGATTTTAAAATAAAATAAAATATTTCCAAATTATAGACTTTAATGGTGGCCGTGTTCATAGTTAACTTCTGTGTTCTCTAGCTGATTGATTGTTGTTGATCTAATACAGCTACCACAATTATCTAAGTCCGGCATTTAATTTAAACTTAGTAGAATATACAGAGTTTAATGCAACTGAGGCTGCTAAAGCTCTCCCCCGCCCCCCCCCCAGCCCCAGGATAGAAGTACTGTCTGAACATGTGAACGGTGTGATAATGGGAAAGGTGTGGTGATGTGTATAGTAGGAAGAAGCCAAAATGCATCTTTTCTGCCCTCAGCTGGGGAACTGCCCATGGGTTGGTTGCCTTGCGCTGAATTATGCTGTGTCCTTGAGCTAGCACAATCACTTGCTTCAGTGTCAATGCCTTGTTGTGCTATAATGTACAAAGTTTTCTGTAACACGGTGCTAAACCAGCAGCGCTGCCATGCTTTTATTAGCAACCTTGTCAGTGTGTGATTTGAGCCCTTTGTGTAGTAGCTCTTGGGCTGGCTGTGCATAAGAGTAAGGTTGGAGAACTAATAAACTACTGTAATGTTTTTAGCTCTTGTTAGGACTGCTTCATACAGTGCAATTTCAGGCAATATGGTGACAAATAATAATAACTGGAAGGTCTCCAATCCTATTCTCGTGTATTTGCTTGAGTGCCTTCCAGGTTCTTGGCATGCCTGAATCAGTTCTCAATCTGTATCCTGGGATTATTGTTTCAGATTGGGACAAACATTCACACTCACTCTGACATATATATATATATATATATATATATATATATATATACACATATACATATACATATATATATATATATATACACACATACACATACATACATACATACATACATACATGTTGTAACCTTTAAGCTAGGGCATTGTAGGAAATGAATGAGGCTCAATTATTCTCAGTTATATAGGACTCTGATTGTTTATCTATTCCTGTTAGTGATGTGCATGGCTTTCATGAATTTCTGTCCATTGTATCCTGTTCTTTTTTTAAACAATTGCCAAATTGCTGGATAAGGCAAATAATGGTTTAGGTGGGTGATACATAGGGCAAGGCTATCAATGGTTACTAGGCACCATGGCTGTGCTCTGTCTCCATAGCCAGAGATAGTAAAGCTTCTAAATCCCGGTTGCTGGAAACGACAGGAGGCGGGGAGTGTTCTTGTGCTTGTGTCCTGCTTGAAGATACCCTACAGACGTCTGGTTGGCCACTTAGAACAGGATGCTGGACTAGAGGGGCTATTGGCCTGATGCAGCAGGTTCTTACATTCTTCTGCAGTTGTTCATATGAATATTAGATTGGGAGTTTTGGTCATTAGTAATATGGATGGATGTTGGACAAACAAAGCCTAGTTTATTTTAGCATGCATGTGCCAACAAAAGAAGCCAATAAATTGGACCTGGTTTTATTTCAGTTGCCCCTTTGCTAGAAGCTGTGCCATAATAGAGTAAGCACAATGGTAGAGGAAAGAAAATAAAGTGGTGCAGCACACTTGGTACTGAAGGCTGTAACTGGGCCAGTTAGTTACGTGCAAGTGACATCCTTGGTACTCTTGGCCTACCCTAATCACCACTGTATATTTGACACTTCTCTACATTCCCTCATTGAGCATGCTCATTCTCTCTTGACAGATTATATCTTGTCAGTGAATGCATTTCTATTAGAAAGGACTTTTTCTAAGCAGATAGAGGAGGAAGGAAGACTTATGTATGTGAATCAATGAGAGGAGAGTGGATTGAAATGAAAATTGCCCTTTATTCTAGTTGATGGGCTGACTATAAGGACTTGATATATTTATAGTAGATTCAAGATATCCAAATGGGTATATCAGACTTATCTGTCCTGTATTCAGTTACACAAGTCAGATCTTACGGAGTACAGTACTGTACTTCAGGAACTCTTGTCTTTGGAACTGCTGCCCTATGTTGAACAGAAAAGGAATTACTTGGCTTTCAGGTGTTGGGCATTAAGTGGATGGAACAAAAGTTCCTGCAGCTGGTTGTGTTGTGTGGGAATATTGGAGAGGCAGTAAACGCTGAGAACAGATGGCTTTTCACCCTTTTTTCACACAATTGCTGGGAATAGACGCCAAACAAGATGTGGATTATATTTTGGACTGCAGTTCCCACTAGCCTCAGCCAGCATGGCTAGCGGTGAGGGATAATAGGAGTTGTAGTTCAAAGCATCTGGAGGGCACCAGCTTGGGGAAGGCTGGCCTAGAATATAGCATTTCCTGGGCACACAGCTGCAGAGGATATAGCTCCACTTGCTGTGAATTTTTTTTGTCAAAGCTCTCTTTCCAGTCTCCAGTGTGAAAGCTACTTCTGTTGTGCTGTTTTTCTCTAAACATGTGTACCACTGAGCAAAGCCCATATTGATAGAGCTCTTTTCCCAGCCCAGTCAAAAGAAGAGAGTACAGACCTCTACCACAAAAAACTTTTTCTAAACATCTGGAGGCCATTCTCTGACCCAACAGAGCACCCCTGTAAGCCCCAAAGCAGAACTTAGCACCAGTTGAACGTTCGACCCACCATGGCAAAGAAGTTCTCGTTGTGCTCACTGAAGTAGGTGCAGAGTTGCTCAAGCAGTACTTCATCAATGGTGGGATGAGGTCGTCCTTTGGATTGGTCTAGGCAGTGCTGATACCCCTTTGCTTGTAGGCAGTAGAAGCCCTTGGTCTGGTTGAAGTAAAAGTTGTCTGGGCCAAGGTAAGGCTCCAGTCCCAAGAAGTGCTCTACGTGGCGCATCTCTGAGAGAGGCTCCCGGATCAGGGTGCCTCCATCCACCACGTGAATCTGTGACCGGGGAAAGAACTCCAGCCACCGAGCCAAGTGTAAGGCATACAGGCTGCGCTGCATGGCTTTGTACCGGGTGTTAAGTTCCTGGCCCTGCCTCAAGAGAATGTGCTCTAGAGCTTGGTAGGGCTTGTGCCGTGCCTTGCGGTTGTGAAGGATTTGTGTGTAATCAGACACCAACCTTTCCACAGGGTCCCGTACAATCAGCAGGAGCTTCATTGAGTTGTCCATAGCATGGATCCTTTCCGGGGCTTTGAGAGACGAAAAATAGCCTGGTGTCTTTTCCACGGTGATTTGAGTGGTGTGTGAAATAGGCATCTGCTGACTGTACCAACCAAGTCCTTTGCGGTAATTCTCCTCCACATTGAAGAAATGCACCTCGGAATGGGCAGCTGCCACCTGGGGATGCAGACTCAGCATCTCCAGCAGGGCCCGTGTGCCTCCTTTCCGCACTCCAATAATTATGCTTTGGGGCAGGCGTTGCTTCCAATCTTCACTTGAGATCCGAGTGTTGTTTCTTTTCCATGGGGCTTTCCAACCCCAGGGGATCTTTGTTTCCTCCTCCGTGTTGATTCCACACATCTTCAGAAGCAGGAGCAGTAAGCAGGCTCTAGCCATCTCTAAGTCCGCTGAGGAAAATTGTGTGTTGTTTTTCCTATCTGAGCTATTCCATCTCCAGGCTTATTAACTGGGATTTCACTGCATGCAGGCAGTTGTGCTCTTACCTAGGCATCTTCTGTCTTCACAATGGCCTCTGCTTTTGTTCTAGTTCTGGATTCCGCTGCCAGGAGCTTCCTGCAATGTGGATCTCCAAAATCACTTCAACAAAAGGTGATTTGCTTACCAACAGCCTAGCTCAGGGAAGTTGCTGCCACCTGAGAAAATGAGAATATCATTGTGGGTGGCTCAAAAGGTGCTGAGCAAAGCAACAGGCCTTGTTTGGAAACTTGTATAATTTAAGCACACACACACATGTGAATGAATAAAATCCAGGTACCCATTAGCCACTTCTTCCTAAAATGGGTTTGTATCTAGTCCCTGGTAGGTACCATCTTTTTCTAATGGAAGAGGAGGGACACAGTTGGGCAGGTGGGACACAATATGGAAGGTTACAAATGTTAGTAAGGAGGGAGTAGCCAGCTGCGGTTTATTTAAATGCATTTAACCTACAAATAAGCCTGCTCCACCAGATTAAGGTTCCAGTGTTGCTTCCAGTGCCCCACTACTGGGGCTTGAAGGCAACACGGTCTTCTTCTGTTTCTATCCAGCATTCAGGGTTTGGCTGCCTCTGAAGATGGGAGTCCTAATTAGCAGTTGTGGCTCATAGCTGTTGATAGTGGCTTCTCGGTTAGGAACTTGCCTAATCCCCTAAAAGCCATCTAAGCTAGTGGCTATTCTACATCTTATGTCTACAAATTATGTGTTCAGTAAAATAAAATGCCATGCTGGTAGCAAGCATGAACTACCAGAAAGTTGGGGAGAATATCCTGTGCCCAGGTTTTTATTTATTTTTTCTTCCATTGAGATAGAGCCCAGATTTTGTGATTTACAGCTGGCCCCCCAAAATCATTGGCACACTGCAGCTGTCAGATATGCACAAAAGTCACAATCCAGAGAATCATGCACGTGGAAATTGGCACTGTGTGCAGAATTTGGCACACATTTCTTAGCATAATGGAGGGCGTTGCAAAACCAATGCATGCATCTACTGGGACAGCTGTATTTGCATGCTTATTTGTATCTTTATACAACCAGTACAGTAAGTCACACCAAATCACCCAAGTCTTGCACTTTTCATACCCTGTCATATGTTTGAATTGCAGCTGTGGTGCATTTATGGCACAGACTTGTTATGCTGGAATTGCCCACAGTTTTCTCTGTCTTCGGCACCCCTCAGTCAGATGAGTATACAGAGCACAGAGATGTGCACTTTTTGGGGTCTGGATGCAGAACACACACAGCAGTGCTGGCTAACTGGAGGAGAGTAAACTGCTGCTATGGCACACGTAATTAAGTATATACCAGAGAGCGGGATGCCTGAGAATTTCAATATTATTTTGAATGAAAAGAAAAGCAGGTCTTGTTTGTGTTTATCCATGAGAAGAAAAAGCAGATCTGAGTGTGTGCAGGCTCTGTCTGTAAAACGCTGTGTTTCTCTTGGGGTGGAGTGTCTCTTTTCTGCACAAGCACTTGTCCCTTATCACAGCCTTGGGTTTCTATGCCCAAAGCCCCATATCCTGTTAGATGACCTGCACCTCGGGGCTAAAATTCTGCAGTCTACAAATTAAACAATTTTGCACAATTTCTCTTATTTTGCATGTGCTGCATAGTAATGTAAAACAACCTGAACATGTTTACTTCTGATATGTTGTGAGGAAGGGAGGTAGCCTAAACCCTTGGAAATCTCGCAAGGGGCCTTTCTGGCTCCTGAACTTGGACTAGGCATTGTGCACGTTTCTCCCAGATCTTTGCTATGGCCAGGCCTAGAAACTAGAGTCACCATCCAAGCCAAAGTTTTAGCACCATTCAGGGTCATGCTGCTTGGAAGTCTGAGCTAAAAAACTTTTAAGTCAGAAGTGAGACATGGTTCGGGGTGGGGGGGTTCCCCTGGTGGGTTTTCTGCTTAAAATCTCCCCTGCCCTGCAAAAATAAAAAAAATAAAAATCACCATAGAATGAGGAAGTCTATAGGTGCCTATGACTTTTCCTTAAGCAGCTGGGGTGGGAGGGTGTGCGTGCTCATTACCACCATGAACTTTCCACCTTTTAGACAATTGCGCTCTGGTTTCATTCTTTAAAATAAATTTTAAATTCTGTCTTTGTGAAGGATGGCAGAATATGTAGTTAGTTAGTTGGCTGGGGAAACCCACCCAGATGGGTGGTGTATAAATATTATTATTATTTAGTTTAGTTAGACAATTAATGCATGCATACATGCCTGCTTCATATGACCATGGTTGATCTTTGACCATCCTCTTGATTTATATAGAGGAGTCATGCCTATAACTCAAAAGGTACTTATCTTGAGTTGGTTTAAATGCAAACAGATTTTCAGGATGCTGAATTCTGGGAGAGGGAGCTGCTGTTGCATGGAATTGTAGCTCGCAGGCACCCCTTGCTAGTTTCTAGGCAAAGGGGAATCTCTGCTGATCTCCACCAATCCTATTTATCTCCTTAGTTTTGAACCTTTGCTCGGTCTGAAGCTCTTTGGGTGACTGTCAGTCATATTCAGCCTTGTCTACCTCACAAGAGTGCTGGGAACATGGAGGAAGGGAAGGTCTTCTATTACACCATGACTACAAACACACACACATCCTAGGCTGGCGTGTACTGAGCTGATCGTGGAGATAATGGACCTGTCTTCTCCCCACCTCATAAGAATGTTTCAGCTCTCCTTCCTCCTAAATGAGACTCAGGAGGCTGGAGCTCAGGATTCTTGGTGTGTGCATCTGTCTAAATTCCTCTCTAGGGCCTGACGTGGCGTCACTTGGTGCCATACTGCTGCTCTAAACAGTTTGATGAACTCTGCTGGAAGACTCCAGGGGCAACTCCAGTTCCCTGCACATGTTTAGCTGAGCTCTGGCAAATTTCGCACTGCGGCTGCCAAGTGGCTGCTTCCTGGGGCTCTTGCAAGTGAAGGCAATATTACTGCCTGCTGCTAATCAACGGGTGCAAATGGCTGTGCTCATACACTGTGCTCATACAGTTCAATGCATGTAAACAGGTCTTTTGCAGGAGACCAGATCTGAATCCTACTCTGCTGCACTCAGCCCACACCCCATCTTTCCTGCCTGACATGGTTGCCTCACCTTGCTTAAAAGGAGAACTGTGGGTTTCTGCAATTTCCCTGCATTTCGACGGGGCTTGCCCAGAAGATCCTCTCCACGTGTCATCCCCACAAAGGCAATCTCTGTCTCTCGCTCTGCCATCCCCTAAAAGAATCAAGCAGCCTGAGGTGGCTGTCTTGCCTTTGCTTAATAAGCAGGGCTGCAGCCTGTAGTGGTAGACCATACACTTGGCATGCAAAATGCCCCAGATTCAACCCTGTCTTCAGATCACAGGATCTCCAAGAGTAGCATAGAGGGAGGAGGTCTTTGAGGTCTGCCACCAGTCAGGCAATTTTACTGTGTTGGAGAGACCAACAGGTCAACTTGCTGGAAACCTGCAGCAGGCATGAGGAACCTTTGGCCCTCCAATATGTTGTGGAACTCCAGTGGCCACACTTGGTGGGGCTGCTGGGAGTCGAAGTTCCTCAACATTTGGAGGGCGACAGGTTCCCCACACCCATTCTACAGTGTTACTTGCGTTGACTGGAAGAAGTTGCCAGGTTGTCAAGATGAGGCTGGCAATGGGCTTGGGACATTCTGCATGTGACAATGTGCTCAGCCATTGAGAGATGGCTTTCTCCACGCAGCAGGGATAGCGAAAATGTGGCCCTCTAATGTTGGTCTACAATTCCCCCATCTTCCCTAACCATTGGCCATGACTGACAGCAGCTGGAATCCAGCCCCACCTGGAGGGCAGCAGTTTCCTACTCTCTGCCCTATAGGAACATATGAAGTTGCCTTATGCTGTTAGACCATTAACACAGCTAGCTCAGTGCTGTCTTCGCTACACCAGCTGGAAGTGGCTCCCTTGGGCTTCAGACATGGAGTCTTTCCAAGCCCTCTCTGGAGATGCTGAGGACCTAAAGCACATGCTCTACCACCAAGCTACAGCTTTTGCCTGTATATTCATGTGGGCCCTTGTGGCTGCCAACTATGCGCTCTCACTACAGGGGCACACAAGCCAGTCCTGTTGGATGTCATGACCTG
The DNA here is from genome assembly GCF_964270895.1 of Podarcis filfolensis. Taxonomy (NCBI): domain Eukaryota; kingdom Metazoa; phylum Chordata; class Lepidosauria; order Squamata; family Lacertidae; genus Podarcis; species Podarcis filfolensis. Next base: position 1,806,077 of record NC_139611.1, on the reverse strand, counting down.
TTGCTGCTACTGCTACCTGCCCCTGCAGGTGGGCAGTAAGGTGGAGTGACTGATGACAATGGACACTGTTTGGAAGTTGTTTTCCTGGCACCTTGCTTTTCTGTAATGAGAAAGATCCCTCCAGTGGGGAATGATTTCCACTTCCTAAGACTTGCTAATGATAGAGTATGACATGTTTGGGGTCCCTGGGGCGGGCAGCTGGTGTACCAGGGGTTGCCAGGGCAACCAGAGCTGCAAAAAGGTGTAAGGGGACACCGAGAGGAAGGCAGGAGAGAAAAGGAGGGGAGTGTTTCTGAGGGAGATCTTTGCAGAAGAAGGAAGAGGGATTTGAAGGATGGCTGATGGACAGGGAGGGCAGCGCTTCCTAAACACCAGAAGGCCGGTGTGACATAACAGGCCACCAGGAAGAGGCAAGCCAGGTGTAAAGGAGGACAGGTGAGCATGCAGCATTTCTGCAGGCCTCAGCTCAGTGGCAGAGCATCTGCTCTGCACGCTGAGATCCCAGGTTCAATCCCCAGCAGGAAAGACCCTTGCCTGAAACCCTGGAGAGTCCCTGCCAGTCAGTGTAGACAATACTGAGCCACATGGCCTGGCTTGGGCATAAGGCAGATTCCCATGTTCCAGCTGTTTCCCCCCCTTGAACCTGCCAACATCTCTGGACTCATCTCCCAGTTTGATGGGATCCTGGGCAAAGGAGCTTCGGATCCCATCCCCCAACTCTGTCTGTAAGACATCTTTGGGCATATCTGGCAGCAGTGCTCTGAGCAAGAGGAGAGGCAGGCTGAATTTTAATTTCCCACCATACAATGTCAGACCACGGCAGGACATTGCTCCAATGGCAGGCTGTTCTCCCCCCCCCCCCCATAACGGGTCTCAGGAGCCCTGCTGGGCCCTGACAGTTGCCCTGAGGACTCCCTGGAAGCCAACTCTTCTCAGCAAACTTTAATGCTTTTGCACCTGGACACCCTAGAGTAAGAAACCTGCAATGTTGCTCCACATGTGGCTGGACCTCAACATCCGTCATGCTGGCTGGGACTCGGAACGAGTAGCCAACTTTGGCAGGCTCGCCTATGAGGAGCAGCACAAAGGACATAGAGGATGGTTCTTTACTGTGAAAGCAAGAGATCCCAACGCACCCGGAGAGAGCAGCAGCTCTTGCCTAGACCCCTGAGCAACACAAAAAGCAGCTCCACCTGCAAGGACCAGCCATCCTCTGTGCCCTTCAGCCCATTTCTGGTGATATGTAAGCTCCAGGACATCAGAAAAACTGCAGAGGAAGGAGCAAGCGGAATTTGCAGTGTTTGAGGGGGAAGTGGGATAGCTCTGTCAGTGGATCATGAGACTCTTAATCTCAGGGCCACGGGTTCAAGCCCCACATTGGGCAAAAAGATTCTTGCATTGTAGGGGGTTGGACTGGATGACCCTCGTGGTCCCGTCCAACTCTACAATTCTGTGATTCAATGGGGAAGATACGGTGTTAAATGTTTATACCGACTGTACCTCTGCTGGCAGTGATGGGTGAGCCCAAGGTTGCTGATTCTATGTGCAGCATCAGAATACAGCAGAGGCATCAGTTCCTAAAAATAGAGACAGGAGGAAAAGGTTAAAACAAAAAGGTTCAGTCAAGCCATGCAATTTTGCAATTCAGATTTTTTAAGAAATGCACTTTTTGAGAATCTAATTAGCATGTGGGTAAGTTATTAGGAGTTGGCTAATTTGGCTGCCAGTCCATTCCCAAATGAGCTCTTGCTACAGCTTTATCATCAGTACCTGATAGATGGCTTTCATTTAGTTTCCAGAATGCATATAAGCCTGAGCAACCAGGGAGGGGAATTGGATTACAATGCTTAATGTTTTTCTATATTATCTCTTGCAAAAATTCAGTAAAGTTTAAGTTACAGAAACACAGACATAATGCTGGGCAAAAATTCAAAGCACTGCCAAAATACCAACTGTGCCAGAAAGGAGGCATTAGTTTTAGATGTTGTCAAAAAGAGAACTTGAAAGTTAAATTAAAGTTTCCTGTGATTGTGGCGCATGTCAGGTAGCACCAGCCATTTAGGGGTTGCCATCCCCCCCCCTTCTCTTTGCTCCATTGCCTTTAACAGCAGCTTTATCTGTACAAGTTTGCAGGTGATCATATTTATCCCCATGGTGATAAAAGCATTACCAGTTTATTACAGCAGATCAAGCTGCTGGTGACAGATAAGTTCAGCTAAATCGACAAAGGGTCTTGGGGCACTTTACCGATGACAGTCCAATTTCTGCCTTGGGCCGGCCCTGAAACCTTGACCTGAAGATCCCAAGTGAGTTGTGGACTGCAAGTTCGGCCCGAGGTTCCTTCCTCAGGCAATACAGCATTTTATCTGAGACACTGAACCAGCAACAGCTCAGTGTTTTCCCTGCTTAAAAGGGAAAATTGGAGAAGAGCCTTTGATACCACAATTTCCCTGCATTTATTATAGGGTGGAGCAGTAGGTCATTGTGTCTGGCTGTTAACCAAACGGTTGGTGGTTCGAGCCCACCCAGGAATGGCTGTGGGCAAGATTAGTACCCTAGGATGCAGCTCATCAGGCCCTGGAGATTTGAGTTTTTAAATGAATTCAATCCTGGCATGAGTTGATGGCAGTTGTAGTCCAAAACATCTGGAGAGGACCAGGTTGGTGAAGGCTGTCATTATCATAACCACTACCATTGCTATCAAGCAAGCTAGTACATCAGGTGGAATATGAGCCAGAAGCCCTGTTGGAAGGTTTGTGACCCAAGTAACTAGGCACACAGGAGAAGACCCAATGTGGTGTAGTGGTTCGACTAGGACCTGGGAAACCCTGGTTCAAATCCCCACTCAACCATGACGTTCAGTGGGTGACCTTGGGCCAATCGCTGTCTCTTACCCTAGCCTACCCTACAGGGATGTTTTGATAAAAAGAGTGGAGGAAGAACCATATACTGCCCATGCCCCTATGCGCTCCTTGGACAAAAGATAGGATATCAATGCAGGAATAAATAAATAAGGGGGCAGAGGTCTGAGGTCTGTTGCGAAGGGGCAAGGTGTGTGTACATTTTGTAAATAAGGGAAAACATCAGTGCAAAGTGGGGGGGATGACAATAAGCCAAGAGACAAGGAGGAGCAAGGGAATGGAGGATGCAATTTCCCATTTGTGGAGGCAAAATAGAGGAACACAAGAAGTTGCCTTATACTGAGTTAGACCCTTGGTTCATCCAGCTGAGTGCTGGCTGCTCTGGCTGGCCTTGGCTCACCAGGATTTCAGGCAGAAGTCTCTCCCAGCCCCACCTGAAGATGCCATTGGGCATTGAACCTGAGGCCATGCAAGAGAAGGAAGAGGTTTGGAAGTGAAAAGAAGTTGGCATGGATTATGAGAAGTGCTAAGCTGCATTTCTGCAGGAGTATCACACCCTCTCCGCAATGCCAAACACAGAGGAACACAGAAGACATCAAGTGTTCCTCTCCCAGGTGTTGTTTTGCCCTCAGAAGTATAATAATTGGATTTCCGTCCAAGAGACCAAGCAGTGCTCTGAGACCACTGTGCTAAGAACCCCAAGTCTACACCCCAAAATGCTAATGGCCCACATCAGCATCTAAGACTTGTTTAGGAGAGGGGACAGAGCATAGGCAGCAATGCCAGATAATTACAAAATAAATCAACTCCAAACCCACACCAAAGCAAGATCTTTATTAGGACCAACTAAAATGCCTTGAAATAATGAGCACACTTTTGCGTTCTCCCACTCTCTTAATCAAGGATATTAAAGCTGGGGTAGTGTACAGGGTACCCCAAGTTTGCAATTCATAACAATTTTGAACTACAATGCAAGAAGAAAGGTTTTGCAGACATAACTGGATTTTGCCTCTCAGGGAGGATTAGCCCCCTTTGAAAGATGCATCCAGGTCAGTGGGACCAAAAATGATGGTAATGCCCTCTCTCATTTTCAATAATATAAAAACTAGTATTTATTCATTTTTTTCTCCTAATTGAAACACACAGAGACCCCTTGGGAGGGAAAAAAATAAACAGCAAAATTATGTTTTTTATACAGTATTAGCAAAACTGGAGATCAGTGTGCATTAGCTAAAACTCAAGAGAAGCCAATTTGGCAGCATTGCCCACCAGGTCTTCCCCTGCACAGGCTGGTCTATCGCCTCCATCTCCCCATAATCAAATTCTTACCTGTCCAGTTCCAAGCAAAGGGCTCCAGAGGGAGCAGCGGTCTCCATCAGCCTCTGCGCTCAGGCTGTCTCTGCCTCCCTCTAGCTCCTCTGCCCAGGGACAAGCCTCTTTGTACTGTGTCTCTTGCCCGCCCACAAGCACATGGTGCTCTCTCTGAGCAGAAATCCTGTCCTGCCCTCTTTCCTTGGAGAGGGAGAGAAAGAGAGAGCATTGCAGTCTTCAGGGGACCGTGTTAGAGAGAATAACAAGCAATGCAATGGTCTGTGCAGCTGAGGAGAGGTTGATGTTCTGCTTGCGGCAGAAAGATGAAAGATGGAGGGAGTCAGGGAGCTGGATAGGCCAACCGTGAGCCTGTCAAAATCCCTGGCACAGTCTGGTGCCTGTGGGGCCCAGCTAAGCCCCTCCAGGGGAATTGGGGAGGGGGGGTTAAGCCCCATGCCACCCTTAAGTGTACAGCTATGCTGAGGGAGTTTGGCTCCTGAAGAGCTTCAAAACAAGGAACTAAACGGAAGCACCTCAGAAACTGACCTGCATCTCAGAACATTTTTTAAATTGTATTGTGTCACCTCTACAGAGCCTTGACTCCTCATACATGAACCACTAGAGGATCAACCTGGCCCCACCGTTTGGCCAGAGAAGCAGCAGCTGCAAGGAGCTTCCTTCCCTCCATCCCTGCCAGGACAAAAAGGGGCTTCAGTCTGCACTTGCTCTGGGACTGCGGGGCAGAAGCCAAGCACACTCAGTCACCCTCCACTGCCTTCTCCCACTGCTTACAAGACTATTCAGTGACACCCTCGATGGAGGGGCAATTCCCCCTCCCCAATCAAACTTTTTGCAATAAGGAAAATGATGGGGTAGGCCAGGGAAACATGCTTCGAGGCAAACCCATCAGAACAAATGCTCAGTTTAAATCACCGGCGTCATCTAAACTCGCTGCAAACTTTGTGCAAACAAATCAGGGCGAATGCTGAGTAAACAGCTCATCTGGAAGCAGCCTGTATCACAGTTGTATCCCACCTTCCCTCCAAGGATTGCAGGCCGGGTCCCAAGACTAGAAGTAAGCTCTGCATGAGAAATGTGGGTTAGTGGAAGCAGCGGGGCGGGGGGGAGGTGATGTTTAGCAACACACTTCCAGCCTGCCACTTCACTTCAAATCTTCCCCATCCCTGGTGGTATATAAAATATACTCAGAGTCGCAAAGTGATTTCATGCTCTTTATTCAGCTCATAGTGGTGAGGAGGAATGAATGAATGTCCCCTCAAAGTATCTGCTTTATATACATTATTTACACAATGGGCTGCACATGATTGGCTAATTCCGGAATTCTACTGTAAGCCAATCAGGTTGTGGATTCACTTCTATCTGGAGCACGATTGGGTGGTTCCTGCCAACCAATCATACTGCTGCATTGTTCTAGGACCAATCAGACTGCTGCATTCTGAATCCTATTGTTCTAGGACCAATCAGACTGCTGCCTTTTGGATCCTATTGTTCTAGGACCAATCAGACTGCTGCAGTTTGGATCCTATTCAACTCAGTACATAACACCCCTCCCATCTAAGTTCCAGTCCTGCCCGGGAGGTCGCATTCGTAGTCCTCAAGGTACGCCGGTGGCCTACGTGTGCATTGCGGCCTGGGGTGTTCCCTGGTCCGGGGTTCAGGTTCTGGCTCGTGTTCCAAGGATGCTGGCTGTGATAGGGCTGTTTGGTCTGGCGCAACCGGTTCACTCAGTCGTGGTTCTGGTTCCAGTGTCCTTTCGGCCTCACGGGTCCCCTCTGTATTTACTGATTCTGCCTCTCCTGCTTGCCCCTGCTGCTCTATGGGCCTCACTGCCCCACTGTTCCCTGACCTGTCCTCCTCCTCCTGGTTTTCTCCCGGGAATCGTCACCGTATCTGGTCGCAGTGGCGGCGCCAGCATTGCCCCCCATCTGTTAGCACCTCGTACGACACGGGGCCAGTGACCCTGATGACTCTGGCGGGTACCCATGCAGGGCCTGCCCCAAAATTCTTTGCGTACACTGGGTCCTGGGCCTCGAAGGTCCGGGGGTTCCTGCCTTCCCCCACCACTACCTCATCCTGAGCTCTATCGGGGTGAAGGCGGTCCAATCTGATTGCAAGGCGCCGACCCATTAGTAGTTCAGCGGGGCTCCGGCCAGTCGTTGAGCTGGGGGTGCTGTGCTGTGCTAGAAGGAATGTGGCAAGGCGGTACTCCCAATCCCCTTGTGTCATGCGGCGAAGGGTGTCCTTGGTGGTCCGCACCATGCGTTCTGCTTGGCCATCGGTGGCAGGGTGGAATGGCGCCGAACGGATGTGGCGGATGGCGTTCTGCGCTGTGAAGGTTTGGAATTCTCCTGACGTAAATGCAGTCCCGTTGTCTGAGACGAGAGTGTCAGGGAGCCCGTGGGTTGCAAACAGCCTGCGTAGTACCCGGATGGCTGCGGACGTAGAAGTGGACGGTACCAGTGCGACTTCCAGCCATTTGGTGTAGGAGTCCATCAGTACGAATAAGGTTTCTCCTGAAAGGGGCCAGCGAAGTCCACATGCAGGCGTGACCATGGTGCTCGGGCGGACTCCCAGGACTGGACTGGGGCCCTTGGGGGATCTGGGCGGGATTCTTGGCAGGCCTGGCAGTGTTTGACCCAGGCCTCTATCTCTCCGTCGATCCCTGGCCACCACACATAACTCCTGGCAAGGGCCTTCATTCTTACTACCCCTGGGTGTGTCTCGTGTAGGGCTGTGAGGACCCTTTTGCGGAGGGGCTGGGGAACAACGACCCTGCTTCCCCATAACAGGCACCCCTTGTGGGCCGACAGTTCATGTTTGCGGGTTGTGTAGCCGGCGAATTCTGGCCCGGGGCTGCTGCTGGGCCATCCCCTCCACACCCAGTCCAGGACCCGGGAGTTGACCCTATCTTTCTTGGAATGGTGTGCAACTTCTTGTGCCTGAATGGGGCGCTCAGGAAGCAGCTCCAGGCTCATAACCTCTTGTGCAGGTGCTGGGTCAGGGCCTGTTTCCGGTAGTGGTAGCCTGCTGAGGGCGTCCGCATGGCCCATCGCCTTCCCAGGGCGGTGAATCAGTGCATACTGGTAGCTGGCAAGGAAAATTGACCACCTGAGGACGCGAGGAGACAGCACTTGGGGGGTCTGCTTTTCGGGGGCAAACAAGCCAAGCAACGGCTTGTGGTCAGTCACCACGGTGAAGGGCCGCCCGTACAAGAAATCATGGAATTTTTTTACTCCCTTCACGATTGCCAGACCCTCCTTGTCGATTTGCGAGTAGTTCCGCTCGGTTGCGTTGAGTGTCTGGGAAAAGTATGCCACCGGTACCTCTCTCCCATCCGGGAGTTGGTGTCCCAGGACAGCGCCAATGCCATAGGGCGAGGCATCGCATGCTAGCACCACCGGCAGCCTCTCGTCGAAGTGTGCCAAGACCGAGTTTGAGACAAGCAATCCTTGACTGCCTGGAATGCGGCCTCCTGGCGCTGGCCCCACACCCAAGGGGCCCGCTTGTCCAGGAGTCTGTGTAGGGGCTCCGCTACCGCCGCCTTGTGGGGAAGGAAGGAATGGTAAAAGTTCAATAGTCCCAAGAAGGCCTGAAGTTCAGTCTTGTTCTTGGGCGCTGGGGCATCACAAATGGCCCGTACCTTGTCCCCAGTCGGGTGGACCCCTTCTGCGTCCACCATAAATCCCAGAAAGTCCACCTGAGGCACTCCTAGTAGACATTTTTCCCACTTCACCTTGAGACCCGCCGTCTGGAAACAGTGCAGAACGGTGCGGAGGCGGTCCTCAAACTCCTCTGCTGTGGGCCCGGCAATCAACACATCATCGAAGAAGGGGGTGACATCAGGAATCCCTTTAAGGAGAGAGTCCATTAGATTCTGGAATATGCCTGGTGCCACGCTGACACCGAATTGCAGCCGCTTTACCCTGAACGCTCCTCTGTGCGTCACAATCGCCTGTGCGTCTGCTGTGGCCTCATCTACTGGCAGCTGTTGATATGCTTGGGCCAAGTCCAGCTTGCCAAAAATTTTCGACCCAGCCAGGGTGGCAAGGACATGGCTGACCACTGGCACTGGGTATGCATGGGCCGTGAGGGCCTTGTTTATGGTACATTTGTAGTCTGCGCAGATGCGGACCGAACCATTAGGCTTGACGGGTGTGACGATTGGGGTTTCCCAGGGGGCATTAGGCACCGGCTCCAGCACTCCTTGCTCCACGAGTCGGTCCAATTCATCGTCTATACGGGGTTTCAGAGCGAACGGGACCCGGCGGGCCTTGAGCCTGACCGGTCGTACTGCGGGGTCAAGCTGTAGAGCAATGGGGGGGCCCGTATACTGTCCCAATTTCCCATCGAAAACCCCCAGAAATTCCTTGAATATGGCGTCCATGTCCACTTGTAACCTCGTGTGGTTCACCCCGGTGACGGCTAGCCCCAGTGGTCCAAACCATGCCAATCCCAGTAAGCTAATGTAGGGGCCCTTGACCACAAGCAAGTCCAGTTGCCACGTCCGCCCTCGGTACTGCACCCTGAAGGTCCCCACCCCCATTGTGGGGACCTTACGTTTCTGGAAGTCCCGGAGGGTGAATGGGGCCGGCCTGAGTTTGGGACCCCCAGTAGGACACAGTTTCCTTAAGGTCCTTGCCGAGATTATGGATAGAGTTGAACCCGTGTCAAGCTCCATGCGGCATGGGCCCCCCTCTATCTGTACCTCTACACAAATTTTCCCTACGTTGGGGTGGGGCAACTGGTATACCTGGAAGTCCGTGAGCTCCGTCGAGTTGCCTTGGTGCGTTGGGCCCCGGGACCTGGGGCTCTTGGATTGGTCATCTGATGCCTGGTGTCAGGTGGGCCGAGCCCAACACACCCGGGCGATGTGTCCCAATTTTCTGCACTGCCTGCACTCTGCGTTGCGGAAACAGCAGGTCCTCCTCTCGTGACTTTCTCCACAGCTTGCGCAGTTCCCTCCTTCTCGTCGAGGCAGCTGTGGTATGTGGGCTGCTTGAGTGCGCTGCTGTACTCAGTGCACCTCCTCCCTGTTGGATCCTGAGTCGTCGGTGAGGTCTTCGTGGTGGACCCTCGGTTGGGACGGCTGGCTCGGCCGTGCCTCTTGCGTCGACCTCTGGGCAGCTTCCGTTGCCAGGGCCTCCTCCAGAGCGACCTGGAACGTTAGGTCCTTCTTAGCGTAGAGGCGTCGTTGCAGCTTCTCATCCTTCAGGCCACCGACGAGGCGGTCCCGAAGCATGTTCTCCAGCTCTGAGAAGTTGCAGAACCGGGCGGCTTGGCGGAGAGAGGTCACAAACCAGTTATGGTTTCCCCAGGGGCTTGCTGCTTTGCCTAGAAGGCATTTCGACGAGCCACCACTGAGGGCTGTGGCGAAAAGTGCCCCTTCAGCTGTTCCATTATTGTTTTGTATGGAACAGTAGCAACGTCTTCAGGCGCAAGAAGAGCCCGGGCGATTTCAAATGTCTCCTCTCCGCAGACGCTGAAGAATATTGTCCTCTTCTTGGCGTCTTCTTCATCGGTGACCCCTTTGGCTTCTAGGAGGAAGGTGAAACGGGAGGCGTACGCTTCCCAGTCTCCAGATGCTGGGTTGAACGGCGAGAAGCTGCTGTCGGTTGCCATTCTGAGTTCCTTGTGTCCCGGAGCTGAAGCCTGGATACACGGTGCGAGGCAGCGGTGCAGCAGGTGGCGGTGCTGCGGTGCTGTGTGTGGCAGTCAGCTCAGCGGGATCCCACCTTCGTCGCCAGTGAAATATACTCAGAGTCGCAAAGTGATTTCATGCTCTTTATTCAGCTCATAGTGGTGAGGAGGAATGAATGAATGTCCCCTCAAAGTATCTGCTTTATATACATTATTTACACAATGGGCTGCACATGATTGGCTAATTCCGGAATTCTACTGTAAGCCAATCAGGTTGTGGATTCACTTCTATCTGGAGCATGATTGGGTGGTTCCTGCCAACCAATCAGACTGCTGCATTCTGAATCCTATTGTTCTAGGACCAATCAGACTGCTGCAGTTTGGATCCTATTCAACTCAGTACATAACAGTATACTTTGTCACTGCCATCCCCACAATAACCTTGGTAAATAGGTATGTAGGTAGGTAGGTCCAGTGAAGAAAGTGACTGAGCCAACAGCACCCTGGCTCTGCACCCACTGGATCTCCACGGGTGAAGTCCAGCAGCAAGTAAAGCTGTGATGAGAGGGTTTCTGATACAACAGAATGCATTAAAAAAGAGAAGGCAAAATGAGAAAAAAGATAAAATTTTGGAGAAAATTAAAGAAGGTGAGAAAAAATTGAGAGCCAAGCCGAAGTCACAAGAGATTCTGAGAGAAATAAAGATCTATCAAACACAATATATGGAATTGATGAATCAGGAAATAGAATGGAAAATTAAACAAATGAGACAAAAGACATTTGAATCGGCGGACAAATGTGGGAAATTACTGGCTTGGCAACTGAAAAAAAGACAAAAATTAAACACAATTACAAACCTGGAAGTAGAAGGAAAAGACATAAACAATCCAAATGAGATTAGAAATTGTTTCCAGAAGTACTTCAAGCAACTATATGCACAAGGGCCACAGAATGAAAGGGACATTGATGGATTTTTGAAAACAAATGGATTACAAAAAATTTCACAGGAAAGTAAAATACTGTTGAACTGTAAAATAACAGACCAGGAGATAGAAGGTGCCATTTTAAATATGCAATTGGGCAAATCTCCGGGACCGGATGGGTTGACTTCCAGATACTATAGATCTTTGAAGGACTGGTTAATCCAACCTCTGAAGGAAGTCTGCAATGAGATTTTGGAAGGGAAAAGGGCACCAGAATCGTGGAAAGAGGCCCACATTACACTTATACCGAAAACAGAGACTGAAAAGACTCAACTTAAAAACTACCGTCCCATATCCTTACTAAATGTGGATTACAAAATTTTTGCTGATATTTTGGCCAAGAGACTGAAAAGAGTATTGATTGAAGAGATACATAAGGACCAAGCGGGCTTTCTACCGGGAAGACATATATCTGATAATTTGAGGAATGTAATTGACATTTTGGAAAAGTTAGATGTGAACATAAACACTAAAGCTGTTTCGATATTTGTGGACGCGGAGAAAGCCTTTGACAACATTTCTTGGAGTTTTATGAAAAAGAACTTACAGGGTATGGGGGTAGGCCAAGGCTTTGAAAATGGTATAAGTGCAATATACTCTGAACAAAAGGCTAAATTAATTGTAAATAATGTGTTTACGGAACAATTTAAGATAGAAAAAGGGACACGACAAGGGTGCCCAATTTCCCCTTTACTTTTTATATCGGTCCTGGAGGTTTTGCTGAATATGATTAGAAGGGACCGGTTGGTTAAAGGCATACAGGTCGGAGCCAAACAGTATAAATTGAGAGCATTTGCAGATGACCTAGTTTTGACGTTACAGGAGCCAGAATCTAGTACTAAAAGAGTTTTAGAATTAATTCAAGAATTTGGTCAGGTGGCAGGATTTAAACTGAACAAGTCCAAAACTAAGGTTTTAGAGAAAAATTTAACATTGTTTGAAAAAGAGAAATTTCAGAATGAAACAGGTTTGACTGGTGAAGAAAGTGAAATATCTGGGGATTAATATGACAGCTAAAAATGGGAATTTATTTAAAAATAACTATGAGAAATGCTGGTTAGAAGTGAAAAATATCTTGAAATATGGTCAAATTTGAAGCTTTCCTTGATGGGTCGAATTGCAGCTATAAAGATGAATGTATTGCCTAAAATGTTATTTTTGTTTCAAACATTGCAAATTGTGGACAAGATGGACTGTTTTAAGAAGTGGCAGAAAGACATTTCTAAATTTGTCTGGCAGGGCAAGAAGCCCAGGATAAAATATAAGATTTTAACTGATGCAAAAGAAAGGGGTGGTTTTGCCCTGCCAGACTTCAAACTTTACTATGAATCAGCAGCATTCTGCTGGCTGAAAGATTGGCTGCTTCTTGAAAACACAGACATTTTGGATTTAGAAGGTTTTAACAACGTTTTTGGATGGCATGCATATTTGTGGTATGACAAGGTTAAAGCACATAAAGCATTTAAAAATCATATTGTTAGGAGATCTTTGTTTAATGTTTGTTGTTTTTTTTAATAAATTTTTATTAGGGTTTTACAGAAAAGAAAAGTAGAAATTCTCAAAATAAGAAACCATAAGTTACAGAAAAAAGAAACACAAAAAAAATACAGAGAAAAAATCACAACTAATTAAGAAAGATTAAATTTAAGCAAAGAAAAAAAATAAAACAAATCCATTTTTCCCAATGACCTCAGATTCATATGCTTATGTTCTTGACCTCCTCACGCCTCCCCCCTTTTGTATTCCCATTTAGATATTTAATTCAGCAAATTCTTACCCTTTTTCAAATATTTAAGCTTTATACCATAACATATTCTATATCAATATTTTCAACCAATTTTCCATGCCTTTTTTGCATAATCTTATTAACTTTTATCACTAATTACCACTTATTACCAATCCAAGCACAGTTTTAGCATTTATTAATTTTATAGTATTTCTGAAGATAGTCTTTGAATTTCTTCCAGTCTTCTTCCACCAACTCTTCTCCCAGGTCTCGGATTCTGCCAGTCATTTCCGCCAGTTCCATATAGTCCATCACCTTCATCTGCCACTCTTCCAGGGTGGGTAGCTCTTGTGTCTTCCAATACTTTGCAATAAGAATTCTTGCTGCTGTTGTTGCATACATAAAGAAAATTCTGTCCTTCTTTGGCACTAATTGGCCCACCATGCCCAGGAGAAAGGCCTCTGGCTTCTTAAGGAATGTATATTTAAATATTTTTTTCATTTCGTTATAAATCATTTCCCAGAAAGCCTTAATCTTTGGGCATGTCCACCAAAGGTGAAAGAATGTTCCTTCATTTTCTTTACACTTCCAACATTTATTGTCGGGCAAATGATAGATTTTTGCAAGCTTGACTGGTGTCATGTACCACCTGTATATCATTTTCATAGTATTCTCTCTTAGGGCATTACATGCCGTAAATTTCATTCCTGTGGTCCACAACTGTTCCCAGTCAGCAAACATAATGTTATGACCAACATCTTGTGCCCATTTAATCATAGCAGATTTAACTGTTTCATCCTGCGTATTCCATTTTAGCAGCAAGTTATACATTCTTGAAAGTATTTTAGTTTTGGGTTCTAACAACTCAGTTTCCAGTTTGGATTTTTCCACCTGGAAACCTATTTTTTTATCCATATTATAGGCTTCTCTTATTTGAAAATAGTGCAGCCAATCTCGCACCTTATCTTTTAATTTCTCAAAACTCTGCAATTTCAATTTATCTCCTTCTTGTTCCAATATTTCCCAATATTTCGGCCATTTGGCCTCCATATTGGACTTTTTCAGTGCCTTTGCCTCCATTGGTGACAACCACCTTGGGGTTTTATTCTCCAATAAGTCTTTATATCTTAACCAGACGTTAAACAATGCTTTCCTGACAATATGGTTTTTAAATGCTTTATGAGCTTTAACCTTGTCGTACCACAAATATGCATGCCACCCAAAAACATTGTTAAAACCTTCTAAATCCAAAATGTCTGTGTTTTCAAGAAGCAGCCATTCTTTCAGCCAACAAAATGCGGCCGATTCATAATAAAGTTTCAGGTCTGGCAGGGCAAAACCACCTCTTTCTTTAGCATCAGTTAGTATTTTAAATTTTATTCTGGGCTTCTTGCCCTGCCAGACAAATCTAGAGATATCTCTCTGCCACTTCTTGAAACAGTCCATCTTGTCTAAAATTTGCAAAGATTGAAACAAAAATAACATCTTTGGCAATACATTCATCTTTATAGCCGCAATTCTGCCCAACAAGGAAAGCTTCAGGTTTGACCATATCTCTAAATCTTTCTTCACTTCTAACCAACATTTCTCATAATTAAATAAGTTTAAGTTCTTAGCAGTCATGTTAACCCCCAAATATTTAACTTTCTTTACTATTGTTAGGCCTGTCTCCTTCTGAAACCTTTCTTTCTCTATCGGTGTTAAATTTTTCTCAAGAACTTTAGTTTTTGACTTGTTCAACTTAAAACCAGCCATCTGCCCAAATTCTTGAATCACTTCCAAAACTCTTTTCGAACTAGATTCTGGCTCCTGTAATGTTAAGACTAAGTCATCTGCAAATGCTTTCAATTTATATTGCTTAGCTCCGACCTGAATGCCTTTAATCAGACGGTCCCTTCTAATCATGTTCAATAGTACCTCCAGGACTGAAATGAACAACAATGGGGAAATTGGGCAGCCTTGTCGTGTACCTTTCTCTATCTTAAATCCCTCTGTCACCACATTATTGACAATTAATTTAGCCTTGATCTTTGTTTAATGTTTGGATCAGATACAAGGATTTATTGGAAAATAAGACCCCAAGGTGGTTGTCACCAATGGAAGCGAAAGCCCAGAAAAAGCTCAGTATGGAGGCCAAATGGCCGAAATATTGGGAAATTTTGGAACAAGAAGGAGACAGGTTGAAATTGCAGAGCTTTGAGAAACTAAAAAACAAAGTGCGAGACTGGCTTCATTATTTTCAGATAATGGAGGCTTACAATTTGGACAAGAAAATTGGCTTCCAGGTGGAAAAATCTAAACTAGAAACAGAAGTGCTAGAACCTAAAACTAAGATCATGTCAAAAATGTATAACTTGCTGCTGAAATGGAATACACAGGATGAAACGGTTAAGTTAGCTATGATTAATGGGCACAAGATGTTGGACATAACATTATGTTTGCTGACTGGGAACAGTTGTGGACCACCGGTATGAAATTTACGGCATGTAATGCCCTAAGAGAGAATATTATGAAAATGATATACAGGTGGTACATGACACCAGTCAAGCTTGCAAAAATATATCATTTGCCTGATAATAAATGTTGGAAATGTAAGGAGGTTGAAGGTACATTCTTTCACCTTTGGTGGACGTGCCCAAACATTAAGGCTTTCTGGGAAATGATTTATAATGAAATGAAAAAGGTATTTAAGTATACCTTCTTGAAGAAACCAGAGGCTTTTCTCTTGGGCATAGTCGGCCATTTGGTGCCAAAGAAGGACAGAATTTTTTTTATGTATGCTACAACGGCAGCAAGAATACTTATAGCAAAGCACTGGAAGACGCAAGATCTACCCACTCTGGAAGAATGGCAGATGAAGTTGATTGACTGTATGGGTTTGGCAGAAATGACCGGCAGAATCCGCGACCAGGGAGAAGAGTCGGCAGAAGAAGACTGGAAGAAATTTAAGGACTATTTACAGAAATATTGCAAAATTAATGAACTTTGAAAGATGCTGGATTGAATTCATGTGGTCTCTAGCTGTTATGATAAAAAGAAATGGGATAAATATTGTTTAAGTTATAAAATTTAAAAAAGTTGATTGGAAAATAAGGTGTTAGTTAAAAGGAATGTTAAGAGATTAGGATTTGCTGGATAATCATTTTGAACTAGAAAAGAAGAAGGGGAGGTATGAGGAAGTCAAAGAAACATGTTATTGAAAAATTGATATCGAAATTGATTTGTTTTTAATATTTTTTTTTCTTTATTGTTTGTATAAAATTGAAAAACTGAATAAATATTTATATAAAAAATAAATAAATAAAGCTTAGAGCAAACTGTCTGTATACACACCTTATATTTACATATTGTTATGGTGCATGACTTTCTTGGGAAGTGTAGTGAACCTCGACAGAGCTGCAACTCCCAGCAGGGCCGTCTTAAGCATATCCAGCACCGTGGTGCAAAGATCCCTCTGGCGCCCGCCCCCCCCCCCATTTCCCAGAGTTGTCAACCTTTTTTTTAGGGGTAGAACCACTGGACTTACTCCCAAGTAAGCAGGTGTGTAAGATTGCAGCCTCGCATGCTGCTTCTCCTGCATTCTCCTTGTTCTTTCTCACTTTGCTCAAAATGTGAAATCCTTGCATCTAATAGGAAAAAAATCTACTGACAAGGTTAGGGTTAGAGAGCTCATCCCATCACGGCGATTTGAACCACTGACCTTCCAATTGGCAAGCCCAAGAGGCTCAGTGGTTTGGACCACAGTGCCACCCGTGTCCCAGCGGGTGTCCCGCGTCCTGCGTCACAACAGAATTAAACGATCAAGTTCTTACAAATGCAGAACGGGTATTATGTGGCACCTGTAGGCGTGCCGGTTCTGCCAATCGCTGTGGTTGTGTGGGTGCATATAGGATTGTTATCTCACGGGTAAACCGGCCCCAAGTTGTTAAGAGCTTTATATACTGATAGTAACACCTTGAACCTGGCCCCAGTAGCAAATGGGCAAACAGAGCAGATCTCTGAGCATGGGTGATATACACTAACCTCCCGCGGAGGCTTGGGAAGCAAGCTGCACACCCACCAGCCATATAGTTGGCGGGCGCAGCTGGCAGGCATGCAAGGAAAGGGGAGGCCGCTGGCAAAGCCGCACAGCTCCCCCACTCACTGGGGTGCCCCTGAGAGGCCAGCGCCCTGGCACGACGCAGCCCTATGGGAAAGACGGCTCCGGCTCCCAACACCCTAACCATCCGCCATTCCCAGGATTCTTGGGAGAAGAAATGTGCTTTAAATGCACATCCATGGGACGCCTTTGCTGAACACTCCTGAAGCAGCATATGAATAGCAGGTGTTAATCTCATGAAAGGAGGCACACAAGCATGAAGTGTGCTGGTAACTCCTCAAAGGGTTGTTGGGAGAAGTGGACACCAGCCTTTTCATACCTGGAATTCCTGCTTAGTCCAAACATGCAGGGCAGCATGGGACCAACTTTGCAGTAATAATAATAATGATGATGATGATGATGATGATGATGATGATGATGGTGCTACTTATTTACTTAGAGCTTTGCACCCCACTCTCCAGCCCCAAAAGCTCCCAACTGTCACATACAATCAATTAAAAGAGGACAGATCCTGTCCACAGGCTTACAATCTAAAAAAAGAAAAAGAAATACACAAGGGACAAGGAGGGAAGAGGAAAAATAAAAATAAAACCCAGGCCCCAATTCTTAAATAGCCAGTCAGAGTTCAGAGGCAGGAAGTGCCCAGTGGAGCTGTTCTTTCTGCAAAGGTGATGGACTGAGCCTTGCTTCCTACCTCTCCCCATGAGGCATTATTCTTTGGGGGGAAGTTTTTGTAAATTAGTTTTTATTAAAGATTTTATCATGTTACAAAACAGACAAATAAGCGGTTAAAAGTACAATGGGGGGAAAGAGGGGAGAGAGAAAGAGGGAGGGAGGGAGATGGGGGTGTTTTTCTTTCATTCTACTGATTAGTGTTAGTCTAGATCAGGGGTCAGCAAACCTTTTCAGCAGGGGGCCAGTCCACTGTCCCTCAGACCTTGTGGGGGGGCCAGACTATATTTTGGGGAAAGAAATGAATAAATTCCTATGCCCCACAAATAGCCCAGAGATGCATTTTAAATAAAAGCACACATTCTACTCATGTAAAAACACGATGATTCCTGGACCGTCCGTGGGCCAGACTTAGAAGGTGATTGGGCCGGATCTGACCCCTGGGCCTTTGTTTGCCTACCCATGGTGTAGGGGTTATGCCAGCATCACATGGGTAGGCCCTTATGGTATAGAGATATAGAGAGACATTGTGAGAGGTTAGTGAGTCCCAAGTTTGGTTGGTTGTGTTCAGTTGGTTGCAGTGTAGCTTGTTTGTATGTGTGTGGGGGGAGGGTTTGTTGGATCAGGTTAGTCATACTGATTAAAATGCTGTTGGGGGGGAATTGTCCTGTTGTGCTGTGTATGTGATAAAGGGGAACCACACTGGGGTGAAGGCGTCCTCCTTTGCTTGTCCTCATGCTAATTTAAGTTTGTTAGTTATCTCTTCTAGTAGGGCAGTTTCCCATACATTTTGGTACCAGTGGTTTATGTTCACTCCTCATAGGTCCTCCCGGTGTCTAGTTACGATGTTTTTTGCTGCTGAGAATAAATGATTTATGAGTTCTTTGTCATGTGCATTTGCATTATTATCTTGGAAGGCATTTAATAAGGCTAATTCTGGAGTTACTTCTATTACCTGTTTTGTTATTTTGGGGATTTCCTGCAGCACTGCTATCCAAAAGGATTGTACTTTGGGGCATTCCCACCACATGTGGAGGTATGTGCCTATGGAGCTGCAGTCTCTCCAGCATTTGGATGAGGTTTCTGAGTGTATTAGTGACAATTTCCTTGGTGTTAGGTACCATCTGTAGATAGGTTTCATAGGAAGTTCTCTTTTTTTGCTTGAGATGGATTTAAGTGGTAGTTTAGACCACATTTTGACCATTGGGTAGGGTTTATTTCAAATCCTATGTCATGTTCCCAGTAATTTTTAATTGTGGTGTGGGGATTTGTGGTTTGATACCATCCCTCTGCTGTGTCCCTCCCTCTGTTGTTAGGAGGAGTTTTTCCAAACTAGTCAGTGGCCTGGTAGCTGCTGTCCAGTGGGGCCTCCTGGCCCACCAGTTGAGGACCCATAGAATTGTAGAGTTGGAAGGGACCCCAAGGGTCATCTAGTCCAACCCCCTGCAATGCAGGAATCCTGATACGGTGAGCAGCTGCTTGCTCTTGTGTTTTCACTGTTCAGAATCATGGATAGATTGGCAAAGGGGAGCAGGTGTATGTTTGTTTGTCCAGGAGGGCACGGGAACCTGTTGTTTTCCAGCAGTTGTTGGACTACAACTCCCATCACACCTGGCTGCTGGAGCCCAACAACACCTGGAGGGCCACCCCTTTTGCCAGGCCTGGCCTACTGCACTCGCACACCATGGGTTGAGCTCACAATGAGTCTGGATTGTTGCCCTTGTCAGCTGGATTGTCTGCCTTAGGCGCCAAACTGTCCTGAGCGATGCAGCACGCAGATGACAGGAACAGGTTCAACCACAGTTCATAATCCACTGACCTCCCCCTCACCCTCCCAGAGGTGGTTGCCATTTCACCAGAAGGGCATTAAATAATTAAGGAAGGTTTTACAAATCAGCGTGTTACAATCGTGACATAATCTGGGTAATTCCATGAACCTTTTGCCCCCTCTGCACAAGTACATGAGGAGAAGGTTCTGCTCCTTTCCTGTAGTCTCCGCTCAGCATTCCTTAATGTGCTGTTCCTGGGGTCCAGTTCTTCCTAGGTAGGGGTGGGCAAATCTGGTAATTTCTGGGTCCCTCAGTTTCTTCTGTTTTCAATATTAAATTCAGTTTTCCACATTTCTGCAGCAATTTATGGTTAAACATATATATATATTCTTCAGTATTTTAGTGCAAATTTATGCAACTAAACATGTTTTAGAATGCAGTTTTGACTAATGCACTCATTCTTTTGCAAGCAATTTTTTTCTAATGTGCATTTCTATACAGTGATACCTCAGGTTACAGATTTTCAGGTTACAGACTCTGCTAACCCAGAAATATTACCTCGGGTTAAGAACTTTGCTCAGGATGAGAACAGAAATCGCACAGCAGCAGTGCGGCAGCAGTGGGAGGCCCCATTAGCTAAAGTGGTGTCTCAGGTTAAGAACAGTTTCAGGTTAAGAACAGACCTCCGGAACGAATAAAGCTCTTAACCCGAGGTACTACTGTATGTTATTTTCAGTCATGTATGCAAGTTTGTACACAGTGGTTAGAGAACTGTACTGCAAAAATTCAGAGAAGTGTGAAGTTTGAAGGATAGCTGTATATTGGATTGAATATTGGTTCAAGAAGTGCAAATGTAGAGATCTTCTCATTAAAATGCAGACAAAATTGAATATTGCCCTCCTTCTCTCTGGGAGCTCTGTTGGATCCGGGATCTTATTTATTTATGGCATTTAATACCCTTTAGTCAAAAAGGCTTTTGGAGCAGCTTACAAAAATTGGTATAAAGACAGTGCCTGAGCACAAGCAGATGGCCTATAAAGACCTGGCACATGATGAGAAAGGAAGAGGAGGGAGGAGGGAGAAACAAACTCAAGCCCAAGTTCTTAAAACTGCAGCTCATCAAACATCCACTTAGTCCAGCATCTTCCTTTTGGCAGCAGCAGGCAAGCCAGACGCCCCCAGGTCTGTCACAAAGAGGTCACAGATGCAAGAGCCGTTTCTTGCAGTTTGCCTGCTTTTCAGCAAATAGTGCCCAGAGGTTCAGTGCCTCTAAATGTGAAGATCAGATTTCATCACCATAGTAAATAGACAACTTCCTGGAGGACTTCTATAACTCCCCTTTAAAGCCTTCTCTGTTAGCACCCATTGCCACATCTTGTGGCAACCAGGACTGGCTCAAGGCAAAGGACAAGATTGTCTCTTCCTCCATAACAGGTTCTAAAGCCGAGACCGAGGGTAGCCAACTGCTCCTTCTCCTCTGGAATTGGGGCAGCCAGCCTCTCCTGCACCCGAGGGCAGCAGGCTAGTTTAGGGAGTGCAGGTCATAGTACCCACAGCCCTGTCCATTCTCCACGCCCGCCTGCCCCCCAGCATTTGCTGCCTGAGGCTGATGCTCACTCCTCCTCATGGTAGGGCCGGCTCTGGTGGCAGCAGATTCTGTAAGGCACAAACGGTGCTGAAATTAATTGCCTGCCTCACTCCTGTTCGTGTCATTTCCCAAAGTGGGGAGGGCAGCCCACACACTAGACCCTTGAAGCACTTTCAAAGCACGTCTTCCCCGCCCCCTCAGAAAATTATGTTTATGGTTGCTGGCAATTGTAGCTCTGTGACGGGTAAACTATATATATTTTTTTAATAAATTTTTTATTGGTTTTTCAACACATATTAAAAGACAATACAACACAATACATAGACAAACAAACATATAAACATGTATAATTTCTTGACCTTTCTTTCCTAAAACCTTCTTTCAGCGACTTCCCCATACCTCCCCTTTCTGCATCCCTGTTTTAAATCATTTCAGCAACCCCTAATTTCAATTTCTTATAGCACTTTCTTTAAATCTTTTTTCTCGTATCCAATTGTTTGTCACTGCAATTCTATTTTACATTACCCAAGACATTTTAACATTCATTAATTTTACAACAATTCTTAAGATAAACTTTAAATTTCTTCCAATCTTCTTCCACCGTCTCTTTCCCTTGGTCACGGATTCTGCCAGTCATCTCCGCCAGTCCCATGTAGTCGATCACCTTGGTCTGCCATTCTTCCAGTGTGGGTAGTTCTTGTGTCTTCCAATACTTTGCTAAAAGTACTCTTGCTGCTGTTGTAGCATACATAAAAAACATCCTATCTTTCCTTGACACCAATTGGCCTACCATGCCCAGGAGGAAAGCTTCTGGTTTCTTCACGAAAGTGCATTTAAGCACCTTTTTCATTTCATTATAAATCATTTCCCAGACGACCTTAATCCTAGGGCACGTCCACCAAAGGTGGTAAAAGGTACCTTCAGTTTCCTTACATTTCCAACATTTGTTATTGGGCGTGTGGTAAATTTTTGCCAGCTTGACTGGGGTCATGTACCACCTATATATCATTTTCATAATGTTCTCTCTTAAGGCATTACATGCCGTTAACTTTATACCGGTGGTCCATAACTGTTCCCAGTCAGCAAACATAATGTTATGACCTATGTCTTGTGCCCATTTAATCATAGCTGATTTAACCGTCTCATCCTGTGTATTCCATTTCAACAGCAAGTTATACATTCTTGACAGATTCTTAGTATTGGGTTCCAATAACTCTGTTTCTAATTTTGACCTCTCCACCTGGAAGCCAATTTTCCTGTCCAGTTTGAAAACTTCATTTATCTGATAGTAATGAAGCCAATCTCTTACTTTTGACTTCAATTTCTCATAGCTCTGCAATTTCACTTTTCCCTCCTCATGTTCTATAATTTCCCAATATTTTGGCCATTTGGGTTCCATATTAAGTTTTTTCACTTCCTTAGCTTCCATTGGTGACAACCACCTGGGGGTTTTGTTTTCCAACAAATCTTTGTACTGAATCCAAACATTATATAATGCTTTCCTAACAATATGGTTTTTGAAACCTTGATGAGTTTTAACCTTGTCATACCATATATATGCATGCCAGCCAAATCTGTTGTTGAACCCTTCCAAATCCAAAATGTCTGTGTTTTCAAGAAGCAGCCAACTTTTCAGCCAGCAGAAAGCCGCTGATTCATAATACAACTTTAAGTCCGGCAGGGCAAACCCCCCTCTTTCTTTTGCATCAGTTAGTATCTTAAATTTTATTCTGGGCTTTTTGCCCTGCCAGACAAATCTAGATATATCTTTTTGCCACCTCTTGAAACAATCCATTTTGTCCAAAATCTGCAATGTTTGAAACAAAAACAACATTCTCGGCAAGACATTCATCTTAATAACAGCAATTCGGCCTAACAAGGGAAGTCTCAAATTTGACCATACTTCTAAATCTTTCTTAACTTCTGACCAACATTTCTCATAGTTATCTTTAAATAAATTCACATTCTTAGATGTCAAATTAATCCCCAGGTATTTCACCTTCTTTGCTACCGTTAAACCAGTTTCACTCTGAAACCTCTCTCTTTCAACCACTGTTAGATTTTTATCCAATACTTTCGTTTTCTGTTTGTTCAGCTTAAATCCTGCTACTTGACCAAATACTTGTATTAGTTCTAAAACTCTTTTCGTACTAGTGTCTGGCTCTTGTAATGTTAAAACTAGATCATCTGCAAATGCTCTCAGTTTATACTGTTTAGCTCCGACCTGAATCCCTTTAACCAGCTGGTCCTCTCTAATCATGTTTAATAAGACCTCCAGGACCGATATAAAAAGTAGTGGGGATATCGGGCATCCCTGTCGTGTCCCTTTCTCAATAGGAAATTCTTCTGTAACCACATTATTTACAATCAATTTTGCTTTTTGTTCAGAATAAATTGCACTTATACCATTTTCAAAGCCTTGGCCTACCCCCATCCCTTGGAGATTCTTTTTCATAAAATTCCAAGAAATATTGTCAAAGGCTTTCTCCGCATCCACAAATATTAAAACTGCCTTGGTATTAATATTAACTTCCAGTAACTCCATAATGTCTATTATGTTTCTCACATTGTCTGACAAGTGTCTTCCTGGGAGAAAGCCCGCTTGGTCTTTATGAATCCCCTGTGACGGGTAAACTATAGTGCCTAGAAATGTTTAAGAAGAAGACAGTGTGCTCTCAATGTGCTTTAAAGGTAATATGTACATAGCAGGTTGAGGGGAAGTCTATTATTATTATTATTATTATTATTATTATTATTATTATTATTGGGGGCCCTTCACCATAAGGTCCCTGGGCAAGTCACAACAAATACATTAAAAACAGCTTAGTGAAATTACAGTCACTAGAAGGGGGTGCGTTTTCTCTAGAAATACACATCTCATGCAGGGCAGAGGGTGCATCTTCAGCATTCACTAAAAGGTGTACAGAGAAGGTTCCAGGCACACCTCTGTCCAGACCAAATTCGGCAGCTTAGGTGCCACCACAGAGAAGGCCCTCTCCTGGGTCACCAACTCCCGAAGCTTCTGTGGGCGGTGGAACTACCAAAAACGCTTTGTCCCTGGAGGGACTTTTTGCAATTTGGACTGTAGTGGTAAGATTTGTCATTAATCTGCTTCTGTTGTTGTTGTTTAGTCGTTTAGTCATGTCCAACTCTTCGTGACCCCATGGACCAGAGCACGCCAGGCTCTCCTGTCTTCCACTGCCTCCCACAGCTTGGTCAAACTCATGTTGGTAGCTTCGAGAACACTGTCCAACCATCTCGTCCTCTGTCGTCCCCTTCTCCTTGTGCCCTCAATCTTTCCCAACGTCAGGGTCTTTTCCAGGGAGTCTTCTCATGAGATGGCCAAAGTACTGGAGCCCAGCTTCAGGATCTGTCCTTCCAGTGAGCACTCAGGGCTGATTTCCTTCAGAATGGATAGGTTTGATCTTCTTGCAGTCTATGGGACTCTCAAGAGTCTCCTCCAGCACCATAATTCTTTGGCAATCAGCCTTCTTTATGGTCCAGCTCTCACTTCCATACATCACTACTGGGAAAACCATAGCTTTAACTATACGGACCTTTGTTGGCAAGGTGATGTCTCTGCTTTTTAAGATGCTATCTAGGTTTGTCATCGCTTTTCTCCCAAGAAGCAGGCGTCTTTTAATTTCATGGCTGCTGTCACCATCTGCAGTGATTATGGAGCCCAATAATCTCTCACTGCCTCCATTTCTTCCCCTTCTATTTGCCAGGAGGTGATGGGCCCAATTGCCATGATCTTCGTTTTTTTGATGTTGAGCTTCAGACCATATTTTGCGCTCTCCTCTTTCACCCTCATTAAAAGGTTCTTTAATTCCTCCTCACTTTCTGCCATCAAGGTTGTGTCATCTGAATATCTGAGGTTGTTCAGCAATCTTAATTCCGGCTTGGGATTCATCCAGCCCAGCCTGTTGCATGATGAATTCTGCATATAAATTAAATAAGCAGGGAGACAATATACAGCCTTGTCGTACTCCTTTCCCAATTTTGAACCAATCAGTTGTTCTATATCCAGTTCTAACTGTAGCTTCTTGTCCCACATAGAGATTTCTCAGGAGACAGATGAGGTGATCAGGCACTCCCATTTCTTTAAGACCTTGCCATAGTTTGCTGTGGTCGACACAGTCAAAGGCTTTTGCATAGTCAATGAAGCAGAAATAGATGTCTTTCTGGAACTCTCTAGCTTTGTCCATAATCCAGCGCATGTTTGCAATTTGGTCTCTGGTTCCTCTGCCCCTTCGAAATCCAGCTTGCACTTCTGGGAGTTCTCGGTCCACATACTGCTTGAGCCTTCCTTGTAGAATTTTAAGCATAACCTTGCTAGCATGTGAAATGAGTGCAATTGTGCGGTAGTTGGAGCATTCTTTGGCACTGCCCTTCTTTGGGATTGGGATGTAGACTCATCTTCTCCAATCCTCTGGCCACTGCTGAGTTTTCCAAACTTGCTGGCATATTGAGTGTAGCACCTTAACAGCATCATCTTTTAAAATTTTAAATAGTTCAGCTGGAATATCATCACTTCCACTGGCCTTGTTATTAGCAGTACTTTCTAAGGCCCATTTGACTTCACTCTTCAGGATGTCTGGCTCAAGGTCAGCAACCACACTACTGGGGGTGTACGAGACATCCATATATTTGGTATAATTCCTCTGTGTATTCTTGCCACCTCTTCTTGATGTCTTCTGCTTCTGTTAGGTCCTTACCACTTTTGTCCTTTATTATGGTAATCTTTGTATGAAATGTTCCTTTCATATCTCCAATTTTCTTGAATAGATCTCTGGTTCTTCCCATTCTGTTGTTTTCCTCTATTTCTTTGCATTGCTCGTTTAAGAAGGCCTTCTTGTCTCTCCTTGCTATTCTTTGGAAATCTGCATTCAATTTCCTGTATCTTTCACTATCTCCCTCGCATTTTGCTTGCCTTCTCTCCCCCGCTATTTGTAAGGCCTCGTTGGACAGCCACTTTGCTTTCCTGCATTTCCTTTTCATTGGGATGGTTTTCGTTGCTGCCTCCTGTATAATGTTACGAGCCTCCATCCATAGTTCTTCAGGCACTCTGTCCACCAAATCTAAATCCTTAAACCTGTTCCTCACTTCCACTGTGTATTCATAAGGGATTTGATTTAGATTGTATCTTACCGGCCCAGTGGTTTTTCCTACTTTCTTCCGTTTAAGCTTGAATTTTGCTATAAGAAGCTGATGATCTGAGCCACAGTCCGCTCCAGGACTTGTTTTTGCTGACTGTATTGAGCTTCTCCATCTTTGGCTGCAGAGAATATAATCAATCTGATTTCGATGCTGCCCATCTGGTGATGTCCATGTGTAGAGTCGTCTCTTGTATTGTTGGAAAAGAGTGTTTGTGATGACCAGTTTGTTCTCTTGTCAGAACTCTATTAGCCTTTGCCCTGCTTCGTTTTGATCTCCAAGGCCAAACTTGCCAGTTGTTCCTTTTATCTCTTGATTCCCTAACTTGGATTACTGTGATGTTAAAAGGTCTGCCTTGGATTCGTATCAAGATCATTCTATCATTTTTGAGATTGCATCCCAGTACAGCTTTCGCCACTCTTTTGTTGACTGTGAGGGCCACTCCATTTCTTTTACGGGATTCTTGCCCGCAGTAGTAGATATGATGGTCATCCGACCTGAATTCGCCCATTCCCATCCATTTTAGTTCACTGATGCCCAGGATGTCAATATTTATTCTTGCCATCTCATTTTTGACCACATCCAACTTACCCAGGTTCATGGTTCTTACATTCCAGGTTCCTATGCAATATTTTTCTTTACAGCATTGGACTTTCCTTTCGCTTCCAGGCATATCTGCAACTAAGCGTCCTTTCGGCTTTGGCCCAGCCGCTTCATCAGCTCTGAATCTACTTGTACTTGCCCTCCGCTCTTCCCCAGTAGCATGTTGGACGCCTTCCGACCTGAGGGGCTCATCTTCCAGCGTCATAACTTTTATATGCCTGTTGTCTTTGTCCATGGAGTTTTCTTGGCAGGGATACTGGAGTGGCTTGCCGGTTCCTGCTCCAGGTAGATCACGTTTGGTCAAAACTCTCCACTATGACCTGTTCATCTTGGGTGGCCCTGCACAGCATAGCTCATAGCTTCTCTGAGTTGTTCAAGCCCCTTCGCCACGGCAAGGCAGTGATCTGCTTCTAGCATTGATTAACTTCCTATTGCTTTGAGCTATGAGACCGGATTCATAGCTAGGTAAATTCTGCTTAAGAAGGCATCCTTTCCCATTTTGGTCTGAACAGGTAATTTTGGGCAACAGGTTTAACACGCGTGATGCAACTCTCTCTCTCTCTCTCTCTTTTTCATAGCATCAGATCCAAACAGCAGCATTGCTTTCTGTTGCTCACCCATTGCAGGGCAAAATGTCACACTGTAGGGCTTGGGAGCTGGTGCTGCCCCATGGCCACGCACCTCACCAGTCCTGTCCCACGCCGTCCCATCAGTGTGTCCCTCACTTGCCAGAATGAACGATGGAGCACTGTGTATGCCTTTTGGGCAGCTGAAAGGTAGCCTATGGTGAGCATCCCACCTTTTTCTCCACCACTTTCGACTCCTGGCCCTGCCCACCATTGGCCCCTGGAAGGCTCTCCATGAGGGAGTGCGGCCCTTTGGCTGAAAAAGGTTCCACACCTCTGATCTAAGTGGCAAAGCAAGCGGGGGGGGGGATTTGTTCTCTTAACCTCCCTGTCAAAGAGGAAATGGACTTAACGTTAAGGGACAAAGGGAAAGCAGGACTTGCCAAGGCAGGTTCCCCCGGCAAACAGTTGTCCTCCTGCTCATGAGGAAGTGGATCCAGCACACCAGCCCAGCCCCCTCTGTGCATTTTCATTCTGGATTTTCTGAACACCTGGATGAACCTCTGCTTTAACCAGCCTGGCACCATCAGCCATGCCCCCATGCGCCCCAGCACTATGTGACCATGCTGACTGGGGCCGATGGGAGTTGTGGTCCAAAACAACTAGAGAGCACCGCATTGGAGAAGACTGGGGAGGATGCTTCAAGGAAGCAAAGTGCACTAACTGCCAGGGTTAGAACTCCTGCCAGAAATGGTTGTGTATAGAGAGGAGGACAAAAGGACCGTGACCGTGACAAAAGGACCGTGACCAAAGTCACATATTTCACATGGCAAAAAATATTTTGCGACCCTTTGTTGCAAACAGGTGTTATGCCCTGGAACTTCTCCCACTGGTGACTCCAACAGAAAAAACACTGCTTAAAAATTGCGACCCAACCAGACTTCCATCCTCCACATACATAGGCACCCGACCTTTCAAGGAAGGAAGTTGAACTCTGCCTGATCTCCTGGAGCACATTTTGCAGTCAGGAGGAGTGGGAGATTGGGAAGTAAAAGCCCTTGTTCATCCACCCAAGCACTGTAGCGGAAAACCCGTTGCTTCCCCATTAAGTTGAGGGTACATTGCCATAAATAATCCATTTGGGAGGAGGGTAGCAGATTATGGCAAGGAGTCGTGGGTCCAGGGTCACAGCAAGAACCACCATGAAATATGCAAGACCCCCCTCAAAGTCCGTGCAGCGGGAGAGTGGTGAACGCTTATTGGATCTGACTGGGCAGAGTCCCTAGCGGTGGGGAGAGCTGGGCACGGAGCAAAGACTCTGGTCCCCCTCACGGAAGCCGTGCCACTGGGGTGGGGGAGTCACGCAACAATGCAGATCTTGAGCTAACTGGAACAGGGAAGGAGGCAGGTGGGCTCACCTGAGAGCAACGCCCAACCATGCCAAGTCCAACCTGCTTGACCTTTTCCACCACGGGGGGGGGGGGGGGTCAGCAACTGCCGCAGTCAGAGAGGTGGTGTTGGTGTGATATTTGTAACCTCTCTATCCCAACTCTTCTTTTAGGTGTGGGGTGGGAGACTTCAGAAACATGTTCAGGGGCAGAATCAGTTTACACTGAAGCATGCACCTTGCTGGATCAGCCGCAAAGTCCATCTGGTCCAGCATCATGTTCTCCCTGTGGCCACCCACTGCCTCTGAGAAGCCCACAAGCAGGACCAAGTGCACGAGCCCTCTCCTCAACTGTGACCCATAGCAAGTTGCATTCAGAAGGCATGTTGCCTCCAGCAGTGGTGTCAGAGCGCACGCAGAGCCTTATCCTCCAGATGTATCACAGCAAAAAAAAATTCCAGTGAAAAGCAGCAGGAGCAGAGCAAACTTTAGTCAGCTCCGGTGCAGCAGTTGCTCTCCAGGACAAGAGGGCAAGTGGTTTATTATTATTATTCAAGGTTCTTAACAGCTCTGAGAAATAATGCTCAGAAGACTCTTCTCCTTCAGGGATGGCTCAAGACATTTTGCTGCCTGAGCAGGACGATAAAATGGGTTCCCTACCCTGCCTTGCCCAAAATCTGATCAGCCTGGGAGTTGCATCTCAGTGAAGACTGGTGGCAGGAGAGCATCACCCACAAGGGCGGCGGCAGCAGCAGAAGCAGCAAGCTTACGCAGAACTGGCTGGATGCAGAGGAGTGGTGGGAGGCAGCAGGTGGGGAACCCCCAGGGAAGAAGACTCAGAGCCAGGGGATTGGTGGTGGGACACCAATGAGTGGTCAGAGGGAAAAGGCAACTGGGTTTAGTGAGCAGGAAGAGGCTGTGG
The DNA here is from genome assembly GCF_964270895.1 of Podarcis filfolensis. Classification (NCBI taxonomy): domain Eukaryota; kingdom Metazoa; phylum Chordata; class Lepidosauria; order Squamata; family Lacertidae; genus Podarcis; species Podarcis filfolensis. The sequence continues at coordinate 1,776,775 of NC_139611.1, read as the reverse complement.
CAGAGAGCAGTCCAGAGGCTGCAGAGGAGGGGGGTCAAGAGGCAGAGATCAGGTAGCCAGCTGGCCTCCCCCTCCTGCTGCAAGCAGCTCTCTCCCCCCTGGTCTCCCAGAACATGAAGCAAAATGAAGAGACAGGTGAAGGAGCCTCAGGGTGCTGGGGAAGGACCCAGAGGAAGAGGGAATTTGGGGAACTGTGGGAAGCTGGGACCTTCAGTCCTCACAACGGCCTCATTGGGGCAAGACCTACTGGGAAGAGTTGCTGGGATCACTAGGCCTGCACTCTTTTGGTTTCCTGAAATAGTTAACTTCACTGACACCAGGTGTCTTATTACTGACTTGCCCTTGGCTGCTGACACTTGGGGGGCACACACAGCTCTGTCCTCCAGGACCCCCGAACTACTCCAGCACCTGCTGCCTAGTGGTTGGAGGGGCCCAGTCCCACTTCCCTACAAACATGCACCTGCCTCTCAAACAAGGGGAGCCTGGCCTGTTCCACTCCCACTGCAACCAGCACAGGAACCCTGCACTGTGCCAGTCCCCAATACGGAAGCAAAACATGAGGCATCCCCTTGTACTTGCAAGGCTCACCACGACCTTTGGGCCTGTGGGCAGATTTGCAAAGCAGTCAAACTGTGACAGGAACCATGCAAACACACAGGCTACCTCCACCATTTGCTGTGCTAAGAAAAATTCAAGACAGAAACTGAGGCAGCACAGACACAGAAAAAAGTGCTTGTTTATTTCCTTAAAATCCATGAACAAAGAATAGGACACCCAGGTGCACGCACACACACACACACACACACAGGTTTCTGATCCAACAGGCCTATTTCTGAAATCAGTGTAGAGGTTCTCCTGTTCCAACAGCAAGAGTGCCAGGCAATTCAGAGGAGCTGGAATGTCTTCCCATTTCACTTGGATGGGCCAGTGATTTCCGTGGGATGAAGTAGGTGATTTGCATGGCAGAAATCAGGAGTTTCTCTCTTCTGGGGGTACATACTCCAAGTCTAAATGCTGGAAAATCTCTTCTTCAGAGGCAGCGGTCAAAAATGTTTTCTGAAGGGGGTTTAAAAGACACACACATAAACAAATTAACCAGAGGCTGAAATGATTTCCTCCACATCCTACCTTCTCCCTGCGCCCACTAGGTAGGGCTCTGCAGACTCCATTCTGAAAAAAACAAAACCACCACAAAAATTTTGCACCAAACTTTGCAAGCTACACAAATTATGCATCTTAAAGAGATTGCGTGCAAACATCCTTGTTTTGCAGAATTTGTGTCACTCCTGTCTCAGAAAGGGCAATGCTTCTACTTCGGACGCTTAATGGTAAAGGACTAGGAGCCCAACAGCCAGAAAGTCTTCTCCACCCCTCGCCTTGTCTAAGTGTGTAAGAAGTGCCTTCCTGGATCAGGCCAGGGGCCCACCTAGTCCAGCACCCTCTTCTCACAGGGCCAGCCAGGTGCCTGTCTGAACCCCACAAGCAGGATCTGAGCACAAGAGCCTGCCGCCCTCTAGTGGTTTCCAGAAGCATTGCTGCCACCGACCTTGGAGGCAGAGGGCAACCGTCCCAGCTGGTGACACTTCACAAGCTGTTGAAAAGGCCTGGAAACCTTTTGGAAAACCTTTTGGAAAAAACAAATGGAAACTTCTGCAGCAATGCCAGTGTTGTCTCAAGAGACAATGGAGTGTGCCTCCAGGGGTGAAGTCAAGCTGCACTGAAGTGCCCTCTGCAGGGCGCAAGCCTGGGCAGTATGTCTGGAGGTCCTGGGCTGCCCAGACAGCAGGACCCGTCCCCCCCCCCCCGCCTCTCTGATGCCATCCAAAGGAAAGCAGAGCAAAACCTTTGGCACCAGCCGGAAGGAGGCGTCCAAGGCGCCATCCAACCCTCTTAGGGACTCCACTCCAGATCTGTGCAGAGTTCGCTCCTCAGCCTTTTCTTCTCCCAAAGATTTCCTGCAGGGCAGCAGGTACAATTTTTTCCTCAGGACTGACTCCTGAAAAATGGGGAGGGGTAATTTCCCACAATCCCCGCTCACTGTCCCACCAGCTGATATCACGTGAAGGAAGGAAGGGTTTCAATTCTGCCTTTGCTGCAGAAACAGGCACTTGCAGCCAAAACGATTTAGCAGGGGCTACATCCTGCTCAGTTTGGCTGCATGCACCACTTCCCTACTGGGGACGGAAAGGCAAGCAGAATGAAAGGTGGCTTCTGCAAGCATCAGCAAAGCACAAGGAGTCCCCTTGCAAAAGGCCCTTCCTCGCTCCCTTCCCTCCCTGCCAAGCGTAAGGGTGGGGGGAGAAATCAGAGGGGTGTTTTGCAAGTCAAGGCAAAGCACAAGATCCACTGCCTGTGCTCCTTTCTTTTGCCCTCCCCACCATTTTGGCAATCCCTGCGCAAGGGATGACAGGTGGGCAGGACAAGCCTGTCAATCATGTGGCATCATGTGATTTGACAGACAGGTTGCCCCACCCACCTGTTGATGTTGGCCCATGAGGAAGGGCCACAAACAGAAGACCCCTGTTCTATAAAAGAGCCCCAAATGCCCCCCTCCCCAGTTCTATAAGGATAAACCAGGCGCAAAGCCACAGGCAACCCAGGTGGAAAGACCCTTCCTTCCTTGATGCTCCTCTGTCAAAAGCCGTGTACCTGCTCCAGGTGATAAAGGGCATGATTGCTGAGGGCCATCTTCTTCTCGTGCTTGGAGTAGCGCCTGAGGTCGCGCTCAAAATTCTGGGACGTAGCCAAGAGGAGAGAAGAAAGGAGGTGGGTTGTTAAGGCAGTCCCTGCCAAATGGCTTGCATGAGAATTTCATTCATTCTGTAATTAAAGGCTCTTAAACCTGAAGCACATACCCACCAAAAGTGTGTCTGCAGGGTCTCTGAAAGATTAACTGTTCTCACCTCCTTTTAATTCACATCTGCTTTCTGTGGTAAAGGTAAAGGTACCCCTGCCCGTACGGGCCAGTCTTGCCAGACTCTAGGGTTGTGCGCTCATCTCACTCTATAGGCCGGGAGCCAGTGCTGTCCGCAGACACTTCCAGGTCACGTGGCCAGCGTGACAAGCTGCATCTGGAGAGCCAGCGCAGCACACGGAACGCCGTTTACCTTCCCGCTATAAATCGGCACCTATTTATCTACTTGCACCCGGGGGTGCTTTTGAACTGCTAGGTTGGCAGGCGCTGGGACCGAACGACGGGAGCGCACCCTGCCGCGGGGATTTGAACCGCCGACATGCGATCAGCAAGTCCTAGGCGCTGAGGTTTTACCCACAGCGCCACCCGCATCCCTATGCTTTCTGTGGAGAGCATGCAATTCTACTAGATCTTTTGCAACCAGTGGCAAGTGAACTACACAGTCCCTTTCCGATGTAAAGATTACCCAGAATTAGGGAGAAATGTTACGTATCTAGGAGCCTTTTTGGCTAAACAGTGGGGTATAAATGCCTTGTATAAAATGCTAAGAAATGGCTCCCGAAAGCAGGAGGTGGTGATTCCAATGCAGTTCCTAGTGCTGGCCTGAGACATTTACTAACTGCTGTAAGGATTCTTTACAGTGTGTTATGGCCTTCCAAGTTTTGAAAAAGAAAGGAAGATGCAAATTGAAATACAGAACCAGGATCCATGATGGAAAACTCCAATCCCAGGCAAGATACCTGTTGAACTCACCTTTGAGCCTGTCCAGCCAAGCAAAGCAAACGGAAACTGACTGAAGGGAGTCACAACCAAGTCCACCCTCACAGCTTTCCAGAAACTGGACACTCCAGAACCTGTCACTGCACCACCAGGCTTCTGAGCCCCGGCACCAATCTGAACACCCCCAGGAAGGTGAAGGCAGAAAATGGAGAGACATCGTTCAAAATGGTCCATTGCACTTGCACTGCTGTTGCTCCCCAGCTCCGGGTCTTCAAGAGCCTGGAAAGTGTTTCTCCGGCTGCTGTGATAGAGCAAGAAGCCCTAGAAAGACAGGGCAGCAGAATGCAAAAGTCACACCACTCAGCATTTATACGGCCAAGGGTTTTCTGAACACCTGATGGCCGAGGCATGTATCTCACTTGCACCTAGAAAAGGTGCAGAAATAGGCTTTCGTGTTGCAGAAGACCCCACACCCTATGCATTCCAGGGGGTCCCTCCCAACTCTACAATTCTGTGATTCTATGCTCCTGCTGAAGCTTCTGATTTGGACACACACGGTCATGCTCAGAACAATGACTCCTGCAGAAATTCAACAAGCAGCCTCCTGGGTTGGCAATGCACATCAGAATCACCCCCCCCCCACTCCACCCAGTGTGTGGAAGCTGATAGGAATAAGGGAATGCTGGAGCAACAGAACCTGCAGAGATGCAAGGGGCCGGCACTTAGCGCTCACAGCAGCTGTCAATCCCTTAATTTCCCCACTCCCATGCAGCCTCCCACACAGTTTGGGAATTGCCAATATCAAGGCTTTAGGACAGGGATGGGGGAAGCTGCGACCCTCCAGATGCTGTCAGACGCCAGCTCCAAGCCAGCATGGCCAATGGTTTGGGATGATGGGAGTTGTGATCTAGAGGGTCACTGTGCTACCTCTGCTTTGAGAGTCTCTGAAATGTTCCATGTACCACTTTCCCAGTAATCCTTATGATTCCCCACCATATTCCTCCCTGGGCTACCCAACTCTGCTCCAACCTGCTTATCCAGCCAGCTGATGACTTTCTTCAGCAGTCCCACTTCTTGGCCTTCCTTAGGGTGTGTGAGAAGCAAGTCAACATCATGGCCGGTTTGTTTCCCTCTGTAAGGGAAGACATAGCAGGACCCACTGAGTCACGGGAAGGCAGGCAGGCAGAAGCCGCCTCTCTCACGGGAGGAAGCCCCTGCAAAACAGGCTGTGCTCTCTTGTTCCGTCCAGTCCAGCTCTGGACAATGACTCCAGTTTATTTTCTTGCTGCGCGCATCATCTAAGCCTAGACTTAATCCAAGTCAGAACTAGCCTGGTTTGCTCATTGCCACATGGCAAATCTTTGCTCATTTAATGGATGTGTTTACATGTCATCCTAAGACACAGCTTAATGCCATGGGAAGGAGCGCTGTGAGCCTCTTTGCTCACTCTTCTGCTCCTGGGTGGCTTGGAGGGATATGGAGGCTTCGGCTTTTGTTTAACCATAGGCTCACTGTGCCAGTGTTTCTCAAACTTCAGTCTCCAGCTGTTGTTGGACTACAACTCCTATTATTCCTAGCTAGCAGGATCAGGGATGGTCAGGGATGATGAGAGTTGTAGTCCAACAACACAGGTCAACTTCAAACCATGGGCTGTCATTCAAGTATGTTTTGCTCACAGTAGACCCATTTGAACTAATAGACCTAGCTTAGTCACGGTCATGAATTTAAGTGAGTTTATTCTGAGTAAAACTTATAGGAATACCACCCAAAGTTAGCAGGTCTGGCTTGTTTAAAATAAATCGCTGTCAAGTTATTTAGCTGGACCCTGAAGTGTGACTAGATCACAAGCTGTGGTGGAGGAAAGGCAGAAGTTCCTGCTCTCCTCCTCCTGGACATGTGGGAAGCAGGAGGCAGCGTGGAAATGGAAGCCTTCCTGTGGCGCATCAACATCACACTGAACTATTATTTAGGACATGCAAAGGCAGCCAGTGTGAGAACAGAAGCAGGCCTGCTTTCCTGGGTTAAATAAATGCTCAACTGCATAAAATGTGATTGCACATCTTCCTCTTTCTGTGCACCCCATCTACCTGCTGGCCTCCAAGGAAGAATGGCAGAGGAGGACTTACGCCTGTGTTCCTTTCTTCATCGGAATGTGACAGTTGTACTTTGTGCCAGTCTCCCCTGGCCCACTGCAAACATCATTTCCTGAATTGTTCATCATCAGAAGCAAAGGCAAGGCATATCTATGCTACAGACAACCAGTCCTAGCCTCTCTCAAGATGCCCAGGAAGGACCATCATTTTGAGAGCATGCTTGAAATATCTGCGATAGATCCCTATCCTGCTTTACTGGGCAATTTCCAGAGTTCCCTGCAATGTGGCATTTATAAGCAGATTCTGAAAGTGACTTATGCTCTACCAGAGGGGCGAATCAGTACTGCAGGAGGAAGTACCTCCTCGGAATGAGAAGAATCAAGCTTGGCACATTCTTGGCACAGGATTTCCAGCATGTTTGTCAAGAGCCCATCATCACCTTCTAAAGCCACCAGCCAACGTCACAGAAGCCCCAGGCAAGCACTGCCTCACTGCGTCTCGCACCACCTGGCTAATGGCCTCTGCGTCAGAGCGCTCCACTGGGGTGTTGAGGTCGTCATAATGAAGGAGCCCTGCGGGGAAAAGAAACCCACCACCAGGTGTGTTCAGGAGCCCCTCAGCACTTGAGGACGAAAAAGCAAGGAGACAGGAAGGCAGCAGATTTCTGCCCATCCAATACAGGTAAGGAAAGGAGCACAACACAACGGCAGAGCTGCTGCACTGCATGCAGAACATCCCAGGGAGGGCAGGGAAGGTCCTATCGGAACCTCTTGGAGTCACTGCCAGTCAGTGCAGACAATACTGAGCTAGATAGACCAAGGGGTCAGACTCTGACATGGTATAAGGCATGGTGTTCTGGGCTCTTGCAACTTCTTGCTTCTGCCCTGGAGGCAAGAGCCCACGCCAGTGCTGGGCAAAGGGTCCAAGGCAGCCACAAAGCAGTCACCACATCTGTGACTCTCCACAAAGTACTCAAGCCAGAACTAGAGCTAGGCATCTGACAGCTCAAATAATGGCAAATTAATCTTACAATAACAAAATATGTATTTTTTCTTCTGGCTTGATACTTTTGCTAATTAACAAAAACTAGATGAGTGTTATTTTGTGAAATAACAACTGGTATGCAATGCTAGGCATACCCAGGAGACCCACTGAAATTAATTATTGCAACTAACTTCAGTCTATTCATTTCAATGGACCTACTCAGAGTAAAATTTAGTTGGCTACAACCCAAAGAGATTTAATTGTTTAAAAATTGACAAGTTATTATACCACTTTTCAGGAATTTCAATTTTCTGTGAAAACTTATGATTCACTGATAATATATATTTGGCATCTAAAGTGGAACAGGATCAGCTCCAGTTACCTTTTTCTAAAAATAAAATAAAATAAATGAAAATAGAAAAAGCAACTATAGCTATTAAACAACAAAGTCAGTTTCTAAAGCCATTAAACCACAAAGTCAGTTTCTAAAGCCTGGGTCAAAAATGCATATATAAATAATGTGGATCTTTATGTTAGAGTGCTTATTATATGTTAAAATATTCAAACTATGAATACTTTAGGGCAAAATGTGTACAAAAATAATGCATAATTTCATGGGTTTTAAAATGAAATTGCTGATACGATGAGGAAAGCAACATGTGTGTAGATATATTTTTATATACATGCCAACAACATGAAATTGATGAGAAATGGGATGGGACAGGGCAGATCTCTGAATGAACACATGCCAAGCTAACATGCCAAGGACATAGACAGAGACAGCCTCCTGCCGCCCCCCCCCCCCCGGCCACCATAGTATCCGTCCACGTTGTTCTCTTGCTCCTTTTACCCTTACCCCCCCTTTAACTCCCAAGTCCCTCTTCTTACTGCATGGATACTTACCAACTTCCTGTTCCTTGCTCAGCTTTGCTCGATGTGCCTGCAGGTCAGCCAGCGTCCTCAGTCCTTCCTGATACCACCGGCCGGCCGTCTTCACCCCAACCCCAAAGATCTTTGTGAAAACCTGCCGAGTGAAAGTTTGTTGATGGAAGGATTCTGGAGCACATTCAAGGGCATCTATTCCGTTCACTGCACAGGGCAAAGGCCTAAGGATGTGCCTTAGCATTGCCCTGCCATGTACAAAGAGACTTGCATTGTGGTAGCACCTCCTCTGGCTGCTACCTGACCGACGCCGACTTGTGACAGGGCCTTCTCGGTGGTGGCTCCATGTTTGTGCAATGCGCACCCTGCTGCAGCTCCCTCATTGCTATCTTTCAGAAATTTAAAAATATTCCCGTTTACCGAGGCACTTGATGGCTGATACTGGTTATGGCAACCATGTCATTAATAACTGTGAGGATTGATTTAAATGTTTTTAGATGGTCTAGATGGGTTCATCACTGACTGAGGTTTTTCAGGAACAACTTGCTTTCTTAATGCTGGCCATTGACTACGACAATAAAGATTTGATTTGATTTGTGAAGAGCCTGCAGGATCAGGCCCAAGGCCAGCTAGCCTAACATTCTGTTCTCACAGTGGCCAACCAAATGTCTATGGAAATCCAAAAAGCAGGACCTGATTCATTCTGAAATTTCTCTTTTTCAAACAATGTCATATTTTTCTCTAAAACCTTAGTTTTGGTCTTATTCAATTTAAATCCTGCCACCTGACCAAATTCTTGAATTAGTTCTAAAACTCTTTTAGTACTAGATTCTGGCTCCTGTAACGTCAAAACTAGATCATCTGCAAAAGCTCTCAGGTCTGTCTGTGGTGAGGAAGGTGAAATATCTCGGGATTAACATGACATCTAAAAATGGGAACTTATTTAAAAATAATTATGAGAAATGCTGGTCAGAAGTGAAAAAAGATCTCGAAACATGGTCAAATTTGAGGCTTTCCTTGATGGGTCGAATAGCAGCTATAAAGATGAATGTATTGCCTAAAATGTTGTTTTTGTTTCAAACATTACAAATTGTGGACAAGATGGAATGTTTTAAGAAGTGGCAGAAAGATATTTCTAAATTTGTCTGGCAGGGCAAGAAGCCTAGGATAAAATATAAGATTTTGACTGATGCAAAAGAAAGGGGTGGCTTCGCCCTGAGTCAGCAGCATTCTGCTGGTTGAAAGACTGGCTGCTTCTTGAAAACACAGACATTTTGGACTTAGAAGGTTTTAACAACGTTTTTGGATGGCATGCATATTTGTGGTATGACAAGGTTAAAGCTCATAAAGCGTTTAAGAATCACATTGTTAGGAGATCTTTGTTTAATGTTTGGACTAGATATAAGGATTTACTGGAAAACAAAACCCCAAGGTGGTTGTCACCAATGGAAGCGAAAGCTCAGAAAAAACTCAATATGGAGGCCAGTTGGCCAAAATATTGGGAAATTTTGGAGCAAGAAGGAGATAGACTGAAATTGCAGAGTTTTGAGAAATTAAAAAATAAAGTCCGAGACTGGTTACATTACTTTCAGATAAGGGAGGCATACAATTTGGACAGGAAAATTGGCTTCCAGGTGGAAAAATCTAAATTAGAAACAGAAGTGCTAGAACCTAAAACTAAAATCATGTCAAAAATGTATAACTTGCTGCTGAAATGGAATACACAGGATGAAACGGTTAAGTCAGCTATGATTAAATGGGCACAAGATCTTGGACATAACATTATGTTTGCTGATTGGGAACAGTTATGGACCACAGGTATGAAATTCACGGCATGTAATGCCTTAAGAGAGAATATTATGAAAATGATATACAGGTGGTACATAACCCCAGTCAAGCTCGCAAAAATATATCACTTGCCCGATAATAAATGCTGGAAATGTAAGGAAGTGGAAGGTACATTTTTTCACCTATGGTGGACGTGCCCAAAGATCAAGGCCTTTTGGGAAATGATTTATAATGAAATGAAAAAGATATTTAAGTATACTTTCCTGAAAAAACCAGAGGCTTTTCTCTTGGGTATAGTCGGCCATTTGGTGCCAAAGAAGGACAGAATCTTTTTTATGTATGCTACAACGGCAGCAAGAATACTTATAGCAAAGCACTGGAAGACTCAAGATTTACCCACTCTGGAAGAATGGCAGATGAAGTTGATTGACTGTATGGGACTAGCAGAAATGACCGGCAGAATCCGCGACCAGGGAGAAAAGTCAGCAGAAGAAGATTGGAAGAAATTTAAGGAATATCTACAGAAATATTATAAAATTAATGAACTTTGAAAAGATGTTGGTTTGAACTTTGGTGGTCTCCAGCTGTTATGATAAAGATAATGGGGATTATAATTGTTTTTGTTACTAAATTTAAAAAACTTGAGTGGAAAATAAGGTGATATTTTAAAAGGAATGTTAAGAGATTAGGATTTGCTGAATTAACAAATTGAACTAGAGAACAAGAAGGGGAGGTATGAGGAAGTCAAAGAAACATGTGACTGAAAACTGTTATTGAAACTGAATTGTTTTTAATTTTTTTTTCTTTTTCTTTTCTTTTTGTATTTATATAAAATTGGAAAATTCAATAAATATTCATTAAAAAAAAAAAAAGCAGGACCTGAGCACAACAGCACTCTTCCCACCACAGGGAACATTTCCTCTCTACTCTCACAGAACTGAGACAGACAAAGCCCTGATCCAGGGGCACAGAACACATGCCCAAGGGCCACTGCATGTTCCCCAACACCCACCCGTAACCACTAGGCCAGTGATCGCTAACCTGTGGCCTCCCAGATGTCGGTGGACTACAAATCCCATCATCCCTAACCACTGGGCCATACTGGCTGGCAGGAGCCCTAGGCCAACAACCTCTGGTGGGCCACAGGTTACCCACACCAGGCCAAAAGCCATTCGGTAACAGCCATCGCACCTTCATTGCCTGGTATCTCTCGGAATGCTTGACTCGCTCCACCTCCGCAGACACACCGTCTTCCAGCACCTCCTAGTCAGGGGAGACAAAGGCAGAGCTGTCTCAGCCATGACGGTCCCCATCCACAGAACTGCTAAAAGATGCACGGAGCTCTGACACTCTGGAAGAGAGCAGGGCTCAGTTGCATTGCCCAGGTTGGCGTGTGGAAGGTTCAACTCCAGACACTTCCAGTTAAAAGAAGGGGGTTGGGATTGGGCAGAAGTTGATGGGAAAGATGGACCTCTTTCTGCTCAAGACACCAGAAGAGACATTATTCAAAGAATAACGAAGTACCAGCTGCAACTCAAGGTGAAATATACCAGTATTCTGTCTAGGAAAAAGATTATCCAAAGACCTGTGTCCTGGTAATGGCAAAAACCAGTTGCTGTAGCAGGCTAAACCACGTGCTTCCTGGAGGTGTACAAGGGCATCAGAAGAGACACCATTTCGGCTCCGTCAGGGCTGGGAAAACCTTCCCTGCCACTCCGGGAGGTCTGCATTCCTTTAGGGAACAGGGGCGGAGTAGAAGTGGAGAAGTTTTATCGGCCTGAAGGTCACATTTCCTTCTGGGTGCAAAGTCAGCAAGGAAACTGTGGCAATCACACAGGGTCCCTGGACGTTTGATGGTCTATTGATCCCTGTGCCACCACTGTGATCACTTCCCCGCTGCCACCAACCCGTTTCTCTCGGGTACACACTGAGTCCAGACAGGAGGGTAAACACCACAGAAACCTTCTGCTGGCATGCAGAGCGTGGCAGAAGGGAGAAGCCAAAGCTGTGGAGGAAACTGAGGAAGATTCAGGGAGCACCATCACCTGGATGATTCTCCTGGAGTGCTCTCCTATGCAGGGAAGGGAGCGCAGCTCCTGCACTCTTCTGACTGTCCAGGGTAAGGACTTGAGGACAGAGGCAGCCCTGGAGAAGGCCAGGCTGCGGGCTTCGCTGCCACAAAAGTGTGCCTCCTCTGCCATCGTTTGCAGAACTTCCTGTCAAGGGAAAGGCAGTTAAGGATCATTCTCCAAAGGGGATCCCTGGCAAAAGCAAGTTCAAACACTGACCATCTCACCAACTGCATATGCAAAGTACCATGCTTCTGAATGCAGCCGCCTATTCATCAAGGCAGACTCTCCCCACATGGGTAAAGCCAGCACATCAGGGAGAAGGACAGAGCAGAAGGGTCTACCCTGACCTGCTAGCTTTGAACATAGCGATACTCTGACTTGGGGTTGCCATCTTTACCATTCCTGTGCCCCCAACAACAGCCTGACATGCAAAAGGTTTAGCACCCGAACCTTTCCCGACCACTTATTTCTGAACAGAATTGATACCCTCAGCCCAGTCAGCAATGACATTGAGGTCCAGCTCCGAGGGTCTTCTGGCTGTTCCCTCATTTCAAGAAGTGAGGTTACAGGGGACCAGGCAGAGGGCCTTCTCAGTAGTGACACCCTCCCTGTGGAATGCCCTCCCATCAGATGTCAAGGAGATAAAGAACTACTCAGCCTTTAGAAGACATCTGAAGGCAGCCCTGGAAAGGGAAGTTTTTAATGTGTGATGTTCTGTTGTGTTTTTATATTACGTTGGAAGCTGCCCAGAGTGGCTAGGGCAAGCTAGTCAGATGGTCGGGGTACAAATAATAAAATTATTACTATTACTCCCTTTTTAAGACACATGCCACTTCAAGACAACTTACAAGTTTTTTAAAAAAATACATAAACAAATCAGCAACACACACAATAAGCAGAAGCACTGGAACATCCAGATACCCACTAAAAATTTTCCAAGGTGATTTAAAAACAGGCAGAGGGGGAGGTAGATGCAAGATTTGCTGTTTGCCTCCGCCCTAGGAAACTCTTCACCTGTTTTGTGGCTGTCAGGCTGCTCGTCAAGGCAGGTAAAGCGGTGGAACCTTTATTTCCATCATGGGGGTGCCCTCAATACCTGAGCTATGCAATTTAGTGAGGTTGCACCATATGGCCTACTCAGAGTTTGAGCTGGGTGAGAAAGGAAGAAATCCAGAGCTTCTCCCATATTATGATTTGCCATGTTTAGGTTGAGCTGCTTTTCTTCCATCCCTTATTGTTCATCCATTCCAATGGGCTCAAAATGTTTTCCATGTGCTTCTGGTTTCCTGCTTCTGCATTTATCTGCAATAATTTTCGTAAGTATTAAATAATTTGCCACGAGTGTGACTCTCTGTCCCTGCAGCCTTGTTCTCTGCTCAATCACTCCAAGGGGATGCCCAAACTATTCCTGTCCCCAGAAACAGATTATTACCGTGAGTGTCTGGTTCCTGTGTGCCAGCAGAGTTCGGCGCTGGCAAGCATAAACTGGCACCTGGCACCTGGCCTCCAGCGTCTCTGCATGGGCAGCCACCTGAAAGACAGAACACTTAGCTCCCCTGCACTGAAGGGCTCAGAGTCAGTAACTAAAAATAGTTTTTAAACTTTACATCCTCCTTCTGTATAAGTGTCAGTTCCCCAAACACTTTCTCTTAGTCACACTCTAGTAGTGTCACAACAGAGCACGAGAAAGAAACTGGGGGGTGGGCAGGAAGAGAGAAATTGGGAAACTGAGTTTGCGGAGAGAGAAACAGAGAAATTGCATTAGAGAGGCACCCTCCACCCTGTTTTTCTGGTAAGGAATTACTAATTGCACAAAAAATGACAGTACTCAAGCCACTCCTAGGCCACATTCATTTAAAGTGCTATAATACCGCCTTAAACAGCCATGGCTTCCCCCAAATAATTCTGAGAGCTGTGGTTAAGGGTGCCAAGAGTTGTCACGAGCTACAATTCCCAGGGTTCCCTGGAAAGAGGAACTGATTGTTAAACCACTCTGGGAATGGTGCTGGGCAGACTTTGTCTACCTCCCTGTTTAACTTACAGATCACCCCCCCCAAAAAAAAACACCACACAGCTTCTCTAGACAAACGCCGTTAAGAGCAAGTGTTAAACAATGCAGGGCCTTGTCTGACCTTGTTCCTCTGCGGTACTCACAAAGAAATGTTGCAGTAGAGAGAGCTGCTGGTCAGGGTTGCCGTCAGCCAGCCCTATCACTATGGGTTTGGGGGATTAGCCTGTCATGACATCCATGGGTCCCTTCCAGACCTGTTCCTTGGCTGGCCTCCTCAGCACCTCAAAGAAGAGATGGGTTGCCATAGTGACAACTGAAGAGGCTTCCAGCAGAGGGGAAGCATTTGCCCCCCCCCCCCCCGGCTGGGTGGTCATCCTACAAAGGAGAATAGGCCAGGGGGAGTTAGTTTTGGGTGTCTCAGTTTTGGCTGATGCTGGAGACCCAGAGGCAAGCCTGCCTGCCCTGAGCTTGACTCAAAGTTATGACTAGGAGCTCCCCTAGAACCCAATAGGAAAAAAGCATTATCAGTTGGAGTTTTCATGCTGTGAACCCCTCCATCCTTTGCTCAGGTTGCATATATGTGTAAATAAAGGCACGTAGCCTAAGGACACCACCGTCTCCATCAACCTACATTCATAGAGTTGTAGACTTGGAAGGGACCATGAGGATCATCTAGCCCAACCCCCTACAATGCAGGAATCTTTTGCCCAACGTGGGGCTTGAACCTACTCTACTCTACCAAACCCAGGGAAGCGCTGGCGCCCACGGAGTGTCTTGCCTCTCAGAGATTGCAGCGCACACAACAAAACTCAAGTCTTCACAGGCAGGTTTGATGGGGTGGGGGTTGCTCTCCTAGGTGACTTTTTCCTAAATACCATTTGTACTCCTCTATACTTCGGACCCCCCCCCCACACACCCTGCCAGGTATGCTGAGAACCCCACCTCCAATTTCTCAGCAGTCCTGTTGCGACTACACAGTCACTGTGTAGTCAGCATCTGACTGACAGGAGCAGGGCGGTTTTATTGTTGTGAGGTGCATTGGGGGCCTAGAAAGGTGTTTCCGTAAGTAATCAATACAGTGGAACCTCGTTACACACCGTCTTCCTTACGAATGCTTCGGATTACGAGCTCTGCTAACCTGGAAGTAGATGCTCCCGGTTGCAAACTTTGCCCCAGGATGCGAGCGGAAGTCATGCACCAGCGGTGCGGCAGCAGTGGGAGGAGCCATTAGTGAAAGTGCTCCTCATGTTAAAAGCAGTTTTGGGTTACAAACAGACCTCCGGAATGAATGAAGTCTGCAACCGGAGATACCACTGTAAAGCTTGCAATGGCAATCCTGGTGTACCTGCATCTGGCTGGAACCCAGGACAAGGCTCTGCAAGGTTCCTTCCTCACCTGGAGACGGTGCCTGGGCTCAATCTCCGCAGGCCGCCCAGCACTCATGCTCTCTGTGAACCAGCTGGTGTTCAGCAGCGCTGGGCAGCCCCCCAAGACATCGATGCTGCGGCTCCCGTTCTTCAGCAGCCACTCAACCACCTCATCTCCAGAGTTGCCCTCGGACACCACGTGGGTAACTCTGTCACTGGAAAGCACCACATGGAGGTGGGGGAGGAAGGGGGAAAGAAGACTCTGAGCAACATCGTTGTGCAAACCCAACCCAGTCAATCCAGCCCAGCAAGCAGAGGGCCCCTTCAGACTGCAGCGGCGTAGCTAGCCGCTCGGGTGCCAGGTGCGTCGCAGGTGTCCTGAAGCCGGGCGTGGGGCATATGGGCAGGGCGTGGGGCGGGGCAAGCCACCCATGGGGGTGGGGCAAGCTGCATGGAGCCTCTCCGCCGCCTTCCCCTCAGCTGTAGGGAGGCAAGTGCTGGCCCTGGCAATGTGGTGCCCAGTGCCAGCTGCATTTTGTTACGTTTGTTGACTGAACTAAAAAGTTTCGTGAGCTCATTTTTTTAAAAAGACATATTTTTATCATTTTGTCACCTTCAATGATGTCACCCGGGGCAGTCCGCACCTCTTCCTCCACCGCTGCCAGACTGTAGGCTTCGGGGGGGGCGGGGGTGTCCTGCAACTGTCACTGTCCTAGAAGGGCCATTCACACATCACTCCACTTGGCCTCCTCATGCTACCACATTATTGCTCTTTGGAGCAGTACTTTTGCACCATAACAGAACAAAATGTGCCCAGGAAATTTGTGGCCTGAAATCCAGGCTGGGCTGCCCCCTTTTTCCTCTTCCTTCTTCAGAGGGAGAGCCTGGCCCACCTCCTTTGTTACCTGCTGGCATCCTCCACGAGGAAACCCCTTTGGCGGGCCAGAGTGGTAAGGAAAGCCTTGCGCGTGGCTCCCAGCCTCTTCTCCACCAGGCACAGCACCACTTTGGGGAAGCGCACAGGATGCGCCAGGGGAGCTGGCGGGCCGGGCAGGCGCAAGCGCTGCTTCTTCTTCTTCTTCACTGGAAACTGCGACATCATTGGCTTAGCGAAGGAAGGCCCTTCCCCAAAAGAAAGAAAGCAGTCAAGATCGAGAGACCGGGGCAAAGAGGGCAGGGGGCTCCCCTGCAGTATTTGCAGTGCCTGCTAGAATCATTCTTGTTTAAACAAGCCTATCCAGACGCTAAGAAAGCTGAGGTGATTTTAATCCGCTTTAGTATTTCATCTTTTGTATGTTTTCTTTTTCTTTTTAGATTTTTTTAAATTAAATTCGTATTCTGCCCATTTGAAGATCTCAGGGAGGTTCACAGGTTGTTTTAAAGTAGGGTTGTAATTTTTCTGGATTTTACTGTTTTTTCTTTTGTAAACAGCTCTGAGGTTTTTATGAACAGGCGGTGTATAAATTTTATGAAATAAGATATAATAGATATTAAATAAATAAAATGCAGGGAGAGGAATTATTTTGACAGGCCAACCTTCTATCAACAAAATAGTAGTTAAAAATGGAATCCCTGCCACATAGTATTTAATCTAACGGTTATGTCAAAAGAAGCCCCTCACCTGCCTGCACAATATTTAATCCCAGCTGTCCAGCAAGAGGACAAGAGAAATCCTACTTTTCCTGCTGGTGCAAGTTTGCAAAACGGATATGCTCAGGACAACAGCTTTCCTATCCATGAAAAGCAGGGGAAATTGTACAAAAGGGCAGAGCAGTAGGCTGCAGTCCTAGAGACTCTTTCCTGTAAGTAAGACCTATCAGATTCAATGGGGGTTTACTTCTGAGTAGACAGGTATAGCATTGCTCTTTTGGGCTGCCAGTCAGAAGAGACAACTCTGGACTAGGGAGACAAATAGTGTCACATCGCATAATGCCATTTCCTATGTTCCCAGTGAATAATAAGATTCGTATATGCCAGGCGTATATTGCTTTTTACCTGCCTTTCTCTTGCATCTTGAATAGTAGTCTTAGCTGAAACTTTTTATCTCTTAGAATGTTGCTGGAGATAGTTAAGCAGAGGAAGCTTTTCCTTGCAACTGAAACCCGAGTCTCAGGCTGCTACTAAGAGATGAAGAGCAGAGGCAGTAAGGAAAACACAGCAATGTCCTATCCAAGACTGAGCAAAGGAATTGAGAATGATTCTGCAGCTGAGTTCTGCCCATCCTAACACACTCCTCATGCAGAGTCTGTGTCTGGCTGGAACATGTTCCTGAATGCCCAGGGCAACTGGCCTGCGCTTGGCTGGGATGGAGAAGGGTGTGTCAGTGAGGAGGCTGGTCTTTCTGTACAAAGGTAAATTCCCAGGATTCGTTGCTCCACCCACTTTTATGGTCCCGCCCACCACTGGCCCCGGGCCCAGAAGTTGGCTAGCAGGGAATGTGGCCCGCGGGCCCTCGCGGAAGCCAAGATGGGGGCCAGTGGGCAGTTCCTGGAAGGACCTCATGGAGGGAGGAGGGCAAGGAGAACCCACGCTCAGCTGGAGAATTATTGCATTCACTCGCTTTTAGTTATTTCATAAAGTTCAGATACTGCTTGAATGTATTTGGAAAAAACTCAAAGTAGCTTACAAAAAGAATAAAACCAAAACAGGTACAGGATGCAGTAACACTGAAAAACAATTTAAGATCAATAAAAAGCTAAAAACAGATTAAAATAATATCAACATTCTACATATCTGGGTAGGCTTGTCGAAGCGAAATATGTTTTTAGCAGGCACCGAAAAAGGTACAGCAAAGGCTCCAGCGCAACGTCACCCTGTTCCAGACGGTGGGTGTTACTGCCCCTCTAAAAGATGCGCGGATCCAGCGAGCGAACGCGTCCCCACGAGCCTCCAGTGCATGGCTCTCCCCCCTCCCGGTTCATCCGCGCAACAACCCCGCAAGGGGACCTCGGCGGGCCGGGAGCGCGGAGCGGCCAAGGGGGGCAGCGGGAGTCCCGGGTCCCGCCGCGCGGACTCACCGCGGAACCAGGCGCGAGATCCGGAGGCGGCGCGGGCGCAGCGCGGCTTCCGGGCTCCTGCGCGCCCGCGGATCCTCCCCGGCCCCGCCCCCTTCCGGCAAACCTTTCCGCGGCCCCGCCCCGCCCGCTCCGGGAACTGAAAGCGACGCGCAGCCGGGCAGGCTTGCCATGGGGCGCTTCTGGCAGCGGGGGGCCCTGGGCGCCCTGCTGGCGGCCTGGCTTCTCCTGGCCGCGGAGGAAGCAGCGGCCGGAGCGGGGAGGGGGGGAGCCAAGGACAACATCCTGCTCATCCTGACCGATGACCAGGACCGAGAGATGGGGGGCATGGTAAGTGCCGGGTCCGCCTCTCCGCCTTACTCCCAAGCACAGCAATGGCAGCCGGGATCCCAAATGCACGTGTGGCTCCGGGCTGCTCAGCGGGGGGGGGGGGGCGCCTAGCAGAAATAACACCCTGCAGGAGCAGAGTGCGGGTACGGCAAGGTGGCTTCAGTGGATCGGGGTGCCTGGCTGTTAACCAGAAGGGTGCTGGTTCGAGCCCACCCAGGGACAGTGGAGGGCAGGATTCCTGCATTGCGGGGTGGGGGGGTTGGACTAGATGACCCTCGGGTCCCTTACAGCTGCATGATTCTCTGAGGCCTCAAAGCACACCTGAGCCACAAATCGGTATACATTAAAGGAATGTATATACCCGATAGTATAAAGGCTTTCTCGTCTAAAGGTAGGTAGGTGGGGTTTTTTACTGTTCTGCTGTGAAGGGATCAATAACTTTGCCAAAGTCTAAGCCAGCCAGGGCTATTTGGCTGCAAACCCATGTATAGAGCAGGCCCCATTTATTTCAGGGGGGCTTTGTTGCATCCGGATGTACATTGGACTGCCATCCCTGTGCATGCTTTACTTCGAAGTAAGTTCCTCTGAGCTGAGTTTACGCCCAAGTGGCAGCACAGGATTTCCACACAGCCTTCCTTCTTGTTGGTCTGTAAGGACAAAAGGGTCCGGATCCAAGGGTCCTGTTTGCTGAGAGGGACAGACTTGCGCAGCAGCCCTTCCAGCGTCTTTCCTTGTGACAGCAACCCTCGGTGGTACTACCTGGTGGAGAAGCAGGGAATTGTGAGACTGGGGTTCCAAACAGGGGCTTGCCCTTTGCTACCTGAAGGAAGGAGCAAGATGGCGCCCCTCGTATGGCTCCACATATGGGCATCCAGAGGACGGGGGAGGGGGGGAGTCAGACCGTTGGAGAGCGGCAGCTGCTGCTGGGGCTGCAGGGACTGGTGTGGGAGGGACATGTCTTGTTGCATCTGGGGCAGATGCGGGCGCCCGGTTGTGCTGGGGCAGATGCACCACGACGTCTCTTCTCCTTGCGGTCGTTCCTCCTCTGGTCACTGCTGTGGGTGGATGTTCTGGCATCTCCAGGCAGGGCAGAGAGGCAGGCGCTTTGTGTGAGAACCGGGAAGACCACTGCTCTGCGTCAAGATAAGGCCCTTTCCTATGTACTTTGTTAACTGACTCCAGAAACTGCGCCTTGCTGGTCCTGGCCTTGGAGAGCACCATCGTCCTGTCTGGTGACATGCAGGAAGCCAGTCATGTGACAAAGTCCCACGCGAATGCCGGTGGTTCTCTATGCTTCCAGATCATGTTTGGTTGCTGGAATGAGAGCAGGGTTCAGTTTGCCTTGTCTTCAAGTAGTGTGGAGTCTGAGCAAGGGAAAATCTGAAACCACCACACATTGTAACATTTACCTGGGGCTGAAGTGTAGAACAAGTGACCATCGCCGTGTGCCATGCTTATCAGAACTGGTCCCAAAAGGGCTGCCACAGCCTCAGGTATCATTTCTCTGTGGAGGTTCCCTAGCCAGAATTGTTGCTTCCCATCGTACATTCTGGCTTCTTCTCCCACATGCATCTTGGAGATGCAGAAACAAGCCCACGCAACGTGCTGCCCACTTGACGGCAGGAAGCGATGCAATGGGACCCTTGGACGCTTAAAAGCGGAGCTTCCTTCCAGAGGTGGTTCTTTCTGACACCCCCTTCGGGACTTCAGTTTATAGTTCTCCCTAAAATGAATTACACAAATGGTGTAACAAATGTAATATGTCTGATGGCTTTTGTGTGTGACAAATATTTCCATGGATTTAGAGCAGGAAATAAGTATCCATCTTGCAAACCTCAGGTTGCCACTAACTTCTTGCACAGTTTCCCTTCATGTTTGAAGGCGGAGGCCAGGCAGCATTCCCCACAGCAACGCTCAGGCCAGTCCCCTCGGAAAGCTTGAACACGGATACGAGGACAGGTGCTGTGATAACACCTGTGTAGCTAACATAACATGTTGCTTACCCTGAGAGGTGGTTCACAAAGGAGACCTGTGGGGTCTGGAGCTGATGGGAGTTGCAGCCCAACAACATCTGGAGGGCGCCAGGTTGGTGAAGGCTGATGTAAGGGAAGGCACGTTTATGACATATCTCCATCTGGCTCATTTTCTTTCACTCGCTCTTACTCTCTTCTCTTAAAATAAAAAATGTTGAAAATGGCGGAGGTCTTGACCTCTTGGTTCAAGACCTGTATTTTAGGCTACCATTGTGCTACAATGGACAAAGCATGCCATTTTGCCTTTATTGATGAGGTGCAAAGGTATTTTGGGGAGTGGATGTGTATATTGAGCCAGACTCAAAGGGTTGCTTTGAAGATTAAATTGCAGAAAAAGAAAATTACCCCCAAACACTCATATGAACATTTTGTGGCAGGTGTTCCTGAAAGGCTGCAGAACGTGGAAAGGAGAAGGCCATTCTGCCCTCATCCCAACCATCTTCTGTATCAGGGTTTGGGGGAACCTGTAGCCTTTTGTTTGAGTCCAACTCCTGTCCCTTGCAGCCAGCATGAGCAGCGGCAACGATGAGGAACATGAGAGTTTGTTGGTTAGGTGATCAGCTGTGTGTTCGCAGGCTTATCTTCAGGCCTGTGGCCCAGATGTGACTGTTTTGTTCTATCTTTCAGACCCCCATGAAGAAGACAACATCCCTGATCGGTCAGTTAGGTGCCACTTTTGCCAACGCAGTAAGTATCTGGACAGTGCCACTGAGAATTGCTCTGGGAAGTTTAAACTAATTGTAATCCTAGATGCATTGGGAATAGGAAACAGCCCTAAAGCAGAGAGGGGGTGGTTTCCTCTTTCTCCCCTCTCCATGCTGTCTTTTTATTATATATAAACTGCTAGCTTGTGTCCACTTCAGGTTTTTTCCTAAGCTAAAACACCCCAGCTGCTAGACTGCAAACTGGGAACAGCTGCTGGAACCACATAACACCAGTCCTGAAAGATTGACTCCCAGTACATTTCCGAGCACAGTTCAAAGTGCTGATGCTGACCTTTAAATAGCCTTGGCCCTGTAGACCTGAAGGCATGCTTGGGGCAACCCAGCCACATGGGTGGGGCACGAGAAATAAATTATTAATATTAATATTAAGCCTTTCTTGGTACAGAGCGGCTGCAAACGACCCCTGCTTGGATGCTGGTGGTGCCGCTGCTGAGTTTGGGGAGATGCTTGGGACAGTACCCAGATTGGGGAGGGAGGGATGCTAATTTGTAGGGCAGAGGCTGACCTCCTGAATGGACATGTCGCCCTCCAGTTTGCAGTCACTCCTCTGTGCTGTCCGAGCCGCAGCAGCATCCTGACCGGCAGATACCCTCACAACCACCTGGTGAGGAACAATTCCTTGGAGGGCAACTGCAGCAGCCCAGCCTGGCAGAAGTTTCAGGAGCCATTCACCTTCCCGGTTTACCTACAGAGGCAAGGCTACCAGACCTTCTATGCTGGCAAATATCTCAACCAGGTAAAGTCCTCTGCAGACAAATGCCACCGATGCCTAAATATTATACGCAAATGATGGGTGTTCTCTGGGCATCCGCATCACCTCTCCTTGCCTTTAAAAGCCGTGTGCATGCCTTTTGCATCTGACTTGGCGACTCTCCTCTATTACAGTATGGGGACCCCAAAGCAGGAGGCATTCAATATATGCCACCAGGCTGGAGCTACTGGTTAGGTCTGGTGAGTAGGTGCCCTTCTCTCTCCCTCCCTCCCTCTCTCTCTCTCTCCCTCTCCTAAGTTCACAGCAGGCTAGGTGACCCAGTGAGATCCATGGGGCAGAGTGCTGGACTTCGATGTGCAGGATCCAGATCTGACCTCTGCTCAGAACTGAAGTTTGCCAGGTGGCCTTTGCTGAGAGACAATAAGCTGCTGAATCTACATTCTTGTAGATCTCAGAGGTATCTCATACAACCATAGAGTTGGAAGAGACCCTGAGAATCATCTAGTCCAGGGGTCAGCAAACTTTTTCAGCAGGGGGCCGGTCCACTGTCCCTCAGACCTTGTGGGAGGGCTGGACTATATTTTGAAGGGGAAAAAAGAACACATTCCTTTGCCCCACAAATAACCCAGAGATGCATTTTAATTAAAAGGACACAGTCTACTGCCTAGGCTGGCTTCCATCTGTAATACTGTACCTCCTAATTGTGGCGTGGCCCAGTGCCAAGATCCTGGTGTTCAGAACAGTTTCCAGAGCTGGCTCTTTGGTGACTCAATTCATCATCACTTTGTGCCTCTTTCCATAGGTGGGGAATTCCAAGTACTATAACTACACTCTTTCAGCCAATGGACACGAGGAGAAGCACGGGGAGCACTATGAAGAAGACTATCTCACAGACATCATTGTGAGTTGTCCCTCCATGTCACCTTCGTTTCTGGCTTCTCAGATCCCCCTGCGATCAAGTAGCTAGACCACTGGAAGGGCAGCCCCATTCAACAGTTAGAATGCTTTTTTTTGTGTCATCAATTAGTCTAAAAAACAGTCGTATTGCATTGGCTCATTTATGTCCGTCAAGGAAAGAACTAAAGTGAGAAAGAGAACATTGAAGCTGGAAGACGGCCTGCCAAGTCTGACGTTCATCTCTTTCCTCCAGAAACTCTCCCTTCGTGGGAAGGATCTGTAGCCCTCCCTGCCTGCCTCTTTTTCTCCCACTTCTCCACTCTTGGCTTTCAGGAGAAGAGCTTTTCCAAGCAAACAAGAGGCCTCCAGCTCTGCCTCTGCTTCTCTGTTGCAGCAGCCAGACACCCAAGTCAGTGACTCAGTTGACGTCTGTAATAGGTGGGGCACTGAGGCCTAGAGCAGCGATGGGCAGCCTCAGGCTGCGAGGGGCCAAAGGCACCCTTCTAGGCCTCTCTGGCCCAGCCTTCCTTCACATCCTCCTTGGCTGTTTTTGCCTGGCTAGAACGGGTGCTTAGATCATGACTCTCATTTGCCTGGATGGGGGGCGGAGAGGGGTTTGTGTAGAAACTAGCTGGCGGATAAAATTTATATTCATTGCCCACCACTTTTTGCCTCTGGCCCTGCCCCCCACAGGCATGTGGTTCCCCCGAAGATTGCCCAGGGAGGAAGGCAGGCATCTCTTGGAAAGCGTTTCCCCAGCCTGATTCAGTGAAGTGGGTAGAGTGCTTTCATGTGCACTTTTGCAGGACAAGCAAAACAGTTTTCCTGCTGTTGGTTACAAGTCAGGAAAACACACCCGTCTACCAGCGCCTGGAAACTCAGCACGATAGAGAGAGAAAGATTGTCTATGACTGCACGAGAAAGTGGCACTTTAGAATCCCATGCTTACTTTGAAAGTTAACTCCATCAAAATCCTTAGGACAGGGTGGATCTTGTTGGCCACGGACTGTGCTGGCTGAGCTGATGGCAGCTGGAGTCCGCACAACATCTGGAGGGCCACAGTTTCCACATCTGTGAAAATGGGACTTCAGAGGAAAGACATGGGAAATACGCTCTCTATTTCTCTTTCAAAACCCTTAACCTGTGGAGCAAGGTACAGTCGTACTTGGAAGTCAAACGGAATCTGTTCCAAAAGTCCGTTTTACTTCCTAAACATTTGGGAAGCAAAGCGCAGCTTCTGATTGGCTGCAGGATGTTCGGCTTCCAAAAATAGTTCACAAACTGGAACACTCACTTCCGGGTTTGCGGCATTCGGGAGCCAAAATGTTTAAGAACTAAGCTGTTTGAAAACCAAGGTACAGCTGTATTTTACCCCTTCCATGCCTCCCTAGGATTCCCTCCCATGGCACCACGGCTTGAGCCATTCGTCTCTTTCTCTGTCCTTCCCCACCCCTTCCCTGCTGCAGACCAACCGGAGCCTCCAATTCCTGGAGAAGCTTTCCCACCCTCCTTTTCTCATGGTTCTGGCTCCACCTGCTGCACACGCCCCCTGGACGGCCACCCCCCACTACAAGTCTGCATACAGCAGCATCAAAGCGCCACGCAATGGAAGCTTCAACGTCCACGGAAAGGTGAGTTCAAAGGCCTTGATGTGGGCAGCGGGCTTGAGGGGCTCATGGGCAGCTCTCTCTGCTTCTCTCAGGGCAAGATGCTTCTCAGGTGGCAGCTGGGAACAGGGAGGTCACTTCAACAGGAACACCAGGATCTAATGGTGGGCATCTTGCCAGGCTCTTCTGCCTTGGAAGATGCCTTCTTAAGTGGCAAGTTGCTGCCACTGCTGGAGTCATAATCAGTACACAGCAGAGGACAAGCGAGGAAGCAGGAGCTTTCATTCCGTGGTCCCAGAGAACTGCAAGGACAATAATAATCAAAGAATTGTGGCACTTATCTGCATTTCTTACTGTATTTTGTTTTTTAAGAAGTAAATCAGAATTTTAAAATGGCAAGTGTTAAATACACGGGGGAGGGGGAAGAGCACAAGGGTGATGGTGTCATCAGGTCCAAGTCTTTTCTCCAAATATTTGCCATCTGGATTCTGTTGATAAAGCCTCCACAATCTTCTTCCCTTTATAGGACAAGCACTGGTTGATAAGGCAAGCAAAGACTCCCATGTCAAACACATCCATTGAGTTCCTGGACAACGTCTACAGGGAACGGTAAGAAAGGGTCCAAAATGCCACTCGTAGGAGCTGGGGGAAACCACTTCTCTGTAGAAGCTTGAAAGGAGTGAGGCCATGGGCGGGGGGGGAGAGACATTTGTGGGGGCTTTTATCCAAAGTCACTGGGAGACCCTGACGGAGACAGACGTCTGAGAGGCAGTGAGACTCAGGTGTTGTGCATCTTCCCTCAACCTGACATCCTTCAGATGCTTTGGACTACAACTCCCACCAGCCACTGCTGGTGTAGATGTGATGTGAGATGTGATGTATAGTGAAGCTGTGAAGTGAGAAGTACCTGGTCAAAGAGTAATGGGCACAATTCCACGTTGCCTAACTGTAGTATTGAGTCTTCAGGAAAGGGAAATGTGTGGGCCTCTGGATGTTGCTGAACTCCATCTGGCAGGCAGGAGGCCCCTGACGCACGCCCCACAGCTCCAGGACCCATTGAACTAGAGCCAACGCCCTCCCAGGCCCCCTTCCCCTGGGCCTGATCAACTGAGTGCCTCCCAAATCGGTTCAGGAAGTGCACTAAGCGGGAGGCATGGAGCCCAGGAGAAGGGTCCTCCTTCAGACAGGGTTGGCCCTTTAAGGCCTGCCCACTTGGACCTCCTTTCTGGGCATCTTCATGGAACCAGAACAGGACAGTCCCTTTCAGGACCCTGGCTGCAAACTTTCCAGAAGTATCTGCCTAGCTGCTGTTGGAAAGTGAACATTGGACTATGGACCTTGGTCTGACCCAGCAGGACTCTTTGAAGATTGCCTGTTTGTGCAGGGTCAACAGTAGAGGCACAGACTCTTCCCTCATACACTGAGTGGCTTCCCTGCTGCTTCAATAATGCAGTTTATTGCGATAGCTTGATCTGTTGCACCAAAATGTTGTTGAACTACAACTCCCATCATCCTGTTTCTGGCTGAGGCTGATGGAAGTCGTAGTCCCCAACATCTGGAGGGTACCACATTGCTACCTCTGCAATATATAGTATGTCCTCATATTCTTGCAGGTGGCAGACTCTGTTGTCTGTGGATGACATGGTGGAGAAGATTTTTGAAAAATTGAAGTCCCTTCACCTGTTGGACAGCACATACGTGTTCTATACTTCAGATCATGGTTACCACACAGGTGAGTTGAGGCCTGCTTTTGCCACAGAACCTTTGGGGGGGACCTGTGGGGTGGTGGGGGAATAGCTCCAATGTCTCTTTCAGTGGCAAACTGGTGGAATGTGTAGGGATGAATCACGCCAGGGTTGCCAACAGGATGGATGATGGCAATGGGCTGTCCGTGGAGCTGCCCTTGAAGACAACTTGGAAACTTTCCTTGGTCCAAAATGCAGTGGCCAGATTGCTGACTGGAGTTGCTTTTAGAACTCATGTAACCCCTGTTTCTAAAACAGCTGCATTGGCTGGCGCTTTGTTCGTGGGCCCAATTCAAGGTGCTCACATTAATGTTTAAAGCCCTAAACTTTGACTCCAGGTATCTGAAAAGACAGCCTCCTTCCTTGAAGAACATCTGGAATACTAAGATCAGCAGGGGGTGGCGCCCTCTTGGCCATTCCACCACCCTCAGCAGCTGGGCGAGGGAGGCCTGGGAGAGAGAGTTCCCAGGCAGCCCTAAGGCTCTGTGCTTCCTCCTCCTCCTCCTCGCAGAGCTGGGCCTGGCAACTTAGCTACGGTCTTTGGAAAATGCCTAAAGCAAACCTCTTTACCTTGCCCTCGGGGAAGGACCCACCCTAATTTCGTGATTGTCAGCTGTTTTAAGCTTCTTATAATGTATTTGAGATCATGTACCTCTCCCTAGGGCCTGAGGGTGAAGGGAGGGTAATAAATTAAAATAATGATGTTGTGAGCTGCTGCTTCAACCAGTTCCAGTCCGTGTGGCCAAGGGCTAGGAATCATGGGAGTTGTAGTCCAGCAGCATCTGCTTTCCGCCTCTTGTGTAGGCTTCTAACCAGAACTCCTTTTGTGCTGGGGGTGGAAACCAAGGGGCTGTTGTCCATGAGAAATGGCAAAAAACTAAGACTGAGGTCTAGTTTCTCACCACCGGCTATGCACTTAACTCTTGGGCTGACATCCAATGATTTTTTTAAAAAAAGTAGTCAATTCCCCACCCCCACTCTGTGGTTTACATTAAAAATTATGCCACATGATCCTAGTGAGGTTAACTGCTTGCATTCTAACATTCATGTACATTGATATTCACACCTTTTTCTTCATATCTCTGTAAATGTTTAGTGGTTTACTTAGAAAAAGGAAACTGTAAATGCAGGGAAGGGTGATTTCATGAGGGGCGCCTCAAAGGCCCTGAGGGGGCCAGAGCCCTGATGGCAGCAAGAACGGACCCTTGACCTCTGGGGCTGAATGAGCAGTCAGAGGGGAGCGTGTTTCATTCCCAATGGGGGTTTGTGCCCCGAGTGCCACCCCCACTGAGAGCTCATGGGGGGCTAATGGCTAAGACTGGTCTTGGCCAGCCTGGTGCCCTCCTGATGGCTGGGGCTGATGGGAGTTGCAGTCCAAAGCAGGTTGTCAAAAGCTGATTAAAAGTGTTGGACTAGGAATGTGGAGACCTGGGTTCAAATCCTCACTTAGCCAGTGACCTTGGGACGGTCGTACTCTCTCAGCCTAGCCTGCCTCACAGGGTGAAGCACTTGAGCTTCTTGAAGGAAATGTGGGGTGCAAATGTAAGAAATAAATAAATAGGTCCTGCTTTTTCTGGGGGGGAACTCCAGTCAGGACTTGTTTTTGCCTCCCCAGGTCAGTTTTCACTGCCCATTGACAAGAGGCAGCTTTATGAGTTTGACATCCGGGTGCCGCTGCTGGTGCGAGGTCCAGGCGTCAAGCCAAATCAGACTCACCTGGTGGGTGTCTTTCTTTCTTTCCCCCGACTCAAGTGTTTGAGCTGAAGGAGTCCTAACTCAAATGCTGCTTTCCTTGCAGAAAATCCCAGGTTCTGCTCTGACTATCTCCAGTTAAAAAGATCTCAGGTTGCTGAAGGGGAAAGATTTCTGCCCGAAGCCTCTAGGGACCCTCACTATTAGGCTGTGGCAAAGCCATATCTTCATAAGCTCAGAGCATCTGCCTTGTATGCAAATGTCTCAAGTTAGATCCCTGGCTTCCCACGGTAGGGCTGGGAGAAGACCCCTCCTGAGGTCCGGGAAAGCTTCTGCCAGGCAGCGTAAAAAGCAATGCTGAACTGTATGGGCCGAGGGCCTGAGCTGGTAGAAGGCAGCTTCCTGGGTGAGAGTAAAGGAGCCCCCTAATTTTTCAGCCAGGCCTATTTGCTGGATGGTCATTGCACTCAAAGCCTGAATCTCCGTCCCTGTGGACATTTTGTGGAGTTGGGAACTATAGTCAGTGAACTCACTTCGAAACATGTAGAATTCTAACATTTCCAGAAAAAAGCTGAGTTAGAACCTTCCTTCCTGACATACTACTTTTCTACTGTCAATAGTTTGATTTTTAACATCTTTTTATTTTTCAAATTGTAACAACAAAAACAAATGAATCATAAAATGAATCATTCTGGTGAATGCACAGGCATGTCTCCCATTTTACAATAAATGTCCAGCGTATAATTCCAAGTGGCCTTGTCACATACTGTGCAGTCAGGAGGTTTTGATTCTTGTGTCTATCTCTGTGTCTTCTTCTTTCAACTACTATATGTTTTGGGAAACTGTCTGTTGCTATGCATTTGGAAACCTCTTAACCAAATTTTACATGATAGTTCCTGAAGCCAACAATGTGGTTTTTGTCTGAATAAAGTTGGGTGTCATTTTGAAATGAGATGGTGGGCTGAACCTTCCAAAAGGGCACTTTTTAGTTTCTTGGCATTCGTAGGCTACTACGAAGAAATAATTGCCTTGAACTGGATAGCTGGATGGCTTCTGTAACTCTGTCCCATATTGTCTTCCTCTCAGGAACCTGTCCTCAACATCGATCTGGGACCCACCTTCCTAGATATTGCAGGTATCGATGCATCTCAGACCTCCATGGACGGACAGTCTTTCTTGCCTCTGTTGGTAATAATTTGCCCAGAACCTTCTAGAATAAATGGGGGAATTTTGTGTGTGTGTGTTGAATAAAGGAGTTCTCTGGAGTCCTGTAGACAAGCAAATTTTCAAACTTTCAAACCTTACACGGTATTCTTTCTGCCAAAGGATCCTTTGCTCAGAACTCTTGTCATGTAAGTCCTGAAGGAAACTCTGCTATGTACAATGATGTACATTGTGATAACTTCACATCTTCAGTTTCTGTGCATCATTGGAAGCAAAAGACTCTCAAGCTCCCTTTGCTTGCCTTGAGAGTCTTGTTGTGTACAAGGAGCTGTGGGACCCGTCTACCGGTCCTGCTCCTGAGACTTCCCTGGCCTCTTCCCTGACAGCTGCATGTTGAGGGTGGATATCTGCAATATGTCCCAGCTGGGGCTGATGAGAGTTGGAGTTCGAAATCCCCAGAGGACCCCAGGTTGGCCTAGGTGAAGCCTGCACATCTGCATAGAAGCAGCCCTGTTTGAAAGGGATTCTGGGCTCTGAGGGGGAAGTGTGGGCTGTCATATGCATTTGATGTCCATGAGCAATAGATGCAGCGTAGGAAGTGCATTTTGAAGCATATGGCAGAAACAACGAACTGTGCTTTAAGATTTGTGGTATGCATGACACTTTGGAAGTGGGACTAGATTGCTGCTGGTGGGCCCCTGGCTGCTGCTCCCTTAGCTGGCTTGTGCCTTTGTCTGTCCTTCCTGCTGCTGCTGTGGGGCTTCTGCAGACCCCTTGGAGCTCCCACGCAAACTCTAGAGCTGGAATGGGGAGTGGCGGCCCTTCAGCTGTTGCTGGACTACAACTCCCATCAGCTCCCATTGTCCCTTGACCCTGCTGTCTGGGGATGATGAGAGTGGGAGTCCCTACAACTGGAAGGTCACAGGTACCCTATCCCTGCTCCAGAGCACACCTTCACCTGTGGCTGTATTCTTGACATGCAACAGTAGAGGGGACAGGCTGCCATTTCAGGGCATTTGCTCTGGATGTCTAGACTGGGCCAGAAAACCCAGAGAGCCTGTCAGGGATGCGGTCTTGAGAGTTTTTATTTTTATTTGTCACAGCGGGTGATGCTTTCTGAAATGTGTTTCCTTGGCTCCAGGTGAATGAGACACACAAGAGCAGGTGGCGGTCGGATTTCCTGGTGGAATACACTGGTGAAGGCCACACTCACCGCGACCCCCACTGCCCTGCCTTGGGGCCAGGCGTGTCGGTGAGTGCTTGCTCTGGAGGCACAGAGATGCCTAGAGCACTCTGCATTTCTTACAAATGTCCAAATCTTCTGCTACTAGAGAAACTGGATCCTGCAGACTGCCTAGAAATTATACACAGGATGCAAAGTGGCATAAATCTGCTGATTGTGTCTGGAGGGGAGGATTTCACCCCAAAAATTTACTTGATTTGACCATGGGGTACTCAGTGTGGTTCCCCTTGGTGCCCCCAATGATTACAGTTTTTTAAAAAACAAGGCGCTGCCCCCCTTCTTGCCCTGCTTCCCCATTCTCCTTTCCTCCTGACCAGGCCCCCTCCCTTTACACCTCCTCCACAGCTTGCCCCACCTCCTTTTAAAGGAGGTGGGATTTAACAGAGCAGGAGAGCCTACTTCCAAGTAGACATGTTTGCACAGCACCTCTCCCCTTCCCCTTGCTTGCCGCATGCTCTACTTCCTCATTCACCTGCCTGCTTGCAGCTTGTCATGCTGCAGGTGGCAGCGTGATGACAGTCTTATGTTTTTATGTATACAGGAAGAAATAAGGTTTTTTGTGGAGGCAGAAATTGTCTGGGGTGGTTTTTTTTTTTTGTTCTCTCTCTCTCTTTTAGTTATTGCTTTCTGTTCTCCACCCCAGATTTAGAGTGTTGGACTAGACCCGGGTTCAAATCCCCAGTCTGCCCTGGCACTCACCAGGTGACCTTAAACTAGCCACTCTCCCACAGGGTTGGTTTTAGATGGAGGAAGGGCAGGATAAAAAATGTAACAATTGAGCTCTGCCTAGCTTTACTCTTCAAGAGAGGGGTGCCTTGTGCAGCAGAGAAACAGGTCCTGCTCTGCCGCTCCCCCGGAGGTGGTGCTAAAGGGTGTGCAGGCTTTGGCCTCTGCAGTAGGAAGTTTTGCCCTGAGGCTTGCTGGGCTTGAAATTTGCCTATGCAAAGGGGATTTGCTCACCTTAGTTTACATAAAGTCTGCTTCAGCCTCAGTCCCCCTGCCCAAGGCACTGAGGGAAGCCAACGCTCTTCTCCTCATTCCTGCTCTTATCTTGCAGTCCACGTTCCCAGCTCCCACCTCATCTCCCACTTAGAGTTTCCACTTGCTTAGCACAGGTTGGAATTATGCCTTTTGCCCATCACATTGGGGTTGTGCTCAGATTAGACCCTTTGAAATTAGTGGCCCTAAATTAGGCATGTCCATTGATTTCAGTGGGTTGGAGACACCCCCACGAATCTGGAGCAGAAGTGCCTCCAAACCTGCTTTCAAAGGGTTGAAAGAGATGGGGGAAGGGCTGGAAGTTATGTTCTTTGGAAACCCAGGGACCTGCACAGTGTTGCAGTACAGCATGCTTCAGCCAGCCATGCCCTCTTCAGGAGACTCCATTCCATCCCCTCCTCCTATGGAATGCTCAGCACGGCCACTGAGCACACTCAGCCCTCATTAGGCCTGTTTGGAAAAGGGCAGGCTACCTTCTCAGGCCCCCTCCCCACAAAAAAGTGGGCAAGGGGCATAGCTCAGTGATAGGAACTTCTGCTGTGTGGATAAAAGGCCCCAAGTTTGATCCCTGGCCTCTTGGAGAGCTGCTCCCAGTCCATGTAGACAGTCCTGAAGCAGATGGACCAGTGGTCTCCCTTGGTATCAGGATGCTTCTGGATATTTCTGCCACCCTTGTCTCCCTCGTGTTCCTCAGGGGCCCTGTGGGCACTCGTCGGCTGAGTTTGTTGTTGGAGGGAATGTTGCAGATTTGAATAAAGCCTCTCTCCCCCTCTCTCCCTTTGGCAGCAATGCTTCCCTGACTGTGTGTGCGAGGATGCCTTCAACAACACGTATGCCTGTGTGCGCACGCTAAGCCCCATCAACCTGCAGTACTGTGAGTTTGCGGATGCCCAGGTGAGCACCGTCTGCCCCTCCTGTCCTGACCGAGGCCCAGAGCGAGGGCCACACCCTTTCCCTGTTGATGGTCAGCAGTGGCCTCCAAGGGATGCTGCCACACAGCAACCGTTTTCAGAACTTCCCAGCCTCTTCATGCAGACGTCATTCACTGAGGAGCCATAGCAGAGGAGTCTGGTGCATATTCTGGGATGCACGTTTAATCACAGAAGGGTGTGCCCAGGACCAGCTAGCCCTCACTCTTGGCCTGGGTCAGGCTTAGGTTTAAAATATTCTGTTGAATTTAATTTGTTTCCAGCCGTTCATAACAAGTTCCCAGGGTGGGGTGCATACATTCAGTAGAACATATGAAATACAATTAAAGCACCGCTTAAAACCACAATTGAAACTCAACAATCATTACTGTGCAGAAGTGGCAAGGGGAACAAGCTGATCTAAAATAGCTCCCCAAAGCCTGGGAGAAGAGTTGTCTCCCCCCTAAGGGACGCAAAGAGTCCAACACCGGTGCCAGATGTACTTCTGAAGGGAGGAAGTTCCGTAACTGGAGAGTCACTTCTGATAGCACCTGCCATCACCACCGGCAGGGCCTCCTCTGCTGATCATAACATTCAGGCTGGTCTGTACGGGACAAGGCACTTCTTCAGGTATTTCGAACCCAGGTCATTTAAGGCTTTCTACATTAACATAACCAGCTTAAATTTGGATCAGAAGCAAACTGGCAACCAGTGCAGGTCTTTTAGGACAGGAATAGTAGGTGTCCTGCTGGCTGGATGCTGATCTATTGCAGCAGTTGCAGCTTCTGAACTGTCCTCAAGGGCAGCCCCACATATACTACAGTGTAGTAGTAGAAGTTGTTGAGGATTTTGTCTTCTTTCCTTTAGCAAATTGTGACTTCTGCCCCTCCCCTTGGGGGGGAACTCTCTTTCTCCCTGTCTTTTCTCTTGCAGAATTTTGTAGAAGTCTATAACCTGACTTCAGACCCACACCAGCTCTTCAACGTGGTGAAAACTGTGGACCCTTCACAGCTGGAGCAGATGAATCAGAGGCTGATCAAGCTGCAGGCCTGCTCTGGGGTCACCTGCCGCTCCTGAGGGAGCAGCAGCACAGCTCTTGCTGTGGGTCTGTGGCGAGGGGAACACGGAGCCCATTCTGGGTCTCTCCTTCCTTCCTTCCTTCCTTCCTTCCTTCCTTCCTTCCTTCCTTCCTTCCTTCCTTTCTTTCTTTCTTTTTCTTTCTTTCTTTCTCTCTCTCTCTCTCTCTCTCTCTCTCTCTCTCTCTCTCTCCATTTACTGGCCTCCCCTCTTTTCTCTGCTCTTACGCCAAAGTTGATGCTGATTTTTCCCTTTCTGGATCCTTTCCTGGAGGGTGTGGTTGGCAGAAGAGAGGGAGAGAGGGATGGGGAGTAAAAGTGCCTGTGCCAGATTTCCCCATCAAAATGCTCCAATATCCCATCCTGCCTCTTGCTGCTCACCTACACCTTGCCTTTGCCACCAGACTTGGCAACTGGGGGGGCAGGGCTGATACCTAGGCTGTCAGTTGCTGACCAGCAGCCCCACTCTCAGGGGTTCCCCATGGCCAGCTGGTGAAAGATTGCTTCCCCTCCTCTCCCCGGCCTTGTTGGGGGTGTATGGGATCCCGCCTTTAATCACGAATCAGTATTGCAGATTCTGCCCTGCAGCGCCTTCTTTTCCTCCCAGAGAGCTGGAGGTGCTGCCTGTCCTTTTGTGACTGTCATGTGCCTTGTAACTCCTCCGCTTTGAGAAGTTCCGATTCTGATCAACTCCTGCAGCAGCTCAGGCAGTTGCTGTGTTGTCTCGCCTGTGCCTCT
This sequence comes from Podarcis filfolensis, assembly GCF_964270895.1. Taxonomy (NCBI): domain Eukaryota; kingdom Metazoa; phylum Chordata; class Lepidosauria; order Squamata; family Lacertidae; genus Podarcis; species Podarcis filfolensis. The sequence goes on along the minus strand of NC_139611.1, from coordinate 1,743,061 downwards.
CTGCCTTAAGTGCTGTGAAAAGAAATAGAATGGAATAAAGGACTTGTTTGTTAGAAAAACTGATCTGGACTTTGCATGGACTGTGATGGCTGCTGCTCTATATGTGGAGAGACAGGAGCCGGACCTCAAGAGCCACACAAAGACCTGCTTTCCTACAGTAAATGTCATTTCCCGCGGTTGTGCTGGTTTAAAAAACCCACGGTGTCAGCTGCGAGTACTGACTGACTTCTGAGAAGAGAGCCATGTACCCAACAGTGTTTGGGGAACCTGTAACATTCATCCTGGGCTGGAACCCCATCCCCTTCCGTAAGGGGGGGTATCGGTGCCATTGTTGCATCATCAGCTTTACACCAATCCCAAACCACATCTCAGCCCTATTTGCATGTTTCATAACCAACATACCTGACACTAAGGGAAGGAGGCAGAATTTGGGGCAGGAGGGATGTTCTCTCCAAGGGTTGGGGAATTTTGCTCACTCTTTAAGGACTTCCTTATCTCCCCATCACTGTCATATTTCTAATCCTAGAAGACCTTGACTCCCGCCCACCTTGGTAGCCTCTGGCAATGGTGTGCATTTGCAAGCCAGATCCTGAGACCTTGGAGTGCAAATGAAAGGTTTTTATTGGGCCCCAATGCATGCCCATGGACTGGGCTTAGCCAGCTGGACCCATCTACCAAAGCAGGGTTAGAGAGCCAGTCTCTGGGGCCTCCCACTAGCCCCTTGCCCTGTTCTTCCACAAGCAGGTTTTAGGCTTGGGAGGAAAGCCTTTCTTGGAGCCAAGAGAGAACTTTTTCCAAGCCAAATTGCGGCGCAGCTTGGGGCATTTACCTCTGTGCTTCATGGAGGGCTATACCTGAAAACTGTTAACAAACGGATTTCTTCCTTTGATTTTGTATCCCACCCATAGTTAGGACTGCAAAAGCATTAAGAAACCCAAAGCCTGAAAATCATTCTGTCTTGTAGCAGGGGTGGGGAACCAGCTTCTGCCTGAGAAGGACATTTCCTTCTGGACCATCTTCCAGGGCCACATGTCCACGGTGGTGGGCTGGGCCCGAGGCACAAAGAGGCCAGAGCAAGGAATAGAAATGTTACCTCTGTACAGGCTCCATGCGCAGTCTCTCTAACGCCCCCCCCCCACCTCAGCAGAAGTACGGATCAGGGTCCAAGGACACATTCCAGGCGGGCGGAAACACTCCGGGAGAGCAAGAAGCAGCGCTAGGGAGAAGCGTGTTCTCGAATGAGCCCTGAGGGTCAGATGAGAGAGGTCTGGTCCCTGAGCCTGAGTCTCCCCATATCTCATTTCTGGTGTGCCATCATTGCACAGAGCTGGAAGCAAAAAATGTGCCTGAAAGAACTGAAATCATCATTATGGATGAAATTTATGAGTTGCCCTTTTTTTAACCAAAAGTATTGCAAAGCAATTTACAACAATGATTAAATAGCATTTATGTTAAAACTATAAAACAAAACAGAAAAATCTTTCAAATGTATTTTTAAAAGGCAGAATTAAAGCATCCCATCTACTAAAATAGGCCATAGATCATTAAAAGCCAAAGTCCTGGCAGAAGAGAAATGATTATATGGTCAGATAATTTGTTAGGTTGAAATTGTTTAATAAAAATATTTTTTAAAAAAAGAAATGTTTTTGCCTGGTGCATATGGATGTGTAATTATGGGTTGATTGATAGCATTTATGGCCCTCTGTTCTACAAATAGGTACTCAAAGTAGCTTTCAGAGTCCTAAAAGCAATACACAACAATGTGCCACATTACAATATCACATGATATATTTAAAAGCAGTGATACAAATTTCTATAGGGGCATTTCATGTTTCTTCATTCACTCACGTTTTCATCAAGTTGTTGCCCTGTGTTTTCCCCATTCTGCTTCCATTTCTCCTGCTTGCGTGGAAAGGCTAGCAGAGCAGGCAGCTTCTCTCAGTTGTGAGTGACTCAGTGCTGCGACTCCTCTTGTCTTGGCTTTGACATGTGACAGATCAGGATGGTCCATCTATAGCCACTTGCCATACCATCACAAATACTTTCCTGGTTGGTGCCGTTATAACACACACACATTTTTTTAAATCAACACTTTCATTAGCACACAAAAATGGTTGTTGAAAATGTAAAATTTGTGCAATTGCACTAAAATGAAAGAGCACTGTAATCCTATTTTTAAATATATGTATTTTAAACCCGTTGCACACCTCTGCCCTTATATTTATCATTCTAATGATGGGCGTGTTTCAAATTTACTCTTAACATGCTAATTAACTTTTTTTAAAATTCTAGTCCTGAAGAGTAATTGGGAAATAACATTTAAATAAGCATAAATTAGTACAGAAGGCTGATTCAAACATTATTTTTAAAGGTTGGTTCAGTGGTAGAGTCTCCTTACTTCAATCCTCAACATCTCGGGTAAGCCTGGGAAGATCCCACTTGGAGTGGACCTTGGGGCTCTTTGGTAGTGGGCACCCTGAGCAAGGCCACAATTTGGCGCCCCCAAATGGATCTCTTCAGTGAGGGATCTTCTCAACTGTGCGCCCCCTTGGCTTGGTGCCCTGTATGGGGGAACCTCCCACACCGCCCTCAATCTATTGGTGTTGCCAATACCAATGGTCAGCTTAGGTATAAGGCAGCTGCTCTCTGTGGGATCATCCCCACTCTTTTTCTCCCAAAATCTCTTCCATTTGTCCCGTCAGGTTCCCTGGAAAACCCACTGTTTACCGCTGAATTGGAACAATTGTCAGTTTGCAGAAAACCTCACTGATGTTTGCTTTGATTCAGCAGTAGACTGGGACCATGACTGTCATCTAGTCCCAGCCCCTGCAATGCAGGAATCCCAGCTAATGTATCAATGACAGATGACCATCCAACCTCTGCTTGAAAACCTCCAAGGAAGGAGAGTCCATCACCTCTCGTGAGAGTCTGTTCCACTGCTGAACAGCTCTTACTGTCAGAAAGCTTTTCTGAATGTTTAGTTGGAATCTTCTTTCTTGCAACTTGAAGCCATTGGTTTGAGTCCTACCCTCCAGAGCAGGAGAAAACAAGCATGCACCCTATTCCATATGGCAGCCCTTCAGGTATTTGAAGGTGGCTCTCATATCTCCTCTCGATCTCCTCTTCTTCAGGCTAAATATACCCACCTCCTTCAACCATTTCTCATGAGAATTGGTTTCCAGACCCTTGATTATCTTGGTCACCTTCCTCTACACACCTTCCAGCTTGTCAACATCCTTCTTAAATTGTGATGCCCAGAATTGGACCCAGTATTCCAGATGTGGTCTGACCAAGGAAGAATAGAGTGGGACTATGACTTCTCTTGACTGGGACACTAGAGACTTCTGTTGATGCAGCTTAGAATAGCATTAGCTTTTTTTGCTGTTGCATCACACTGTTTACTCATGTTCAGCTTGTGGTCCATCAAGACCCTAGATCCTTTTCACATGTACTGCTAGTAAGCCAGGTGTCCCCCATCCTATATTTGGGCATCTGGTTCTTCCTGCCCAAGTGCAGAACCTTACATTTGTCCCTATTGAAATTCGTTTTGTTAGCTTGCACCCAGTTCTCCAATCTGTTAAAGTAATTTTGAATTCTGATTTTGTTTTCTGCAGCATTAGCTACCCCTCCCTTCTTTTTAAGCTCCCCCCCCCCCTTTGTTGTTGCCATTTCTATGTAAATCTATCCTTTGGGAGGTGTATGCAAATATGAGGCACAGTGGCGTTTTGTGCCTGTTTGGCAAGGCCAGGCCCCCATTTGCATGGCCCCTGGCTGGGCTGAGTGGAGCTCCACTTCTTCCACAATGGTAAGATTGTCGTTTGCTTTCTGCCCAGGTATTTTAGGGTTGGTGTTCGGGAGAGCTTTCTGCTGGGAATCTGGGTCAGCTAAAAGTGAGTCCAACCGTGTGGCTTGTGGGGACTTGTTTTTTAAAATGGCAAACTGATAGAGAAATGTGGTAAACAGAAGATTTGAAAAATGAGAAAATGAAATCGACACTCCTAGGTGTTACCAAAGCCTAATAAAAATTGTGGTAACCATCTTTACGCTTCTTGTTTCAGAGAAGCTGTCTTCTTTGGGAATAAAATGTACTATGCAGTTGGTGGTCCTCCTCTGCCCCTCAGTTGTCAGGGGACTGGAACTGGGACTGATTTCATGTCACATCTGTTAAACACTGAGGACTGGCAGCTGCCACTATAATGGGTGGCGAGTATGTGGAAGAAGGACGTGCACATTGCAAGGTCTGCCCAGGCTGGGCAGAAATTAAGGCACCTCTTATCATGTAAACTCTTTGTAGAGATGCATTACAGACTGTGGGATTCATATGACTGGGTCAGGCCAATCCACAGTTGCTTCTGTATTGCTTTTTGATGTAGGATTGTTATCCTTTGTTCACTCACATTTTACAGAGCATCCGCACAACGTTGTCATCACATCATTGCATTCCAGTGTTGTCCTGGGCTTTTTGAGACTTGGTTATTTGGGTTGTCTGTGCGCTTAAAAATGCAACTCTGACATAAGTGTGTACTGGAACTATTTGGGGAGGGGGGTGTTAAATTCCTGGTTTCTTTCCAATATTTCTTTTCTCTTTTTTCCCATTAAAGCAAAACTGTACTATTTTAGAAGGTGGTATAGAAGGGACAATTAAACACTTGAGTTGCTTAACCTCAAGGCATGCAAAATACTGTAGTCTCTATTGGGCCACCTTCACCCTGCACCAAAAAAAGCACCCTCAATATTCTGTAGCTTTTTAATGTGAGTCCTTATACGCAGCAATCACTACTTAGTTTTTGCATAGCTCTATTTTGTTTCCAAACAGTTTGGCTCCATACTACCCAAGGGGATTCTTGATTAACAAATATAAGAGGAAGATTTTAATTTTGTTTTCTCTCTCTAATTTCCTTTCCTTCTTTTTGCAGAACATATTTGGGAAGAATAAGACTCCGTGAGCAACCTTTTATTGACTTGTGGCTTATACTCAACTGCAAGCAGAAAAGTGGGCTTCGAATCATAGAGCCATAGAATCGTAGAATGGCAGAGCTGGAAGCATAGGTGTAGCCAGGAATTGTGTTGGGGGCAGAACTGAGCTATCTGCCACGTGATTGGTCACTTAGTGACGTATTTTTATTTATTTACTTGATGGGGGGGGGGCTCTTACCATCAGAAACTTTTCCCTCACATTTAGTCAGAATCTCCTTTCATGTAATTTGAATCCATTTGTTTGGGTCCCACTCTGCAGCAGCAAAAAACCCAAGCTTATTCTATTCAGTATGGCAGTCCTTCAGATATTTGAATAAGGTTATTATATCACTTCTCTTATCCATGCTAAGCAAACCCAGCTCCCTCAACCATTCCCCACAAGGCTTGGTTTCCAGACCCTTGATCATCTTAGTCATCCTCCTCTGCACACCTTACAGCTTGTCAATATCCTTCTTAAACTGTAGTGTTCAGAACTGGGCACAATATTCCAGGTGTGGTCTGACCAAGGAAGAATAGAGTGGGACTATGGCTTTCCTTGCTTTGGACATTATACTTCTGTTGTTGCAGCCCAGAATTGCATTAGCATTTTTTGCTGCTGCAATCACACTGATGACTCATGTTAAACCTGTGGTCCACCAAAACCCCTAGATTCTTTTCACATGTACTACAGGCAATACATTTGTGCATCTGGTTCTTCCTGCCTAAGTGACATTTGTCCCTATTGAAATTCATTTTATTAGTTTTGACTCAGTTCTTTACTTTGGTAAGATCCTCTTGAACCTGGTTCTATCTTAGCTAGGTATTAGCTACCCCTCCTAGTTTAGTGTCATCTTCAAATCTGATGAAATCTTAATTCCTTCATTCAAGTCATATCCAAAGATATTGAGCAACACTGGGCCTCTGGCACCCCATTTGTCCTTTTTCCCTCTTCATCCCTTATTCTACTATCACCAGGTTGGGCACTGTTTTCCTTTAGGAAGAAGACAGAGGCAGGTACAGGTTGAACAGTTCTGCCTTCTCTCTGTCACCCAACAGCGTTTCTCTGTCTTCTCCATGCAGAGGGGCTGCCACTTGCTTGCTCTTCCTCTTGCTTCAAACATAGCCGAAGAAACCTTTTTCTTATCTGGAACCTCCTTGCAAGCTTGAGCTTGTTCTGAGTTTTAGCCCAACCTGACCTTCACCCTGCAAGTGTTGGCTACTCATTATATTCTTCCTTCGTGATTTGCCCCTTCTTCCATTCCTTACACATGCCTCTTTTAAATCTCAGCTCATCTGCAAGCTCCTTATGCAGTCACACTGTTGTTTTTTAGATGTCTCCCACTTTTCTTTCTTGTAAGAAATGTTTGCAATTGTGCCTTCAGTATCTCACCTTTAAGAAACTCCATCCATCACCGACTCCCTTCTCTTTGAGTTTTCAGATCATGGGATTTCACCCAGTAATTCCTTAATCATTTTGAAATCAGCTTTCTTAAAGTGCAGTATGTGTGTCCAGCTACACTCAGCTTTTCCTTTCCTCTGTCCAGTGGTACCTCGTGTTACATACGCTTCAGGTTACAGACTCCGCTAACCCAGAAATAGTACCTCGGGTTAAGAACTTTGCTTCAGGAGGAGAACAGAAATCGTGCTCTGGCGGCGCAGCAGCAGCAGGAGGCCCCATTAGCTAAAGTGGTGCTTCAGGTTAAGAACAGTTTCAGGTTAAGAACGGACCTCTGGAACGAATTAAGTACTTAACCCGAGGTACCACTGTATAATGAATCCCAAGAGGACATGGTCACTTTCTCCCAAGGTTCCCACTCCGTCCACCTCATTGATCAGTTCTTAGCTGTTCATAAGGTCCAAAATAGTTGACCCCCTTGCTGCTTTTTCCACCTTCTGGGAAATGAAATAGTGACTGGAGGCTTCACTCTTCAGTGTGTGGAATAAGGGTTAAGGTATAATTGTGATAAAGAGATTGGTATTCTTGTCCTCTTTCCCCCCTCTTCTTTTCTTTTTCTTTTCTCTCTTTTTTCTTCTCTTCTTTTGTTTCTTTGCTATCTTTCTCTCTTAGATCAGCCTGGCTTTTGTTGTATTTTATCTTAAAAACTTTAAATAGAAATTGATTCTTAAGAAAAACACATTGTCCATCCCCAGAGGATTATACAAGGCACAGAGGTTCTTCCACAGACAGTTTGCTGGGGAAAGGAGGAGGGTCCTGAGGGAAGACTATGCTAATGCACTGCGACAGAGCGTCTCTAGCAGATACTTGTTCAGTCCTTTTTGGAAGAGGAACAGGGAGATTGCCATCTTAGCTCATGAAGCTTCTGAATGTCTAATTTTGTTCCTGCCCTTCTTAAAAGGTCCAGAGTCCCACCTGTGCCTCCCAAGCGACCAGGTAAGCAGTGGAGTACATTACACAGGGATGCCTGTGTTGCGTTCATCACAAAGAAGTGGGGTGTGTGTGTCCCCTTTTAACTCTCAGCCCCTTAACAAGCTTCAGCTCCCAGAAATCTTTGGGGAAGCCATGGCTGTGTAAAGGGGTATCATAATGCTTTAAACATTTGGTGCAAATGTGACCTTAGAATATAAGGAAGCCTCCAAAACTCCTTTATTGCGGTGTCCTTAAGTCCCTGGGCACAAAGGCCATCAGCCCCTTTGAGCTGAGCTGCCCAGTTATGCTTTCAGTGGTGTTTTCCAAAGCCTTGAGAGACTGAATCTGTTTATTAATATGAAAGTTTTAAATGGTATCTTATGATGCTTGTTGATTTTGTTGCTGATGTCTGTTTTTTTGGGAAACACTTTGCGGGAAGTTTTGATAAAAACATGGCTGAGCCAAAGCCCTTTGTGTGTTTCAGAGAAACAGCTGCAGGGGGTAAGTATTCTGCACAACCAGCCAGCTCCCAGCCCTATCCCTGCCATCTTGACCCCAGAGCCCTCTTGACGTCTGCTCCCTAATGCCAACGTCACCCCTAGATAGCCCCCTATGGCAGACCATCTTTATGTCCAAGTGAACCTGAGTTTCTCTACTTGCTTCCCCCTTTTCCTGGGGGGGGGGGTTGTGTGTGTACTTGCCACCCAGTCATAGCAATGGCAAAGCCCTGTGTTTTTCTACCGCTTTCTACGGATAGCTCTCAATTCTGCCTTGGGAGAGATTGAGAAAAATCTATGGAAACCAGCCCAATGGTTGTATGTCCACTCCCCCTGAATCCTGGGAACTATTGTTTGTTAACGATGCCAGGATTGTAGCTCTATTAGTGTTAAACTACAGTTCCCAAGATTCTCTGAGGGAAAGAAGGCACTTTCAATGCATGCTGCACACTCTCAGGTGGATGTCCTCTGGACCTGGCTATTTGCTGGCTTCGATTTTGTTCTTAAGGCCCAGAGCGGTTTCTTTTGTGGCTGCTCCCTAGCCTTCCATGACTGCAACACAGCCTGGACCACCGCATATTCGAGAATGTGAGGGCCTCACCCAGCTTCCTCCTTCCATTCTTGTAGGTTCCCAGTGATACTCAAGAGGAGGAGGAAGACGATCTGTATACATATGAAGTCCCCCCAAGTAAAGGGCAGAGCAAGCAAATGGTTCCAGCGCTTGCAGAGAACATATATCTTGGTAAGTTGGGAAGGGTGGGTAAGACTCTGGAAACAGGACTCTCCAGAGTATGGAGGGGGGGAATGTGATCTAGTTTACATTGATAGGCAAGCCTGCCTATTTTGAACTTTCTGAAATAATATGTGAACCAAAGCACAGCCCCCCTTTGAAGGCGGCACTCCTCTGAATTTTGCAATGCAGTTCTCCAGCCAAGTAATGTGCATAAAAAATGCATATACTGGGGCAAAGTGTCCACAAAATTGCATATACTGGTGGAAATAGCATACAAGAGGGCATATAAGGGGAAATGGCTTTGCAAAAAATGTGTTTATCAGGCAGAATTGCAAACAAAGATGGGGTGGACTAGATGATCCTCGGGTCTACAATTCTATATTAGGAGCAATTAAAAATGAAACATTGCTGGATTTTTATGAGGACTTTTTTAAAAATTGCAAACTGATGTGGGAATGTGGAGAAATAAACTTAAGAGTGGAAAAATGAGGAAACAGAATTAATTGAGAGATTCCCCCATCCATACTCTGGAGCCATCATCACAACCAGCAAAGTTCCCTGTGCCATTTTGATTAACAAACTGGTTAATTGCAGGTTAAATGACAGTACTGCCAGGTAGGCTTATTCCAAGTTGGAAAACTGTACGCAGAGAGTGCTCATCAGTGAATCCCCATTGAACATGGTCTTAACAGTGTGTCCGTAGGTGACTGTGGAGGCCAATTCTGGATCCACACATCCATTCACAGTGGGGACATAGGTTTTCAGGCAGGAGTTGATCATGGTGAGGGTTTGCCAAGCATGCCTTCCTCTTCACACACCTCTTCCCCTTTCTTCCTGAGTTTGAGCATCTTCAAAGTCCTTTGGTAAAGGTTGTTCTCCAACTGGAGCGCTCGCAGGCCAGTGTTTCCCAGTTGTCAGTGTTTATACTACTTTTTTTTAAGATTTGCCTTGAGAAAGTCTTTAAACCTCTTTTGTTGACCTTCAGCATTACACTTTCCATTTTTAAGTTCAGAATAGAGTTGTTGATTTGGAAGATGATAATCAGGCATCTGAACAACATGACCAGTCCAACAAAGTTGATGTTGAAGAATCACTGCTTTGACACTGGTGGTCTTTGCTTTCTCCAGTACACTGGCATTAGGATTCTTAACAAATGTGCAAATGACGCACAACTGCTTTGCAGATGGTTGGGGACATGGAGGGGAAGGGCTGAAGGAACTGGATATGGACAGCCTGGAGAAGAGAGAGCTAAGAGGGCACAGTGATGTTACAAGTATCTGCCTGTCACACAGAAGGACTTCTTCTCTTCTGCCACCCAGAGGGCAGAACTAGATGGGTTTGAGTTGCAGGTGGATTTTGGCTGAACATTAGAAGAACTTTCTTGACAATAAGGATAGGGGACAGTTCAGTTCATACCTATAAAGAAGCCTACCTAATTTGAACTTTCCTAAACACTAGGCAGACAGAAACACAGCCATTTGAAATTGCAGTTGTCCAGCCAAGTAACATGTACACAAATACATACACTGGGATTAAGTTTCCATAAAAATGCATGTATTTGTGAAAATGATGCAGAAAAATGTATTATATTAGGGGAAATTGCATTGCAAAATGTGCATATTAGGCAAAAGTACATAAAAACATGTGTTTATGAGGAGAAATTTGTACTAAATAGCTAATGAATTTTCATGAGGATCCAAAATAGCAATAATTGCAAACTGATGTGGAAATGTAGAGAACTGAATAGAAGAGTAGAAAACTGAGAAACTGAAAGAAACTGAAATTGGCAGATTTGCCCATCGCTACTTGATAAGAAGATCTGTTTGTCAATGGGATCAGTTACCTAGATGGGTCGAGGTCTCCCTCATTGGAGGTCTTTAAGCAGAAGCTGCACAGGTGTCTGCTGGAGAAGCTCTGTCTCTGGAATACCTGCCTTGAGCAAGGTGACTGCATCACCTGCAAGCCCCCCCCCCCCCGGGATTCTAGTGGGAAGAGGGTGGGTGGGTGGAGTGAGCCATGTTGACCAGGAAGAGGAAGGGGAGAAGTGAAAGGTGCTTGTGGGGGTGCAAGAGTTATAGCTGGGACTTGTGATCTCCAGTTCCCTCTCAGGTTGTCTCTCTGTCCTTAGATCGCCCGGCCTTGAGGCGCTTCTCTGAGCCACACAACCTCCTCCAGCCCAAGTCCCTTCCGGTGAGTGATGTGTTGCTTGCACAGGCAGGACAGCTGTGCTCTCCAGACAGCCAAGTATCATCTCTCTGGCTAACTTGCAGGGCATTAAAACTGCAGGGAGAAATTGTATGTTCAGCATTTTTAATCATTTTCCTACTTTTTATAAGTTTTAAGTTAAGAAATGAAATCTTTTGGATTTGGGATGTGTCCTTTTCTTGAAAAGCAAAATTTCTTTTGCACAAGGGCTCAAGACACACAAGGACCTTCTCCAGATTGGTGTTTTTCTGCAGCACCATTGGCCCCCAAAAATAGTGTATTAGTGGTGGATTTATACTGAACCGTCCACACTCCCTTCTGTTTTCTTAGTTGTTCTGTGTTGCTTCCCTGGTATTACTGCATGGGTGTCCCTCCAGACGGCAATAGAGCCCTATAAATATCAGGATAATACCCCACCGTAAATGCATGGCATGAAAAGTTACAGGGCATGTACTGACGGGATGCAAAACTGTATGTCTGTCCACTCCAAAACTTTCACAATCACAAGCAGTGTTGAAAGCGGGATCTTGTCTAGCCCTACCAATCCCACCAGGAGCAGAAATCATCATGAATACAGAATAAAAAGAATGTCTGGAGTGTCCCCGTTTCAATGTGAAGCGCAATTCAGTTCTCTTTCATGCCTTGCAGTTCCTGTCCAAGCCTGGAGCAGATGCTGACGACTCCAGTGACGGGACGTTCAACTTCCTGGCCATAGAAAGAGGTCAGAGGAAGGGGCTGGGCTGAGAAGGGGAGCAGGTGGAAGGGGGGACTGAGGATGTCTGAAGAACCTGCGGGATCAGGCCCATGGCCCATCTAGGCAGAGGGCCTTCTCGGTAGTGGCGCCCACCCTGTGGAACGCCCTCCCATCAGATGTCAAAGAAATAAACAACTATCTGACGTTTAGAAGACATCTGAAGGCAGTTCTGCTTAGGGAAGTTTTTAATGACTGATGTTTTAATGTATTTTTAATCTTTTGTTGGAAGCTGCCCAGAGTGGTTGGGGAAACCCAGCCAGATTAATAAATTATTATTATTATTATTATTATTATTATTATTATTATTATTATGCCATTCCGTTCTCACAATGGTCAGCTAGATGCCCCAAAGGGAAACCAGCAAGCAGGATCCGAGCACAAGAACGCTCTCCTCCCACACAGCTGGTATTCAGAAGCATTGCTGTGGAGGCAGGCCAGAGCCACCAGGACTTATAGTCCATGAATCCACCCAGTCCTCTTTGAAAGCCACCCAAGTTGGCGGCCACCACTGTGTCCTGTGGCAGGCAGTTCCATAGTTTACCTGTGCATTGTTCATTTTTCTGTCCTGAATCTTCCAACGTTCAGCTTCATTGGATGTTCCTGAGTTCTAGCACCATGAGAGAGGGATATAAACTCTCTCCACTTTCTTCATGACATGCATAATTTTGTGTACTCCTTTCATGTCACCTCTTGCTCACCTTTTCTCTGAACTTAAAAGTCCAAATTCTGCAACCTGCCCTCAAAGAGAAGGCCCTTCATCCCTTGAACATTTTCATTGCCGTTTTCTGAACCTTTTGAACTCTAAAACTCCTTGTTAAGAAGAGGCGACCAGAACTGCGCACTGGACTCCAAGTGTGCTCTGGGGTTGTATAATGACATCAAGCAATTTTATTTTCAATTCCTTTTCTCATGGTCCTTGGCATGGAAATTGCCTTTTTCACAGCTGCTGCACACTGGGTCAACTTCTTCGCTGAGCTATCCAGTACAGCCCTAAGGTCTTGTGATTATTATGGGGTGATTGTCATGTTTGGAAGCTGGCAAGGCAAAGAGTCTTGCTGTTTTTTCACCTGACCCTGGAAAAGCCAGGCTGGGCCAGTGGGGGTTGAGGAAAGCTGTGGCACCGCGAGAGACAGACAGGCTCAGAACATAAAGCACTAAGCAGGTCTGTGCCACTTTCCAGATTAAATATCTGAGTCCAAGGCTCTTCAACAAAGAGGAGGGAGCGCTTAATTTGTTTTATATCTGTGCATGGACAATGGCAGCATTGTTAGCATCCGTGTGTCTCGAGAGACAATGGAGTATGCCGGGGGCGGGGGGTGAAATCAAACTGCTGCATTAGCGGCACCAAAATGGCCTGCCTGATGTGGTCCAAAGTAAAGCAGAGCAAGACGTTTGGCACCATCTTAGCTGCAGGAGTTGCTGGAAGGAGGCGTACAAGGCGCCATGCAACTCTTTTAGGGACTCCTTCCAGATTTGTATAGGGTTTAGTCTTTAGCCTTTACTTCTCCAAAAATATCCCACAAGGCAGTGGAGGTTCAGGATCAGAGATTTTCTTCTTCCCAGGCGGATAAGCCCCACCTGCCCCTCACTTCCCTCTCCAGCACAGGCAGAAACTGCCTTCTTGACTGGCGGACTCCCTGTTGTTCTCGGCTGCTCAATCTGCTGGAGCCTCTCTTTGCATGCAGGGGATAGGCAGTCCCTAACTAGCCGAGGGTTTCAGACCCATCAGCTCCCCTCACCTGGTTTAGCCAGCCAGTGGAAGCCATTCCCTGGGGTGTGGCTGCTGTCGCCTGCTGACAGCTTCTAAGAGCCACAGGTGAGATCTGAGTACACGGTAGGGACCAAAGGCTCACAAACCACCCCAGAAGGAGCATGACGTGCCCCCACCAGAGGCACTGCCCCCGCAATCACCCCATACATTTAAAACACTTAACATCCCCAAAGAATCCTGGGAACTGTAGTTTGTTAAAGGTGCTGGGAATTGTAGTGCTGGAGGGGTAGTCCACAGTTCCCAGGATTTTTGAGGGGTGAAGTGCTTCAAATGTATGGTGTATATGCAGCCTAAGTCTCCATTGAATTCAATTGGGCTTACTTCTGAGTTAAGCTTCATGGTTAAGCTCGTGCTGTCAGCTTCCTCCAGGGCATTCTCTGGTTAAATGTCACCATGAAGTCACAAGGTAGCCTAGTTTGATTCAGTCTCAACCCAGAATCTGTAATATGGCTTTGACAGCATGGCTCTACTTTACAGGGTTGTTGAACAGAAGCGAACAGTTTCCTCCAAAGTGCTATGAAATAAATATTCTTCTTAACCTGAGAGGCGGTGGTCCTTGCTTAGAAGCCCTTCCTCAAATCCTACATGTTGGTTTGCAATTACTGGGTGGTGTGTGGAAAGCACTTTGCTCATGCTCAGAAGTAATGCAGATCCTTTCTTTGCAGCTCTACAAAAAGGGATGATGAAGCAGTCTGTGCCGCCGCCTCTTCCTCTCTCAGCCCGACGGGGGTCTCTGCCAGTCCTGGGTCCCTCTGGGCCCCAAGCGAAAGCTCTCACCAGCAGAGGTAGGTGGAATTGCTAGCCAGCTGTGGCCTCACTGGAATCTGTGACTGAAGGTTGCTTGAGTAAATTCTTACTTCAGTTGACTGGAGACAGGCAGCTAAGGGTCTTTCAGAGTATTAAGTAAAATTCATTCCCAAGTTATACCTGAAGATCCTCTGCCTGCTTGTCTCCTTGTCTCCTAGATTAGACTACCAACCTTCACCCACCTGGTGCTCTCCAGATATTTTAGACTACAACTCCCGTCAGCCCGTCAGTGGTCTTTGGGATGGGAAGGGAAGAAGGCAGGGAGACCTACAGCATACCTTCCAGGTGCCCCAATTTAACTGGGACAACCATGCTTTCCTTCAAGGCGCCCTGGGCTCACCCTTCGTCTCGGAGTGCCCTGATTTTGCACCGACTGCGGTGGGGCTGGCGGAAGCGGCTCCTGCAACAGCAGTGGCATTGTGAAAGAGCACTTCCCGGCCTTTGGGAAGGAGGCGTGAGACTCTGGCAGGCTCCTGGAGCCCGCCTGCCTCTTCTCCTAAGTCGCCAAGCGCTTGCCTGGCTTTGGGAAGAGTCAGAGCACGGTGCCTTCTTCCCTAAGGCAGGGCTGGCAGCGCTTTGGGAAAGAGGTGGAAGGCCCGTGTCCCAGTTTTTATCAGCAGAATGTTGGATCATTTGCAACAGTAGGTGGAGCCAGAGCCCATGGCAGGCTGAGCCCACTCCTTGTAGCTTGGTCCTCTCATGGGCCTGGGAGACTCTCCACCCCAGGGCTGCCTCTGTGAGTCTAAGAATGGCGCCAGTTGGGTTCACTTTGCATAGGGGCTGCTTGAGGTCCGGTGGGAAAAGTAGGCTAAGGAATGAGATGTTAGTGTGTTGATGCGCACATCCCACTTGCTGAGTAGTGTGGGACCATATGTGTTACACACCACCCCAATTTCTGAGTGTCATGAGACTCCAGGGGCGCCAGCACTTGCCCAGGGTTCGGCTTCCTTGGAATGAAGGTCACTGGAGACTGAGGTGTCTTTAGGATACATGGCTTCATTTACACATATCTACAACCTGAGACTAAGGAGGAGGGGGCTGGGATAGCTCAGTTGGTAGAGCATGAGACTCCTAATCTCAGGGTCATGGGTTCAAGCCCCACGCTGGGGCAAAAGATTCCTGCATTGCAGGGGCTGGACCCTCAGGGGTCCCGTCCATCTCTATGATTTTAACCTTATAAAATTATAAGCTGACAGACGGTGCCACCTCCTGGCAGGCAGGTGGAAGCTGACTGAGGTTGCGGGGGGGGGCAGAGCCCAGTGGAGGAGCCTCTGCCAAAGTGACAGCCAAATAGCCCTAACCCCTCCCAGGGCTAAATGGGGTAACATGCTGAGAATGCCTCTGGTGTGGGGAGGGGGAGAGCCATGGCCCCAGGTGATAGGTGGGGGGAGAGGGATCCCAGGTGTGAGGCAAGTTGCCAGAAAGTGTGTTGGGTTTTTGGCAATTCCAGTGGGCAAACAGGGCTCTGCCCCCCCCCCCAGCCCCAACTGCCTGCCTTCTGACATACAAGGAGGGAGAAGATGGGGACCAAACTAGCATTCCTTGTCTCTGGCGCCACCAGCTGTGGGGCTCCCTGCTTTCTGCCCTACCAATATCAGGGGTACAACACTGAACAATTCCCATTACTGGTCTGGTTGTTAGTGGTGCCTTTGCAGAGTTAGATCTTAATATATATGCAGATATTTTGGTTTGAACTGTGCTTTTTTAAAAAATGAATGAATGAATGGACATTATTGAAATGTTATTACATGTTTGAAATGTACTGCGGCTGGTATTACTGAACTGCTTAATGGTTATTTTTATGTATTGCTGTTCTTGCTGTTCAATACCTTGCATATTGTAAGCTGTCTTGGTCACAATTTCCTTTGTGGAAGGGCAGCATATAAAATTGGAGTCCAATTCAGCCAACCTGGTGCCCTCCAGATGTTTTGGAATGCAGGGGCTCATGCTCATTGCTGTTTTTCTAGAAAAAGAGGTGCCAGAGCTCACCATGAACTTTTCCCTTGTTCTCTTAGAATGGCAATGGCGCCCACCTGAGAGGGGCTGGAACTGAGCTCTGCTGAGCTCCTGCTGCCTTTGGGAGGGGGTGAAGAGAATGGGGGCTGGGGGCTTGGGGAAAGAGGCAGAAGAGGAATTGCTGTTGGCTGCTAATTCTTGTCTTCCTTTGCACCACTTTGCAGATCCTTTACCAGCCCTGAAAGATGATGAGGTAACTAAGAACCCACCTGCCATTTAGAACATATGCTGCTTCAGATTACTGTCCCTGGTTAGCACATTTGCAGCAAGGGTACCTTGCAAGTTTCCCTGTGGGCAGCCGGAGACACGACCAAGACCATAGGAAGGACAAGATGGGCCCTCCCTCACCATTCCATGAGCAGAAGCTGACCTGTCTGGCTGCTGAATCTCCAGCACTGAAGAGTAAATAGTTCTCCCAAGGAACCTGAAGGAAGCAGCCCAGATTTAGGGGACCAAGGCAGGCCATGTTGCATACATAGCTCTGTCTTCCAATGGCGGGAGGAGGAGCTGAGGAGGAACTGCCAGGGGGCTGTTGCCACTTCCTTCTCCAGCATCTGCTGCCTGAGGCTGTTGTCTCATTTGGCCTAATGATAAGGCCGGCCCTGGCTGGAGAAGAAATCAGAGGGAAGCAAGTGATCAGCATGTGAGTGATGTTCTCTCTCTCTCTCTCTCTCTCTCTCTCTCTCTCTCTCTCTCTCTCCCCACCCCCAGGAGGAGACCCAAGAGGAATCGATCTACGTGGAATGTGAGCCCAGAACAGGTGAAGCCCCATTCCCCACCAGAAGCCACCACTGTGATGCTTCTAGGAAAGGACTGTAGCTCAGTTCCGGATAGCAGACTTAGCAAGCGGAAGGTCCCGGGGTCATCAACGCCTGCCATCTCTGACTTATGATGGGAAAGACCTTTTGTCCAGGACCTTTGGGGCCTTCTTAAGGGCTGCTCCCAGACTCATCTTGTCCCCCGCCCCCGCCACTGATGGCCTCCTGACAGCAAAACAATCCTCTGTGTTTTAAACCATATTAAGGTAAAAAGGTAAAGGACCCCTGGACAGTTAGGTCCAGTCAAAGGTGACTATGGGGTGTGGTGCTCACCTTGCTTTCAGGCCGAGGGAGCCGGAATTGTCCACAGATAGCTTTCCAGGTCATGTGGCCAGCATGACTAAACCGCTTCTGGCACAACAGGACACCGTGATGGAAACCAGAGCACACGGAAACTCTGTTTGCCATATTATCTTCCTTTCATTATGTCCTTTAAGCAGCTGCCATTTTAACATTGTCTTTGATCTTCATTGTGATTTTGCTTATTTGTTGCATATTGGACTTTATTGTTGACCCACTAGGGCTTTTTTATTTTGTTAAGGGTGATCATCATCTTAGTGATCCAAACATGTGACAAATGGATGGATGGTCTGCTGTATCTGGAATACGGCAGCTTCACATTGTCCCCAGTGGTGCTAGGTGCTTGTATCCAGCAGACGCCAGCTGGGACCAAACCCGCCCAAAGAGGGGTGCTGAGCTCCAGCCTGCCACCTTCCTCGTGGCCTGATCCTCTTTTTTCCCCTTCCAGCCTCCGTGTCCCGCAAAGTGCTTCCTTGTCCAACCCCAGTGCCTCCTGTCCAGCCTCTGAAGCAAGCCAGGTGAGTGTGTCCTCCTTCCAGAAGAGAAAATCCCAGTATCTGTACATCGGGGTAGCCCACATGGTGCCCTCCAGATATTCAAAGAATCATAGAATCGTAGAGTTGGAAGGGACCCCAAGGGTCATCCAGCCCAGCCCCCTGCAATGCAGGAATCTCAGCTAAAGCATCCATGACAGACGGCCATCCAACCTCTGCTCCAGCCCTCATCAGCCACTGCAGCATGGCCATTGGTCAGGAAGGATGAGAGTGAAAACACCCATGAACACTGAGATAGGATATTCGTCTCTCTGTCCCTTACTATCTCTTCAGAGGGGCAGCGGTTTTCCAGGGTCCTTGGCAGGTATCCCTCACTTTAGCCCTGCATTCTGGGACTCACTGCACTGAAGAGTCTGAGAGCTGAATGAAGTGGTCTTTCTTTGAGCCAGGGGTCAATCCGACACTCTTGCTTCTGCACTTGCACCGCACCCCCATTTTCAGTGGTGATGCTCAGTATTAGGGAGGGGCCCCATGCACTGCCTCCCTGACCACTCCTGGCCCTGCCCTGAACAAGTGCTCAGCAATCAGCATAGTGGGCTGGCCTGTTCTAGACTGGAGGAACCAGTACCTAGGCTGGCTGTGCTCCTGGATCCAGCCTTGTTGCTTGAGACCCAGGTCTTGTGCCAAGGAGCACCTTCTGCAGCTGCAGCTGGTTCAGCAGCTATGGTCATCCCTGGTCCAAGGTGGTCTGAGAACAGTGTTGCATGCTCTAGAAATTTCCTGTTCCGATTCAGAAGCTGCACAATGTGGCTGCGCTAACTACCCAATGGGTCACTGTTGCTTACTGAGAGGGCGAGAGGCAGAGGGGTCAGTGCAGTGCAAGGACAGCAGTGCAGCCAATCCAGAACTGCCCCCAGCACATTTGCAGGGCATGGACTCCCCAACCCTTCTCCCCTCCCCCCCCCCCCCCCGTGACAGCGACTCACCTGCCCAGAAGCTCTTGCCTCACCCTGTGAGCTGCTCCTGCTCAGATTTCTGAAGTGTGTCTACCAAGGCTTCTCTTTACTGTTGCTGCTATTTAAACTGTTAATGGTTTTAACCAGTGTTTTTTTCTGGGGGGACGTGGGGGGATGCATACCGCTAAACATTTCGTGAATCTAAGTTTGGCCTCATTGAGGGGCAGTATTTCAATATGAGTAGGAAAATGAGAATACCCGTAAACATTTTTTTTTAGGGGGGGAAAGCACTGGTTTTAACTACATATTATGATTTGGAATGACATTGTATTTCACTTTGAGGTCACAATGGGATCAAAAACAGCATGTAAGTGCATGAAATAAAGACATAGTAGTTGTTGTTAAGAAGCAGTGCTGTCTTGAACAGAGATTAACTGCTCTCTGAAATTCACCAAGGACCTGGGCACGTTCACAGTTCTTTCCCTTTTCATAATCAAATGCTCAGTCTGAGACCTGGGTTTGCAAATCTGTGGATCAAGGGGTTCTAGATCCTAAACGTCACAGGGCTAATGTCACACCACAATCCTATTCTCTCCCCCCCTCTCTCTCTGATGTTAGGCCAGCAACCACTCCATCAGGACCCCAGAAGGTAGGTGTGGGGGCTGGCAAGGGAGCACTAGAGAGCTTGAGATGAGGGTGATGGCCAGGGGAGGTCTCTGGAACTTTGCATTCATGGGCTTAACTGTTGTTTTGTTTTGTTTTGCTATGCTAAGGCAGGCCACCACAAACTCAGGATGCAGCAAACCAAACTGCTTAACCTACCCTACAGGGCTGTTGTGCTGAGAAAATGGAGGGAGGGAAGAGAGGAACTTGTTCATGAGAAGAAAGGGCAGGATAACTAAAGGGACCTATGGGACCACTTTGTCTCAGATTTTCCTGCTTGGCAATTGCACTCCTCAGAGGAGGCATCACTAAGCGAACCGAGTGTCCTAGAGTTGCACTTAATAAGCACTTGAGGGCTGGCTTTTAGTGTTGCAGCTCCAGCCCTCTGGAGTAAACCATGAACTGAAATTAGACAGGTGCCTAGCGCCTTGATAACATTTTTGTTTAAGGAGGCTTGCCCTGAAGTGCGTGACCCAGTCATTTTAGGGAATGAAACCTGTGAATTTTTATAAATGCATTTATTGCTTTTAGTTTAGTGAGTTTGTAATTTTTTTGTATGGTGGTTTATAAATCAGGCCTGTGATGAGGAAGAGGATGTCCGGGAGCAGGGGTACATGGAGTTAGCCCTATGCAATTGCTGGGCAACAGGTAGAGATACCTAGGTTATGGGAACAGGAAGTGAAAACTCTGTGCGCTCGTTTTCTTTCCAGGCCTTTGCAGAAAACCTGTGCAAAGGTAAGTGCCACACCCTGAAGCCTCTGCATCAGCCTTTGCCAACCTGGCCCCTCCAGATGTTGGACTACAGCTCCCACCAGCATAGCCTCCAACATGTGGAGTCCCCAAACTCGGGTGCACGAGATCATGGAGCCCAAAGGATGTGCTTTTTTCAGGACCGTGCTCTCACTATGCCCAAAAATGTGTGTTTTGGGGTGCTGCACAAGATTGTAGCCCTGAAAAGAAGCGTGTTTCTGGGGCAAGATCTTGGTGCAAAATTGTGTGAGATCATGGTGACCTGGGGGATGGGGGATGGGATGTCCTGGTTTTTCTGGGACACTTGTGGGGCGAATGCACCAGCCCCAGCCATGTGATGCTGAGGATTGGGGGCTTATTCTAGTGGCTATCTTTGGGATCCCCTCCTAGTCTGTGGTTTCATATCTGTAAGATGAAATTCTGTAAAAACAGAGATTGCTAAAATGATCAAAGAAGTCTCTTTTTGAGTTAATGACTTTAGCCAAGTGTGTTGAGTATCTCTTTGCACGGCTGCCATGGAATTTTGAAGGGGTCTGGCCACGCCTTGAATTTTTTTTTGCAGGGGGGCTTGGTGCCCCTGCTCAGCTGTACATGAAGACTGGACCAGGGATCATCTTCATGCAGAGCAGATTCCCGATCCCCAAGCGACAGCTGTGCCCTGATCTTGATTGCTCATGCAGTGTGTGTGTCATTCATGCACTGATGTGGCACAGGGAATATTTGCCTATGTAATACATATCTCAGAAACCCTGAAATGTTCTATCTATTTCAGGTGTGTGTCTGAAGAGTGGATCTGTGCCAGAGGTGAGCAAGGAGATCTTGCCTGAGGATTCTTTGGCTGCCCTGTCCTCTTGCTTATAGAGCAGCAGTTAAAGTTTAACCTCCCTAATCCCATGGGGCTAAGCATAACAACTGTGGGGGGGGGGCACTGCTGTAGCTAACACAGGATTGTTACCAACAGCAAAGAGTCCTGCAGTATCTTAAGGATAATGCATTTATTATGACATAAGGGTTTGTGTTCTAGAAGAGTGATGCCTCTTCTTTCGCCTCCCATGCCTCATTATCAGGGCACATATGAATTTATTTAGTATTGCCGTGGGTGTGGGGTTTTGAGTTTACTTTATTGCTGCAATGTGCCCAAGAGTGGTATTATGGGTGGGCAAATCTGTCCATTCATTCCACCATGGGTTTTTTCAGTTTGTGATTATTATTTTTAAGTCCCCATTAAAAATTGTCGTCATTTTAGTGCCCTTTCCTCCTAATACACACATTTAAAAGCAGTTCCCCCCAATATAAACTTTGTATGTTGTTTTCAAAAACTTATGCATTAATATGCACAATTGACCCTGCGGATGCATTTTTGTACACATTGTTTGATTGAGAAATGCACTGCAAATTTTTCAGAAGTGCAAATTTAGTTAGTTTCTGATTAAAATGCAAGCAAAATCACATTTCTCCCCACCCTCCCACTGAACCCCTCTGTGGTACGTGTGTGTGTGTGTGTGTGTGTGTGTGTGTGTGTGTGTGTGATCTCAACCAGTGCTCATAAAACTTTACTGTTTGTTGTGTTTTGCTTTGCTCCTTTTTTTTGCAGTTGGACTTTAAAAACACCCAGGAGGGAGCCTTTCACCTTTGCTTGACATGCCATTTGTTTAATTTGCCCTTGTTCTCTGCTCCTCTGACTAGAACAAAGAGCACTTTTAACATATGGTTTCCAGGTGTTCTCCCATCCAGGTACCTGGCAGGGCACGTTTTCTGTAGCTGCAGCAGTAATCTTGCCACCTCCCCAGAGAAATCTGAAATGGTACCTGTGGGCGGAGGTCTTCAGTGATGGTGGAAAGACATGGGTCCGAATGGAACTGCCACTTTCGTCTGTGCCCCTACCATTCCCTGTGACTGTGCTTGCCTTATCATCTGTTACATTCCCTTAGGATTTTTGCATGCAAAACAAGGCCTGGTATGCAGGGAGCTGTGACCGACATACGGCTGAGGCTGCCCTCCTCCGGTTTAATAAGGTAAAGGTGAAGTTGCTTTCCTGAAGTTGCCCTGCAGCACCATCATAATGCAGCTGCTGTTCAAGGAAGAGGCTCTTCCAATCCCTTTGCCTTCTGGAGCCACGAAGTCTCCATGGTGCTCACCAGCTGAATTAGCTGCAGCTAAGTAACTCGGAGGTCCAGCAGCTGCGGCTGAATGGGATTTCTGAGTGTCATGAGACCAGAAGAGAGAGAAACCCTGCAGGGAGCCAGTTTGGGAGGCAGGCTTGGGGGCTCGATTCTAAAGGCGTCAGTGTAGCACGATGAACAGATCATCTGATACTGGGCACAATCAACCAATACATTTTCTTGCTTAACCCCACTGGCTGGCAGGAGCTGGGCAAAGATAGGATATCCTGTGGTTAATGGGGAGGAATTTTCCACAGAAGACGTCCTTGGGCACGCACCGCCTCTGGGCATTCTGCTCCCTGGAGCAGCTGCCTCATGGGTGGACTGGCCTTGGGTCAGAGCACACCTGAAGTAGTGTGTCCAGTTCTGGGCACCATGTTTCAAGAAGGGCCCCTTTTGGGGGCACAGCACAAGCCTTGCATCCCAAAGGCCCCAGGGTCACCCCCCCACTGGCATCTTCAGGGAGAGCTGGAATGCTGTGGAGACACTGCCAGTCAGTGTTGGCAGTACAAGGTTGGCTGGATCAGCGCTCTGCATGAGGAAGCTTCCTATGCTCCAGAGGACATTGACCAGCTGGAGCGTCCGGGGGGGGGGGGCAGCCAGGATGGTGAGAGTTGGGAAACCAGGCCTATAAGGAATGATAGAAAGAGCTGGATATGTTTAGCCTGGAGAAAAATGAGAAGGAAGAAGAGGAGACATTGTATGGAGAATGGCACTTGTGGAGATAATTATTTATATATTATATTTATATAACACCTTTCCTTCCAAGGAGCTAAAGTTGTTGTATATGGTTCTCCTCCTCCCCATTTCTTCTTCACAGCAACACTGTGAGGTAGGTTAGGCTAAAAGGTGGTGACTGGCCCAAGGTCACCCAGTGAGCTTCATGGCTGAGTGGGAATTTGAACCCTGGTCTCCCAGGTCCTACTCTGACACTGTGACCATTGCACCACACTGTCTCTCACACTGGTTTTACCTTTTGTTAAAACTAAGGTCATGTGTGTCTTGTCTCCTTTGGTTGATGGAGACCATGATGATTTGGTATACAAGATTTGGTTGAAGGAATGATAAGATTGTATAGTAAAACAGGATTGAAGATTGTACAGTAGAATATGAATAATAGCTACTGGCTTTTAAAGAGAGGAGGAGGAAATGGGGGTTTAAATTTTCTCTTTGTGTTGAATTTATTGTATACATGCAATGCAAAATCAACAAAAAAAAATGGGGGGGAGGTTATCCCAAGGGCTGAAAAGGAGGAGATGGACAGGCTTCTCTTCTGCTGCTCCACAAGGGAGAACTAGAGTCAAGGGAAGTAACAGAAAGCAGGTGTCGGCTGCACATGATGAGACACTTGCCCTATTAAGCAGTGAAACTGACACTTAAATTATGGGCTGGGGGAAGAAAGCCTATTCCAATTCCAAGATCCAGATTTTCACTTGCATTTGACGTCTCCTCCCTTAACCTGAATGTCTCCACCCTCTTTTTTCACAAAAGGACAGTGCCTACCTGGTGAGGCAGAGCTCACGACACGGCTGGAACCAGCCATTCACTTTGTCTGTGCTCTTCAAGAAGCACGTCTACAACATCCCCATCCGCTACTTAGAGAGCAGTCATCAATACACGCTTGGCAAGGATGGCAGGAGCCACGAAGAGGCGAGTGCTCTCTTTCTATGTTGGGAGGGCCATGGTGCAGCCGTAGAGCAGGCAGAAGGTCGCAAGTTCCATCTCCAGCATCTGCAGGAAAGGCTGAGAGACCCTCTCTCTGCAATACTGGAGCTCCGCTGGCAATCAGCTTAGTCAATGCTCAGCAGGTCCACTGAGTCCTGTCACCTGTATTTCTCGTGTTTTTCATTTCAGGGGGATTACCGGTATGTGGAAGAATGTTCCAACTGTGCTTACTCTCCTTTTATGACAAAGAGATGCTGGAAACTAAGTTGTGGAATGGGCACCAAAAATTGGTTGCAGGCCACTTTAATCTTGCTTCAGCTGTTGCTCCTCCTTCTCTTGCCCCTCCTGCCTCCCTGCCTCCCTCAGTGTGGGCTCCCATGGACAGGTATCCCCAAACTCAGCCCTCCAGATGCTTTGGGACTGTAACTCCCACCATCCCTAGCTAACAGGACCAGTGGTCAGGGATGCTGGGAATTGTAGTCCTAAAACATCTGGAGGGCCAAGTTTGGGGGTGCCTGTCCTAGGAGAAGGAGTCAAATTAGTTAAGTGTACACTGAAATGTGAACTGAACTGTTTTTCTCTCCCATCCCCAGCCAGAGGGCACCTGATGTAGGGCCACCTTGCAGAAGCCAAGGAGGTCCAGGTCTCCTCAGTGTCTGGATAAGTACCTGGTAACCCCCTGCCCACCACCCAGAGTTCCATGATGGAAGAAACAAATGCGCCCGTCTCCCTCTCAGCTCCCACCCACACTATGCATGTTAAAGCACTGCTGTACCACCTTAAGAGCCACGGCTTTCCCCAAAGGATTCTGGGAGCTGTAGTGGTTGAAGACCCCCTAACAATTCCCAGCGCCCTTGGCAAACTACTGTCCCCGGGATTCTTTGAGGGAAAGCCATGTCTCTTAAAGTGGCCTAGGTGTGTGTTCAGTATATAGGGTGAATGTGACCTCAGTCAGCAGAGCTCTGCCACCTCGTGACTTGAGGGAAACTGGACTAAAAAAGCTAGTCCCTTGAGGTACAGAAAGAAGCTGACCTGCTCCCTGTTCTGCTCTTTTCCTTGCCAGCTCTTTGACAGCGTTTCCAGCATCATCCAAAGCTACAGCAAGCGCCCCTTGGTGCTGGTTGATGGCAGCACTTCTGCCAAGGAACAGACTTGCTTGCTGTTTCCAGTGAAGCCATGACTTTGGGGCCTGGGGAGTAGGACCAGCTATGGGGGAAGATGGGACGTCCTCCCTGACCTCAGGCACGAACGGCTTCATTTGCCCGGCTGGACCAACACAAGGCCAAAGGATCAGTGTGGCACCCTGGCATTCTGCAAAAGGTTCTTGTGAATCATTCTTCAATATTCCTCAGTAGCCTTCTTCTGGCAAACAGCAGTGCATCTGCAAATATATTCCACTGGTACTGAAACGGCAAAGCAAGGGAACTTGTGGGCTGGTGGGATGGAAGGGAGAGTTTAGCAGGGATTCCCACCTAAGGCACCAGTCCTGCTGTTGGGTGGTTTTATTTGTTACAAAATTGAAATGTTGCACCCAGTTAATAACACTGTTGCACAGCACTCCAATCTCTGAGCAATGTGAGATTCCAGGGGTTCCAGGCGCTTCTCCAGGGCTTGGTTCCCTCGGAATGAGGGGCAGCGGAGACTGTGGCATCTTTAGGATATGTGGCTTATGTACACATATGTGCCTACGATGAGCCTACGGTGGAAGGGCTCACAGCATTAGCACCCCAAGAGGGTCTTGCTTCTCCCAAAGGCACAGCCTGGGATTCAAGCAAAAACCAGGCATGGCCCTGTCTCTCAGCTGCCCAGCCTGCCGCCTCCTGCTTCCAGCTCCCCACTCACACACCTCAACTCTGGCCTTTTGTCTTTCTTCTTCTTTGGCGATCCCTCGTAGCCAAATAAGATTGCCTTCCATAAACACGGTGTTAACAATGAGTCCGTAAGTGACTGTGGAGACCAATTCTGGATCCACACGTCCTTCCACAGTGGGGACATAGGTTACCAGGCAGGAGTTGATCACAGTGAGGGTTTGCCAAGTGTGCCTTCCTCTTAGCACCTTTCTCCCTTGCGTCCTGAGTTCAAGTGTCTTCAAAGCCCAGGACACCTTTGGTAAAGGCTGTTCTCCAACTGGAGTGCTCGCAGGCCAGTGTTTCCCAGTTGCCGGTGTTTATACTACATTTTTTAGATTTGCCTTGAGACAGTCTTTAAACCTCTTTTGTTGACCACCAGCATTACACTTTCCATTTATAAGTTGGGACTAGAGTAGTTGCTTTGGAAGACGATCATCAGGCATCCGCACAACGTGACCAGTCCAACAAAGTGGATGTTGAAGAATCATTGCTTCAACACTGGTGATCTTTGCTTCTTCCAGTACACTGGTATTAGTTCTCCTGTCTTTCCAAGTGATGTGTTAAATTTTTCGGAGACACCGTTGATGGAATCTTTCGAGAAGCTGGAGATGGTGTTTATCAGTGGTCCATGTTTCACAAGCGTACAGTAATGTTGGTAGTACAATAGCTTTGTAAACAAGCATTTTGGTTTCCCTGTGAATGTCCTGGTCCTCAAACACTCTGCACTTCAATCAGGAGTAAGCCGCACTCGCAGAGCTCAGGCAATGCTAGATTTCAGCATTTTGTCTTTCTAATTAATAGACAATTGAGGAATGGGGACCCACTTCCTTTGTTACATTAACGACCCATACTTAGGGGGCCACTACCAATAAATTTGTCAGGCCGTTCCAACAAATTAGTCCTTGTTGAATCCAGGAATTGGAAGGGACTCCGGCATACTCAGACCCACTAGCCCCAGCCCGAAACTCAAAACACTACATTCTTAACTCAAAGGTGGATAGCTTTCAGGCTTGTTGGATCTACTTTGTCTTTTCCTAAATTCGCAAGAACTGCCAATATCAGCTGACACAAGAATCCACTCCTGGCAGGCTTTCGCCTTCATTTTAGTAACCTAATTTATCTGGGGGGAAATGTAAGTTTCCTTTTGCAATTGTTAAAACATTGGGAGTCATAAAGCCTTTCTGATCTACTACAAATCACCCTGAAATCTGCCAGTAGACCCCTGTCTCCCTTCTGCTCACCCCAATTCTAGAAAATCTTGGTTTCCGTATGTAGTATTGATATACAGTTTTGTTTTAACGTATGTTAAAATCTATTACATTGCAAAGCCCAGGCTTTTATTTTGAAAACATTATTCCAATTTCCCTAGCTGCTCATCCTCAGAAGAAAAATGAATTACAGTAACAGAGTAACTCAACTCATCTGTTGCTGTATTTTCTAATAACTACAAGGATTTTATTCTGCATGAAATTGATGCAAGGCCCAGCATGACTTGCAAATTACAGCCCATCTAGTAGGAAAGCATTTCCCCCTCCTATTCAGCACAAAGAAGCATCAGGAGAATAGCTTCCAGGAACATGTAGAGAATGCCCACGAGAACCAGCTAAATCAGTACAAAACTATATAGCTGTACTGATTGCCTCAGAATATATTGCCTTCTAGTTTGTAGTGATTTTTCTAAAATGATAATGCTTATTCTCATCTTGGTTCATTTTGTCAGTAGGGTGGGTTTGTTCCGTTTGTTGTTTTCTATATGACCTGTCATATGAACTCAATAAAACATTATAAAGAAGAAGGTGGCCAGGTGCCCTCCTTTACAGAGGATGGTCCTCTAAGCCATCCTGTATTTGAAGGCCTGCCCAGTCCAAGTCCAGTTTAAAGAAAAGGAACACTAAGAAGGGTGAGCGCTGGAGCTCTGCGGTGGAGCAACTGTCTTGCATGCAGAAGGACAATGCAATTATCATAGGTGCAGGAGTCCTGGTCTCTTCTGCATCTGGCCAGACTACATGCCTGTTCTGTGACATTTTGAGGGGTCCTAATAAAGGTTTGGCCTGTTGTGCATTTGGGAGGGTTTTTTCTTTGCAGAGCTCAACAAGCATTTTTTAAAAAATTGGAAATGTCAGTCTACTGGCAACTCACTGAATGACCCGAAGGTGTCCTCAGTTTTCACTAGATCTTGCCTCTCCAATAAGGGACAGCAAACAAAACCCCAGAGGGCCGGAACCTTTCACGATTCCTTGTGTTTTCTTCGCCAGGAAAAGATGTTACATTTTCTGACTCGTGATTCGACATATTTAGGCAGTCCTCCAACTGAGCGCAGCTCCTCAGCAGCAACAGGCCACTCTAAAGAGGCACCAAGACAGGGCCTGGATCCTACAACAAATCCAGTCACCAACTTGGTGCCCGTATCTATTCAAGGAACACTTTTACAGGACCTTATAGTGTCTGCAGCAGCATCAAAAGGTTCAGTTCACTTGAGCCGCCTGTCGCACACTCTTAATCTAGCCTACCCTGCAGGGACGCTGTGAGGATGAAATGTGCCTCAGTGCACAGCACCTTGAAGTATTCAGACTGCTACAGCACAACAAAACTGGGAGAACACAGCAAGAGAAAGGCATGGAAAGTTTTGGGATTTCAGCAGGATGTTACAGCATAGGCACTGAATGGAAACAAAGCAGTATGGAAACCACAAAACCTTTACAAGCGCAAAAAGTATTGAAAGTAGAACTGTGTGTGACCGCCCCAAAAACACCCTGAATGTGCAATGTGGAGGGGCTGCATTTATTTTATTTTATTTTTATTTATTTATTAAGTTTGTACACTGCCCTTCATCTGAAGATCTCACAGCATAAATATACAATATAAAAAACACAAAATATATCATAAAAACAAGAACAGAACAAACTAATTACCACCCTCCTCCCCACCCCCACCCCCCACAATCACATTTAAAAGGATACAGGAGGTTAATCAAAGACCTGGTTGTAGGGAAACATTTTTGCCCGGTGTCTAAAGACCCATAAGGAAGGCGCCCAGCGTGCCTCCCTGGGGAGAGCATTCCACAAGCAGGGAGCCACTGCAGAAAAGGCCCGTTCTCATGTTGCCACCATCCAGACCTCTTGCTGAGGAGGCACACGACAAAGGGCCTCACATAGTGTTTGCAGGGTCCAGGTAGGTTTGTATGGAGAGAGGTGGTCCTTGAGGTATTACTGAGAGGTTTAAGTCTTTCTAGGTCAAAACTAGCACTTTACCGTGGGCCCAGAAACTATTTGGCAGCCAGTGCCGTCAGGTCAGGATTGGCATAATCTGCTCAAACCGTCTTGCCCCGGTGAGCAACCTGGCCACCAAATTCTGCACCAGCTGAAGCTTCTGAACCGTCTTCAGAGGCAGCCCCACGTGTAACGTGTTGCAGTAATCCAACCCAGAGGCTACTAGAGCAAAGACAAGAGAAGTAAAGCTGTTTCTCTCTGTTCAGATAGGGGCGGAGCTGGGCCACCAGCTGAAGCTAATGGAAAGCCCTCTGGGCCGCTGAGGCCACCTGAGCCTCAAGCTTCTCCACATTTGCTATTTGCCTTTCTTCTGGCTACATATGCCTTTCTTCCCTCCCCCCACCCTGTCCATACAGTTATGGGTGACCATTGGTGTCTGCACTTTAGTCAATGGTAACAAATTTTCTCTCTCCATTACTTACTGTGTAAATGAAAATTATGCTCAGAGAGATATTTTATTTATCAACATCGCTTGGTTGTCCTCGGACAATTCTATTGGCAGGTAACCAGGGTTTTTGTTTCTAAATACCAAGATATATTACAAGGTGTGTTAATAAGCTTGACCATCAGGCAGTAAAGAGATGTGAGCAGCTGCTGCTGAGCCCATGATCAGTTTGTTTGAGAGAGGTATCCGCTCCACTTTTCTTGAGTTTTCTGCGAAATGTGTCAAATGTGCATACTTGGTTGCTTTTGTGACACAGTTCACATATAAATGCACATGCGCTGTTTGTTTGCTCATTCATTCTTTTACTCGTTCATCCATTTAGTGAGTTGTTCAATGAGTGTGCGTGATCAAAGGCTGAATAATTTTTGGAATCAGCCTTAGAGCACATTTGGCTCTAAAAAGCGCACTGACAAAGGACGAGAGAAAATGCTATCTGTGCCATCCTTACACATAGCTTTTTTGTTTCTTGGCAGCCTGAACAAACCCCAGGCAGGGCTCTCGATGCCAGATCACCTGATGCTGAACCATCGTGTTGCCTTGGCAACGAGGGGAAGGCAGCTTGAGAAGGGACTTGGGCAGGGAAAGGTTTGGCCAGGATGGAGGTCGGACTGAATCATCGCCTCATTTGAGCTCCCCCTCCGCCTGCCACCTCCTTACTGCATCCCGTGATGACATGGTTGTTGTTTATTTCTATGGGAGGGAATACCCTAGATCAGGCTTGTCCAGCTTCCAAGAGACTGTGATCTATTCCCACAATAAAAAAACTGGCGGTGATCTACCCACTGGATTGACCCTATACTCCCCACCCAAATAAGGGGCAACAAGGTGAGTTTGGTAGGTCAGTCTGGATGATGTCCTGAGTCCCTTCCAGCTCTTGGGATCCTGTATCTGTGGGGGTAGAATGTGTAAGAGCAAGTTTTCCAGACCAGTTCCTTCTCTGGGCAATGGCTTTGGCTGACTAGGTAAGCACCATGAAGTTGCTCTGCACCATAGAACAGAAGAGTGGGCCTCCCCACACCCCAGCTAGCTCACCTAGCAGCTAGGTAGGAGAACAATGGTCACAGCTGTGTGTGAATGAGCTGGGAAGAGGCTGGAAGGTGGAGACACAGAGACATGCCTGCTTTGTGCTGGATCCAAAGCTGTGACCAATGGAGAAGCAAGATCATTTGGTGTGTTAATGCTGTGAGCCCCTCCATCCTATGCTCAGGGTGTGTGTGTGTGTGTGTGTGTATATATGTGTGTGTGTGTGTGTGCGCGCACATAAAACCAGATATCCTAAAGACTCCACAGTCTCCACTGACCTTCATTCCAAGGAAGCTGAACCCTGGGTAAGTGCTGGCGCCCCTGGAGTCTCTTGACACTCAGATACTGGGATGGTGTGTAACACATTATTTCCCACGCTACAGTAAATACGAGGATAAATGTAAGCAGTCGGGGACTACAGTTCGATTCCTTCACAATATGTATAGCTGCAAATTTAGAAACAATTTCCATACTTCAAACAGAAATACAGTGGTACCTTGGTTTCCAAACAGCTTAGTTCCCAAACAACTCGGAACCCGAAAGCTGCAAACCCGGAAGTAGGTGTTCTGGTTTTTGAAATTTGCCTCGGAAGCCAAACATGCTATTGAGCTTCCGTTTTCACTGTTGTGCAGCTCATTTGAGTCCCGCCCCCCCCATCATAATAAAGGCTTTTTTCATTCTGTTTGTTTCCTTGAGCAGCTAATTTAAGCCCCGCCCCCATCATAACTAAAGCCTTCCGTTTCTGATTGCAGTGTTCTGAGGTGATATTTGGTGCTTTTGTTTTTGCTATTTTTTGCGGTTTTGTTTGTATGGCTTTTTCATTTTTATGACTGTGGCTTGTTTTTCTTTTTATGGTTGGTTGGTTGGTTGGTTGGTTGACTGTGGAAATCAATAAAAGCCTCCCATCCAAACAATGACTATCATCATGCAGGTAAGAAAAAAAATTAATTTTAATTTTTATCTTCTACAATACTGTCTTATTTATTTTATAGTACAGAACATTGATTATTGCTTTCATTTTAGGGATCAATGGTCTAGTTAGATAGTAAAATTCATGTTAAATTGCTGTTTTAGGGGTTGCTTTTAAAAGTCTGGAACAGATTAATCCATTTTCCATTACTTTCTATGGGAAATGTGTGCTTTGGTTTTGGAACAGACTTCCAGAAAAGTTTAAGTTTCAGAACCAAGGTACCACTGTACAATACAGCTCACCACAGTGAGAAAGAATGTGACCAGGTGAGTCATGTGCCAACTCAGTGTGTTGTTGATGGGCAACATAAAGGGTTTATGCTCTTTGGTTCTTGTGGTTCCTAAACTTTAAGATGGACTTGGACTGGGAAGCTCTGCAAACAGAGGGCAGCTTCAAACAGAGGACTGTCCTCTGCAGAGTAGGATTCCAAGCCACTCTCCTGCTAGGGGAAGGAAAAGAGGGATGGGAAACTGCCTTCCATGAACTTCCTTAAGTTCATTTACCTTAGGATCCAAGGGAACCAATGACTGGATTTGCTCTTCACCCATGCCATCAGTAAATAACATAAACTTCTGTGGCAAAGGTAACAGTTTGCATTTGAGCTAGTAAGTATTCCTTGCTGCAATTGGCTGTGTTTTCCTACCCTCCAGCCACCTGCTAGCCTAAATGAAATATATTTAAAGTTTACAATTGTTGGAGTGCTCCAGAATTCTTCATCAGGGCAGAAGAGGAGTGGAAAGGAACTGGCTGGGCTGCTACACAGGCTTGGAAGGGACCCATAGGTCTTATGCAGAATCACCTTTCTGAATCCTATAACAATATTAACACAGCTGAAGGTTAATTTCAAGGTAAAAGCATTAGAGGCCAAACTGGGTAGCTTGGGGAATGTGTTGATTAGATTTGCAGGTCAAGCAACAGAATGATAAAGACAGATCCCCTTCAGCGAGCTTAGGGCTCCTCAGATCACCTGTTCAGTCAGCATTCATCATGAGTTGCTTCCACAACACTCTGCAGTGGTCACACTATGTCTTTATCGAGTATTCTGGTTTGTTTATGACAATCATCCTGAATTTATACAGATTTGCTTGCAGGGTCTTTACACGTCTTCCTGTTAATTATTTGTTCCCCATTGTAAGCATAAAACGTCTGTTCTTTTATTAAATCTGCTTTAACTCAGCAAAGCTTAACTTCTGGCATGAACTGGAATCCCCCCCTCCCCTTGACCCAGCAAAATGTCTGGAGGCCCCTTCAATGGTCTCAGAGAAGCGGAACTGGGGATAAAGGCCAAGTATTGAAACGACTCCTGTTCCTGAGCTCACATTTTCCCTGAGGAGTGTTATTGCCTTTGGAAGGACGGGGATCTGATAATTTCAAACACTAAACATTGTACTGTTTGTCAAGACTGCACAGACTGTACTTTTCGCATTTCACTGCCTATTTAACCCCATTGTTTACAGCTCCCTGCTCTACCATACACAGGTGTGTCTATGGTTGCTGCAGAAAACTGCTAAGTTTATGCTTTTCAAATCTGGTGAAAATAATTCTAGTCCATGAATGTTTGTGCCATGCATTCTGTCTTTAAAGTGTCACAAGATTCATCATGGCTTTTAATGTTTATCGGTGGTTTATGGGCTAATAGCCGTAAATAAATAAATAAATAAAGTTTATCGGTGGGCTGTTTCTCCTGGGCCGTGTCCAGAAAGTGGTGGGGGGGATGAGTGTTCAGACCCCTGGGCTCTCACTTGTGGGGTGCCTCGGGGTTCTGTCCTCTCCCCCATGCTTTTCAACATCTACATGCAGCCGCTGGGAGAGATCATCAGGGGGTTTGGGCTGGGTGTTCATCAGTATGCAGATGACACCCAGCTCTACCTCTCCTTTAAATCAGAAGCAGTGAAGGCAGTGAAGGTCCTGTATGAGTGCCTGGAGGGGGTTGGAGGATGGATGGCGGCTAACAGATTGAGGTTGAATCCTGACAAGACAGAAGTACTGTTTTGGGGGGACAGGGGGCGGGCGGGTTTGGGGATTCCCTGGTCCTGAATGGGGTAACTGTGCTCCTGAAGGACCAGGTGCGCAGCCTGGGAGTCATTTTGGACTCAGAGCTGTCCATGGAGGCACAGGTTAATTCTGTGTCCAGGGCGGCTGTCTACCAGCTCCACCTGGTACTCAGGCTAAGACCCTACCTACCCGCGGACTGTCTCACCAGAGTGGTGCATGCTCTGGTTATCTCCCGCTTGGACTACTGCAACACGCTCTACGTGGGGCTACCTTTGAAGGTGACCCGGAAACTGCATTTAATACAGAATGCAGCAATTAATACAGAATGCAGCTAGACTGGTGACTGGGAGTGGCCGCCGGGACTACATAACACCGGTTCTGAGAGATCTGCATTGGCTCCCAGTACGTTTCCGAGCACAATTTAAAGTGTTGGTGCTGACCTTTAAAGCCCTAAACGGCCTCGGTCCTGTATACCTGAAGGAGCGTATCCACCCCCATCGTTCAGCCTGAACACTGAGATCCAGTGCCGAGGGCCTTCTGGCAGTTCCCTCATTGTGAGAAGTAAGGTTACAGGGAACCAGACAGAGGGCCTTCTCGGTAGTGGCGCCCACCCTGTGGAACACCCTCCCTTCAGATGTGAAGGAAATAAGTAGCTATCCTATCCTTGAAAGACATCTGAAGGCAGCCATGTTCAGGGAAGTTTTTAATATTTAACGCTGTATTGTTTTTAATACTTGATTGGGAGCCGCCCAGAGTGGCTGGGGAAACTGGGCGGGGTATAAATAATAAATTATTATTATTATTATTATTATTATTAATCGGTGCAGCTGTTGTGTGTGATGCATCCATGTGTGATGCTTGAGAAAACAGGCCCCAGGGGCTTGGGAGGAGATGGGCTCTGGGCAAGCAGGCTACGCAGGTTGCTTATAGATGCTTCTATGAGCTGAGAGGGCTCTGCCATTAGGCAGAGTGAGGGGGCTGCCTCAGGCAGTTGGTGGGGGCAGTGAGAGAGGAGGTTGTGCCCCTCTACCTGCCCTGTGCCTCTTAAGAAAGCCTGTTGATGCTGCTATCTTGTCTCTGGTGTGGAAGTACGAGATTCGTAAGATTCATTTGTCAGTCCTGTTGAATTGCACGTGTGTATCTTCTCAGGCAGCAAAATGTATTGAAGCAGCCCTGCAGAGTAGCTGGTGTGGGGCCCACTGGCCAGCGCTGCTTCCATGCCTTGCCCCTTTCCTGAACCTTTGATCTCTTTGCCATCCACAAACTTGCCTACTTTTGATCTCTTTCCAGCTGAAAAGAGGCCCAAACAAATGAATCACCCAGCTGGCTATCAAAAGGAAAAAGAAAAGAGAGAGGGAGGGGGAGAGAGAGAGAGACTGCATGTACAGGGTCATAAGAGTTCCTGCGTGAGAAACAGCAGCACACAGGAATGAGATAAGGCCTAATGCAATGCCTGTCTTGCCTGCCTGCAGAGGGAGGAAGCACAATAAGTTGGTGCTCGCAGGCATGTGCTAATTTTGCAAGCGCCTTACAGTATTTGTTACACACCAAGGAGCAATCATGCCTTATAGTGTGGCAGCAGCTCTGGAACACCCTGCCTGCTCCAGATATTATTGGGTTGGAACCTTTGTGGCATTGTTTTAGGTGCCTGCTAAAATAAATTGTTTAGGCAAGCCTGACTAGACATGCAATTTTATGATGTATATTTGTTCTTAAGTTCTGTAGATTTTATCTCCGTTTTGATCATTTTAATAGGTCTACTTATTGTTAAAGTCTGTTGATTTTATCAATGCTTTCCTTATGAATAAACCACTTAGAGCTTTATTGATATTTTGATTAAACAGGCTATAATTCTTTTAAAAAATGAATAAATACAAATTTCATCAATGCCTGGTTTCTAGAAAATGAACCATCAAATGGCAGCTCATCATCTGATCAGTAAGCACAGGAAAACTGGTCTAGGACTAACATTATCTTTGGAACACAAACATTTGTCAAACTGCTTTAGCTGAAAAGTTGTCAGGAAGAGTGAAGGCTGTGTGAAATATACTCAGAGTCGCAAAGTGATTTCATGCTCTTTATTCAGCTCATAGTGGTGAGGAGGAATGAATGAATGTCCCCTCAAAGTATCTGCTTTATATACATTACTTACACAATGGGCTGCACATGATTGGCTAATTCCGGAATTCTACTGTAAGCCAATCAGATTGTGGATTCACTTCTATCTGGAGCATGATTGGGTGGTTCCTGCCAACCAATCATACTGCTGCATTGTTCTAGGACCAATCAGACTGCTGCATTCTGAATCCTATTGTTCTAGGACCAATCAGACTGCTGCCTTTTGGATCCTATTGTTCTAGGACCAATCAGACTGCTGCAGTTTGGATCCTATTCAACTCAGTACATAACACTGTGAAAGGTGAAAAAAAACCACTTTGACACTGGTTTTACAGTGGTACCTCGGGTTACATACATACATTATAGGAAGCTGCTGAAGAACGCCCTGGGGCCAAAAGGTGTTGGGCTGTTGATAAAAATCCCTCAGCATCTTGAAATGTGGCCTCATTTTTGTGTGATCTGTAGGTGGGTGGGGACACAGGAATTGGGGCTTTTGCCTTCCGTGGTAGAGGTGGTACACTTTCCTTGTGCGCAGAGACACAGTGCTTGGTAAAGCTTTACCTGTTGAATTTCTGCTTATCCTAGAGCTCCTAACAGCACAGGACAGCAACACTATCCCTTGGAAATGCTTCACTTTGAAGGCTGGTGCATGGAGGCATGCCGGGGCGATACAGTATGAAGGGGAGGGCCCTCCAGGCATGTTCAGAGGCTCTCTCATCCAGATGGCGGAACATGAATGGCAGTCGCAGCCTGACAAGGGAGCTGCTCACTGAGCAGAGGCAGGCCTGGGGAGCTTGTAACTGACCAGGATGAATGCAAGGTCACCATGTGGGGAGGCCCACCAGGGATCTAAGCAACCACCTGTTTCTTTGCTGACTGCAAAAACAGGGCAGCGCAGAGGAGGCTTAATGTGCAGCTGCCTTTGGTTCTCTCCCCCCCGCCCCCCGTCACAAGGAGGCCCAGCACGAGGGTGAAGACTGGCCTGCAACATGAATCTGGAGGCTGGACACCATACGGCCCTGCATCTGACGCAGGTGTCGGTTTCACGGCCTCCCTGCTCACACCTCCCGGATCTGTCCTCTGAGCTGCTGGTGCTCCTGGAACGAGAGGGTACAGTAGCAGACGTCACTTTGCCAAGGCTGGCAGATTCCTGGACACGTGCCTTTGTCCT
This sequence comes from Podarcis filfolensis, assembly GCF_964270895.1. Taxonomy (NCBI): domain Eukaryota; kingdom Metazoa; phylum Chordata; class Lepidosauria; order Squamata; family Lacertidae; genus Podarcis; species Podarcis filfolensis. The sequence continues at coordinate 1,706,305 of NC_139611.1, read as the reverse complement.
CTCTCCAGGAACTCGGCCTGAACTCTTTTCGCCCTGAGCTGCTTGTACCGTAAGTGGATCCCAGGAATGAAGATGTGGAGCACAGGAAAGGGTGTGTATGTGTGTGTGTGCGTGTTTGACTGCAGAAAGGTGCTTGGCAGAGTTTGCCCAGCAAGTAAGGTACTAACACCCAATGCAGAATATAGCTTCCTCCCACTTCCAGAGTATATGTACATATGAAACGCCAGTGTTCTAGTCCACACAGGCATTATCCAATAACTTTGCAAGAGCTTGGAGGCTGTAATCAGATTTCCATGTGTATTGTTTTCCCTTTAGAGCACCTGCAGACGCTCTCTTTGATCAGAGCAGTAGTGCTGAAGGGGTGCATGCTTAACCCTTTCCAGAGTTTGTGGGCACAAGGCACCCATAATTTATGGATTTAGTAAGTGTTAGAATTTAATCAAGGTTTGGGGTGTTAAACTGCCAGCCCTGAACTCCCAGATCCAGCAGGGATTCAAGGCCAGCTTCCTCACGAGGTGGGCACCTGATGATGGCCAGGTTCTTAACCTAACAAAAAATGAGCCATCAGAACATTCAGTGCTGGACGGCAAGGGGAGTGAACCCCTCTTCCAGCTGTGTGTTGGTGGGCAGAGGCAAAAAGGGGTTAGGATTTCAGTTGTGGATGGTGTAGGCTGGGGAGAAATCCTTTTCAGTCTGTAAATGGTGACAAGGAAGAAAAAGAGGGGCAAAGAGCACCACATGGGCCAACTGTGACAGAAGGAGAGAGAGAGAGAGAGAGAGAGAGAGAGAGAGAGAGAGGGAGGGAGATAACACATGGCTGAATTCTCTGTTCTAAAACCTACGCCTGCTGTGTCTATGGGAGAAACCAGAGACCCTTTTGGAATGTGAATGCTCTGAACTGTCTGCATTTAGATGCAGGTTGTTTATAAGTGTAAATAAACCATATATAACAAAGACACCACAGTTTCCACTAGGCCTCATTTCCAAAGGAAACACAGACCCTGGTTAAAGTGCGCCTGCAGCCCCTGGAATCTTGTGGAGATTGGGGAGGCGTGTAACACTATTTTAATGATCTAAATGCTTTTTAATATCTATATGAAGCTGCTGGGAAATGTCACCAAGCGATTTGTCATGAATATGCGGATGACTCTCTAGCTCTCTGTCCCAACTGAATCAGGAGAGGCGGTTCAAGTGCTAGATCAGTGCCTGGAGGTGGTAGTGAGCTGGAAGTGGGCCAAGAAACTTAAACTAAATGTAGACATGATGTGTTTCGAATTCTTGGGTCCAAGAGGTGGGATGGCAGCCTGCTCTCGATGAGGTTTGCACTTCCCTGGAAGGGGCGAGGGCATAGCCTGGGGTTACTCCTGGATCCCACATGGTCACCAGAGGCTCGGATTTGCCTCTGCAGCTAGCAGTGCCTATTTCCAGCTATGACTGGTTCGCCAGCTATGGACTCTCTTAGAAAGAGATGACGTAGCCACAGTACTCCAGACTGTAGTTACTTGCAGATTAGAAGACTGCCTGTGCTCTGTGTGAGATTGTCCTTGAAAACTGGTGCGGAAGGCAGCAGCCAGGTTTTGGTGGGGACAGCTGCTCAAGCACATTTAAAACATGTTCTACAGCAGCTGCATTGGGATCTCAGCTTCCAAGCCCAATTCAAGGGGCTCATTTTAGTCTTTAAAATCCAAAATGACTTAGAAAGTAAAGTCATGGATTCAGAATATATGCAAGTTAAGAAACCAGAAGCCTTCCTCCTGGGCATGGTAGGCCAATTGGTGTCAAGGAAAGATAGGACATTTTTTATGTATGCTACAACAGCAGCAAGAGTACTCTTAGCAAAGTATTGGAAGACACAAGAACTACCCACACTGGAAGAATGGCAGACCAAGGTGATAGACTACATGGGACTGGCTGAGATGACTGGCAGAATCCGAGACCAAGGGAAAGAGACGGTGGAAGAAGATTGGAAGAAATTTAAAGTTTATCTTAAGAACTGTTGTAAAATTAATGAATGTTAAAATGTCTTGGGTAACGCAAAATAGAATTGCAGTGACAAACAATTGGATATGAGAAAAAAGATTTAAAGAAAGTGCTATAAGAAATTGAAATTAGGGGTTGCTGGAAAGATTTAAAACAGGGATGCAGAAAGGGGAGGTATGGGGAAGTCGCTGAAAGAAGGTCTAAGGAAAAAAAGGTAAAGAAATTATATGTGTTTATATGTTTGTTTGTTTATGTATTGTGTTGTATTGTCTTTTAATATGTGTTGAAAAATCAATAAAAATTTATATATATATAAAAAAACAAAACAGAATATATGCAAGTTAACCAGTTAGTCATTTCTCACAAAGGTCATGTCCTTTCAACTTCAAACTGGGCAAGGTGAACAAAATAGCAAAAAGACAGGAACTTGCAGGAAATAAACAATGAAGCAAAGGAATAAAGTTGTTATGACACTTATCCAGGAAACCTCCTCCCCCCCATCACCATAAGTTAATATTAGCCCAAAATAGTACTTAAACCCCAGATTTGTAATTGTTGGGTAGTTCATAAGCTCCAACAGGACCCCCTTTTTGTCGTACACTCTCAAGAATCAGTTTCATGCTGCACTGGACAAGGGGCCAAGAAGCAGGTGAGAGAGATGCTGTAAACCTTCCTGGAGGACAGGCTATTGGAGGGGAGAGATTGCTCTCAGCATGGAAGGCACACATCCCTGACTTGGATTCCATTTACTTCAGGACAGGTATACCACCCCACTCCCTCTTTAGTGTGGGTCTGTGGCAAGTTGCTGTGCCTACTCTTCAGGCTTTGGGGCAGTTAGGAATTTGTTTACTCTTAAAATCAAGGTATGCATGATTTGCTGGCCACATAACTTGATACTGTCTGAAGCAGCACCTGTCATTTTCATTTCAAGCAATAAACCAATCTTTTTTTAGTTCCTGATGTGTGTAACTTCTCTACAATGGTACCTTGGGTAAAGTACTTAATTCATTCCGGAGGTCCGTTCTTATCCTGAAACTGTTCTTAACCTGAAGCACCACTTTAGCTAATGGGGCCTCCTGCTGCCACCGTGCCGCCATCGCGCGATTTCTGTTCTCATCCTGAAGCGAAGTTCTTAACCCGAGGTACTATTTCTGGATTAGCGGAGTCTGTAACCTGAAGCGTCTGTAACCTGAAGCGTATGTAACCCGAGGTACTACTGTATTGGGCATAAGGTTAAAGGCTGAAACACTTGGAAACAAGTTCTATTGAGTTCCATGGGATTTGCTCACAACACAAGTAAGTGCACATTGGATTACAGTCCTAGAGTCACAAAGCAAAAGTCACATCCCCTGGAGGCAATGAAAGATTTTTACATAACAGGTCCTTTTCTTGTGCACCAGACCGCACCAGATGCCTTGAAACAGCTGCTGAGCCAAAATCAAATGCTCCATGAGCTTGTCTGCACAGGAGAGGAGGGAGGTTGCTGGGCTGATAGAACAGACGCCTACATTAAATAGGGCCCGAAGTCTGGAATGTGGGGGCTTTCCCTCCCACTGAACATCACCTATGGCGTTGCTGTGTGCAATTTGTTGGCTATGACTCAGCAGAAAATAGGTTTAAACCTTTCTCTTCTTCTCCCTCCCTCCCTCTCTCTGTGTGTACAGGGAGGAATTTTCAATCATGATGACTCAGACTCTGTGCTTTCAATCTCTATCCACTTTCTTCATTTTCACACAGTTCATAATTCTATTACCTCTGTCACATTCCACCTCTTAGTTCTCTTTTGCCTGAGCTAAAGAGCCCCAAATAATTCAAGCACAATGAAGGGGCTTGTTCTTCTTCTTCTTTGGCGATCCCTCGTAGTCGAGTAAGATTGTCTTCCATAAACACGGTTTTAACAATGAGTCCGTAAGTGACTGTGGAGGCCAATTCGGGATCCACACGTCCTTCCACAGTGGGCACCCTAAAGACAACAGAAAGCTTTTTGCACCAATCTTCCTTATTAGGAAAGGGGCTGCAATCCCTTGGTCATTTCCTGTGCATTGTTTGCTCTCCAAGGTCCTTTCTAAGATGCAGTGGTCCAAACTGTACCCAGTGTTCCGAAAGGAGGGGCTGCACCTAGAAATAACTTTGTAGCAACATTATCAGCTCAAGCCCAGCAGCTAGCTTTCTTCTTAAGCAAAGCCATATGTGCCCTTGCATTCATTATTATTATAATATTTTTTATTTGTATCCCACATTTCCCCCAGACTGGGAAACAAGGTGGCTTTTAGATGAATATGCAACAATGCAGCTAAATTAGAGAAAGCTAAAAACATAAGAATATAATAATTTAAAAGTAATTCAACAATAATAGATCCTTTTAATATATTCTTTTAATTCTTTTAAAAATAAAAATAATACCAAGAATAACATCATCACAGCATTAAAAGCGTGTTGGAATAAAAAGGTCTTCATCTGCTGGCAGAAGGAACAAGCAGGGAGCCAGTCTAATTTCTCTAGGAAGGGAGTTCCAAAGTTTGGGAGCAGCCACCAAGAAGGCCCTCTCCCTCTTACCTGTGAGGGTGGCAGGCCTGAGAGAAGGGTCTCCTCTGACCTCAGAGCCTGGGCAGGTTCATATGAGAAACTATGGTCTTCCAAATAGCCTGGACCTAAGCCACACAAGGCTTTGTTGGTCTGTGTCCAGAACCAGACCATTAGCCACTGGAGCTGTTATAACAAGGCAGCCCTATTTATTCCTATTTAATTGCTTGTGACAGCAGACTGACAGTGTGTAGAATCTCTGAGTCATCTAGAAATATAGCTGGCCCTCTGGCCCTTTGGGGAAAGCCCATAGCCCTGCGGCAGAGCACATGCTCTGTATCCAAAAAGGCTCCATGTTCCATCCCTGCATGTCCAGGTAGAATGGGGAAGGATTCCAGCCTGAGATCCGGGAGAACTGTGATCACCAGTGTCACCAATATTGAACTAGATGGATTAATGGTTTGACACAGTAAAACACATCTTCTTGTGTTTCTGTGTGTCATCACATGTGACCTGAAACCAGGCTGAGAAGGAAGAACAGCTGCAGGCCTGGTGCAGTTTTGACCACATGCAAAAGTTTGTGCCACTGATATGAGGGACTGGTTTACATCATAGAAGCCCTCCCCTCATGCGCTTCCTAAAACAGGGTTGCCATACAGTGGCGTTACATACGCTTCAGGTTACAGACTCCGCTAACCCAGAAATATTACCTCGGTTAAGAACTTTGCTTCAGGATGAGAACAGAAATTGCGCAGTGGCAGCAGCAGGAGGCCTCATTAGCTAAAGTGGTGCTTCAGGTTAAGAACAGTTTCAGGTTAAGAACGGACCTCCAGAACGAATTAAGTTCTTAACCCGAGGTACCACTGTAATTCAAAAAGTGAAAATTCAGACACAAAAGTTGTTGAGTTGTTGAGATTTTTTGGCAGAGTTTTTTGTGTGTGTGTGTGTAATATCTCAAAAAATATAGTTTTTAGTTTTTACCATTTTTGTAGGGAAATCGTAAAAAAAAACCCCTACGCTTCTCATATGGGCTGCCATACACATGAGATTCCCTGGACATTTTAGCCACTTTTCGTTAATTCCGCCCGGATGCCATTTTCGACAGATGAATCCCAGCTGTGTCAGGGAAATTCCAGATGTATAGCAACCTAAAGGCATTTCTTCTTAGTCCTGGATTCTTTGTTATCTGACAGTGTCTGCACTATCTTCTCCATACTGTTGCATTGCTATTTTAGAACCTCTTTCCAGGGCTGAAGGAGTATTTCCTTGCTCCACCTGCCCCGCTTCCATGTTCAGGCACGGGACATGGCTGCTGCCAGACTGCAATTGTCCCTTTGCAGTGGCCTGCAAGGGGGAAGCCTCCCTGTCTTATTATGCTGAGCAGGCAAGAAGGGCCAGTCAGAGGGAGACAAAGGCATTAACCGCAAGGGGCAGAAAAAAATCACTGGAATGGAAACTGTCACACATGTTCTTTGGGGAGGGGAGGGTCCTGTTTGTGCAACCTTTGCCCCATGGTTAATCAGAAGTCCAGTTTATTCAGCAAATTCTCCTCTGGTACAACCCTAGTTAGTTGGGCCCACTGAGGTGAGAGCTGCATGTTACTTTTGCAGAGGTTTGCAACACAATGTTGCAGTGTATCCTTACTTTGGTCAGCTTCAAGCTTCTTTTTGAGGTCCTTCAGACATTACCTGGAATGAAGGCAACTGGAGCAGAGGGAAGCAATATGACTGGGGATGTACACAACTGGGTGGGTGAACTACCATGATGTATTTTTGCTTTGTAGGCACAACACAAAGTGCTGGGAAGGTAATGTTTCTCAAAGTTTTTGAACAGAGGTGTGAGAGCTTCTAAACATCCAAACTGTTAATATTTTACCGGAGAGACACATTTGCTGGAGAGACACAATTGCAAACCATAAATGTAGGTTTGCACAATTGAAGTTGATTATATAAAAAGCCCAGATTTTATTGCAATTAGAAGAATGCACTAAAATGTGGGATAAACAACTGATTGATAGGAAGATGTATCACTTCCTTGGGGCAAAAATTTCATTTCCCCCTATGTTAAGCACCATGTACTTGGGCTATATAAATATTTTTTTTTAATAAATATTTATTCAATTTTTCCAGTTTTATACAAACATAAAAAGAAAAAGAAAAATATTAAAAACAAATCAATTTCAATATCAATTTTTCAATGACATGTTTCTTTGACTTCCTCATACCTCCCCTTCTTGTTTTCTAGTTCAAATTGTTAATCCAGCAAATCCTAATCTCTTAACATTCCTTTTAACTAACACCTTTTTTTTTCCAATCCACTTTTTAAAATTTTATAACTTAAACAATATTAATCCCAGTTCTTCAATAGCACCCGGCTCTTATACTTTCCAGTCTATTTTTGAAGGGAAAAGTGGGGGTGAAAAATATCAGCATCAGTATGTGGGAGTTGAGCTCCTAGGAATAAAATAACTGCCAGGCTGTTAAACTGCAAACCGCCAGCTTGTTGACATCACATGATGCGGCTATCAGTGGGAAAGAATTTCCCAGGAAGTTCACAGGCTGGAAAAGGCTCTGTGAGGAGTGTAATTTGAAACCTTCCGTTTGCGCATGTACAGGAAGTTTGTCTGACTTGCTAGAAGAACTGAACTGAATGGACATGTTTTTCTCTAGTGCTGTAGTCAGAAATAAAAGAATGTAAAAGACGTTTCTGACTTGTGTCCTTTCCCTGCTAGGGAAGAAGCAGGAGGAGGGGGTGTGCATTTACCCAAGCTTGGGAAAATGTCGCCTATCAAAATCTCCCTGGTCTGTCTGGATGTCAGCCAGAGGAGGTTACCGGTATGCAAGCTCCGAGGACAGTGAGAGGGGCCAGCCTCTGTGGAGGGGGCTTGCAAACCAACAGAGAGAACATTGAAACAATTTGCATTTAAAGGTGAATTTACCTAAATTGCACTCTCTGAAACAATATGAGAACCAAGGCTGGATCTAGACACATTAAAAAAGTGTTTCAGGGAAATACATGGTAAACCTCAAAGTGGGAAAACACGTTGGCAAACGACGGAACTCCACAGCACCATCTGGTGCCCCAGTGTTAAACGTATATACTCTAAAATGCTTTTTCTTTACTAATGTAGCTGAGTCCCCAAGCACAGCCATCCTTTTGCAATGCAACTCTCCAGCCAAGTAATCTGTACATGGATATACTGGGGTAAATTGTGCCCCCCCCGGCATATATTAGTGAAAATAATATAGAAAAATTCATTAAAACATAAAAACAACACAACGACACAACAAAAATTATTGTTTTGCAACAAACCAGGTTCCCCAAAAGATTGGACTTTCCTCAGTAAGGAACAGGAAAGTGGGAGAAATAAGTCTGGCTTTGGTGCAGCATCGCCTCACAAACAAATCAGGATGAATGCTCAGTAAACAGTTTGGCTGGAAGTGCCCAGCATTATTAACTCACGAGAAGAAGTAACAAAACACTTGCGATCCATATGTATTGTGCAAGGCCTCATTCAGAACAGCAATTATACCTCTTTGCCCAGATAATTTGTGGAGCAGTAAAAGTGATAGCAAGAAGGTGGGATGGGGAGGGGGCAAATATTCCTAGGAACTGTCTGGGATAGATTGGGTTGAATGCCAAGCCTTAATACCACCTTGTTCTGGCTTTTATTATGCTGCAAAGAAAACTCGTCAGCAAAATTAGGACTTTCTCCCCTCTCTCTAATGTGATTTATTTTACAGTTTTGAATAGGATTAACCGCAGCCCATCTGCAAGAGATTAGAATGATCTGCACTGTCAACAGAAGAGAGAACTCACTGCAACCCCCTCTTTCCCCACCTCGGCTGACTGGCCTCCTTCCTTTTAGCCCTGCTTCCATAGGCACACTCCGAGAGGCCTTTCAAATCCTCAGTTACCATGGCAACGGAGATGTTCCGAAGCCTGAGGCTGCTGGCAATGAGGAAGGCAAGCTGGAACCCGGTGCTGGGGCAGCCAGGCTAGCCTTGGACATGCAGCAGCAATAAACCTGGGAAGGAGAGAGCTGCTCCCCCGAGGGGACCTGTGATTTGGAAAATGTAAAAGGTGGGGCAATCAGCTAGATGCCCCCTTGGCCTGATCCCGCAGACTTAGTTGTGGCATAAGAACTTAAGAAGAGCCTGTGGGATCAGGCCAAGGGGGCATCTAGCCCAGCATCCTGTTCTCACAGGGCCTACCAGATGCCTCAGCAGCAAACGATGCCTTATGAGGAACGGCTAAGGGAGCTGGGCATGTTTAGCCTGGAGAAGAGGAGGTTAAGGGGTGATATGATAGCCATGTTCAAATATATAAAAGGATGTCACATAGAGGAGGGAGAAAGGTTGTTTTCTGCTGCTCCAGAGAAGCGGACATGGAGCAATGGATCCAAACTACAAGAAAGAAGATTCCACCTAAACATTAGGAAGAACTTCCTGACAGTAAGAGCTGTTCGACAGTGGAATTTGCTGCCAAGGAGTGTGGTGGAGTCTCCTTCTTTGGAGGTCTTTAAGCAGAGGCTTGACAACCATATGTCAGGAGTGCTCTGATGGTGTTTCCTGCTTGGCAGGGGGTTGGACTCGATGGCCCTTGTGGTCTCTTCCAACTCTATGATTCTATGAAACGTACAAGCAGGACCTGAGCTCAATAGCCCACCTGTCCCCCAATTCCCATCAACTCATATTCAGAAGTGGAGGTACTTATCCAATCTCATATAACCCACATGCTTAAGTCGAATTAATGCATGCAGGGGTTAAGACCATAGAGTAAGCTGTCCTGCCAGGCTTAGCTCCCCTTGGGAGCAACAAGGGAATCAGGCCTATGGTTCTCTTCCAGTCTACCAGAGACACTCAACCTGTGAAAAGCTTTTGGGCTGGTTGGTGCAAGCCAGTAATACCAATAATTTAGGAACCTTCACCACTGTCATGACTGTTAAAATAGTATGTGCTTTAAATATGTGCTGTGGAGATGAATTGGGAGCTAACATTTTGAGTAGAGGCCATAGCTCAGGGGTAGAGCAACTGCAGTGCATGCAGAAGGTCCCAGGCTCAATGCATGGCACAGACTCCCTGTCTGAAATCCTGGAGAGTTGCAGCCAGTCAGCGCAGACAGTATTGAGCTAGATGGACCCAGGCTCTGACTATAAGAGTTTCCTGTGTTACCATAAAAAGGTAAAGGTAAAGGGCCATTAGGTCCAGTTGTGGCCGACTCTGGTGTTGCAGTGCTCATCTTGCTTTATTGGCCGAGGGAGCCGGCATATAGCTTCCAGCATGACCAAGCCGCTTTTGGCGAACCAGAGCAGCGTACGGAAACGCTGTTTACCTTCCCGCCGGAGCGGTACCTATTTATCTACTTGCACTTTGACGTGCTTTCAAACTGCTAGGTTGGCAGAAGCAGGGACTGAGCAACGGGAGCTCACCCCGTCGCGGGGATTCGAACCGCCAACCTTCTGATCAGCAAGCCCAAGAGGCTCGGTGGTTTAGACCACAGTGTCACTAAAATAGGAAAATAATGGGTAGCCTCCATTAATGGCTAATAAGAATGAATTTGATGAGAAAAGAAATTACGGGGTAGCTTTAGACACATCTTTTGCCTGTTACCATCTTACACTCACAAAACTTGTTGATGGGTAGAAGTGTACCATGACATTATCCAGTGGGAAAATTTATGTGAAACAGAAACTGAAATACACATTTCTGTGATGTGACACTTTCTCATTTTTTGAATCGTTAAGTTCAATTCTTGCACTTCCACAATAGTTTTCACTTTTTTTTCACAAAAGGAAGTCTTTTTCTTGAATTCACCAGCATTTTAGCGGTTTTTAGATTAATATATGCCTTTTTTGCAAAGCAATTTCCCGTAATACAATTTATTTTTGTATATTTTCACTAATACATGCACTTTTATGCATACTTTACTGCAGTATATGCATTTTTTTTACATAAGTTGGCTGGGGAGCTACACTGCAAAATTCTGAGGATATACCAGAATGGCTTATTGTTCTCATATTGTTTCAGATATTGCAAATTATGTAGATTTGCCTTTAAATGTGAGCTGGATCAAATTTCTTCTATCTGCTCAAGAAATGTTGCAGTGCAACAGTGGTACTAAGGTTTGTCACGTGAGCCGAGCAACAGATTCACAACGTCTACTGGAGAGCCTGGCCTGAGCTGGCTGTCTCCTTCCCTCCTTGCTGTGCCTTTTCCAACCACACTGTGTTAGGAGACAGTGCCCAGGCCAACGTCCAGTGGCAAGCAAGTGTCACTGCCAGAATGACACCTCAAGACACCTGAAGGCTGCCATGCATTGGGAAGTTTTTAATGTGTGATGTTATGTTATGTTTTTATATGTGTTAGAAGCACAGAGTGGCTAGGGCAGGAGTCCTCAAACTTTTTAAACAGGGGGCCAGTTCACTGTCCCTCAGACACTGTTGGGGGCCGGACTATAGTTTGAAAAAAAGAGTGCCTTCATTATACACCTTTAGGCACCAGGCAAAAGTGTTCCATTTTAGCCAGGCTTTCAGTTAATTTGATTGACATCCTATGCCTTTTTTAAATGTGGTTCTTTTTTGGGGGGGAGATGTTATTGGGTTGTTGTTTTTATTTTGATTACATATATATTGTGGTTTTAGATTTAGATTTTGTTCTGAGACCTTCGAGTATAGGGCGTATATAAATTCAATTAACAACAACAACAAGAACTCAGTGGCAGTCCCAAATTCAACCCCTGGCATCCCCAGGTGACATTGGGAGAGCCTCCTGCATGAAACCCCGGAGTGCTGCTGCCAGCCAGGGTAGGCAATACTGAGCAATGGTCTGGCTCGGTATAAGGCAGGTCCCCATGCCTCTTTCTCCTCCTCCTGTTGCAAGAGCTGGCTGCTTGTCGGGAGAGGCTGCCCCTTCTCTCCGCCTCCAGCCCATGGGATCCCGCTCTGCAGGGAGGCGCCTGCAGGCTGGGGGGCTCCAAGGACTAAGCAGCGCAGCTGTGCCTGCGACAAGGCAGGTAGAACAGAGAGTCTGGAGCCAAAGGGTTTGCGGTACCATTGCCCGGCTGGCGCCTCTGGGAGTGGGCAACTACGGGAAGGCGGAAGGGTCAAGAGCAAAGTTCCACGGAACACTCAAAATGCAAGAGGAGGGAGGGAGCTATGCAGAGACACCCCTCTGCCTTAGCCGGAAACTACAAATCATCCCAGCATGCAATGCGGTCACAGAGAGTATGATTAGGCCAGGCGCAGAGTTGTTGCCAAATGCTTTCACTGCGTTCAGTCAGAATGCTTTGCCGCCGTGCCACCGCTTGCTGTAGGGCGCCCTCCCATGCCCCTCCCCCCTTCGTTCACCCCTGCTGGTGGGCCGGGTTCAGGACCCTGGCGGGCCGGATCTGGCCCGCGGACTGTAGTTTGAGGACCCCTGGGCTAGGGCAACCCAGCCAGATGGGCCAGGTATAAATAATAATAAAAAATTATTATTATTATTGTTATTATTATTACTATTATTAACAGGAACAGCTGAGCTCCCCACCCACCAGCATCTGCTGCCTGCGGCAGCTGCTCATTTTGCCTCCTGGTAGGGCCAGCTCAGAAGCTAGAGTTGGAACTGGATATGGAACAACTGATTGGTTCAAAGTTGGGAAAGGATTACGGCAAAGCTGTATATTGTCTCCCTGCTTATTTAATTTATATGCAGAATTCATCATGCGAAAGGCTGGGCTGGATGAATCCCAAGCCAGAATTAAGATTGCTGAAGAAATATCAACAACCTCAGATATTCAGATGACACAACCTTGATGGCAGAAAGTGAGGAGGAATTAAAGAACCTTTTAATGAGGGTGAAAGAGGAGAGCACAAAATATGGTCTGAAGCTCAACATCAAAAAAACGAAGATCATGGCCACTGGTCCCATCACCTCCTGGCAAATAGAAGGGGAAGAAATGGAGGCAGTGAGAGATTTTACTTTCTTGGGCTCCATGATCACTGCAGATGGTGACAGCAGTCACAAAATTAAAAGACGCCTGTTTCTTGGGAGAAAAGCAATGACAAACCTAGACAGCATCTTAAAAAGTAGAGACATCACCTTGCCAACAAAGGTCCGTATAGTAAAAGCTATGGTTTTCCCAGTAGTGATGTATGGAAGTGAGAGCTGGACCATAAAGAAGGCTGATCGCCAAAGAATTGATGCTTTTGAATTATGGTGCTGGAGGGGACTCTTGAGAGTCCCATGGACTGCAAGAAGATCAAACCTATCCATTCTGAAGGAAATCAGCCCTGAGTGCTCACTGGAAGGACAGATCCTGAAGCTGAGGCTCCAATACTTTGGCCACCTCATGAGAAAAGAAGACTCCCTGGAAAAGACCTTGATGTTGGGAAAGATGGAGGGCGCAAAGAGAAGGGGACGACAGAGGACGAGATGGTGGGACAGTGTTCTCGAAGCTACCAGCATGAGTTTGACCAAACTGCGGGAGGCAGTGGAAGACAGGAGTGCCTGGCGTGCTCTGGTCCAGGGGGTCACGAAGAGTTGGACACAACTCAACGACTAAACAACAAAAGGGCCAGCTCTGTCAGGCCGAAAGAATCATCATCTACCCGACATCTGCTCACTAGAGCTTCCTCTTTAACCAGTGGTGTAGTATAGTAATGCTTTGTGTTCTGATTCCAAGATCCACTGAAATTGGTTATTTATGCCAATCACCTGTTCTTACACCTTCTGAGGCAAAGCTTTGTCCATTTCTGGTACTTCCACTTCTGCAGTCTTTCCATTCCCTTGAGCTAAGAAAGCGAAAAGTGCCATATTAGCAGAAACAATCTGACAATCTGGGCGGATACAAAGGTTCTTCCTTCTACCTCTGTTGGTGAATATCAGCCTCAGTTGAATTCCGCTATAAAAATAGCTTTATAGATCAGCAGAACACTTAAAGGGGTGGGAGCAAGTATCCATCTCAGCAAGCTGCCCTTTGTACTTCTTGGTGTCACTGTATTTCATAAACATAAGGTTGGATAGGAAATGTTGGTTTACTGAGTGAAATTGTCTGCCAATAATTGCCAGGGCTGCTACTCAACAGGGTTTTTTATGGATCCACTTAGAGTTCTGTGCAATGGCAATTTCCAGAGGGATTGCTGTCTAAGTTTTTTGCTGCAAAAACAATGAAGAGACAATAAAAAAGAGACTAAAAACATTGAGAAGCACCTTAAAGTGCAATACATTTTTATCGTTGCATAAGTGCCTGGCGTGCTCTGGTCCATGGGGTCACGAAGAGTCGGACACGACTAAACGACTAAACAACAAACCAGGGGTATCCAGCTTTTTTTTAAGACAGTGGGCCTATCTGAGAAAGTGCTGTGGTGACCAATCACAAAACAACTGTGGAGGTGGGTGGCTTAACATTAAAAGGTTTCTGTGGGTGACATGGACATAGCCGGGGGGGACAACTGCCCCCCTAAATCAATACAAATCAGTGCAAATCTGAGGTTCTGCCTCCACTAACAAAAGCCTGTCCCCCTAACAAAAGCCTACATAACACATAAGACTTCTACATTTTAAGGAGCAGAAAAAGAGACAGTGCCACAAAATGTTGTGGGCAGGCTCCTGCATCAGTCTCCCCTGTCTGAATCAACAGGGAAAAGGGCACCAACATCAGCTGCCACTGTGCTCACTCACTCTGCCCTTCTCCTCTGTTCAGAATGGAAAGGGGAGTGCAAGCAGGAACTGAGCAGGAAAAGCAAACTGTATCGAGTGCATTGTGAATTTCTAAGGGGATATTTATCTGATTCAATTCTCCCAATTGGAGAACAGAGTGTTTGAGGACCAGAACATTCACAGGGACACAAAAATGCTTGTTTACAAAGCTATTGTACTACCAACTTTACTGTACGCTTATACAGTAGCACTTACAAACACCTCAAAAATAAGTCATGCCAGACCAATCTGATTTCTTTTTTTTGATGGAATTACAAACTTGGTGGATCAGGGAAATGCTGTGGACATAGTGTATCTTGATCTCAATAAGGCTTTTGACAAGTCCCCCACGATATTCTTGGGAGGAAGCTAGTAAATGTGGGTTGAACAAGGTAACTGTTAGGTGGATTTGTAGCTGGTTGACTGGCTGAACCCAAAGAGTACTCATTCCTTGGCATCCTGGAAAAAAGTGACAAGTGGGGTGCTGCAGGGTTCTGTCCTGGGCCCGTTGTTGCTCAACATTATAAATGACTTGGATGAAAGAATTGAGGGGATGCCCATCAAATTTGCAGATGACATCAAACTGGGAGGGGTAGCTAATGCCGCAGAAGACAGAATCAGAATTCAAATCTTTAACAGACTGGAGAACTGGGCCCAAGCTAACAAAATGAATTTCATTAGGGACAAATGTAAGAAGAACCAGATGCACAAATATAGGATGGGGGACACCTGGCTTACTAGCAGTACCTGTGAAAAGGATCTAGGGGTCTTGGTGGACCACAAGCTGAACATGAGTCAGCGAATGCTATTCTAGGATGCATCAACAGAAGTGCTTTCCAGGTCTTAGTTTACTTTGCCTTTTTGCTTTTCTAGCAATGGGGGGTCCCTCCTGGATTGTTAGCAGACTCTGCATAATTAGCTGAGCTCTAAGTGGAAAGATATCTGTGAAGCTGAAAGCATTTGCTGGTTTGTGTGAGGGCTTATCTTCATTTCTTATTGGTTAGGAGGGAGGAGGGAGAGAGCAAAAAAAGCTGGAGACACTGTGCCTGCAAATTATTTGCAAAATTTGTATTCAACTGACCTACCCCCTGGGAAGCTGTTATGTCTCCACCGGTATATTCAACTATATGATGATTTATCGCACAGCCCTACCGGTCATGTTGTGCGGATGCCTGATTATTGTCTTCCAAAGCAACTACTCTATTCCCAACTTAAGAATGGAAAGTGAAATACTGGTGGACAACAAAAGAGGTTTAAAGACACTCTCAAGGCAAATCTTAAAAAATGTAATATAAGCACTGATAACTGGGAAACACTGGCCTGCGACTGCTCCAATTGGAGAACAGCTGTTACCAAAGGTGTCATGTACTTTGAAGAAGCATGAACTCAGGGCGAAAAGGAGAAACGAGCTAAGAGGAAGGCACATTTGGCAAACTCTCACCATAATCAACTCCACTGTGGAAGGACATGTGGATCCAGAGCTGGCTTCCACAGACACCTATGGACACACGGTTAAGACGATATTCATGGAAGACAATCCTACTTGGCTGCAAGCGATTGCCAAAGAAGAAGAAGATTTACCAAGACCCTTCATGAATGCCACAGGAGGTACTGGATTGGACACTGGCCCCCCTAGGGCACCACTTTGGCAATTCCTGCTTTTGTGGATTAGAGTGCACATCACTAGCTGGTCAGCAGCTACTCAGTGCTGGATGTTCCATTTAACCATGGTGGATTAAGCAGGGTCAGAGTTGGCTTGCATCAGCTTTCCTGAGCGGCTGTTCCAAAGAGTGATCTTTTCTTCTAAAGGAAAAAAAAGTACAAAGTCTTGTGGCATCTTAAAAACTAACCATTTTATTATGGCATCAGCTTTCATGTCTAAATGAATCAAGATGGTATCATACAACCGTGAGTTCTAAAGGAGGGGAAAAAGAGACATAATTTAGATGAGAACATGTTCAGAAAACAGCAGTAAATGACAGAATAGCCTTTGCCAAAAGTGTTTGGTGCCATACAAAGTGAGAAGGTAACCTAAATAAGCTTGCTTCATGAACCTTGCTGGCCCTTGGGCAGGGTGGGCATGTGCCCTACTTTAAAGGGCAGTTTTGTGTTTGAAGGCACCCTCTTGTTTTAAGGACTAATCAGTCTAATTAAGATTAAAGATAAAGAACCTCAGGAAGAGAGAGTGGAGGGGTGGGGCCTTGAAGTAGCCCATCAACACTGAGCAGATGGCTGCAGGCACACAGCTCACCTGGGCACAGTTTCTTCCCAGCTATGGGAAATGTGTTGCATTTCTGTGTACATTATAGTAACTCTTTCTAAATGTGAATCTGTATGCTTAAAGAATATGCAAATCTGTGTCCTACTTTGCTTGCAGAAGATCCCAAGTTTGATCCCTGCATTGATCTCCACATAGGGCTGGGAGAGATCCCAAAGAGTTGCTGCCAGTCAGTGTTGACAGCACTGAGCTTGGTGGACCAAGGGTTGGACACAGTGGTGGGAGAAGGCAAAAAAAGAGACAGCTTGAATTTGTTCAGAAAGAGAAAGGAATCTGAGATTTTCAGGTAGCAATCTTGGGAGGCTTTAAGTGTGTGCAGCTGTGGCAGTGATGGGTGGGTGGGTGGAAAGACAGAAGTCTGAGATGGCTTTGAAGACCAGCACTGAGAAATGAATTAAATAGACAAATACTACAGATGGCACCCTAAGCCCCCAGAATTCTCTTCTTGCATAGAAAATGACCTTCGAGAACGCTCTCTGAAACCACCTACCTACTAGGGAAGGTGAGGAAAATAATATCCCTGGTTGATGGATGCTGTCAGGGGTTCAGGAGCAGAAGGGACGGATGGAGAGGAATCGGAGGGAGAAGTTAGCGACGAGAGCCGACCAAGGTCCCTAAGTCTCTCCAGCGAATCGGAGGATTCACAGAAAGGGGCTCCCGTGGGCAGAGCTGGGGGGTTGCCAAGAGGGGCACCTCAGGAAGGAGGGACCAGAGGGGATTCAGAGAGCAGCAGCTGGAAATCCGGACCAGCTACGCCACCAGAGAGCAGCAGGGGGGAGGAGTTCCAGGCACCAGCGACAGGCAGCTCTCCGGCAGCAGCCACGCCTGCGTCGGAGAGCGAGGAAACGGTAGAGAGGAGGGTCGGAGACAGCGCGCGCGCGCCAAGTTCAAATGTAACAGAGGGAGGCGCAATGAGCAGCCCGGAAAGGGAGCCAGGTCCTAAAGCCCGCCGAAGGGAGGGGGAGGAATCCGAAGGGTCCGCATCCGAGGCATCCAGGAAGGAAGGAACCCCGGGGGGTGGTAGGACCCAGAGGCGAAAGGAGAGACGCAAAAGGTGGAGCAAGGCTAGGGTCTTGAACTGGTGTACAGGAGGCGGAGATTCAGATGGGACTTCGCCGATCTAGGGAATAGACGTAGAGACGCACGCTAAGATTTGGAAATGGAAACTATACTTCAATAAAGACTTTATACCGTTCTACCGGCTAGCGTTGGTCCTTTGTGAGCCGGGACCTAGAGGCAGTCTCTGACAGTAAGTCCCATCTGACAAAGTTTTCATCAGTTCTCTTTGACTCAAGCGGCGTGTGGGGAGCGAAGCAGGGAGGAAAGAGGACTGGTGCCTTGGGAGCTCACAAGAGTCAAGCGACATGTCTACTGAAGAGCAAATTGCTTCCCTGCAAGAAGCGGTAACGCAGCTCAGCGCAGAGATACTCGCCTCCAGGAAAAGAGAGGATGAAGCGGCTGCTGCATGCCGAGATCTCCAAGCCAGGTTGGACGTGCTTACTAAGCAGGCACAAACGGGGTCCAGATCCGAGGGGATCGGGTTGGGGAGGAGAGGAGGCAGCATTGTATCTCACTTCGATGGGAATTTACAGCAGTACCCCAATTTCCGAGCAGACGTGCAGTTTGCGCTGAAACTGCTGGAAAAAGAGTTTAGAGATGAGCAGGAAAAAGTGGGGTTTATCTTGTCTCATTTGCATGGAGACGCGAAAGCATGTCTGCGCAATCTGTGGAGAGATATGGACCCAGCGCTCCAGAGTTCAGCTGCATTCATTAAAGCGATGGATTCTTGCTTTCTATCGAAAATAGACATTGACATTGCCCGTAAGGACATATTTGGGCTGAGACAAGGGAAAGCCAGCGTGAGGCAGTATCACTCCCGCTTTTTTGCATTGGTCAATGCCTTGGGGTGGGACAAGGATTCCCCCCCCGTTAGAGATCTTTATTGGGAAGGATTGAACCCCCAAATCAAGGATGAGATAGCGCGGGGGGAGAGACCCAAAAGCACCCAGGAAGTGGTGGACAGATCGCTCGCAGTGGGGGTGAGGCTGGAGGACCGCCCATGGGACAGAGAAGAAGGGCGTTGGGGACGCACACCAGCCAGAGCGCCCTCCCTCTTGCCCAGGGATGTCGCGCGTGCGCAATCAACGCCTCCGCAAGCAGGGGGGGAGGAGCCAATGGAGATCGGCGGTGCTAGAGCTCAATCAGCCACCAGAGCCTTAACACCGGGAGCAGTCAAAACAAAGCAGCCTAGAGGGAACAGGAAGTGTTACATCTGTGAAAGTCCTAAGCACATGGCGAAAGAGTGTCCCCAGAGGCTCCACAAGCACACTGCAGCTTCAATGACAGTAATGGGAGCAACTCAGCAAAGTGAACCACACCAGGGAAACGAAGGAGTCTGGCTGGAAACAGAAGCACTGGGGGCCAGCCAGGCGAGTCAGTAAAGAAGTCCCCAGAGATTTTGAAGCCCACGGATCCCCTCCCGCCCAAACCAGTGGTGCAGCTCACCGCATCGCTCCAGCTGCCCAGTGGTCTCACTTTAGAAGTGCCGATTACGATTGACTCTGGCAGTAATGCGGACTTTATCGCACTGGAATTCCTTCAACAACACAACATAGCGCTACTGCCAGCCACACTGCCCCTGAACGTTGTCACAGTGGATGGCAGGGAACTGCTAGGGGGGCAGGTGGTACAGCAGACACCACCTATGGTGATGCAAATTGGGAATCACCGAGAAGTAATCAGCTTCAACGTCACCCAATTGTCGGACACGCCAGTAGTTCTGGGAATGAGTTGGCTACACAGGCACAGCCCAGCATTGGCATGGTACCAACGCCAACTGACTTTTGGCTCCTCCTACTGTGCGGAACACTGCATTCTGCCTAGACCAGAAGGGGAGGAGGATGACCCACAGTTACATTTGGGCACGCTGCAAGCAGTACCTCTCAAGTATTCTGAATTTTTGGAGGTGTTCTGCGAGAAGGAAGCGGACAAGCTACCCCCCCACAGACCCTATGACTGCAAGATTGATCTCCTGCCGGGGGCGACGCTGCCAACAGGGAAACTGTATTCCATGTCTGAGGATGAACTGCAGGAACTTAGGGAGTTCATAGACCACAATTTGAAGCGCGGGTTCATCCGGGAGTCGAAAGCTGTAGGGGGCAGCCCAGTATTCTTTGTGAAGAAGCGAGACACGCCCCAGAAGAGGCTTGTAGTGGACTTTCGAATTTTGAACTCGAAAACCAAGCCCTCGTCCTTCCCCATGCCCAAAATAGACGACCTGCTCGCGACGGTAAGGAAAGGACGCGTTTTCACCAAGTTGGATCTGCGAGGCGCGTACAACCTGATTCGTGTGCGGGAGGGCGACGAGTGGAAGACGGCCATGTTCACACCACTGGGCACCTACGAATACAGAGTTATGCCCTTCGGATTACAAAATGGCTCTCACTGTTTTCAAGCCTTTATGCATCACGTGTTGGCGGGACTCCTTTACAAGAAGTGCGTATGCTTCCTGGACGACATCCTGATATTTTCTGAGTCGCGAGAGGCGCACGAGAGGGATGTCAGGGAAGTTCTGCAGAGACTAAAGGAGCACAGGCTGTACGCCAAGCTGGAGAAGTGCCAGTTCGACGTGACGGAGGTGGATTTCCTGGGCTATAAACTGTCGGACAAGGGGCTCGCCATGGACAGCGCCAAGGTTCGCTCAGTATTGGACTGGAAAAGCCCGCGCAATCGGAAGGAAGTCCAGCGGTTTGTCGGCTTTGCCAACTTTTATCGCAAGTTCATCAAGGGGTTCGCTATGCAAACGGCGGCCATCACCGACACGCTCAGCTCCAAGAAGAAGAAGTTTCTCTGGACGGAGGAAGCGGAGCAGTCCTTTCAGAAACTCAAGCGTCTCTTCGCGTCCGAGGAGCAGCTGCTGCATGTGAATCCCAGCAGACCAATGAGGGTGGAGACAGACGCCACAGACAGAGCCGTGGGAGCTGTACTGTTGCAACAAGACCAGCAGGGGGACTGGAGGCCGTGCGCCTTCTACTCAAGGAAGCTCAGCAAGTCGGAGCAGAATTACACCATCTGGGACAGGGAGTTGCTAGCCATCCATGCAGCGTTCAAGGCGTGGCGGCACTTCCTTATCGGAGCCAGACACACAGTGCAGGTCCGCACGGACCACAAGAATCTAGAGTACTGGCGCACGGCGAGGTTCCTGAATCAGAGGCACATTAGATGGGCAGAGTTCTTCGCGGACTTCGACTTCAGGATAGAGTACATCCCGGGTGACAACAACATCATGGCGGATGCCTTGTCCAGAAAGCCGCAATACCTCGAGGAGGAGGCACCGTCGGCAGCCAAGCACATTTTCGCACCGGAAGCGTGGGCTTGCGCTTCGGCGACCGTGGATCTGGACGCCGTACGTCGAGCGTTGCAGGAGGACCCCTTCGCGCAAGCCAAGATGGAGGAGGTGCACAAGGGCACGGTGAAGGACGACGAGTTCCAGATCAGAGACGGGTTGCTCATCCGCAAGGGAGCACTCTACGTGCCGGGGAATGACCTCCGCGCGAGGGTGCTGCAGCAGCTACACGACGCCCCCACTGCCGGGCACTTTGGCAGAGAAAAGACTGTAGAACTAGTGACCAGAGACTTTTGGTGGCCCAAGATGCGGGGGGAAGTAGCGGATTACGTCTCGAGATGCGACACCTGCCAAAGAGCCAAGTCAGTGCACAAACCGCCGGCGGGATTGCTGGAACCGTTGCAGACGCCGTCTGAGCCGTGGGAACGGGTGGCCCTGGACTTTGTCACGGATCTGCCCAGTTCGAGGGGAAAGACGGCAGTGCTTGTGGTGGTGGACATGTTTACCAAGATGGCACACTTCATCCCGTGTGCGAAGGTGGCCACGGCAGAACAGACCGCCAGGCTGTTCATAGACCACGTGTTTAAGGTCCACGGTCTGCCACGATCTATTCTATCCGACCGGGGGCGGCAGTTCATCTCGAACTTCTGGCAAAAGTTGATGGGCATCCTGAACGTCAAGATCAATCTAGCGTCGGCGAGACACCCGCAGACCAACGGACAAGCGGAGAGGGTCAACGCCATCATGCAGCAGTACCTGAGATGCTACGCCAATCAGCAGCCTAACACGTGGGTGGACTACCTGCCCCTCGCAGAGTTCGCTTACAACAATACGAAGCACGTGTCGACGGGGGTGACGCCGTTCTTCGCCAACAACGGGAGGCATCCCAGAACCTTCCCAGGTTTAGAGAGCGTGGGGGAGGGGGAGCCGCAGGCAGCGGAAGACTTAGCGTCAGAGTTGCAGGAAGTCCACGAACAGCTTAGGAGGCAGTTGGAACTGGCCAAGCACGCATACAAACTGCAGGCTGACAGACACAGGAGAGTAGGGGAAGACATACAGGTGGGAGATTGGGTCTGGTTAGCAGCGCAAGCAGTGCCGACCAAATCGTTGGCCAAGAAGAAGCTAGGGCATAAGCAGCTAGGGCCTTACCAAGTCCAGGCACAGGTCAATCCAGTGGCCTTCCGGTTAGCGCTTCCGGAGGGTTCCAGAATGCATCCGGTGTTCCATAGATCGGTGCTCACGCCCTACAAAGCACCGCATAGATTTCAGGAGCCAGGCACAGCACCAGATCCGCCCAGAGAAGGACCCAGGGAAGGGGGGTCGCCAAGAGGGGAGCGCATCAACGAAGCCACAGAGATTTTAGACTCGAGATGGGGGGAAGAGGGAGTAGAATACCTTCTTGCCAGAGAGGATACCCCGGCCAGCGCCAACAGTTGGGTGCCGGGCTATGCCTTGGACGAGCCCCTTCTCAAGGAAGAGTTCCATGCCATTTTCCCACACAGGCCCATGCCAGCCGAGTATTTCGACGACTGGCTCTTCACACCCACACTTTCAGGCAGCACGTTCCAGGGGTTCGACTCGGACGAGGAGACGGCACCACACATACGCTCTCCGGAGGGTTCAACCTCGGGTTCTGCCTCAGACCGCTCCTATTGGTGGGATACTCAACCAGAGGAGCAGTGGCGCAGGAAGTGGCTGGGGGGTCCCTGGCAGGCATCACCCTCAGAGGGGAACGGGGGAGAGATGGACATGGACGTGTTGGGGGAGGACGTAGGATTTGAACACGAAGGCAGGGAGATGGAAGCAGAGGAGATCGACGTCGACGAGCGCACGGAGGACGAGCCAGACCTGCCCGATGTGATGTACGACACGGGGGAAGAACTGTATCCGGCACTCACCCCCGCCACGACGGAGCACCCAGAACCCACACCGGAAGGAGGGGAGGGGGGAAGGGGGGGCTTCGAGGGGGGGATGGATGTCAGGGGTTCAGGAGCAGAAGGGACGGATGGAGAGGAATCGGAGGGAGAAGTTAGCGACGAGAGCCGACCAAGGTCCCTAAGTCTCTCCAGCGAATCGGAGGATTCACAGAAAGGGGCTCCCGTGGGCAGAGCTGGGGGGTTGCCAAGAGGGGCACCTCAGGAAGGAGGGACCAGAGGGGATTCAGAGAGCAGCAGCTGGAAATCCGGACCAGCTACGCCACCAGAGAGCAGCAGGGGGGAGGAGTTCCAGGCACCAGCGACAGGCAGCTCTCCGGCAGCAGCCACGCCTGCGTCGGAGAGCGAGGAAACGGTAGAGAGGAGGGTCGGAGACAGCGCGCGCGCGCCAAGTTCAAATGTAACAGAGGGAGGCGCAATGAGCAGCCCGGAAAGGGAGCCAGGTCCTAAAGCCCGCCGAAGGGAGGGGGAGGAATCCGAAGGGTCCGCATCCGAGGCATCCAGGAAGGAAGGAACCCCGGGGGGTGGTAGGACCCAGAGGCGAAAGGAGAGACGCAAAAGGTGGAGCAAGGCTAGGGTCTTGAACTGGTGTACAGGAGGCGGAGATTCAGATGGGACTTCGCCGATCTAGGGAATAGACGTAGAGACGCACGCTAAGATTTGGAAATGGAAACTATACTTCAATAAAGACTTTATACCGTTCTACCGGCTAGCGTTGGTCCTTTGTGAGCCGGGACCTAGAGGCAGTCTCTGACAGATGCCTTGTTTAATAACTATAGTCATGGGCCCACATGGGCCAAACAGACATTCTATCAGAATCTATGGGCTTTTTTTCATGCACACCCAGCAGGGAAGACCACTGTACTGTGGACAACTCTTATTAATTGCTCAATATTCCCAAAGAGTGAAGCATGCACAGAGAGAAGTTCACCTAAGGCAGCTTTCCTCAACCTGGTGCCCTCCAGATGTGCTGGGTCACAACTCCTATCAGCCCCAGCTATCACAGCTGGAGATTCAGTCCAGCACATCTGGTGTCAAAGGATGACAAAGGTTGTATTAAGGAATAATCACATGTGCTCTGAAATCTCTCTGCTTAGTATATTTTGACCTTTCTGTCTGTTTTACGGGGTGTTTTCCAAAGCTTGCTGGAGTATGGGGCAGATTCTGAAAGGAATGTTGCTCCTTTCGAAACAAAGGCTATCCAACAATTAAACTTCTGACCCTATAAACTAAAGGACAAGCCATTTCTCTCCTGGGGCCTTCCTTGAGTCACTTCCTGTCTGTGTGAAGCTGCTTCTCCCCATCTTCAACGTCAGTAATTATAACAAATGTGTGTGCTTGCATTTTGAAGCATGGAACCAAAGACGTATGTATCACACTGTGAGATATTTATCTGTACGTACAGGCAGAATTACTTCTCTGATGCAACATTTGCCTGCCAAGAATTAATTTGAAGTATTTCTGTAGTTAAATATTACCTAATCCTTTTTAGTGATGTATACACTGAACAATTGCTATAGAAGCTTTGTTTAGGATGTAAAGAGCAAAGCTTCAAAGTGTTGTTGGGTCAAACAAGTATGATTCTTTCCTCTGATGTCTATATGTGCTATTTCTTTAGCATGGCCAACTTTCTTACTGCCAGGCTGTCTTTAACAGCAGCCTCACAGGCCAAAATCAAGCAGGATAATATTTCCCCACCTTTTCAACCTCCACTCCCACGTTGCCAGTTTGTGACCCAGGTATTCCCTCAATTCACATGTGACAATGAACTGGGAAATGCATGTTTCCCCCAGGATCCTTTCTGCACTCTCTTCTAAGCAAGACACCAGGCGTGCCTGCCACACAGCAAACTGGCAATCTTGGAAGTGGAGGGGGGGGAAACATTAATCCAGTGCATTTCCCCATCACTTTCCTAACTGCAAAAAGCTTTTTAAAAGTGAATTTGTTGCATCAGGACAACAGATCACTTTAATCAACTGTGACTTTGCAGACCAAAAGTTACGATATGAGCTTGAACCCCTCCCACAAAATACTGACAGTCTGATGACCTCAGTCAGTCAAGGTTTTTATTTATGACCAGTCAGCTAGGCCATTGGAAAACTCTGCACAACTGTTTTATACGGAAAAACAACAGAGTAATCATAAATCCGACGTGTTGCAATATCAACCTCTGTCAGATGGCAAAAGAGGAAGCCATATCACTACAATTAAGGGCACCAATTGTTTAAAAGTATATTTTATAAAACAGGGCTCAGGAATCCGTGGCCCTCTAGATGTCATTGGACTGCAGCTCCCACCATCTCTGAGCATGACCCTGCTGGTTGAGAAGGGCTGATGGAAGTTGGAGTTCAGCAACTTCTGGAGGGCCACCTGTTCCCTGCATTAAAGCTACCTGAGCTACCACAGCAAACGTTGGACCTTGGTAGACTACAAATATGTCATGGCTAGATAGCACATGTGGACTATTCCGTTCATGGCAAAAACTGACCTTCAGACAGCAGGGATGGGGTGGGATCAGGCAATATATGAAGGCCGTAATTGGTGTCTGAATAGCGCAGCAGCACCATTTTGACATAGTGCCGGGGAGTATCTGGGCTCTGCTTCACCCAAAAAATGTTTTGGACAGGCATTACCACCTCAGCAACTTGTGTTGCTATATTTTATTTACTTATTTTTATTTTTTAGATACAAATATAAATTAGTACCTTAGCAATTACTACTAAAAAAATGGTAAATAATAATACATCAATAATGTAAGATACAGTATATAAATACAATACTATCCTAAAAGATATGAGATATCTATTTTCAAGATAAAAACTTTATTTTCCTGAGTTTATAAAAGAGAATTGGACACATTGCACTGCACTGCACATACTGCACTGCACGGCACGGGTCTTTCGTGCCAACAATGCAATTACCTAATTTTTGCCTTCTTTCCGGGCATATTTTAATAAGATATCTCCAAAATAAAAAGAAAATAGGGGCCATAATTAACCAGACAAAGTATGGATTGTGAATAGAAACTAATGAAGTATGAGGCCTTGTCCCAAAGCAGTTTATTTATCTGGAAATAGCATTAACACAGCGATCACTAATCTGGTGGTCTCCAGATGTTGTGGACTACAACTCCCATCACCCACAGCTAACATTGGAGGATTGGGAGGGCAAAACATCTCTAGGGTGCCGGTATTAATAGAGTGTGGTATTAATCTGTTCCTGGCTTTTAAACGCTAACTCGTTTGGCTGCATGTGGTAGGTAAGAATTGTCTCATCCCTGTCATGACCTCAGAGTCCAGAAACAACCAAGACGGTGTGAAGGTTGCAGAGTCTGTTGCTAAGGAGCCAGATCAGGGGCAGGGCTCTGCTCCTGGTGTTGGAGATCAGAAGACCTCCCATAATTGTAGGGAGAGAGCCTGGACCCTTGAGTTTGAGGAAGCAAGCAGCTCCCGCTTCACCTCACCAACCCAGCAGTGCAGGGAGTGCATTAGGTGAGAGGCCAGGGAAGTAGTACAGTACCTTTGGGGGTGTCGAGGAGAAAGGGTCTGTGGGCAGAGGCTTATAAAGGCTTGGAATTCTCTCAAACTTTGTTAGACCAAGTTGCTTGCTCAGATGTATCCATGATTCCGTAACTTTAAAACCACCACCACGCAACCCCCCAAAAAACTTTCCATCATGGTGGCTGCAATCTTTTGTTCTCAGAGGAAAGCGTCTGCTACTTTGGTGATTTAATGGATGCAAAAAGTGCCAGTTCCATTTCTTGATAACTTGTTTTTGGTTTGACCATATGTATGTCACACTGGATTGAGAGTGGATGACCATTTTGCCAGAGTATAAAAGGTAGCTTGTTATGTACTGAGTTGAATAGGTTCCAAACTGCAGCAGTCTGATTGGTCCTAGAACAATAGAATCCAAAAGGCAGCAGTCTGATTGGTCCTAGAACAATAGGATTCAGAATGCAGCAGTCTGATTGGTCCTAGAACAATGCAGCAGTATGATTGGTTGGGAGGAACCACCCAATCATGCTCCAGATAAAAGTGAATCCAACCTGATTGGCTTACAGTAGAATTCCGGAATTAGCCAATATGTGCAGCCCATTGTGTAAGTAATGTATATAAAGCAGATACTTTGAGGGGACATTCATTCATTCCTCCTCACCACTATGAGCTGAATAAAGAGCATGGAATCACTTTGCGACTCTATTTCATAGCTGCTCCCCACAACTTGTGGAAGAATTGTCACTCCGTGGTAGAGCACAACCTTGGGTTGCTGAAAGACCCGGGTTCAACCTCTGGTGTCTCCAGGCACGGCTGGAAAAAGGCCCGTGTCTGAAACCCTGGAGAGCTTATGTCACTAAGAGCTTATGCCAGTGTAAGGGCCGCCTCATTTGATCCCTATGGCTTAAAAACTGGGCTTGGCAACTGGCATCTGAAATAATAATAATAATTTATTATTTGTACCCTGCCCATCTGGCTGGGTTTCCCCAGCCACTCTGGGCGGCTTCCACAGAAACCAAAAAACACTAAAATATCACACATTAAAAACTTCCCTGAAGCCTTAAGATGTCTTCTGAATGTCAGGTACATATGTCAGGTACATATGCTACATATGTCAGTATTTTGTTTTCTCCTCTGTTCACTGATCTCGCTAAGACCTGGGACCCTGATATGCCACACCCACAAGCATATAATCAAAAGGGGTCCCTTCCGAAGCATATCTGGTACATATGATGAGAGTCCTGTTGCTCAAAGCTTAAGAACACAAGACAATAATAATTAGTTTGAGGGATCAGAGCAAGCAAGACCCAGCTAATCTGCTGTTCTGCTTCCAACTGCAGTCCACTGGGTGCCTCTAGGCAAGGCAGCGAAGGGAAGGCACTCCCCCTCTTGATCCTCAGCATCTTCCTCTGTGCTTGTTTGCTTCACTCTTAAGCTGCTTACAGGGCTAATACGTGTGCTTTCACCACACTAGACCTGCATGACTGTGTCCCACCGAACAGGGTCGGACTTTGGTCTTTCAAATTTCAGTGGAGCTCTGTGGGAGGACAAAATCCCCCCCCCAACTCTCACCTTCCATTCTGTGCATGCGCTAGGTCATAGTTGTGACACCCTGTGGTGCTCCCCTTGGCTTGGCATCCAATGCAGAGGAACCAGTCATGCTGCCCTAAATCCGCCTCTACACCTAACCAAACTCCAAAGGCAGAGTTAGGGCAGTGCAACCAGTTCTGCCACACTGAGTCTAGGCGCTGAGCCTAGGGGGCACTGCAACTATGGTGTAGTGAACTGGGCAGAACAGAATGAGAGAGGCGGGCGGAGGTGCCAAGTTTTGTCCTCGCACAGGGCACTACTCAGTTTCAGGTTCCATCTCCAGGTAGGGCTGGCAGAGACCTCTGCCTGAAACTCTTGAGAGCCGCTGCCAGTCAGTGGATAATACTGAGCTAGATGGACCACTGCTCTGAGCTTCCTGGGCCCTGCTTTTCCCCTTGAAGGCAGCCCCTGGTCAGCTGTGTTTGGCTTGGCAGGGCACAAACAGTCCAGGCCTGTGCCAAGAGAATATACACAATGGTGTAAAATAAGATTTTGTGGAAGGTTCCATAATCTTTATGGGCACACAGTGATGCAGCTGGATAATTTTAGTTACAGAGGAGCCCTTTACATGGTAATGCCATTAAAAAAAGTCAGCAACCTAAGGTGCCTCCAGCCTGTCACTATTTTGCATGACAGATTTAAGCACATACTGGAAATGTTGGTTTGGGCAAGTAGTACTTGAGTAAAGTAAAGTACTCCATTGCTCCTGCAGAGCAAATCCACTTAAAAAAACCAGAAACAGATTTTTTTGTGGTTAGGAAAGTGATGAGAAAATACACTGAAAAGTATGGGACAAGCAAATGATTAACAGAAGCATCCTGTAAGCAAATCAGGGTGAATGATCATTGTCACATAACCTCCTTGCAAAATCAAAACAAATGTTCAATAAAGACTGGTCATAGTCTAACCACTGCGTAAGCTTTGTGCAAGCAAATCAGGATGAATAAGCAGGTCATGTGGTGCAGTCCTTTCTAGTTACATATCCTATTGCTGGTTTGAAAACCTTTTGCCTCCATGTGCTGGGCTCCTATTTCTCTTTACTCATTGCCTGCATATGGCAACAGTTATCCTGTCTTACATCAGCCCAGATGGACTACCTGCATTGCCTCAAGGAATGCTAGCCTGCCTACCATGGCAGAGCAGGTCTGTCTGCTTCTTTGAGATCTTGCAGACACTACCTGGAACTAAGGCAGCTGGATCATCCGAGGATATATGCAACTGGATTGCCCTGACCTATTTTTGCTTTGTGGATGCAACAGAAAGTGCTGGGAAGGCAGAGGCAGTTCTTCTCAAGCTTTCCAAGCGGAGGTGTGGGGGCTTCTAAACTTCCTCTGCTTTCTGCCTCCCAACCCAAACAACACAGCACCAATCATATATGCTCCACAAGTACAGAGCACCTTATACTGTACACTGGGAAAAAGTGACAAGTGGGGTGCTGCAGGGTTCTTTCCTGGGCCTGTTGTTCTTTAACATCTTTATAAACAACTTGGACAAAGGAATTGAGGGTATGCTCATCAAATTTGCAGGTGACACCAAACTGGGAGGGGCAGCTAATGCCACAGAAGACAGAATTCGGATTCAAAATGACCTTAACAGATTGGAAAACTGGACCCAAATGAACAAAATGAATTTCAGTAGGGACAAATGTATGATTCTGAACTTAGGTAGGAAGAACCGGACGCACAAAAATAAGATCGGGGACACTTACTAGCAGTACATGTGTCAGGAACTGAGCAGAAGAGGAATGGTGGAGATCACCTCCCCAGCCTGACCCTTCCAGAGAAGAAGACAGTTCAGAATTACAACAGGGGTTTGAGGGGGAAAACTGGGAAATAATGGGAGAGGAGGAAGAGGAAGAGGAAGAACCAGGAGGGCAACAGTTGATGGACACAGTGTCTTTAGAAAGCATCCAGACCCCCCCCCAGAACCCAACGGGCATTGATAGTAGTAGAGCAAAGGGCCCTCAGTGCCACCCACGGGGGACATGATGACAAATGAGGAAGTGGGAGAAAAGGGGGTGGAGAGTACTTCAGGGCAACACCATTATTTCAAGAGGCTGCATTCCAAGCCCCTGTAAATATTGAATAAAAAGCAGATGGTAAGGACTTTTCCTTGTCTTATCCATTCCTGGCAACCTGCCATGGGGGTTGGCCTGGCAACACATGAAAAGGATCTGGGGGTCTTGGTGGACCACAAGCTGAGCATGAGTCAACCATGTGATGCAGCAGCAAAAAAAGCTAATGCTATTCTAGGATGCATCAACAGAAGCATAGTGTCCAGATCAAGGGAAGTAATAGTCCCACTCTGTTTTGCCTTGGTCAGACCACACCTGGAATACTGTGTCCAGTTCTGGACACCACAATTTAAGAAGGCTGTTGACAAGCTGGAATGTGTGCAGAGGAGGACAACCAAGCTGGTCAGGGGTATGGAAACGAAGCCTTTTGAGGAAGTTCAACAGTTGACCAGAGTCCCTCAGAAGGCTGCGGACTCTCCTTCCTTGGAGGTTTTCAAGCAGAGGTTGGATGGCCATCTGTCATGGATGTTTTAGCTGAGATCCCTGCATTGCAGGGGGTTGGACTAGATGACCCTTATGGTCCCTTCCAACTGTACAATTAGATGATTCTATGATTCTAGGGTGCCTCCAAACTGCCAGTATCTTACAGGAGCAATTCAAGTGCTTACTGAAAAAATTAGGTTTGTGCAATAGAAATTGGTTAAGGTGCTTGGTCACCCTAGCACAGCAAATCCACTTTTTAAAAATCAGACTTTTTTGGCTATAAGAAAGTGACAGGAACATGCATTTAAATGTGTGGGATTAACAAAATGTTATCAGGAAGACATAGAAACACCCCACAAGCAAAGAGGATGAATTGCTTTTGTAAAATGGATGAATTCAAGATTAATATTCATTGTCATATAACCTCCCTGTAAACAAATCAGAATAAATTCTGAATAAACACCAAATATAATTTAACCTCCATGGAAGCTTTGTGCAAGCAAATCAGAAGAAAAGTCAATAAACAGGTCAACTGGAGACCACAGTGTTATGTATTGATTCTACTATGTTTAAGAGGCTCTCAACTGGCTGTTGCATTTCTAGATTGCTGCCATTTTCAGGTGGGATTCAATCACATCAGGAAATTCAGGTTGCATAATTACAGTTGATCTGGCATCATTGCACAACACACCTGATCCTACCCACCCATTATTGGAACTTTTGCAATAACAAAAGTCATGGAGAAATGCACTGGAAAGTATGGGATAACAATTGTATAACCTCCCTGAAAACAAATCAAAATGGATGCTCAATAAATAAAAGTTCACATTGTGTAACCTCCTTGGAAACTTTGTGCAAACAAATCAGGATAAGTGCTCGATAAAAGGACTATGGAAGCAACCAAAGGCTGCATGCACACAACACATTTAAAGCACTGTCCTTGCCAAGAATTGGAGAACTGCAGTTTATTGCTCACAGAGCTAGAATCCCCAGCACCCTTCATAAACTAAAGTTCCCAGGATTCTTTGGAGGGATGTGTTTTTCTTAAGCTCACTTCTTCACATATCATGTCGGGATGGTGGGATCATAAATCCCACTTCAATCCACTGTCCAAGAGGCATTTGGTTTGTCCACTTTGCGCTGATAGGGAAGGAGGACCCCCTCCCTCAGGATCCTATCCCTCTTCAGGAACTAGACCCCTCCCTTCCAAATGCTCCTTGTCCAAGGCAGACCTGCCTCACAGCTGGAAAATAAGTGTGGCAAGGCAGAGGCTCTGTTGCATCATATGGGGCAGCCTGACATGTCCCTGAGGCCACACACCACATCTCATAAACAAACATATGGGCAGTCCTATCTCTGGTCGGTTGGCCTTTCCTGTCACCTGCCAGGCTGACTCTGTCATAAGTGGGTCTTCGTTAATTTAAAAGAGGGAGCCAACCCACGCCTTGGGTTGTGCTTGCCAGAGGCAAGTTTAATGAAGGAGTGATGTTTCTGTCACTTGAAGAGTCTATCTAAGGAAAAGGACATTGGATCTGTGCTCCAACCAAGTGCCTGGCACTATTACAGCAGACAAGAAGGCAGGGCTGCTTAGCTAGGGTAACTGGCTGCAAATGAGAAAGGCAGGACTCTTCTTATTTTTTGAAATGGTAGTGTAGGAGAGCAAGGTTCAGTTGGCACAGCTTTCCTTGCATGACAAGCTGTACCTCTTGAAGTCCTGGCTGTCTGTGTGTGCATCATCAGCTTAAAATGCAGATAGGTTGTTCTTTCTCTCAGTTTGCATCAAATTTTGTTGCAGGGGGACACACACACATCAAAATGCACTATTTCCTAAGTCACAACAGGACAGGGACATAAGAAGAGCCTGCTGTATCAGGGGAATGATCCATTTGGTCCAGCATCCTGTTCCCACAGTGGCCAACCAGATGGGAAGGCTGCCAGCAGGACCAGAGCACAAGAGCCCTCTTGCTGCCGGAGGTTTCTAGCAGCTGCCATTCAGAAGCAGACTGCTTCAGACTGTGGAGTCAAAGCATAACTATTGCAGCTGGTCACCACGGATAGCCTTGACCTCCATGAATGTGTCTCTTCTAAAGCCATCCAAGTTGGTGGCCTGTGGAAGTGAGTGTCATAGCTTAGCTATGCACTGTGAAGTTACTTCTTTTGTTTGAGCTGAATCTTCCAACAGTCATCTTCATTAGATGTCCACAAGTTCTAGTGTTCTGAGAAAGGAAATATTCTCCCTGTCCACTTTCTCCTTGCCATACATCATTCTATACCCCTCTTTTACGTATCCTCGTACTTGCCTCTTCTCCAAACACAAACGCCCCCAATGCTTCAGTCTTCCCTTATAAGTGAGTCATTCCACCACCTTGATATACTTTTAGCCAGGGCTTTCTTTTAGAACTAGAACTCGTTTCCAGCAACTCTCGGGTGGGTGCCGTTGCTATGATAAGAGAACAAGGGAGGCGCTCATGGTGAGTTCTGACACATCTTTTTCTAGAAAAATAGCACGGCTTTTAGCTGCTCTTTCCCGATCCTTTTTCAACTCTACAATATCCTTTTTGAGGTGAGGTGTCCTGAACTGTAGGCAGTATTCCAAATGTTGCACCAGAAATTTGCATAACCGAATGATGATATTGGCAATTTTAATTTCCGTTCTTTCCTATAAGGATCCCTAGCATAGGATTTGATTTTGCACAGTTGCCAGTCACCACCAGTTCAGATCCCATGAGCACATATGTAAAATGAAGACTCCCACCCTCTCAGCAGGCATTACTTTGCACTTATTTCACACATTCAGCTGAATTTGCCATCTTATCTCCCATTCACTCAGGGCTCCTCCACACTTTCCTTTGTCCCGCAATTTATTCCATTTGTCCCATGATTTCTAGGCATGGGTCGGACAGGTTTTTGTTTTGTCCCACTGCTTTCCCCAGGAAAACCTACTCACTGCTGAATCAGAACAAACCTCAATCTGCAAAAATCCAAGTGACATTTGTTCTGATTCAGCAGTAAATGGTGGATTTTCCCAGAGAAAGCAGCAGGACGAAAGACCAACCCATGCCTAGGAATTATGGGACAAATGGGAGCTATCTGCAATCACTTTTACTTTTAACAATCCTGAACAATTTAGTACCTTCAGCAGACTAGGCCACCTTATCATGGGCGTAGCGGGGGGGGCAGCTGCCCCCACTAAATCAAGTAAATAAATATTAATACTTAACTAAAAGTAGAAATTGTAGAAAAACTGTGACATATTTTTTGATCGCCTGAGGTCAGAAGAAAGTAGTTTAAAACAATTGCTGTGGAAACATTTTGTTCTGAATCTGCTAGACCAGGGGTCGGCAACCTAAGGCCCATAGGCCGGTAGTGGCCCATGAGGCTTGTCTAACCAGCCCATGGGGACCCCTGCTACCGCCCACCCCACGCTCTTACTGGAGTGGCGTGGCGCAGAGATCGACTTCCGGGTTGATGGTGCCTGTGCGCTTGCACACAGGTGCTCCTCTGACCCGGAAGTGCACCGGAAATAGCATGTGCGCACGTGTGCAGGACGGAGAAGTGCCCGTGCGCATGCGCACACGCTATTTCCAGTGCACTTCTGGCTCAGAGAAGCGCCGGAAATAGCGTGTGCGCACGCACACAGGTGCTCCTCTAACCCGGAAGAGCACATGTGTGCACACGCTCTGGCCCATCCTCCGATGGACGGAGCATCGACTGGTCCATCTTCCGATTAAGGTTGCTGACCTCTGCTTTAGATGCACCAGAATGACCAAGCAGATTATGGGGGGGGGGGTTTAATCACTGAGTCCCCACCCCACCCTGCAATGCTGCTTTCTACTCAACTGCTGTACAGTGGTACCTCGGGTTAAGAACTTAATTCGTTCCGGAGGTCCGTTCTTAACCTGAAATTGTTCTTAACCTGAGGTACCACTTTAGCTAATGGGGCCTCCCACTGCCACTGCGCTGCCCGATTTCTGTTCTCATCCTGAAGCAAAGTTCTTAACCTGAGGTACTATTTCTGGGTTAGCGGAGTCTGTAACCTGAAGACTCTGTAACCCGAGGTACCACTGTAGTTCACTAGCATACAGTTTATCCTTGTGTGTAAAACTAGTTCATTTGGCTGCACCTGTTCCTGTCATAGAGTCTTGTCCCCAGCACTTCCTCTGACCTAATCTTATTTCATTTTGAGACATCTCTCTGCCCCAAAGGCTTGCACACTAATAGCACTTTTGAGAAAGATATATTGCACCATGGGAAAGGTTTTAGCTGCTGTAGCTTATTGAAGAGCACTTAATAATCCAGTGTCTATTGTATCAGCTCTGTCATCTAATGGAAATGGGAAGTGCAACACAAGTTCTTAGAATAAATCAGAGATGGGCAACCTGTGTCTCTTAGGCTCATTTGCCTCCCTTGGCCTAATATAATACTTCCTTTGACCTCAGCAAGACCTGTTGCAAGAGTTATCCCTTTCCTAGCAGCCTTCTGGGTGGGGAGGAAGAGAGAGGAAGCAGCGGTGGGGAAGAAGGGGGTGGCAGAAAGAGAGAGAAATAAATGTTTTGCTCTGCCCTTGCTTCCACTTGGCATGCGGCCCCTGACAAATTGTCTCTAAGGAATATACATATTTATTTAGCTAAATTTAATTACCACTTGATTTTAATGAAACCTCTAGTTGGTTTACAAAAACAAACAAAACCCTCATTAGACATTAAAATTATCAATAAAAGACAGGTATTTGAAAATATTCAAAAGATACTTCAAATCAAAGGTAAGCTAAAAAGAGATTAAAACACATGTCCACATTCTGCATGTCTGAGTAGGCTTGCCAAATAAAAATGTTTTAAGCAGGAGCTGGAAAGAGTGAAGCAAAGTCACCTGCCTGATCCAGTGGGCAGGGACTTCTAAAGTAGGTGCTGCTGCAACTGCAACACTAAGAGATCAGCTTTTTACAGCTGTGCAGATTTGGTGGGCATACATGGGGTAAGGTGATACTACAATGTAGTGATAAGGAAATGTAGTCATAGGGGGGAGAAAGTTGCTCACCTTTGGCATAAATGAACAGATATATTTGACATTTTCAGCAGCTTTTGGGTATCTTAGCTTCAGACGACGTCAGATACCTCCAGCATCTATGGAAAAGCAATGGCTGCCTCACCTGCAGCAGAAGACCCAGAGGGATCCACCATGGATGAGGTCACCGATTCTGCTGTGGCAGCTTCTTCGCCTGCAGAATCAGAGGAGGTTGAATGAGCTCTCAGCCCCATAAAACATTGGTGTCAGAAGGTGGAGGCAAAAGTAGCTGTCACAGGTATTGGTTTACTGAATTCCAATGCAATGCTACCCAAACACACTTACTCAGGAGAACAATAATATAAATCACCACTACTGTATTTGAACCGCTGAATTTATGTTTTTCATTCACTTGCTAACATAGACAGAAGCACTCCTATTTAACTGTACTAAAAGCCTTCAGGTTTGATGAAGATGGGTGTAATGTTGTTGAGATGGTTGTGGGGCAACATTTGTCAGACAAATATCGGCAGCCCTGGTTTCACATGACTCCAGCAAGGCTCTTGTCCAATATATTTTGCTGCCTGGAGTGGTTAACCCCAGGTTAACCAGAAGGTGGGTGGTCCGAGCCCACCCAGGGGACGTTGTGGGCAGGATTACTGCATTGTAAGGGGTTGGACTAGGTAGAGTTCCACCCAACTCTACAATTCGATGATTCAGTGAATAGAATCTGAACTGGCATTCCTCCTGCACCTCACCTCAAAACCGGCCATGGGACAGCGTCCTCCACTGCACTTAAAGCCGGCTATCCTAGGGCAGGATGCATGGCATGCCCAGAGCTTCATCCTGCAACACCTTGCTTGCTGCCACTCATTCACTTCTCTAGCTGCAGAATGGCTCCCACTGCTGCCCCATCCTCACTCTGCCTAATTGTAGGTTTCACCCTCCCTCATGGTGGATAGAGAGCCAGCTTCTTCCATCAGCTCAAGCAGCTGGCAAGATCCATTACAGAATTCTGGAAGCTTTTATCTCTAAAATTGCATTTCTAGCCCATCTGGAAAACATTTGCTTTTAAACAAAGCCATGAAAGAAGCTCAAAAAGTTATTGCTGGAACTTCTCCTAATACAAAACTCTTCTGTTTCCCTCAAAATTCCCCGGTTGCTTTGCTTGAGCAGCAACATCTAAATACCCAAACCCCACTGTTTTGTGGTGAAATTTTAGTGCCCAATGCTAACCTCATTCTCTTATTACTGTTGCTGAGAGAAGCATCTGCTTTGTGGAGAGGGATACAAATAGTTTAAACTTTAAACAAATTCAATG
Organism: Podarcis filfolensis; assembly: GCF_964270895.1. Taxonomy (NCBI): domain Eukaryota; kingdom Metazoa; phylum Chordata; class Lepidosauria; order Squamata; family Lacertidae; genus Podarcis; species Podarcis filfolensis. The sequence continues at coordinate 1,669,656 of NC_139611.1, read as the reverse complement.
TGGCTCCAAGCCCAAGAGTCCATTTTAAAATGCATATAAGAATTAAAGGATCCATTGCCCCAAATCAGCTTCTCATGTTACATCGTATGGAAGCTGTTTTCTGTGAACCACCCTGAGACCTGTGGGTAGAGAGAGGGCGGTATAGAAATTCAATTAATAATCATAACACTGGGCAACAATTTTTTACTTTTTGAATGTTGTCTAGATTTCTACAACTGATTTAGGGTATTTTTGCACTGCTGAATCAGGAAATGGCATCCGTTTCTCTCTATCAGGTCAGGTTTACTGTAAACTGAATGGTGGGCATTGATAAAGGTAAGTACACATAAACTGCATGTTGCTTCACCATTTTTCAGACTTTAGGGCTTGAACTTCCGTTTCTTGGAACTCTTGGAATGCTCACCGGCAGGGAGGTCTCTCTTCAGAGTCCAACAGTAGTCAGCCATAATGACTGTGTCCCAGCGACCCTGATACCTGGTCTCCATTTCTTTCATGTCCTGATGGAATCTCTCCCCCTGCTCGTCACTCATTGAACCCAGGTTCTCAGGAAACCGGTCCATATGTGAAAATAGGTAGTGCATCTTGACGCTCATGTTGCAGCCCAGGTTTCTGAAAGCAGTCAGCATGTTGTTGACAAGTTCTGCGTAGTTTCTGGCCTTATTGCCAAGAAAGTTCTCCACTACCAGAACAAATGCCTTCCATGCTTCCAGTTCCACTTCGTTCATTGAGTTTCCGAACTCTGGATCTCTGATGAGCTGACGGATCTGAGGACCGTCAAAGATGCCAGCTTTCAACTTCTCCATGGTCAATCCTGGAAAAGCCTGGCACAAGTAAGTGAAGCAGTCACCATCCTTGTCCAGAGCCTTGGTGAACTGCTTAAGCCGAGCTTGATGTGCAGCGGTGGGAAGAGTATTCTGTCTCTGTCCACCAGAGGGTCGTTGATGACGTTCCTTTCTTTGCAAGGCACCAATTCCTCCCGCACAGGCCAGTCCTTCTTCGTGTAATGCTGAGCATGGTCCCTACTATCCCACATGCACACAAAAAAATGGGTACTTGGTGAAGCCAGACTGCTGTCCCAACAAAAAGTTCACCATCTTCAGGTCAACACAAATAAACCACTTATGCTGATCATAACCAATTTTCTCCAGCACATACTTCACCGCTTCATAGTTCTCCTTCAGTGTACTCGAGTGAGCCAGGGGTATAGAGGCAAACTGGTTGCCGTTGTGTAGCAGAACACATTTCAGTGATTGTTTGCTGCTGTCAATGAACAGTCTCCAATCTTTGGGTTTGTACTATGGCACTCCAAGCTTGAGCAGAAGCTGCGCAATATCTGCACAGTACACCAAGTCCTTCTCTTCTGAGAAAAAACGGAGGTACTCTTGATGCCTGTTGCGGAAGAAGCTGATGCGAGCACTGTCAGAGAGGAGGTTTTTTTCCTTCAATCTGGATGCCAACAGTTCAAGCTGAGGTCGCGAACTAGATCATTCAACTCCTTTTGGGAAAATGGATGTGGAGCATCATCTTCAAGAACCACTTCTTCATGTCCTTCAACACTGGAGGCATCTTCGTCACTAATGTTAGGAAGTTCTCCGAAGATAGGCACTGGAATTTCATCACAATGAGCTACAGGACGACGTGCTGATTGAAGATCAGGATACTTCGTGGGGCGGCTGCCCCATTAACTTAGTTTTGATCCCCCAACTTTATGCTTTGCCGCACCAATTTATGGAAGATTTTGAGGTTTTATGACTTCAAACTGATCCCTTTTCGACATAATCACCCAGAACTATCGGACCTGAATACTTCTTGTCATTAAAATAATCATTTCCAATCAAAACAATTATTCGACATGGCATTTTACCCCCACCAACTTCTTCTAAAATGCTTCACACAAGCGTACATGTGAACAAAAACGTAAAAAAAGACATGTGGCCATAACTCAAAAACTTGACCTGATTGAGCAAAACCAATGTGATTTTTGGATTCAGCGCATCAGATTCATCCTAAATCAACTGAAAAAACGCAGACAACAAATTTGTTGTTGACCAGTGTAATCATAGTTTCTAAGATATTTTTCTCTTTTAAGCTGCCTCTTCAAGTGGCTAGGGCTGAGGCTACTGTAGCTATTGTCTGGGAATGAAAAGGAGCCTGGGGTGTGATAAATGACCTTATGGATTGCGTATGCAGCAATTTGCAACACATGTAAAATCTAAAGGTGAGATTGAAATAGTTTCCTGCATAACTAACATCTACTGCATTGCGGGGGGTGGGGTGAAGGCTAGTAGCTGAATCAATCCCATCTAATGCTGTATGATGGGTAAACTTGGTTTTGTTAGCTTGGAAGCTGATATGCATGAAATGACTTTTCAATTTTGTGGGTTTGCTCAGAATTTGGTGTGCCAGGCCATTTTTTTCTGGAATATCATCTGTGGTTCAGAATTGGCATCAGAACATGATTTGGGTGGGTTTTTCTTCTTTGGTGACTTGCTGCATTAACATGATCTAGTGACTTGTGCATCTGCTAGGTTTGGCTAGCTCAGGAGTACAATAAATGTTTTCTATGGGTTCTGGGTGTGAAAGGGTCAATACAGCAGCATAGCATAGGTTGCCAGTGCCCAGGGCGGGCAAGCCGCTGATGCCGCCACAGGTCCCCCCCAGCCAAGTGGTACCATGCTATGCCGCCTGCCGGTGCAGGGAGAGCCTGCCCGTTGACCTGGCCCTTGGTGGAAGAATCCCTCCTCCATGAAGGGGGTTGCCCCTCCTCACAGGGGTGCCCACTTGAATAAAAACCCCACTGCACATAATCAATCATTTGAATGGCAATGCCCATCAACTTGGCGGGGCCACCCCCCTCATTGGAGAAATGTTGGGAGGGTATGGAGTTATCTGACCCCCGAGTCATCTGAAGGGTTTTTTTAAAGGGAAGGGTTTTTTAAAAAAATGTCTAGTGCTTTATTGGTTTTATGTATGTTGGAAGCTGCCCAGAGTGGGTGGCAATCCAGTAAGATGTGTGGAGTATAAATAGTAATATTATCCTTATGGAATGGTTCGTCCCTATTTTCATCAGAGAAATGTTGGAGGGTGTGCTCTATTGGAAGGACTTCAGTTCTAAAATATCGCCCTCCAAGGACTGTAAGGTATCTCACGGCTTCGGGCATCAGTTTTACGGAGAAAGGAGGCCTTGGATCCCACGCCCCTTTACTCTGGAGCCCCATCGAGCATCCTGTCAGCCTACGTCTCAAAACACGAAAGCGCTCTATACGTCTGGATCGAATGCCGAATTTATTTGACAATGTGTTTGTCCTGGGGGCGCGCTCTCCAGTATGCCGGCTCGGAGGGAAGGAAGCGCCCTCAGTTTTGCGGGCGGGCGGGCGGGCGAGTAAGTGGCCAACTGAGGCGAGCGAAACTGGGAGCGACGAGCCGGGTCTCGGCTGGCCCTCGGGACAAGGCGCCCGGGTGGCGGGAGCTCAGCCCTGCCGGGCCCTGCGCCGCCCTCCAAAAGGGGCCCGCGCGGCGGAGCGGAGGGAGCCAAGATGGCCGCCCGGCCGGCGCCTCGCGCTGCAGGCCTCGCCTCGTCCTCGGAGCCCGCGCCCTCGCGCGCAGGGGAAATGCCAAGCAGGCCGGCCGGCGCCGCCCTGAGGAGATGCGGGGAAGAGGGGCTTCGCCTCGGCTTCGTCTGAGGGAGGAGGAGCCAGAGGGCGGCGGCCATGGACGAGGGAGGTGCCACCCCTCCCCCCGGGCTGAGGAGCAGGAGGCGGGGCTTCGCCAGGAGGAGGCGGGGCCAGGCGCTATAAATGCCCGCGCCGGAGGGCCGGCTCCTCCATTCCGGCGAGGGGCCAGAGCTTCTTCACTCGCGCTTCTCCGGCGTTCGCTCGCTTGCTTGCTTTGTGGGCTCTTCCGCGGCGCGCTCCGACCACGCTTCCGCCTCGTTCTCCTCAGCGACTCTCCTCCGGCGCGATGATGAACGGTTTCCGCGACAGCAGGATCGATGAGGGCACCTTCCTCTTCACCTCAGAGTCGGTGGGGGAGGGACACCCAGGTGAGCGCCCTCGCGGCAGAAGGAGGCGCGCGCCCCCGCGGGGGGCCTGGGGAGGGGCAGGGGCGCGCGCGCCGGCGGGCGGGCGGGCGACCGCTCTCTCTCTCGCTGATTGGGCGGTGCTGTGGCGCGCGCCCTCCGGCTGCCTGGCTGGCTCGCGTCCGGCTCTCGGAGGCCCGTTTCGGCGGATGAGGGAGGGGGAAGCGCCACGAGGGCGCCCGGGGGGGGGCTGGAGTCCCGGGCGTCGCTTTCAGGCTCCGCTCGGCCGCCCCGGACAGGAGCGGGAGGTTCCCCGCTGCCCCCCTGGATTGCGGGGGGGGGGCAGGGTAACAAAGGGAAAGTGCGCGATGGCGGCATGAGAGGGAAACGGTGAAAGCGGGCTCGGAGCGCGCGCTCCCGCCCGGTTTCGGGGACGCGCCCCGCATTGCAGGCGACCACGTGGTAGCCGCATGGCGCGATCTTGGGAGGGACGGTGGATGGTGGGAAGGGAGCAGCTCCTGAGAAAAGGGATTTTGTGTGTGTGGAGATGGAAGAAAGAAGCCGGAAGCCCAAAACTGCAGCGCGAGCGCGTGTAAAAACGGGGGTGGGGGAGACAAGGACCAAGCGCCTGCCTTTTACATACAGAAGCAGGTGGGCTTTCATGTAAGTACGCACAATCACGTATCTGTCTACGTTACACAGAGTCAAAAAGCAATTCAAAACTACACAGAGCGGAAGGCTTCGTTGTCAGCTCAAAGCGGCCTGAATTCCCAACGGCGCTGGAGGAGGAGGAGGAGACTTGCGCTTTCATTGTCCTTCTCCGCCATGATGTCTGGGCAGAGCCTGCAGCATGGATAGAGGGAGGGCGGGAGTTGGAGAAGGCTGCCCCCGATCCTGGTGGCTGGGCATATGTGCTTTTTTGTACTGTTCTAAAGATAGCCTTTGCCAGGAGGCTGCATAGGAACAAGGACTCTTTGATGCAGGGGAATTCAGCTTTGGCCATTTCCTTCGCTGCAGGAAAGGGGGGGAGGTGTTGCACCTCCGTTTCTGCCATGTGGTGGTTGAACCCATGTGGCTCCATTGAAGAATAGCACCTTGTAGTGTTTTCAGTTGGGGGACGACTGCTGGATAGCTGGCTTCTTTTTGCCTGAGTAGTAGGCAGAGAACAGGGCAGAAAAGCATCGCTGGTGCTTTTATTCTGTTTTCCAAGGCACAGTGAATGACATCTGTTCTTCTGACTTTGAAATCCACAATTCTAAGTGCCTGTTCTTTATACTTGCTAGACCTTTGTTCCCTCTGTAACTCATTCCCCTAGGGAGCTATTTTAGTTTCTTGTTTAGAAGTTGCCCACTATTTTTATGTGCTTAAATTTCTGTAAAATATTCTGATTTGGGCTTTCTGACTATGTTCAAGTTCTTCATACTGTGAAACTAGTCAAATGAGTATGCCATGCAACTGAACTTTATGTAGATTAGGCATTTGTATTGACAACTTAGTACTGTCTCAGACTTAGCCATATTTAGGAATCCTGTGCTGGTGGTAATTTATCCTCACTGCCATCTTGTTCTCTCTGGATTAGATATAGGATGACACTAGTCTGCATTTATAGCCTGCAGCCTTGTGTGCAGACAATGCTTCTGGCAGTAACCGGTTCTACACATTAAACAAATTGATGGCTTTTGAAGTATGCCTTGGAATTTCTGTTAAATACTATTAAATAAAGGCTTCATGTGTCTAGACCACTAGCTGAAGTGTTGGTGGTAGGGAGCCTTATCTGTGGCACATTGAGGCCTCAGAGGTACGATGGCTAAATCCTGACCATTGAATGAAATGGTAGATCACATCTGAAGAATGGCTGTTAAGGACTATGTGTCAGGCTGTGTTGATCACTGAAGCATACATAAGGGGTTGTAAAGCATTTTGGCATTCCAGACTTGAGTGCTCGGTAATAAATTTCATTGCAGTGTGGGTTGACTTTGCTGGTTGAAAGCAGTTCTAATTTCAAAATGGCAAGTACAGTCATACCTTGGAAGTTAAATGGAATCCGTTCCGGAAGTCTGTTTGACTTCCAAAACGTTTGGAAACCAAAGTGCAGCTTCTGATTGGCTGACTTGGATGTTCGAGTTCCAAAGAATGTTCGCAAACTGGAACGCTCACTTCCAGGTTTGCTGCATTCAGAAGCCAAAACGTCCGAGTACCAAGGCATTTGGGATCCAAGGTACAACTGTAGATCAAATTTAGGATTAGATTATGTAAAGTTCTACAGAATTGAGTTGGTGTTTTGTAACCAGGTCCTTTCATTCTGCTTATAGAAACTCAAAGTCATCAACGCAGTATTGGAGCAATTGAATCTTAATGCCAAGATGCATGGTTGGGTGTGAGGCATCATTTGTTAAGGGCAGCAGAATAAAAGGCAACATGTATACCTTGAAGGTACAAACTGTGCTTGGATGCACAGCATTAAAATTTCATCTCAAACAGTGCAGTTTCCATGTGGAAACCAGTGGGTAGGAAATACAGAGAGCTGCAAGGTTTAGTCAACCAAAACCAGGTTTGTGTGTCTAGAGGGAATGAGGAAAGCTTGAACTTGTTCTATCAAGCATTGGCAAGTTTTGCTTAATTATAATTTTCCCCACTTCATTCATTGGTGCCTAATTACTTCCCAGGGTTTCTGCTGAACCATTAATTGTGAATGCTGGGTCTTTTTGTTGTATTGTTGGTATAAGTCATTAATGTCAAAACTAGCAGTTGCAACAGGTCAGCAGGAGCCAGTGGCTGTTCCTAAACCAAGGTCTCCTATAAAGTCCTCTATCTATGTCTGTTACCAGAAAACAAGCAGATCAAGCTTTCCTCGGAAGGGAGTTCCATATTGACACAAACAGCTGTTCTTTAATTGGTTGATGATACCAGGAAAAAAGTGGTAAAAGGCTCAAACCTGCATGGGTGTTGGCTGAATACTTGTTGAATACATGAATACATGTTAAAACATGTGAAATAGTGGCAACCTTGAGGTCTGAAAAGTAATGGAAGCTGTTTCTGATTTTAGATAAGATCTGTGACCAAATTAGTGATGCTGTCCTTGATGCACATCTTAAACAAGATCCGGATGCCAAAGTAGCATGTGGTAAGTTCCCTTGACCATTATGGGAAGAAATGGAATCTATTGGGAGTGTGGTCAAAGAACTGCAACTCCTCTGTACTTTGAGTTGACAGTTCTGGTTCTGTATTATTTTGCAGAAACCGCTGCAAAGACAGGAATGATCCTTCTGGCTGGGGAGATCACGTCTAGAGCTGCGGTTGACTATCAGAAAATTGTTCGTGAAACAATAAAGCACATTGGCTATGATGATTCCTCAAAAGGTAAGCAGATTGGATTGCTTCTGGCCGTTTTAATTTTGAATAGAAATGCTGAGTGTTAATAAGATTGGGACTTACAAGCATTATGTATGTGTCCTAGGTTTTGACTACAAGACATGCAATGTATTGGTTGCCCTGGAGCAGCAGTCCCCTGATATTGCTCAGGGAGTTCATCTTGACAGAAAGGAAGAAGACATTGGTGCTGGGGATCAGGTCAGTGTTAATAAGAGGCTGCAGATTACTCAAAATTTGTTTGTGGTGTACATTCTTAAAACTTCACCTTAGGAAGCTGAAATTCATATCTTGGTTTGGTTACAAAAATAGGGCTTGATGTTTGGCTATGCTACGGATGAGACGGAAGAGTGCATGCCCCTGACTCTTCTCCTTGCACACCAGCTGAACGCCAAACTGGCAGAGCTTCGTCGTAACCATACCTTGCCCTGGCTACGACCAGATTCTAAAACTCAGGTAAATGTTGTCTTTAACTTGCATTGTCTTAACATTGAAAGGTCTTGAAAATGGAGACCATAGTCAATCTTCTATTAAGGCCTTTTAACTACAATCAAAGTGTATGAAGAACTTGGACATGAAATAATGCAAAAATTGTTTTCCTTGATTCCCTTTTAGGTTACTGTGCAGTACAGACAAGACCGTGGTGCAGTCATCCCTATTAGAGTCCATACAATTGTTATTTCTGTTCAACATGATGATAAAATTGGGCTGGATGAGATGAGGGATGCCCTGAAAGAGAAAGTGGTCAGAACTGTTGTACCTGCAAAATACCTGGATGATGATACGGTCTACCACCTGCAGCCTAGTGGCCGTTTTGTAATTGGTGGCCCCCAGGTATGATGAAGGTTGGATTCTTGTCCCTTGCCTAATCTGTGCAATTGATGGTACCTTTGTGGAAGATCTCAGCTACAGCCTTACAATTCAGAAGCATCATGCTTTTATGCCATCTAGAGTTGTAGTGTCTAGAAACACAGCACAGTTCTCCTTCTGGTAGCTTTGCCTTGCAATAGACATGGGGTGGAGAGCCTCTGAACTGCCACATGTTATTGGACTAAAACTTCATCTCCTGATCATGGGCCACCTTGGCTGGGGGCTGATGCGAGTTCACAATCTGGAGAGCTACGGGTTCCTCATTCCAGTCTTATAGACAGGTGGTGTTGTGTCCAGTCAGATGAGATGGACTCTGCAGGAAGGTTGGCAAATAAATAATGAAAAAAATTGCCAATTTCAGGGAGATGCTGGCTTGACTGGCCGGAAGATCATTGTTGATACCTATGGCGGCTGGGGAGCTCATGGAGGTGGTGCTTTCTCTGGTAAAGACTACACAAAAGTTGACCGTTCAGCATCTTACGCTGCTCGTTGGGTTGCAAAATCCCTTGTGAAGTCTGGTCTCTGTCGGAGAGTGCTCGTTCAGGTATGTTCAGTCTGTTGTTTCTGGGCAACGAGATGCATTTTCCCAAGATGTGCAACATTAGTGTTTTCTTCAAATGAGTATTTGGGGTTTAAGATGTTACTTTGATAGTATAGTTGCACAATTTATTAGAAGCTGGGAAGTGTGTACAGTTGGCACTTTCATGATTTTTAGGCAGCTGCAATGCAGCAGAGATGTAAATCAGGTGCTGGTAATGCTCAGCTGTGTAACAGCTGCTTCTGAAAAATGCGGTCCTTGTATTAATACACCCAGCACCTCCATGATTCTTGCACCTGTAATCAACGCCACAGTAAATCTCAAATGCTGCCTTGCAGTGGCCATTGCAATCCTTACCAGGTTTCTTAGACTACAGCTCCCATCGTCCTTGACCATTGGCCATGGTTGCTGGGGCTCATGGGCATCCCAGCAGCATTTGGAGGATGCCACATTTCCAACTTCTGCTCTGGCAAGAGTTACTTGGGTGCCATGCAGTATTTGCCAACTTGATGTGTGGCTGTGCTGTTACGTGTCTTTTCAAAGCACAATAGGAAAGGTAAGTTGGATGAAATAAGCATTCAGAATTCATTATGGAGGTACAACTTAAGGAGGTACAACTAGCCAGGGAGTGTGGGTTGAAAGGAAAGTTGAAAGGAAATTATTGGAATAATGGTGTGTGAAGAGGGAGAAGAGAAATGGGATACCCTACAAAGTAGCTGAAACCACACATTTTAATGCTTTTGGTTTATATTAACTTTGCTCTTAGGTCTCCTATGCCATTGGAGTGGCCCACCCACTGTCAGTCTCCATTTTCCATTACGGCACCTCCCAAAAGACTGAGCATGAGCTGCTAGACATTGTGAAGAAGAACTTTGACCTCCGCCCAGGGGTTATTGTCAGGTAAAACATGGTGTGCATGCACGTAATATTCAGACAGATAAAAAAGAGGTAATAAGGATGGGACTAGGCATAAACAAGGCATTGCCATTTGGCAGTCTGCCCTAAATGTACATGATGTTGCACAATCTCCTACCATAGACACTTGTCAAAACACCTAGTCTCCTGGGGAGTGGTGGAGACAGTTCCCCAGCACCACTGTAGAGGAGCTTTGGGGTGGTTCATTTTTCTAGAGATAAAACAAAGTAGTGCTTGCTCTTTAATATGTAGTAGTTAAAGCAGAATGGTGTGCTAGTCTGTGCCTCTTTGTCACTGTATAGTAAGGCAAATTACAGTTTATGATGTGACATGCCAGGGGAAGGCACAGAAAATGAGAAGTATCTTAGAATAGCACATTTTGGGGCAAAGGTGGCTGATAACAAAGTAGCTTGCTGCTGTCTGGCCATGATCCCCAGCCAGTTTGGAGTTGCACCATTGGCATACATACCCAAGATTGAAAAGCTATTCTCTTTTAATGCAGCAAGTGGTGTATAGATACAGTAATATTAAATCCACCCTCCCAAATTGGCGCAGCCCTTGTGGCTCTTGCACTGATTTGGAAAGTATGGATAGTGCAGGGATATGAGGATTTCTGTGAGTTATTAGACTCCTCTTGGGCGCTTCAGTCATGTGCTTTTGAGTATTAAAGCTAATTTTCCAGAGATCTTCTGGGTATTTTGGTCCAACCACTGACACCCAAGGCCAGCTATGTTGTACTGTCCTGGAATCAAAGTGTGAAGTTGTGGGTGCTTAGCTCTGCAAACATGGGTGTTCTGAGTGGTGCTACTGACTAACTGCTTCTAAAAGCTCCAAGCTGGAAGTAGGCAGGTTTGGTTGTAATATGAGCTGATTATTCAGATAGGGAGTACCATTCCCAGTGGAGAAACTTGTGGTGATCTACAGTTGGATGTAGCCACTCATAATGGAGGGTAAGTATTCTGTAATGTCAGTTGAGCCCAGGGGCTTAGTTTCCTTGGGATGTATTTGCATTGGCACCCAGAATTGGGAGCAAATAGGTCCCATCTACTTCCTGTGTAAAAAATAGCCGTTGGTCTATGTCTTGGGACTGCAGCATTGAACATCAAGTGGCCCCTTCAGTGTAGCTGGTTTTTGCTTTTTCTTGATAAATGCCTTGTATTGAGTTACGGACTTGTATATTCCAGGGATCTGGATCTGAAGAGGCCTATTTATCAGAAGACTGCAGCCTATGGCCACTTTGGTAGGGACAACTTCCCATGGGAAGTGCCCAAAAAGCTTAAATACTGAATATGTTGGGCTTCTTTCCCCAGACCTGTTGGTGTACATTACAGAGAAACCTCCAGGCTTTTCTGTGGGAAAGAGCCCCATTCCCTAAACTGGTCCTGTCCTCTGCTCTTAATTTGGCACATTCTGTCCATTGCCATGAATATTAGTCCTCCGGGGACCGCAATTGCACTGTGCTTTCTCCTCTTCCTGGTGTGCTTGACGTATGTGTAGAGCCAGTTGAGCATAGGCGCTATATGTAAAACAGAAGAACAGGCTGTAGTCAAAACAGTGCTTCAGTCTAATTCTTTGTATTGCCCAAAGGCTAACGAGAATTTCCTTTCAACAATGAGCAAGATGCCTCCCTCCTAATGTGCACTGCGTGGTTTCACATAGTCTCTGTCCAGATATGTAGAGCAGGATGGTGCAATGATTGGACGCGCCCCCCCCCCCCCCCCCCCCGATCTCTTGTGAGTGAGTCATCGCCGCCTTAGCAGATGGCCCTGCATGCTCCGCAAGTTCCATTTTGGAACTCGAGTCTTGTGTGGTTTTTTAATTGAGGCAATTTTGGTCCCACAACTCATGGTATTCTTCTCTTTAAATCAGTCAGCACCATACCTTAATCATTTTCTGCTCTTATCTTCTTGGGGGATGTACGTAATAAAGGTTTTTTTTAAAAAAAAAAATCCTATGCACAGTTTTAGCACTAGCCAAACCTCACCATCTTTTATTAAGCGGGCCCTTGGCCAGCCTTGTGATGTACTGCAGAGAAGTCACAGGGTTGTACCTGAGGTCTGTAGGCTGCATACTTTTGGCACCTGGAATTTTTTTCTTTAGAAGAGCCAAGAATTTCATGTTGCACAAAACTCCCAGGGTTTATTTTCAAAGCCAGGTCCAAACTGCATTCTGAAGTACTGGCGTAGCTACAGAGAAGCCAGTTCCCTTCAGAGTGTAAGTGCATTTGGAAAGGACGTGGGGGAAAACCCTACATACTTGAAATTTTTTTATACTTGCTTATTTATTGTGTTTGGGATAGGGTGTGAGTACAGAGAAGCCCTGGTCTCAAATGGCAGCTTTTTAACTTTATTTTGACACCATAAATTCCTTGACAGTACCCAGCATTCCCTGATAGGCCAAGGTGTCCTACAGAAAAGCCTTGGGTCACAACCTGCAGGGGGTCTGGCTTGTGTAAAACAGGGGAGGGCAGTGCTCAGGATATCTGGCCTTGGGAGAGGCTAACTTGGCTGGTGTTGTACAGAGAAACCAGCTTGTTTACCTGCCCATTCCAAGGCAAGTGTCCTAAGCAGGAAGTGCCTTTTGCGTTCCAATTTTTTTTCTGGGCATTTATTACGTATGTCTGGTTCAATTCCAAGTTGATTTTAAAGTTCTTAATAAAGTGCTAGGTTCTATCTTACTGTGTTGTGTGTCTCTGGTTTGAATGTCAAGGTTGGAGGTGTACTAAATCAGGAATAAGAGGCTCTTGCTATAACTTGCATTGTATACAGAAGAGGGGAAACAAAAGTTGAGCAGGATGAAGTTACCTGCATTTTGGAAGTTTCTTAAATGCACACCATTCTTTATGAAGTCATGCCTGAGTTGGAGCTTGATGCCAATGCATTTACTTCGCTACCTGTGTTGGGATTATTTTAATGCTTGACTGAATCCACACCTGCAGAATGCACACTGTGCTGTTGTCAACTTGTGCGAAATTGGTTATGCAGGTGGCAGCTTAAAACAGCTGTGCAAGCAGCAAACATATAAAAACTATGGACAAGTACGGTAGTTATGGACATAGATCACCTGGAGCTGTAAGGGGAAGGAACTAAGCTTCATATGCTGCCAGTAGCACTGCCACAATGGTGGCAGCAAACTACAGTGGTGCCTCTGGTTATGTACTTAATTCGTTCTGGAGGTCCATTCTTAACCTGAAGCACCACTTTAGCTAATGGGGCCTCCCGCTGCTGCCGCGCCGCCTCCGTGTGATTTCAACCAATGTGAAGCAAACAGGCAACCAATGTGCTGTTTTAAAAAGGCTCATTGTTGTGGGAGCCTGTCACACATTGTCTGCTGAGCCCAGTCCCTGGCCTACTGCCTGTGTAAACTGCTTCCTCAGCTAAAGCCTTTAAGCTGCTTTCCCCACAGCTCTGGTTCTAAAGTGTGTCAGGCAGGCCCATGAGATCCTTTCTAGGCCTTCGTGGCAGCTGCCAGTCTGAACAGCAGCTTTGTGTCTGTGGTGAGATTTTAGTGTAAGTGCAGGAACATGCAGAAATACTGTTTAAGGAAAGACCACTGAAGTATTTCCGCTTTGCCTGGCCTGTAAATTGATCTCTCCTGGTTCTAAGCTACTGGAATGTGAACTAATGAGTGATCTAAATGCAGTTCTGTATCATGGGCTCGATACAGACCTGGGCTGAGTACTCTCCTTCCTTCTGGTGGATTGTAGCCTGAAGCTGCAATTCTGAGAATAAGCTTCATTGTAAACTAATTTTGTAGTTAGCCTTTAAAATAGAATGTCCATTATTCATTCACACACTTCAGTGCATTGAAGTATTCATTGCATTAAATTTATTCTGTTTTTCAGACCTCATTTGCAGCATTTTAGTGAAACAATGCTGTTGCAGTTCTAGGCTGTTGAATGCAGAAACTCAAACTTCTCGGTTTTAGGACTAGTGTCTTTTACTGACAGATTTCTCCTTGCAAGTCATTTTAATATTTTCCGTTCCAGTGACTAGGGGATTAGTTATAATTTGCCCCTTAACAGGTTTCCTTTCCTCAGCACCCCCTTTTTCCCTTTTATAGCAAAATGGCTCTTATTCTGCAATTAAGAAAAAATAATAATGAAAGGGAATCTGTAAGATCACACCTTGCCCCAAGCAACAAAATTAAGCAGCAATTTATTGCTGTTACTGCAGCTATTCTCATCAGGGAGCAATAAAGTAGGAAACTCAACATTGCTGGAGACTTTGCTGAATAGGACTTCAGTGAGCAAACATAAGAGGATCTTGGCTGTGGAGACTTGCTTGATAATATAGAGCTATTTTAAGTGCTGTCTGGAGCCTCCCTTTTTAATCCAACTTGCTATGAAAAAGCACTGCCTTGACCACGCTGGAAGAGAGCAGTTGTGATGGGTTGCATGGGATACACTTCGTGAAAACAACAATACGGGCACCTGCACATTAAAAACTGAATGACTATTATCAGTAGCTGGCAAGTGCATTAAAAATCTGACTGTCTTGACCTGTAGCTGTGTCAGAGTGTTAAGTCCCCTCTGCTCTGAAATCACTTGGTAGTCTTAGGAAAGACCCTCTAGCCTTAGCCTTTCATCTGCTATATAGAGGTAGTGTTACTTGCCTACCTTACAGGGTTGCTTATAAGGATTATAAGTTAATCGATATGAAACACTTTGAACACACAAAAGCAGCAGATAAGTTCTACATGTGATATTATAGGGACCACTGTTGCTTGGCAAATCTCTCCAGATAGGGAATTCCATACATCTGAAGAGGCAGTCTTGATCAGCTCAGTTGCTCTCATTCACAAAAGGTAGGTCACTGGACAAGGCCTCTTCCACCGATTTTAAGCGAAGGAAACAGAGTTTTGCTTGCTTGTCTGTGTATAAAGAACTTCTGGGAACAGCATTTTTAAAAAACCAGACGAAAGATTCAGCTCAGAGAATTTGTTGCCTAAAGGATCTCCACTGGCAAGTCATTCCATAGAGTAGGTGCCACTCAAGCAATAAACCTGCTCCTTATGGCTGCCCACCATGCTTCATGGTGTTGTATAGTGTTTCAGATGTGGAAATGAATGGACAGGAGTCCCAGGTCATTCAGGGCTAACACCAGCATCTTGAATTGACCCTGGAAACTAGGAACTGGTGTAGATGAAAAAACGAGGCCTAGCACTTTCCAGGTAAAAAAACAACCCAGCCACTTTGATATGCTACTTTAGTTCCCACATTTCTCTCCTTCCACACTTGGTGGCCATCCACACGTTGGAGTCCAGCGGCCAGCAGGAAGGATTGCCAGGAGCTGTGATCCAACATGTGCCGAGACAAAGGTTTCCCAGCGCAGCCCTTCAGCTTCCTTCGGGAAAGTTGCCAGCGGATTGTTTTTTGCAGCTTGATCTGAACCACATTTAGCAAGAACACCTTATTGCATTTAGTGGAGGTTATTTTTTTAGTTAAGTCTGCATAGGTTTGCAATCTTTATTATTTACTTGTGGATTTATATCCTGCCATTTAACAAAAATTCAAGCAATGAAACGGGTTGCTAAAAGGAGCAGCAAAATCAGTGAACCTGCTAAGACTATACACTCCTTTGGAAGAGGCACTGAATGGAACAGGCAGGCATAGCGTGTCACCCTAAGTATTTTGTCCCCTTTCCCCAAGGTATTACTGCCTGAGTGCTCTTGTAAAACACTAATCTTGTTCTGCCCACTGAAAGTAGTTCACAGGTGAGTACTGGGTCATGTCAAAGAGGCAATGCATATTGCTGGACACTGCACTGCCCCCTGGTGCTTAAAGGAATAAGTGTACAAAAAGATTTGAGCCTGACTAGGGACACAACAGGAGAAGCGAAGCGCAGAGACTGACAATGATTTCCTAAACCTGAGATCTGGTGGGCAGCCCCACAGTGGGGTCAGAGAAGTGGGTGAAAACTTCCCAGCTGAAATTCCACAAAAAAATCCACAATACCACAAATGTTCTGGGTCCCCCCCCCCATGTATTTTGCACTACACCTTGTCCAGACAGCAATAATGTATCGGGGAAGTGTCACAGAACTAATACAGCAGAATAAATTATCACCAATGCCTTATTAATATGCCAACAACAATTAAAAAAAATTTTTTTACCCTTCTACGTCAGCCTTCAGATGTCTTCTAAAAGTCAGATAGTTGTTTATTTCCTTGACATCTGATGGGAGGGCATTCCACAAGGCGGGTGCCACTATCGAGAAGGCCCTCTGCCTGGTTCCCTGCAACCTCACTTCTTGCAGTGAGGGAACCACCAGAAGGCCCTTGGAGCTGGGCCTCAGTGTCCAGGCTGAATGATGGGGGTGGAGCTGGTAGACAGCTGCCCTGGACACAGAATTGATCTGTGCCTCCATGGACAGCTGGGAGTCTAAAATGACTCCCAGGCCGCACACTTGATCCTTCAGGAGCAGTTACCGCATTCAGCACCAGGGAGTCCTCCACACCTGCCTGCCCCCTGTATCCCAGAAACAGTATTTCTGTCTTGTCAGGATTCTACCTCAATCTGTTAGCTGCCATCCAACTTCCAACCATCTCCAGGCACTCACACAGGACATTCCCTGCCTTTACTGGTTCTGATTTAAAGGAAAGGTAGAGCTGGGTATCATCCGCATACTAATGAACACCCAGCCCAAACCCACTGATGATCACTCCCAGCGGCTCCATATAGACGTTAAAAAAACTTTGCAAAATCATTGCAGGAGATCCTGGGGGCCTTACCAGGCCCCAATGATGAAGGTGGTTCCGTTAGATTGCAAACCACCTAAAAGTGTCTCCTGCTGCTGTTTTCTGCAGATGCCATAGAGGCGGTGAAGAAGGTCCTCTTCGCCATTACTATTGCCACTTGGTAGGCTTGACGTGTCCGGTCCGATTCAGAATGAGTTTTCCACCACTTGCTCTTTAGCCATCTCAGCGATTGTTTCATTGCCCTCTGCTCTGGGGAAAACCACGGGGCTGTCCAGGCGCCATGCAATCAGAAAGGGCACTTTGGAGCCAGACAGTTGATAGCCCTGGTTAACTCCACATTCCAGCGGGCCACCAGGGAATCAGCATGGGATAAAACATCTACCACTCTCTGGAAACCATTTGGATCCATTAAGTGGCAGGGGCGGACCATCCAAATCAGTTCCACCTCCATCCCAGAGGGGAAGGGTTGTGGAGAAGTCCAGTTGCACCAGGAAGTGATCCAACCATGGCACTTCGTTTGTTTTGCTTTTACTTAGTGTCAGATCACCCACATCCATAGAGGTGAACACCAGGTCTATGGCATGTCTGCGCCTATGAGTTGGGCCAAACTTATTCAGGAACAGCCCCATGGAGGCCATGCTTTCCACGAAGTCCTGAGCGGCCCCTTGTAAGGTTGTGTTGGCGTGGATGTTAAAATCCCCTAGAACAACCAAGCTAGGTGTCTCTAGGAAAACATCCACCATGATCTGAAGCACCATGACCTGAAGCAGGGAATCCTTGGTGCAGCAGGGAGGTTGATACACCAAAAAGAATCCTGTAATGCCCCTATTGCCCAACTTCTAGAACTTGCACTCAGAAAATTGGGTCTTCCCAATAGGATGCCTGGTGCAAGCTAATGACTTCCTAAAAATCACTGCAAACCCCTCCCCCGCCCATATGACGGGTTGCTGTGCGTAAGAGAAGGCTGGCAGACAAGCAGTGGCAAGATAGGCCCATCTACTTCATCCAACCAAGTCTGTTACACATGCCAGGTCAAGCCCTCCATCCACGATCAAGTCACCCCCCCCCCAACAAAGACATCACTCTGGAGAGGCCCTGTGTATATATAAAGGTTTCACAAGAGCAGAATATAATAGTAGGTACAGAGTTCAGATTCCTGAGTGTCTCAGCTTTCTGCTTTTAATAAACAAGTTTCTAGACCTCATAGCTGTGAAAATTGCTTGAAAATATGGGTCATGCCTGCTGAAATCTCCGAAGCCACAGAGAAGGTTTAAAATTTGTTTATGTTCTTGCATTTCCCATAACTAGCAAAATCAAAATAAATAATGCAAAATAGTAAACATTGCAGAAGAAATGTCGAAGAATACATTGTGCAGATTTGTGAGACTACAGAATGGATAGCAGACTTCAACTTTAGGAGGCTGGTGCTTGCATCACTTTCCTTTACATGTGCAGCATTAGGGTTACCACCTATCAATCTGACAAATTACAGAGCTTTCAAATCTGATAAAAGCAGGAAGTCAAAAAGGGGTCATTGCAGCAGCCATTATCTAGAGCCATGTCATTTTAAACTACTAAACAAAAACAAGACAACTGCTCTCTGTTGCCTAACCCTCCTACTTCCCATACAAAGCAATTCCAGTTTCCAGAGATCAACAAAACAACTTCATAATATTTCTGCACAGTGGTTGCTGGTCTGTTTGGGCAAATGGGACACAGCCCCAAGAACCTCAGTCTGGGGGAGCACTGTTGCACTCAGGTCCTGCTTGTGGCCCCTGTGGGGATGGCATGCTGGAGGAGATGGGCCTGATGCACTCTTCGGCAGCAAGGAGCAGGGGCACAAAACTAAGTTGGCTCTGCCTCTCCTTGGCTGATTCCATCTACCATTTCCCTACCCCCAAAATCTCTATTGTTCCTTTGCCCATAAAATCATAGACACAGATATATTCCTAAATGATGTTGACATGACAGACACACCTCTGCAGAATACCCTTTGGATGCCTGTTCTATAAATGAGGTGATGGGACCGAAGTGTTGGGTGGGCTATACCACTTCAGACTGCTAAAATGGCTTAGGCTGGTAAGATAGTCGGAGCCATTCCTGGATTGGGATAGTTTGGACACAACTGTCCATGCATTGGATTGGATTACTGTACAGTAATGTGTTCTATATGGGGCTACTCTTTGAGGTTGGGCAGGAGGCTTCAGCCAGCATACAAGGTAAGGTAAAGGTAAATGACCCCTAGACTGTTAGGTCCAGTCCACAGACAGCTTTCTGAGGTGTGACCAGCATGACTAAACCGCTTCTGGCACAATGGGATACTGTGACAGAAACCAGAGTGCATGGAAATGCCGTTTACCTTCCCGCTGCAGCGGTACCTATTTATCTACTTGCACTTTTGGGCGTACCTTGGAACTGCTAGGTCGGCAGCAGCTGGGACAGAGCAATGGGAACTCACCCCATTGCATGGATTCAAACCAACCTTCCAATCGGCAAGCCCAAGAGGCTCAGTGGTTTAGACCACAGTGCCACCCACTCCCTCCTGCCAGGATATTAAACCATGCTTTCAGGATTTGCACTGCCTGCCAATCTGCTGCTGGCCCATGTATAGGGTGTTGGTATTAACATACAATTAAAGAACCTTTTATTGAGGGTAAAAGAGGAGAGCGCAAAATATGGTCTGAAGCTCAACATCAAAAAAACGAAGATCATGGCCACTGGTCCCATCACCTCCTGGCAAATAGAAGGAGAAGAAATGGAGGCAGTGAGAGATTTTACTTTCTTGGGCTCCATGATCACTGCAGATGGTGACAGCAGCCACGAAATTAAGAGACGCCTGCTTCTTGGGAGGAAAGCAATGACCAACCTAGACAGCATCTTAAAAAGTAGAGACATCACCTTGCCAACAAAGGTCCGTATAGTAAAAGCTATGGTTTTCCCAGTAGTGATGTATGGAAGTGAGAGCTGGACCATAAAGAAGGCTGATCGTCGAAGAATTGATGCTTTTGAATTATGGTGCTGGAGGAGACTCTTGAGAGTCCCATGGACTGCAAGAAGATCAAACCTATCCATTCTTAAGGAAATCAGCCCTGAGTGCTCACTGGAAGGACAGATCGTGAAGCTGAGGCTCCAATACTTTGGCCACCTCATGAGAAGAGAAGACTCCCTGGAAAAGACCCTGATGTTGGGAAAGATGGAGGGCACAAGAAGAAGGGGACGACAGAGGACGAGATGGTTGGATAGTGTCTTCGAAGCTACAAACATGAGTCTGACCAAACTGCGGGAGGCAGTGGAAGACAGAAGTGCCTGGCGTGCTCTGGTCCATGGGGTCACGAAGAGTCGGACACGACTAAACGACTAAACAACAACATTAACATACAAAGCACTAGCAGCTCAGGTAGTTTCGTCCAGTGAGGAAAACAAAAACACAAAATTAGACAAATCAAAGTAATGGGCCTTCTTAAATAAGAACTAACAGATCACTAGGTCTGGATGGCAAGCCCCCAAGAATTCTTAAATAACAGAAATGTGCAATTGCTGATCTTCTAACAAAAATATTTAACCTGTTGCTAAGAACAGCCTCCATCTCTGAGGACTGGAAAGCAGTCAAGGGAACACCATTTTTAAAAAGCAATCCAGGAGCTTTTTGCTGGAAATTACAGGTTGGTTGGTTGGTTAATTTAATGTCTGTTCCAAGAAAACTGGTGTAAAGTATTGTTAAAGATAGAACTACCAAGCATATAGAAGAAAAACTAGTATAACTTCTGTAAGAGTTTACTATGTCTTGTTAACTAGAGCTTTTTAAGAGTGTCAACATGTGTATAAAGGTGATCCAGTGGACACTACACAGACTCTCAAATTTTTTGGACAAAGTAACTCACCAAAAACTCCTAAGCTTAGAAGTCATAGAACAACAGTTCTCTTGTGACTCAGTAATTGGTTAAGAAACGAGACAATGCAGAGCAGGAATAAATGGACAAATGTTGTTATTGTTGGTATTATCTTTACTGTTCTCCTTTTTTATCTCTAATTTATTTGTAACTGAAAATCAAAAACAAAAAACGGAGGCAGCCCAGTCTGCGGAGCGTGAGACTCTTAATCTCCTGGTTGTGGGTTCGAGCCCCACGTGGAGCAAAGGTTTCCTGCCTCGCAGGGGGTTGGACTAGATGACCCCTGGGTCCCTCCCCCTTCGGCGATTCCGCGAACAGCAGGCGGCCAGGGAGCCCCACCTTGCGCCTCGGAAGGAATCTGTGCGCTTGCGCAGAGATGACGCGGAGAAAGAGAGGCGGGGCAGAGGCTGGTGCCGCGCCTGCGCCTTGAGACGCAAGCTCCGGCAAGGGGGCGGGGCCAGAGCCGGGCTCCGAGCGTTACGCCTGCGCAGTGCGCGGAGACGGAGACCTTCAGCTTGACAAGGAGGGACGGACTGACGGAGGAGGCGGAGGCGGCAGCGGCGGGCTGAGCGGCGGCGGCCCTTGAGGTGCGCGGCGAGGGAAGGCGGGCGAGGGAAGGCGGCTCGCGGCTGGAGGAGCCCGGCGACGCCCTCGCAACGGCGAGCGGGGCCGCCTGAGGCTTCGGGCGTGGAGAGGGCCCGGCTTGGCCTGGGGCGCCGAGGGCCTGTGGGGAAGCGCGGCCCCCTCGCCGCCGCCTCCGCCCTCCCGGGCTGCCCAGCGAGGGGCTCCTCTGAGGGCGGCCTCCAGGCCCCCGCCCGCCCGCCCGCCCGCCGGCCGCCTGAGGGCTGTTGCCAAGGCCGCGCTCGCAAGGGGGGAGGGGGCGGCGGCGGCGTCTTCTGTATTGGGCGGTGTGAAGCGCCCTGCGATCTTCGGCATACAAAATGAGCAGAATAAAAACCAATGAAGAAATTGAGGCAGCAGAACCCAAAGGGAGAAGCTGGCAGGCGGGGCGGGAAGGTTCAAGGGCAACATCTGAACATTTCAGTGTAGTATGATATATTATGGCATCAAAGTATTTTGTGTGTGGTGTAGTGGTTAAGAGCAGTGGACTCGTAATCTGGGGAACCGGGTTCACTTCCCCGCTCCTCCACCTGCAGCTGCTGGGTGACCTTGGGCCAGTCACACTTCTTTGAAGTCTCTCAGCCCCACTCACCTCACAGAGTGTTTGTTGTGAGGGAGGAAGGGAAAGGAGAATGTTAGCCGCTTTGATGCTCCTTCGGATAGTGATAAAGCGGGATATCAAATCCAAACTACTCTTCTTCTTCTTCTTCTTCTTCTTCTTTCTAAAAAAATTACTTGCGGAATATGAATAGTTTCAGTATGAGATCAAGACTGTCAAGTGTCAAGATACCGAGGGCACTGCTAATCGTGCTTTCCAATGTATTTCTCATCGATAAAAAAATCGGTGTGGTGCCAGCAAATTTTTATTCTGCAAGTGCGTTCCAGAGAAAAAACTTTGAGAGCAAGAGGAAGCCACAGGTTCAAATCTCTGCTCACTGGATGGCTTTGGGGATTCCCACCCCCCATCTCTCTGCATAGGCTGCTTCACAGGGTTGTTGTCAGGTTAAAGTGTGCAGGCTTGTCTGCCATCTCAAGCTCTTTAGAGGTAGTGTCAGAAACTCAGATATATAAGCTAGGCACCAAATGGCTCATTAAACCAAGGTTATAGCCACCAGAACAGAACATCTGGATTCCATTTTGGGGCAAGACTGTTCTAAAGTCTTTATTTTTCAAATGATAGACTGATCATGATTGATTATCAGTTAAGCATCTGGCTAACATGACAACTTTGAGCCAGGTCAGGCTTCCTCAGCCTCGGCCCTCCAGATCTTTTTTGAGACTACATTTCCCATCATCCCTGACCACTGGTCTTGCTAGCTAGGGATCATGGGAGTTGTAGGCCAAAAACACCTGGAGGGCCGAGGTTGAGGAAGCCTGAGCTAGGTTAAGAACTTTGAGAGCTTAAAGAAGAAAAGTCACTTTATCCAGAGACAGCCCACATATATATCGGCCTATTCTAGGGTTGCCATACGTCCAGAATTTCCTGGACTACTGTAGTTGGAAGCACTGTCCCAGCGGAAATCAGCAAAATGTCTGGTAAGCCATGTCAGCAGTGTCGTTTTTGCTGATCTCCCCAAAAAATAGCTCAAAAGTGGTATTTTTTGTGTGTCCGGATTTTCACTTTTTGAAATACAGCAGCTGTAGCCTATCCCAACCTGTTTTTCATAATGGTAACAGACCATTCGTAACATAAGAATATTATTCACAACTGTGAACTGTGGGTTGGGGTAAGTGAAGACAAGCAACAATTCACTATAACATTGTTCACTGCTCCTTCTCAGGCTGCACAGAAAAAGCATATTGGTTCCTGAAATTCATTCTGATTGTGCAGATAAAATGTAACTGATAGAATTCTGCAAGATGTGGCATTAGTGTGTGAAAACAGTTAAGACCCCAAGATTCCCAGGTATGCACTTCCAGATGGTGGTGATGTCAGGCACCATCCTGGCAGTGCCCAAGCAGCTTCACTTGGTCACAAGTGGCCAGTAGTCTGGCGCCTGGCTAATTTTGAACACTGATTAGAGAACAAGTAGTGATGGTGGGGTGATAAAGATGCAATTAATAATTCTACATGCAGTTTATTGACAGGTGAACTATGGGAATGTGTGAAATTGCTTTGTGTGGGATCGGGTTGTTTATCAGTCTAGTTCGGGGTTAGCCAATGTAGTGGCCTCCGGATGTTGCTGGACTGAAAGTCCCATGGCCCATAGCAAGGGGTGATGGGAGCCTGGTGTAGCTCATCATGGTCTCCTCTGACTGGTAGCAACTCTCCAGGGCTTAACATCACCTGCTTCCTGATCCTCCTTTTTTGTTTAAATGGAGATACCAAGAAATTGACCTTTGCTGTGCAAAGCACAAGCTATTATGGTTTCTTCCTCTTCTTTTGAGCAGTGTTCAAAATTAGCCAGGCATCAGGTGCATTTTGCGAACTGTGCAGGTCCAATTGTGACCACATGGAGATCTTTGAATGCCAGGTGGCAACTGACATCTCCATCTGGCTGGCCCTTCCAGCTTTCTTAAGCAGGTAGGCAGAATAACTTAGTTATTGCATTTATCTCCCACTTTTTCCTCCAAGGAGTACATGGTTTTCCCCCACCCCCAATTAATCCCTACTATGACTCTTTGAGGTAAATTAAGAGACTGTGACTGACTCCATGTTCACTCAGTGAGCTTCATGACTGAGTAGGGATTTGAACCCTGATCTCCCAGGTCCTAGTCCGACACTCTAAGCACTACCCCACACTGGCTTCCTAAAGTACTTCTGCTATGGGGCAGCTCTATAAATTAAGTAGGTAAATAAATATGTGGAAAGCAAAATGTCACTTAGAGAAGAATCTGAAATATTTTCCTTCAGGCTTAAATTTGTTTTATTCTGGATTGTTTTATTTGATGTTTTAATGTGTTGTGTTGTATATCATTTAGGGGTTTTTTTTCTTTAAAATGTAAAGCAGTATAGAAATAAGCATAGTGCTTAGATATTCTGTTGTGGCGACCATAACCCAGGTTTAAGGTGCCATTTGGCAATTAGTTTACATATCTGCGTTTCTAACTCTGCTTTTGGGTAACAGCAAAAGGGAATATGTGACAATAAAACCACAGTTAAAGGTGGTTTGTACTTGCATGGTGTCAGCAGTTGTTAGTAGGCTTATTGGAATTCAGTGGCTTGCTTTAAAAATGTGTTGGCCTTCCTCTGAAAAACATAGATTTTAAAATCTGCACAGAGAGAGTCTTGAGATGGTGATGCTCATTTGTACATGCATGGTATTTTCTGCTCTTTCAAAGAGCTCAGGATAGCTTGTACTGTCCCCTCATTTGGAGGGCGATGGTTATCCAAAGAGCTTTGAGGCTGAGCAAGAATTTTAAGCAAGGCCTCCACTATCTATGTCTGACAGACATGCTGGTAAGTTATGGATGTAAGAGAGAGCAATGTTTAACTGGACTCAAAAGTAAATCTTTGCAAGCTTAAGTCCTGGCAATAACTGAATTAGAGCATATACAGAATTCCTATTCATCCATCATTAAATGGAAGCATGAGAGTTGTAAATAGACATACAACTTTTGTGAAATCTCCTGAGGTGTCACATTCGTGAAAATGTCAGTGGAATTGCTTGGAATCTCAGCAATTGGGCATTTTATTTTAAACAAAAATACTACTATTCTGATGCAGAACTAAGGGTGGGAAGTTCCATACTGATAATTCCACAATAAGTGCTGTGGCCATAGGGCTTTTTGTGTGTGTCTGTGATACCTCCTGAAATTTGTAGTAACCCCACAATGATTGTATTGGGTGGACATAGGGGTTGCCCGGCTCTTTTGGCTTCCAGGACTATTGTAAATCTGCAGGTGGACTGCATTCAGTAGCACCTCTCAATCTTGCTCAAGTGTATATATCTATTCTTGCAGTCGTGTGTGCCCAGGTTCACCCACACGTGCTTACCTCTCTTCTTCATGGTCATTCTAATTGTGATTCCTTGCAGAGCAACTCCAAAGAGGGAGCTGCTGCTGCTGAAAATGAAAGGATAGTATGGTTAAACTCATGCTGCTTTGGTTTCCTTCTGAAATGCCAACCTTTTAAAATGTTATCACTAACAAGGAAGTTGGTTTAGAGCTATAGGAAACGTTTTGAGTGGCAAAGATAATAGGAGCATTGGATGGGCAGGCAGATTTGCCAGGAGAGGCCAATATTACCTTATCATAGTTATAGATATCAAAGTGAATTTTGTCACTGTCTCAAGGAAGCAATTTTTTTACACCCAGGATAGACTGGAGAAGTGGGTGGGTGGTTTTGAGTGCTTACTTTAAACCCTGTTGTATGAGAGCTGTAAACAGGCAGGTCTTAGCTCAGCCTTCGTCAGCCTGTTGCCTGTTAGACATTTTGGACTACAACTCCCATCAACTCCAGACAGCATAGCCATGCTGGCTGGGGATGACAGAAGTAGCCTTTGAGCTTCTCATAGTCGTGCTATGCAGCCAGGTGAGTAGCCACACACTAAGTATGCTGGATATGTTGGTGCCAGCACTGAACTTGGAATGATTTCATGTCTGAATGCCTGCCATTTGACTGCAACTTCTTGAAAAGCTGCACAACAATTGCAGTTTTGGAATATGAAAATCCAGTCCATGTTTCATTCAGTATGTGGCATTGGCACATACAGAAATGGCTGAGATGTGAATCAATACAGGCTGGCTGGGCACTACACCTGATGGACGTTAAGTCTGTACAGACCCTGGCAGGTGGTAGTCCCAAGGATTGGTTGGAGCACAAAGCCCCCACATAGCTCAGTACTGCTTTCTTACAATAACTCTTTTGCCTTCTCTTCTGGTTCAGCTGAAAATTAACCAATTGGGGAACCTGTTAGAAATAGCACATTAATTGAAAGCAGAGTGGGCTTCAATTTGAAAACTTAAAAAAAATAATCATGAATGAAACAATATGTTTATAAAAGCCAATAAATTAGTTCTCTGGTTTTCTCTCCACTGATCTCTCAAAACTGCAACACTGCAGATCAATAATGCTAAATATGTTACAATTTAATTTCCTTAAAAATACAATCTCTTATTTGAGGCAGGGGGTGGAAGAAGCCAAGATGTAATTAAACTTTATGATGATGATGATTACTATTATTATTGGCGCTATTTTTAATGTTTCTGAATACAATTTTATTGTATTGTGAATTTTTAAAAAAAAAAATGTTGGGAAGAGCAAAAAGAAAAGAACAAAATAATAATTATTGCTTCTAATGCTACCTTTGAAAACTATTCTGTCTACAACAATACAAATTGTTCTTATCTAAAATATTCCTAAAGTGCAATACTACAATGTACATGGATGGCACACAGTAGGTCGGTATCTTTCATTGGGCTGGCTTCGCTTGGTGGTAAAACATTATATTAGGCTGAAATGATGGATGCACAGTACAGAATTTCACCAGAAAAGGAAGGGTTAGGAAAAAGAAAACTGTTGATTAGTAGCTTTGTCTTTCTTGGGAGTATACATGTCTTCAGACATTTTCTTTTTCCTGCCTTGCATTCAGTTGACAAGGGTTTTTTATAGGCGCCAATTAGTATAGATCATAATTTCTGAAACTGAGGACTGGGGACCACCACTGGGCACTAGCCCACTGGAAGAAGCAAAGATCACCAGTGTTGAAGCAATGATTCTTCAACATCAGCTTCGTTGGACTGGTCATGTGCGGATGCCTGATGATTGTCTTCCAAAGCAACTACTCTATTCCGAACTTAAAAATGGAAAGTGTAATGCTGGTGGTCAACAAAAGAAGTTTAAAGACTGTCTCAAGGAAAATATAAAAAAATGTAGTATAAACACTGACAACTGGGAAACACTGGCCTGCGAGCGCTCCAGTTGGAGAACAGCCTTTACCAAAGGTGTCATGGGCTTTGAAGACACTCGAACTCAGGACGTAAGGGAGAAATGTGCTAAGAGGAAGGCACGCTTGGCAAACTCTCTCCGTGATACCCCCCCCCCCGGAAACCAATGTCCCCACTGTGAAAAGACGTGTGGATCCAGAATTGGCCTCCACAGTCACTTAGGGCCTCATTGTTAAAACTGTGTTCATGGAAGACAATCTTACTCGGCTACGAGCGATCGCCAAAGAAGAAGAACTAGCCCACTTCCAGATCAGTGTTAGCACTGCAGTCCACCCCCTCTCACAGGGGACAGATGCAAGCAGCAGCTCTAAAAGTCATAATAAACTGGGAATAGAGAGGGTAGCTGGTATAGGAGGAAGTGAATGTACAAGGAGCAGGGAGGAGGGATGGAAGAAATTGCCTGTACTTGGGGGGTGGGAATAGGGCACAAATTATATGTGAAAGCAAAAGGGAGAAGAAATTGAAGGGGGTAAAAAATACTTTGAGAGGCATATAGGAAGCAAGCAGACAAACATAAAATAAAAAGCCATCTCCACTTGGAGAGTCCAGATTAACA
Source organism: Podarcis filfolensis (assembly GCF_964270895.1). Lineage (NCBI taxonomy): Eukaryota > Metazoa > Chordata > Lepidosauria > Squamata > Lacertidae > Podarcis > Podarcis filfolensis. Next base: position 1,642,291 of record NC_139611.1, on the reverse strand, counting down.
CATTCTGCATAAAATGGGGAGGCTGATTTGAAATACCTCCAGAATCAATGTTAATTGGACTTGAGGAAAGCTTGGAACCATGATTTATTATTGAAAGAATTAGACACAGAGAATGGTCAAGCTTAGGTTGGATCCATGCTTTTTAGTGAATCTACTTTATAGAAAGAATTGACTCACCTGAATGAACTGAAGAGCTGGATTAGGAATTGAATGGCTGAATTCAGAATGCACTGCTGCCAGTAATTACAAGAGCTGACTGCATACAGATACTCCCTTTTCCCCCAAGCAGGAGGCTTGGAGCCTCTATAGCTCGCAGGCGTTTGATAATGATAATCATAGGTGTCATATTCCCTTTTCCAAGGGAAAGGTTGGTCTGATGTATAGTAAGGTAAGGGTCTCTTCAAGTAGACCTGTCGTATGTGAATGTTATGTATAACTTATGTGTACATTTGAGAAGCCAGTAGTAAACAGTTTCCCAGTGCACATGCCCACATATACTATCTCCCTGTCCCTATCCCCCACATATTGCACATACATGCTTTTCATACCTCTGGACTTATATGAAGCGGCTCCTTCCCTTCAGGGGTTAAACCTAGTAGAGTAGTGATATTAATTAATGTGTATTTTTTTAAAAGTTTGCCTGTCATGCTGTCCTTGAAGGTTTGGAATAAACATTGCGTTACAGTGAGTATAAAAGTAGTGGTTGCAGGTATTATAAGTGATAGCTTTGATCTTTAATGATGCATGCATTTCCCCCCCATATTTGACAGGTGTATATCAAAGAGCTAGAGGAGAGTCCTGTAGGTTCACGTTGAGAAGTAAATGATTTAGGAGCTAAATTGTGAAATAAGAAGTCTGCAACCATGTTCAGCTGTGGTCCTGCTAGACCCCCAGGTATCTATACGTATATGGAAGTTCAGATATTAAAGAACCTTAATACTAAGATGATGTGTTTAAAAGCAAGAGTTATGTTATCCAGCAGCACAAAGCTGGCTTGCTGATATCCCACATGTCAGACTTGCAAAGCAGTTCTGCGTTTTGACCGCTGCTATCTTCCTGAAGGTGACATTGGAGAGGAATGTGCCAAGAATAGATTTCTTCTTCAGCAAAGTTCAGAAGAACTCCTGCTATGCTTTAGGGGGGAAATGGAAATAGAAGCGTGAGAGTAGCAAGATAGCTATGCATAAGGTTCTCTGTACAGCCCAATAGGTCAACACCTCATAGGGTAGAGTCAACAGACAATTTAGTTTTTACCACTAAATTTATTTCTTTAAGACAAGGTTTTCCAGTACATGGAGTTGGGAATAATGCAACGAAACTACTTCCCCAAGTAATCAAGCAGCAAGTATCTTTAGTGGAGTTTGGCCTTGCTGTAAAAAGACTTGTCACTTCCCACAAGCCTGGCAATTTTCTGTGGGTGGCAGTGGGGTAGGGGGAGCCAATATGAATTTTGGATCAAAGGCTTTTAAGGTTGATGAGGAAGCTGTTGATACAAAGGAGCCATTCTGTTGCTCTTGGAACCATACACAAGAGAAAGAAGTTGTTGGCTTAGCAGACTGTGCCATGGAATAAATATGTTATTGAACTCAAACTATTAAATCTTTCTATCAAATTTTGGATTATTTCTTTGCCCTCGAAAAAAATTATTGATAGTCGGAAAGGAAGATTTATGAATAGACTCATGGTTCTTCATCATATGTGACATGTAAGGTAGTGGCAAGAAATTGCTGAGAATGGTGTTCATACATGCTCATTTATTTCCAAATATGTACTGGTTTTTTTGCTTCTTCCAGACCCCATGGCTATCCCACCATCCTACTGTGACCTGGGGAAATCTGCCAGGGATGTATTCAACAAAGGATATGGTAAGCAGGACCATTGCCACAAATGCTAGCATTATGCATATATTCTCTAAATATTTTGGAAATCTGTTGCTAAAGGTCTTCAGATGTGTTAAGAATGGCATATTTTTGTTCACAGCTTTGAAGTGTTCTTGCTCCTTTGCCTAGTTTCTCTATCCTTCTTCACTCTATCAATCTGTCATCCATCCTTAAGAGTTTTTATTGGATTGATGGCCTTGCTTTCATCCCTTGATGTTTTAGTTAATGTTTGTTTTATTTAAATGCTATATTTTATTTAAAGTGTATATTCATTTTCTCAAAAAAATGCAACACAACTAGCTAAAAACTAGCACTAGCAGGAAGGAAAGCCCATCTCTTAAATTCTCAGATGAATCAATTGGTTTTGAGCTGGTGCCTGCAACACTTGCATTTCAGTCTTCTGCTTTCTGACGCTCCTCATCTGACTTTGTCCATAATCTCTCAAGATGGATGAGGGCCTCCATTCTATGGTGATTGCAGATTTCACAAACTGGCATGGAACCTCCTATTGGCTCACTTTAGGCTTATTAAAGCGGGCTCTGCGCCACATATTGGCTTGCATATTCAGCTCTGGGATTATCTCTGCAGCAACGCTGCAACTTTAGTGGAATTTTGAGAATATGAAGTGTGGCATAACATAGGTGAGCCCCATATCAGTTTCCCTGAGTTTAAAGGGGTTTGTTGATTGTCTTTGAGCTGTTCTTTGGAGGTACTGTACTTAAAATGCACCCAAAATGTCCAAATCTTAGCACAATTCCAAAAAGTGAACATGTACTCACATCCTGTTTATGGCTTTTCCATAGGCATCTGTTTGGCTGCTGTGGTAGTTGAGTGCTAGATCTGATCCAACAGGACCCTTCTAAAGAGATGGGAAGCCATTAGTTCCCTGAATCAGAGTTGTTCAGTCAACCAGATGTTGCCAGTGCCTGCCAAAATCTGTGGGTCTCTGTCAAGTGATTCCTAGAATTTCCATTAGAGCTAAGCTGGCCTCTCTTTTTATTGGTGCTCTTCACAAGCACCTTTTAAAGGCAGATGCACCCAATTTGTTACTTCTTGGGCTTTGTTTCTCATTCATTTATTGTGGTATAAATAAGAAACTAATGTTTTGGCAATTTCAGGGTTTGGAATGGTCAAGCTAGAGTTGAAGACCAAGTCTTCCAGCGGAGTGGTAAGTAATGAGTACTTTGAATTATTGTTGCAACAGGAGAGTTTGTGGAGCACTAATATTACCTTTACAGCATTGGCAGAGTCAATGTACACACCTAACATTCTGCTTCTCCTGTATGTTTGGGGTGTCCTGAAGGTTATACTTAGGACCCCTCCATGCAGTATTAGCTTTAGTGTTTTGAGGCTTGACTCCTGAGTGCTTGGCATCTCATAGGGCAGCTGTTAGTAAACTGTGAAGAAAGGATTTGGACTGGTGACAAATGACCTGTCCAGTTGTCTGCCATGTTCAGAATAGCTGTAGTGGGAGAGGTAATCATTTGAAGGAGTTTAGAGCTAGAACTATGGCTTAAACAATCTGACTCTGCAAGTGGAAGTGGCAGTATGGATACTTGGATTGGTTCACCTTTACTGACTTATTAAAGATGCTAACTTCTAATGTGACTTCTCCCTTTTACATGCAACACTGATTTTTGGATGTTTATTCAGCTGGTAAGAGAACCACGTATTTGCTTTCTTGTTATATATCTCTCCTTCAGGTTTGTGTACTTGAACCATGACCCACTGCCATTCCTAATCCATTCTAATGGCTAAGTAAATGTGGTTAAAGGTAAAGGGTTACGTGTCCCATAAATGTGGTTAACCAGACACTAAATGTTGCATTGTGTACAGCTCCATACATCAGTAGCATTTGCACTTGAACTGTCAAAAGAATTGGAGACAGCAGTGTGATCACAGGCATGCTATTTTTGATAGCCTCAAATTTAGAAGTTAGTATTTATGAGTAGTATCACTTGGTGACTAAATCTCTGAAGTAGTTGGTGAGGAACTGGTGGCTCATGGAGAGCTCCCCATCCAGCCAGTAGCATCCCTGCTCACCTTGCAGCAGGACTTAAGCTTTTTAAAAAAACGTCCTCTTGGAATCCTAAACGCTGTGTGTGTGTGTGTGTGTGTGTGTGTGTGTGTGTTTGCTTGGTTGCGTTCGAGTTGCGCTCCGCGGCAACCCGGAAGTAATGGAGTGCGTTACTTACGGGTTTCGCCACTTGCGCATGCGCAGACACTCAAAATGACGTCATGCGCAGAAGCGGCGAAAAGTGGCTTGCGCAGTCGTGCCGTCACTAGTTACGTTTGCTTCTAGATGCAAACGGGGCTCCTGCACAGATCCCGTTTGTATCTAGAGGTACCTATGTATATGAAAAGAGGGTGGTCCTGGAAGTTGCAGCAGTTTGTATATTTATAATGACAGGACTTCTTATGCATATCCATATTGCTGAAGATATGTGAGCAGCATCTCCTGAAGGCTCTTAAGTGCAGGGATCTTGAAAAGACTTTTTAGTGTGGTGTGTGGCACTTCATTGCCCTCCTTGGAGCTCTATTCCTTCCCAAGGTGTTTGTTGGTTGTCATGCGCCACCCCTTTGACCATTAGTATTCTAGTTCTTCTCAATTGTTTCAGAAAATTTATTTCTGCAAACTGCACAGTACAGGTAACTTGCATCTTATGCAGGGGTTACGTTCCTGGCCATCATGTGTTTCAACAAAATCATGTAAAGCTAGAAGGCCTCTATGCTGCTGTGGCCTTCCTTTTTGATCTGTCTGACGTCATGAAGACCTATAACTTCACATGTATGTGCTGAGCTGAAATGTCACGTCAAAAGCAGAATTTGGGGATTGGCTCAGATTAAGTGGAGCTTGGCACTCTCCAGACATATGGGGGTCTAAGCAACCATCACATATGACAGTTGTAAGATGAAAAGTAACATATGTTGTGTGCATTCTTGCTTTCCCCACTCAGATCTTGTTGCAGCTGCCAGGAAAATCCTGGTCTGATCATATGACTGCAAGATTCTTTCTTTTCTCCCCACTCAGCAAACAAAGAAAGTTAAATGAAATGTTTCTCCTCCACTGGCGCCAGCTCAACCTTTTTAAAGAGGATCTAGGAATTATTTTTAACTGGCCGCTACACACACACACACACACACACACACACACAAAGTTACCCAAGATATCATATCCTTCTTAAGCCAGGGGAAATCTGTGTTGAAGCTGAACCATGTTTCTGAAAAAAAAAAAAATTCCTTCCAGTAGCACCTTAAAGACCAACTAAGTTAGTTCTTGGTATGAGCTTTCGTGTGCATGCACACTTCTTCAGATATCTGAAGAAGTGTGCATGCACACGAAAGCTCATACCAAGAACTAACTTAGTTGGTCTTTAAGGTGCTACTGGAAGGAAAAAATTTTTTTTGTTTTGACTATGGCAGACCAACACGGCTACCTATCTGTAACATGTTTCTGAACTAAAATTGCCTTCCCGTTTTCTTTTTTCCAATTGCTTCTCTTCCTCATTAGCTTGTAAGTTGTTGTCAGGCACTTGTATGTGTGTGAAATTGTACAGTATCTAAGGTAACATTAGCATCTAGCACCAAGAAGCTAATCACTGTACAAAAATAACTTAAAAAGATGGGCTGTGCCCACAGACTCATAACTTTAGATTAGGCAGTTGGCTATTTATAACCCTGATCATCAGCTACTTGCCTGATTCCTGTGGCACATAAAAATAAGCTTTAGGTGGCCACAAAAGCTTATAGGTGTCTGTGTGTGCCTCTTAGGCTCCAAATAGCCAACAAAGGCATACTGTAGGCAAGCTGACTAGAAGGGGTTTTTGTTGAATAGTAACATATATAGCCTGATATGCAAGGCTCATTTTAAAAATAAGTGGTTTATAGGTGCTTTTAAATAAATAAATAAACAGTAATGACCTAGACCATAGGTTCTCAAATGGTGGTCTGCAAGCTCCATTAAGATGGTCGATGGAGCAGTTGCAGTATGAGTCTTTCAACACTATTGAAGAAAAGAAGTATTAGCCTCATGTAACACAACTTCTGTTGCCGTGTATTAAGAGTCCAAATGTGTAATTCTTTTATGCACACAAACTGATTACTTAAAAAAATATTTGGAAGTAGGGCAGGATATTGATCAGGAAAGATTGAAACTATTATCAGAGAGCCCTTCAGTGAACATTCTGGTGGCTGTGTCTAGCACCCAATATATTGTAATTTTTTGTACCTTATGAAGCGTTTGTTGCTAAATTGTTGGTTCCAGACATCAGAAAGGAGAAGTTAGATGTGGTAGGACCATGAAATCCAGTGCAGATGTGAATAAATGTTACAGGGTGATTATAAAGCATATTGTGCAGGCAGAACTAAAGCTTGCATGATTTGCTGGAATTGCATATTCATTTTAAAACATGATTGCATTGTAATTCAAATGTGGTATGTTTACAGGAATTTATCACCACTGGTTCCTCCAACACAGACACAGGCAAAGCCTCAGGCAGCCTAGAGACCAAATATAAGTTCAAGGACTATGGACTTACGTTCACTCAGAAATGGAACACTGACAACACCTTGGGGACAGAACTGTCCATGGAGAATAAGGTAAGAGGAAATGGACTCATGACTTCAGCATAGCAGGTAAACTAGAAGAAATTAAGCAAAGGCTTATGGGAAAAGAATGAGTTGTGTAAAATAGCTTTTTCTATGTTGTGGGGAGTTTTTAAAGTGGGGGTGAGGGATTCTGAAGTTAGTGGTTGGTAGTAATGTAATGTAGATTATATCTGGAGATATCTACAGACTATATCTACAGATAGACACCATTGCTGAAAAGGTCCTCTCACCATTTATCAGCCACCTTACCTCTGAAGGTAGGGAAAATTGGTGTTCTGAATATACCTTGACCGTAAAATGGTGAGGCTGCTTTATAATCTATCAAAAATTGATGCCTAGATGTGCTTTTGTGAGTTCTTGAGTTTCAATCCAAGAAATATAATTAGTATGTCAATGAATTCACATATGCAGAAACAACAAGTACTTGGGCTGCTAGTTAGGTATTTGAGGCAAAAAGTGTGAGATCTTTTGAGTTATATGTAATTTGGGAACCTTCCATTTTATCACAGGTGGCACTAAATAATGAGGTAATGTATAATGGCCTGGTTTTCAAAGACTGTAACATTTGAAAACTTTTGATTCTCTAGGATTTCCATGATACATTTTTTTTCATTTTTCTGTGCTGCAGACTACCATAATTTACAAAGAACAAGAAATGCTAAGTAGAAATGCTAAGTAGAAGCAGTTAAAGCAGGAAGAAAATACCACTTATTAAGTAATTAATACCACTTATTAAGTAATTAAAGACGAGTACTATATTTTTCTTTTTTCACTTCAGCTGGCTGAGGGACTGAAGCTGACCCTTGAAACCATGTTTGTACCAAACACAGGGTAAGTATTCATCCCTCCAGAGGGCTACTTTTAGCTGGGTGCTTTCCTCATAGGTGATGGTACCACTTGCAGACTGTTGTACTGGAGCTGCTAGCTCATATAGGAGGTGCTTTCCTATTCTTTTGCTTAAGGCTGTCTTTAAATGAATGTATTGAAATATTGACAGTGACACTGAATCAATTATGTAACATCAGGTAGCACGCAGGGGTAATTCATGCCCAGTTTTCTGCTAAATGTATGGGTTTGTAAGAAATGCCTACTAGAGGTTATAGATGGGATTAAACTTGATTCCCTGTTCTTACACCTTCCCAGGAAGAAGAGTGGAAAGTTGAAGACATCCTATAAACGGGAGTATCTAAACCTAGGTTGTAATGTTGACATTGACCTCGCTGGACCAACCATCCATGGCTGGGCTGTTCTGGGCTATGAAGGTTGGCTTGCTGGGTATCAGATGGCTTTCGACACAGCCAAGTCCAAACTTTCACAGAATAACTTTGCATTGGGATATAAGGCAGCAGACTTCCAGCTGCACACAAATGTGTAAGTATTTCTTTGTGGTCAGGAGGCCAGAATGTACAGAAACCAGAAAACATAATAAAACATAATCAATAAAATATGCAATATCAGCTTTCTGCTAAGACAGGCGATATGCATATATGAAAGGGATTAAATTTGAGGTTGTATTGAAGGTGACCTTTGCCTTCAGTCTTGAAGGTTGCAAACCAAGTCTTTGCTGACCACCTATGGTTCTTTCCCAGAAAGAGCACAATTCTTAGTCCGTAGATTTCTAGGGCATTTGCCAGGATCCAGGAACTCATTAAAAAGGAAATGACTGCACAGTTGAATTACTTTTGGTTCTCTCACATTATGCTAGCACCGGGGCAGTTAATTTGCATGGAGCAGGGTATATTCCATCATGAAGGCACATGCTGAAGCTAAGGAGATCTGGATGGGAAATGGCTCCTTCCAATCTCCATTCACTTGCTCTTGCATCCAGAGTGCAGTTTAGAAAGGAACATTTTAGCTTATATTTGGTCTTTCTGCTTCATATCAGAAAGTGCTTCCCTCGCAATCCAGCTGGGGAAAAAATATCATTTCTATGCTTGTCACTATTTCAGATCTTTCCCTATTCCAGTTGATAATTGGTGCATCTTCATATATTAACCTAAGTCTAACTTTAGCTACAGAACCTCTAGTCTAGTAGGGAAAATGTCAGGACAAGAAGGGAATATATATGGGTTTAACCATTTTATTCAAAATTGTTGTCAGCCACTCTTAGCCCTAAAAGCAGGGTGGGGTGGGGACGGACTAGAAAAACAGAAAATCAACACAAGCTAGAATAAGGCTGGGGTAGAGGTAAAGAGAATAAGGGCAAATATTTGCAATTGTTTGAAAAACTTCTATAAAGGCAAAATGAAATCTTCATTTGCTCTCTTAAAAAATAGGAATGATGGCACTGAATTTGGTGGCTCCATCTATCAGAAGGTTAATAACAACATTGAAACATCTGTCAGTCTTGCTTGGACCGCTGGCAGTAATAACACTCGGTTTGGTATTGCCACCAAGTACCAGTTGGATGATAAAGCTTCTGTCTCGGTAAGAATTTTGCCATCTTCCCAGTATGTTATACATGTGTGCTGATAATTTCAAGTTAATTGTATAGCACTGTCCCATTTTCCTTGCCTCTTGGCTTTATGCCTCAGATGTCTTTGGAGCAGTCTTAACAATAGCAGAAGTTTTATGTTAACCTTTTCCTTGTGATTCTAGTATGAACCCTATATGGAACAATTTCAGTGATACGAGTTGTCAAGTGAAAGTTTCAGTATGGACTAATGTCTTATAAAAACAAATTCACTTGTTTGTTTTATGCTAGCTGTGAATTGTTTGTGTAGAATCAACTTAGGGAGTAGGAAGACTTTCACTATTTGTTGGATTTTTGGTGTATTTGGCAGTGATAAATCCTACGTACTGTATCGAGATCTCATTTGGTAGATAAGTCTTCATCCAGGTCCAACTTCAGGTGGTGTGAGTGCTCTTATTGAATTTCCTACATATAGAATATGTCCTCTGGGAGAAGGGTTTGAACGTAGCCTTTCTGCATGCAGGGTACTGTTTTATATGGAGCAGTATTCCACCTGTAGGTTGAGGGCTTAGGTTTATCATCTTACTAAGAATGAAGCCTTTTGTATTTTTGAGGATTTTTTTGAGGATTTTTTTAGGGACACAGGAGGCGCTGTGGGTTAAACTACAGAGCCTAGGGCTTGCTGATCAGAAGGTGGGCAGTTCGAATCCCTGTGACAGGGTGAACTCCCGTTGCTCAGTCCCTGCTCCTGCCCACCTAGCAATTCAAAAGCACGTCAAAGTGCAAGTAGATAAATAGGTGCCGCTCCGGCGGGAAGGTAAACGGCGTTTCCGTGCGCTGCTCTGGTTTGCCAGAAGTGGCTTAGTCATGCTGGCCACATGACCCGGAAGCTGTACGCCGGCTCCCTCGGCCAGTAAAGTGAGATGAGCGCCGCAACCCCAGAGTCAGTCACGACTGGACCTAATGGTCAGGGGTCCCTTTACCCTTTACCTTTACCCTAAGTTTTGTTTAACATCCAATCTTCCTTCCTTCTGGGTAATGTTGACTATATTGCATGTGATCTTTTCCTCTTCGTGACACACAGGAGAATGGATTTTGACTACATTGATGCTTAAGGGCAATAACATTAGTGTTTCCACTACTGTGGGCACCATTCCTTTACCCAGACTGGTGAAGGAGGGACTTTTTATGCTCAGAAAGCAGTTGCCAACATATAACTACCAGCGTCTTCCACCTCTTTGCTGATGGATCTAGTTCTAGAAGACTGCTGACTCTTCATAAACTTTCTCAGGAAAGCAAGTAAAAACTGGTAACGCTGTTGAATGTTCCTTTTTTCTTTCTAGGCCAAAGTCAATAATGCCAGCCTCATTGGACTTGGCTACACTCAGACCTTACGACCTGGTATGTAAACTGTTGAATGTATTGAATGCATAGCTTAATTGTGCTTGCATCTTGGCTGTAGGACAAAATGAGTTAGAAAATTCCAGTGATACTTCCAGGGCATCATGGGGTAGTGGGTCCAAACCCTGTAAAGAACAGTATGCGCCACCTTACTTTTGGATTATGCCTTGAGTAAATCCTGCCACAAAGGGAAGCTAATGTAGCCAGTGTGTGTCTAGAGAGAACAACTTGCCTGAGAAACCTCAGTGCATGGGAGTCTTACCAAAGAATTACCTTGAGATCTAGCACACACTGGTTCTCTCAGCTGCGAGTCTTCTCTTCTGACTTTCCCCCCTGTTCTCCCTTACTGGTTGATAGTCTGCTGTATTCTCTTAATAATGGCACTGTGTTTCTCCCAGGTGTGAAGTTGACTCTCTCTGCTCTGATTGATGGCAAGAATTTCAGTACTGGCGGCCATAAAATTGGGCTGGGATTTGAGCTCGAAGCTTAATGTAGGTTTTAATGAAGTATTAGATCTTTATTTGGAAGATGAAGGAGAAAACCCCACGTGTTCTGGCCTTAAACTCTTCCGTGAAACTTCAAAAAGTGTGAACTTGATATTCTTCCAAAGAATTGTTGTAACCCCCAACATTTGAAGTCTGGAGAGTGCAAACCTACCATGAAGGGCAATACTTGAAGGCATGCATGGAAGTTGTAATGGTTGTGCTACATTTCAGTTCAGTTCCTCAGTTTCTTTAAAATGTGTTCCTCAGAAGACAGCATAGCATCTGGTGAAAGGAAATAATCTCCCATCCTTCTGTGTTCCTACATCACATCCTGCATGTCCTGCACCTCACGACCTTTTGTATAACTGGTCTCTGTGCTGTAGTGAAAGCTTTGGTTTTGCATCAAAGTGGAAATAAATCAAAATCACATTTGGAAGTTACTCCTTGTATGGTTACTGTCTCTTTTAGCACACAGCTAAAAAGCCAAAGACTAAGCTACAATAGGGAGACAAGGAGAGAGGGTTGTATTACATTTTGCTCTCATATCTAATTGGAGGGTGGCTGTATGTAAAGCACATTGCTCTGCTAGACAAGTGCAACACCTGGCAATTAGAGAGGGACATTTGCGTTACTCTAAATGTTCATTCATTTCAGTAGATGGAAGGGAACCAGGCAACTGTCACTCTCCTCACTTGCACTGTAGGCTGGCCTGTGCTAAAGCGTTGGACTAAGTCCTGTCTGGTAGTTTCAGCATGTAATTCAGCTGAGGTGCTTTGAGGTGGGGGATCCAAACAAGGGATGTTGGATAGCAGCACTGACCATTCTGGGTGGGGGGCTAGACTTTCTGCCATTTTCTTTCTTGAGTAACAAGAATGGGGGTGCCTTTGGGGAGGAGAGTACTGAACTGTGATAATGTTTACCAAAGTCAAGTATGCCATCAGTTCTCTTTGGTGTCTGTGTGCTTTAGACAAAAGGTTAGGGACATGGGGTCATATCCAGTGCTGCTGTTTCCCAAGTGCAGCAGACCTGCTTGCACAACAAAACTCTCCCCTTCCCATACTCTCAAAATCCATTCCAGAAGATTGGAGCAGGTTTTGACGGTGTGGGGAGAGAAAGGGGCAGTCCTGTTCCATTAGTGGAACTCTGTGTGTGTAGCATTGGACACAATCTAGATACTCCTGAGGCATATGAAGCAAAGTTTTGACCTTCAGGGTGCAGGAAAGATTAGTTTAGTCAGCACTGACTGATACAACAACAAGGGCTGAAATTTGTCTGGCCAATGTTATGACAACTAAGAACAAGTATTTCCAGGGCAGCAACTTCAGAGGAAATTTACTTGATTGGTTCAGTGTCTGCCTGGTCTGAAGTTCTTTTCACAATCTCGGTTGAGTTCTTGTGCAGCAATATGGAATGCAAAACTCCAATAGCGCTTCAGATGAGGCATTGAAATCCCTTCCCCACAAACCCTAGCTAGGGCTTTCTGGCATCAAGAAGTATTTGGGTAAAGTGCTTCCCCCATTGCAGCATCGCTGAAGCAAAACCTGCATTGCCTGAGAGAGAAATGTTTTGGGAGAACATTCAGTAGTTTCTCATAGCTTTGGACAGCGACTTGGTCAGGTTGATTGTAGTAGTTCTGTAACCCAAGTCCTTCAAGGCCAGTGAAGTAGCACCACCAGAATCAGTTCTGCTTTCTTGTAACTGAATTTGACACAGTATTCTAGATGGGAGTGTCGACAGTGGAAGTGTGTATAAGGTACTCTAAGCCCAGTTCAGTCAGAGTGCATCTGTAACACTTGTCACATCTCTACAATCTTGTGAGAATCTGCTAAGCTTTTTAATTTCGAGGAAAGTTTCGGAATTATAGCTTGGGCAATGAATGCCAAGGTCTGAAGAGCCAGTGCTCCAGATCTTAACTTTAGTCCATCCTTGAGATGTGAACCCCTTCAGATGCTTCAGTCAGAAGGATACTTTGGCTATGGAAAAATGAGGACCTAACACTTCTGCCTTGTTAAGTGCAGGAAAGAACATAATTTTGTCCTTGGAAAGGCCATCTTGTTATTATCTCTCTCATTATGATCAGTGTGACCCCATCCAAACACTGGGATCCTACCAGCTTTGTTGCTCAAGGCAATGCATTTCACAGGATACAGTAGTTCTATCAGGGACAGCCAACATGGTGCTCCCCAGAGGCTGCTGTACAACATCCCTCAATTCAACCTCTGGCAAACCTGTGGAGTTGTAAGTCCAGCAACTGCTAGCAAGCACCAACCTGGTTACCCCTAAGTTACATGGTTCTTAGGCTTTTAAGCCAGTATGTTTGTAGCTGCATGCCCAACCACATAACCTGCCTTAGCTGCTTGAACTTTATTGCCTAAGCTAGACCTGGCATTGCCTCTGCTTGCACTGGGTACTGTACAACTTGCAAGGTATGGGGTCCTTTGAAGTCGGCATCACTGGAACAAAGGTGGTTACCCGTACCTGGTGACCATTAAGTTCAAAGCTAATTGCAGAGACCAACTTACGGTACTAGTGGAAGAGGTAAGCCTCCCTGAATGGCTATCCTGATCTGTAATGGTGCATACTGACCCATATCCTGCATGTATGCTATTTCTAAAACTGGTGCTTCTAAGTTTGCTTCCAAGTCAGAGGTTTAATAAATACCAAGTGGGAAATGGCTAGAGTGGGCAATTTACGCTTTAGGGAGGCCTAGAGAGAATTTACACTCAAACATAGTTCACAAACAGTATATTTTATATATACAGATGATTAAGAGTAAAAAATGAATACAATCAGTCAGTGGGCAATAGGCATAGATTTCTCAACAAGGATAGCAGCCTCCATTCATAGCAGGCTACCAACTTTTAAAATGTTAGCTTTTAAGTGATTTAATAGTGGCCCTTTTCACATCTGGGTTTGTTCTAGGCCTTTTCCTCTTTCTTCCTCTTGAAGTTTCAACCAACTCCAGTCCAGAGCCTAAAAACAAAACAAGTGCTTATTGAGACACCTCATTCATAAAAACTGTGGCTTCCTGTCCAATTTCCTCCAAAGTATTTTTCAGCTCAGGTTAAATCCTCTCTTGTGTGACTATAAGCTAGTCTAAATAAGAGTGCTTTCTCGCTGGCTAGAAACAAGTTATTGGTGCTATCATATGGTGAAGGCCACCTACCTTTCAACCATCTAACATCAGGTGTCTGAGAGAGGGGCAATGCCACCCACTTTCAAACTGACCTGCAGGGACTGTACTGGCAAAGCATCAGTCTCTCCGCTCCCCTCGCCCCAGTCACTTTACAACAGAAAACATAAGATGTTACCATAAAGCTGTGCTCTTGATCCTTCATTGTGTGGTGCATCACATTCTCTAGCTGATTGCAGAGACTTCGAGATTCCATCAGCAACTCCTCACTAAAACAATTCAGAGAAGATTTTTAAGAATATCACAATAAAAGGAAGTGGCATAAAGGAGGTCCATTTTTTCATCACGGCATACTTTTGCCAGGATTAGCAGAGCTGCTTCATGCCTTCACTAGGCTAGTGGGAACCTATTTTTGTTGTTTTGTTTTAAAAAAGTGAATCACAAACTGCTTTAACTGCCCTCAGTTTGACAGTTTGCTGTGTGACTAAAGGGGTGTTCTTCAAAGGAAGTGTAAAGTTTGCTCCCTTTGGCTGAGAACAGATAATAAAAAGTAATACAGTGCATGTTTTAAAAATAATTCATTCCTTGCTTGAAAAAAAGCATGTACATTGCAATGCTGAACAGAGGAATGAATCTGTTTGTCTTTGAGAATGTTATCGGAAGCCAGTAAAGTATTTCCTTGTGAAGTCAGCCAGCTCCAACCAAGCATGCTACCAGTCACACACCTTTCTTCTGTCATGAGTATCCATCACCGGTGTCAAGGTAACCTGTGACGAGTATTGCCTATGAGTTACAGCACATATGTAACATACAAAAATGCAACACAGGAACTTTAGACACATTTGTAAGATGACATAGTCTATGCGTGTGCAAGGGAAACAGCAAGGGAAAGTATTACCCAGTTCAACTAACTGCAGACAAAAGGGTAATGCAGAACAGGTACCTTCAATCTTTTCAGACCCAGTACCCACTTTTAATCCAAACATGCAGTTGGGGACCCAATTCTTACTCTTCTACCATATATTTGCATGGGGCTGCTGCCCTTGTTATGACCCACTGTGGATAATAATAATTTATTTTTATACCCCGCCCATCTGGCTGGGTTTCCCCAGCCACTCTGGGCGGCTTCCAACAGAATATTAAAATACAAGCTTCCCTAAACAGAGCTACCTTCAGATGTCTTCTAAAAGTCTGGTAGTTGTTTTTCTCTTTGACATCTGGTGGGAGGGCGTTCCACAGGGCAGGCGCCACTACCGAGAAGGCCCTCTGCCTGGTTCCCTGTAGCTTTGCTTCTCGCAATGAGGGAACCGCCAGAAGGCCCTTAGCGCTGGACCTCAGTGTCCGGGCAGAATGATGGGGGTGGAGACGCTCCTTCAGGTATACAGGGCCAAGGCCGTTTAGGGCTTTAAAGGTCAGCACCAACACTTTCAATTGTCCTCGGAAACATACTGGGAGCCAATGTAGGTCTTTCAAGACTGGTGTTATGTGGTCTTGGTGGCTTCTCCCAGTCACCAGTCTAGCGGCCGCATTCTGGATCAGGCCGTGACACACGAGTGGTCCCAAGCCACCTGCTGAAGACCAGTGCAGAGGTAACCAATAACTATGAGAGCAAACCATTGCCTTAAATATTACCTTTTAATCCCAGGATCCTGTAAATTACTGTGCAGGGCTGGAACCTGCAATGAGAGTTGACCAGGATTACTAAGGCGTGATGCGCTTATGCTGTCTGGGCTCCCACTGACAGGCCCACGCACCTTGCTCTGCAGGAGAGGAAGAACACAGATCAAGCTTTCTACATGCAATATGAAGAAATACACTATTTTCATTTAAAGGCATTGCTGCCAGTGATTTCCAAACAGCTGTCAGGATCCCTGAAGAATATCAGTAATACAAAGTTCACAATGCAGGGGGCAGCAACAGGAAAGGACGGGGCATGCTCTAGGGTTATACACTCAGTTAACGTGAGGCCCAACAAGTCTGGCCTAGAGCCCTCAGAATTTGTGAAGCCCACTGGTTTCTTAGCAGGCAAGATGATGGGGAAAGGGTTCTCAGAAGATTTTGAGAGTTGGGAGGGAGCTGTGGGCAGAGTTCATGCTACTTGATCTTCGCCAGATGGAGAAGAATCTGATGTTCCTAACCAGAAAAATATCTTCCACTTTACTCACACAGGCAATTTTCAACAGGTTCCACAGCTCTTTCTGCCGTTTATCCTGAAGCTCAACAACCATTTTCTCATCCTCATTCATCAGGCTCATCACCTCATCCACTTTAGGAAATAACTCCAGTGCCTTTTGCTTGCAGACAACTGTTTTACTGTAAAGAAGAGATTGCCTTCTAATCACGTGTCATCAGCTCTACTAGCACAAGGAGGGGGGGAGAGACAGAGAACTCTGAGAGGTGTGGGACAATGGCAGAGTTCCACTAAACAGTATTCCCCCACTTCAACTTTATTCCCAGTAACCAGGACAACCTCACTAGAGTGGGTCTTTGGGTGTCCTACCTGAGCTGAGCATAAAGGAGGCCGACTTTCTTTTCAAAGGTCTGGATTGCTTGCAGAAGTAGCCTCACGACTTCTTGGCTGTCTCCGCTAGTCCTTTGGTCTAGACAAAAAGTATGCAGAATCAAGTGGCATGTTAGGCAGAGGGTGGGGGCAGGGGCGAGAAAGCTCCTCAAAGACATAAGAAAGGAAACAGCCCCCATTGCTGTGACTGTTGGGCAACAGGCAAAGGAATTAAAACCCTTGAACAGCTTCAGCAAGATTGGATCTATTCTGGTATAAATTAATACCCCTCTCTGGATTTGGCATCACTGCCACTAATGCAGATTAAAATCACCGCTCTATATTTGGCGGCATTCTTCAACATTGCTCAGTAAAACTTGGAGCTAACTGGTAACAGCTAGTTCAGCAGAGTGAAATGTGATTGGAATACCAAATGCTATTGAAGTGGTTGCCAGAACGCAAGTCACTGCTCTTTAGTATTCATCCCTCACCATGTCCACAAAAAAGTGGGGCAAAAGCATGTTAAGGGGTAACAATCTTCTCATTATTAGTAACACACTATTCTGTGTTGTGTTTTGTACTACAGAAGTCTCAAAGGAGACGGGTGGGGGATGTTGATGCTAAAAGAACGGGGATTGTAAACATGCATCTCCACAGCACTGTCAAGGAGCACAAGGTTGGGGAAATGGTGAGATGAGAAAGCAGTGCTAGCACATGGTCTCTTGCGGCAATTCCTCTCCTGTGCCCAGCTGTAGTCAGTTTCCTTTGGAACAGATCATGCAGCAACAAGATTCCTATGCTACAAAGGCTTTTTTTACCTCTTGGCTTTTCCCTCAGTCTCTGGTACAAGTCCTTTGCTTGTCCCTCTCTATAAAAGAAACAGGAAAGACAAATTTTCTCCAGTGGTCGTGAGTGTAGAAGCAAGCCCCCTCCACCCAACACCATGTTCAGACCAACCGAGTGCTCAGCATGGTTCAAAACCTTCTGCGTGGCTTTGGGCAAAAATTGCTCTCTTAGCCTGTTACCCTTCTGTAAGAAGTGAGAATCCTAGGGACTTACACACATTACAATTGGTAAAGCACTTTTAAGTTGCAATGGTAACTTCGAGCGTAGCCCCTGTACAGCTTGCCCTTCTCTCCCGTAAATCCCATTTGGCTACAGTTCAATGCTCCACTTATTTAAATTATTTACAAAATAAAATTACTATAAAAACATCATTTAACAACAACTTAAAAGAACAAACAGAATACTAACAACATAACTACATCAGCCTTTCTTTTGACATGATTTTCCTCAGTGCCTCTCCTGCCCCCTTTTCTAGTACTCCTCTCTTATTGACAATGGCACTCTTCAGTATGGAGAGGGAGGGGGGAACAAGGAGCAACTCAAATTCTGTGCCATATGATCTTGCAGCCTCTCAGTGGAGTAAGTGCTGTTCATTTGCCAGTTTAGACTTAATCCCAAGGATTAAATCCCAAGGATTAACAAGACCCAGAAGATTCTTAATCTAAAATGCCAATTTCCTTAGCCAGCACAAGGTTCAGCTATACATTTCTTAGAATAAAGTGGAAAACCTATCCCTTGACATTGCCACTCCAAGTGACCAGGAGGATGCTCTTTGATTGCTCCCCCTGCACACATGTAACTAGAAAGAGTAGGCAAGAAGAAAAGTTCTGGCCAGTCTTCTTCATGATATGCTGTTGCTGGTTTTTTGGTGCATGGAGCTTTAACCTATCTGTAGCCTGAAATGGCAGAGTTCAAGTGAGACTCTGCTGAATGTATACAATGGAGGGAGAGAGATTAGATTAGCCTCCCCCAGCCTGTTGCCTTCCAGATGTGGATAAGTTGCACCAGTCTTTTCAACCTGGCTATGTTGTGTGTTGGCGTGGATAACCTCCTTTGGGCCGCATGACAGCCGTAGGCGTGGGCACCACCTGCATTTGTAGGGCACACAACCCCCCCCCAAAAAAATCTGCGGATCAGATGAGGAGGCGAAAGTGATGGCCCCTCCCAGCTCATCAAATGGCTGTTCTGATGGCTGTGGAAGGGGCAATTTGCCTCCTATAGTCATCAGGCTACTGGGGCCTGGGCAGGGCAGAGGGGTTTAAGCTGTGCCACCCACTCCAGCGTGGTGTGTACCTTAATTTTTTCTTTTCTGCCACCACCGACAAAATTGGTGGAGTCTTGATGGGCAGGGGGCATAAACATTTGCTTGTGGGGCTGGATCAGACCTGGCCGGGTTGGCTATAAGTGCAACCTAGAGAAAGGTAAGCACCAAAAAAACTAAAAATCAATTTTTTAAATAGGTATATTTAAGTGCTGTGCCACTGGATTCAGTGACTTAGGTGTGCCGAACTTTCTAAGTTTCCTATGCTGTCCTTTAAATATAGGGAAACCCAAATAAAAGCTATCATGTCTGACGTGTTACACATGCGTATCTGACCTCTTCCCAGGGTACATGTCTATCAAACAAAGGAGGTGATTTTATGCTGCCCCAGGATGATGGATACTGGAGAAAATGGTATTTAGGAAAGGGCTAAAACAACCAAAGGCACTACAAGCAACTACTTACAGGGCATCCAGAGAGCTCCCTTGTTTCGGGCCCTGTGGGATTCTCTGCAGGTCCACAATGTCTGTCTGTAGGGCCATCGTCTTCTTCACCAGCTGCTCAACTTCCTCCTCCTTGGGAGGCAGAGGAGGGGACAAGGAAAGGACAGCAAACCAGGAATGGTTTGGTCATGTTGCAAGACATTATTTCCAGTAGCTTAGGCTGCAGGTAACCCAACTCTTTCCAGCCAGTCTTAAACAATCCCAGGCTAGCAATGAGACAGTGGTATCATGCCCAAGGAGGCTGGAGGAAATGCCCTTTTAATACCAGGCAGCTGCGCTCTGCCTTCTGCCATTGACTCAAAATTCACAGCCAGAGCTGGTGTTGTGAGGGGCTTGCAGTCTTGAGCCCACCTGCTGACTCCTCAAGAGCAGCCTTCATTGATCTGGCACCCTCCAGATATTTTGGGCTACAACTGCCGTCGGCCCCAGCCATGACAGCCATGCTATTGGGGGTTGATGGGAATTGTAGTCCAAAACATCTGGAGGGTGCCAGGTTAGTGAAGGCTGCCTAAGATCCATCCAGGGGAAACAAATTTCAAAGCCAACCAACCAAGTAAAACAAACAAATATACAGATGTTTTGTTGCCACACTGTTAGCTTTTGGCCAACACACTGGAAGGTATAATTTTCAGAGCCTTTTGACAATACTTGAAGTTCTACCTCTGAAGCCAGCAAGACAGATAATGGTGTTGGCATAATTCTAGTACCTAAACCTAGCACTTCTCACCTGTGTGCTCCTCTTGCAAAAGCACAGCAGGTGCTGACAAGAAGGAAATTTGCACTCTGGTCTTCCTCTTACGGCTTGCCCTCTGCAAAGAGGCTCATCTGGCCTCCACATTAACATCTTTAAGATGATCTGGAATGTTGTTTACGGTCTTATTGCTGTTGGGTATCTTTTTAGGTATCTTTTTGGGTATCTTTTTAGCCAGATCAGTTTTAATTTTGATTGTGATTATTATTTGGACTTAGCTGTTTGTTTCAAAAGTATCTCCAAATACCTTACCAGAAAAAGAGCCAAAAAGAGCATATCACAACCATCACAATGGCCCATAAAAAGACCTAGCCAGACTTCAGCAGCTTGGGGGATGTGACTGAACTAGTTCTAATGATTATTTTAAGTGGTTTGGCTGAAAGAGTTACATTTTTATATTGCTCATTTTTAACAGATACAGATAAGTAGCCGTGTTGGTGCTACTGGAAGGAAAAAATTTTAACAGATAGTTATCACAGTTTATTCATTGCTTTCCCTGTTAAGTCACTTGTAACACAGTCCTCGTCAGTGGCCTTTGGTAAGGCCTCACTCTCAGCTTCAGCTCTCCATCAACCATATGGGTGCAATACCATATGCAATACCAGGTCTTACAGGGCTGGTACAAGGATCACCAAGACAAGGTTTTTTAAAGATACTTGGAACACTTTAAAGCAGGGGTGGGGAGACATCAGGCTTGGGGATCCACTTTGCTTGTTACTAGAAGACCAAGATCCACCAACCAGAACCTGATGCAAAAGATGCACAATGAAGAGAATTCTGAGCTCAGGAATTTACTGTATGTTCCAGAACAGGATGGAGCTCACAGTCTATACTGCCTGCTATCTACACTGTGGATGGCAGTGACAGGGTTCTCTGCCAGCCCTAGCCAGAGATGCTATTCGAGATTGAATCTGAACCTTTGGCATGCAAAAGAGATCCTCTACCATTGAGCTCCAGCCCCTGCCCAAGCTATTTTCATATCAAAGCTGCTTGCCTCAAAAGGTTTTCATTTCAGCAGTATAATTTAGGGCAGGTAGGGGAGAGTCATTTTGCTGCTGCCATGGTTAAGGAACTGAGAGTCAGAAATGCGTTCTGGTTTACTGCAAATCACTCATAGAGATCTAGCCTCTGCCCACCTCTGCTCTCAAGTACTTGTTATTGTTTATTGTTACTGGGTCCTCTTATCCTTTTCTCCTCCTGTGACCACACAACTCTGTTAATCTCCAGCTAATTTTCTACCTCTTGCCCACAAGCTCTGAAAGAAACAAGGAACATCTTGGGTTTATTCCTCGTCCATTAATCTGCTGCTTCCCAAAGTCCAACAATTCAGACAGGATTGCCAAGAAATTGATCCCAGCCACCTCACAGATTATGGCCTGGTAACTCTAACCATCCTTTGCAAGGCAAAACACTCATCCAAGCAAAACAAAAGAGAAAGAAGTCCAAGCCTACCCGCCCACAGAGCTCCACAGTCTGCTCCATTTCCTTCCATGCAAGCAGCAGTTTCTCAGAAGCTGTAAAAAGAAAAGAGCTCTGGTTTTCAAGAGACCCTTCCTAGATCAGCAAAAGTATCCCTTTGAGCCTTCTCAAGGAGTCACCATAAACATTAGATGCTGTGGCTGGTGAAAACCAAGTCTGATGGGGGAATATGGGGATTTAGGGCAGGGCTGATGCAAGACATGGTTTACTGAAAAAAGGCACTACATTGCAGAACAACTCATTTTTACAGGAACCCTTTTCTAAAGGGAGCTAGGACTGAAGGGGTCTGTTGCTGTTCACACTGAGGAGGAGGTGATTAGAGAGCTCTGACATGCAATATAATAAAGGTGGGAAGTCCAAGATCCAAGGTCGTCCTAGAAGTCAACAGGAGGCCTTTGAGGCACCACAGACAAAAGAAAAGCTTGTGAAAGCAGGGAGCTGTCCAGGAGTATTCAGATTCTCATCAGACATTGAAAATGGGGTGGGAGCACATGGGGCACAACTGCTGTCACTGCAGGGAACGCGGGGGTGGGGGGTGGAGAGCAGGCCAGGAACCACTTTCCTCAACCAACGCCAAGCTATGCAATAATACAGACAAGAAGATAAACATAATTTCTTAAGCGTATAAAGCAAATAAGCACTATTAAAATTCTGTTGTTTGTTTAAATTCTCTCTCCCTCCAAGAATTCCCTGCACAAAAATATCCTGGCAGATGAAGGAGGAGAAGTTTAGCCTAACCTGCTGTCACCCAGCCCAGGCTTTCTGGCCTGGGGAAGGATTCAGACTTGCTATCATTTCTTAGCCGTCTCTGGTGGTCCAGTTGAGGAAGAAGCGCAAAATGTGATACTGTAGGGAGCGTGACCTGGCATCAAGGCAAACAAAACCCAGGGAAGAGGTCTGTCCTAGCAACTGCTTTCCTATCATTAAAAACAGCCAAACTCACTGATTCCAAATTCAGTTTGCTCATTGTACTTCTCCAAGTCAATCTGGATACTGGCTTTGAAGAAGTCCAGCTTTGCCTTCAGCTGCTGCGATAGGGAGGCCATCGTGTTCTTCATCTTGGAAAGGGTACTGTTGTGGCGCAGAAGGTTCCTCCTACAAAGCCAGGCAGAAAGAGAGAGAGTTGCCCCCTTGGAGGCCCAGCTGACCAGACCTTGTCTGCTCCCCTTTGCTTGGGCTCCACAGCCATCATCCCCACCCAGCGTCAGCACATTGACATGGCGCACCTTTTAACCAGTAGTTCTTTCTCAGTCTCAGAGACAGTATTGTAAATTTATACGACTGTCTATCTATAAATATTCCTGGGGTGGCTTGCTAACACTGCAGCGTATAATAATATAAACCAACAAAAAGCAATAAAAAACCAGCCAAGAAAAAACAACAATAGAGACAGCATCAAACATTTACAGTCCGGATTAAACTAAAAATGCAAACAGGTCAATAAAACCTTGGCATAGAAAAAGCCAAAGAGGAGCCAAGCAGGAGCCTGTTTCACATAATCTGTATTTAGAGTGGCATGCAATCCACACAGCTGGGGTACACAAATGTGGTTACTGAGGGCAAAACATTAGCCCCTTGGTAATTTCTGTGTTTCTCCTTTCCTTTTTAAAGCAAGGCTTCCAGCCCCAAGAACTACAAGCATAAGCAGAGCAACACTGGGGAGCCCTCTTGAAGTTTCAGAAGGCAGGCCTTCCAGCCACAGCCACAGCCTCTCTGCACCCTCTCACCCTGGGCTAGCATAAGAAAAATCAATTGGCCAAATAAATATAATACAAATTTGCAGAAATGTTTAAGGCTTTGGAACTGAAGCGTCTCTGGGCACAGAACAGGGAACATTTCCTTTGTGGTGCAGACTTCACTTAGGCTGCTCATAGAACAGGCCAGCGAGGTCTGAGCCCAGTGGACAGAACTGGCAGCCCCAAAGGTAGCAGGATCCCATCACGCACATGGCTGCCCGCTGCCCGTGCTGGAGGTGGTGGAAGTCCTCATTCAGTCTTCGGATGGTATGCCAGACCTGCCCCCACACTTTGCGCAGCTGGAGGAAGGAGAGGTTCTTCTTTGGATCTTGAACTGCAGAAGAAAGAAGAGAAGGATTGACAGGGAAGAGGGACACAAGTGGGGAAACCCAAACCCACAATTAGGATTTTGTATGCTTTACATATCAAGTGCTGGTTTCTACAAAATTAGAATATGTCTGGACTTTTTCAGGCTATCCCAGGACTTGACTGGTCTCTTAATTAGCTGGATGCTACAAAAAACTCTCTCAGGAGCCAAGTCCTGCAACCAGCAAGCCAAAACTACTCCCTGACTTGGCTCTTTCAGCCCCTTCCTGCATGGTGAACCGAGTAATTAATCTAGTCAATCATAGGCGTGGGTTCTACCGCTGCCACAGACATCAGTGGCAAAAATACCCAGCTGTTGGCTCATCTCCCAGGAGATGCAGACACAACCAATGAATGAGGGAGCATCCATAGTCATCACACAACTTACAAGTGTCCATTAGGTTTTGAGATACGGTAACTAACTTTGTCTACACAGGCAAGGAATTCCAAAAGCTCCTTATCTTGCCAGCATTTCCTGACTCTTTCAGTTCATTCCAACTTCTGCAGTAAAAACATCAGGGGCTCCCCTCCCCCCCCTCCCCTCCCCTGGATGGTGATGGGGAAAGGAATTATTTGTGGGATTGAGTGTAAGTATGTTTGAACACTTTTAAGAATTGTATGAAATGTATGTTTGTATGCTTGTATATGTGTATTAATGATGAACTATTTTAACAATAAAAACTTATTTAAAAAAATCAGGGGCTGAATTAATTTGTTATCTCAGTCTTACTGATCAATATAAACGATGTTTCAAAAAACCAAGCTGAGCTTGGGGCTCACATCTGTCATGGGTCTGTGCGCTTTAGAAAAATTCACTCCTTTTCTTGGGGAGTGAAAGACTCAGCTTCAAATTCCCACTTAGCCAGGAAGACCATTGGTGGCTTTGGGCAAGCCAATCCTCCTTAGGCTAAACTAGCTCACCAGGTAGCCAAGAAAATATACAAAAATATATTTCCTATGGTGAAAAGTGTGTAGTACAGAAATTGTGGAATGACACATCTAGAGGCTGCCACCGTGTCGCCTTGTGTTCAGTGTGGTATGTATTCTGCAATTCATGTATGTACAGAAACCTGAATTGTCATAGTATGGTGTCCCGAGTTCTTAAAAAAAAATTTTTAAGTAAGTTCCTAGCCCATACGGTTGCAGAGATAAGCTTGAAAGTGTGTAGGCAAAACCAGGAAGAATCTTACCAGCCAGAGAAGACCTCAGCTGCATGAGGACTTTTCGTGGCTGGAGGAGTGCTCACTGTCCCTCCTCAGTCAGTAAGGAAATATAAAACTATATGCTGGAAGTTTT
This sequence comes from Podarcis filfolensis, assembly GCF_964270895.1. NCBI lineage: Eukaryota > Metazoa > Chordata > Lepidosauria > Squamata > Lacertidae > Podarcis > Podarcis filfolensis. Next base: position 1,617,633 of record NC_139611.1, on the reverse strand, counting down.
TATGCCATAAATGGTTATTTTATGATACTTCATTTTCAACTGTATTTTATCATTTTATGTTGTAACCAGAATAGAGAATGATATATTGGGCAGCTTTTTATAAATATAGCAAATAAAACAAGGTGCTACATGTTACACGTTTCTTGAAGCAGAATTTGGATTATTATTTTTGTAAGCACAGAGCACACATATATTTCCAATCAGTCACAAAGGCAGCAAGTATTCCTCACTATATATTCACCTGAAAACAATTAATTGTCCCCCCCCCCAAGTAGCACCAAAACACAGAAAAGGGTCTTACGAATACTGTTAATGCTTTCTGGATGAGGTCGGGGAGAGATCTGAGGCCTGTATGTAACTTTTCGGTTGTCGAACAGGAAGAAGAGGCCTGTGTCAGCAACTGTGGCATCATTTAGCTGCAAGGAAAAGGAAGCACGAATCCCTTATCCTGGGGCCTATAACTTGGATACATCTCCTACAATCATGCCCTATCCCAAGGACTAAGAGCGGCCAACAGAAATAGGATATTAATAGCTAGTTCTCCAAAGGAGTCACTCAAAAAGTCATTCTCCCAAGTGTTCTATCTGAAAGAAATAACATTATGTAGGGAAAAGATGCAGTGTTTTTAATACAATGAGAAAATTAGTACCTCATTCATTGCTACACAAGTCCTGTTCCTCATCCCTCAAGATTCCCTTGTTATCTTTCCTTGAGCGGTTTCCTTTGCTCACAAATTTACTCTCAGCCAAACCATCTCCCACAAAAAGGGGGATCCATTCCCTTGCTTCTGCACTCCCCATCCCTTTAAAACAATGGCAATTCCTTCCAAGGCTTTGTAGTTAAGGTAAAGGACAAAACTGAAATTTCACTAGCTGGGAGTATTCCAAAAGCAACAGGAGCTAATTTGATACCCATGGGTGAAAATGTTATTGGACACACCTTGATGTCAGCCAGATACTGAGTGGCTGGTTTCTCAGAAAATAATGCCAATCCTCCTTCTTGAAGCAGCTCCTGGTCCTGCTCTGGGATGCCAGTATCTGCCTGGATCTTGGCTTTCACACTCTGCAAGGTCTCGTCCTCTGCCAGAGGATACACGTGCACAGTACCTGTTACCATGTCTAGGATCTGCACCAGCTGCAAAAGAAAAAAAAAATCCAAAACAGAGAGAATCTGGAACCAGTACAGGACACATCCCAACTTGCTCCAGTTTGAGAATTTGTCCAGAAATAAAGGCTACCAAGAGCAAGTCCATCCTCTCTGCCAGAGTAAAAGAAAGGATAATCGGCAGGGGTAAATTCTGCTTCAGAGCAGTTCAGATTCTGGGACTCCATGCATAGGGAATGTTTTTGGCACAAACAAGCCATTTCCCACCTGCATTCTGAGGCGGTGCAACCAGATGGAGCACAGCACCATAAATTAATCTACATGACTAGTTTCTCGCCCTTTCTCTGCATCAGCCAGAAAAATAAATGTATCTTTGGACACTAAGTGGCTTATAGGGAAATTTCAAACCTACTTCAGCAAAGCTGTGAAACTGCCACTAAAATGTTTTCACACTTATCTATATTTAAATATTTGTCACGCCTCTTTCCAAAGAAAATCTCTGATAAACGTATTGCACAGTAAAAACAAAAACAAACCTAATATTTGATACATTACTCTGTAATATAATATACTGAATACAGTAATGTAACTCTCTCAACAAATAAATTTTAAAAGTTAATAAAAACTTGTCAGTTTAGCTAATTGGTGGCACTGAGTAAATAAAAATATCATTACCTTTCAGAAAAACAGAAAATGCGTACACATATAATTTATTTGAGCAATTATATAGTACGCTATATACTGTATCAAGCTCACACCAAGTGCCGTAGATAATAATAGAGCTTCAGGCGGAATTTGAAACACTGAATGGATACAGACAAAAATGAGGCATGAGGGAAACTGATTCACCAAAATTTTGTGAAGGAAAGGCAAGAGTAAAACGAAAAGCTTTTAGGGCCTCCCTGAATGCCAACACTGAAGGAGCCAAATGAATATTCAGTGGAATAAAGTTCTGGAAGGCCATGACCTTGTCTTGGGTGCTCACCAACCAGCCAAATGGATTTCACCAGCAGACACACAAGAAGGACCTCAAGCATAGATTTTGATTATGGGGTTTTATAGGAGTGGGAATTCTTTCGGTAATTCAGCTCTAAACCATTTATGGCCTTAAATGTTAACATCAGCTCTTCAAATTGGGAGTGCAGCAACAGCCAGTGCAACTGGCACGAAAGTGGTGCCATGTGTCCAGAACTCCTGGTGCTCATTTTGCAGCAAGAGACGTTTCTGTATCACAACTGCTCCAATAAGCCACTTTAGATTATTCCCTATTTTTTGCAATGTCACATCTAAAGGAAATAAAGTGAAATCTACAGGCACCCCGCCCATTAATAACACTTACTTTTAAATTCAATATATCATCCAAAGCCTTGAAACAACCATTGGGGCCATATGTGGGGTCGGTGCCTCTCTGCCGCGCATGCCATTGGAGCATCAGCTGCAGCCATTTCTCCAGCCGCTCAGCCAAAACACTGAAGGAAGGCAGGAAAAAGAAAGCACTGGAATGAAGAAAATGCTGAGGTGGGGTGCAGGGGGATGAGTCAAACATCTTTTCTGCAGAGAAGAGTCCTAAAAGTTATGTTTAAGAGACATAAAATATTCTGCAGACTTGCTATTCTCTCTCCAGGGCTTCCATTCACGGGACCCTTAACAACAGGATGGATCCCATGTGACTCCCGCCTCCCCAATTCCCTCAAATTAACTAGTAAGCTTTTTGGGGCAGGGATCCTTTCCCCCTACAAATGTTATTCCAAAAATGAAAGAATGCATTGATGGTGGTATGTTTTAATTATAATTGTTGTTGGTTGCTGCATAAATTGCTAGACGTGGGGTTCGGAGCAAGGAAAACCCAAGTTAAAACCTCTGCTTAGCCACAAGACTCAATGGATGGCCTTGGACAAAACATTCACTCACCTAACTTGCCCCACAGGGAACAGAACCTCACTCTGAGCCACTTAGAGGGAGAGCAAGACTGAACTACAATAAATAAGCCAACTCTTCTTCCTATCATATCTCCTCTCAGTCTCCTCTTTTTCAGGCTGAACATACCCAGCTCCTTCAACCGTTCTTCATAAGGCTTGGTTTCCAGACCCTTGATCATCTTGGTCACCTTCCTCTGCACATGTTCCAGCTTGTCAACATCCTTCTTAAATTGTGGTGCCCAGAATTGGACACAGTACTCCAGGTGTGGACAAGTGGGACTATTACTTCCCTTGATCTGGACACTATACTTCTGTATAGAATAGCATTCGCCTTTTTTGGCTGTAAATACATTCCTCAAGTCCTGGTTGACCAGTCATAAAATAAGCAGTGGAAGTTTCTTAACAACAACTCATTTGCATAAATTGCTGTCAGTTCATAACTGTGATTTGAGAGTTGCAGAACCAGAAACAAGGAAAGTCCCAGCCAGCCTGCAAAATGGGCAACCGAGTTTTCCTTGAGGTGTCAGTCGTTCCTTACCAGTTCAGATTGTTGGGGTGTGGCAGCTTGCTAGAAAATTTCACTTCTCCCGACAAGTCTTCATAGACAACAATATCCAGCTCACTTTTCTGCCGGACTTTTGCATGCCTAAGAAGAAGCACACATTGGGCTGGTTCAGACTTTAGCTTACCCTTATAACTGCAGCAAGGCCTTTTGCTACAGCAGAGGAAGAATTTAGGAGCTTTCAATTCCATTTTAAATTAATCACAGCTTGCAGTGTCATCCAAACCCACACAAATTGGTTAACTGAAACATGCCAACATCAAACCAGAGTTTATGAGGATGGCTTACCTCAACCAGCCATACTAAACATTAACCAATTTGCCTGGAAGAAAAGGCAAGCTGTGGTGAAGCTAAAATGGAAGCAGCAGCTTTCAGACTGCCCCTTGTGGCCACTCCAGAGGAAATGGGAGGGAGTGCAAGAGCCCAGAGCTCCCCAAGGCCCTACCTTGACCCCAGAAGTCCAAGCAGTGGTGTCTTCCAGATTGGATCACTACAGGGCACTCTATGTGGTGATGAGGAAGCTGCAGTTATTTCAGAATACTGCGGCACAATTGTTGACAGGAACGAGGCCTTGTCAAAATAGTACAGCTCTGCTCAGAAGTCTGCACTGAGTGCCCATTTGCTACTGCGCCAAGTTCAATGAGTCACTCTTAGAATATAAAGCCCTTAACAGCTCGGCACCCGTTTACTCGTGGGATTGCCTGACCCTTCATGTGCCCACTTGACTGCTCTGATCTGCAGAACTAGCACTGCTGCAGCTACCAAATAATATCCATTCTGCATTTTTGTGTGGCAGCACTTGAGAGTCTGCCACTCCCTGCCTCCTGGCACCAGGCGTGTGTCTTCATTGCACTTCTTCCAGCACCTGCTTCAAACATTTTTTTCATCAAGCCATCCAGACACGTAAAAGCTACATGTGTTTTAATCTGTTTTTAGCTTACTGTTGATTTTCAGTAGTTCTGAATGTTTTCTAAATATCTATTTTCAGCGGTCTTTTATTGACAATTGTGATGTTTTATTTTTTGGAAACCCCTTCGAGGTTTTGTTACAATCAAACAGTCTGTGCGTTAAAGAAATAAATACATCTAAACACACTCATTACCACACAGAGAATTGTCTCTGAGGACTGTGTCTAAGAACTGGAGGAAAAGTTCTCTCCGTCTGAAGCCGATGGTGCTGTGCAGAAGACCACCTGGCTTGGCACCTGCGACATAATGAACACCCTTCTCTCCAGCCTCTGGAGCAGATTTTCAGCTTAAAAAACTAAGACTGTTCAGATTTTGTTTTGTTTTTAATCAGACACCATATGATTGTGCAATTATACATTTAAACCATGGATGGGGAACCCGTGGTCCTCCAGGTGCTGTTGAACTATAACTCCCATCAGCCCCTGCCTCCAACGGCACCTGGAGGGCCACAGTTTAAATCAGAAGTCGCAAATGTAATAGTGAATAAAACCAGTATGGCAAGAAGAAAGAAGACATCCACCAGAGACAGGCAGGATAGCCAAACAGGTGAGGAAATCTTGGTTGCTGCCAAGACATGTTATTTGAAGCTGGAGCCAGGCTCACCTCTCAGATGCAAAATGTGCCTCTTTTTATACACAGCTATAGAAATTATTAAGTTATTTCTTACAGAAATTATTAAGTTATTTCTTACAGATCACCCTGATCAGCATTAACTCCTCCTCTCACCTCCCTGCCAAGAAAAATACTAACCGTTGTATTCTCAGTTTTCAAGTGAAAAGGACATTTCCTAAGAACCTCACAATGGAGCCAGAGTTACTCACCATTGCACTGGCTGCCAGGAGGGCAGAAAAGGTCGGAAGCCTGTGATACACTCAAAGGCCAATGTGCCAAAGCTCCAGTAATCCACAGTCACTGTGTATTTCTGCTGCTCCAGAAGTTCCGGGGCCTGAAACATTGAGAACCAGGAAAAGGCTAGCAGTGCAATCCTTTACCTGTCTACTCAGAAGCAAACCCCTTTGAGTCCAATGAGACTCACTCCTAGGTGGAATGCAATCCTACACCCCACAAGCTCCCAGCTTCCTAAAAAGGCAGAACTTGAGATATGATCCCTTCCCTCTACTTCCTTAAGACAGATTTTATTTAAAATAGCATTTTAAATAAATTTTAAAACAGCAATGGCCAGGTTGAGGACTAAGGACAGAAAGGGCTCCATGACACAATGTAAATCTGTTGTGGAATTCACTAACACAAGATGCAGTGATAGATACTAGCTTGGACAGATTTTTTTTGTAAAAAACAAAAAAAATCCTATTCTTCTTCTTATTAATTACATTTATATATCACTCTTTATCCAAGGATCACAGTATAAAAATGGGTTCATATCGGTTCAAGGTCTGTCACTGGCTACTGGCCATGAGAGCGAAATGGAACTGCCATGTATAGAGAGGCAGAATAAGGATCAGATCCTGGGGACAAACAGTACTGAAAGGCCATCACCTCCCTTGTCCCACTTAGAAGTGTCCAGATGGACCCTTGGTCAGACCCAGGAAAGCAACATTTTTGCAACTCATTTGAAATGCTTCTTCGGGATACTGGCTTTGGCTTCCTGGTTCCTAACAGCTCAGCTTCCCATCCATTTGCTGCCGCCTTTAATGTGCTGCTTCCACTCCTCCTGCCTAATTGTGCCCTCCTGGGTGCAAGCACGCTATTTGCACTTGCAAATCCTTACCAGATACTGCAATGTCCCAACGAAGGAAGTGCAAAGGCTGCCTTGATCCAGCTCTTTGGCATACCCCAAATCAATGATCTTGTGTATTAGCTGAGAGAAAGCAGAGAGGGCAGTTGTGGTAAACAGAACTAGAACCTGAGAGCTTTGGCAAAAAAACAACACCCAAATGGCTGATAAATATATAGCGCAAGCACAGAGTGGGATCAGCTCTGGACCCAGCGCAATATCCCATTCATCCTATCTCTGTGCTTGGAAGAATCGAGGACTGCGAAAGTATTGTTAAGTAGTGTGATCAAGTCTGGAGAGGGTTCCAAAAAAACAGCCAGCCCTTCAGAGCTGAAAGGGACTAAGCCCTACAGCCAAACGGAAAAGCAGGGCCAACCTGCCACAGCCCACCATATACCAGACCCCATGATTCACACCAGAGTGCCACAACCAGAGAGCAGCTGCACTGCAAAGAGATGTCTGCACATCAACAAATTCAAAGTGATTTGAGCAATACCACCAGAACATGCTGCAGGAAAGCAACTCACATCACTAAAAACCTCCAGCCAGTTTAGTCTTTTCTTTTGTAAGTAAATATGCTAGATCAGTATCTTAGCCAAATTATACCCAACCCCTATTCACTGAGTCTTCTCAAACAGCGCCTTTGGCAGGAGGGATACAACTCTGCCCAGCACCCTGCATTAGTGGTGACAGGTGGGGAAGCTTCACAGAAGAGCATCACCCACCCTCTCTTTTCCTTGTTGAAGGACAATGTTTTCTGGTTTCAGGTCTCTATGGATGATCCTGTTCTCGTGAAGGTATCTGAGAGCAGAGGCTGAGACGGAAGAGGGGTGGAGAAAGAGGGAAAGAGAGAGGAATGTATTGTCATGACCAAAATCTATCCGTATGAATCAAATAGTGCATTCTGTTGTTAACTCAGAAAAGCAGCAGCAGCACTGTAAAGGCTCAGAGCCAGTGCCGGATTTACGTATAAGCTAAACAAGCTATAGCTTAGGGCCCCACTCTCTTGGAGGCCCCCAAAAAATTAAAGGAAAAAAAACCTGGATGTGCATTTCCAAAATATAAGGTAAAAAACAAATAAAATAAAACCTACATACAGCAACAGTGGCAAATGGCTTTAGATACCTATTAGATCCATAAATTACCATATAGCATATATTCAACACAAAAAACAATTTGTTTTTGACAAAGGACAGCTGGACATATAAAGGGCCCCATTACCTTCAGTAGCTTAGGGCCTCATCAAACCTAAATCTGGCCCTGCTCAGAGCACCAGAAGTGCAGCGTCTGTCATTAGAAGTAGAGCAGCAGAGTTCGCGTGTAGCAGCCAGAACACACAAGCACAAGGTGCAAGTAGCCATCCAGCTGGGGCCATCCAGACCAGCTGCTAGAGCACATTTCTCCTGAGAATCTGTTTTGCCCTGCCCTGATTTCTAACTCCTACTCTAGCCAAGGGATAGAAGAAAAAGCCCTTGCATGTATGAGAACATACTTTTTTTTTATAAGGACATATTCAAAAGATGAGATAGTACCCGAGACATAAAATATGATAGGCATCTGCAACCACACCACCCAGGGGGCACCAAATCCTCATTGAAATGAGGAGTTCTTGCACACAGCTGTTCATTTCAGTGCACTTGTTCCCTGACAGGTGTTTGCATCTCACTATGCTGTCCTTAAGGTAAAGGTAAAGGGACCCCTGACCATTAGGTCCAGTCGTGACCGACTGGCCGAGGGAGCCGGCGTACAGCTTCCGGGTCATGCGGCCAGCATGACTAAGCTGCTTCTGGCAAACCAGAGCAGCGCACGGAAACGCCGTTTACCTTCCCGCCAGAGCGGTACCTATTTATCTACTGCTAGGTTGGCAGGAGCAGGGGCTGACCAATGGGAGCTCACCCCGTTGTGGGGATTCAAACCGCCGACCTTCTGATTGTCAAGTCCTGTGGTTTAGCCCACAGTGCCACCCGCGTCCTTAATTCCACTCAAAACCCACCGTCTGAGGCTCCTTACCTCCCCACAGGGCCACCTCTGGTCACTTACCAATGTCTGACAGCAAGATAAGGATAGCTCTCTCCCGCAGGCCACAGCAGTTCTCAAGCTGATTCAGGTGCTGAAAGGTGTGACAAGAGGACATGAGAAAAGTTTCTGTTGAGCTTCCATATGTGTTAACCATTATGTGGTTAAACGGTTTAAAAAAAACCCCAACTTAGACTGAGTTTTAGCACACACGAAAAACTTAAAACAAATCCTTATTTCTTGATGAATAGCCTTTGGACTACAATGTAACTTAAATAGAAACTCTTTTTAGAGAAAAATTTCCTCTGAAAGCATTTTATTTTAAAAAAATCTGATTTAAATCAAGAAAATCTGATTTAAATAAAAAATCCATTTTTAAAAATTTTCTTTAAAAATTTATTGATTTTTATCCACCCTGGTGGGGATTGTACCTGAGGCCTTGGGATTATCAATCAATCAATCTTTATTACGGTCCGGAGACCCAACAAATCATTACAAATCAATACACAATTCATACAGCCTACCTCCAGGTTAAACAAGCATTTTGTTTAGAATATAGGGCTCATTTGTTCTTGCAACCACCGATAAAAACTTTGCCACTGCTAACGTTCTAGCATATGTCCGGTCTTCCAGTAGGAACCTGACATAGTGAGCCTCTGATTTTCCTGGGAAAATCTACCAGCAAGGGTAGTATCAGTTCAGCCCTGGCCTGCTCATATTTTGCACAATGCAACAAAATATGTTTTATGGAATCGATGTCTTGAGCACACGAGCAAAGTCTGTCCTGGTAGGGAACTCCTCTCAACCTGCCATCCAACACTGCAGAGGGAAAGACATTTAGTCTGGCTTTGGTGAAAAGCCTACGGTAGTTTGGTACTGTCAGATTTTTAATGTAAGATGTTGACTTAAAGACATACCCATATTGAACTCCTACTGCCAGCGGACTACAGACTGCGTGTGATCGAGATCGCAAGTCACTGTGTGCATTATCCCATAATCTTTGCTTTAAAATCTTTTGGACGCCTTCATAACCCAGGTAATACAGTTGGGGGGGAGACAGACCAATAGAGGTGGCTTATTTAGCCATGGTTTTCTGCCATTTGCTGACAAATTCCGCATTGGTCAAATGTTGGTACAGACCCTTCCCTAGATTAAACACTGAAATCCTGAGCCAATGTTTTAGGGCAGCCCACCACGCTTTAGTTGAAATTGGGCATTCACCAGCTTCTAACAGAAGGGCGGAGTTGGGGACGCAGTTAGGTACCTGCAGCAGAGATCGTAGAAATTTTGCCTGAAAGCCATCTAGCTTTGGCAGGTCCCCATTATGCCAGACATTTGCTGCGTACAGGAGTTGGGAAACGGGCTTTGCGTTGAAAACCCTTAAGGCTGCCGGAACATATTTGCCGCCCTTTGTGAAGAAGAATCTGAGTATGGCTAGCTTTGTAATCTCCGCCTTTTGAAGGGAGGTTTGCCAATGGTGCTTCCAAGATCCTGTATGATGGAATGTGAGCCCTAGATAACTGAAGTATTTTATCTGTTCAAGGTTATGGCCATCCAACACTCATTTAGACTGGGAAAATCTTCTTTCGAAGACTAAAATTTTAGATTTTTCATAATTAATGGATAAACCATTTCCAGAACAGTAATCAGATAATTTCCTCAGCAGATAATTCAAACCCGGTCTGGAACGTGAGATGATGGCTGTCATCAGCATATAGCAACAAGGGGGTGGGATTATCAGCACCACGCTCTAGCCAACTGAGCTATCCTGAAGGCACAGTATCTCCACATCAGGGAAAAGAACACACTTTTCAAAGTAGCTTTCCACAGAGAAATTGATATAGTGGAACTTTCACTCATGCTATCCTTCACCTGCATTCTTAAGTAATATAAGTAGAATAATATAAATTTAGACATTTAGGATTTTAATGCAACAAATAACATATTTGCCTCTTTCCCCATAAGAACATAAGAGCAGTCCTTCTGGCATCCTGTTTTCCCCAGTTTCTCTACCCTCCGGCAGAAACCAACCATATATTTCTAGCAACCTTCTCTGGGAGCAAGACGGCAACTGCAGCAGGAGGGTATTCAAGCAGAATTCACAAAAAGTGTCCCGCTGGATCAGGCAGAAGGCCCATTTGGGTCTGCCTTCTGTTCTCCTGCGGCCGCCAACCAAATGCCTCTAGACGCCTGCAAGGCGGACCTGAGCGCAGCAGCAGCTCCCCCCACTTGTGATTCCCAGGAATGTTCAGGGCCTCCTGCTTCCTCCCTACAGTGGAGGAAGTCTTGACCACCTGCCTCTCCACTATCTAGGCCTCAATGGGCATTCAAGCATAAAACAGCACCAAGACTCTATCCCTGCTCTCAAGGGCTTTGGAACTAGCCTATCACTTGCTGCCTGCAGATACTCGTGTCTTGAATGTAAGCTTAATCATAAATATCTCTTAAATGATAACTTCAGAAGAAACCACTAATGGGTGGCACATTATTTGAGAAGAATGAAGCTCCTCCCTCTGTGCCACAAACTCAGGCAAAGCCCTCACTATGACTGGGAGTACAGAGCAGCCGTTTGATTAAACCCAGTCCATTTTCTCAGTCTCCCCCCCTTTCCGCCCCTCACTCACCCTCCTGAGATCTCCTCCCTGGCAGTACTCCATAGCCAGCAATGGCAAGTCATTCAGGGCAAGGTTTTGCATCCCTTCTGGGACATCCCGGGCAGCCACCACATTGGGGTGGTTTAGCCTGAGGAGAAGAAAACACAGTAAGATCTCAGGTGGATCTCTCACTTTACCTTTAAGCAGTGGCTTTCTAACTTTCTGAGAAACACTTTCTACATTGGCCTCTCTTGCTATGCAATTCCTGAATGTCCACCATGAAACAGGTGTAGAAACAGATCCTGGAGCATATTCTTCAGAACAGGTCATCCTGCTGGGCCCCACAATCCCCCCCCCCCCGAACTGACAGTGTGCTCTAAAACATTCTCCTGGAGCTTCATGTTGCTTCAGGAGGTGGGGGTTTTTTAGCTTTTTAAAATCAATGTCCTTACCATTCTCATCAAGAAGACAAAAACATGAAAGAAGATTCTGCATATTAAACTCTTTGGAGGAAGCATCGTGCTGAGCAGAGTCCCACTGGGGCCTGCTGTCACTGTCAGTCAGCTGACTGGTACTGGCAGCAAACGTCACTTGCCACTTTAAGGCTCCTGGCTGTCCTTTGCAGTGTGTGCTTCCCTTAATGCCACATATGGCTTGGGCAGGTGGGCACAGTTTGGGGGAAATGGCCTTGTGGACCAGACTGGGACCTGTGCAGGGCCTAATTTGGCCTGTGGACCAGAAATTCTCCATCCTCACTTGGAAAACCAAAGCCTGGCTTAATGCTGCAACACCTTCCTCCTCTTCTGTTCTCAAGATGGGGCAAACTAAAAGATAACTCTGTAAATAAACAGGATTAAAATCCTGATGCTAAATGCATTTACTAGAAGGCAAAGTTCACTGCCCACGATATTTGCACAGGCCACACACTTTCCAATACCGCTCACCGTTTCATGATTTGTATTTCTAAGCACCATCTTTCTCTGTTGCGTGGGCTGAGCTCCTGACGACACTGCTTGATAGCAATTTCTTCCCCACTCTCCTGTTAAAAAAGGGGGAGTTTATTCATGTGAACTCTCAGAACCCTGACAGCGTTAGTACTGCTGCAGATGCTACAAAATTCCTATGCCATTCTTATATGAATCTGAGAAGAAGAAGAAGAGTTTGGATTTGATATCCCGCTTTATCACTACCCGAAGGAGTCTCAAAGCGGCTAACATTCTCCTTTCCCTTCCTCCCCCACAACAAACTCTGTGAGGTGAGTGGGGCTGAGAGACTTCAGAGAAGTGTGACTGGCCCAAGGTCACCCAGCAGCTGCATGTGGAGGAGTGGAGACACGAATCCGGCTCACCAGACTACGAGTCCACCGCTCTCAACCACTATACCACACTGGCTCTCTGAGGAGAAAACCAAGTGCAGACTCTATCAAGATTATTTTACAAATGGCCTTTTTGTTGTATATGCACACACACAAGTTACTGAAGCCAATCTACTCAGTAATAAATCTGCCAAGTGTTGGTCAATTTACTAACTTGCCCTGTTTCAGAAGCCAGTGCTGGAGCAGTTATTGCAGAGTTAATGAACAGAACACAGAGTCAGAGCAGTTAGGAAAGAGCCAACAGCACTGGACATTGTTCAGCATAGAGTTTTTTGTGGAATGAGCACAGAGGTGTGTGAATCTGTAAATGAGGGTGGTATGCTCCCTGTACGTCCTTTGGTAACCCCACGCGTAGAAGTGACACCCATTATTACGTGTGGCAACTGGCTTTAGCTCAGCGGTGCAGCAGCTGCCTTGCATGCAGAATGTCCCTGGTTTGATCCCCGGCATCTCCAGACAGAGCTGGGAAGGAGGCTCTGGTCTCCAGCCCTGAAGAGCGGCTGCCACTCAAGCGTCCACAGAGCCAGGCAGACCAAAACTCCGCCTTGGTGCAGGGCTGCTTCCTATGTTTTATGTACCATCTATCTGCAGCCGGGGTTTTTTTTATTAAAAAATCCTATGTGGAAATACCTTGCAGGTAGAAATGTTGCCATGTGAAAGATCTCCTAAAAATCCAAGAGTCCACACACTCAGGATCCACACTGCTGTTTTAGGGGCTCTTGGATGTCTTGGCGCAGCAGCGCCGCCCTAAAAGCGCAACGAGAGGCAAATGGCGCCTTCGAGTGCCACTGCCCATTTCATCGGATGACACAGCACACATCGGGCCAAGCTGCCTCTTTTTAATATCTATCTGGAGTTTACCGAGGTGGCCTCCTGCCCGGGGGGGGGGGGAGACTGCCACGGAAGAAACCAAAGCGGGAGGCGAGGCGGCCGGCAGAGCAAAGCCTTCTCCTTTCCCGGCCGCGAAGCCGCCGCCTTCCGAGGGGCTCTTTCTAAAGGCGGACCTGGACGCGGCCGCCGGACTTCAGAAGCGGATCCCGGAGGCCTCCGAGGCTCCCCTTCTCCGTGTCGCAGGCCCGAGAGCCGCGCGCGGCTACACGTGTGCGTGTGAATGCGTGCGCGCCTCTTCCCCTCACCTGGTTCTGCCAGCGGAGGACGTTGCCGAAGCCTCCGGTGCCGAGGCGCTCGCGCATCTCCCAGGGTCCGCAGCTGCCCTGGGGCTGCAGAGGCGGCGCCATGGCCCAGGCCTCCCTCCTTCCCGCCGGGCCTTCCTTCTCGGGCCCGCCGCGGCTTCCGCCTTGGCAGAGAGGCGCCAGGAGGCGGGCCGGGCCGGCGCTTAAAGGGGCCGCGCGGAGGGAAGGAGGGCTTCATCGCCGCCGCCCCTTACGGGACCGCGGAGAGCAGAAACAAAGAAATAACCCAAAGGCTCAAAGCAGAATGCGATTCAAATGCCTGCAGGGATTTAATAAAGAAAGGCACCAATCTTCGGTCGGCTGGCGAAGTTCCGCAGGGAGGGCGAGCGCCCCGCCCCGCCGGGAGGCCCTTCCCGAAAACCGGGCGCCGGGCCCGGGAGTGGGGGCAGCCAGGCGGCTCCCTCTGTTCCTCTGCATGGAAATGCAGACTTCCTGGGCAGCCGGGGGCACAGAGCCACCAACTCCGCTCTCAGCAAGTTGGCCTGCATTTGCAGGCACGGAGAGGAGTGCAGCTCGGCTCCCCCTCAGCCTCCAGGAATCCCAGGAATTTATCTAATTAGCTGGCCACTTGCGAAAGGAAAGCAACACCCTTTGGCTTAGGCTGGCATTTGCAGAACCTTCCAAGGGAGACAAGAATGCATCACAGAAAGAAGCAACAGACAGCAATGGTAGCCTGGCAGGGGGGAGCAGGGGGGCATCTCCTCAATACCCACCGTATTTTGGATAGCTCCAATTCAGGAAGAATGTGGGGAGGGTGGTACATTTCTGCTGGTAGCAACAGGGTGTCTTTGTGGTCATTGGGATCCCGGTAGGAGACCATGTGCAATCAGGGTGGGGACAGTATGTGTGATGCTGAGAGCAATGAGTAGTTCTGGCAAGAGCTGTTTGGAATCCGCATTCACTGAGTAGGTACAAAAGTTCCACCCACAGCTGCTTTCTCAGGAAATCGTTCAAGCCTCTCTCCCACTCCAGCTCATAAGACACAATAACTTGGGTAACATGTGATACTTGAACACCTACCTCCAAACTTTTGTGGGCAGGAGCATCACCTGCCTGTATGATACTCAAATATCTTTCAAATGAAATGGCAGTGTTTTCTTTGACTGTATTACAAAGCTAAAAGATGCAAAGGCTCAGGGGCGGAGGAAGGGGGGCGGTGCACCCTGGGTGTCACCACTGAGGGGGGTGACAAAATGCTGGGTGGCACTCACTGAGGGGCCTGCGGTGCGCCCGAGCCATGCGTCTCTCCTGGGAGTGACGCGGTGGCACATGCGCTGCCCCAGGTGCCTGATCGGCTTGCTCCGCCGCTGCAAAGACTTGGCAAAGGATTTCTAAACAAAATTTGGATTGTTGGTGGATCGGATGGTCAGTCTGCGCAGGCGATCAATTATTGGAACACCTAATGTTCCTATTGTTACCCATATTTTCACAGCAGAGAAGGGCTGTAGCCCAGTGTTATGCTGAGATGGCGAGATTATCCTGGAAAATTCAGAACCAGCAGGACCAGACTTTCCTAAAGGAATGGAAGCTTTCAACGTATTTGGAAAGTAACTGTAACGAATTGACATTGCTTGTAGGGTTAAAAGAAGTTTTGTAAGTGTTGTAAATAAAAATATGCATAAAATTCCTGTCACATAAGGAATAATATATAAATTATTGTGAAAAGAATTAAGAATAGGTATTAAGATTTGAATTTATAGCAATAACTGTAGTAACAAAATGCATAATTAGAAAGGATTTTAGAAAACCATCAGTTGAGGTTGAAGGAAATCTAAGGCTGTGATAGCCAAAGATTTTGAAATGATGTTTAAAAGCATAATATGCTGGAAAATATGTGTAAAAACCAATAAAAAATATTTATAAACAAACAAATAAAAATAGAGTCACAGAATTTAAGAGTTGGGACCGACCCCAAGGGTTATCTAGTCCAACCTCCTTCAATGCAGGGATCTCAGCTAAAGCATCCCTGACAGATGGCCATCCAATCTCTGCTTAAAAACCTCCAAGGAAGGAGAGTCCACAACCTCCCGAGGGAGTTGGTTCCACTGTCACAGTTCTTACTGTCAGAAAGTTGTTCCTGAGGTTTAGTCGGAATCTCCTTTCTTGTAATTTGAAGCCATTGGTTGGGTCCTTCCCTCCAGAGCAGGGTAAAACATGCTTGCTCCCTCTTCCACGTGGCAGCGTTTGAGATATTTGAAGATGGCTCTCCTTTCTCCTCTCAGTCTCCTCTTTTTCAGGCTGAACTTACCCAGCTCCTTCAACCGTTCCTCATCAGGCTTGGTTTCCAGACCCTTGATAATCTTGGTCGCCCTCCTCTGCACACGTCCCAACTTGTCAACATGCTTCTTAAATTACGGTGCCCAGAATTGGGCACAATATTCCAGGGGCAGCAGAGGAGGAGGCAGCAGCGAGAGTGGCGGTGGGGGAGGGGTATTTTCTGCTTTGCCTCAAGCAGCAAAATGTATTGGGCTGGGTGTGTCCCAGGTCTGATCCTTGACATCTTAGGTAGGAAATGTTCCTAGTCTGCACCCAGAATATAGGAACTCCTTCTGTTGAGTAAGAGTCACTGCCAGTCAGTGTAGGACCGTAGTTCTCAAACTTTTTTCTCTGGGCCACACTTTCAGAATAAAAATTTGCTCTCATCACACTGAATATATTTGCATCTTATCTTTTACTCGTTTTTTTACATATGATTGTTGGCATTTCTGCTGTTCCAAAAGCCTTTCAAAATATTCATGTTTGCCAGATTTCCATATTTTGACGTCTTTTCATCTTGTTTGGGCCCATATTGGACTTTGAAAGCTTCTTACCACAGATCAAACCTATAGGCTGAGGGACATTGTCATCTCCATTCCACCTGAAACTGAGACTCAGATAGCTATCCATATATTGTCCTTCTTTGGAGGTTTGCTTGGGCCTGCTACTGGTGTTGAATAAAACGGGCCTCTCCAGCACTCTGTATGAATGGTGATTCTCGATCAGAACTAGGATGGTCCTCAGTATCACTTGATGCTCTTGCTCTCATTTTGAAAAGATACCTATCCATATTCTGCAAATAAGTGTGTGTGTGTGTGTGTGTGCGCGCGCTATATTATACTACACATAAATGTTTAAATGTGTCTTTGATTGTCCTTGAATCTTCTTGCCACACTTGTCATCCTGCTACACCCTTTGAGACCCACTGGTGTAGACGATACTAAATTAGAGGGACCTGTGCTTTGAACTGGTATAAGGCAGCTTCCTAAGTACCTTAAAACAGCCATAGTGTATGTTTCAGAAACTGATTGGAGAAGGGTTGCAAGGGGAAAGGGGCTTCAACATCCCCCCACAAACAATTGTTACTCAAGCTGATATTAGAATGGGGGGAAAGGAGGATAATTTTTTTCTACTGAAGGTCTAATAATCTTCAGAGAAGGTTTAATAACTATCTTTGAGAGTCTAGAAGCCATTTCGGCAAGCAAACTATGTAACTTAATACAGAATAATAACCACAACCAATTTAATTGTAAAAATGCTGCAAAGGAAATGTTTTACCTTGCTCCCCTGCTGTCCTTGCTCCAATCAGATCTGGATTAAATGCCACACCTGCATTTAAGGTTAAAAAGGGGGGGCTTTGGGAGCTCCAGTCACTGGACTCCTGCATTTTATGTGGTTTGCGCCTCCACTTAGGCCAGGTGCTCCTGTTTATGGAAAAGGTTTCTCTTTGAGGGCCGTCCAGGCTGTTGTCTGCAGGAAAGCATGAGGGCAGGGATTCTTATGGCTCCACAGCATATCTTTCTTTCCTCTCTCAATAGCAGGAAGGCCCCCGCCTCGCTTCCAGCTGTGACTTTTGTTCATTCCACGTTGGATAACATCACATGCCGAATGTTGGTACAGTTTCAGTTTGGGTTCAGCTCAGAGTTTCCTTATGGTGGGAACCATAATTTGGAGTACTGTGAAGTTAAGGTTGTCTCACCTCAAAAAAGATATTGTAGAGTTGGAAAGCGTTTAGAAAAGGACAAGCAAAATGATTAAGAGGGTGGAGCTTACCCTGCTAAAACAAGTTTGCACCTCTCATTGAGTTTGTAGACATACTTAAGGTGCATATGTAAGAGACTCATTTATAATTATATTTCTGGAATGATTCAGGGCCACCAACTCTATGGGGACGAGGTGCCTTTGCTCCCCCAATATCTGTTGGCTGGCCCCCCTGATTGGGCGCAGGAGTCCAAGCATGGAGCAGAGCTTCAGTGGCCAGTTCCTCCTGAGCAGGAGAGGAGGGGCTGCTGGCCATTGAAGCCACAGCGCTCTGGGTTGACAATGTAATGTCCCGCACATTGCAGGCCAGGCACATGACGTCAGACACAATCTTGGGCATAAGTCAACGCCTCTGGAATAATAATAATAATAGTAATAATAATAATAATAATAATAATAATAATAATAATAATAATAATTTTATTTATACCCCACCTTCCCCAGCCAAGGCCAGGCTCAGGGCGGCTAACAAGCAATAATAAAAACAAGTTGAATGAATACAACTTAAAAACAAGATTAAAATACAACATTAAAACATTAAAATGCAGCCTCATCACAGGAGGAGAAAGGAAAAAGAAAGAGGGGGAGGGAATCAAACTGATTCTAAGCCAAAGGCCAGGCGGAACAACTCTGTCTTTTTTTTTATAATAAATTTTTATTGATTTTACAACATATATTAAAACACAATACAACTAACAATTGACGACACATAAACAAACAAACATGTAAACACGTATAATTTCTTAACCTCTCTTTCTTGAACCTTGTTTCCACGACTTCCCCATACCTCCCTTTTCTGCATCCCTGTTTTAAACTTTTCCAGCAACCCCTAATTTCAGTACTTGTAATTCAGTTTCTGATCTTTTTCCTCTTACCCAATTATTTATCACTGCAATTCTGTTTTACATTACCCATGACATTTTAGCACTCATTAATTTTACAACAGTTCTTAAGATAAACTTTAAATTTCTTCCAATCTTCTTCCACCGTCTCTTTCCCTTGGTCGCGGATTCTGCCAGTCATCTCGGCCAGTCCCATATAATCAATCACTTTGGTCTGCCACTCTTCCAGCGTGGGTAGTTCTTGTGTCTTCCAATACTTTGCTAGAAGAACTCTTGCTGCTGTTGTAGCATACATAAAGAACGTCCTATCTTTCCTTGACACCAATTGGCCCACCATGCCCAGGAGAAAGGCCTCTGGTTTCTTATGAAAGGTACACTTAAGTACCTTCTTAATTTCATTATAGATCATTTCCCAGAAGGCCTTGATCCTTGGGCACGTCCACCAAAGGTGGTAGAAAGTACCTTCAGTTTCCTTACATTTCCAGCATTTATTATTGGGCGTATGATAAATTTTTGCAAGCTTGACTGGGGTCATGTACCACCTATAAATCATTTTCATAATGTTCTCTCTTAAGGCATTACATGCCGTGAACTTTATACCGGTAGTCCATAACTGTTCCCAGTCAGCAAACATGATGTCATGACCAATGTCTTGTGCCCATTTAATCATAGCTGATTTAACCGTCTCATCCTGTGTATTCCATTTCAACAGCAAGTTATACATTATTGACAAATTCTTAGTATTGGGTTCCAACAGTTCTGTTTCTAGTTTTGATCTCTCCACCTGGAAACCAATTTTCCTGTCCTGTTTGAAAACTTCATTTATCTGGTAATAATGAAGCCAGTCTCTTACTTTTGACTTCAGTTTCTCATAGCTCTGCAATTTCACTTTTCCCTCCTCATGTTCTATAATTTCCCAATATTTTGGCCATTTAGATTCCATATTAAGTTTTTTCACTTCCTTAGCTTCCATTGGTGACAACCACCTAGGGGTTTTGTTTTCCAACAAATCTTTGTACCGAATCCAAACATTATATAGTGCTTTCCTGACAATATGGTTTTTG
Source organism: Podarcis filfolensis (assembly GCF_964270895.1). NCBI lineage: Eukaryota > Metazoa > Chordata > Lepidosauria > Squamata > Lacertidae > Podarcis > Podarcis filfolensis. Next base: position 1,598,244 of record NC_139611.1, on the reverse strand, counting down.
AAACCTTGGTGAATTTTAACCTTGTCATACCATATATATGCATGCCAGCCAAACCTGTTATTGAACCCTTCCAGATCCAAAATGTCTGTGTTTTCAAGAAGCAGCCAGTTTTTCAGCCAGCAAAAAGCCGCTGATTCATAATACAATTTTAAGTCCGGCAGGGCAAACTCCCCTCTTTCTTTTGCATCAGTTAGTATCTTGAATTTTATTCTGGGCTTTTTGCCCTGCCAGACAAATCTAGATATGTCTTTCTGCCACCTCTTGAAACAATCCATTTTATCCACAATCTGCAATGTTTGAAACAAAAACAACATTCTCGGCAAAACATTCATCTTAATAACAGCAATTCAGCCTAACAAGGAAAGTCTGAAATTTGACCATATTTCTAAATCTTTCTTAACTTCTGACCAACATTTCTCATAATTGTCTTTAAATAAGTTCACATTCTTAGATGTCAAATTAATCCCCAGGTATTTCACTTTCTTTGCTAGCGGAACAACTCTGTCTTACAAACCCTGTGGAAAGAAATCAGATCCCGCAGGGCCCTGGTCTCAAGAGACTGAGCGTTCCACCAGGCCGGAGCCAGAGTTGAAAAGGCCCTGGCTCTGGCTGAGGCTAATCTAACTTCCTTAGGGCCCAGGACCTCTAGGAATGATTCATGTTCTTATGTAGCTGCATTGTTTTATACTTTCTGTATGTGCCATGATCATACTTTAAAACAGTTGTGTTCCAAGTTATAAATCAAGCACTACTAGGAGTTGTTTCTTTTTGTTTTACAACGTATTTATTACCTATTTAAAAAACTGGTGTGGCACAAGCAAATTTTTATTCTGAAAGTGTGGCCCACAGAACAAAGTTTGAGAAGCACTGCCTTATGGAGACTGACCTGATACCTCCTGTTAGCCCTGCCACTCTAAGGAGTTGAAAGGACCACTGCCCTATTCTGCAGCCCTGGGAATGGGGAAGGCTGGCCGGGAAGGCTGGCCTTGGAGCCAGGGTTGTTGGGCAGTCCTCCATCTTCTGGCCTGGATGGTCCATGAGGAGGGGGCACTGGCTCCCAGGCTCTGTCTCTTGTTCCTCTGAGTCTGCCCCAGAGCTGCATTTTCATATCATGGACCAATAATGTGGCCGTCCTTGCCTCTCCGTGTAATTCTGATTGTGTGGGGAACTGGAAAAATCACGTAGGGCGCCATCTGTAAAATCTGGGTGCGAGGCTGCTCTGCCACCCAGCTCGTCGGACTAAGTCCGCGGGTCCCTGCGGAGGAAAATGAGCTCAGCCAGAGACAGGAGCAAGCTGCAGAAGATCCAAGTTTATTGCGCAACAGGTTCAAGGCGAGATTGAACAGCGAGAAAGGGGTGACATGAACTTTTAAAACTTCCCTCCATGTCCCAGAATACAGTGCAAAATACATCCCAGTTACATCATGAATACATTAAGAAGAGTTGGGTTACACAGGATTAACATATGGAGGAGGGAGGGGGAATATGCAGAGCTGGAGATATGCGCAGATAAGCACATCCTGAGTACCAGTGATGAGAAGACAGTGGTCCATGTATGCATAGTCTGCCACCTGGCATTGCCCGGAGGGAAGGCTTTGCAGAGTGATTTGACAGGATTAGGGTCTTGACACCTTGCTTGAGGGATTATGGAGGACAGGGGAGGTGTCAGGGAGTCCTAGAGAAATTGAGCAAATTGGCACGTTGATTTTCTATGAATTTTATAGATTTTAGTCCCTTTTGACATTGACAATTGGACTCAGAAATAAATGGATATGTGCTCGCTTCGGCAGCACATATACTAAAATTGGAACGATACAGAGAAGATTAGCATGGCCCCTGCGCAAGGATGACACGCAAATTCGTGAAGCGTTCCATATTTTTTATAATAGACATAATAAACTGCTCTTTGAATTATTAAAAATAGCTGTATTCTCACTAAAAAAAAAAAGAAATAAATGGATATATTGTAGCGAAGAAGAAGGTGAAGAAGACATGCCCCCCCCTCCGTATCAGGCTTAAATGTAAATGAGTTGATTGTAAGCTTCTTAGCACAGGGACCTGCCTTCATTGCTGCACTGCACTTTATTTTATTTATTTCATAAAATGTATACACCTCAAAGCAGTTTACAAAAAAATGAAACAATACAATTATTGGTAAAACAGTTAAAAACAACTATTTAACACATTCAAGAATTAAAATTGGGGATAAACTGAAAACCAAATAAAAAACACACCAGCCTTCTACTTATTTGGGCACAAAGAACAGAGGGCTCAAAAACGGGCTCTGAATACCAGTTGCTGGAAGTCTCCTGCGTAGAGAGTGCTGATGGACTGAGGTTTGGCTTATGGGTTTCCTGGAGTCATCCAGGGGCCACTGTGAGAACAGGAAGCAGGGCTCGATGGGCTGTGGGGCTGATCCAGCAGTCAGGCTCCTCTTATGTGCCTATGCTTTTATTTTTTAAAAAAAGAATGAGGATGATGCAGTAGTAGAGGCTTTTGCCCCTCCCTTGGCTTCCATAAGGAATGTTAAAATGACACCGATAAGAGGGGTAGGGGTGAAAGACTTTCCGGCTGCATTCATATCTACTGGGAAATGCCATTTCAGATGTGTGCTGCACAGATAAAAGGTTCTGATGTCATCCAATTGCTTCATGGAACAGCAAGTTCTCAAAATATCACAAAGATTACATGGTTCTTTGATATTCTCCAACATGGCTTGGGAATTAAGCAATGGAAGCAGCATTTTGTTGCAGTGAAACTCATCAGTAGCAGCTGATTGAGAAAATGTGAATTTGTAATTGACCAGCAAATTCCTCTTTTTCAGTTCTGCCCCTGAGCAGCGAAGCGGAAAGGATTCTTGCAGGCCGGTAGCCAGAAGTATTGTGGTGGGGAACCTAAAGGAGTACCTGGGTCCTTGCAGACATCCTTCTCATTATGCACTCAGGATGTGCTCAGGATGCGATCTGGGTGGTTATACACATGCCCACTTTCAACACCATTTTATTTATTTGTTTATTTATGGCATTTATATATCACGGAATCATTAGCATCTCTAAACAGTTGTGGTGTAGAGCTAACGGTTATATGGCTATTTCACCTATAGGCTGCGCTGTGTCCAGCTGAGGCTGGGAGTCAATGCAGCTCTTGTGCAAGGTTCTTTTACAATGAAGCTGGTCCTCTGCTGAGCAGCCATTTGCAACCGACTTCTTCTCTTCAATAGCCTTGCAGCAGCAGCAGCAGCACTGTATTGTTTGCTCCTGCAAAGGTTTTGGGGTGGGCCTACTTATTCATTTCCAACCAGTGCATACCTTGTAACTTTTCATACCACAAATGTTCTGAGGGTGGTTTTTTTGTCAAGCTTTTGTTGTACGATAGCCCACCCCCCTCCCAGACAGCAATATGGTAGCAATCAGAGCCCATCCTAGAACAACTGATAAACTAGAATAGATCCACCACAAACACCAGTTTGGAGAGGCTGGAGGTGGAGGACTGAGGCAGAACAGTCACGTCCCAAATGCAGGCAGCCTAATATGTTCAAATTTATGAAATAAAGTCAAATATTCATAAAATAGCATTTACAGTGCAATCCTATATTCAGAATTAAATGAGTTCAATCCTACTCCCAGGGGAGTGTCTATAGGATTGCAGCCTGCAAATTACAAATAAGGGCCTGGGCTGTGCCTGTTATCTCAGTGGCTCTGCCCATTTTGGCCCAGCTCTTGACCAGTCGAAGCCTGCTTACTTCTTAATGTGCTTAATGGGTGGAGTGAGGCATGCACACTTTCCCCCGCATTTATACCCATGAAAGGGTCAGGGACAAGAGCAGGACATGAATGAAATAACCTTCTCTCACTCTTGTTCCCAGCAACTGGCATCCGAGGCAGCGTACAACCATCATGACTTGCAGCCACTGATTTGAATAATGCCCACCATGACATCTTGTAGCAAATTCCATAGTTTAACTATGTGCTCTGTTAAAAAAAAAAAAAAAGGAGTTGGAACATCTGCTTTACACACAGATGGTCCCAGGTTCAACACCGCAACTCAGTGAGATCTTGTTGCTTGGCTAGAACAGGAAGCCCTTGTATACTTCCTGTTCTAGACGAACCAGTGGCCAGCCTGGGTGGACTGAGAAGGTGCTTCACAGGGAATCTGCCACCTGCTTTCCTTTCCAGGTGCACAGTTGGGAGTGCTCTTTAAGGCTCCTAGTTGTGCACTGGCAGCCCTGTCTCTACCTGCCCTCACATCTAACATCAGGTATGCCATCAATTGTGAGGCAGGTGAGCATAGCTTAGAGAAAATACCCTAACAGGCCAAATTTGAATGCTTGGTTTGTCGAGTTTAGTCCCAGTGCATTTCTTATGTTTCCAAGGAAGACTGCCGCCCTGTTCTGGTCCCACATCGGAGTCTAGGAAGCAGGGAAGACATCTCAAGTGAGCCATTTCCTCTGAGGACTGAGGACTTTTGAGCAAGGCAGGCCTGCTGTCTCAGCACCGTGGAGAGCTCCTAGGGAACAACTTGCTCTGCCTTCAGTGAGCTCTCCGGAGTGTTTGTTGTGTTCCTCTGTGCAGCAAGGCCCAACATGGGTGTAAGTAAAGGTTCTGAAGGCTGTGCTCTGAAGAACAAAGCTCTGTAGCTGCTCCAGCAAGGAACAAACTGAAACTGAGTCCATTTACAGAAGTAGCAGCAGGTGCAACATAATTGTTAGCTCCACCTGTGCTGCAAGATGTTGCCCTATCTAAAGGGGCCCAGCCTCCTCCAGTAATCTAGTAATCTACTGCAACAAAGTGGGGGAAGCCCCAGGTCGCTCTTGTTCTTCTCCAGCGGAGTCCTCTGAGTCAGAGAATGGCAGTGCCACATCCCCAGGCAGGAATGGGTGGGGCACTGGCCCCACAGATTCACCTGAGAGCCTTTGTGGGGCTGGCCCTGCTTACCCTTCCACTTCAGAGTCCATGCCCTCATCTGGAAGCAATGACACTGAGACGCTTAAGAGGGCCAGCCCCCCAATCCCTGACACACAGAGGGCTGGGCTGTTTGGAATCCCTTGTGGGTTCTGTGGGCCAGGTCATTATCATGGGCTGAACTGGACAGGTAACGGCCTCTGTGGCCTCCCGACTGGCATGCTCTCTGTGCCAGTGAACTGGTGACGCAGGGGGAGAGGAGTGTGGTTCCCTGGGGCCAAAGAAAGGTGCCTGTGTTTCTCTGATACCAGCATCAGGCTCAGAGTGAAGAACCCGATTTGGCTTCTTAGCTAATGACACGGCAGCTTTCCACTTGGCGTCCTGGTTGTGAAGAAGGGCCCCTTCCATCACCAGAAAAATCAGCTCCCTTCCCAGCGCCAGAGTTCCAAGAGGGGGTCTTCTTTGAAGCTGCCCAGTCTTGCTGATTGGACCTGATGGGCTGGACTAGATGACCCTCTGGATCCCTTCTAACTCTGCAATTCTGTGATTCATTGGTTTTTTAAAATGTATTTTTATTAAAGATTTTCTTGGTTTACAAAAGTATGTGCAATGTCTCTCTCTCTTTTTTCAAGTAACATTTTTTACAGATCAGTTTCATTTGTTGAAACATTAGGGGGAAAGAGGTGGAGGGGGAAAGAGGTGGGTGGGGTCAGGTGGCAATGTTTCTATTTTACTTAATATATGTATGGGGTTTTGTGTCAGCGTCGCTTGTGCAAGTTCTCTGCTATTTGCTTGTGTTCCTTTGGTGGTGAGAGAGGTTGGGGGTGGCCTAAGGTGTGGCTGTTCATTTGTGATTGGCTGTGGTGGTCTTTGTTTTCAAGTATGAGTGGGGTGGGTGGGTGTTTTGGATCAGGATAGCCATACAGTGGTACCTTGGATTAAGAACTTAATTCGTTCCGGAGGTCCGTTCTTAACCTGAAACCGTTCTTAACCTGAAGCACCTCTTTAGCTAATGGGGCCTCCGGCTGCCACCACGCCACCGGAGCACAATTTCTGTTCTCATCCTGAAGCAAAGTTCTTAACCCAAGGTACTATTTCTAGGTTAGCGGAGTCTGAAACCTGAAGCGTCTGTAACCCGAGGTACCACTGTATTGATTTGTATGCTGTTGGTGGATTTTTGTTACTGTCTTGTTGGTCTTCTTCTATTTGTCCCCATGTCAGTTTCAGTTTGTTGGATAGTTTTTCTAATAAGGCCGTTTCCCATACTATTTGGTACCATTGGTCCATGCTTACTCCTGACAGGTCATACCAGTGTCTGGTTATGATGTTTCTGGCTGCTGAGTTCTGAGTTCTGGTTACGAGTTCTTTGTGGTGTAAATGGGCATTATTGTCTTGGTTCTGTGATTCATTGTGAGTAAACTTGAATGAGTGGAGTGAATATGTTAGGATTAGTTCAGTTTTAGAGCCACAGTGACTGGATTTATTTTGCATTCTGTCTGGAGCTTCTGCCTGCTTCCCCCCTGCATTTGCTCCAGTCCCCTGGTCATTCTGAGTGCCATTTCTGACTTTCCCCATCTCTGCAATATCTCTTTTGAGTCTGGTTGCACTTTGTGAAGCTACAGGAATTCTGATGCTAGATTTATTTGCCCCATATGTCTGTGACATCTTTATCTTGCTCATTTGTCATCAGCTCCCGTCTTAGCCCACTTCCCCACAACTTTTAAAAGCTTTCACATGGTAACATTTCAAAATCCAGTTGTAACAGTCTATTATTTGTACCCTGACATTTTCAAAAGTATAATTGCAAGTCACAAGGCTCTTTGTACTGGAAATGGAGTCCTCCTCACTGTTTACTTATTTCATGCCAACAACTTATTGGTTAACTTGTACAGTTTCTCCTTGGCATGAGCAAAAGGTGATCATGATTCTAGTTGTTGAATCACTGCCCGTTAGGAGCAATAACTAGATCCAGATACATTACGTGTCTCTGTGACTCCTATCAGATTGCTGTCCTCTGACGACTCCCCAGTGTTGTGATAAGGCCTAGGACTGACGTGGGCAAAGCTACAGATGGGGCACACATGGAAATCATGTCATCTTTGGAGATTCACCAGGATTTCCTCCCTGCGAAAGCTAGGGCATGACATTTCATCCTAGGGTGTTCCAGCTTTTTTCCTGATGGAAAGAGCCCTTTTCTCTCCCTGGATGAGCAATTGATCTGCAGTTTTTGCATAAAAATTGCTGCTGAGATCCAAAGTGAGATTTAAGGTGAATCAGCTTTCCTGTTGTTCCTGTGTGGTTATCGCTGCAGCAAAGCATATTTTCTTCCACAAAGTGACAACCTTCCCATCAACTGTGAAATGGTGGGCAGGGAAAAGGTGAAAAACACCTTTTTTAATGTGTTGATTTATATACTGCTTGATTGCAATAAAATCTCAAAGTGGCTTACAAAAAATCACTTGCACTATTTCTCTACGCAAAAGTGTGCCCTCCCCCCCCCCCCAAATTTTGGCTGCGCACACACCATATATTGGAAGCACAGTTAAAGCACATCCCCCCCACCCTCAGAATGCTGGGAACTGCGTTCACCCCTGCATTTCCCAGGCTTCTTTAAATGCATGGTACATATGCAGCCTTTGTTTACCGAAACTGGCTGTTGGAGATTTGTAACACACTTTTGCATGCCTGCTGGGCAGTTAACCTCTCTTGCCTTGCCTTCTAAAGCAGGATGTGTTTATGAAAAGCAGGATGTTGCTGGCTTTCTATGCTGGCAATAATAGTTTGCTTTCCCAAAGTCTTATTCTTATGAAAGTTCAATAGAATGCTTTATCTCACAATAAATCTGATTCCACTTATATTTTCCTCTACTAGTGAACTTGCCTGTCTCTGTTCCTTTTCACTGTGCTTTTATGTGTGTATTTCCCCATCAGATTAGTTTCCACACTTCTTGATGCCAGCTTTGTAATACTGTAGATTGGGTTTTAGAACCTTCCAGTTTTTAGCAATAATAAGTCTTGAACTGATGAATTTAAAAGTTGCCAAGTATTTGTCCATCAAATACAAGTAATAAAGCCAATTCTGGGTTGGGCTGTAAAAGGGGATACAAACTGAACTGACTTTAATGTGTATACTACAGAATCACAGAGGGGGGATCTCAAAGTGATCTAGTCTACCCACTGCCTAGCCTACAACATCCTTGCTAGGTGGTCAGCCAGCCCTCTGCTTAAAAACCTCTAATGAACATTTTGTGAATGCTGTGTTTTCACCCATTTATTAACTGCTTTGAGTATAAATGAAGAGAAATGGAAGCAAATAAATATAAAAATTATATGTACCAACCCTTCCTGCTAGGTAGTTTCTCACTCTGTGCACCGGCTGTTGGTGTGTTGTTGTTGTTGTTGTTTTCTAGCCTCCGTCTGTCTTGACTTGAGACAACGGAGTGCACCTCTGGGGGTGAAGTCAAACCGCTGCATTAGTGGCACTGAACTGCCACATGTGCCTAGGTGTGGCTGGTGGTTGCTGCCTCTGTTCCGATGAACTAATCAATTGAAGAAGATACCAAGTGAGGGGAAAATTGTCTGCTTTTGTGCATCTTTGTGCTTTTTGAAGCAGACAGCTTAATTTTTTAGCTTTGGCAACAATCCAAGCCTAACCATACCTTAAGTCCAAGGAAAGACCTCTGGTGTGTGCCTCTGATTTCTGCACTATTTTTATGTACTTTACACTGCTACTAAACTAAAGTTTCAAGTCTTTGAACGAGACATCTTGGCTAGCACCTTCCAATGAGTTCAATGAGGCTGGTGACACACACAGCTGGCTCATTGAATGAAATTGATAACCCTTGATAACCCTTTCCTGTTAAGCCACCCTAAGGGCTTCTCAGACTTTTGGTATCACAACCCACAAATCCAGATCTACCACTCTCTGCTGCCTTGGTCAGACCACACCTGGAATACTGTGTCCAATTCTGGACATACCACAATTTAAGAAGGATGTTGACAAGCTGGAACGTTGACAGGTGAGGACAATGCAAATGATCAAGGGTCTGGAAACTAAGTCTTGTGAGGAGCACTTGAAGGAGCTGGGTAGGTTTAGCCTGGAAAAGGAGGTGGCTGAAGAGATATGAATGACATCTTCAAATATCTCAAGGGCTATCACATGGCTTGTTTTCTCCTGCTCTGGAGGGGAGGATTCAAACCAGTGGCTTCAAGTTGCAAGAAAGGAGATTCTGACTAAACATCAGAAAGACCTTTCTGACAGTCAGAGCTGTTTGACAGGGCAACAGACTCTCTCAGCAGGTTGTGGCCTTGCTTTCCTTGGAGGTTTTTAAGCAGAAGTTGGAGGGCCATCTGTCACGGATGCTTTAGCTGAGATTCCTGCATTGCAGGGGGTTGGACTAGATGGCCCTCGGGGTCTCTTCCAACTCTTATGATTCTATGGTATGGTGAGCCATCAACTTAATTAGCACAAGGGCAGAGGGTGTGCTTACAAATAAGAAGGTGGCAACCTCTTGGTGCTGAGGCAGCCATTTCCTGCTTGACGCATCTAGCATGGCCATGACCCAAACCCAGAGGGAGTGTTTCTGGAGGCATCTGGGCCACAACACGGTGGTCCGCTGCTTTCCTTTGCTCCTTCTCCAGCCCAGCAACTGTGTGCCTCTTGCAGCCGCCACCCTAGTTTCCCATGAAAAGCCAGCAGAATATTTTTGCTTGCAGCCTGGCTCCTCTTGGTAGTGAGTTATTGGGACAAGTCAAAGGCTTTCCTCTTTGCCGCAGTCGGCCTGGACTTTCTCCGCCCGTGCAGCACCTGGGATGTGGAGGATGACGCCCTGTTTTGACTCCCCGCCGACCATGGAAGGGGTTTTCGTGGAGTCCTCAGCTGAAGGCCTTGGAGGCAGTGAAGGGGGTCCCCAAATGCAGCAGGAGACCTCACCGCACCCCTGCTTCTCATTGGAATAAATGACCATACAAGTTACCCCGCTCAGATAGTCTTAATTGGTACCTAATCTTTCCCCATATTCTTCAAATGAAGCCCAATTTCCGTAACGCGCCCGAATCACAAGAGGCTCTGAAAGTAACCACGGAACCTTCAAGGAAGAACTCTGCCCCGCAGTGGCCTGAAAGGGGCCGGGAGCCTCTCTGCCCCCGAGGGGTCCTCACCCCCCGGCCCGGCCCACTGCCAGACGCCGCGCGACGGAGGGACCCGCGGCCTCCGCGCCCCGGGAAGGGGTCCCCCTCGGAGCCGGGCGCTCTCTCGGGGGAGCATCGAGGGCCTCGCCGGCCCCTTCCTGGAGGAAAGGGGCGGCCCGAGGGGGTCGCCGGCGGCCTCCGCCCGCCCCGGGGCGGCGCCGGCAGCTCAGGGCTCTTCTGGCCCCGCCCCCGGGTCTTAAGAAGGAGCCGAGACGGGAGCGCGACGCGCGGACAGGCAGGCAGGCAGGCAGGCAGGCAGGTGAGTGAGTGAGTCCGGCCGGGGGCCGCGGGGCGGGAGCGGAGCCGGAGTCCGACTGGGACGGCGCTCCGCACGTGCTGCTTGTTTCCGAGTCGAGGAAGGAGACTTCAGGGGGCCGCGTGAAAGCAGGCGTGGGGCCGGGAGGGGGCGGCCCTTCGGGACTTGGGGCCGGGATGCCCCCGTCGGCCCTGGCTGCGCGGGGCTGGGGGAGCCCCTCCGGGCGGCTGGCAGCCCCGAGCGAGCCCGGGCGCCGGGGCGTCGTGGTCGAATCCGCCCTCGGCGGGGAAGCCCCCGACGCCGCCTCCCGGGAGGACGGGCGAAGCTTCTCTTGGGCTCCGTCACTTCAGGCTGCAGGTGGGGAGGGCTGCTTCTGTGGGGGACCCCGCCTCGCCAGGAGCGGGAAGCGGCTTGTCCGAAGAAGCCTACACAGAACCCGACCCTCTAACTTTCTGTGCGCGGGGCGAATGCCCTGAGGACTTCCACGTCTCCCCCTCGGCATCCTCTTGCATTTTTGCCTTCTGCCACGAGCACCGGGCATAAATGGATCAAGACACAAACTGATCTCTCCTCCGGAGATTTCAGTGCCACTGAAAGTAGCCATCACGGCTAATAGAACCGAAAGCCACACTTTATTTTGTAAATAATTAATTCTATTTCATAGAATCACAGAGTTGTAGAGTTGGAAGGGATCCCAAGGGTCATCGAGTCCAACCCCCTGCCAAGCCGGAATCTCAGCTAAAGCATCCAGGACAGAACTGATATTCTGCTTAATTTTTTTTTAACCACCTCCAAGTGGTTTATAATTAAAAGTAAAATATCCAAATTATCATCATACATCTTTACAAGTACATATAAGTGGGAGGGGGGAAACTCCCTCCTCTCCTTTTTGCACAGACAGCACTCAGGAATTTGAGAGTCACTTAATGTTGTTTTGTCTTTCTGAGGGTTCTGGCTGCCTTTGCAGAAAATAGATGTTCCCAAAAGGCCATCCAGTCCACATGGTTTTAAACTGCCTTTGGCAGTGGCGTAGCGTGGGTTGTCAGCACCCGGGGCAAGGCAAGTAATTTGCGCCCCCTAACCCGTGGATTTGCCCTAACCCCAGATGTTGCGCCCGGTGCGGCCGGCCCCCCCTGCACCCCCCACGCTACGCCACTGGCCTTTGGCACTGGATTTACTATCTTCTCCTTTGTTTGTAAAGGCAACAAAGGTTCACCAGACTGCAGAGAATGCTTCCTTTGTCTTTCGTCCTCTGGTGAGGCACGACTTCTGGGTTGGTTTTTTGGTTAAAGCCAATTTCTCGGACTCTCTGTTATGCCATTTCTGGATGGCTATTCCTTTTCAAGTCTTTGCTATTTGAGTCCTTTCTAGAAAGCAACACTTTGAAAGATGTGTTTGTGCTCTCTTTTGATACATTGCTAGTGAGCCGTACCCATAATGCGAAGACTGTAAGGGCAGGAAACCTTTGAATGAGAAGAGAGATAAAGAGGCAGTGAAGAGAGACGCCAGGCTGTCCAGATGCATCAGTGTGATGCCCAGTTGCTCCCACTTAAGGTTTTGTAGTGGGCTCCATTGCAGTGGGTGGATCCCCCAGAGCAGCCCTGTGTCAGCACAGGACACAGATGGGCCAAGGAATTTTGTAAGTGTCCCAGTCAGGTGCTGCTATTGTGTAGCCTGTTCACAATCAATGCTGTTTTATTTATTTTGTTTATTGCGTTTACTATGTTTGCCAGTGAGATGCTGGTATCAAGGCCTGTTAGCCTCCCCACTTCCTCAGGTGATGAGAAATCTAGAGAGCTTTCTTTCCATGAAATCCCTCACCCAAGGCTCCCGTCCTGAGTAAACGAAGGTAACAGCCACACCACACATTTGAAACGCATGGCTTCTGCCACCCAAGAGCTGTAGTTTACCTGGCACAGAGATACAGTTTCCAGCACCCTTAACAAACTATGGCTCCCAGGATTCTTGGGGAGGAACCACATGTTTTAAATGTTTTTGTATGGGGTGCAGCCGTGAGCTAAGGCATCCTCATGTGGATCAATAACCAACTGAAACAGCAGGAAGCAGAATGGAAGTATGGACAGTTGTCACAGAGAATCTGTATTGTCTCACTTTGCCTTTTAACTTCCTCATAAATAGCCTAGAGTCCAGGGTGAGCTGTGCGGTGCTGGATTTTCCAGATTGTCTCTCTAAAGGAGTAACTGGGAGGCCAAATGGCAAATGGGGTTTGATGCATGCAGGGGTAAAATGTTGCACAGGCAGGGGGTGGAGGGAGAATCCCAACTTTGCGTGCCTGTGTGTATATGATTGTGGTCTGAATGGACAATAACTGACCACTAAAGGGATCTTGGCTTTGTGGTGCACAGCTCAGTGTGAATGCTGAACAGCTGCTGTGAAAAAGTCAGATTTCATGTTGGGGATCAATAAGAAAGGAGTAAAAAATAAAACTGCTGAGAAAAGGATGCAAGGGTGCCTGAATGCAAATCTGTGGTGCAACTGCAGTTGGATTACTGCGTGTAGTGCGTGTAGCTCTGGTTGCTGAACTCAGTGGAGGATAAAGCTATCAGTGGCCACTGAATTATCTCCAGGATCAGAGGCAGGATTGTGAGGGAGAGGCCCAGTTCAGGGGCTTCCAGGAAGAACAGGTGCTGCACTAGGTAGGATTTTGGACCGACCCAGGAGGGTTCTTAATGAGCATGAAGTTCCCCAAGGACAGCAGGGCTGGTTTATTATCTTGTAAAGCAATTCTTTTGGATCACTTGTTTGGGCAGGGAATTGGGTGGGTACCTCAAAGAGGCTGGTCTCTTCTGGAAACAAATAAAAGACTTGTATAACAAGAAAACAATATAGTAAGGCAACAATCCACTCTGATGCAATGCAAAATAACCCAGTAGATGTTCAGTTTTGAGTTTTGTGACGACCATGTTAGTTAAGCCGGACTTGGGCATCTGCTTTGTATATTTTACCCTTCACAGTTCGTTCATTCTCCAAAATACTAGATTTTGGATCTACTTCTCATACTCAGTACTAGGACACAGTAAGCAAGAATACAGTGGGTGGGTGTTTGTGTGTATGTATGAGGTTTTTTTAAAAGGAGCCCAAATAAGTTTTTTAAAATACAGCGGTACCTCGGGTTAAGTACTTAATTCATTCTGGAGGTCCGTTCTTAACCTGAAGCTAACGCTAATGGGGCCTCCTGCTGCCGCCGCACAGCTGGAGCACGATTTCTGTTCTCATCCTGAAGCAAAGTTCTTAACCCGAGGTAATATTTCTGGGTTAGCGGAGTCTGTAACCTGAAGTGTATGTAACCTGAAGCGTATGTAACCCAAGGTACCACTGTAATTGTATTGTTATTTTATTGTCAGTATTTGCTTGTGCCACTCTTTATCCAGCTAACTATGCAATCTAATAGCCTGGGGAAGGTCTAACTCAGTCACAGAAGGGCAGCTATAGCTCTGTGCCACAGGCCATCATCAGATTTGCATGCAGAAAGTCCTGTCGTCCGCATATCCTGGTGTGGCTGGCCTGCCCTGAAACCCCAGGGAGCTGCTGCCACTGAGTGTAGACGGCACTGCTCTCGATGGGCCAGTGGAAGCTTCTTGTGGACAACAGGGGCAGCCAGCCTGTGCCGCCACAGGCACTGCTGCACGACCACTTCCCTTATCCTTGACTTGTAGGATGGGGCTGAAGGAAGTGTAAACAATAGTGACCTAGGTGGATCAACGGTCTGCCTCAACAGAAGGCAGATTCCCATTTTCCTAATGTCCTCTGGTACCTCAGAGGAAGGTCAGCTGTCGGCTGTTTGTCCTCCTTAAATTCAGACTAGGAACCAGTTCTTTAAAAACAAACCTTCTGCTTTCAGTCTATTTAAGAGCATCTTACAGAGCTCCCAATTTCCATTCAGGCTCGGCCAAGTCCTACGCTGGAAGCAGGAGCGTTGCTAAGGGAACTACAAGAGGCAGCTCTCTCTTTTTGGCTCAATAGGTTATTTCTCCTTCTTTCTAATACAGGATTGTATTCTATACAAGCATCAGGCTGACTCCCTTCTGGTGGGGCTGATCCTTGGAGCTGGCTGGCAGGGGCTTTGTTTTTTTTAAAAAAAATAATTTTTTATTAAGTTTTACACAAATATCTCCAATTAACAATTCCCAATTAACATATTTTTCTCTTTTGGACTTCCCTCAGCTTCTCTGACAATCATCCGTATTTGAATTTATTATCTACGCATTCCCAAAATTAATATCGCCTTTTAAGATACCTTTACAAACATTTTTGCATTCTTGCAATATTCCTTATTCTTTCACAAAGCTTCTTTAAAACCCACTAGCGTTGTTTGCTCATCACATACACTTTTCAAATACTCAGAAAATTTTCCCCAATCCTCAATGAACTTGTGATCTCATTGGTATCTTATTTTTCCAGATAGTTTGTCCAGTTCTGCATAGTCTTTTTGGGCCATTAATATTCTCGCTGCAGTTGCTGCATACTGAAAGAGTTTATGATCCTTTCTATTTATTTCATTTCTTGTTATTCCTAAAAGAAAGGCTTCTGGTTTCTTTACAAAATTATATTTCAACATCTTCTTTAACTCATTATATATCATCTCCCAGAACCCCCTCACTTTCTTGCATTCCCACCACATGTGAAAAAATGTTCCTTCTTTCTCTTTACATTTCCAACACTTATTACAATTTTTAAACATTTTTGCTAATTTAGCAGGTGTAATGTACCATCTATATACCATTTTCATAACATTTTCCTTTAAGGTGGTGCATGCTGTAAACTTCAAGTTATCATTCCATACTTTAGCCCAGTCTTCAAAATATATATTGTAACCAAAATCTCTGGCCCAGTGAATCATTACCGACTTAACTTCCTCGTCTATCGTATACCATTCCAATAACATTTTGTACATTTTAGAGATGATCTTACAATCATTATTCACTATTTCTGTTTGAAATTTTGAGTCTTTTTCTATATAACCCTTCTCTTTCAACTCTTTTTTAAACATATCATTTATCTGATAGTAGTGCAACCAATCGAATACATATTCTTTTACTTGTTCATATGGCTTCATTTTCCATTTCTCTCCTTCTTTAACCACCAATTCTCCGTAAGTGATCCAATTCCCTTTCATATTAGTTTTCTTAACACTCATAACCTCTAGTGGGGACAACCAGTGTGGAATTCCTGATTCCAATAAATTTTTTTATCTATCCCATACTTCAATTAACGATCTTCGGAAGATGTGGTTTTCAAAAGCTTTATGACTCTTCTTTTTCTCCAACCATAAATACGCGTGCCCCCCAAATCTGTTATCAAATCCTTCTAAATCCAATAATTTTGTATTCTTTAGTTTTATCCATTCTTTTAACCAACAGAGACATGATGCTTCATAGTAAAGTTTCAAGTCTGGCAGAGCAAAGCCTCCTCTTTCTTTTGCATCTGTTAATAACTTATATTGAATTCTTGGCTTTTTGCCCTGCCAGATATATCTTGAAATCACTCTTTGCCACTCTTTAAAAATCATTGTCCCCTTAAGTATCGGAATCATCTGAAATAAAAATAACATCTTTGGGAGTACACACATCTTAATTGTTGAGATTCTGCCCCAAAAAGGATAATTTCAACCTTCCCCACACCTCCAAATCTTTCTTAATTCCATTCCATACTGGTATATAATTGTTCTGGAACAAATCAATATTTTTGGGGGTTAGCCATATTCCCAAGTATTTTACTTTTTTCGCTACTTCAGTACCTATTTGTTGTTGCATTACTTCTGCTGTAGTTTGATCCATATTTTTTGCTATAACTTTAGTTTTTTTCCTATTTAATAAAAATCCTGCCACTTTACCAAATTGTTCAATTTCTTCTGACACTTCAGTTGCACTTTTCATCGGATCCTCCATCATTATTACCAAGTCATCTGCAAAGGCTTTCACTTTATATTCATTCTGACCTACTGTCACCCCTTTTATTTTCTCATTTTTCCTAATTGAATTCAGGAAGTCTTCCAGGACCAATATAGGGGGCTTTGGGGGCAGGAAGCAGGTTGGAGCTGGCAGCCTTTGGGTTCTTAGAACCATTTGCTTCCTTGAGATGTGCTTGCCAAACTCAATTTCCACCCCTGTAAACACAGCTGTATCTCTGACATGTGGATCCAGTTAGATTGCTTTATCTTTTTGGAACATCCTTGTTGCTGTCTGGAGAAAAGGGCGCAGGCACCATCATACAGAAAGTGGGCTCTGCACATCATTGGCCACTGGGAACAGCAGGTGTGGTTTCTGGGTTTCTTTTTAAAAAAATGCTGGTCAACTTTTTGTGCCAAGCACTCAGATGTGCAAATTGTCGTAATACTTTTCTACCATAATACAGCAATAATGATTTTTTTAAAAAACAGAGGGCAACAGTGCAGATTCAAATCCATTTACAAAGTGCAGAGGATATAGATCATAGAATTGTAGAGTTGGAGGGGACCACAAGGAACATCTAGTCCAACCCTCTGCAATGCAGGAATCTTTTGCCCAACATGGGGCGCAAACTCACAACCCTGAGTCTCCTGCTCTACTGACTGAGCCCTCTCAGTCTCTCTGTTGGAGTGCTAGTACTGAAGGGAGGTAAGAGAGACTCTCTGGGAAGCAATTCCACCATGGTAAAGGACCTTGTGGGGCCCTGCAAAATGTCGCTTTGTGTAGAGCAGCCCCTTCTTTGTCCAAGGGCCTTGTTGCCTTCTGGGGTGCGGGACACATGCTGTGGGGGGTGAGGGCAGAGCAATAAATGTGGATTTTGCCTTTGCACAGGAGGCTGGTTTACACACACACACACACACACACACACACAAACCTATCTCTCTGTTCTCCATCCCTGCAAGCTGAGAGTCACTATCAGCTTTCAAGGACATATTCCAGCCAGACAAGGAGGGTGCAGGGCACTGGATGAAGGAAGAGTTTGCTCATCCCGCTTTTGCCTGTGGTTTGTGGGTTCGCAAAACCTTTTCACAAACAAAAGAAATGTGTGTGTGTTCTGTGCCTATAGAACCAGCCAGCTTCTCAATAAGGCTGTGGGAGAGAGATTCATTCATGCTAACCTAATCTGCCCTTCCTAAGCTAATAAGCAAACTGAAACACACGTATTCCTTTTGCTTGCAAACTCACCAGCCATTCCTTGATTTTCAGGTTCCAGAAGGGACCGATGCCTCGCTTTGGTAGCTTAATGAAGTAATGCAAATGCAAACCTCTTGGGAGGTTTTTCTTTTCCTTAGGCAGGTGGCTACCTTTAAGCAAGGGTTTTAATTAATCTTTATCCAGTCTTCTCCCTCAGGCTTGATTTTCAAAATGCAAACATTATCAAAAAGTACAGTGCTACCCTCACTCAGTAAACTCAGGTTTTTATGGACCTCCAAATAAAATGTTTGCAGAGTAGTAGTATTAGTTTTCTTTTCTTTTCTATACCGCTTTATATTTTTAAGAAAAAGTCTCAAAGCCGTTTATAACACATTAAAACATCAAGTATAACAACCCAGAATAAAACATTACTGAAGAAAGTCAAAGATAAAGTATGTATTCAAAGCAGTGTAGTTAACAGGAAACTAAAGTCTTATCTTAAAGATTTCAAAACAAAACCTTATAAAGGTGGTCAACTACAGAATGTGCATTTAACGCACCAAACTCTTAAACATTTCAAAGAAGGAAGTCGGATATAAAATGCACATTTAAAACAGCACAATTAGCAAGAGAATAAAATTTTACCTTAAACCAGTTCTTTTTTTTTCTTAAAAAAATGTTTAGGGTTACTCTCATTTTCCTGCTCATATGGAAATACTGCCCCCCAATGAGGCCAAACTTAGATTCATAAAATGTTTAGGGGTCTGCGTCCCCCCAGAAAAAAGCACTTGTCTTAAACAGAGAACATACCTGCTGCGGTTGCTGCCAGGCCTGCCAGTGGTGGTTGGTGCTGGCTGTGAAAGCTCAGGCTTGCAGAACTGCGTCTGTGCTAAGAGAAAACCAAGATGGTCTCTGCCTCTTCAGCAGCCCCAGCTTTTGTAGCTGGAGTCAGTCAGGGCCCTTCCTCCCAGGCCAGGAGGGAAAAGGCCTGCAAGGCAGGGGTCAAGTCTTCCAGGACTCACAGCCAAGATGCTCTGCAGGAGGAGGCCTTCAGAAACCTTCAGTGACCTTGCTGGATGGCAGCACCTTTCTAAACCGTGTGCCCTCCAAGGTTTCGGGCTCAAATTTCCGTCCAGAGATTTTGGACCAAAACTCCCCTCAGTTTCAGCCAATTTGCCTAAAGCATCTGGAAAGGCAGCTTTAGAGGGCAATTTTAAAATAGGGAAAGTATGGGGATAAGGGGAAGGAGAAAATAAATTTTGCCTTTGGAGGAAGACTTGGATAATTTAGCACCCACAGCCACAACTTCTTTTGGGGTGGGCACAATGCCGTGAATATGGCAGCAAGAGAGTTAAACCAGAAGGGCAGCAGTCAAAGGCCTGGCTCTTGGCGTCGACTCAAGGCTACAAGAGGCTTTTTGTGGCTGCAGGGAAGTGAGTCAAGGAGGTGAAAGCACCGCCACCCGGATGAGCAGAGAGCCAAGACCACAAGCCCCATTGCTCCCAGGCCAAGTAACCTACTTTCATCAGCCAGTCAAAGGGAGGGACCAGAACGCAAACAGCCAGCCTGGGCTGACATTCTGGAGCAGATGCGCCTGGCTTGGAATCTACCAGTAAATATGCTCTGCTGCTGCGGCAGCTGCTGTTGCGCTTCCAGGCTCAGCTCTCCAGCTGAGAGGTCCGCTCTTGCTGCCCGGCCATCCGTTGTTGTGTGTGCTTCACGAGTCTTGGGCAAAGTTCCTAGAAGAAGCCAGTCAGCTCCCGGGCCAGAGTTTGCCATTGCAACTCCCTTCCTCCAAGTAGAGGTCTGCAGTTTTATGATGGGTTAGGTCTTCCTTAGTTGCCTTCTCTCCTACCTCTGCTTTCTTTTAGGCTTCTTGATTACACTTGGAAGAGAAGGCCTTGAAAAGACTTCAGAATGAGGCTGGGACAAGGACTCTCCCCATTTCTCCTGCTGCTGGGAGGATTTGCCACAATTCAGTGCCAGGTAAGAGCTCATCCTGCCAACCTGTCTGTTCACTTTGGCTTTTCTTTCCAGCCGCCTTAGCAGCGCATTAGAAGAGGGATAAGCAGACTTCCAGCTTGCGGTGCAGTTGGGTAATTTTAGACTCTGGACTTAAATCACCTTAGCAGGTTTGAGGGATGGGGAGCCTCTTGAGATGGTCATGTATTGCTTCACTTCCATTACAAGGCCAGCTCTGCTCTGTTGGGGGACCCCTGGTGCTGATGTCTGTCCCAAAATCCAACCCTGACAGCACTATGGGGCATGGCCTCTTGCTTCAATCCCTTACGCACCCGCCCCCCATAACGGCAAGAAGGACCAAGAGAGAATGTTGTAAGTGTGTCGTGCTTAGTTTTAAGTCCTGCGCTGCCACTCTTTGGGGGAGCAATCCTAACTGGTGCAGCAGCTGGCGGGCGGAGATGTGTTGGGGGAGAGGCAGACAATTGTTGCAGCAGCTTGAAGTAGTCCAACTGGACCCCATGCTATCATGCAATGTCATTGGAACTTGCTTGGGATCCAGTAGATCCTGGGCTGACTCAGCCCCTCCTTGCCTCTGGAGCATCACCTGCCTGGACATTTGGAGGGGGGGGTGCTCTGCACTGGTGGATTGACACTTGGGTCACCCCTCAGGCAGGATGCCAGTTTAGCCTGTAGTGGCACCTCCACCCAATCAAATTCGCTCTGGTGGGGGGGGGGACTAGGTTACTCAGCCAATTTATCTCTTCTTAAAAAACAGTGTTTAAGTGAGTTAAAGAACAAAGGGACCACCTGAGAACCCGTAACTCATTTTGCTTCACTTGGGAATGGCAGGACCTGGAGCTCTCCCTGCTCCACCTCCCTGCTGCAAAGCACCTCTAGCTTGCTGGTTGGGACTGATTGGAGTTGCAGCCCAAAATATCTGGAGGGCTCCGGGTTGGGGAAGGCTGCTCCAGAGCTTAGGAAGTAGCTGTGAAATAGGACTTTCTCTGACAACGTCTTTCCTTAAAAAAGCCAACGTTTCCCCTCTGTGTCTTGGCAGGAATTTTCTTGGTATGCTGCACTAGGAGCTCGGTCAAAGGGTAAGTAGCCAGGATTAGCAGCCAGTTCCAAAATGAATGAGTGGGGTGTGCTATTTTGAGCAGATAGACACAAACAAACTGGGTGGTCTATTTTGATTTTGCTCTCCCGGTCCTAGGGGTCCCCACACAGAGCACCAAACTAAGCCCCGTTCTGTGCTCAGGATCTGTAACTGGAATTTTAAGCAAGCATGGAAATCTGTGACCTAACTTGTTCAAAAACTTGTTCATAATTTGGGTTTTGTAAATGGAATGAAGTTGGGATTCGTTTGGCAAGGCCAAAAGGAGCGTAAAAGTAGCTATTGTTAATGATAATATTGGGATTTATCCAGAGCTTAGTCCTACTCTGAGTAGACCTATGGAAGTTAATGGACATGGCTGAGCTGCTTTAATTTCAATGAGGCTACTTGGAGCCTGACTAGCATTGGATACAAGGAAACACCATTAATATTAATATTTCATACACTGCTTAATGCCAAGCAGTTTTATGAAGTTGAGGATAAATGAGCTGTAGGACCAAAGCAGAATGGTCACGGGCGGGCAGGATTAGCTGCACAAGTATTCCAAGTTGCTGACCCCGGATACCCACATGGCGCGATCCGTTTGCTTGCAACAAGAGTGAGCACTGGGGACTTTAAAACTGCAGAGTGTATTGATGGTGTTTCCTGCTTGGCAGGGGGTTGGACTCGATGGCCCTTGTGGTCTCTTCCAACTCTATGATTCTATGATTCTATTGGAAGAAAGCAGGCTGCTTAAATCAGGCAGCACAACTGCCAATCCTGCATTGCTCCCCCTCGCCAAAATCGCCAGCTATTGCCTCCTTGCCCCCCAAGGCTCCTGGGACTTTAGGAGGCTCTGCCCAACATGGTGTTTCAAACTTTTCTCTGCAGCCATGAGGACCAGGCAGAAGCTTGCTTTTGATTAATATGAGTATTACAGGGACTGTCTAGTTGTTATGATCACTTGGCAGCCCTATGCAGATGCAAATAATGCACTGCCCTGGAGGAAAAATATTTTGGATTTACCACCCTCCCTTTGTCTGACAAGGTTTGAAAGTATTTCCAAGAACTTGGAAGAGAAGGTAGACATTTCCCTTTCTCCTTCACAGCACACATGGACCTTGGCCAAATGGCAGGCTCCAAAATGGCCCCATCACCCACAGACAACAGTGACTGCTGAGCAGGGGAGGCTTGTTCATGAGGGCATATGGGGCAGTGCCCTACCATCCTCAGTCTGCTTTCAAGGAGAGGATCTAGACACTAGGAGAGGATATATTGTTTAGTTGTTATCCTTCCTTGTTCACATTTGTAAGATCAGAGTACCATCCTTTGCAGCTTTTAAACTTGGAAGCTAAGGCAAGGTTAATTTAACCTTCTACAACAATAATCCAGGATGTTTTAAGGCAGATTGGATATCCTGGTGTTACTCCTTTTCTCCCCCTTAAAAACACCAATCACACAAACATTGTTTTGTGAAGAAATAAAAGTTGTATTTACTTACATAATCTAGATCTTGATACAGGAGTTAGAGTAGCAAAATGAAGGCAGGTTTAAAACTGCTAAGTTACCAAAGTACAAAGTGCTGTCTGAGCTGTTGACCTCAGATGGGCACGTGTGGTCAATTTGGAAGCAGGATAAAGAAAAAGGAGACTGCCCGGGCAGGAAGGAAGGATGTAGTGTAACATCTTCCTGCCAAGGCAGACAGAGGAAGTGATCTCACAGAGTTCTCTCTAGCAAATTTCACAGTAAAGCTCTATCAGTTCAGCCCCTTCATGTGCCTATCTAGCAAAGCATGAATTGTTGGTTTGACCATAATAATGTCCCACAACCCCCACCTGCCTGCCTTCTTACGTGTAACCCGTTGGCCTGCTTCATCCTCCTCCATCTCAGTGTTCCCCTTGTAGAGTTTTGCAGGGAGGAGGAAGATGGTGACAAACCTAGGATTTGCTGGCTCTGCCTGTCACTGGCGACCTGGCACCACCTACTGTTGGCCTCCTGGCTTATGTCCTCCCACTTCCAGCCACTATTGCTGCTGAGCAGGGAGCAAAGGGGAGTTTGGTGCCTGGAGGGTGGGAAGTGGTGGTGTGGGGGACTCTTCTCAGGAGCCCTTCCTCTCTCCTGATTGCAGTTGTATGCAAAGACCCAGTAACACAAGAGATCTACCAGTTCAGGGACAGCTGGCTACGCCAAAGAGAAAAAGAACTTGAATATTGTCGGTGTGCGATCAACAGCATCATTTGTCATATCGTGCCAGGCACAGGTGGGTATTAGATGGGTAGATATGGGAGACAGTTTGGGTGCAGGATGCGACAATGAAGCGCGTGACCCAAACTTTTGCAGCTTCTTTCATAGGACCCTGGGACCCGATGGCGGGAGCTTGACAATCTTGCCTTGGTCCTAGGAACACCTCTCCTGTGATGTTGCTCACTGTCCTCCTCCTCCTGCAGCAACTTGCAAGGCTTCCAAAGGTAGTGAGTGGGGTAGTTGAAAACGCCCGACCCACGATGTGGCTCCCTAGAACCCCTTTTAACTGCAGAGGCCAGCAAGTAGTGCACTTGAGACCTTCTGCAAGCCAAGTGTCTGCTCTGCCTTTGAGTTGCTCCTCCACCCCAAGAGGTTATGGGCCTAGGAACTGAAAGCACTCGACTGCTGGCGGGGGAAACCTGAGGTTCTCTTTCTTCTTTGTCTGACAGCCTGCAGCAGGAGGCAACAGTGCTTCAATGAGGGCCGCTGCAAGCAAGCATTATACTCTTCTAACTTCTTCATCTGCTTATGCCGCCCAGGCTACTCCGGGAAGCGCTGTGAGATTGGTGAGTAATTGGTATGCAATGTGGTTGGATGGCTGATTAATTGATTGATTGCATTTATAGTTCACCTTCTTCTCCAAGGAGTTCAAGGTATTATACGGGGGCCTCCCCCTCCTCATTTAATCCACACAACAACCCTGTGAAGCTGAGGGGCAGTGACTGGCTCTGCGTCGAACAGGATTTGAACCCCAATCTCCGAGGCCTGACACTCTAACCACTGCACCACATTTATTGTGGGCTGCAATATAAGGAGCCCTGACTTGGGTTGAAAGCCGCTGTGGAGACGCTTGGCCTTTATTTGGCTTTTATCTTGGTAATCCTTACAACAGTTCTAGGTGGCAGGCAGGCATTATTCTCCCCTGCCTTGCTTGTCTATTATTGGATGCATTTGATGTGGTACCTCGGGTTACATACGCTTCCGGTTACAGACTCCGCTAACCCAGAAATATTACCTCGGGTTAAGAACTTTGCTTCAGGATGCAAACAGAAATCGTGCAGCAGCAGCACAGCAGCAGCGGGAGGCTCCGTTAGCTAAAGTGGTGCTTCAGGTTAAGAACAGTTTCAGGTTAAGAACGGACCTCCGGAACAAATTAGGTACTTAATCCAAGGTACCACTGTACCGTATTGGCCCCAAAATAAGCCATACTTCCCCCCCTGAATTCTGATTGTGAAAAGTTAAAGTGTGGCTTATATTTGTGACCTTACGGTATCACTGCCCACGAGGGCAGCTGCCCACGAGGGCCGTCAGGGGGGTGGGACAACAGCGCCCGTCCCAACCACGTCTCTCAAGCCTCCCCTAAGCCACTGTAAGGAAGGGGGAGGGGGAGGCCTCCGGCAAAACGGTGTGGCTCCCCCCACAAGGAAGCAGCCCGGGAGTGTGGCAGAGGCCACCTACCACTGCCAAGCCTCTTCTGGTGTCGGCTTGAGGAGGTAGTGCCAGGAGGCGGTAGTGTTGGGAGGTGGGCGCGCAGCACCCTCAGAACTGAGCACCGGCACCAGCTTGGGGAGTGGGGTGGCAAGCACTGGTGCCGACCGCCCCCCATTGAGGGCAGTAGTGCCAGGAGGTGGGCTGCACCTGCAAATAAGCCTTGAATTTTAAAGGTGCGGCTTATTTGCGGGTGCGGCTTATATTTGGGCCAATACGGTAATCCATTGGCACAGTCAAATACAACATTCCTTGTTTGCCTAGAGTGGACACAGACAGGGGGATGTTGATCCAGCCAGTTGAACTTCCTGTTACACCTGGTCTGGAACATCCTCCCCCTGCATGTGACCAGGTAGGTGGGCGTAGCCCTTGCAGACCCCACAAAAGGTCCAGTCACGCAGCCGCCCTCCTCTCTTGATGCTGCTTCTTCCTCTTGATGCCATGCTCTCCTGATCCTGATGCATTTTGCTGTCTGCTGGCTCTCAGCCACCGGGACAGGGGCTCATTCCCATATGGGATGAACTCAAGCTCTCTTCCGTAACTCTAAGCTGAAGCCTGCCTTCAGGATCCAGCTGTGAACTGAATGTGAGTAAACTTCGTATTACTCTTAAAAGAAGCTTCTTGTGTATTTATTCTTTTTAGGAGGGATAAAAGGGGTCTTATCAGGAACAAAATCCAATCTGAACAAAGCCAGATTGGATTACTTAAGTATAGAGATTCAACCGAATCCACCAACTAGCTTCCTGCTATATATTGGGGAATGAACTTTGCTGTATGACTCACTTGCGTGAGTTAGGAAGGATAATATTTAATCAATATATCCTCTCCTAGTATCCACAACATTCCCACATTTGATTTATTACCTTCCCTCAGTGTAAGATCCAAGGGTGGGTCACAACAATTTAAAATACAACATACAAAAAGCAGTTTAAAAGAAATAAAACCAATGGCTGCAGTTGCTTACACAGAAAAATTCTGGTCTGCTTAAGACCACATCTGCGTTTGACACAAATGAAGCCATAATATGAACTGGAAACTTCTTTGCCTGCACCTTTTTGGGGAAAATAGTTGTGGGTCCCCAATTTGGAGAACACTCCTGAACCAGATCAGAAGCCTGCTTTGGTTCCCCACTGAAAATGGCCCCCTGCCTGCCTGGCTGCTGCTGCTGCTGCTGTTACGATTAATTAGTACAAGACTGCATATGCTGCCTTTCATTTCAAGAAGAAATACTTGAATTTGGTATACCTGCAGCAGTTTTTTCTCCAAAATAAAAGCGAGCAAGTTTAAGCAGCCTTGTTCCAAGATGTGACTGTGGTGGGATGGTCAGAATGCCAGCTCCTACTCCGGGAGGGGAGGGTTCAATTCCCCACTCAGCCAGGAAGCACCTTGGGTGACCTTGGGCCACTCGGCATTTGCAGCCTGCCTCACAGGGTTGTTGTGAGGAAGAAACGGGGAGGAGGAGAACCATGTACACCACCTTTTGTGTGTGTGTGTGTGTGTGTGTGTGTGTTTATTACATTTATATACCACCTTTACTCCCAAGCAGCTCCTTGGAAGAAAAGGGTGGTATAGAAATGTAATAAATAAATTATAATAAAAATAAATTGTGTGTAGCTTGGCTGCCAGGCCTGCTGGCTTTGCTAGCTGTGCCTGTGAGGGAGAGGCAGCATGGAAACAGGATCTGGCATAAAGTGTCATGAGCTTCCTGCTTCTTCCCGTCCAAGATGGCTGGAATAGTGGGGAAGGAGGAGGGCTGCATCACGGAGCAGGGAAGATATCAGCGGAGATCGCCTTCCATCCTCCACCTCATCTGGCAGGGGGCAAAAATGGGCACAGGAGGAAATGTGAATTTTGCTTTGGTTCATGAGGCTGGTTTCTACACACAAACTGTGGCATTCCTCTCTATCCTCCAGCCAGACAAGCAAGAACCATTATCAGAGTTCAAGACCACATTCCAGCAAGTCAAAAACATTTGAGGAGAGGTTGCAAAGTAGGGCTAGTGAGAGGGGTGGAGATGCTGAGGGCTGGGGGGCCTGGAGAGAGTCCCAGGAGCCAAACAGAATAGACCTGGGGGGTCCCATGTGGCCCACAGGCCTCTGCCGTCTAGCCCCCAGTGACCACAGCTGCAATCTCCCATCTTGATCCTGAGCAGCCCCATGGATGCAAGATGTGTGCAGAGTACCTTTGGAGAACAGGAGGGAGACTGAATACTCTGCTCCTCCTTTTTCAGATACCAAAGCCAAGTGTTACGAGGGCGCTGGAGAGGGCTACATGGGGACATGGAACACAACTGTGAGTGGAGCCAAGTGCTTGAACTGGAAGCTCGATTCCTTGAGGAATAAGCGGTACAATGCGTACCGGGCAGATGCCGCTAGGTTGGGCCTTGGAAACCACAACTATTGCAGGTGAGAAAGTGAGTTTAGGAGGGGCCTCTTCCTCTTCTTGCCCCCCAATACTGCCCCCCATCTTCCTGCCCCCCAATACTGGGGGACATTAT
This sequence comes from Podarcis filfolensis, assembly GCF_964270895.1. NCBI lineage: Eukaryota > Metazoa > Chordata > Lepidosauria > Squamata > Lacertidae > Podarcis > Podarcis filfolensis. Next base: position 1,571,511 of record NC_139611.1, on the reverse strand, counting down.
TGCAGTCAAACCAATAATTCATGTTTTACCAGATAGGTACATGAAGGGGCGGAGGCTCATAGAGCTTTCTTGTCAAATTTGCTAGAGAGAACTCTGTGAGATCACTTCCTTTGTCTGCTTTGGCAGGAAGCTGTGGCACTACATCCTTCCAGCCTGGGCAGCCTCCTCTTTCTTCGTCATGCTTCCAATCTGACCACATGTCCATGTCTGAGGTCTGCAGCTCAGACATAATTTTGAACTTACCTTTTGTACTTTGGTAACTTAGATATTACAATCGTACTTTGGTTTTGGAACAACTTATTTCCTGAACATTTTGGCTCCTGAATGCTGCAAACCCAGAAGTGACTGTTCCAGTTTGCAAACTATTTTTGGAAGCTGAACGTCCAACAGGGCTTCTGCGGCTTCCAATTGACTACAGGAACTTCCTGCAGCCAATCAGAAGCCAAGCTTTAGTTTCTGAACATTTTGGAAGTCAAATGGACTTCCAGAATGGATTCCTTTCGACTTCCAAGGTACGACTGTAGTTATAAACATGCTTTTATTTGGTGCTGCAATTGCTACTTCAACCTAGATTATGTAAGTAAATACTACTTTTACTTATTTACAAAACAATGTGTGATTGTTACAATGGGTAATACCAGGAAAATCCAGTCTGCCTTTAGAGCATCCTGGATTATTGTTTGTAGAAGCTTAAATCAAATTTTTCTTAGCTTCAAAGTTTAAGCTGCAAAGAATGGTACTCTGTTGATTTCACAAATGTGAGCAAGGAAGGATAATAACTAAACCATGTATCCTCTCCTAGTGCCGAAATCCATTCCCACAAATACATCCTTGTAGGCAAAATCTACTCTGAGCGGGAGAAATATTGACATTGTCAAATAAGGATGCTGCAGAGCTGGAAAAGGTTCAGAAAAGGGCAACCAAAATGTTTGAGAGCATCTCCACTGTGAGGAAAGGTTACAACATTTTAGTTTAGTGTAAGTGAGACTTGGGGAAGACACACAAGGTGGAGGTGTATAATATCATTTCATCATAATTTCATGAAACTGTGCGCTTTGTGGAGAAAGGGAATAAATAGAAGACATCTAGGCCATATAGTGAAGCTGAAGATTGGAAGATTCAGGGCTGACAACAGGAAGGACGTCTTCCCTCAGGGCTTAGAATTAAACTATGGAGCTCCTTCCCCCAAGGCAGCGTAGTGTCAACCACCAACTTGGGCTGAGAAGACCAATTCCCACAAGCCTAAGAGAAGCCTGTGGGAGCGGGTGGAGGCAGAGCAGAGTCAAAATGGCCAGCAGCCATCAAGAGCCCTCTCCTCCTCCTCCTCCTCCTCCTCCTCCTCCTCCTCCATGAATTGGTCCAATCCTCTTTTAAAGACTTTCCGGTTGGTGGTTACCACTGCCCCTGTGGGAGGGAGTTCCAGAGCTGAATTCTGCACTTCATGAAGAAATACTTTTTAAAAATCTATCCTGAATCTTCCAACATTCAGCTTCATTGGGTGTGTTATGAGAGAGGGAAGAAAACGTCTCCAACCACTTTCTTCATGCCTTGCATAATTTCATAAAATTTCATCATGTCACCTCGCACTTGCCTTTTCTCTAAATTAAAAAGTCCCTAATGCAACAGCCTTTCTTCCTAGGAGAGTCACTCCATCCCTTAATTATTTTGGTGGCCCTTTTCTTGACCTTTTCCTGGGGGATAAGGCTGTCAGTGGCTACTGGCCTTGACGGAGGCGATGCTTCACTTCGGGGGGAGGCAGTCGGCTTCTGAATAGCAAGTGGGGGGCGGGACAGGGCAAGTGCTGTTGCACCCAGGAAAGGCTGCTTCCAAGCCTTTCACTGAAAATGCGACTTCCGGTATGATGGCGACCAGCACTCTACTAATGTGAGCCCGTTGATTTTATCTTTTTATTTTCTCTTACTCCTTTTAAAGACTATTTTAAAGACTATTTTAATGAACACTGAGCTCAGATAAATTTAAGCACCTCACCGCATTCTATCCCACGCTTTGTATTCCTGACTCTTCTTGGAAGTTTAAAGCTGAATTGACTATCTTATCACATTGCGAAGAGTTTACAGGAAGACTCATGGGCTGTTCCCACCACAAGTTTGGAGGCACAGACGGAGCATAATTTAGTGTTATGCCAATAACCTTTCGCACACTACTCCTCCTTGAATAGGATACTTTCAAGGAAAATACTCCCTCAACTCTTTGAAAAACCTAGGGAAGATAGAAGAGCGAGGTAAAGGGAGAGATGACTCAGCAATTAGACAGCCCTGCTGATGCGAGGAGGGGGGTTGGAAAACGCTGCAGAGAATCTGAGGACTTAGAGGAAATGGCATGTTTGCCCCTCACCAAGCAAACCAAAATCAGCGAATTCTTTAATGGAAAAACAAAGGATACTTTTAATATTCCGACCTCGAATAGCTTCTCTCCATTAGCAGAGATAATAGATAAGGAAACTACACCGAAGGAATTATCCGCTAAACAACCCACTAACCCCTTAAACAACACCATCACGAGACCAAAAGGTCCCAAAAAAGTTCCAACTATGCCCATTCAGGCGGAAGACTACATCAGAGAACAAGAAAACCATCTCTCTGAATTACTACTGGAACACTCTACCACGTTAGACCTAGTGGCTAAAACCGTGGACTGTATCTTTAAATACATAAGAGACATCAAAGGCTCTCTAGAGAAGATTTTATCCTTTGTATCCCCAAAAGTTAATGTCAGCCCCGTAGATGCTTCACCGGAGGATAGGGCCGAACCAACACCTAGAGTACCTGTCCTACTGTGCTCAACTTCGCAGACTGGCTGCAAATTTGAAAATGAACAAACTATGGAAGATTTACACACCATATCTTCCTACAATCTCTCACTACAAGCCACTAGACTCTGTTTAATTATCCTCCCCTTCAAAGGTCAGGTTGTTAACTGGTCGTCTATATATGTCGCAAGAAGGCATCTAGCTGAGCTTTTGGGCGTAAATCCCCTTTCCATCGATCTGAAATCCACTGTCCACATTTACAGCAAGCCACACATGCAGAGGATACTGCTCACCTTCGAATCTAAAAAGTTTCCAACTTATATGATGTCCCTACGAAGCTACCTGACTAATTATGGAATTTTTATTACAAGAGTTTTTATCAACACTAAGATTTGCCCTCTTATACTCTACTCTCCAGCTAAAAGGAAAGCAATTAAAAATGAGGGCACCCCACTTATTACGAGCTCTTCCTCTCCACCCTCAGACTTAATCAGTTGGACAGAGACCCCCATGCCCCTCCTATCAAAGGCTACTCATCTAGAGAATTTGATGGAGCAGGAGTTACTTGTTTCCTTCTCACATCTGCCAAAAGCCGAACAAACAGAGATAACGGACAGACTAGATGAGTTATTACTCTATCTCCGCAACTCTGAAGATCTAGCGCCCACAAAAGAGGCAAATACTCCACCTAACTTGGAGCGAAAAATGGGATATGAATCTCCTCAGGTCACGTCAGAACACACACCCCTACTCTGCCCAACTGAAATCCATGCCGAAATCTCTGTGGCGCCCCTAATCACATTACCGGAGACTTTACCATCCAATGGATGCATGTTCCACGACCCCGGGAAAGCCCTAGATGCTATTGAAGAGACAAAATGACTCCCGCCTCTACTACTATCCTGGAACGTTGCTGGATGGCAATCGAAAACAATGGACAAAGACGTTCTAACCTACGTATCACAGTTCAAGATCATCCTGCTCCAAGAAACCTGGATGCAAAATCCTTTTGAACTACACAATTATTTTGCTTTCCATTCCTGTGCCACAATCGGCCCAAAAGGCGGAAGACCGGCGGGAGGTCTGAGCACCTTCGTATCGACAGATCTAGGAACCTCCCCTATCCAATTGAAAATCGATAAAAAATGGATTTTGGCTGTTAAAATATTCTCTACCCACTTTAAGATCATATGCATCAATGTTTATATTCATCCACTTATGAAACAAACTGATCTTAAAAACATCTGGAACGAACTGGACGACTGCATTCTCCTTGTCTCAAATAAGTTCCCCTCTGCCTCCTTAATTATTGGTGGGGACTTTAATGCAAGGCTAGGCCACTCAGACGAACAGCTAATTAACGAAAGTGGAATGGGTCCCCTAAATGCTAATGATGAACATTGGCCCCTATTCAGGCGTCATTCACTTGACCCAGTTACCAATTTTGCTGGTACATGTCTTTTTCTAATGGCACTTAGATTAAACCTTGTTATTTTAAACGGCCTCTCCTCGGGAGACTGTCCTGGCCAATTTACTTATTGGTCAGGCTTAAGGCATTCTGTTATTGACTACATCCTTGTCTCTCAAGAACTCTTTGATGAATATATTGAATTTACTGTAGATATAAGAACCGAAAGTGACCCTCTACCCCTAAATCTTAAAAGGACTGAATTTTGGGAACCCTCTAGATGTGGGCTCGTCCCACAGACACCTGACCCTAATGTTCTACAACAAATAGGCAGATCCAGAATTAAATGGTCCCCTTATGTTAATAACAATTTTAGCATTTGGACACAATCAATGGAAGGTCAACTCCTCTGGGCTGATCTGACCTCCAACGACACTGAAGAGACCTCCCCAATTGACCATTATAACACTTTAATCCGAAAACTCCAACCGTTATTGTCAAGACTCAGGAGACCTAACCACAATGAGTTCCCTACCAACAAAAAATGGTTTGACCAGGAATGCATCCAGGCAAAACTTATACTTAGGGAATGCTTTAAGGTCTTCCGGCAAAATCCTAACCCTATTACTAAATTAGAGTTACAACTTAAAAAAAAGAACTACAAAGAGTTACTAAAAACCAAAAAAAGAACCGCAGACTCTCTCATCTGGCAGGCCCTCATAAAAGCGTCAATAGAAAAAGACAATACTAACTTCTGGAAAATTATCTCCAGTCAAATCAAAACTCCTAACAAGGGCACAATAATCCCTGCAAACTCATGGGAAGAGCACTACAAAGTGCTGTTTAGGGAACATCGTCCTTCCGCGCTGCTTAACATCTCTTTAGATAATGATACACCATGGCCCCCAACATCTGAAACTGAGATCACTTCGTTAATTCTACAAATGAAATCTGGCAAAGCCCCAGGAAGTGATTTCATTGTCGCTGAACTTCTGAAAGCGCAAATAAACTGGTGGGCCCCGGTTCTTGCAAATCTATTTTCATATATAGATAAGACAACTGAAATCCCTAAAGATTGGGGACTGGCTATAATTGTTCCTATATTTAAAAAGGGCAACCCCTCTGACCCAGCTAATTATAGACCAATTAGTCTTCTGAATGTGATCTGTAAACTTTATACAAAACATCTATGTTTAAAATTATGTGAATGGTTAGATCATAATGACTTGCTAGAAATTGAACAAGCAGGGTATACATCTGGACGTTCTACCATAGATCACTGCTTAGTGTTAGATTATTTTGTCTATAAGTATGTGAAACATTGGAAAAAGTCATTGTATGCGGCCTTTGTGGACCTAAAGGCAGCATTTGATTCTGTATCCAGGGGTTGGCTCTGGGCCAAATTGGCCAATATGGGTATTAACAGAAGGTTATTACTTCTGATGATTAAGCTTCATGAGAACAATACCCTCCAGATAAGACTCGCACAGGACGGCAGACTCTCTAGAGAAATCCCAGTCCAAAGGGGAGTTAGACAAGGCTGCCTATTAGCCCCATTTTTATTTAACATCTATGTTAACTCCCTGGTCACATGTTGCCGTGAAATCGAAACCCACCCCCCCGTGTTCTCTAACGGCAGAAAAGTACCAGTTTTAATGTATGCGGATGATGCTGTTCTTCTCTCTCAAACCAAAGTGGGCCTGAAACGTGCCTTAGGAAAGTTTAGTGACCAATGTAACACTGAACTGTTAACAATTAACTTTGCCAAAACCAAAATTGTACATTTTAACCGCTCCTTCAGGAAAGACAATTGGAGCGTAAAGGGAAACGCCATTGAACAGACTAAGACCTTCCGATACTTAGGCATTACTTTCTCTTATAATGCCAAACTGTCAACACACCTGACCACATCAGCTATATCAGCAGGAAGAAGTGCAAATACCATCCTTAGATTATTCAGAAGGAAAGGAGCTGGCTTCCTCCCGATGGCCCTAAAAGTTTTTCAGGCAAAATCTCTAGCCCAACTCCTGTATGGCTCTCAAATTAGCCCCTCTGCCAACCTTAAGACCCTTGAAACAGTACAATCAAAATTCTTAAGATCATTATTTGCTACCCCAAAGTGTACACCTAATGCAGTCTTAAGGCAAGAGGCAGGACTGCCCAGAGTGGAATTAAAAGTCTGGGAGCAAGCAATATCCCTCTGGCTGAAAATCCATTACAATCCTAAGGGACTGTTACCTTGCTTCCTGGCCGCAGCTCCCTATCCTCCTTGGCTTATGCAAATAACTAATAAGATCAAACAAATTGGCCTAAACCCTGAAAATCTTTTTACTGAAACTCCGAACAAGGCAAAAGCAATTATCACTCAGAGACTTTACAATGTCGAATTACAACAAGAAGTCGCCCTACTCCCGGAGACGTATAGATGCTTAAAAGCTTGGCCTAATTTTGCAGCTGCCCCTTACTTAACTAACATCACTAACGAAGCTTATAGATGGGCTTTCTCTAGAGCCCGCTTTGAGACAATGCCCTCAGCAGTGCTGTACGGCAAATTCACGCGGGTACCAATGCATGCGCGTCTCTGCCCCTGTATGTCTAATAAGGTAGAATCTGTCACACACATCCTTCTATTTTGCGAATTTTATAGTGAAGAACGAGTTCAACTTATTTTGCCGCTTTTATCAAAATTTATACCCCTACAACATTATTTGGAATCCTCCCCCGAAATTCTACGAAAATACCTTCTGGAAGATTCCTCAAGCTCAATATCATATGAGGTGGCCAAATTTTGCACTTTAGTAATCAGGAAGCGTAAATCTCTTCTGTTGAATGGCACACTGCAAAGTTCCCTTGTGTAATCTTTTTTTTTTCTTCTTTTCTGATGTTGTTGATTTCTTTTTGTTTGATCTTGTGGTGTTTAGTGTTACTGGCTTTTGCCGCAATAAAACTTGAACTTGAACTTGAACTGACTTCTAGTTGGCTGCTGTGAGAACCGAGCGTCTGTCTAGATGTTTCTTTGTGTGATCTAGCAAGACTCTTCCTACATCCTTAAAATTATCAGTGCATTATTTTGAGTATAAATGTTGGCCTTCCCTCCCATTTTTCCCCTTATTTTTGAGGTTGCAGCTGAGTCTGCAGCTGTCCCCAGTGGTGCAGTGGGCCAGTGCATCTGACTATCAACCAGAAGGTTGGTGGTTGGACTAGATGACCCCTGGAGTCCCTTCCAGCTCTACAATTCTACACTTCTGTGATAAATGTCTTAATTGTACAAAATGCCCAGTGTTTGCCTTTCCTTTCCTCTAGAAACCCCGATTCCGACACCATGCCCTGGTGCTTTGTCTACAAAGGAAACAAGTACAGCTTTGAGTTCTGCAGCCTCCCTCCCTGCGCCAACAGTAGGTTCAAGGCTCCTCTGCAGGGGGGCAGAGCCAGGTGGGGTTGTGAAAATGTTGTGCTATGAGCATTGGAGCCGAAGGGAAGAAGGCTGTTAGCAGTTTCTCTCCACATCACGGCCCTGATCCAAATTAACTTGTGTGAATTCCACACCCACACACTTGTCTGCTCCTTTTCAAAAGAAATATGCACCAGACTCCGAGAATCTTGCGTGGAATCTTGAGCTCTAGTTCCACCAGAATCATTCCCTATTTGTGCAGCATGTTTAGCTTTGCAGAAACAAAGAATTGGCTTCATATATGGTTATTGCCATGCTTGCAGGAAAATGGAGTAGAAAACTTGTGGTAGTTGGCCTCAATGACCAAACTCGCTCATTACGGTAAAAAAAGAGAAGATGAGAAGATACAATATATACTAAAAGAGACTTGATTATGAATTAAAGAAAAATGGGAGGGTTCTGGCTTCAAATAATCATTTTGCAATGTTCTGATGGCATTCAACTTAAACATTTTCTTAATGTTGCATTTTGGATATTGATACCTTCATGTTTGCAGGAAAAATGTATTATCTTGTTTATTACAAATTATTTAATAGGGCTCGTATTCATAAGGTATTTGTAAGCTTTGTTCTAAGACGTGTACAGTAACTTTCGGCTTTTTCTGTGTTGGTTTTCTAGTTAAATAAAAATCATTTAAAACTTTTCTAGTTAAATAAAATATGTAAAATTTAATTTAAGAACCAGCCCCATCCCTTGTAACATCTATGGGGCTTTACAGATGAAAAGTGGATCCCTGCCCCAAGGATCATACATTTAAGGCACATCCCCCCCCCAACGTGGAAACTGGGGGTCATCAGGGGTGCTGGGAATTGTAGCTCTGTGAGAGGTAAACTGGAGCTCCTATGATTCTTGGGGGGGTGTGCTTTTAATGTAGGCTTCACAATTGAAAATCTGCAGTGAGAAAAAACCTCAAACTATATGCCCCATGAATGTGGTTTGGGACTGATGCAAACCTGCCTTTTTTGTCACAGAAAGCCACACTTGCATTTCTGGAAGAGGCAACAACTATCGAGGTCCCCACAACCGCACGGAATCGGGTGCTGCTTGCTTGAGGTGGGATTCCCAGTTCCTTACTGGGCTGGTCTTCAATTCCCGTAGGGAGGATGCAGAGCAGCTCGGTCTCACTAGCCACAACTTCTGCAGGTAAGCAGACCCTCACCTTTTCTCCTTGCAGTTTTTTGTCCAAAAAGAAAAACTAAATGAAAACATGGCTTATTGATAAGATATGTGTTTGGACCGCTCTGCCTTATCTAGTGTAAGAACAATAACCCGCTGATTTGCTCTGCCCTGTGTGCTGCTTTTATTGAATTCATAGAAATAATTCTGCAATTAGATGAGGCTGTGTTTTTTGGGTCATCCAATCCATTTGTGCCATTTGATTCATGTTTGCTACAAATGCCTATGTGGTTGTTGATAAAATATTGGTGAAAACCAAAAGTGGATGTGGTCATGTGTAAGATTGCATTCAGGGTCTTGGTGTGTGTTCCACTGGTGTATGCATATATGATCTTGCACACTGGTAAAAAAAAAAAAAACCACACACAATGAATCTCGATGCAGCTATCTAGAAACTCAGGAAGTGGACTTGTGCATTCCCTGCACCCACCACAATACGGCACTGACTGGCATTGACTCCCCTGGAGATGGAACGTGGGTCCCTTGGCATGCAGAGTAGATGCCCTTCCTTTTTTAAAAAATAATTTTTATTAGTTTACAATAAAAACAAAAACACATATTAATTTCACATCAATTTTTTCACAAATTATTCCTTTTCTGGACTTCCTTCAGCTTTTCCGTAAATCACCCATAGTTCAGAGTAGATGCCCTTCCATCCCACCATTGGGCAGGCTGGTGGGAAACATCTGGAGGGCGTGTTTAGCAGCCACTTTCCAACTTTCACTGAGAATTCCCTTCTGTCTGAGATCCTTTTAACTGAACATTTCAGGGATTGAACATGGGACCTTCTGCATCTGTGGTCCATCCCTGAATGTACCTTGGCTTGTCCCAAGGCGACCTTGATGCATTGTGGCAATGCATTGGTAGTGTGTTACCAGGGCACATCTGTGCACCGGGAACGCATTGCAGGGAAGGGAAGAAGTGCAAAAGAATGAAAAGCTGTTGCAAAACATGCCTGCATAGTGCTCTGTCCAACTTGAAAACAGTAAAAACAAGGGAGAGTTTCAATAGCATTGCTTTCCAGTGCAGAAACTATTCAGATCTTTTAGAATAAAATTGGGATGAGGACAATTTCTCAAGCGCCCCCTTCCCAAGGACTCTGAGTGAGGCTTTGAATCACAGCTGAGGCCAAAGGCCACTTCACACAGTGTCTGTGAAAGCCGACCAGGAGGAGGAGATGATGCTGGATTTAATGGCTTTTGACTATCCCCAAGTGTTTCCAGGCCTGCCTGTGACTTTATAGTATAGGATGGATGGATGGATGGATGGATGGATGGATGGATGGATGGATTGAAGGATGGATGGACACAGGAAGTCACTGCTGATGCAGAGCTTTCTGTGGCATGGACCAGTTTCAAATTCATGTTGTGTTAAGCTGGGTGGGGAACCTTTGGCCCTCCAGCTGTTGCTGAACTCCAACTCCCATGCACCCACAAAAACGGCCAAGGATGTTGGGAACTATCATTCAGCAACATCTGGAGGGCCGCTTGAAACAGTCATGGCTTTCCCCCAATTAATTCTGGGAAATATGGTTTGTTAAGGGTGCTCAGAGTTGCTAGGAGACTCATATTCGCCTCCCAGAGCTACAATTCCCATCCCTCTTCACAGGGAACTCTGGGAATTCTAGCTCTCGGATCAGGAAGAGGAGTCTCCTACTAACCGTCAGGCCACTTAACAAACTGCAGCTCCCAGAATTCTTTGCAGGAAGCCCTCTAAAGTGGTATCATAGTGTTTTAAATGTATGGTGAGAATGTGGCACCTTCGTTAGAGCCTTGACCAATCTGCATTGAATGGGGCTGATGGCCAAAACGTCAGGAGTGTTGGGAAAAAAGCTGTTCTAAGTACATGCAAAAAACAAAGGAGGTTATAAAGCAGCCCTCTGTAAACTCCAGAACATCACCCTCAGGGGACTTACAAACCTGGGTAGCCCACACTGCTGCTCTTTGCAGGGGCAGAGAGGGGGGAGCTTTTGATCTCTGAAGTAATCCTGTTCCACTTTTGTGTTGCAGGAATCCTGATAATAGCACCCAGCCTTGGTGCCACGTGCTCAGGGGTGGCAAGAGGAAATGGGAATACTGCAATGTGCCGGCTTGCTGTAAGTGCCTGCCCTATCCGTGGGGCAAAATGCCAGCAAACTGCATTTCAGTTGCTGGCTCCGATGGTGTTTTGATGTACCTTTACTATTGTTTTCATTGCTTTGTATTTTATAATAATGTTTCTAAATGTTGTGAGCCACCTTGGCTCTAGCTTTGGGAGGAAAGGTGGGATAAATACTACTGCTGTCTGTTGTCTTATGAGCACCAAAGACCTTCCTCTTCCAACTTTTAAGCAGAGATCTTTCTGTGTCTGCATCTGTAGTGGAATTGTTTTGAAGATGCTTTTATCATTAAACTGTTTGCCATCCTGGGCTCCTTTGAGAGGACGGATGGGATAGCAACGTGCTAAATAAATGAAGAGGTCGGCCCTGTGAGAGCATTTTGCCCCAAGCGGAGAGTTAACGTTGTATCTGAGTCTGGGGTACATTTTCCTTATTTTCCTGGCCACCTACAGCCACGTGTGGAACGAGAAAGTACCGTCAGTCTCAGTTTCGGATCAAAGGAGGCCTCTACTCGTACATCCAGTCCCACCCGTGGCAGGCAGCCATCTTTGTCAGGATACAAGGAGTGGAGGCCTACCTCTGTGGTGGGGTCCTGATCCATTCCTGTTGGGTCCTCTCAGCTGCCCACTGCTTTGTGGAAAGGTAAGAGTCCAGCGCCCGGTTTGCCGCCTCTTCTGCACTTGCTGCCCCCTCAGGAAGCCTCTTGAAGTCAGAGGCAATTTGTGGTTCTGGAGATGAAGGGCCAAGTGGGAGGCAGCAACATGCGTGCATTTATCAATTGTGCCATTCGTGCAGGTTTTTCTTGGAGTAAATAGCAGGTGGGATTCTACTGTAGGGAGGGTTTGCTGCTGCAGCCCAGCTCTCCCCCACTCCTGTTCCTGCTATTTGTATTGGGAGGCAAGTCCCAATTCTCCATCTACCTCAATACCCCCCCTCTGGCAGGAAACATCCCTTCAAGGTCTGGGGCAGGGTTTTTTGGTTTTTTTGCCCAAGACACAAAATGTTTGCTTTGTTGTTATATGAAAGTAATCCATCCAGCAACTTTGCAAGGCAGCCAGTTTTCTCCCCCTGTGAGGGATGTTGCACATGGTTGAGCTGAAGCTTGAGCAGAGGCCGTCCAGTTCCTCTTCTAGACAACCACGGTGGTCAGTTAGCTGCAAAGCCATGGTTACAACTGGACCTTGAAGGCCTTGAACGCTTGAGCAAGGAAGTTGAAGTCTGTATTTTTAGGAGCATAAATTACACCTGAACTTGGCAGTCACCAAAGCTGTCCCCCCCCCGCCCCCCGATTCTGTAGGTTTGACACCAGTCGTCTCAAGGTTGTGTTGGGCAGGACTTCCCGCAGAAACCCGGAATGGTCTGAACAGACATTCTCAGTGGAGAAATACGTTGTACATAAAAGCTTTGTGCAAAGCACCTTTGACAACGATATTGGTAAGACCTTTCCCTCCCTACACACAGACCTAGATCTGCACCTGCTCCAGCCTCTTGCCTTGACCCACCCTGCCTTTTTCTTTGCTTTTTCTCTTTTTGCTAGCTCTTCTGAAGCTGAAGTCCTTGTACAATGAGTGTGCAATGGAAACAGATTCCGTTCGTCCTGTCTGCCTCCCAGAGCCTGGGCTGAAGCTGCCTGACTGGACAGAATGTGAGATCTCAGGCTACGGCAAGCATGAAGAATGTAAGAACTTCTGGCTTGCTCCAAACGGTGGCCCCTGAGACTCCTTAGCCCACCCCAGTACCAACCCCCTCCATTTCTCTTTCTCATCTTTCCGGTTTGTTACACTTCTGCATCAGTTTGAGAATTTTTGTACATGTCCATTTTCTAAGCAGTTTCCCCTAAAATAATGAAAGTCATCTTATTTTAACTAATACAGGCATTCCTGTGCATGATTTTTCTAATGTTTGTTTATTAAGGTGTATGCATCTTTTGTATGGAAAAGTGCTTTGCAAAATTTGGAGAAGGGTGAATCTCAAAAGATAACTGTATTGTGGTTTGGGAAATGCAAATATGTAAGTTAGTTTTTCAGATCAAACCAAGCAAATTTCTCCCTCTCCTATTCTGCATCCAAACCCCTTCTGCATTTTGAGCAATGTTGAGCAGTGTTGGAGAACTTGCCAGTGGATTCTGGGTCTCTCTCACTGCCTTTGACAGCCTCCCCCCCAAAAAACAACAACTCTGCAACCTTTTCTTTCCTTGCAGTAGTCCTAGGCCAGTGATGGCGAACATTTTAGAGACCGAGTGCCCAAACTGCAACCCAAAACCCACTTATTTTTCGCATAGTGCCAACACGGCAATTTAACCTGAATACTGAGGTTTTAGTTTAGAAAAAAAAAACTTGTACATTAACATATTTTGTCTTAAAAGAAAAACACAATAACAGAGCTTTCAATGATACAAACAACTTTTTATTGAAAGGTAAAAGTTTGCATTATCCTTGTTTGGGAAATCATGAAAAGGGGAATTATTCCCAGACTGTTACGAAAAAGGAGCAATGCTGCTGAGTGCTCCAGATGGCTGGAAAGCCAAACAGGATGTTGATGTTTTGGGACTGTACCGTGGGAAGAAGGGACAGTCTATTATGTGCACTGAGCACCGGATGTTAGCTCAGAGTGTCACATGACCCTGTACTGGAAGTACATGGGTGGAGTTATTCTCTCTCTGCAGCTGGGTATCAGAGAGTGCAGACATGTTGTTCTCTGCACTGAGGAAAGACAGAAATAAAGGCATGTAAATACATTTCTGTCTGTCTCTTTCCCCTCCCTGGGGATGGCAGGGAGTGAGGGAGGAGGAGTGGCTGTGTTCTTCTTTCACGTTTGAAGAAGGATCGGCCGATAAAGACCTCGCCTTGTCTTGCCGGGAGTCGTTGATGGGGGGGTCAACATGGAATCAAGCCGGGCACCTGGAGAGTGGCCAAATTCCTCTGAAGATATGGCTTGATATCATCATATGGTAGCAGACGCTGCTGGTTATCTGATCCATGGGAATCAGCATGAGAGGTGAGAGGTTGATGGATCGTGTGCCATCCTCTGCACCAAGGAAAGAAGATAACGTCTGCATTGCAGCCAGAAGCTGAACAGACGGAAGGACACCAAGAGGGGGTGTTTTCCAAGCAACGGAGCCCCAAAAAGGTATGCTGAATATCGGGCTAAAAGTGTGAATGCAGATTGATTTATTCTCTGGTTCACGAGAGCTGCGTTTGGAAAAACAAGCTCTGAAAGAAAGGCTTGCATACCAGAAATTCCTGTGGTGAGATAAGGATTCCCGTCCCGGGGAAGGTTGCTAAGCAACGACAGTCGGCAGTGGAAAACTACTGACACCTGGGGCTGGCTCAGTCAGAGCCGGGAAAGCGAAAGTTGTTTTGACTTTGAGATAGCTTGGAGATTGCCTGCCTGGGAGAGAGGCAGAAAAACAGCTCAAAAAGGAGCTTTTGGATTTTAACTAGCTCGAGGGTGAGAGAGCTGAGACTTGAGTTCAGCATGGATGCCAAGAAGGGGGGAGTGCCCCTGAGTGCCGTGGTTCAGGATGAACACAGCCGGCATGCTGCACTGGAAGTAAAGGACAGGGGGAGGGAGGAACGGAGTTCTAATTCCCCCACTGATGAGGCTACTGGAAAGGATGCTGTAGCTTTGAACGTTGTACAGTGCTACAATTGTGGACAGGCTGGGCATCTTCAGCGGAGCTGCAAGAAGCCACGCCAGCCAAAAGGAGCGAAGGGCCGCTCAGGAAAGCCTGAGGCGTCAGGCAAAGGTCATACCAAGCCTATGGTGGAACCTGCAAGGGCTTTGATGGCGAAAGGAACCACGCCAGATGTTGGGAACGCGTTTATTATCGACACTGCAGCGACGGTTCATATGTCCCCACACAGAGGACTCTTTTCATCGTTTAAGAAGCAAAGCTTCGCTGTGACACAGGCCAACGGTCAGGAGCTGGAAGCGACCGGAAAAGGGTCTGTCTATCTTAAGAGTCTGAACTTGACAATACAAAATGTTTACTTGGTTCCTGAATTGAAGTTCAATCTGCTGAGTGTTTCGCAGATTGCAAAGAAAGGACTGAGATTGTCCTATGATGATAAGAGCTGCAAGATCTACAAAGATGGAGAGTTATTTCTTTCGGCCAGAGAGAAGGATGGACTATATTTGTTGACTTTTGCACAAAGTGATTACATGGAATGTAATTCATCTGTGTCTAACCTAGTTTCTCTTGCAGGTGTGAGCAAGAAGAAGACCGGAGTCAACAGAGCGTTTCAGCGGGTGTATGCTGATGTGATTGGTCCTCTAGAACCATCTAGAGGCAAAGCAAGATTTTATCTTGTGTGTGTGGATCATTTCTCTAACTTTGTCTGGGTTTATGTGTTAAAGAAGCCACAGGAAGCCTTGGAAAGGTTTCAAGAGTTTTGTGACAAGGTTAAAGACATGCATGATGCTAACATTGATTGTCTTTTGACAGATGAGAAGCAGATTTTTCTTTTACAGGATTTCCAGAGGTTCCTGCAGAAGAAGGGGATAAGACACAAGATTGCTGTTTCAGCGGAAGCGTGGAACAGGGGTGTCTGTGTAAAAGTGAACAAAGAATTGCAAAAGGGAATGAATGCGCAATTGCTTAGTTCACATCTGCCACATGAGTTCTGGGCGGAGTCACTCATGTCGTTTTGTCATGCATGGGTGAGAAAGGTGTCGAAAGAGTTGGGAAGTTCTCCTTTTGAGAAACTGTTCCAGAGAAAACCTTCTGTTGCCCATTTCAGGGTTTTTGGGTCTCATGTGAGAACAGAAGCTCCAGGTGGAGTAAAGAATGCCAGAGGCATTTTTGTGGGATATGAAAAGGGTCTCTACAGAGTAATTTTGTCTGAATCTGGTCAGGTGATTCTTACAAAATTTCTAGAGAGTGCTCCTGAAAAGGAGAGAGTGATAGTACACACATTTCCCACAGAGGACGATTCAGATGATGATGATGATTTCACAGAGTACAGTGGTACTGAGAGCGACAGTGATAGCTCAGAGAGCTCTGTTGTCACAGTCATTGAGAGGAAATCTCACACAATGGATAGACCTTCACAGGTGAAGGTTGAACCACTGTTTACTGTTGGAACTGGTTCTCCTAGGAGTCCTGAGACAGAACCAGTGAGCAGAGAGGATCAGCACCTCATACGCAGGTCTGTGAGAGTCACAAAGGGTGAACCACCCAAAAGGTACTCAGAAGAGTATGCTAATTTAGCTGTTGCGTGTGTTGCTGTTGTACACAACCGAGGACAGGTTGGAGCTGTGTCTAAGTCAAAGACAAAGACACAACAGAGAGTTGCTAGCCAAGGGAATGCAGATGCACTCATTCCTTGGAAGCCAGACAACCAGAGAGGTACACTGGGGAAACCAGTGGCGGGTAGTTCCAAGGGTGGAACTGAAACAACAGGGGAGTGTTATGTGTATAACAACTGTTTGTTTTCTTCTCTGGATCACGCTTTGCTTGCCGCAACACGCATTGATTCTTTTGGGGGAGGTTGTTACGAAAAAGGAGCAATGCTGCTGAGTGCTCCAGATGGCTGGAAAGCCAAACAGGATGTTGATGTTTTGGGACTGTACCGTGGGAAGAAGGGACAGTCTATTATGTGCACTGAGCACCGGATGTTAGCTCAGAGTGTCACATGACCCTGTACTGGAAGTACATGGGTGGAGTTATTCTCTCTCTGCAGCTGGGTATCAGAGAGTGCAGACATGTTGTTCTCTGCACTGAGGAAAGACAGAAATAAAGGCATGTAAATACATTTCTGTCTGTCTCTTTCCCCTCCCTGGGGATGGCAGGGAGTGAGGGAGGAGGAGTGGCTGTGTTCTTCTTTCACGTTTGAAGAAGGATCGGCCGATAAAGACCTCGCCTTGTCTTGCCGGGAGTCGTTGACGGGGGGGTCAACATGGAATCAAGCCGGGCACCTGGAGAGTGGCCAAATTCCTCTGAAGATATGGCTTGAACATGGCCGTTTTGATAGTTTCCCTTCCAGAAACTTCTTTGGGAGAAGCTGCATGGCCTTCAAAGCAGAAGCCGCATGGCCTTCTGTCATGGATGCTGTAGGGGGGTTGGATTCGATCACCCTCGGGTTCCCTTCCAACTCCCCACAATCCTATGAGAAAACCAAAACAGTCTCTTTTGCCCTCCACTGTGTGTCCCCTAGCAGGGAGGATCTTGCACTTACCCATGGCGATGGGAGAGAGTTCAGCTCAAAAGTTTACTTCCCGGCCTGACCAAGCAGGCAAAAAGGAAATCTCGGTCGCAGCCTGGGAGGGAGGAGCCCCAGCACAGTTCATAGGGGCAGCATGTGCGCTGAATGGAGCTGCGCATGTGCGAGTAGCCGGTTTGCCACCCGCGGGCTGCAGCTGAAACGGCAAGGTTCCATTCCGCTGTCTTAAAGAGCCTCGGTGCAGAAGTGCCAGTAAGCCGGGTGGCATTTTGCTCCCTCCTGCATAAGTGGGCTTGAGAAGTGCAGCCCGGCAGGCTAGCCATTGAATCGTAGGAGTGTGGGGAGTTGGAAAGGGCGACGGGGTGCGTGCCCACAGAGAGGGCTCTGAGTGCCCCCTCTGGCACGCATGCCATAGCTTCACCACCACTCACCTAGGCGGCAGCGGGGCGGGGGGGGGGAGGTTGTTTCACAAATGTCTTATGTACTTGCTGAAATTAAGGTCACTTGGTCTGGAATGGGACTGTCCAGTTGCCAGATTTCGTCTGTTGCACAGCTGCAGAATCAACCTCTCTCAACAAACATCTCCCTGCTCCTAATTTGATGCAGTGTTTGTCTGTGAGCTGAATTCCTATCTGCTTACTAACTGATCTATATGACTGAACCAAGTTTACACCAGCAGAGCATCTGGCTTCTATTAGAGCTAGCCAGATCCCGAAAGTGGTGACCTTTATCCTACGTGTTTTGGGAACTTCATTTCTTCTTTTCAAATTTCTGTGTGCCATGGCTTTCAAAGCCAATGAAAAGGCAGCTACCTGGAGCAGAGGCAGGCAGCGCATGGGCCTGGTCTTTGCATGCCCACCTGTGTCTGGGATGCCTCTCTTCAGAGGGCTGGGGTGGAGAGCTTGCATGATGGAAAGCTCATTCAAACAAAAGCATATCTCTGTATGCAGAAACCTGGCTTTTCTCTGAAATCTTGTTTTCCGTGTGCAGTGAATTCTTTGTTTTTCTTTGGTATTGAGGAACATTCTGCCATTTGAGCCTCTGACTCTTAACTGCCTTCATGGCTGACTCTGCAGTCAGTGATCATATATATCCTGCAGTATGCAGAACATGGTGCAGAGACTTGTTGAATCAGGGGTGGGGAACCTTTTCTGACTGGGGGGCAATATCTTTATCTCCCCACCCCTGCCCGGCTAGACTTGGGTCAGTCGCTTGACATCACTATGATGTCAGGTGATGCTGCACTTTGACGCTCCAATTTGCCAGGACTTCAAAGTGCAGTATGGGATGGTTTGAAAGCCTTTTGCAAACAGCCCCAGTGCTGTGCTTTGGCTATATGCACCTGTTCCTTTTTTCTTTTTTTAAAAAAGATTTTGTTAAGACTTTTCATAATACATACAATTAAACAACAAACTAATCTAAGCAAAAACAAAGAAAAAAAGAGGGGTGGAAGAATGATTCAAAGGCCTGTTTCCAGCTGTTCTTCCCTCTGCTAGGTGATGTTTTTCCAGTCTTCAATTCAGGCATTCAATTTTCTTTCAAGACAAGAAGTCCAAAAGAGGTTCTCTGATTATTATTATAGATAAACATCAGCCATAACCTTCTGCCAATCCAACATCACAACTTTTGCTCTAATATTAAGAAGTATTCAGTCCTTGCTCTTTATTCACTCCAGAGTTTCTTCACTGTGATTATGTATTAAGACAATAATCCAGATGAATATGTTCTCTTTCTATCTACAGTTTCTGCTTTCTTCTCGGAGCGTCTGAAGGAAGGACATGTGAGGCTCTATCCAGACAGCCAATGCACACCCAAGCTCCTTTCAAACAGGACGGTCACTGAGAACATGCTGTGTGCAGGAGACACCAGAGAGATTGACGATGCCTGCAAGGTAAACCCAGTTCTAGGAATTGCCCTGCTGGATCAGACCAGCACCCTGCAAAGCTCACAAGGAGGACATCAAAGCAATGTCCTATTTTTTGTCTCTAGATTCTGAGGATCAGAGGTAAATAACATCTGACTTTGGAGATCCCATATTTCAGAGCGGGTGGGGAAAGCTGGACATAGGATTTTTAAAAATAAATAGCCATTGTGGCTTATAGCCATGGTTTGATGATGATGATGATATTTATATGCAACTCACCTGACTGGATTGCCCCAACCACTCTGGGCAGCTTTCAGCAAAATATAAACACACAATAAAACACCAAACATTAAAAACTTCCCAGAACAGGGATGCCTTCAGATGGCTTCTAAAAGCCATTTGTTTATCTGACATATGATGGGAGAGTGTTCCACAGGTTGGGTGCCACTACCCAGAAGGCCTTTTATCTGCCATGAATTTTGTCTGCCTAAGCTGTCAACCATCCCTGCACTTTGCAGCAGTGAATCGCATAGAGCAGTGTTTCTCAGACTTGGGTCCTCAGCTGTTGTTGGACTTCAACTCCCCTCATGGCTGACCACTGGTTCTGCTAGCTAAGGATGATGGGTGTTGTACAACAACAGCTGAGGACCCAAGTTTGAGAAACACTGCCAATCAATTTAATTGAGTAACCTCTTGAGTTTCGTGATGATGAACTCTACAATTCTGTGATTCTGTTGTTTTTCCTTTTGGGGGCCTTTTAAAATATAGTTTTTGGAGTGGATGCAAACATTTTGAACTAGCCTTCAGGTACCAGGCTGGGGAAGGCTGCTTCACCCTTTCCTCTTAGATCACAATATCTCTTTGGCACGGACCTTTGCAAACAGCGGTCATGAAAGCAGCAAGGAAGCCCACTGACCCACTTAAAGGTTAGCTCATTTGGGCGCCTGGGTATAGGCAGCTTATTTAGATACTGGTTCCTGGATCTGCTGATCATAGGAGGACTAGGTGGCTAATTGTGGCTAAAGACTTGTCTTCAGTGAGCCTTAAAATGAATAATGAACCTGTTGCTCACTTAATTCACCCCCCCCTTTTTCTTTTCTTTTTGCAGGGCGATTCTGGTGGGCCTTTGGTTTGTCTGAACAATGGCCAAATGAACCTGCTGGGGATCATCAGCTGGGGCGTGGGTTGTGGGAAGAAAGGCATTCCGGGTGTCTACACAAAGGTGGTTCACTATCTGAGCTGGATTCAGGAGAACATGAAGCCTTAATGGCACCTGCAAGCCAGTCATTCCTCCCATTGGAATCTCCTTGCATCAGGGAGAGACAGTGGATGGCAGAACACGAAACTTGTTTCCATATGTATGGAGTGGGAACTGGCAGAAAGCAGGCATGTATGTGCATGTCTGAATGCACCTGCGTGTCCAGCATGCATATGACCCCGACATGCACTTTATGAGAGGAATGAAATCTTCAGCATAGAGCCACACTTGCCTTGTTTAAAGGAGTGTCTATCTTTCCCACTTCCACACAGTAAAGAACTTTTCAAACCAGGAAGCGCTCTAAAGAGCAGTTTATGAACAGGAGAAGACAGAGAGTATATTACTCTAGCAGCAGGCTACACAATAACGATATGTGCAGCCAGTAATAAGAAATTCTCTCACACACGCTTAGCCTGCTGAATGAAGAAAGCTCCAGTTTCCTAAAGGTATGCGAAGAGAACGTGGGCATTGCAAATAAGGGCCCTGATCTGCTCCACCGTTTCTCCAAGCCGGCTTGCCACTTCTCTCCTGCAAGACCCCTGACCTGAAAGACCCCAGGCTTCCCCAGCTGGGGACCAAATCGCACTTCTAGTCAGGAACACATTCAGATCCTTTTAATCCAAAAGTTTGTTTGCAGGTATTTAACCTTTCTGTGTATGTTTTATATAAAACACTCTTTAATACAATGTTAACCATCTGTCCAAAGGCAGAGTTGTCTTCTGCTGCTACTTGAAAATACTCCTGTGCTGAAAATTGTCCTTCTGCGTGTGGTTCCTAGGGCATTAAACTACCTTGTCTTTGAATTAATTGGTGTGTATTGTATTAATTTGCTTCAATGTTTTTTCCTTAATTTTTTTTTAAAAAGAGTTACAAAGAAAAGGCACGGGCACAGTGTGTATCGGCCAATCCAGAGTCCCACTGAAATCAAGAACACAGTAGTTCTGCTTGCCCAGTTCCCACGCATTTTGAGGTGGGTTGTGCAGGAGATCTTTCTCCTAGGTTGTGTGCTCGATGAACATTGGAAAGAGCTGTGACCAGCTCAGTGGCGTAGCGTGGGGGGTGCAGGGGGGGCCGGCCGCACCGGGCGCAACATCTGGGGTTAGGGCAAATCCACAGGTTAGGGGGCGCAAATCCACGGGTTAGGGGGCGCAAATTACTTGCCTTGCCCCGGGTGCTGACAACCCACGCTATGCCACTGGACCAGCTTGGAGGGTGGAGTTTGAATTGACACGACAGTGCAAGGATTGGGAACCTCTGGGCCAAATGTGGCGCTTCAGGCCTCCCTTGGGAATCTGCCCCAGTCCTGTTCCACATTTTTCTTGAGTATTAGTCATTAAATTTCTATACTGCCCTTTGAGGATCACAGAGCTGTTTACTGTATAAGAGCCAACAGGGCTTAGTGAGTGGGAAGGGGCTGGGGCAGAGAGCAGTCCAGAAGTGGAGGCTGGAGAGGAGAGGAGGGGCCAAGAGGCAGAGATGAGTCTGGCTGCTGAAGAAGCTGGGGGGTCCACCGCCCTCCTGCGACCAGCTCCCTTCCCCCTGATCTCCCAGAACCAGAAGAGGTGTGGAAAAGGGTGGAACAGCAACAGGCACAGCAATGGAGTCCGGTTGTTTGAGAAAGACTTGGGAGAGGAGACTTAGGCAACTGTGGGAAGGTGGGGTTCTTCAGTCCACACAACTGCCTCATAGGGGCTAGATCTACAGGGATGAGTTGCTGTGCTCACTAGCATCTAGATCAAGGGAAGTAATAGTGCCACTGTATTCTGCTCTGGTCAGACCTCACCTGGAGTACTGTGTCCAGTTCTGGGCACCACAGTTCAAGAAGGACACTGACAAACTGGAACGTGTCCAGAGGAGGGCAACCAAAATGGTCAAAGGCCTGGAAACGATGCCTTATGAGGAACGGCTAAGGGAGCTGGGCATGTTTAGCCTGGAGAAGAGAAGGTTAAGGGGTGATATGATAGCCATGTTCAAATATATAAAAGGATGTCACATAGAGGAGGGAGAAAGGTTGTTTTCTGCTGCTCCAGAGAAGCGGACATGGAGCAATGGATCCAAACTACAAGAAAGAAGATTCCACCTAAACATTAGGAAGAACTTCCTGACAGTAAGAGCTGTTCGACAGTGGAATTTGCTGCCAAGGAGTGTGGTGGAGTCTCCTTCTTTGGAGGTCTTTAAGCAGAGGCTTGACAACCATATGTCAGGAGTGCTCTGATGGTGTTTCCTGCTTGGCAGGGGGTTGGACTCGATGGCCCTTGTGGTCTCTTCCAACTCTATGATTCTATGGTCTGGCCTGACCCTAAACCTCCGCTGCCATGTGGGATACCGTTGGGAGAAGAAAAGGCTCAGGAGTAAACCCTACACAAATCTGGAGTGGAGTCCCCAAGGCAGTTGGATGGCACCTTGTATGCCTCCTTCTGGCAGCCTTGGGACCATGTTAGCGAGGCCCAGAGCAGGGTCCTGGGCAGCCCAGGACCTCCATCCACACTGCCCAGGCTTGTGCCCCAGGGAAGTCACTTTGGTGCTGCTATAGCACCAAGTGGACTTCACCCCCAGAGGTGCACTCCATTGTCTCAAGACTGAAGGACGCTAACTTTCAATGTTAACCTGCATTTCATACCCCAGCTCTCGTGTGCCATTTTTCAGCAGTTTGTTTTTTGACCTTGCTGCTCCATAAGCCTGGAATATTTCTCCACCTTTGATCCAAACAGCTACTTATTGAAAGTGCATTTTCTCGCTCTGTCTGTCCTGCTGTTTTTTTCATGATCTTCCTTTCTCCCCTCTGCATTCCCTTTCTCTTGCATACCATAGTTTATTAGATTGCAAGCCTGGGGGTCAGAATGTGCCCCTCTTTGATTTCTGCGTGGTGCCCAGCAGGATGCTGAGGACAGCACAAACAGCAAATGTTGGCGAAAGGTCAACTGCAGGAATCAAACAGTCCTCGTATATAGAAATGACAGAAATAGATGAAAGGAGAAAGAGAGTAGCAAGTAAGATAAAAGAAAAACAAGCAAAATGGTTCAGGGCAGTTAAAGGTGAAGAAAAGAAACAGAAATCATGCAAAAAAGGATATTACAGTACTATTCTTTCTGAAAATAAGAGACTGATGGCATACACAATTACTTGGGCATGTCCCACTGAATTCAAGAGGACTTGCATCTGTATTGAGGTATCAGGGTTGGGAATTCCAGGCTTTCCTCCTCCCAACTTCACAAGGTCTTTCTGCTCTGCTGCTGTTCAAAGTTCAAGCCAGGGCTGATTTGGCCTTCTGGTGATTTAGCCTTTCAGGAATGAAGGCCTCACTCCAGCGCAGTGAACAAGGCCTTCGGCGGGAGGCTTGTTGACTCAGAGAAATGAGACGGGCATTTCTCCCTCTCCAGAAGCCCCAACAACAGAACAAATGATGGCAGTAATGTGGACGCTTGCTTGGCTCCCTCTGCTGTGTCCTTGGCATAGATAAGCCATGGTCTTCCAGATGATGTTGAACTACAACTCCCATCAGCCCCAGTCAGCATATCTTAGGGTTGTATTTTTTGGGCGGCGGGGGGGGGGGGGCTTTTTTATTTTTGGCCAAAGTTGTTGAGCTTCTTTTGCAAAATCTCAAAAATATATACGAAGTTTTAAAGGAAATTAGCCAAAATCCACACTTCCAACATGGGTTGCCATACGTCCAGATTTTCCTGGACATTTCAGTGGTTTTCAACCAGACGCTGTTTCCAAGGGATGGATCCTGGCTATGTCCGGGAAATTCCAGACGTATGGCAATCCTAGCATAGCTAATAGTCAGGGATGATGCGACTTGTAATCCAGCAATTCCTGAAGGGCCACATCTCTACCACAGAGATCTGGGGGGCAGAGGCTGTCGATTTTGTGTAGTACCAGAGGTGTCTCCTTTCAGCAACTCCTGCAGCCCAGCTGGTGCCAAATGTATTGCTCTGCTTTCCTTTGGACCCCACCAGTGAGGCCGAGAGGCGGGTCTTGTCGTCTGGGAAGCCAAAGACCTCCCTTCACATGGCCCAGGCTGGCACCCTGGGAAGGTCACTTTGGTGCTACTAACGCAGCAAAAACAAGGCAGGAGGCAGCAGTCACAAGTTACTGTTCTCAGCAGCTACAGCAGGTGCTGTGATTCTCAGTGGTTTGATTCCCACCCCTGCCAAGGCATATGCAGTTGTCTCTTGATACAGATGGCTGTCAACCAACACCACCACAAATTGGGTGTGAAATCTGACCCCCCTGGGTGGGGAGCACACCAGTTTGTAGGGAAGCTCACTTGCAGAAGTTGCTGGCGGAGGGCCATAGCTCAAAGCACACACTTTGCAACTGGCTCAATGGAATAAGGATTTGTCTCCTTTTAAAATCAGTCCTTTATTCAGAATCATGAGGGCTGGAATCTTACTTTATTTTGAGAGGGAAGGGTTTTATTTTGGAGGTAGCAGAGTGCACACTTTAAACACAGAAGGTTCCCAGTTTCAGCCCTCAACATTTCCCTGCCCCAAACCCTGAAGAGTCACTGCCAGTCAGTGTCAGCAACACTTAGTTCAATGGGCCAACTTGACAGGAGGCAGCTTCCTATATTCCCACTGGACTGAAGGTGAGCAGAACAAGACCATCAGATCCACCAACTGGAATCAGGCTTTCAGCGGGCACCAGGAGACACCAGCACTGAAGGGAGTGTGGCGGCAGTGGCAGCACCTGGCAGGCAGCCCAGCCCAAGCCTCATCTTTCCAAGCTCAA
Source organism: Podarcis filfolensis (assembly GCF_964270895.1). Lineage (NCBI taxonomy): Eukaryota > Metazoa > Chordata > Lepidosauria > Squamata > Lacertidae > Podarcis > Podarcis filfolensis. Next base: position 1,546,588 of record NC_139611.1, on the reverse strand, counting down.
AAGCTGAAGAGGATGCAAACTCATCAGGAAGGCCTGATGATGATACAGAACTGGGTCATCCCGGGATTAAACTTGGAAGCAACATCAAATTCCAGGCCTTTGAGCAAGCTGAACTTGCCCTCAGAGATCAAAATCAACAGAATGCTTCCAAGTTACCAGAGTAAACATACTGGTTTGTTCTTTTGTTTTTATCAATTTTTATTGGAAGTTTTCCACATAAAATACAATAAAAGCCAAGCTAATCTAAAGAGAAAGCAAGAGAGAGAGAAAAGCAAGAACAGAATCACAGAATTGTAGAATTGGAAGGGACCCCAAGATTCATCCAGTCCAACCCCCTGCGATGCAGGAATCCCAGCTAAAGCATCCCTGACAGATGGCCACCCAATCTCTGCTAAAAAACCTCCAAGGAAGGAGAGGCCACCACCTCCCCAGGGAGTCTGTTCCACTGCCAAACTGCTCTTACCGTCAGAAAATTTCTCCTGATGTTTAGTCGTAATCTCCTTTCTTGTAACATGAAGCCATTGCTTCTAGAGCAGGTGAAAACAAGCTTGCTCCATCTTCCATGTGACAACCCTTGCGATATTTGAAGATGGCTCTCATATCTCCTCCCAGTCTCCTCTTCTCCAGGCTAAACATACCCACCTCCTTCAACCATTCCTCATAAGGTTTGGTTTCCAGACCCTTGATCATCTTGGTCACCCTCCTCTGCACGCCTTCCAGCTTGTCAACATCCTTCTTAAACTGTGGTGCCCAGAACTGGACCCAGTATTCCAGGTGTGGTCTGACCAATGCAGAATAGAGTGGGACTATAACTTCCTTTGATCTGGACACTAAACTTCTGCTGATTCTTCTGCTGATCCTTTCCACATGTACTGCTAGTGAGCCCGTACATGATTATCTCTGCTGACAGGAGTGTCAGCAGACAGGAGTGTCAGCAGTCAACATCTAGTCCACCACAATTCCTCCTCAGTAAACATACTGGTTTGGAAGAGTGGGGTAACAGTGCATCAAGTGGATTGGCACACGCGCTGGGTGCATGCGTATTACATTAAAACCAGCACGGTGAGTGGTTAGAGCAGAGGCGTGGAATCTTTTCCAGCACAATTCTCTCATAGGCAACCTGGCAGGGGCTACCTGCCAAAGACGGGCACCGCCAGAGATGCAGGCGAGCAGCTCAACGGACATGACTCTTAGTCTTATGCAGGAGGCTATATCTGAGCCATGCAAAGTCAGAGGTTTCTACACACACCTCTTGACCCTTCCAAGTTCAAGGAGACATTCCCATTAGGCACAAGCACTTGAGAGACACCTGTTCGATCAGACAGAAGTGCCAGAGATCTGCAGGCAGGAATGTGTAGGGCACATGCTTTTCATGCAGAAGGTCTCAAATTCAACTTCTGACATCTCCAGCAAGGACTGGGAGACCCTGCCTGAAAACTTGGGAGAGCTGCTGGCCAGCCAATGTAGTCAAATGAATCCACTGGTCCATCTCACTCAGTACCGTCTGCACTGACTGGCAACAGTTCCCAACCATTTCAGAGAGGGGGTGTTCTCACCCCGACCTGGTGGGGACTTAACCTGGGACCTTCTGCACACAAAGCAGATGCTCTCTTACTGAGCTCTGGCCCTTCCTTAATAGTGGGCTAGAGAGAATGCTGGTCTGAGGGTAGAAGAGCAGCTTCTGCTGCTCCTGCCTAGTCCATCATCCTATTGCGGCCATCGCAGGTGCCCCTTGGGAAGCCCTCCATCGGGACATCCTGCAACCCTGCCATCAGCTAACCTAGAGCACAACATATGCAGAAGTGCTGCGCCTGCTCCCTTGAAATGAAGCAAGATATTGCCATCAATGGGAGGAGCTGCGGAAGAGCATGGTCTCAGGTGCAGGATTTCCTCCTTGTTGTACCTGACGGGCCAGATCTGTGCACCTCTTGCTCTCCTGTCCTTAAATGGTGCCAAACATCACCCACCCAAACTAGGCCTTCCTCTTGGCTCCCACCTGAGAAGGCCCACTGGTTTGCAGAAGGGGAATAACTATCCAAGGGCACAGAATCACCATTCCTGGAGCTGCAGCTCCACCCACTGAGCATGGGAAGGAAGCACATCTCTCCCTCCCACAGAAAGAGGAGAGTGCACTTCTCACATGTGCCAAAACCACACCTAAGCTTTTCTTTCCTTTACACACACTCACATGGGTGTGGTGGGCTTCAGCCCCGCTGTGCATATCCAATTCCATTGTTAATGACAGCATGCACTGAATATCATCCTCCCAAATACGGTGCTTTAGGACCCTAAAGGACTCCTTTCTCCTGCTTAAATCTGCCTGAATTTCTAAGATTGTCCTGGGAGGCTTCTACAAGACCACATGTCCTTTGAAGCAAGAGGGAAAGGCTCTGTTCCGTTGTCTTCATGGAATGCTCTCTTGACACCAACTCTGATTTCTTGCCTGCACCAAGTGCTGAAATAGGAACAGACCTTCTACCTCACGTAATCCCTGACCGCTTCATCCATGGTTCCAAGACTCAAAATGAAGTCCTGGGCTCATAATTCTTTTACATCTAAGTGTATGTCTTTCGTACTTGGCTCCAGTTGACAGATCTTGAGGCTACAGTATAAATAAAACACACAACAAAGCAGATCACACAAGCCTGAAGTCTGCCCACCCTTGCTGGAGATCTGTCTTTATGCCAGAGTTCATCTGGTTTTATTGAGATTTTGTTGTTTTTAAATAGTTCACTACTTTTATGCACTTTTAAATGGAAATATCAGAGACCAGAGTTCCTTTCACACAAGGACTGTAGGGGTGGGGGGTGGAAATTGTAGGTAGAAAAGGGCTGCAGTCAAGGTTGCACACACACACTGCCAAAGCCACACCCCAACACTGGCCTCCTCCACAACACCCACAAATTAGGCATTTCCAAAGGAAAGCCTCCCCATGTTCACATCTAGGCAGGATTCCAGAACACACAGAAAGTCTAATGTGTTTGGAAGTCTATACATGTAGACTTTTCTTTGCAGATGTCCACTCTTAACATGTAGGAAAAACTTCAGGAGTCTTGGGGCTGAGGACAGAGGGCTGGCCCTGCAGCCTGTCTGGATGTGGACTGCCCTTCGCATGGGAAGCTGAGGTCTGTGGAAATGCTGGGGCAAGAACAGAAGGGCAGACCTGTTCCTGGTGGGCTTGTGCTCCCTCTGAAGGACCCAATTCAAGTTTTGTAGGTGCTCTCAGATCTGGAGCTTCTTCCAGATCTTCAGGTGGCAAGGAGTGCTTTGGCCCAGTTTCAGCAGGTGTGTCAGCTGCACCCCTCCCTGGAGAAAGCAGATCTGGCCAGTGACTTTAAGTCACATTTGGATCAGATCTACACATGGAATTATCATTCAAAAGTGTTTGGAAATGACAGCTGGTGCAGAATCATGCAGACAGATTACCACATTACAACACTCTGCTAAAAATGGCACCACCTTGCAATCTGCTAGTGGCTGCAATTCAATGGGCTGGTGATTACATATGGTGTCTTACTGTAGGAAGGTGATCATTGAGGGTGGAGGAAGTTTCTTTAAGAGAAAACCTCCACTGCTACAAGGGGATGCACCTCATTCTGTCTTCTTCGCACTCAGAGAGTGGCAGGTATCTGACGGGCGAAAGGGTCTTCTGAGATTCTGACCCACCAGAGTCCTGAAAAAGCGATCCAAGGTACACTGTCATTTTAATAATTATTATTTTTTTAAAAAATGGGCACTTCAATCGTGAAGTCCAGCAGGCAAGGATTGTTTTGGCACAGTAACTAACCAGCCTCGTGGATTCTCCCCATGTGGCTCACAGCTGTATGCTGTGCTTTTAGAGTTCTCAACAATGGGGACATTCGGAAGATGGTTTGCTGTGTCAAAAAGGAAACAACCTGGCTTTGCTGCGTTTTATAAAACAAACAAGCGTGAAAATTGATGTAAGCTCTGACCGGTATGCACACAACTATAATCTACTTGCATAGGAGCGATATGCATAAGAGAGAGGACAGCCAGGAGAGCAACACACCACTGCATGCAGGAAGAGGAGCCACAAAGCAGCCCCCGCAAAGCCCCAGGCTCCTGCCACCGCTCCACTCCCTGAATCCAGCCTTCACTGTCTTGGTGCCCTCCAGATGTTTGGGACTACAGCTCTCATCAGCCCCAGGGTGGTCCAAAGTGCCTGGAGGTCAGCCAGGTTGGTGAAGGGGTTGCCTTAGCAAGACGAAGGATGCAGGGGACACAGCCTCCCCTCCCACTACAACCCTTCAGCAAAGAAAATAACGGGGATTTTTTGGACAGCGAAAGATGGTACAGCAGCAGCAGCAGCCCTGAACACAGTTGCATTTTGTGTCCCACTGCTATCTCTGGATGAACAAGCTTTGTGGTTTTCAAAGCATGACCAAGAAATCTGCAAAAAGCCATTCGAGACAGATGAGTGTTGGACTGGCCCTTGGCAGATCTGCAAGGAGCTCAAGTGCCTCTTCCACGTGACCTTCAGGCCCCGCAAGACTATTAGCTCTTTCCAACCTCTTCCCCAAGCAATACATTTAAAACGGGACAGGAGGAAATGAGGAGAGCATCCTGTTCCCCTGTCCAGTCCTCTTCAGCCAGCTCTTTGTCAAGGATTAACGGGGTGGGGAGTTCTTTCCTAGGCAGTCTTTGAAACAAACAAGAAGAGTCCCAGATGCAAAAGAGGAGGATCATCTTCAGGATCAAACCCCTCAACCTCTAAAGACGTCTCCTCCTGTCTTCAGATGCTACCGGAACGCCAGACAGCAAATAACTAAGCAAATGCCAGCCAAAAAATAGGGAGAAGGGGCAGGATTTTCATGAGCTGAAACATTCGCTGGTAAGCCAGGAAGATGGTTCACAGTTTCCCGTTTGCTCTTCAATCCCACCCAAGAGCTTCACAATTTAAGATCCAGGTGTAATTGCTAGGTTTGCCCAGCTGGCGGGGGTGGGGGGTGGGAAGAGATACCTGCCTTGACCTACTCCAGGTGGGCCATAGCAAGGAGCAGCTCTGGGAGGTGGGACACAGTCGGACTGAAAGTCAGGGCACACGCAAGCCTTTTTGCGGGCAGGGCCACCGTTAGGTTCTCACTTGGAACTTCCCAGCTTTGGTCATGTATTTGATCCCTTTGAAAGGCTTGTATTTCTCTCCGTACATGTCCAGGCGATTCACTTTCAAACCTAGGAGGGCAGAAAAGGTAAGGAGAGAGGTTGGGGGAGAGCAACTGGGGAAGACCAGACATGGCGGCTCTGTTCTGCCTCCACTGACGGAGGCAGAAGACCCGAGTGCCCATTTCTGGGAACCACAGGTGAGGAGAGTGCTCTTGTACTCAGGGCCGGCTTGCGCACTTCGCAGGGCATCTGGTTGGCCACCGTGAGATCAGAGTGTGGCCTGATCCAGTGGGCTCCTCTTAGCCCCTTAGGATGTTGAGACTGTTAAGCACATATGCACAGAACTGTTTAATCTTCATGAAACCTATTATGCTAGAGATGGGAAGGAGCAAAGGAGGGGACTAATTGTCTGCTGCAGTCCACTGAGCCATATAGTTTCTTTCACATGTCCCCCTGTAGCAGTAAGATTGCTGCTTTGTACATCCCTGTCTTTAGGCACCAGGCAAAAAAAAAATCCTCTGTAACCAGGATTTCGGCCTTTAACTATCTGTGGCCTTTTAGAAGGGGGTGGGATGTTTTTAATGTATCCCCTCCCCTGGTTTTAGTGTATCTCTGTGGGGTGGGTGAGTGGGTTGTTAAGTCGCTTTGGGTTGCCTTGGGCAAGATAATGTCATTAAGAAGTTTAATAAACTAATAAATGTTAGGTGAGTGGCTAAGTGCCCCAGAACAGAGTTCAGCAACGACCAGGATACCAAGTTAGAGGCTACAGCCTTCGGTTAAGGAGCCAGATCAGGTTCCTGGCTCCAAGCTTGACACAGGTAGTAAGGGAATCTCTGAGCCCAGCTCCCACAACACCAGGGGTCAGGGAACCAGAGCCAAGATGCCTCACCTGAGTTCGAGGAACCAAGTGCCTGCCCCTCCCAAATGACCTGACCAGGGACCACAGGAGGCAGGAGGCCACAGCGCCTAGGAGAAGTGACCATCTTCAGGCCAGAGGCTGCCCCTTTAAGGACACTGCTTCCCCAAAGGACGTGGAGCCAGAAGAGGCAGGACGGAAGGCAGAGGCTGAAGAGGCCTCCGTTCACTCCCAACCTTCTTGTAGCAAGTCACTCACTGGGCACGCTCCGTGCCGCTGAGCCAGCTGACCGGCCTGGATGCGTGAGCTCCTGCAGGCACCAGACTGATAGGGCATGACAGAAGAAAGGGGATTCTCAAGGATGGCGTCCAGGATAGAGAACGTTTGGCCTAGGAAGACCTACCTGCTTTGGTCAGGTGTCTCTTTTAAGAAACTGGAAAAGGGGACACTGGGCATTCATTAAAACACTAATCCCCCCACCTATTTGCCCAACAGAGTGGGAGCTTTTCAAGGCAGCTCAAAGCAACCATTAAGATGGAATAAGGGTGGCTTTTGCGTCAGCAACAGGCTGTTAAATTGCCTTGCAGGCCCACCATCCTCTGCTGTCGTCTGCTTTGCTTTATCCTAATTGGGTCAACTGAGAGAGAAATGTTTCAAAAGGAAGTAAGTTCAAAAAAGCGGAGTGTCACTGAACTCTCTGCCCACATACCGGAAATGGCCAGCTGCTGGATTTTGAACTGCAGGTTGATGGTGGGGTTCTCGTCAGGCTTGGAGGCTCCTGCCTGGAGGCTCATGGTCCCCTTCAGATTGGGCAGCTTTTGGGGGTTGATCTTCCCCACATCCCAAGACAGCAGCTTCACAGGAGAAAGAGAAGACAGGCAACCACAGAGCTTGGAGTCAGTAAGACAGAGGAAGGTTGAAAGCCAGTGTGATGTCGTGGCTGGAGGGTTGGACTAGGACCTGGGAGAGACCAGGGTTCAAATCCCCACTCGGCCAGGAAGCTCGCTGGGTGACCTGGGGACAGTTGCTCACTCTCAGCCTAACCTACCTCACAAGGTTGTTGTGAAGATAAAACGGGGAGGAGAAAAAAAGTGTATCACCTTGAGTTCCTTGGAGGGAAGTTACGATATAAAGGTAATAAATGAATAAATAAAATAAGGTTTGGGGCCTGGAAAGTGTAGGACTTGCAGTGCTGACACACAGGAAGGAAGGGTATCAGAATATGCCTCTGCCTTGACCTCAGACATACAGACCAATCTGCAGCTAATGCACTGTGAATTAATTTGAGTTTACATCTCAACCCTCGTGTGCTGATTCAGAAGCAAGTTCTTGCTCTATTCAGAGGACCTAAGTGTGGATAGGAAGCTTTAGTTAATCATCCAAGACACCCTTCCCAGGGTGCTGCTGCCTTTGGAATCAGAGGGTGGGGAGGGCAAAGGGAGGAAACAGAACAGGGGCTTCTAAGCAGTGGTGCCCTCCCTGGGGAATTCATGGTTTGCTCACTGGACACCTCTAGTGGGCTGACCAAGACCTTTCCTCTCTTAAAGCAAACTGGTCATTCCTATTGCTGCCATCTCCAGTTCCACTCTACTCACTTGACTGCCTTGGTGACTGCAAATTGTTTTTAACTTGGTTTTAATATATCAGTGCATATGCACATTGTGTGGCCTGTCTTCGAGTGTCTTGGCTTTGAAGACACTCGAACTCAGGATGCAAGGGAGAAACGTGCTAAGAAGATGGCCCGCTTGGCAAATCCACACCATGATCAACTCCCACCCGGAAACCAATGTCCCCACTGTGGAAGGATGGGTGGATCCAGAATTGGCCTCCACAGTCACTTACGGACTCATTGCTAAAACTCTGTTTGTGGAAGACCATCTTACTCTGCTATAAGTGATCGCCAAAGAAAGAAAGAACATTGTGTGGCAAGTTCTCATTTTTTCAGTCATAATATCTGTACTCCAAATTTCTGTAGCAACTTGTGGATTATTATTTTTTAATCCTCCTGAAAATTCACCAGCATTTTAGTGCTAATTTCTCCTAGTGAACACATTTTGGTATACTATTTTTAGTAATATACACAATTTCACAAGCAATTTCCTGTAATATAATGCATTATTGTACGTTGTTTTCACTAATACACGTGTTTTTATGCACAGTTTAGTATATATTTCTGTACACATTATTTGGCTGGAGAACTGCATGCAGAAATTATGCCACTCTAATTGCCCTACTTTGAAAAGATGCTGAAAAGCATCTAAATGGGTCAAGGGGCTCTCATCTCCTCTCTTCCTGGAAGACGAGAGAAATTGTTCAAGACCCAGACTTTGCTGCCCCAGTCCCACCTCCCTTCTCACCTTTGTGACAGGATCAAATGTGTGCGCCCCCTGCGAAGGTGTGAGGGTCATGTTTAAGACTCCTTTGGGCATCTGGCTGGTGACCATCACCCCCTCCACGCTCTTCCCCATTGTCTGCTTGGGACCCACGGTGATCTCAAAGCGGCCCAAGGAGTTGCTGTCCCGGAAACTGATGTTGTGCTTCACATAAACAGGGATGGACACCAAGCTGGAACAGAGGAACACCATTGCAGCAGCAGCAGTAAAAACCAGCTCCCCCCAACCTGGTGTCCTGCTCCATATGTTTTGGAAAACAACTCTCATCAAGCCTAGCTAGTAGGGGAGTCACGTTTTGGCACTGTGGTCCAAACTGCCACCTCCCCCCCCCGCCGCCACCGCCCCACTGTGCTGGCCAACGATGATGGGAATTGCAATTAAAAGCATCTGGAGCAGGGCACCAGGTTGGAGAAAGCTGCCCTAACCTGCCTGGTCCTGTGTAGGAGGACAAGGATTTTTGTGGAGCCAAAGATGCACTGTAGATCTGAAACAAATTTGGAGGAGGGATGGTGGCTCCCAAGTGCTTTTTTCCTTTTTAAATTTGGCTTGCAAAACTTTGAATTTACATTGTCAGCATTGCCGATGACAACTACTTTCAGATTTATAGATTTTAGTCAGTCAGTCAGTCAGTCAGTCAGTCAGTCAGTCCCTAAGCATCATCACCTTAAAATCCATGAGTACTGTTACATCCCAAAAGCAACTCTCAACACTGAATGGCAATGGCAACATTTTTAGTTTGTGTAAGGTTTTGTTTCAGCTCTACTATAGAGCAGATTAGCTTTGTCATCTTGATTTTTCAAGAGCCAGTCTGACTATGGCAAATGGCACTTCTGAAGGTCACTGGGAGGGAGGTGGGGTCCATCTGTGCACACCCCTAGCATCTAGTCTTCCCACTGATCCAGGACAAAGGAGCTGCTCCTTTGTCTTAATTCTGCTCTTTCTGTGCTCAGTTTTAGCAAAGGGTCTGCAATATCCCGTTTCATCACTCCCTCTATTTCCAGCATTCAGGGATGTCACTGCTTATGGAGCAAAAACAGAAACCTCCGGGACTGAGTGTCTGCAGTGACCACTGAATACGGACTGACTGCTGGGGATGAAGAACAAAGCAGAGTATCCTGAACAGCAATACACCATGCTGTAACATTTCGTTGCAGGTTCCTTGTGGCACCTTCCAAGCCAAGGTTGACTTCATGCCCCACAGTTGCTGATCTGTTTCTGGGCCCAATTCAAGGTGCTCATGTTCATGTTTAAAACCCTAAATGACTCAGGCCTCAAGTATATATATATATATATATATATATATATATATATATATATTTAAAACCTTGCCTCCTTCCTTACAGACTGGCTTCTTTGCTATGTAGCTTTCGGCAAATGCTGGAGACATACCTCTTTACCCTTAGACGCTTGAGATGTGTGTTTTCAGGACATACCGTATTCTTGTGAATGTAGTATGTTCTGTTTTTAATTCAGAATTTTAAGTTGTTGTAACCCGCCCTGGGACTTGATGATGAAGGGTGGGCAATGAAGAGAAGAGAAATAAAAATCAAATCAAAAAGGCAATGGAGCCAATAAGAGGGTGGCAGTTCCCCTGGGTGGGGGAGAGGCACAATGTCACCACGAGGGATTCCTTTTCAAACCAAGTGTTTAGGGAAAGATCCTGGACCTTGGAAGCCAATGATTGCTCCCAACCCCGCTCCTTACTTCTGAGCGCTGACATGATATGACAGCAGACGGAAGTTCCCATCTGGAGGAATGAAGGAGAGGATTCGTTCTGATTCCCAACGCTTAAAACGCACACATGGGTGGAAGCTGACGTCATCCAGCAACCTGGGATTCTAATGCAAGCAAGATATAGACAGCAGAGATTTCTAACCAGACTGTTCTCTCTCCTGAAATCAGTGGGTTGTCTTTTCTGCTGCCTGTCTCTTCCCCACAGTTCCTGATGTATTCCCAATACCCATTTCAGAGGTCTAATTGAGGGCTGGGCCCTTGGGACTCTCCCCAGGTCACACACCCTCCCCGGCCAGGCATTGGACCCTCCTTGGGTGCTTTCGCTTGGATAGGTGTCCTTGAACTTTGGTAGTGACTCTTGCTTGTCTGGATGGAGGAGAGATGAGCATGTGTAGAAACTAGCCTACTAGACAAAGGTTTGTTGCTCTGCTTGCTTTTGCCTCTGTCTCCATGCACCACTGTCATGTGGCCCCCAAGGGTTTGCCCAGAAGGAAATATGCCCTTCAGCTGAAAAAGTGTCCCCCACCCCTAGTTTAAACCCTCCTTCCCATCACAACATTCTGCAGTGCCTTCCACCCACACCAGCCAGTTCCTCTGGCATCTTCCCCCCAGGGAACCTTGGCGGGTCTGCAGGACAAGCCCCACTTGAATGCCTGGACCTCAACAGTCAAGTGATGAAGGATCACACAAGCCCCATCGGGCTTGATGGCCATCTTCCAGGCTTCCCTGACATCTGAAGCGAGGCAGAGAGAGAGCAGGAAAAAGGTCTTTCTCTGTTGTGAGGCTCCATATAGCCAGATATGGAATGCCTTCCCTAGGGGTGCTTGCCTGGTGCTGACTTTGATGCTGTACTGTTGCTAGGCAAATAATTTTAAAACTTGCCTAAGCATCGCTGTAGACAGCAATTTTCCTGCTTGGCTCCTCCTGCTTTTTTACTATATTACATATGCCACCCTGACATTTTTATACGGAAGAGCAGCACAGAGTTGTATCCAATTAAACTGGAACCATTGGGATTAATGGACCACCCACCCACGCCATTCCACTTCATTTGTTCTGCAATCTTTGCCCAATGCGACCACATCACTGCTGCCTGGTGGGCCATTATTGCACTATAGCGCAATAAAAGAAGGACAAAAAACAAACAGAATATTTACAGTATAAAAAAATACAAGATTTCAGCAGAAAGTTACAAGACATGCATGGATTGGAAATGAAGCAGGGTGTCTGCCCCAAAAGTTTTGCAGGCACAAGCAGTATAGCAAGTGGGATAGCCTATAACTGCCCCATCAACATCATGGGTGCAAATAATCATGAAGGCACAACAGAAAGGACATACGGAGGGTACCATAAGCTTGTGATGATCCTTAATTCAAGTAGGTCTACTCAGAGCATGAAAAAAGCAAGCAAGAGGTCCTTCCTCTCAAACTTTACCATAAAGGAGAGGGTAAGGTCTGGCATCCCAGTTAATTTCACGCAAGCATCAATCACCCCTTGGATTTCAGCCGTAATCGTGGAACCTGCCATGGGAAATAAAACCCAAGTGGGTCACAAAGGAGGCCAGGAAACCCGGGGAAATCACTTTGGACACTGATTATGGTTAACAGTAGTCAAGACTTTTCAAAATGGTAGATCACTTTGTAAGTTACATCTGAAAAGAAGCATGCAAACACCATCACTGACGAGGGAAATGAAATGAACAAGAGGAGGGGAATGCATTGAAATGTGTCTTCCTTTGGCCCCAAATGCTGCTGCTTCTGTTCATTGAGGCAAGGACACTGCTGCCTAGAGGTGATGCCATGTGAATACAGATCTATGTACCTGATTTGTCAATGATGGCATCTATCTCCTCAATCACATCAAAATAGGCCTCGTTGTTGGTGTACTTCACACCGGTTCTTCGCCAAGGAACAACAGACAGCTGTCCTGTGGGGAGCTGCTCTCCCACATTGGTGCTTCCTGAAAAGGTTAAAAGAGATGGCAGTAGACAAGTGGACAGCCAAACCCATTTCCTAATTTCTCATTCTCTTGTACCACAGCAAAACACTGCTCTCTCTCTCAGAAACGGCAGTATTTTCAGATTGCATTTAGTGCAAGGAGTTCCCACCAGGAAGAGCCAAAATATTTTTCTTCTGTATACCAGATTCATAGGGCAGAAGCTGTATGCATATGGAAGTTTGCAACTCTTGCAGCAAAATATCCCACAGCCCAAAGGAAGCAGCTAAGTCTCACTGAGGTTAATGAGAGCTACTCACACATAAATTTGCTCACATTTTTATGGCAAGGAATGCACCAAACTTGGGGGTATTTGTGTCTTCTTGAAAAATCTTCTTGGCATATGTTCTTGCAGGTCTGTCAGGCATTCACCCTCCAGGGACAACTTCTGGTACAGTAGGAGAAGTCATATGCATGAACATTGTCTTATGCACACTGAAACTGTGTATAAATCTTACAGTGTGGGAACATGGGAGGGCAAGATCCCTGCTGAGATTCTGACTGTTCATTTGTGGTTCAGAACAAGTTATAAATAAAATAAAATTAAATAAAAATAAAAATCTTCTCCACATTGGCAAAACAGATCCCATCACCGTTAGCTCTGAGAGCATTATTCTCAAACTGAGGCATAACCTCTTGGCTACCTTCATCCTCACAGAGATCTAGGATGAATGGGAGAAGTTGCTTTTTCAAGAAAGCTTTGTTTAGGTCCCCAAAGCTACAATGGGTACATGCAACAGTTAACCATAGCTTCTCCTTACATTCAAACCAACAAACTATGGTTAACTGCTTCCAAGCCAACCAACTTTAGGCTGTCTCTCCATATTCTGGCTTGCTGAGAAGCCATTAATCATAGTTTCCTGGTTGGTACATAATGAGAAGCTATTTTTAAACTGTGGCTTCCTGGCTCATTTCCCCATCCTATGAAGGGAACAGCAAAGCAGCTGCATGTGCAGGAACAACGCTGGCTCATAACTTGGCATATTAAGCCAAGATTTGATCATCCAAACACAGCCACTGATGACCAAATGAGACTATCTGAAGGTAGGAGCTGTGGGGATATACAATCTGCATGCAAACCAGGAATGGGAAGCCCTCTAGATGTTGTTAAGGCTCCAAATCTCCTCATTCCTGACCACAGACCATGTGAGCTGAGGCTGATAAGAGTTGGAGCCCAATGTTATCTAGAGAGCCATAGGTTCCCTGCCTTCAGTGCAGACAATCAGCTCACTGTCCTGTATTGCAGTGTGAGAAAACCTATTGACAAAAATTAGAAGTAGAAAGAGGTCAAAGCCAAATATGGAGAACAGTTGTTGAACTGAATATGGGTCAGTTGTCAGGTTGTCAACATGCAGAATAGTGTCTCAGAACCATTCAGTTGTCAGACTTGTTCGTGACAGTCTTCTTGACATCATCTGAACTGAGCTGAAAGAGCTACCTCTTCCATTCATTCCAGCTGTTCAGGAGGATAAACCTGGCTGTGCTCTTTGTCAAGAGGAGGTCCACAATGCCACATGGGCTTCCCCAGTGAAAACAGTAAGTCATGGGATCCATCTGGCACATGCAGTGAAGATTCTTCAGGAAGTTATGAACACCACCAGAGTCTGATGCATCTCTCATCAAATGCATCTCTCATTGATGCAACCCTACATAAAATTTACTTGCAAGCAAATCCTACTTGTCTCAGTGGGGACAAACTTCCAGTTGCAAAATGCAGCTGTGAAACCTTTTTACTTTAAAGCTCTTACACCAGTTCTCCACTAGTTCACCTGTTAAGGCTCAGCCCTCGCCCACTACCAGGGATGGGAAAATCCAGTGAAAAGTGTGAGACAACTCTCGCTGCACTGCATCATCATCTAACCACCCCACCAACAAATGAGAATGCGTGCTATCAGTTAACGCCATCCAATCTCCCTGCGAACAAATCAGTGTGAACGCTCAATAAATAGGTTATTTGGAGACAACAAAATCACAGACCTGTAATGGTGTTGACAACTGTCCGTAGGATGGTCGGGGGCTTGATCAGCTCCTTCAGAATGTTGGACTCAGTAGCCAATGGGAATCCATTGTCCAGCATCTCCTCCAGCACCTCATAGACCACCACGACATTGTCCTTGATGACAATCTCGGAGCAGACTCCAAAATAATCCTGTGTGTGGAAACAAGGTTAACAAGCCTCCTCAGGGTGTCTGCTGAAACGGGCCAAAGAGGGAGAGCTCCGCTTATTCCCCATGAAAAGAAAAGCCAGAGGTGGTTTTCCTGTGTAGCAAGGTGAGGAATCCACTTCAAGCAGGAGTTTTGAGGTATCACTGGGAGCAGCAGAGTGAGAGATGGAGAGTCCTGGCCCATGGGATACAATCCTGGGAGATGTTCTCTTGACAAGATCACAAGGAACGAATGGGACCGCTTGGGACTAGGTTAGGTCAGCCTTTTCCATCCACAGTCCATGCAGGTGACCGCAATCTATGGGGGGGCACTGCTACCCATACCAAAGTCCATTTGGCATGGGTTCAAAGGAGGGCCTTTTCCATTGGGGAGCCCATTTTGTGGAACAAGCTCCCTATAGAGACCAGGTGAGCATAGACAATGGAGGCCTTTTGCAGACAACTGAAGACCTTTCTGGGATTCCTTGACTATTGGTATAGAACTCCTTTAAGAACATTTTAAGAACCTGCTGGATCAGGCCAATGGCCCATCTAGTCCAAAAACCTGTGGACAACCAAAGGTCTGTGGGAAACCCAAAAGCAGCACTCGAGCACAAGAGCACAAAATGAGAGGCACAAATACAAGATGGGTGACACCTGGCTTGAGAGCAGTACATGTGAAAAGGATCTAGGAGTCTTGGTTGACCACAAACTTGACATGAGCCAACAGTGTGACGCGGCAGCTAAAAAAGCCAATGCAATTCTGGGCTGCATCAATAGGAGTATAGCATCTAGATCAAGGGAAGTAATAGTGCCACTGTATTCTGCTCTGGTCAGACCTCACCTGGAGTACTGTGTCCAGTTCTGGGCACCACAGTTCAAGAAGGACACTGACAAACTGGAACGTGTCCAGAGGAGGGCAACCAAAATGGTCAAAGGCCTGGAAACGATGCCTTATGAGGAACGGCTAAGGGAGCTGGGCATGTTTAGCCTGGAGAAGAGGGGGTTAAGGGGTGATATGATAGCCATGTTCAAATATATAAAAGGATGTCACATAGAGGAGGGAGAAAGGTTGTTTTCTGCTGCTCCAGAGAAGCGGACACGGAGCAATGGATCCAAACTACAAGAAAGAAGATTCCACCTAAACATTAGGAAGAACTTCCTGACAGTAAGAGCTGTTCGACAGTGGAATTTGCTGCCAAGGAGTGTGGTGGAGTCTCCTTCTTTGGAGGTCTTTAAGCAGAGGCTTGACAACCATATGTCAGGAGTGCTCTGATGGTGTTTCCTGCTTGGCAGGGGGTTGGACTCGATGGCCCTTGTGGTCTCTTCCAACTCTATGATTCTATGATTCAGTCTCACTCACTGTGGTTTCCAGCAACTGGAATTCAGACAGAATTTTGCTCTCTTGGTTGCTGCTGCTGTTGAAAAGTACTGTATATGGCTTGTTGATGTTTTAACTGGTGTTATTTATTGATTTTATGTATACTGTGAACCACTTTGAGATTTATAAAATGTATAAATGAAGAATAGCATTTCAGTATTAAAAAAACACAGTAAAGTAAAATAATTGGGGAACAATGCTGGTCCACCTGGAAGTGAACCAGAGCACTCTGTAATTGTGGTGAGAATGCTGGAATAGGCCGAGGAGGCAAGCGTTTCAATGGCACCCAGCCATGAGGCTCACAAGGCACCTTGGGGCCAGTGACTATTTACTGACCTTACTCCTACAGGGGTCTTGTGAGGATAAAGTGGGAATATTTTGTGTGGTGGGGGGCAGGGGCAGGGCAGGGGGGGGAGAGACCCATGCTTGTCACCACAAGTTACTTGGAAGAATTGAAGTATAAAACTATTAGAAGTAAGGAAGCATCTGGCCCTGTTCATTTCAGAACATCACCCTGGATTGTGATCCAAGTTGGTTTGGAGTTTCCCAAATTTGGGAGGGTGGACTCTCCTTCTCCGTCTTCCCCGACCCTTTTCTTACAGTCACCAGGAAGCTACAGTGGTAACTGGAGGAGGAGAAAATGAGGCACATAAATAATGAAGGAGTGCAGAGAAGCATCCCTGATGCTCAGCTCATCAGATTACAACTCAGATTCCATCACTGGTTCTCATGTGCTGACAGGTAGTTAGAAAATTGTGGTGGGTGTGCAGTCTGAGCATGCCCAAAGTAAGAAAGGAGGTGAAAGCCATTTTTCTGTAAGGAAGGGTAAAAAATTAGGAAAGAGAACTGGAGCATCTCTGAGGTGGTCTAGGAGTCTGCATGGCCAAGAGCCCGAAAGAAGGGTGGTTCTTCAGTGGTGGAGCACCTGCTCTGAATGCATCTCCAGGTGGGGTGGCAAAAGACTCCTTCCAGAAGCCCTTTAGAGCTGCTGCCAGTCAGTGGGACTGGTGGCAGGCAACCTGTGGCCCTCCAGATGTCGATGGACTCAAACTTCCATCCTCCCCAGTCACCATGCCCAATGGCAAGAGACTGCATGAGCTGCAAACATCTCCTGAAAAGCGGTCTGAAAGCTTAACAAATAAATAACAACCTATCAAACAAACAAACAGTCCACCATCTGGAGGGTTTTGAGCCCCCCGCCCCGCCCCGGCAGTGTAGACCATGGAAAACTAGATGGAGCAGTGGTCTGACTCTGTATAAGGCAGCTTCATATGTTCCTAATCAAGAGGTGCCCTGTGACAAAACACAGAATCCTACACCAGTTTCTAGTCCTCGTTGCCATTTTACGTACCTGAAAAGTATCCACAACCCGATGAAGAAATTCAATGACAAAAAGCGGGGGTACCTCTGTCTGGATCACTGCCACAAAGAAGATCTTGTGCCGATAGACACTCAAGAGATAATGGTGAGGGGTGGGGATCACGGGGGGCACATTTTCTGCCTCTGAGGCTCTTTCCTGTGCCTCAAAGAAGTAGTCACAAACCGAGCGGCTAACCACACTTTTCCAGTGTTTCTCAAGGAAGATGTCCCCAGAAGAGTTGATCAGGAAGAGGCTGTGAATCATGGCTGGTCCAACAGGGAAGCCCAACGCTGGAGATGCCTTGCTAAGTCCAGAGGAAGTTGGACTGTGCTACTTCAGATCTTTAAAAAATCAACAGTGACAAAATATATATTACTTCATTGAGTGTTATTGAGGAAGACCAGCTCATAGAATCATAGAATCATAGCTCACAAGTGTTGTACTAGCACCTGGGAGACCAGGATTCAGATCCCAGCTCAGGCATGAAGCTCACTGTCTCTCTGCCTAACCTACCTCACAGGGTTGCTGTAAGGATAAAAAGATGGGATATAAAAGGAGTAATCAGAACAAATAAATTTCAGGACCAAAGTAATTTCACCCCACCTAGTCCTTATTGCCCAGCAGCTCCCATCCAGCTGCTCAAGATGGCTCACTGTTAAAACAGTGTTTATGGAAGACAATCTCACTTGGCTACGAGCGAGCGCCAAAGAAACAGAAGCAGCAGCTCATGAGGGTGTTGGGGTGGTTATATGCAATCTCAGTTTTAACACTGTTTGTGCCTTCAGAAGTTTAAGGACAGACCTACAGCTTTGTTTCCATGTTTAACTTCCTGCTGAAACCCTGTATCTCTTTATGCTGCAATGAGGGGCCCCTCCAGGCGGCAATAATGCAATAATGCTGAGGAGGCATCCCAGAATAACCAAGGAGGGGGAATGATGTGTGGCTGGTCCAGTATACACCCACCACTAATGCCCCATTACTGTGTCAATGACATCTTGCAGAACAGATCTTCAAAACAAAAAACAAGACACACCCCACCATCCCCCGCAACCCTTGGCCAGTCTCCATTCACATACCCTCTCATGTCCCTCTACTTCAGCCCCCACCTCCTCAAATTTCAGAGTGCTCACTTTATCAATCATCTATTAAGCTTGAGCCAGTCTTGTCCCTTCACTTCCAGGTGCCCCATTACAAGTACGATACCTTCCTTTCATTCCTAGCCTTCATCCAATTAGCTCATCCTGTGTTAAGCTTTGAAGACTACAGCAAACTGAGAGATGGTTCACACTTGCAGTCACAACCAAGAGAGAGTTGGAGTGAGAATTTCAGGTGTGGGACGATGGCAGGAAACGTGATGTGATTACGATGCAATTGCATGGATGGAAAATAACAGCGACAGTATTTGCAGAAATGGTGTTATGTTTTCTGCATGTACTGATCAATATAGACTGGAAAGAGAAGCTGCTGAATTGCAACTCATTACCAAACTTAAAACCATGGAGAGACCTGGTCTGAACAAAGACATTGGATTCTTATCTCATTATACATGACAAAGCCATTTTTTACCTTCTCACCCCTTGCTTTTTCCTGTAAGACCTATTGCAGTCGTTAAGAGTCGTCAACAGGCTCATCTCAGCTATCTGCCAACCACCCATTCCCACCACCCTTCTGAGTAATACCCCTCCCCACCTTCTCACTATATAGAAGGATCTGGCAACTTCTGTTTCAGTGTATCTGAAGAAGTGTGCATGCACACGAAAGCTCATACCAAGAACTAACTTAGTTGGTCTTTAAGGTGCTACTGGAAGGAAAAAAATTTTTTTGTTTTGACTATGGCAGACCAACACGGCTACCTATCTGTAACTGATCAATTCCAGTTAGGCTTTCTCCACAGGGTCACATACCTTGTGAAGGCTTGAGCCTGACCAACAAGCACTCTCTCTACAATGACATCCATGCATTGGATGTCAAATATCAAGGGAATGCACAGGGGCATTTCTGACAATGCTGCACATTTATGGATCAGATTCTCGCTTAGGGTTTGCCAGAACCCAAAACTCAATGCGTTTCAAGAGCAGAATAAAACTTCTTTTATTTGTGCAGTTGTTTGACAGCTGGGATTGCAGACTTTATTTAAATTTACAAGAATGTTTCCTTTCTTTGCTGCTTATAATAAAATGCTAGTATTACAAATTAATGTGGTACCATATAATAATATACTATGTGACCCCAAAGCTCTGCTGTGAATTTCTCCCAGGCTTTCCCTTAGTAATCACCAGGGTCTCCAGCATCCACATTCCTGTTTTTCTATTCAGGGATCCACAATTGCACTTGCCAGCCTTCCCCTAGAAAAAGCAAGGATAGCATTAGGGACAGCCTCTGACCTTCTCTGCTTGGGAGGAGTGGAGGGGCCACATTGCACCTAAGAGGCACTCAGCAAGTATACTTCTCATCATTTTCCAAATGGCTCTGAGGTTCAGGGCAACAAAGACAACACCCCCCCTTCCCACCTCAAAGTTGGGGAAGATGTCAAGGTATTCTCACCCCTTGCATTTTAAATGAAAGCACACATTCTACTCGTGTAAAAACACCAGGCAGGCCCCACGCTGATTCCTGGACCATCCATGGGCCGGATTGAGAAGGCGACTGGGCCGCATCCGGCCCCTGGGCCTTAGTTTCCCTACCCATGCTGTAAGTCAACCCCCTACACAACACAGGTTGTAAATCTACAAGCAACCCCAGCTGCAGTCTCTCAGCTCTCCAGAATAAAAAGCCCGTCCATGGATGTTGCTTGTTATTCCTAAAATCCTCATTACAACTGCATAGCTCACAGTTAGACATCCACAGGGTTGTTTTTTTTAAGAACCAAGAGCTCTACCCCCACATTAGAGCCTGTGTTATTTCTAAGAATTCCTATTACAATTGCCCCCGAGCACAGGGAGGATTTCTGCTAACTCGACTATTACTTAGTTACGTGGGTTAATAAAATAAATGAATTCCCCCTCCCCCATACAACTTAGGGAAATTTGCACTGAATAGTTTTCTGTTTCCATCAGAAGATATTGTGATGCATTGGAGTAATCTAATTTAGCACATTCGTATTACTTGCATTTAGCAAATAGATTAAAAAATTAAAACTCCAAAGTAGCCTAGTATTGAATTATTGCACTTGGTATCCATACATTCTTAGTAACAAACTTTTAAAATGGAAGCATTTTCATAGAAAAATAAAGAGCTGGAAAATGTGGAATGTTTTCAACTCAACATCGCTATTACTGCCTTACTGTCTTCTAGGATGCTAAGCTGAAGACCCTAAGGGAGCTCCTAAGCATCCCCACTGGGACACCTTCATGCCTAACATACCAGCACATGAGCCTGAGCCCCCCTCCCACTTATGCAAACTCTCCCTTTCATACAACCCTCCACACCTCGCAGAGCCCTATATCTTATGTACCTTTTCAACTCCCTGTTCTCCATAAGTATGCACATTGCAACCCCACAGATTTCACCCGCATGACCTCATTGAATCCCCATAGCAACCTTGCCAGGGAGATTAAGCCGAGACAGTGACTGGCCCAAAGGGGCTTCATGGCTGTGTGAGGATTTGGTCTCCCAGGTCCTACCCTGACCAACGCTCTAGCTGCTGCACATACTGGCTCAAGCAGCCTTTGCCAAAGGTGGTGCCCTCTGCATGGCCATCAGCTGGGGCAGAGGCCAGTTGGAGTGGGACATCATCTAGAAGAGTGTTTCCCAAACCTGGGGCTCCAGCTATTTCTGGACTACAACTCCCACCATCCCCAGCTAGCAATACCAGCAGTGAGAGATGATGGGAACTGGAGTCCAAAAGCAGCTGGCAGCCTCCGCTTGGGAAATATTGGCACCACCTTGGCCAGTGTTGCGCAGCGTTCCCCACTGGCGGAACCCCGCGAGACTGCGGCTCTGAGCCCCCAGTGGGCCGCAGCCCCGCCTTCCCGCCCGGGGGTCTCGGCCTCGACCCTCCCAGCCCCCCGGGGCTCCAGGGTCCGGCCCGCCCGCCCGCGCCCCCCGCCCCGGCTCACCGGACGCTTCCTCTCCTCGCCAGAGCCTTGGCCACGCCCCTTACCCCGGCGGTCTCCGCTGATTGGTTCGCGGCAGACAGCCCCCTCGCCCTCCCCCCGCCGGCAGCTCCAGCTGGGAAGGGGGCGGCGGCGTGGGGCGGAGCTCCTCCACGTCGCCGCTGATAGGCTGGAGCGAAGGGGCAATAGCGGGGTGACCTGCCCGAGTGGCAGCCGCGGCGGCCCGTGAGCCTCGACCGCAGCGGAGAGCGGGGCTGGCGATTGGTCGGCAGCAGAGGGGCTCTTTCCGCGGCCCCGGCCGAGGCGCCTTAGCAACGGGCCGGCGCCCGAACCCGCGCCTCGTTCGCCCACGCACGCGCGGCGCGTGACGGTCAGGTGGGCCTCGCGCGGAAAAGAGGGCGGGAGGGCAGTGACGTCATCGAGGAGCAGCCCTAGCGGGCGCGTCATTTGCCTCTTTGATGGGCGCCTGAAGAGCTGAAAACACAGCGGGGGGGGGGGATGGCTGGGCAGTTCTCTTTCCACAGGGAGCTTTCTCCCGATTGCAGTGCAGAGTGTTTGAGGACCGGGACATTCGCAGGGAAACCAAAATGCTTGTTTACAAAGCTATTGTACTACCAACATTACCGTCTGCTTGTGAAACATGGACCACTGATAAACGCCATCTCCAGCTTCTCGAAAGATTCCATCAACGGGGTCTATGAAAATTTGATACATCACTTGGGAAGACAAGCGAACTAATACCAGTGTACTGGAATTAGCAAAGATCACCCGTGTTGAAGCGATGATTCTTCAACATCCACTTCGCTGGACTGGTCATGTTGTGCAGATGCCTGACGATCGTCTTCCAAAGTAACTACTCTATTCCCAACTTAAAAATGGAAAGTGTAATGCTGGTGGTCAACAAAATATGTTTAAAGACTGTCTCAAGGCAAATCTAAAAAAATGTAGTATAAACACTGACAACTGGGAAACACTGGTCTGCGAGTGCTCCATTTGGAGAACAGGCTTTACCAAAGGTGTCATTGGCACTCAAACTCAGGATGCAAGGGAGAAAGGTGCTAAGAGGAAGGCACACTTGGCAAATCCACACCGTGATCAATTCCCGCCCGGAAACCAGTGTCCCCACTGTGGAAGGACGTGGATCCAAAACTGGCCTCCACAGTCACTTACGGACTCACTGCTAAAACCCTGTTTCGGAAAACAATCTTACTTGGCTACAAGTGATCACTAAAGAAGATTGATGCAGACTTGGAACAAGAGCTGAATGTGCCTCGACTAGAGGACTGTGGACTGCTATGCCTCTCCATCACAGGTTGTCTGGGATGGATGAAAATAAACCTGTTTGGTTGGGAGAAGGCTCTGCTGACTCCATTGACCAAGTGCGGCTAGCTTGGATAGATGACTTGTGACTAACTTGTTTGGATTATGGGTTCTCCAGCCTCTGGCACTGGAATTATAGACCTGGGACTGCTTGGAGTGAGATGAAGACCCATGAGGATAGAATGACAGGCCTGGGACTGGAATGTTGGGTCTCTGGGACTGGAATGACAGACTAGGGATTCCACACCTGGAATTCCAGTCTCAGGGGTTATCATTATTTTACATGTTTGTCAAGATGGAAGAACCCTCATATAAGAATTTGCTGCTGTCTGGAGAGCACATGCTAGCAGAGTCTGAAGAGAGGGGGCAAGGAGAGAATGGACTTCAAGTTGCCAAGGAAACAAGCAGGCAGGATCTAGGTGAGGGGTCAAGTGGTAGAGCGGGAGCCTGCACAGAGTGACAGCTTGTCAGAAAGGGAATTGGAGCCCATCAGTCACAGACGTCACTGGAGGGGAGGCTTACAACATAGAGGGAGAAGCAGCACAGGAAAAAGACGTACTGCCGTTGCTTCTTCCGTAGTAAGAGAAAGGGAAACCAAAGTCCAGTTGAGTCATTGTAGGCTGTAATGGAGGCTGTTCAGGAGCGACCTGCCGGACTTTCTGTTTGTTCTTTGCAATAAATCTTCCTTTTTAATTAGCCAGAGTTGTGCATTTTAAGTGCTGCTTACAATGTTAGAAGTGTGAACCCACCACAGTATTTGGTAGATCCTGATTCAGCTGTTTGGGAAATAGTTCACTTTTGTCTGAAGCACTTCTGAGGTTGCTTGATTCACCTCAGGGTCCAAATCCAGTTCTGGAAAAAAATGAAGCTACTTCCTGCCCTGCTCAGTGTGGTGTAATGGTTAAGAGCGGTGGACTCGTAATCTGGTGGACCGGGTTCGCGTCTCCGCTCCTCCACATGCAGCTGCTGGGTGACCTTGGACTAGTCGCACTTCTCTGAAGTCTCTCAGCCTCACTCACCTCACAGAGTGTTTGTTGTGGGGGAGGAAGGGAAAGGAGATTGTTAGCCACTTTGAGACTCCTTAGAGTAGTGATAAAGCGGGATATCAAATCTAAACTCCTCCTCTTCTTCTATTATGAGGACTAAAAAATGGATATAACATTTTCCCTCTATTGGCAGAAGTGAATGGAATTTGCAGGCATTGTAACCACTGCACAGTTCATATAGCAGTCCTAATTACAGGTGAATAGAACCAGTTTTGGTTTATTTGTTTATGCTGGATGTGCTTAAAGTTTGCTTCTTTCTAAAGGGAAACATCTACCACTTTTTAAATTTCTTGATAGAAATTGATGAAATTTGCAAACATAGTAGACCCTTCTGAAGATATCAGGCCTGTCCTGTCAGCTTGTGGAAGGATAGCTACAGTAGTTTTCCTACAAGGGCAGCCTTTATAGTTTTAAGGTGAGCTAAAAATGAGCCACTTAATCTCCTTTAATGTTTTGTGAACAATAAATTTGATAATTGTACACATGGGAGGCACCCCTAGTTAAACAAACACGCAAACAAGCCTGACCAAATGGCAAACCAATATGGGTCTATGTGCAAGGCACCTTTAAAGTTTACATTTTTTTTGTTTGGTAGGAGACAGCTAAAAATAATTTTATTCACTCCCAGTGGTTTCTCAGGCAATAATTTTATTATGCAAATAACATACATTGCAGAGGTGCCCCCTAGGAAAGTAGCCTGCAGAATTTCAGAGGCCCAATCTTGCAACATCCCTGTTTTTGCCTAGTTACAGTCATGAGATTGCAAGTATCTCTAGGACCATATACAATGGTCAGGATGGGTGAAGTTAGAATCAAATAGGAATATATACAATTGGTAGGAATGCTTCAAAATATAAATGCCAGTCCTTTTATCATAACCTTTTGAGAGGGTGCAGGTTTGACAGGCCAAGACAGATCATTGTACAACCTGGATACCTACAGCACTGCTAGCTACACAGTGCAATCATGCTTCTCATCTCTGTTGCAGTAGTGCTAAATTGATATGTCAAATGCCTGCACAAAAGCCTGTGGGAACTTACCCGCAAACCAGACTGCTGCTAAAAAAAGTGCAGAGACAACACCCATCATAAATTATCTGAAGGCCAACAAATGAGGAAACAAATTTGGGACATAAGTAAAGGGTGATCCAGTTGCTTATGCCTGTGAAAGGTGCCTAGGAAAAGAGAAACACAAAGGTTTGACATGTACCTGTGGTTGTATTAGCCCAGCTGAAAAACGAACTGTTCCATGACAGAATGTCCCTGATTAAATGCTGTTACACATTTTCACTGTCTCAATGATTAAGAATGGGCCTATAACCTGGCAACTGAAGGGTGATGTGGGGCTTTTAAAAAGGGTGTAATGTTCTCTAGCTTCTGCTAGTCCAGTGGTATTTTTGGTTCTCCTCATCCCACCAAAGAGCTTTGGAAATAAATTGTTCTGATGTGTAAAGCAGAAGTTTGGAAACATCTGTTCTTAGTGTGAAAAGAGGATCCTTGCAATTTTTACTTTGGTGGACTACAACCCCCATTCCATCCTGTGCCTTAAGCACAGTGTTTTAGCTGGACCTGGGAAAACACCTTTTGGCTAAGCTTTCTATCGTTATCTTTCTAACCAGTGACATATTTGCTCATTTGTTAAATGTTGTGGTTTTTTTATGTGAACGACATGCTCTTGGTGACTGTGGTTAATGCTTAATAACATCACTGGGGCTGCTTCAGGTCTCCATTTTGGGCCATGAAATCTCACTATTAGAGAGCCCTAGTCTGTAAGCCAAATCTTCTCAAGAGGCAACAACAACAACAACAACAACAACAACAACAACAACAACAACAACAACAAAACAATTTATACCCTGCCCATCTGGCTGGGTTTCGCCAGCCACCCTGGGCGGCTTCCAGCAAAATATTAAAATACAGTAATTCATCAAATATTAAAAGCTTCCCTAAACAGGGCTGCCTTCAGATGTCTTCTAAAAGTCAGATAGTTGTTTATTTCTTTATTTATTTCATGCCCCTCACCAGCCTTGCTCTGCACCCTCCTCAAGAGTTTTTCCCTACTTCCCTTGAACTGGGATGATGCTTCTTGCTTAACTGGACTGAGAGATTAGCAGGGTGGGGTTGTTGGCATAGAAAGTGTGGCTTTTGCACAGCTGGAATGAAGCCCCTTGTACAAAGAGGAGTCACCTTAATTGTTCCACTCCCTTTTGCCTCTGATCCTGCCCAACTCTGGCCTACAGCCCCTGAAAGGTTGCCTGCAAGAGATTGTGCTAAAAAAAGTCCCCTGCCACAACTTTATGGTGTGTGCCCCCCCCCAAGTATCAGTATAGATGAAAGGTGGGCTCAAATGAATATTTTTAGTAATAAAGGGGCTCACAAATAAATAATTGCTGAGGTGCACCCACAATTGTGAGGCTTTCCAGCCTGGTACTATTGGCTAGGGTCTACCTGTGATGTCACAAAGGCACATCACAGCTGAGTGGCTTTAGAGGTGTGTGTCTTTTCCTTTTACTCAACTGAACACAGCAAGAAACACCTGTGACATTCAGCATTGCCCAATTTTCTTCCACCTGTAGGAGGCAAATTGTCAGATGGATGGAGGTGACCATCCAGCAGCAGGAACACTAATAACTTGCTGAGTGGGATTGCAGCTTGAAGGGGGCTGATATCCACAGCTGGAAGCTGACTGATACCTAGTGGTAGACCTAGCAGAAGCTGGCAGATATTGAAGTCAGTGAAGTTTGTATTCAGATACTGCTAAGTGCTACACAGGGCACCATCTAGGGTGGCTCAGGGGGCCTAGCCCCCCCAAAAAAAATTCAAAGAGGGGGTTGAGCCCCCTCAAAATTCTGCAGCATCCAGATGGGCAGCTGCTGTCCCCCACCCCCAAGTGGGCAATTCATCTTTGGAAACTGGTCTGGAGAAGCCAGTGGATATCTGTGGGTATGTGAATGGAGAATGAACAATGAATGAACGTGTCCATTGGCATTCTTCATGGCTGTCAGCTGGCGCATGTTTTTGTGTGTGAATGGGAGGTTTCAGATGTGGTTGTGGTGAATGAATGCAATGTGTGACAGGAAACTGGTGTATATTCATGAATAGATGAAGCCCCTGGAAGTTGGAAGGATGAACTTGATGAAGTTGCCAGGCTGGAGTCAGTTGAGCTGCCTGGTGATGCTCTTGAATGGTAGCCGTGCCCTTCATTGTCTCAGTTTGCTTTTTCCAAAGATGTCTGAACTCAGTGAGGTTTTCTCAAGACCACCTCTGAAAGCAATGAAGAGAATTGCAGTGCTTAAGCAACCCAACTTACATTTATAAATGAATGGCTTTCTCAATACATGCACAACTTCAGGCAATACCAATGAGACGGAAACATGGAAGGTGCCTAAAGAAGCCAGGGTGGCTATCTAAAGAACTTTTAACTGAGTTAAGATTTAAAAAGGATGTGTACAAAAAATGGAAAAGGGGGGAAACCACCAAAGAGGAATTCAAACAAATAGCCAGCACGTGTAGACACAAAGTCAGAAAAGCTAAAGCACAGAATGAACTCAGGCTTGCTAGAGAGGTTAAAAGCAACAAAAAAGGCTTTTATGGGTATGTTCGTAGCAAAAGGAAGAACAAAGAAACAGTGGGGTCACTCAGAGGAGAAGATGGTGAAATGCAAACAGGGGACACAGAAAGGGCTGAACTCCTCAATGCCTTCTTTGCCTCAGTCTTCTCCGATAAAGAAAACAATGCCCGACCTGAAGAATTTGGAGCAAATGATTCAGCAGAGGAAACACAGCCCAGAATAACTAAGGAGATAGTACAAGAATACTTGGCTAGTCTAGATGTATTCAAGTCTCCAGGGCCAGATGAACTGCATCCAAGAGTATTAAAAGAACTGGCAGATGTGATCTCAGAACCACTGGCAGTCATCTTTGAGAATTCCTGGAGAACAGGCGAAGTCCCGGCAGACTGGAGGAGGGCACATGTTGTCCCTATTTTCAAAAAGGGGAAAAGAGAGGACCCAAATAATTACCGCCCAGTCAGTCTGACATCAATACCAGGGAAGATTCTGGAGCAGATCATTAAGCAAACAGTCTGTGAGCACCTAGAAAGGAATGCTGTGATCACCAATAGTCAGCATGGATTTCTGAAAAATAAGTCATGTCAGACGAACCTGATCTCGTTTTTTGACAGAATTACAAGCCTGGTAGATGAAGGGAACGCAGTGGATGTAGCCTACCTTGATTTCAGCAAGGCATTTGACAAGGTGCCCCATGATATTCTTGTAAAGAAGCTGGTAAAATGCGGTCTTGACTATGCTACCACTCAGTGGATTTGTAACTGGCTGACTGACCGAACCCAAAGGGTGCTCATCAATGGTTCCTCTTCATCCTGGAGAAGAGTGACTAGTGGGGTGCCACAGGGTTCTGTCTTGGGCCCGGTCTTATTCAACATCTTTATCAACGACTTGGATGATGGACTCAAGGGCATCCTGATCAAATTTGCAGATGACACCAAACTGGGAGGGGTGGCTAACACCCCAGAGGACAGGATCACACTTCAAAACGACCTTAACAGATTAGAGAACTGGGCCAAAACAAACAAGATGAATTTTAACAGGGAGAAATGTAAAGTATTGCACTTGGGCAAAAAAAATGAGAGGCACAAATACAAGATGGGTGACACCTGGCTTGAGAGCACTACATGTGAAAAGGATCTAGGAGTCTTGGTTGACCACAAACTTGACATGAGCCAACAGTGTGACGCGGCAGCTAAAAAAGCCAATGCAATTCTGGGCTGCATCAATAGGAGTATAGCATCTAGATCAAGGGAAGTAATAGTGCCACTGTATTCTGCTCTGGTCAGACCTCACCTGGAGTACTGTGTCCAGTTCTGGGCACCACCATTCAAGAAGGACATTGACAAACTGGAACGTGTCCAGAGGAGGGCAACCAAAATGGTCAAAGGCCTGGAAACGATGCCTTATGAGGAACGGCTAAGGGAGCTGGGCATGTTTAGCCTGGAGAAGAGGAGGTTAAGGGGTGATATGATAGCCATGTTCAAATATATAAAGGATGTCACATAGAGGAGGGAGAAAGGTTGTTTTCTGTTGCTCCAGAGAAGCGGACACGGAGCAATGGATCCAAACTACAAGAAAGAAGATTCCACCTAAACATTAGGAAGAACTTTCTGACAGTAAGAGCTGTTCGACAGTGGAATTTGCTGCCAAGGAGTGTGGTGGAGTCTCCTTCTTTGGAGGTCTTTAAGCAGAGGCTTGACAACCATATGTCAGGAGTGCTCTGATGGTGTTTCCTGCTTGGCAGGGGGTTGGACTCGATGGCCCTTGTGGTCTCTTCCAACTCTATGATTCTATGATTCTATGATTCTATGATTCTACATCTGGCTGTACAGTAGTGTAAATTCCATCTTACGGAAAATCAAATACCTGAGTTTTATAGTGTGTGTCCCCCACAGCACCCCCAGTATCAGTACGCCTGGGGAGTGGGCTGGGTGAGAAATAAACAATAAATCAGTGCTGAGGAGATGGTGCTGATGTCTCTCCAGCTGTAGCCATTGGCTGCAAACTGTCTGTGATGTCACAAAAAGGACATGGTGGCTGAGGAGAAAAAGCCCCCTGTGATATCCCTGAGCTGCCTTGAGGTCTCCTCTGGGTCTGGAGTGCTTCTGACCTGGCAGCCCTTGCCTCAAGCGATGATAGATCCAGGACAAGCGCCAATGCATGGAGCTGCTCCTTAAACCCCATTAAGAACAAGTAATTTTGTCAATGCCTGGGCACAGGAAACTCCACCCGCCAGCACTTCCATCTCATCAGGATTTGTTTAAAATGATTTTGGGGAACCTTTGGCCCTCCTGATGTTGCTGAACTGCAACTCCCACCATCCTGAGTTGTAGTTCAGCAACATCAGAAGAGCCAAAGGTTCCTAGCTTTGAGGACACCCACGATGATGGTCATCGCCACATGTTACAGCAGCCTATTCCACAGCTTAACCGTGGCACATAAACTGAAGTCACTCTGTGCTGCAAGAATCATCTGGTGCTGAGCTTCACTCACTGACTGAGAGTTCTGGTTTTATCAGAGAGGGAGAAAAACTCACTTTCTCCATAGCATACATAATTTTAATTATGTCTGTCATGTCTCTCCCCACCCCCACCCTGCAATTACTGCCTTTCCTACCCCCAGTCCGGAAAGCCCCAAATAATCAGTCAAGTCTGGTTGCATACCTCTACCCCTAAGTAATTCCTGAATGGTGTTGTGGGGATGACCTTTCCTTCATTTCTGACAGGTTGTGGGACAAAATGGGAGAGGAAAGCAACATTGAGAAAGCCCCCCCCCCAGCCCTTTTTGTTTGTGTGTCTGCTGGGGCACATATAACACCAGCACATCCCCAAAATGCTAATGGTGCAAGGCATTGCATCCACAAAGACCAGGTTTATGAAGCAGTTAAGAGACCCCAGGGGATTGTGAATCTGATGCAAAAGCAGCTGGTGCCCTGAAGTTGTGGCCTGTCATTTACATTAACTCTTGCTGTGCTGCACTGACATCTTCTGTTTGCAGATGGAGACCAAGCAAGCTGCTTTCATTTCTTAAGCAAGTCCAAAGCAACTGCACTTTCTCCTCCCTCTCAGGTTAGTGGGAAGTGATTAGAGCCCTTGGTATTATAGATATTTCTACTATATATTTTAGAAATATTATTTTAATTATTTATAAAAATCTCTATACACTGTTATTCATAAAAAATAATATCAGAGCAGTTTACAACAATTGTGCATAAAACCATACAATTAAAAAATGGAAAAAGGACAAAATCAGAAATCAGCTATTCTGAAAGGATGATCACCTGGCTGTGAGTGGTGAAGGCTGCTCCCTGCAAGGCCCTTTCCACCTGGCCTGGGGGGACACACTCACCAGCCCCCCTGAAGAGGCTCCTCGTGAGGCCGGAGGAACAGCACTATGCCTGGCAACCAATCCTAATTACTGGATTCTTCTGCCCCATCTTTTTGTGCCTGCCAAACAGCCGTGTCATGCTTATGATAATATTTTATTCTTTTGTTAACTATGCTGTTTTAAATGTGTATTTTATATTTGACTTCATTTAGCAATGTTTTTTTCTTTTGAAATGTTTAAGTTTTTTGGGTTAACTTTGTTTTAAATATGTATTCTGTAGTTGACCTCCTTTGTAATGTTTTATTTTGACATCTTTAAGATAGTATTTTAGTTTTCTGTTAATTATGTGGCTTTGACTGTATACTTTATATTTGACTTTCTTCAGAAATGTTTAATTCTGGATTGTTTTATTGATGTTTTAATATGCTGTAAACCGCTTTGAGATTTTTCTTAAAAATATAAAGTGGTATAGAAATAAAATTAATAATGATGATGATGATGTATTCTTAATTGCCTGCATAAGCCTTTTTCATCAGAAACAGACAGCGCCTACAGAATCTCTGTTGGCAGAGCAGCCAACACTATTGGGCCAATGACACAAAAGGATTGGTTTCTTGTCAAATGAACCTCCCCAACTTAGGGATCAGCCAACAACACTCCTACAGATGTGTTTGAAATATATGCAGCCATAGTTTGGATCCAATTAGATGCCATTTTGAATCAAGATGGCAGACTGAATCTTTCAAACTGCACTGAATTTAACCACTGAATTTCAAAATGGCACTGATTTTTTGATTTCTCAGAATTCTAGAACAATGCTGGGTAAAACAGAATTCTTAGTCAGGCTAATCCAGACTTAGATGAGAATAAATTCCAGTACTCAAAGCTCTCGAGTGTGGAAAGGATTCTCCATTCATTTGATCAAGGAAAAGGTTTTGCTTTATTTATTTATTTATTTATTAAAAATAAAGAAAAATGAGCACAAATTGAAAGCCTTCGCGGACAAGAATTCTCTTCCTAGAGTTATTGAAAAATTTCAAAAGTTCGGACAGGTGGCAGGGTTTAAACTCAATAAAAACAAAACTAAATTGTTAGACAAAAATCTTAAAGAATCAGAAAAGAGTTATCCGAACTTATAGACATAGAAATTCATAAAAAGGTAAAATACTTCAGAATATGGTTCACGACAAAGAATCTTAATATCTACAAAGATAATTACGAAAAAATTTGGAATGAAATAAAAAGGAATTTAGAAATATGGAACAGGATGAACTTTTCCCTTTTAGGAAGAATTGCAGCAATTAAAATGAATGTATTGCCCAAAATGTTGTTCCCCTTTCAGACAATACCGATAATAGGTACAGTGGTACCTCGGGTTAAGTACTTAATTCGTTCTGGAGGTCTGTTCTTAACCTGAAACTGTTCTTAACCTGAACCACCATTTTAGCTAATGGGGCCTCCTGCTGCCGCTGCGCTACCAGAGCACGATTTCTGTTCTCATCCTGAAGCAAAGTTCTTAACCTGAAGCACTATTTCTGGGTTAGCGAAGTCTGTAACCTGAAGCGTATGTAACCTGAAGCGTATGTAACCTGAGGTACCACTGTAACAATGCCTGCTTAAAAAAATGGCAAAAAGATATTTCAAAATTTATCTGGAGTGGGAAAAGGCCAAGAATAAAGCATAAAATACTTACAGATCTAAAAGAAAAAGGAGGCTTTTCTCTTCCAGATTTTAAAATTTATTACGAAGCAGCATTCCTTACTTGCATTCGGGATTGGATCAAATTGGAAAAAGAAGAGACAATAGAGTTAGAAGGACATGATAACAGATTTGGTTGGCACGCATATTTGTGGTATGGGAAAGCAAAAGTACACAAAGGATTCCACAATCATATAATTAGAAAGTCCTTAATAAAGGTATGGGGAAAATACAAAGAATTACTGGAATCCAAAACCTCGTGGTGGCTATCACCCATTGAAGCATTATCATTTAAAATGTCAACAATGAAAGGAACATGGCCAACGTACAGAGATTTACTAATAGAACAAGAAGGAAAGTTGAAATGGAAAGATTATGATGAGATAAAGGAACATTTTCAGAGCTGGTTGCACTACAGGTAATTAAATTAAATCTTCAAAGAAGATAATAAGAGGATTCACTTACACACTTTCCAAATTCCAAAAGGATATCATAGATGATAATTCCAAATTATTAAAGAAGGCGTATAATATTCTGTTGGAATGGGAAACTAAAGATCAGGAAGTCAAATCAGTAATGATTAAGTGGGCACAGGATTTAGGTCACAACATACAATTTGAGGATTGGATAAGGCTTTGGAAAGTGAACTTGAAATTTATGGATTGCATATTGTTGAAAGAGAATTACATGAAAATGATTTATAGGTGGTATATTGCACCATTAAAACTTGCAAAAATATATAAAATAGAACAAAAGAATTGTTGGAGATGTAAAGAAGGGGAAGGTACATTTTACCATATGTGGTGGGATTGCAAGATCATACATTTTTTGGGGGGGAAATGATATACAATGAACTGAAAAAAAATGTTCAAAATAACCTTTGTTAAAAAACCAGAAGCCTTTCTGTTGGGTATTTTAGGACAAGAATTGCCAAAAGAAAATCGGACATTATTTATGTATGCTACAACAGCAGCAAGAATTTTAATAGCACAGAATTGGAAGACTGGAGAAATACCATCAAAAGAACAATGGCAAGGAAAGCTGATGAACTATGCAGAGTTATCAAAGTTAATGGATAAACTGTGTGAAAAGGACAATAGTGACTTTGGAAAAGAATGGGAACCTTTTACAACTTATTTGCAGAAACAAAAAAACAAACAAACATGGGCTCGTTGGCAAGATTTAAATAAACATATACAATTTTATTTACAGAGAAC
Source organism: Podarcis filfolensis (assembly GCF_964270895.1). NCBI lineage: Eukaryota > Metazoa > Chordata > Lepidosauria > Squamata > Lacertidae > Podarcis > Podarcis filfolensis. The sequence continues at coordinate 1,513,371 of NC_139611.1, read as the reverse complement.
AAGAAATATAACAGGTGATAACATAGTATTATGTACAAACAGCAGAATGTAGCATTTGATGTAATAATCCAGAAATGGAAGTTGGGGGAAGTCACAGGGAGGGGGGAAATTGGAAAATGAATCTTAAGTAATGATACTGGATATTTGTTATGAGAAAATAAAATAAATAAAAATTATTTAAAAAGAAAGAAAGAAAAAGAGCAGAGATGCATACAAGCTCTTGACAAGAGCATTACAAGATAGTTCTGCTTTATCTGGGTGTCTGAACCAACCAAATTTTCCCGGGCAAAGAGGTGGAAAGTCTTCCTGTTCCAGATGGGATTGCCCTCCTTCTCACATAACAGGTGTGTAGTTTAGTGGTGACATTGGATAATGGAGACCAAGGGGGCCTCTGTGATGTGACTGTCATCAACTTCAGCTGATGCGCCAACTGTGCCCTTTCCTAGACAGGGATAATTTGGCCATTGTGGCAGGCGTGTTGGCATAGCAGTCAACTCTTGGGGACCGAGGTCCCTTCTGCCCCCATAAAATACTTGGGGGGGGGCTGCCTGTGGCGGGCGCAGCGGCATTTTTCCCTCTCACACCGTTGGGCCCGCTCTCACTTAGATAAATTGCCCCTACCTCACTGAACAACCCTTTAACTGAAGGTTTCTTTTCCTTTTTTTTTTAAATAAATTTTTATTAGAGTTTTACAAAAGAGAAAAATAAAGATTCACATAATAAAAAAACCACAGATAAAAATAGACATTACAAAAAAGAAAACACAAAAAATACACAAAAAACAGCTAATTAAAAAAAAGAAATTTAAAAAAGAATAAAACAAGTCCATTTTTCTCAATATCCTCAAATTCATATGCTTATATCCTTGACCTCCTCACACCTCCCCCCTTTTGTGTTCCCATTTACATACTTAATTCAGCAAATTCTTACCCTTTTTCAAATATCTTAACTTTGTGCCATAACATATTATACCTCGGTATTTTCAACCATTTATCAATACATTTTTTACATAATCTTATTAACTTTTGTAACTAATTACCACTTATTACCAATCCAAGCATAATTTTAACATTCATTAATTTTACAGTATTTCTGAAGATAGTCTTTAAATTTCTTCCAGTCTTCTTCCACCAACTCTTCTCCCAGGTCTCGGATTCTGCCAGTCATTTCCGCCAATTCCATATAGTCCATCAGCTTCATCTGCCACTCTTCCAGGGTGGGTAGCTCTTGTGTCTTCCAATACTTTGCGATGAGAATTCTTGCTGCTGTTGTTGCATACATAAAGAAAGTTCTGTCCTTCTTTGGCACCAATTGGCCGACCATGCCCAAAAGAAAGGCCTCTGGCTTCTTAAGGAATGTATATTTAAATACTTTTTTTCATTTCATTATAAATCATCTCCCAGAAAGCCTTAATCTTTGGGCACGTCCACCAAAGGTGAAAGAATGTTCCTTCATTTTCTTTACACTTCCAACATTTATTATCGGGCAAATGATAGATTTTTGCAAGCTTGACTGGTGTCATGTACCACCTGTATATCATTTTCATAATATTCTCTCTTAGGGCATTACATGCCGTAAATTTCATACCTGTGGTCCACAACTGTTCCCAGTCAGCAAACATAATGTTATGACCGACATCTTGTGCCCATTTAATCGTAGCAGATTTAACTGTTTCATCCTGCGTGTTCCATTTTAGCAGCAAGTTATACATTCTTGAAAGTGTTTTAGTTTTGGGTTCTAACAATTCAGTTTCCAATTTTGATTTTTCCACCTGGAAGCCTAATTTTTTATCCGAATTATAGGCCTCTCTTATTTGAAAATAATGAAGCCAATCTCGCACCTTGTCTTTTAATTTATCGAAACTCTGCAATTTCAATTTGTCTCCTTCTTGTTCCAATATTTCCCAATATTTTGGCCATTTGGCCTCCATATTGGACTTTTTCAGTGCCTTTGCTTCCATTGGTGACAACCACCTTGGGGTTTTATTCTCCAGTAAGTCTTTATATCTTGTCCAAACATTAAACAATGCTTTCCTGACAATATGGTTTTTAAATGCTTTATGTGAAGGTTTCTTTTCCTTTCCTCTTAAAATGCTAGCCCAGAGTATCCTGCGGGGGACCTTTGTGAGGGGATATTTAGTAAGTTGGAGTCTCAGACAGGTTTTCTTTAAATAAACAATAAAGATTTATTTAAGGCAAGATAGCATATAACTCAAATTGATTAAACTTAGGTTACTTCAAGCATACAGTACGATTACACTTTAATTTGTCCTCAGTTGTTTTTGCGTTATAGGTTTGGTTCCTATAACTTTCTTTCAGTTATCCACCCCCTTTAACAATCCTGCTCCTGAGGTACCTTAAGCAATAGACCCAAGGGGTCTCCACACACCCCTCTTTTCACTGGGTTTGAGAGTTTCTTCTTTTCCTTAGAAGATTCTCTCCCCTCTGGACTAGATTTGAGTCCCATGGAGGCTGTTTCTTTCCAGCTCCTACTTCTCCTGGCTCAGCCTCTGCCTCCCAGTAAAATTTCTGGTCTATTCCTCCTACAGGACACCACACTCTGTCCTTCACAATGCACTCAGAGTGGAAGTTGTTTTTTCATTTCCCAGAAACAACTCTTTCTCGCATTCACTCTTTCTACCTCAACCTGTCTCCCTACCTATCTCCCAACCTCTCCAACTTCTATTCCAACCCTCTTAACCAACCTACTCAGCCAACCTCTCTCAAATCCTCTCCTTTTAAACTCTCCCTCCTGGAACCACGGCCAATCAGAGGCTGCAGTTCATTAACCATTTGCTGGCAGGGAAAGAAAGAAAAGACTTTTTTTTTTATCCAACTGGTCCAGCAAAACCAACTTTTTTGTCACACTGCCCCTGTCCAAACTTGATGGGCATTGCCATTCAAATTGTGTGTGAGCACTGGTAACCTCACATCTGGCCTATTGTATTCTGCTCTACATGGGGCTTCCTCTGCATTTGGTTCAGGGGCTCTTGTTGGTGCAGAACGCCACAGCCCAAGTGGGGAGTAGTGCTGCTTCTCAGGCACATGCCTATCAGCCACCAAGCCAGTTTTAAGGTTCTTTAACTTACAAAGCGTGAATTAACTCTGGACCAGCTAACCTGAAAAACTGTCTTCCCCTCCACTGTCCTGCAAGTGCACTATGATCCATAATGAAATCTGGTTAGTTTTGCCCCAGCTCTTGCATTACCATGGAGCTGGGCTTTTTCACTGGTGGCACCAGGGTTGTGGAATGCTCTCCCTGCTGAAACACGAGAGGCCCCATCACTATTGGCATTCCACCAGCTCCTGAAACGGCATCAGTTTAGGCAAGCATTCTCCTAAACTGAACTTCTGGTTTTATTGCTTTAACTTTTTAAATTGTTATACTTTTCTTTGCTTGTTTTATTGTATATTTTAATTAAGGATGCTTTAATTCCCCAGGGGAACTGTTATTCTGTGTTTTAATTATGTATGACTACAGCAATTGATGTTATAGTTGTAACCTGCTTAGAAGTCATATTAGCATATCAGCAGGACATTTATTAATATATTAATTAATTAATAACACGAGTGACACAACAAGAAGCCCCTTCCTTATATACCCACTGTGATTTCAGAGTTGGAGACAAGACAACTGCATGAATTTGACATTTATAAAGTGCCTTAATAAATTTATAAAGTGCCTCTCCAGGAAACATACAACACAACTTAAATAATACTAGAGAAGATCAGATGGGATAAAAAGGATAAAAGGTCTAAAATGCTGCCGCAATAGAGAAGTGTGCATGCACATGAAAGCTTATACCCAGAACAAACTTAGTTGGTCTCTAAGGTGCTACTGGACAATTTTTTATTTATTTATTTATTTATTTCAACTGCATCGGACCAACACAGCTACCTACCTGAATCTAAAACAATAATGTCAGCTTTAAGATATTAAAACTCTTAGAAGTTATAAAAAAGGGCCTAGGTGAAACAAGAAAGATGTCACTGAAGGGCCCAGGTGAGCCTCTCTAGGGAGAACATCCCATGGTTGGAGACCACCACTGAAAGGAGTCTCTTTGGCTGCCACACTCTGTGCTTCAGGTGAAGGGGAATCTTGTGGAAGAGCCTCAGCACTTCTGCAAACCAGAGTTTGCTCTCTGTGTTCAGCTATTTGCAGTCCTATTTGATTTTTGTAGTCCATACCCTCAAGCAACACCAGCCTTGATGCTTTCCCCCTGTAAATTCAGATTCACCTGTAATCTGATAAATTTCAGGAAATCAGGCTCCAAACTACCCCTCTTGGGATTGCCAATGATTTGCTTTTGCTTTTTGGATGGGTGAATCAATAATTACTTTCTACTTCTCCCCTTTCCACAGCTACAACTTCCTCAGTGCTTTCATTCCCCGACCCTTGCCACGGTCATAACTATTATATTCCCCTGCTACAACTTTTGATCCCTCAGATTTGCACAAAACTTTAAAACTGTACAAGCAAGCTGCTTTAAAAATTCCTACACCAGACATTGCACAGCAATCTAAAAGGTGTGTGCTGAGAATTCAAAACTGCTTTCATTTCTTTTCCAGCTATGCTTTGATTTCTGGCATGCCCCGGAATGCTTTGCACAAATCCAGAAAACAGCAAAAGGGTGTGTTTTTTGTTTAAAAATAATTTGCTGTTGTCCCTGGATGGGGAATTCTTTTAAGAAACAAGGCATGCACATTCAGCTATCTGCACACCTGCCCTGTTGGTACAGTTGACTTGCATGCATTTAACTTGTGTGACTACAGTTTTACATGCTTGGCAGCTGGCCAGCATGCAATTGCACAAGGTGGAGAACTAAAAAGTTATTTCCATGGCAGGAAAACCCAGCATGGAAAGCACTTTCAAGCTCTCTGTGCTGCTTCCTGGGCTCTGGGGAGTTCTTGCATGGGCTCTGGAGGCTTTCACAAGATATTGTGGGGCTGTGCAAGATATCACAGGATCTCGTGAAGGCCTCCAGGACCCATGCAGGACCTTCCCAGAGCCCAGTAAGGAAGGCAGAGAGCTTAAAAGTTTTCTCCATGCTGGGTTTTCCTGCCTCAGAAAGAGTTTTTAAGTGCCCCGCCTTGTACACACCTTCTAGATGGTGTTGGAGAACCACCTCCATCCTCCTCCCTGGCCATAGGCTGTCTGGAGCTGATGTGAGTCCAACAACATCTGGAGTGGCAAAGGTTCCCCCTCCCTGCTTGAAAGTCTGTGGAGATTACTTTTGAGTAAATATGCATAGAATCAGGTTAGGAGTTTGCATGCTGCACAGAAATGGCCATCTCTGGTCAATTAGAAGAGCAGCCATGGGCTTGGTGGAGAAAGCGACAAACTCTCTGGGAATGGATAACAGAGACGCTGTACCTCAGAGGTGGTTGCAGGGGTACCAGAGCTGGCAGTGGAGAAGAACAGGAGGAATAGTCGCCCACCTCCTGCTCTGCATGTTGGTGAGGACTGTGCCCAGAGGAGATGAGTAAATGTGTGGAAAGACTGTAGTGAGGATTCACTGAGGTTGAAATAACGACAGACAGGTAGCGAGTGTCATCTGGGAGGCATCTCCTGAGCAAGTCTCAAGGAGCCTCTTTTATTGAATATTACAGCATTGCCACATATGTGCTTATTGCTGATTGGTTAACACAAGTACAAAGCAAAGGTTGCATATAGGCATTAATCACCAATAGATTAAAGGCTGGGAAAGGGAGCACAGAACTAGACAGGCGTGAAAACCTCCTTATTAAACTTTTACTAGTGATTGATATAGCATTCATCCGTAGATGTGGTCAACTATGCATTAAGAACAAGTCAGGTACGAACTCAATGTGAACTGAACATTCTAGGAATGTTTCAGCTTAGAACGGTTTGCGCAGCATTATGTGCAGGAGCAAAGCTTAAGAGCAAGACTTCCCATCAGGCCACAGTCATGTATAGGATCATAGCATCCAGCATCCCATCACAAGGGCCTTCCATATCAGCACAGATTTTTACTCTTTAGAACTCTGAACCCTACTCCCAAGTGGTACAGTGCTTTTTTTTTGAATGCTTTTTTTCATATTGGAATGCCGACTGATCTGATTTCCTACAAATAAATGTCCTTTTAATTGCATTTGAACCTTCTCTGCTACCCTACATACTTACTGGTAAAACATGAGTCTGTTTTTTGCTTCCACAAAGAAATCAAGCAAGGAGACCACAGCTCTTTCACAGGCCTTTGTGGCACCCCAGACGCAAACCTGATTCACAAGACTCAATGCCATAGATTGTAGTGATAAGGTTTACAATATACATATAGGGGAAAATTTCAATTGAGTTCACATTTAAAGGTGAACTTTAAAAAAAAAAAATATTTTCTTGTTTTACAGAAGTATGTGTAATGTCTCTTGTATTTTTTCCATGTAACATTTTTACAAATCAGTTTCATTTGTTGAGACATTAGGGGGGGGAAGATGGGTGGGGTCGGGTGGCAACGTTTCTATTTTGCTTAATGTATGTAGGGTTTGGTGTCAGCGTTGCTTGTGCAGGTTCTCTGCTGTTCACTTGTGTTCCTTTGGTGGTGAGAGAGGTTGGGGTTGGCCTAGGGTGTGGTTGTTTGTTTGTGATTGGCTGTGGTGATCTTTGTTTTCATGTGTGAGTGGGGTGGGTGGGTGTTTTGGATCAGGTTAGCCATATTGATTTGTATGCTGTTGGTGGATTATTGTCATTGTTTTGTTGGGCTGTGTATGTGATAAAGGGGAGCATCTTCTTCTGTTTCTCCCCATGTCAGTTTCAGTTTATTGGTTAATTTTACATTTAAAGGTGAACTTAACTAATTTGCACTCTCCTCAGTGATACACAAACCAAAACACCACAATCTTTCAATTTTTTTTATTTATCCGAATTTTGCAATGCTGTTTACAAGTCTTGAGTTTAAAAAAATGCACACACTATAGAAAATGCATATATTAGTGAAAACAGCATGCAAAAATTAGGGGAAATTTGCACTGAAATGCTGATTAATTTTCATGAGAGGTTTTTTTAAAAAAACAATAGCAAACTGATGCAAAAATATGGAGAACTGAATTTAAGATTGAAAAAGTGAGAAACTGAGCAAAACCAAAATTGTTAGATTTGCCCATCCATAGCTATAGACACTATCTTGTATGGCCCGTAGGCAGAGACATGATAACTCCCCATTTTATAGCTGTCCTTTGCAGCTAGGAATGTTTGCTTAAGCTATGCTTATAAGAATAGGTAAGTTGGCTGAGCTGCAGAAACACCCAATGACCCTGCCCCCAATTTGAGGCTTCAGTTGCGCACATACATATTTGGGAGAACAGATGCTTATCTATTACATTTATATCCTGCCTTTCCTCCAAGGAGCTCAAGGCTGAATTCATGGTTCTCTCCTTCATTTTTTATGCACAGAACAACCCAGTGAGGGAGGCGAGGTTGAGAGATGACCAGAGAGGGGGAGAACAGGCTGGCGTGCGTGCCAACAGGCATCATAAACATGCATCCAATTAGACACTAAATGAGGTGAAATGGATTGTTTGGGGTTAACTTCAGGTGGAAGTGATGGTTTAATTATAAGAAATAGTATAAATAAACAAACAAACCACACTTTTAGTGAAAAATTATGGGTATATCCTTTGTGCCGAACAAGGAACTTGGGAGTCAGACCACGGCTCCATCTGGCTCAGCCTGGCCTACTCTTCTGGCAGGCACTGGCTCTTCCGTGTCTTGGGAAGACGATCCTTGCTACCTGGCCTCCATTTTGGCTGAAGCATGAACCTGGGATCTTCTGCATGCAAAGTACCAAACTCACCTTTCAGCTGGATACTCCCCAGTTTAAATTTAGGTCTCAAAAAGTGGACTCTGTAGCAAGGTGGGGTGTTCCCTATTCAAGGTTCTAACTGGCCCGACTCGCCTTTTTCCAGGATACTCTATTGATCCCCCTTCCCCTTTTTTCTCTCTGTCCTCCATGCTGACAATCAGCATTCTGTAGTCAATGAGCTCATTGCAGCCTTTACCAACCTGGTGCCCTCCAGATGTTTTGGACTACAACTCTGATAAGCCACAGCCAGGACATCGGGGGGGGGGCACCAGGTTAGCAAAGGCTGGCACAATCATTCCTCACAGGGCTGCTTTTGTGTGTTTGTGTCCCTTTAGAGTTCTTTCCCCTAAATATTTTTGAGCAAGCCGATTCCTCCCGCTTACTTCTCTATAATTCTGTTTTGGCTGCCATCCTGCTATTCACAGCAGCTGAATTTGCTGATACTGTAATGGGAAACAAGGCTATGACTATTTTCCCCACTATGACCCCTCCTCCCCTCTTCTGATTTCTCAGTGATTGCTGAAAGGACTTTATAGGCTTCCTGAACACAAAAAAAGGCAATGGGCTGAATGCAAATCATTACTTGCCTTGAAACAAATGGATATTGGTTTCCAGTGGTTAGGGGATGCATCTGTATAGCCCAACCCTACACAGGATCACTCGGAGGTTGCATTGGGGTTGGCAGAGGAGTGGGTGAGGAGGGAGAAATCCCACCCTCCCAAGATAAGCCCCTTGCACCCTCATTGCTGGATTCCTGTGGTTACTTGAAAGAAAGGCACTTCCACATGCAAGTTTTAGTTGAACCATAAACTGAAAATTGTACAATGCTGCAATCCTGCGCATACTTAGAAGAAAGCTAACACCATCAAAACCAGTAGGACCTACTGTACTTTAGAGAAATTATGCTTAGGGTTAGAGCATTAATGTTAAATGTGCTGTTTTCTCTGCTTTCAGAAATTTAACGTCTGCTGCAAAGTTGCTCCCCGTGAAGTCCTTTGCTTTTCCTGTGTCCATCATGCACCATCTCTCTTGATTCTCATTTATTCAGCGGCTCCTGTAATCTGGGCAAGTCACTGGGTCACATACACACTACTGTGCATTCAGTATTATTATTTTTATTTTTATTATTAAATTTTATATCCCACTCCTCGTCCGAGAGTTTGGATTTGATATCCCTCTTTATCACTACCCGAAGGAGTCTCAAAGCGGCTAACATTCTCCTTTCCCTTCCTCCCCCACAACAAACACTCTGTGAGGTGAGTGGGGCTGAGAGACTTCAAAGAAGTGTGACTGGCCCGGGGGGGCACCAGGGGGCGCATTGGAAGATGGCCAACAATAACATCTCTCCGACCCACATGAGGTAATTAAGAAGCTGATATGGGAGTATGCAGCCTCCCTTCGTTGCCCCAAGGGAATGGGGAACGCTGCCTTGCCTGCTGTGTCCATAATTCACCCCCAGATTTGAAAGAAGGGGGTGAGGGCACTAGGCACAAAGCCCTCGGGTGGCTCCGGCTTTCCCGGACGCTGTCTCTGATTTTTCTGATTTGTCACTGGTTTGCATCAGCTCGAAATATATAATTGGAAAAGAAGCAAATGCACATATTTCAAGTGAAGAACGGGAGTGAAGACTGCTAACTGAAGTGACCTCTGTGAAATGATTTAATGGACTACGACATGAAGAAAATACACCAGGTTTAGTATGCCGGAGCGGGACTGGATGGGGGGGGGGGAAACTTTTTTTCTTTTCTTCTATGTGATTAATCAATAACCCCTCCCCCAAAAGAACCGTCGCATTACTGACCTAAGCAGGATGATTAAAAACTGTGTGGAAATGATTTACTACCAAAAGTTTGGCTTGTGAGATTGAGAAAAAGAACAAGGGCTTTTGATGGCGCAACAACAAAAAGGGAGTCGCCATTTTGACAGGTCCTGTCGAAAGATTCATGATGGTGAGGAGTAACTTTGTTTTCATATTGGATTCCTGATAGAACCTCCTCGAGGACTGAGAAAGAGGGGACAGACCTGTGAAAAGTTAACGAGTAGACAGCAATAATGTTTTTCTTTATGGAAGCGATGAAATATGGTAGATGTCTGAAATATGACCCTTGGATGAACGGAAAAATCCACACAGGAATACAAATTTGTTTCAACCCGCTTATGGAGACTATCAGAGGCCACAAAGACAAAGAGAAAGGAAAAATATATGAAAACAACTAGAAGAGATGTGGAAAACAGCAAGAAAGGATTGGACAGAATTGTGAACATTATTTGGACAGATTTGTGGACTTTTAAAGCAGCAGCAACAAGAGGATTGGATCCGTTTCGGAACTTGAAATATGGGTACCCCCAACAAAAATTTAAAACTAGGATCTGTAATTCGGAATTTATGTGATTTGATTTGATTGGTCTGTTAATAAAAAATATTTTTTTTTAAAAAAAGAAAGAAATGTGACTGGCCCAAGGTCACCCAGCAGCTGCATGTGGAGGAGCGGAGACGGGAACCCGGTTCCCCAGATTACGAGACTACCGCTCTTAACCACTACACCACACTGGCTCTCCCGAGGAGCTTGGGGTGTTGTACACACTTCTCCCCTTCTCCATGTTATTCTCACAACAACCCTGAGAGGTGGATCAGGCTGAGAGACGGGGCCTGATCCACGGTCATGCCCAGTGCGGTTCATGGGTGAGAGGGGGATTTGAACCCTGGTCTCCCAGGCCCCAGTCCAACATGCTAATTACCACACTACACTTAGGACTCCAAAAATCCCATTACATCAAAAGAAGTTGATTTTGAAGTGTGCTGAAAACATATTTCAATACTTATTATGAAGGGGGGATATGGAAAATGACCACAACAAATGTTCTTGTTCTCCCCCCTCCCTGCTCATAATGCAGTTTAAATGTATTCATGACCTATCCTTTGAACTTCACCATGGATCTCATCTCCCAATCCCCAAATTTAAAGTGCTGGCTTGGGTCAGCTAACAAACACAAACAGGTCAGTTATTACCTCTCAATGCTCTTTTTGTTTAAACTGTACAGTCAAGCAAAAACTGTGGCTTCTTTGCCTGTATCCCTTTCATGGCATATTTATGCAGTTACTAATAATACATTAGTAGTACAAAATAAGAGGTGATGATTATTCCCAGTGCTCAGTTTCTAAAATCAGCAGTGAGGGCTGGAAGCCTGCATGAGCAGCTCCGTCTTTTTCCGGGGCTTGGCTGTGGTCTGCCCAGGGGAGAGAGAAGGAGATGCACTCTGCACGCGCTCCGAGAGGCCTTCTTCCCAAGTCCACGACTGCAGGGCTGGCTGGGCGGATGGATCCTGCAGGGCGAGCGCCGTTTCCGAGGAAGCCCGGGCTGGAGATGCCTTCAGGCCACGTTGAGGGCTGCTCTCGGTTTCCTACTGATTCAAACATGTTTAGGGATCTGCGTCCCCCGCCCCCCCAAAAGCACGGCTTCAGCCCCAAAGAACATGGTCTGGCTCTGGTTTCCTCGGGGCAGAAGCCCTCCTCGCGCCCTTCGACTGGGGTCCCCGAGCGGCGCCCTTGGGAACCGTAGTTTCCCTTTCCCAGCCGGGCGCCCGGTCCCGCCTCAGCTTCCCTCGCCCGGCCAGGGCTGCGCGTCTCTGGGCGGCGGCGGCGGCGGCGCGCACGCGCCCTGCGTTTCCCGGGCTCGGCCGTTCCGCGGCCCGGCTCCCCTCCCCGCGCCGCCGCGGCTCCGCCCCCTCGGCTGTTCCGCTGCGCGCCGCGCCGCCCCCCGCCCAGCTCCGGACCCAAGATGGCCGCCGTGTCAGTTTGGGTCTTCGCCGCCGTCCGGCCTCAGGCTCCTGGGCTCCGCCTCGCGTAGGCCCCGGTAAGCAGCGGCGGCCGCGGCGCCTCTCCGGCGGGCGGAGGGCGAGGGCGGGCGGGCGGCTCCGAGCCGGGCGGCGGCGGCGGCGGCGGCGAGAGGCGAAGCAGGAGGAGGCGGAGGCGGGGAGAAGCCGAGGGAGCGAGAGGCTGCGCGGGCGGGCGGGCGGGCGGGCATCGGGCGGGCTCCTCGCGCCAGGCCCGGCCGCGGCCTGCTCCGGCCCGGCCCAGGCTCGCCGCGCCAGGCCCAGCCGCGGCCTCGCCTGCCTGCCTGGCCGCCTCCCTCGGCGCCCGCCCGCCCGCCGGCGGCAGGTGCAGGCCAAGTCGGCCTCGGCGGCGCCAGAGCGAGCAGGCGGGCGGGCCTAGCCGGCGAGGCCGCCGCGGGGCCGGAGCGCCGCCGCTTGGCATCCGGGCCGCCTCGGGCGAGGCCTCCTCGGCTTGGGCCGCGCTTCGCCGTCGGGGACCGCGCCGCGGGCGAGGCGGCTGGGCCCGCTGCCTCCTCCTTGCCCGGGGCCTGAAAGTGCGAGAGGAGAGAAGCGGCCGAAGGACGGAGACGGCCCGCCGCCTCCGGACCCAACTTACGCCGCCGCCGCCGCTGCTGCTGCTTCTCCTTACATAACGCCTTTCCTTGCTCGCTCTGGCGGCCAGTTGTTTATTGTTGCTTTTTTGAAACACACGCACGGATGCGAGCGACTTTTCCTTTTCCCGACTTCGGAAGATGCGCGGCGCTTCCTTAGGCTTCGCGGCCACCCAGATCTTGCGGTGTTCAGATCTGAGCGCCCCTTGCAAACTTAAAAACAAAAACAAAAAAGGGACTCTAAAGAGGGTAAAAACTTTATCCCGTAAAGTTAGGGTAGGCGGCATTCTGGCTTATTTTTGGGCTCAAGGCGTGCAGTGCATTACGCCATAGTTCTTCTGTACATCCCTTGCAAGTTAAGGGAGTTTTAAAGTTTGTTCCCTTGCATCTTGGAGCCTGAGGTGGGATACATGTGATTGCCACTCAGGCCCTGACCAGACCCCAACCATGCTCCGCTTGAGCAGGTGGTAGGGCTGTATACCTTCAGAAAGTAGCGTAGCTGCAACCTTCATGTAGGTGTTGGGTTGGCCCGACTGCTGTGAAAGGTTGGGCTAGATGGGCTTCTGCAGCTTTCTTGTTAGGCAGTTGCCTTTGCCCCTCCCAACTTACCTTCTTTTCCCCCCAAATGATGGTGACTTGTCCAACCAGCTTGCTTTCTTGTAGTAATCCTGCAAGTCTCTTTCCTGGGTGAGGAGATGGAATGATCTGGCTTTTCTATGCGATTTTCTTCTCTACCTTTGGAGGATTTTGCCTCAGTTCTTTTGGTGGTTAGTGCCTTCTAAATGGTGTTTTGCTTCAAGTCCAGACTTGTTGAAGAATTGGCCAAATACATTGCCATTTTAAATGCCAAATCTTTAATTGCTTTCAGATTTTTTTTTAGACCAAATATTCTTGGACAAATTTCCCTTTTTTAACACAGCTATGCTGACGCTGTTGTGCTGAGGGGCTAGCAAAACTTTACAGTTAGGAGCTGCTTGTTAAAAAGTCAAATAACTCTGTTTTCTCTTTTTTCTTTCTTTCAGGCTTACAATTTTATTTACTTGTGTACCAGATTGGGAATGTAAAGAGCTGGAATGAGATGTGCTGAATTCGTCTCACCTGTATGATACACCTGCTGCTTTTTTTGGAGGGGGGCATTGGAAAATATGAATTGGTTCCTAACAGGATATATATTTTTAAATGGAAAATAGGAAATCTTATGTTTGAAAAAGGAATTTGGGGCAAACAACGTGTATGCTATGGTTAACTGGTCCCTATCCTCCGATCATCTGTTTTCTCATTCTGTGAAACTCCTTCAGTATAGGGATAAGGGATAACGACTCTATGGATATACAGAAGTCTTCATCATGGTAAAACTCGCTAACCCGCTGTACACGGAGTGGATTTTGGAGGCAATTAAAAAGGTCAAGAAGCAAAAACAGCGCCCTTCAGAAGAGAGGATATGCAATGCTGTGTCTTCGTCCCATGGTTTGGATCGAAAAACGGTTCTGGAGCAATTGGAACTGAGTGTTAAAGATGGGACCATATTAAAGGTTTCCAATAAGGGACTTAATTCCTATAAGGATCCTGATAACCCTGGGCGAATAGCACTTCCCAAACCACGAAACCATGGAAAGTTGGATGGTAAACCAAACGTGGACTGGAATAAACTGATTAAACGGGCAGTTGAGGGCTTGGCAGAGTCCAGTGGCTCATCCTTGAAGAACATTGAACGCTTTTTGAAAGGGCAGAAGGATGTGTCAGCTCTATTTGCAAGCAGTGCCCCTTCCACCTTTCACCAGCAATTGCGATTGGCTGTCAAGCGGGCAATTGGCCATGGGCGACTCCTTAAAGATGGACCTCTGTACCAACTCAATACTAAAGCAGCCACAAATGCAGATGGGAAAGAGAGCTGTGAATCTCTTTCTTGTCTTCCTCCAGTATCTCTCCTTCCACATGAAAAAGATAAGGTAAGAACCACTTGCTAACCAGCTCTTGGGTGCTGAATGGGAGATTCAGTGCTCCACATTACTTTTACAAAAGTAACTTGTAAATGTGTTGGTTTGTTAACTAAGTTCTGAACTCCCAAGTGGCTTTAGGCAAGGCCTTATCCCTCATCTTTCAATTTGCAATATGTGTGTGTCGAGGGGGGGGTAATGCCAGTTTACCTCATAGGTCTATTGTAAGGATTACTAAGAGAAGGCAGTTTTGCTCTGTCAGTTTTAAGCAGCATTATTAAAAGCACTACAGATATGCCTTGTGCATTTTATGGTGCATAGATTATTCTTTCCAAGCATTGGGTATTTTGTTTGGAGGAGAGCAGATCAATTTTAAACAGGCAGATTCGCAGGGAGACAGATATGTGGTGTCTCTCCTTAAGCTGCATGTTAACTGCTCCTGGTTGGTGGGGGGCTTTTATCCTCTTCCAATGGGTGAATTAAATTTACACTTGCATTTTTGGCAGTGTAAGTTACACAGAGCTCTGTGTGTAGGGCCAGTGAATGAAGATAGTGAGGATGCAGCAAACCATAGTTTATACCTCCTCCTCCTCCTCCTCCTCCTCCTCCTCCTCCTCCTCCTCCTCCTCCATGAACTGCTTTCCCCACCCTTGACATGCCCCCTTTTGCCCTGTACACTGGTGTTACTTTCCCCAGCAGGGTTTTTCTTCAGTCCATGAGCTGGGTAAGCTATTTACACTCACGTAAGGCCAGCTAAGTTGGGGTGGAGTTGATATGCTTCATCTTAACTTCTCCCAGATAATGTACATGAGGTTTAGGATCCTATACCTCATAACTTCAGTATACTTTCTTTCCCAAATACACAGTATTGAATTTATTGTTAAGACCTTCCATGTCCTCTCAAGTTTTGTCCTCACTGGGAAAGAGTGAGGGAAGCTGCTTTTAAGCAACTTTGGAAATGGGAAGGTGGGGTTTGTATGTTAAAGAATGAGTAGCTGTTGATGTAATCAATGTGATAATCATAGAGACCTCTTATTTGTTACATTAAAATCAACACTTGTCCTGATACTAAGTTTGGGAAAGCCAAAAGATAACTAACATTAGAAATTAATTTGTTTATGCTGTATCATCTGACTTTTCAGTTAATATTACAACTCCCTCCTTCAGAATGGGCTCTACCTTCTTGCTTTGCCACTAAATAGATCAATAGATTCAAATAGATTCAGAGGCAGTAAGCTTCTCAATGCCTGTTATTGAGAGTGCTCTTATGCTCAGCTCCCCTGGTTGGTCACTGTGAGAGCAGGTTGCTGGGTTAGAGGAGCCATTGGCCTGATCCAGCAGGCCCTTCTTACATTCCTGTTACCATGTCTCTGGACTGCTGGATGAAACAGGTCACTTGCCAGCATAGCAAATTTCAAAGTTGTAGTTTTACTTTCTGAATTGACTATTTTCTTCGATGGTGTACCAAGTTTTATGTTGCACTGTTTTCCCTCCTTTCTCAAAATTTGTTATTGCTAGTAAAAACCTGGTAGGTACTTTATTCTATCAGCTAGTCCTGAGCTACCATTTCTCCTAATTGGGAGGAAGATTAGATTACTGGGAACGCAATGTGGTAGTAACAGCTGAAAGTTTTAAGTGCTGGTATACACTAGAAAGTCTAGAGATACCTAAGGGCCCATAAATGTAATTCCAATTGATCTTGGATGACAAGGCAGACAGTGACATGTCTAGTGAAGAGAGCTGGCAGACTAGAGTTCACATTCTTGCTAAGCCACAAGCTGGTTGGATGACAAGTATTTGGCTGTTGGCCTTGGTTCACCTTCTATAGAGTGAGAATAGCATTGGCCTGCCTATTTGACAGTGATGTGATTAAGAGCTTTGATTGCCGTGTGTAACTTACTGTAGTGAACTTAGCACATGGGATGAGGAAAAAGCTGGGGATTTTGTGACTCAGTTATATTGCCAGGTCTGTGACTATATAATTTATTGTTGATATCACATATTGTCATTCTTCTAAGACAGGAAGTTTCTGTCTTTAAAGTAGCCCCTGTTCCTAGCTTTTGTGGGCTTTGGAAAATCATGTTGAACATTGCAGTTATACAAGATTTAGATATTATATATATCTTAAGTATAGAAATAGAGTGGTACCTCGGATTAAGAGATACTTCATTAGAAATGAAGCAGACATTGGTTATTTGCAAATGAAAAGTAAAGTGTAGCACCAATAACTTTTAAACGATGTCCTGTCAATCTTAATTTTGTTGACTGTTTCAGATAGTCTGCCAACCTCATTTGGTCTTGGTAGATAAAAGTTTGAAATCTGTGGTTGTGATGTGAATACGTTACTAAGGTAGCAACGGTGACCATTGTCTAACTCAGTTGATACATAGAGTAAACACTGTTAGTCAATAATGCTACAAACTTGTCATCTTGGAAATCTTAAATATTGGGATACAGGAAAAAGATACTACATGATCCAGTGTAGCAAGTAGCATTGGTGAAGGCCAGAGGAAGTCTATAAAGTTTGTCATAGTAGCTGTTCTCCCTGTTGATCTCATTTGTAGTAGTTTGGGTTGCTTTTGACATGAGAGCATTCTTCCTGACTGTTCTTACAGTGGTAATGAGTTGTCCACTCTCATTAATGCACCCATTCCTTTTGGAAACATTACCCTTCTTCCAAAGAGTAAAGGTGGTGTAAGGTAAAGGTAAAGGGACCCCTGACTGTTAGGTCCAGTTGTGGACGACTCTGGGATTGCGGCGCTCATCTCGCTTTACTGGCCAAGGGAGCCGGCATACATGTGGCCAGCATGACTAAACTGCTTCTGGCGAACCAGAGCAGTGCATGGAAATGCCGTTTACCTTCCTGCCGGAGCGGTACCTATTTATCTACTTGCACTTTGACGTGCTTTCGAACTACTAGGTTGGCAGGAAGTGGTGTAGAAGGGGATTATCTAGTTTTACATCCATTATACAGTGGTACCTCGAGTTACAGACGCTTCAGGTTACAGACGCTTCAGGTTACAGACTCTGCTAACCCAGAAATAGTACCTCGGGTTAAGAACTTTGCTTCAGGATGAGAACAGAAATCGCGCAGCAGTGGTGCGGCGGTAGCGGGAGGCCCCATTAGCTAAAGTGGTACCTCAGGTTAAGAACAGTTTCAGGTTAAGAACGGACCTCCAGAACGAATTAAGTACGTAACCAGAAGTACCACTGTAATATTGTCTGGTAGCTGAGGCTGAGAAATAATGAGTGATACAAGGTCTACCCAGTATGCTTCAAGGTTGAGCAGCATTTTGAATCCGCTATTCCTTTTCTGTTTCCTATGGCAACTTATGCGAAGATTAATGGTTAAGAAAACATTAATTTCTTAAAGGTGCATGTGAGAATTTCATCAGGCATTCTCTTCTAGCAATCTCTTTTTGGTTGATGTCCTGTTTACACACATCCCTTCTGGTGTTAGAAGCTCAGATATATAGGCTAGGTGCCAAATGGCACCTTAAATCTAGGTTGTGGTTGCCACAATGGAATGTCTGTTCACCAGGGGGTTGGACTAGATGACCCTCAGAGTCCCTTCCAACTCTATGATTCTGTGATCTCAACTGCATTGCTTGACTGTAGCTTGCCCTTACAATTCACTTGTCCCAGTATTCAAAAAGGAAAAAAAGCACACAGGGGAAATGGAAATGGTATTAACTATGAACTAAGGCAGAGGTTTTTAAACTGGTTGCCAACCTGGCGCTCAGAAATCTCCATGTAGTTGCAATTGGACCCACACCAGTAGCAAAACACGTCTGGTGCCTGGTTGGTTTCGAACGCTGGTCCCTTCTATTAAAGGATCTGATACAATGATGCCCCTGTTGCTGGATCCTCTGTTGTTGATTCTCTGTTTGTAACTACAGTCATACTTTGGATCCCGAATGCCCTGGAACTCGGACGTTTTGGCTCCCAAACACCACAAACCCGGAAGTTATTGTTCCTGTTTGCAAACAATTTTTTTTGGAACCTGAACGTCCGATGGGGCTTCCGCAGCTTCTGATGCTTCTTTCAGCCAACCAGAAGCTGCAGTTTGGTTTTCGAACGTTTTGGAAGTCAAACGGACTTCCAGAACGGATTCTGTTTGACTTCCAAGGTACGACTGTACTAAGATTGCAAGGCTCCCTCTGGGTGCAGAGGGAGTCACTTGAAGTCCACTCCGCCCACCCCCACCCCTGAAATACAGCTGCTGGATATTCCATGGAGAGAAATGAGAGAGCCACTGCTTGATGGGAAACCCTGACGTTGCTGCATGTTTAACATAGCAGTGTTGTGGCTAATGTAGGGGCGGTAGCTGAAGGGCGGGTAGGTATGCTGAACTTCTAAGGTAGTCATCTCAAGCCATCTTACTAGAAATAAAAAATTCCGTTGAATTCTGTTCTGAAATAATTCTGAGTAGAAATGCTTTGGAGGGGGCTGTTGAGAGCATAGCGCTTACCTAGAATAGATCACATGTCTTGTCTGGGGTTAGGTTTTGAACATGGGAACAAATTCACACACACAAAAGTTCTTTTGAGCATTTGGCAAAGCTTTCAAACTGAGTCTCTAAAGCTTTCCAACTGACTATGTCTAAATCCCTTCTAAGTTTCAAATCTGCATGCTAACCCTTTATTGATTTTTTTTCTCAACAAGGTGGTGCCATAGATTTAAGTAAATTATATTTCATGCTGTCTGGTATTTAACTTCCACTTCAACAGTGAAATACGTTTTTGTACATTCTTGCCAGCTTTATTTCTAAATTCTCACTATGCTGTTGTAGGTGCACCATGTCAGTGCTTAAAAGGATTGCCTGATATAAAGGGATAAAAACATTTGGCAATCCAGCATATGTTAGCAAAAAGGTATTGCTTTGAGAGACACAGACATTCCCTCCAAAATAAGATAATCTAAAAGTTGAAGTCATCAAGATAGAGTGGGACATGGTCTTTGCTTAACTCTCTGTGCTGAGCCTTGCAATTCACTGGCTGGTCTCGGGCAAATAACATCCTTATTGGTGACTTGTTGATAAGTTGTAAAGTATATAATACCTCCCTCCCCCCTAGTTGTATAAATTGTTTTCCTAGTCTTTTCAATATCAGTACCCAAAGATTTAACCCTGGCTTCACAAATGTTGTAGCAATGGTCTCCCAGTGATGTAATGCTAATCCCCATACTCTTAAGCATTTCAGAGAACATATTGTCTGTAGTAGTTCTTGCATGTTTTCGAGGGATTTATTTGAATAACAACCTTGTTCATTCATATGGTGTCTAACTTCTTCTGACATTTTAAGCACTTGTTCACACTGTAGCCTTGAAGGCTGAAACCACTCTTGTCTTTTTAATCTAACTACTTGGTTAAAATGCCTAGTTAAAGGAAAGGATGGCTTTTTAAATACTTTGTACTTTATGAAAATAAATGGCAGAGGAACCTATTTTGCATAATTGCAAGTAAAACTCTATGTACAACAGTAAGTACATACTGCAGGTTTTAGGTGTGGCTGAATTAGGGTGTTGGTTGTGTAGAAAAGAACTTGGAAGTTATTTGTGTGAAACTTCTTGTGTCTGTGTTGGGTGATGTAATTACCAGCTCACAGTTTTTCTAGTTCCACAGAATCCCACCTGACATTCCTGTTTGGATATAGCTGAATTATTTTAATCATGATAAACCTTGATAGCTGTTGGATACCTTTGGATAGGGCAATACCTGAAGTTATGGTATATTGTGACAACTTTGAATATTGAATAGCTCTCATACAAGGAAAGTATTATTTTATTTAAAACCATGGCTATTGATTCATGGATTCTTTGGAGGAAATTATTTTGTAGATGCTTATGCTTTAGAGAGGTTCCTCAAGTTCTGCTCCTGTTTATCATAGTAAGGGATTTCCTTGGCACTGAAAACTTACGGTAAATACAGACTACATTTAGACAAATTGCACAGGACTCCTTGATCACTAGGTGGAGCTCTTGAGTCGCAAAAACTGACTGGCGACCAATTAATTTCGGATGCTGTTTATGTAGTATCCTGAGTGTTGCAGTCTGTTTTGAAACAGTGGAAAATTGTGCAGAGGTTTGGGCGTGTTGTGTTTTCTGTGATGCAGCCTTCTCAGTAGTTTGCTTTTTTGCCGTCTGACATTTTAAGGGTACAATTGTTTATCCTATGCCTTTCAATTTCATTCTTTCTCCACCACTCTAGAAGTGTCGAATGCAAAAAGGCGAATGATATACCGTATTTTTCGTTCTATAGGACGCACATTTTCCCCTCCAAAAATTAAGGGGAAATGTGTGTGCGTCCTATAGAGCGAATGCAGGCTGCGCCGCTAAGCCCAAAGCCAGAACAGGAAGACGGAGCACCGCGGAGCGCTCCGTCTCGCTGCTCTAGCTTGGGGATGGCTGCGCGCACAGCCTCTCCAGGGCAGCGGGGTACCTTCACCCTGCTGTCCTGCAGAGGCTAGCAAGGCTGTTCCCAAGCCAGAACAGCGAGATGGAGGGCTCCGTCTTGCTGCTCTAGCTTGGGGACGGCTGCGCGAACAGCCTCTCCAGGGCAGCGGGGTGTCTTCACCCCGCTGTCCTACAGAGGCTAGCAAGGCTGTTCCCAAGCCAGAACAGCGAGATGGAGGGCTCCGTCTCGCTGCTCTAGCTTGGGGATGGCTGCGCGCAAAGCCTCTCCAGGGCAGCGGGGTGCCTTCACCCCGCTGTCCTACAGAGGCTAGCAAGGCTGTTCCCAAGCCAGAACAGCGAGGCGGAGCGCTCCGTCTGGCTGCTCTAGCTTGGGGATGGCTGCGCGCAAAGCCTCTCCAGGGCAGTGGGGTGCCTTCACCCTGCTGTCCTGCAGAGGCTAGCAAGGCTGTTCCCAAGCCAGAACAGCGAGATGGAGGGCTCCGTCTTGCTGCTCTAGCTTGGGGACGGCTGCGCGCACAGCCTCTCCAGGGCAGCGGGGTGCCTTCACCCCGCTGTCCTACAGAGGCTAGCAAGGCTGTTCCCAAGCCAGAACAGCGAGACGGAGGGCTCCGTCTCGCTGCTCTAGCTTGGGGATGGCTGCGCGCAAAGCCTCTCCAGGGCAGCGGGGTGCCTTCACCCTGCTGTCCTGCAGAGGCTAGCAAGGCTGTTCCCAAGCCAGAACAGCGAGATGGAGGGCTCCGTCTTGCTGCTCTAGCTTGGGGACGGCTGCGCGCACAGCCTCCCCAGGGCAGCGGGGGTGCCTTCACCCCGCTGTCCTGCAGAAGCTAGCAAGGCTGTTCCCAAGCCAGAACAGCGAGACGGAGGGCTTCGTCTTGCTGCTCTAGCTTGGGGACGGCTGCGCGCAAAGCTTCTGCAGGGCAGCGGGGCGCTGCGCTCCAAAGGCTTCAGGGATCTTTGAGGCTGGCGGTGAGGGAAAGCAGCGCTTCCCCCCACCGCCAGCCCCACAAGCTCTGGTGAATATACCTTGAACGCACCTTGTTTTAGAGCGGGAGAACAAGAAAAAAAAAATTTTTCCTGTTCTCCCCCTCCTATGGTCCGGTGCGTCCTATGGTCCGGTGCGTCCAATGGAGCGAAAAATACGGTATCAAGCCAGCAGTGTTTCTAACGTTCCCTGTCATAGAGCTGGTTGAACAAGTGGGACTTTAAATAAGTCAAGTTTGACTTTTGATCTCAACAGAAACTGCTGGAGGAGCTGCCCAGGATCTGAATTTGTGATCCCTGTAAAAGACATCATCACCATCATAATCATCATCCTTATCATAATTTTATTATTTGTGCCCTGTCCATCTGGCTGGGTCTCCCCAGTGACCTCATTTGAGATGAGGCTGTGACCATTCTCAGAGAAGAACCATGTGGCCAGATGTGTTTGGGCTCCTTCGTGGTCTACCCATAGCCATTTATCTCATTTCAGTTGGAAACAATAGCACCCACTGTCCATGGGAATCTGAAGTTTGGGGTGGGGGTGAGGAGGAACAACAAATATCAAGTATTTTTTTCCTCTTTGCTTTCAGAATAGGGGGTATTCTTGAGAGAACACTATTCAAGGTTGCATATACTTTTAAGGTCAAAATTTCTAAAGGGTAATGTGATCTGCTTGCAAAATTCAGAATTTTTAAATTTTAATGTTAACGTGTTGTGCCTAGTTTTGACTTTATTTTGACAGATACCTTATTTTATACAAAACTCTTGATTTGTGAAAGTCTTATGACTAGGTGCAAATTGCATATATTGTTTATCTCTGCCTCCTATACCTGCAGTGCCAGAGGTAGAGTGAAACTCGAAATTCACTACTGCTGACCTATGCAGCTGGTGGCTTGCTTTTCTTTTTCTTTTCTTTTTGCTGGGAGCCAGAGGAGATTCTGAAGGCAATGATGTCAGAGAGAAGTCTGCTGGCTTCATTTTGTGATAGAAAGTGAGGGGTGATGGAGGCAAAGGATGGAGGTGCCAAGTGACCATCTAGGTGAGCAGAGAAAGTTCAGTGGCTAGCAAATAATTTGAAGGAGAACGGTTAATTCCAAAGCCCTTCAGCTTGCTTGGGCCCAGGGGTGGTGGAGGGGCTGCCCATTTTCCTTTCTCCTGATTTAATTTTTTAATTTCTCCTCTCCTTTGCCATCAGTGAGAAAAAATCACCAAACCAGCTCCAGGGCTTGTTTTTTTAAAATCCTTTTGGAGTGTGGGAACTTTGTGCCTTTGAATCTGGATCTCCTGTCATACACCCTTGACATACCGTATTGACCCGAATATAAGCTGTACCCACAAATAAGCTGCACCTTTAAAATTCAGGGGGGGGAGGCAATACCCAAATATAAGCCTCTCCCTTAAATTTCCACAGGCACTCACACCCCGTAGATGGCAAATGTAGAAGAAAATTCTACAGATACTAGAGAGGACTCCTGGCGCTGCTTGCCCCGTGCTCTTGGCTGCACACTGGGCTGGGGGGGGAGCCTTGCTGCATTGTTGGTTGCCTTTCCGCTTCCTCCCTTCCTGGCCTTGGGGGGAGGATGGGGGACTACGCGTGGAGTGGGTGCCACTTCCCCCATTCCTGGCAGCATTACAGGCTGAGGGGGAGCCGTGCCACGGTGCCAGTGGTCTTCCCCCTCCCCTGTGTTCTTTCCTACTCAGCTTTGGGGGAGGCTGGAGGAGCTGCTGACAGGACCGGAGGGGAGCGATATCTATATCGTAAAAGCCAGGTTTTGTAAGGTCACAAATTTAAGCCACACTTTAACTTTTCACCGTTGTAATTTGGAAGAAAGGTGCGGCTTATATTCAGGCCAATATGGTACTCCCTATTATTTCTGATGGCATAATTCTGGTAGTAGAACTGCACCCATAGAACTTTAGGCCTCTGAGTGCAAAAGTGCTTGGGTGCAAGTTAATGTTGTGCCCTGAGGATGCTCAGCCAGACTTTGGCCAGCTTTAGGATTGTGGTAAGGCAGTTTCCATTTAACGTCTTCAGAACCATTAGGTAAATACTTTTTGATCATGATAAAACTGATAAGAGGTTTTAACTTAATGCTACACTTTGATTTTAAAATTTGCCATCAGGAATACAGTTAAACTATTATTTAAAGTAATAGTTCAAGTTAGTAGAGAGTAGCTGTAACTTGCTTCAAATAGGTCTTCTCTTCAGTATTTTTGTAAAATTTGTCAGATATCAGGCACAGTGGACCATTTTTTCACCAGTGTTCAAAATTAACTGGTTGCCAGTTGTTGTTTTTGTAACTCTGGAGCACTACCTAGTGACCAAGTTGATATTTCCAGTCTTGTGGTTTGTGACTGTCCTTGGACTGAAGCCTTCTTCCCTTTCTGCCTGCTCCCCAGGAAGCCTTTTAATGTGCTAAATGAACTGTGAAGAAGCTGGGGGTGGGGCGGGGAGGAAGATAGTAGCTTTGGAGAAAAGGAACAGCTGTGTGGGGAACACCTTTTAAACTGGTGCCTATTCTATAAAATATAATCTTTTAGAAATAGAAGAAAGAGGTGTGTGTGGAATTGTATGATCGTTTAAGTGCAAGGGATTCAGAATGACCTATCAACATTTATAATTCAAACTGCAAGAGGTCAGTATTACTTGCACTGGTTGTTTTTTTTTACTGGAAATAAAGTGTTTTTCTTAGGGAAATCCCATTTTTTATGTCAGAAGAAATGACATTTTAGGGTTTGTATAAATGTATGAGGGTTTTCATGCTAAATCCTAGATGTTTATAAAGAAGGGTAGCTTTTTTTAAGTGCAAACATTTCCCATAGACTTCTTCTCATCTACACTCATGGAGTTAAGTCACTACAGCTGCTATAGTAATTTGCAGTGGGGCCAAACCTTAAAAGATACCAAGGATCTTGAAATGGACTTTTTTGCACAGGTGCTCCTTTACCATTTACACAAGGAAGTGCTTTGCTTACAGTAATAAAAACATTAGAACTTTGAAAATAATCACATTATGTGGGCACGAATGGACAGAGTGAGACAATATCCCTCACTGGCAGCTCCACTTATCACAGAAGCTGTGACTTTGCAAACTGAAAGAAAATAGTTACAGGTAGGCTTTTTCCTGTAAGACCAATTGCAGTCGTTAACAGTGGTCAACAGGTTTACCACACCTATCAGCCAATCACTCATTCCCACCACCCTTCTGATCAATGCCCCTCCTCACCCTCTCACTATATACAGTGGTACCTCGGGTTACAGATGCTTCAGGTTACAGACTCTGCTAACCCAGAAATAGTGCTTCAGGTTAAGAACTTTGCTTCAGGATGAGAACAGAAATCGTGCTCTGGCGGCGCGGCAGCAGCAGCTGGAGGCCCCATTAGCTAAAGTGGTGCTTCAGGTTAAGAACAGTTTCAGGTTAAGAACGGACCTCTGGAACGAATTAAGTACTTAACCCGAGGTACCACTGTATAAGGGTCTGGTGACTTCTGTTTCAGTGTATCTGAAGTAGTGTGCACGCACATGAAAGCTCATACCAATAACAAACTTAACCGTAGTTGGTCTCTAAGGTGCTACTGGAATGAATTTTTTTTATTTTGAAAGAAAATAGTTCACCCCAGTGAGAGCCAGTGTAGTGTAGTGGTTAGAGTGCCTGTAGGACTAGAATGTGGGAGACCCGGGTTCAAATCCCCACTCAGCCATAAAGTTCACTGAGTGTTACTGCCTAAACTTAAATCTCAATGTGCTCTGTGTAGGACCTGTTTTGCTATGGCTGGTTACAACCCTCCGAATACCACAAATTGCAAAAAGAACCAAATGAATTCTCTATGAAAAAATAAATAGGAAGTGCTGCTGCATCGGGGGGGGGGGGATGGTGACTAGCCATTCTATTTTTTGCTCTCATAACCCAGGTTTCAGGAGGCATGTGGCAAATAGCTTTTCTAACACTAGTTTTCACATGTAACACTCAGGCAAACCATGGCCAAGTATGAATGTGCAGGTACTCACAGCGCAAATCATGGTTGCTTCCCTGCTTCCCTGCTGGTTTGTTGTCATTTAGTCGTATCCGACTCTTTGTGACCCCGTGGACCAGAACATGCCAGGCACTCCTGTCCTCCGCTGCCTCCCGGAGTTTCGTCAAATTCATGTTGGTCGCTTCTATAACCCTGTCCAGCAATCTTCTCCTCTGTCGTCCCCTTCTCCTTGTGCCCTCAATCTTACCCAACATCAGAGTTTTTTCCCAGAGAGTCTTCTCTTCTCATGAGGTGGCCAAAGTATTTGAGCCTCAGCTTCAGAATCTGTCCTTCCAGTGAGCACTCAGGGTTGATTTCCTTCAGAATGGATAGGTTTGATCTTTTTGCAGTCCATGGGACTGTCAAGAGTCCCCTCCAGCACCACAATTCAAAAGCATCAATTTTCTGGCCATTAGCCTTCTTTGTGGTCCAGCTCTTACTTCCATACATCACTACTGGGAATGCCATAGCTTTAACTATACGGACCTTTGTCTGCAAGGTGAGATGCTGTCTAGGTTTATCATTGCTTTTCTCCCAAGAAGCAGGCATCTTTTAATTTCGTGACTGCTGTCACCATCTGCTGTGATCATGGAGCCCAAGAAGGTAAAATCTGTTACTGCTTCCATTTCTTCCCCTTCTTTTTGCCAGGAGGTGATGGGACCTGTGGCCATGATTTTAGTTTTTTTGATGTTGAGCTTCAGACCATATTTTGCACTCTCCTCTTTCACCCTCATTAAGAGGTTCTTTAATTCCTTCTCACTTTTTGCCATCAAAGTTGTGTCATCTGCATATCTGAGGTTGTTGATATTTCTTCCGGCAATCTTAATTCCGGTTTGGGATTCATCCAGTCCAGCCTTTCGCATGATGTATTCTGCATATAAGTTGAATAAGCAGGGAGATAATATACAGGCTTGTTGTACTCCTTTCCCATTTTTGAACCAATCAGTTGTTCCATACCCAGTTCTAACTGTTGCTTCTTGTCTCATACAGAGATTTCTCAGGAGACAGACAAGGTGGTCTGGCACTCTCATTTCTTTGGGACTAAACCATGGTTAGGCTTAGTGTTAACATTCAAAACTGGGCTGATGGTTTGTCTCACTCCAGACAAATCATGAACTGTAGCCAGGGTTTGTTCTTGACTTGTCACTTAAGCTTTGTCCACAGGAGACAACCATGAGCTTGGGTTCCTGCATAACACTAAGCCAAATCATGGCTTTGCTCTGGGTAGTGTGGCAGCCGCAGCAGGACTAGGGGTTTTAGGACAGAAGTGGCTGGATTAGTAACAGATTGTTTTGAATGATATAAAAATAAGTAAAAGCAATTTAAATTACTGACATAAGCAAGTTTCCAACTTTTTTAATTGGTGTATTTCCTGAATAAGCATACATTCTGTATAAATTGGTCACTGTATTAAAGATGTGTTTGTAATGAAATAGAACTCTTAGGTAGTATAATCCAAAACCTTTCGTCATGCATCCTCCATGCCTCCCTGCACTGTGTAATTTATATATCATAGAGCGGGGCAACTGTGAAATGAAGTATTTGTGTTTATTATTTTTCCAGCTTTAAATTACACTAAGCAAAACTAATTCCTTCGTTTTCAAGTGTCCGAAACTTTCAGAACCAGAGCTAGTAGTTAACCTGGCCCATCAGTGTTTCTTCATAAGTTGGATATTAAATATCATGCTCTGCTATTGACAATTCATAATTTCATAAATATAATACGTTGTATCCGATGCTGCAGGTGTGGTGTTCTGCTCATACAATGGGAATTCCTCTTCCTCTCATCCCCTGCTTACCCCCCCCCAGCCTTCTCCAAAGGGTCTCCCAATCCAGTGGAACAGATTTAGAAGGTGTGGCAGTTGAGGTTGCAGGGGAGAGGGAAGTTCTACTGTACAGGCTGGTCTGTTGCATGAGCTGCAGTGTCAGATACAACCCAATAGATCCAACCACAGGCATCAACTCCTAGGGGCTCAGGTCCCTTTGTCCTCTCCCTAAAATATTTGAGGGGGCCAGCCCCCCCACCTCCAAATTGATGGGCATTGCTGTCTTTCTTTCTTTTCCACTTTTGGACTTCCGTTTCCCAACAAGCACTGTAAGTGAACTTGTAAAAGGGTTGCTGGATAGCAAGAGAGCTGGGATTGGACAAAAACCTCTTGACATTTTGGAGCAGAGAGAGTGTGAGAGATAAGAGAGATAATGCAAACTGCTTGCTCCGCAGAGTGGTTCATGAATTAAAACACAATATTTAAAAGCAAATTAAAACAACTTACTGTCACAGAATTAAGGTGGGTTTTAAAAAGATGCCCCAGCAGGCATATGCATAATTTTACAGCCAGCCCTCAGGGGTTTTTTTTTGGAGGGGGGAGGTGCAACCAGATGCCTAGAAAGTTGGGTTTGGGGAGAGTTGGGTTCAAGTCCATTTTCACCTTTAAGAATTGAGAGTAACCCTGGACCAGTTGCTGTTTCTGAAACCAGTCAATCTCACAGAGCTGTTTTGGGGATAAAAAGTGGGGTGAAGGAGGAATAAACCTTCACCAGCACTAGGTACCTCATTGCTATGATTGGGGACGGGGCTTATCTGCCCCCCCATATTTTATTCAAGTTGGCACCCATGGATCCAACACTAGTTACAGTGTTAGACCTCAGATCTCCAACACCAGGTGCTATTGTCCTTGGTGGGGTGGATCGTAGGGCAGTTAGCGACTGAGATGCAGGGAGGCCTTGACTGGTTGGCTCCTTTGGGAGGCAGCTGGTGCACAGGGTGATTTGCACAGTACAGTGGTACCTCTGGTTACGTACTTAATTCGTTCCGGAGGTCCGTTCTTAACCTGAAACTGAAGCACCACTTTAGCTAATGGGGCCTCCCGCTGCTGCCACGCCGCCGCCGCACGATTTCTGTTCTTATCCTGAAGCTAAGTTCTTAACCCGAGGTACTATTTCTGGGTTAACGGAGTTTGTAACCTGAAGCGTCTGTAACCTGAAGCGTATGTAACCCGAGGTACCACTGTAGGTGTGCTGTTGGTGAATGACCACTGCTGACATTGGCCCATGCTTGGCATTCGTCAGCAGAGCACCTGCACAAGGCACAGCCTGTTGTTGTCTTCTTTGTTCTAAAATAGAAAAGTAGCCTTTAACAGTATTTTGTGATAAAAGGGTTTTAGGAGAGTGTGTACATTTTAAGATCTTTGTATTAAATTCAGACTAGATTATTTTAAAAAGATACTTCATATATAAAGGCATTCATTTAAAAATAAAATTACAGTTTTATTAATTAATATTAATATTGAACAGTAACAATATTCTTAAATTCTTTATTTGGCTTTATTGGTAGTTTTGGGTGGGTCAGTTAGGAGGATTGAGTTAAACTAAACATTATTCTGTTGGACTACAGCAGCAGTTCCTTTTGGCAAAAGGAGTATAGTTTAATGCTGCTTAGCACAGGAAGTAAACAAGCTATTTATATCTTCATTTATAATGCTGGGGATTGGCTCCCTGATATAGGGGATATGCCAGGAGAGATCATGGCACAGAGCTGCTATCCTATCCCCACTTGTGAGCAAGCCCAGTTTAATTCACTTGAACTGACTTTTGAGACAAGCTGAGTTTTCCCAGTTAAACTAAGACAAAACAAACTCAGATTGCTTCTCTAACTCTAGACAAAGCAGATCTAAGCGGAAGGCCTACAGCAGACTTGGAGGTTCCTGATCAGGCTTGGAGGCCTTCCTCAAGGCAAAAGCAAAAGCAAAAGGAAATTAAATTGACTCTGGTACTGAGCATCTACCCTGGGTGGGTTGTGCATCTGACTTACCAGTATTTAAACCAGATGCTGGGTGGATGGGAATCAATCTCTTATAAATCTAAATGAAACCTGAGCTTGAGTACATTTTAACATTTTTGCATTAATCTCTCAAGAACTTTATCAAAGGCATGAAAGTTTGCTTTTCTGTGTTAAACAAGATGGTAGCAGCCAATCACCATTTGAGTGGGGACTGTGAGGAAAAGGAGCCCTGTGTCTCTCCTGGTGGGATTCTGTTGTTGGGCAGGTGGTCTGTTGAGGAATGGCAGGTAATAGCCCTACACAACACTGAGTTTGTTGACTTGGACAGTTGGTACGATGAAATGAATAAGTGGATCCCCACCCTTTTCCAGGCTGAAAGTGTACTTAAATAACCAGTAAAAATGTGTGTAGACTAGTCTCTCACGGGTTTTTCCAAAGCTTGATAATAATTCTTAAGTGGTAATGAAAGAGTGAATTATGCTTGGGAACAAAGCTGTCTCAATAATGCTTACTGACAACCTGTGCAGGCAGGACAGAAGTTTGACCTTGCTAAATCTCTTCAACTTTCCTATTAGATATAATTAATCCCGATACTCTTCTAAACTGGAGATTGGGGCCATTGGATTATAGTGGTTCTGTACTTTTTCAGAAGATGGAGTCCAGATTTTGTTGTTCCTTTTATTCCTCCCCCTCAGTAGCTGTCCACATGAAATCTCTGGGTGAGATGAGCTTCAGTGTTATCAGTAAACTTGATAATATTCAAATCTGTTTTTTTCCCTATTTTTCCTTTATATTGGCTCCATATGCAGTATGATGTCTTTAAACTTTGCATGCAGTTGTTGGTGGGTTGATGAGTTCGAAACTGTCTGTTTGGGGATACTGTTAAATCTCCAACTTGTGGTTGTCACCATGAGTGCCATTTATCACCTTTAGCTAATTTTACCAGCTATACCTGCTTCTGAAAGATAGAAACCTATGCCTTGCCAGCTAGATTTTGGCAACGCATTCTATGTGCAACTGACACTGAAAATGGCTTGAGAAATTCAGCTGGTGCAGAATGTTGTTTGCCTCTTTAGCACAGTCATATCAGTTACTCTGAAACAGCTGCACTTGCCTGCCTGTTTGCTTCCATGCCCAATTCAGGTTTTTAGTTTTGCCTTTAAAGTCCTAAGTAGCCTGGGTCCTGGTTATTTCAGGAAATGATTACTCCTGTGTGAAGATCATCACACTTAAACTCTGCAGGTTAGGGAGTTGTTCAGACTCTTTCTTTTGTGAAGGCTTGGATGGGCCTCCAAATGTGAAGCAAGGCCTATCACAGCACCAATATTGTGGAATATCCTTCTGCTTGAAGTATGTCTTGAGTATCTCCTGTAACCACAATCTACTAACTGTTGCTTTATCCCACTGCTGCTGTTTTTGCTGCTGTCTTGTTTTTGTAATAATTTTTTAAATGAAGTTGTTCCTGCTCTTTTCATTTATTTTAACTTTGCTGTGTTGTATACCACTTTTTTGGGATGGAAAATACCCTTAAAATAAAACTCATACAAAGGCCTTGTATTGTTCCCCCCAACACAGCTGAAACATGCTTTGAAAAATCTTCCCCCACGCCCTGGAAAGTTGACTTATTGGAGATACATAAATATAATAGTCTCTTCAGCCTTTGTCCATATGATTAATGCTGCTTCTCGTCTACAGAGACTTCATAAACAAACTTTGGAGCCAAAAGCTATCTAATAGAAAGTAGACATGTTTATGGAATGGTTTATTTTGGGTGGAGCCGGTATAGAAATGATTTGTGGTGGCTAGTATAGTGTAATGAGAGTAGGAGAGACCTCGCCCATGTAAGCATGGGCTGTCGCAGCTGGAGCAGGATTAGGGGAGTTGCTGTATTTCATCTCCTTTATCTGACAAGGGGAGTCATGGCTCTGAACAGATGGCCACCATCTGTGTGCAACTCTGGAAACCCCAGTGCCAGAAAATTAGTCTGAATTTGTTTCACTGGATTTGTGAACAGGTGAAATGGTTCCTAATAACCTAGCATATTGTGTAAATGGCATCCTTTCACGAGTTTCCATAATAGTGACAAGAAGCAAAGCAACAAGTATGGCCTGGATGTAATTTTAAACAAAGGAGATGGCAGCACATTAGCATTTAGTCTGAAAGGCCAAACTATGTTGCAAAAATGTAGAAGCTGGTGTGGCAGTGGAGGTATATTTGAAAAAAGAAAAAAGTGTTGGGTTTAGGGACAAGTTTAGTGGGAGCTAAACACAAAGAGTTGCAAATTAATCTGGGCCAGTATGCTGTATAAAATCCTATTGCTTAGGACTCTCTATTAATGTGACTCTTGGTGATCACAGAACAAGCCATCCTCAAGAGGCTGTGGTACACGAACCATTTATTGTCAACAGAAGCATTTACAGTAATGTTGCTAGACTGGATTAAGTCAGCCAGTGTGCATGGTTTCTCATGTGTGTTTGTTAAGAATTTTGTTCAGGCCAGTGAGACAAGGTACATCTGGTGTGTGATCCATTCAAGCTGTCAGTGTATCACAAATAACAGCCATAGATATATGTGGAGAAGGTGACTACTATAATTTCTATGGTCTAGTAACTCTTTTCTGGATTTATTTGCTAGGATTTGCAAATAAGAACAATTTACAGAGGAACAATAAGGTATCCTTTTCTCACTCCCACTGAAGAGATTGCCCCCCTCACTTTCTGTAACTTAACCTGAATATTGGTGCTGAGTAGTTGGTAGCAAATGGTTAACTCTGTTCAAGATGCTTTTTAGAAACATTGTCCATTTTGTGAGAGGGAGGATCTTAATAGTGTATTCACCTTTCAATTAAAAAAAGGTTCAAGATAGCTTGCACTTAAAAAACAAAAATGAAAAACATTCGTTCTTCAAGGAATTGGCAAAATAAAACAGAGTAGAAGTGCTGAACTTAGCACCAGGGACAGAGCTGTTTGCCAGCCCTGTTCCTTTCTTTCTCCGTGAACTCAAAATGGTCCTGTCAAGTTCCACATTGTGGCTACTTTTGTGTGCTGCCTGTCTTCCTTCCTTTCCAACTATTATTGTGTTGCTCAGCAATTCATTAATTTCAGGCCTTAAAGAGCTACTGCTTCCTTTTCATATTGTAGCCAGGAATCTGTGTGTAAAAGAGTATGCATACTTTAAAAAATTATTTGTCAAGGAAAGCTGAAGTTTGAGACATGCATGCACAAATTATCAAAACTGGGCAAATCTGCTTGGCCACTTAAAGTTTGATAATATATATTTACAGTAATGCTATGCAGTGAATTGGCAAAAGGAGGGACGGGCTGTAGCCAGTGTGGGGCAGCATCAGGCTGCACCTGTGTGTGTTGACTGCAGAGGGCAGAGACCAGATATGAGATTGAATGAGTAATTTGGAAGAGTTGGGGGGGTCTATTGGAAAGGAGCATATGAGGAAACTAGAAATATGACTGACTCATTGCCACAATTATTTAATAATGCAAGCTTCTATTTACTTAATCATAAATAGTAAATATTTGCATGATTAAAACTCATGATAACCATATATTGATATGATTCTAGAACAGTTTATTGTACTGAGTCAGGCTATTTATTGATTCACATGGTTCAGTAAAATCTACTTGGGACTGGCAGTGACTTTCCAAGTTGTAAGGCACATCCATTTTTCTCTTTTAACTGGAAATGCCTGGACCTGCTGCATGTAAATAATGTGCTTCACTACTGAACTATACCACCATTCTGTGGTATTGTTGTCACTGTGAGTATTTTTTTGTCTGATCAGTTTTTCTTCCAAGTTTAGAAGTCTAACTTTTCTTTCTTTGTCATTGCTAAAGGAAACTTAAGCTTGTTAGGGTTGTTTTGGATTTTTAAAAATAATGATGGAACATATTCAGTGAACCAGTAATAAATACATTTTCTAGAAATAAACAATGTTTGTTTCTTCATTAACCTAAGTTGATGTTAATAGCACAAGTCTCTACCACGGTTAGAATAAACTCCGAAAATGACTGGACCAGCCCTCAGTAGATGCACTTTAATAAACTTACAATTGTAATACAGTCTGTGTGTGTGTGTGTGTGTGTGTGTGTGTGTGTGTGTGCGAGAGAGAGAGAGAGAGAGAGAGAGAGAGAGAGTAGGAGCCTAAAATTGTAGGGTAGAAATTAAATGGATATTAATTGAGAATCTGCTTGCAAACAGTTGTGAAAAGACTGTTGCCATTTTGAGGCCGGTGGCAGTGGCCCATTTGGCAGTGCTTATGATTGAAAAATAGGATAATTGCCAATTCCCTCAGTCTAGGCTCTGCATGCTCTTCCTTTGGCAAGGAATGGGCTGAAAGATGAAACTTCCAATATGTCATATTTGTGTGTGTCAGTGACTCAGGGCTACTAGGGCCTGAATTGGAGTTAGTGTCTGAGCTCACTTCCTATCTGTCCCTCAGCTTAGCGCTTATTACGAGGTCCTTTTTCTTTGTGGCTAAGGCACAGGAAAGGGGCGTTTGATCTCTCCCTTTGCTAGTTTGAGCATTAGCAGAGGCTTTGCCAAAGCTCACTTTATGTACCACAATTGCTCACTCCCTTCTGGGGCTCCATATAGAAGCAAATGGTTGTGAGCTGCTGAGATGCACAAGGGGGGAAGCTTTCTCAAAATTGTAGTTACTGTTTGCTCCGGGAATGAGGGTGTTAAAGAAGCTCAATGCTTGGTTCATCTGAGAGTGAGTTGGTGGGCAGTACCCAAGTTGCTAGTTCAGTTCAAAATATACCGTATTTATGTGAATCTAATGCACCATCGAATCTAATGCGCACCTCAGTTTTCAAAACCTTGAAACCAAAAAAAGTGCAGTATTTTTTGCTCTATAGGACGCACTGGACCATAGGACGCACCTTGTTTTAGAGGGGGAGAACAAGAAAAAAATATTCTCCCCCTTGTTCTCCCCCTCTAAAACAAGGTGCCGGTCAAGGTGCGTCCAGTCGCCTTCAGGCAGCTACCTTGGAAGCCTGGAGAGCGAGGGGTCCCGCGCACTGACCCCTCTCACTCTCCAGGCTTCAGGTTCCTTTTGACCTGCTCTTTGGGGCTGGCGGGGGTAAGCCCACCGCCAGCCCCAAAGAGCAGGTTGGGGAGCAGCGGAAAGGCGCGAAGCCTTCCTGCTGCTCAGCGAGCTTCTCGAGGCTGCTGGGGAAGCCCGGGGCTATGGCTTCAGGAGAGGGTGCACGGGAGAGGGTGCACGGGGCTTTGGCAGAAGCCAAAAAGTGCTCCGAAGGTTTGCGGATAGCTGCATGAAGCCCGGGGAGCGCAGCGGGAGTTGACACTGTGCTCCCCAGGCTGCAGGCTGCTATCCGCAAGCCTTTGGAGCGCGGCGGGAACTCCCGCCGCGCTCCGAAGGCTTGCGGATAGCTTCCTGAAGCCT
The DNA here is from genome assembly GCF_964270895.1 of Podarcis filfolensis. Lineage (NCBI taxonomy): Eukaryota > Metazoa > Chordata > Lepidosauria > Squamata > Lacertidae > Podarcis > Podarcis filfolensis. The sequence continues at coordinate 1,478,582 of NC_139611.1, read as the reverse complement.
GGAGAGCGAGAGGGGTCGCTGCGCACCGACCCCTCTCGCTCTCCAGGCTTCAGCGAAAGCCTGCATTCTCTCCGTAGGACGCACACACATTTCCCCTTCATTTTGGAGGGGGGGAAATGCGTCTTCTAGAGCGAAAAATACGGTATTTGCTATGTCAGTGGTGTTTTTCAAGTTTGCAATCAAATCTAATATGCACCCAAATTTTCACGATGTACTATATTTTTCTGTGTATAAGACGCCCCCAAATACCGCATTTGTCGCCCTATAGGACGCACTTCCCCCCTCCAAAAATGAAGGGGAAATGTGTGTGCATCCTATGGAGCGAATGCAGGCTTCAGGAAGCTATCTGCAAGCCTTGCGAGCCCGGCAGGAGTTCCTGCCGGGCTTGCAAGGCTTGTGGGCAGCAGCCTGCAGCCCGAAGCACGGAGCACACCCCGGGCTTTGGGCAGATATCGGGTAGCCCCACAAGCTCGGGGGACAGCGGGGAGGCGGAGCGCCGCCATCCCGCTATTTCCCGACCTGGTTTGGAGCCTGGCGGCGGGGAGAAGCTTGCTTCTCCCCATCGCAATCCCACAAGCTCGGGGGACAGCGGGGAGGCGCAGCGCGCCTTCCCGCTGTTCCCCGATCTGGTTTGGAGGCTGGCGCTGGGAGAAGCGGGCTTCTCCCCAGCGCCAGCCCCACAAGCTCGGGGGACAACGGGGAGGCGCAGTACCGCCATCCCGCTGTTCCCCGACCTGGTTTGAAGGCTGCCAGCCCCACAAGCTCGGGGGACAGATATCCGCAAGCCTGGGGAGACCGGCGCGACTTCCCGCCGGGCTCCCTAGGCTTGCGGATGGTAGCCTGTTCTGGGGGCTGGGGTCGGGGGAAGCTCGGGCTTCCCCCCCTTTATTTCCCCCCCAAAAAACTAGGTGAGTCCTATGGGCCGGTGCGCCCTATGGGGCTAAAAATACGGTATTTGATGACCCCAATTTTTTAAAACCGAAATTAAGTTGTTTAGCATTTTTGGGGGGTGGGGGAAGTCACTTCCGCCAGTCACTCACCCGCCTGCCTGCCACTGCCAATCGCTTGCCACAGCCACTGCTGATTGCACACCTCACCACAGCTGCCAATTGTCTGCTTGCTCGCCGCCACCAACAGCCCACTTGCTGCAGCTGCCAATTCCCTGCCTGCCTCGCCACAGCCACCAGTCACCTGCCCAACCTCTGCTGCCAATCTCCTGCTTGCTGCTGCCATCGCACGCCCCCCCCCCCCGCATTCACTATCCGTGTATAAGACGACATCCAATTTTTGCCTGTTTTTTTTTTTTTTTAGCAAGAAGCATCATCTTATACACGGAAAAATATGGCAATTTGTGCAAAAAAGGTGCACATTGCATTCGAGTGAACATGGTACTGTTCGTTTAAAGTTGACAGACTAGAGTCTTAACAGTTCTGTGTCCAGAAGGCATATTGGGTGATATTAAAAATGGAGGTTTTCTCATCAAGTTGTGAATTCAACCTGGTCTAGATGGGGGGAGAGGTTAATATCTGTGAGTGGTTGTCCTGATTGTCTCGCTGAATTATGGGGCCATAAGGCTACTTTAAACAAAAGTATTGTGACTTTTTTTTAAAATTCTTTTTATTAATTTTCATTTAAATAGCCAAAAAGCAAAAAGCAAAAAAAACAAAAAACAAAAAAACAAAAAAAACACACACACACAAACAAAAAACAAAAAAACCAACAACAACAAATCAACAATATCAAAAAACATCCGTACCCGACATAAAAAATAAATAAATTTTCATTACAATTCTTTGTCTCTTTCTTTAAATCTTTCCTCTACGTACTTATTGACCTCCTTCCCTCCCAATTTCGGGCTTCTTAACAAAATTTATTTCTTTTTTCTGCAGCTTCATTGTTAATTGTTTGCGCATCGTAAGATTTATGTCAAACCTGCCGTGGTCCTTAAGTTTCTTTAATTTCTTCCAATGTATACTATAAATTTATTCCAATCACTAATAAACTTTGCGTCTTTTTGGTTTCTGATTTTTTGCGTCATTTTTGCTAGTTCAACATATTCGACTAATTTTGTTTGCCAATCTCTAATAGTTGGGATGTTTGGGTTTTTCCAATTTTGTGCTATTAATATTCTAGCAGCTACTGTTGCGTATTGGAATAGTGTATAATCTTCTTTTTTAATTTCATCCCCAATTATTCCTAATAGGAAGGCTTCCGGTTTTTTAGGAAAGGTGCATTTAAATATTTTTTAAAATTCATTATAAACAAGTTCCCAGAACTTCTTCATTTCTTCGCAAGTCCACCACATATGGTAGAAATTGCCTTCTTTGATTTCGCACTTCCAGCAAGCCTTATTTCCTGTTTTGTACATTTTTTCTAATTTTGCCGGTGTAATGTACCACCTATACATCATCTTTTCCAAATTTTCTCTAAGCGTAAGACAGGCCGTGAATTTCATACCTCTGCTCCATAATTTCACCCAATTATCATATTCTATATTGTATCCCAAGTCCATCGCCCACTTTGTCATAACCTCCTTTATTTCTTCATCTTTAGTGTCCCATTCTAACAATATACTATACATTTTAGATAATAACTTGGTTTTACCTTCTATTATTTCTATCTGAAATTTAGATTTTTTCTCATTTATCCCTATTTTTTATCTTCCTTCCACACTGCATTTATTTGATGGAATTGCAGCCAGCCTGTTAATTTATCTTTCAATTCTTCATATGTTCTCAGTTTCCAACCACTTTCCGTTCTTATCAGTAGCTCTTCATAGGTCAGTCTTTCTCCTTCCATGTTTGCTTTTTTGGTTGTTAAGATATCAATTGGTGATAACCACCAGGGTGTTTTCCATTCCAAAAGTTTTTTATTTTTCTCCCAGACTTCATATAATGGCCCTCTGATAATATGGTTTGAGAAACCTTTATGCACTTTTTCTTTATTTAGCCACAAATAAGAGTGCCATCCGAATCTGTTGTTGAAACCTTCTAGGTCTAACAAGTTCATGTTTTTCAAATTAATCCAATCCTTGATCCAGCAAAGGCAGGAGGCTTCAAAGTATAGTTTCAGGTTTGGCACCGAGAATCCCCCCCTTTCTTTCTGATCTGTGAGTAATTTAAATTTGATTCTCGGTCTTCTCCCCTGCCATATAAATTTCGAAAGAGTTTTTTGCCAATCTTTAAACATTGAAGATCCTCTGATCACTGGAATATTCTGGAATAAGAATAACATTTTTGGAAGTATATTCATTTTTATTGCCGCCATCCTTCCCGACCACGAAAGTTTTACTCTATTCCACGTGTCTAAATCTTTTTTAATTTCCTTCCATGTTGTAGAGTAGTTGTCCTGGATTAAATTTATATTTTTCGTGGTTAACCAAATTCCCAAATATTTTATTTTTTTAGCCACCTTGATTCCATTCTGTGTCTCTAATTTTCCTATTACATCTTTTTCCAAATTTTTGGTCAACATTTTTGTCTTTAATTTATTTAACTTAAAACCGCATAGTTTACCATACTCTTCTAATATTTCCAAAGCCTTACTAACACTTTCTTGCGGCTCTTCTAAAGATAACATCAAATCATCCGCGTACGCTTTTAGTTTGTATTCCTTCGTGCCTACTTTAATCCCTCGTATCTCTGGTGTCACTCTTATTTTGTTCGCGATTACCTCCAAAACCATAATGAATAAAAGAGGGGATAGAGGGCAACCCTGTCTTGTTCCTTTTTCAATTTTAAATGAATTTGTTAAGTTATTATTAATAATCAGTTTTGCCGATTGGTTCGAATAAATCGCTCTTATTCCTTCCATAAATTCGCCCTCTAGCCCTGCTTTCTCCATACTTTTCAATAGGAACTGCCATGAAACATTATCGAATGTCTTCTCAGCATCGATAAAGATTAGCGCCGCAGGTATTTCATTCTTACACTCCAGATATTCAATGATATTTCTAATGTGCCTTACATTATTTTTGAGTAACCTATTCGGAAGGAATCCTGCTTGATCTTTATGTATTAAATTTGTTAGACATTTTTAAAGTCTACTTGCCATCACCTCTGCAAAGATTTTGTAATCGTTATTTAATAATGATATGGGCCTATAATTTTTTATGTTTAATTTGTCAGTATCAGGTTTAGGTATCATCGTAATGTGGGCCTCCTTCCATGTCTCTGGTATCTTTCCTCCTCTTAAGATGTCATTCATAATATCACAAAGCACTGGCGTTAGTTGGTTTTCTAGTACTTTATAATATTTAGCTGACAATCCATCCGGTCCTGGGGCTTTTCCTGGTTTCATCTTCTTTATCGCATCTTGGATCTCTTCTATCTTTATGGGTCTATTTAATTGCTTTCTTTCTTCCTCTGTTATAGTTTTCCCACTATAGTCTTCTAGGTATTTTTCTCTTTTAATTATCTCTTCATCTTTTTTATATAATTTTTCATAAAATTTGAGGAAGTTTTCCTTTATTTCTTTTGGGTCTTCTATCAATTTCTCTTCTGTTTTTATCTTATTTATCACATTTTGTTTTTGCCTTCTTCGTAATTGCCAAGCTAATAGTTTTCCTGTTTTGTTAGCTGATTCAAAGTATTTTTGTTTCATTGACTTAATTTTCCATTCAACTTCTTCACTTGTTAGCATTGAGTACTGTGTTTGTAATATTTTTATTACTTGTGTGTTTTGTTCATCTTTTGGATTTACTATTAATTTTTTCTGTTAACTGAATGAGGATTTCCTCTTTCTTTTGTTCTCTTACTTTCCTCTTATAGCTGTTTTGTTGAATAAGAAAACCTCTTAGAACCGCCTTACTGGCATCCCAGACTACATCTATACTTGTTTCTTTATTAAGATTCAAACTGAAATAGTCTTTTAAGGTAACTTTGGCCTTTTCAATAACCTCTTCATTATCCAATAAATATTCATTCATTGTCCACCTGAACCCACCTTGTGATACACCTTTTATTTCTAAAACTATCGAATTGTGGTCGGAAAGAGTTCTAGGTTGGATTTCACATTTCAAGGTTCTTAATGTTAATTCTCTTGAGACCCAGATTTGATCGATTCTGCCCCAACTCTTATGTGGTTCTGAAAAAAAGGTGAATTGTTTCTCTATTGATGTTTATGTCTCCAGATGTCTATTAGATCTAAATTTTCTTCCAGGTTGTTAAAGGATCTTGGCAGTTTCCCTTGGTTACGTTTTTTCTTTCCTGACTGTCTGTCTATTTCTGGTGCTGGCACTCCATTAAAGTCTCTCAGGAATATCGTCTTGTTACACTCTAGTTCTGATAGTATTTGTTCCAACTTCTTAAAAAATTCCATTTTATTCAAGTTCGGGGCATAGATGTTTATCACATTAAGTTTTTCACCCTGGAAGTTAATTTGCACCCCCCAAAATCCTTCCTTCATTGTCTTTACAGATTAATTTGGGTTCCCATTTTTCTTTGGCATATATCACTACCCCTCTTTTTTTCTTTGTGATAGAGTTAATAAACTCAACCCCCAATTTTTTGTTTATCAGAATATGTTTATGCTTTTTAGTCACATGTGTCTCCTGTATACAGATTAAATCAAAATTCTTTCTTTTGAAAACATTCTCAATTTTATTCCTTTTGTTTTTTTCATTTAAACCGTTCACATTCCATGACAAAATTTTCAGATTCATTGTTATGGCTACTTTCCAATCTACAACAAACTAATAGTTTAAATTCGAGTGGTTTTGTTTTCTGTATCCTCTTCCTCTTCTTCTTCTTCTCCTCCCACTACTCCTTCTTCCTCTTCCTCTTCTTCTACTTCTTCTCTTCTTTTAGTTTCTTGTTCTTTTTCTTTCTCTCTCCTTCTTCTTCTCTCCTCTAAGTCTGCATTTCTTTTTTTTTTGAAGATCAGCAGGTTTATTTCAGCACTGAATCATCGTCAGCTTCTGCCAGAGCTTTTGCAGTTCGTTCTTTTTCCTGACGCTTCTTCTCCTCCTCTGCTTCTGTTCTCCTTTCCTTTTTTTTTATAATATTTTTATTTTTTCCATATAAACACAACACAACAAACATAAACATACAAAGACAAAAACAGAACAAAAAAAAACATGTATCATTTCATATCCTAATTTCTTATACCTTTCTTCCCCGACTTCCTCATGCCTCCCCTTTCTGTATTCCAAATTCTTATCGATTGTTCAGCAAATCTTCCCTTATTTTAATTTAAATTTAGACTATTCTTCCTTATTCTCCTTGTCTTAACCATTGCTAATAGTAACCATTTACTTTCCAGTCCAACATCATTCTAACTTTCATTAACTTTGTAATATTTCTTTAAATAGTCCTTGAATTTTTTCCATTCTTCTTGCGCTGCTTCTCTTCCCTGGTTTCGGATTCTGCTCGTCATTTCTGCCAAGCCCATGTAGTCTATCACCTTCATCTGCCATTCTTCCAGTGTGGGTAGCTCTTGCGTCTTCCAGTACTTCGCAATGAGTATTCTAGCTGCTGTTGTAGCATACATAAAGAAAGTTATATCCGTCTTTAACACCCCTTGGCCGACAATACCCAAGAGAAAGGCCTCTGGTTTCTTGGGGAAAGTATATTTAAATACCTTTTTAAGTTCATTATAGATCATTTCCCAGAATGCCTTAATCTTCGGGCAAGTCCACCAAAGATGAAAAAATGTACCTTCAGTTTCTTTACATTTCCAACATTTATTGTCAGGCAAATGGTAAATCTTTGCAAGCTTGACTGGGGTTATGTACCACCTGTATATCATTTTCATAATATTTTCTCTTAAGGCATTACATGCCGTAAATTTCATCCCGGTGGTCCACAACTTTTCCCAATCAGCAAACAAAATATTATGACCAATGTCCTGAGCCCATTTAATCATGACCGATTTAACCGTTTCATCTTGTGTATTCCATTTCAGCAGCAAATTGTACATTTTTGACAAATTCTTAGTACTGGGTTCTAACAGTTCTGTCTCCAATTTTGATTTTTCCACCTGGAAGCCAATTTTACTGTCCAGTTTAAACGCTTCATTTATTTGATGATAGTGCAACCAATCTCTCACCTTCCCTTTTAATTTCTCAAAACTCTGCAATCTCAATTTGTCCCCTTCCTTTTCCAAAATTTCCCAGTATCTTGGCCACTTGGACTCCATATTTAACTTTTTAACTGCCTTAGCTTCCATTGGCGACAGCCACCTTGGAGTTTTATTTTCCAGCAAGTCTTTATATCTAACCCAGACATTTAATAGTGCTTTTCTGACAATATGATTTTTGAAACTTTTATGTGCTTTAACCTTGTCATACCACAAATATGCATGCCACCCAAAAATGTTATTAAAACCTTCCAAATCCAAAATGTCTGTGTTTTCAAGAAGTAGCCATTCTTTCAGCCAGCAGAAAGCTGCCGCTTCATAGTAAAGTTTAAAGTCTGGCAGGGCAAACCCCCCTCTTTCCTTTGAATCCGTTAATGTCTTAAATTTAATTCTGGGCTTTTTGCCCTGCCAGACAAATTTAGATATGTCTTTTTGCCACCTCTTGAAACAATCCATTTTATCAATTATTTGCAATGCTTGGAACAAAAACAACATTCTTGGCAATACATTCATTTTTATAGCTGCAATACGGCCTAACAAGGAAAGCTTTAAGTTGGACCAAATCTCCAAATCTTTTTTCACTTCTCTCCAAGTTTTTTCATAATTATCTTTAAACAAATTCACATTTTTAGCTGTCATATTTATACCCAAATATTTCACTTTTTTAACCACAGTTAACCCTGTCTCGTTCTGAAACCTTTCCTTTTCTATCTGTGTCAAATTTTTCTCCAAAACCTTTGTCTTAGACTTATTCAATTTAAATCCTGCCATTTGACCAAACTCTTGAATTATTTCCAAAACTCTTTTCGTGCTAGCTTCTGGCTCTTGTAATGTAAGTACTAAGTCATCTGCAAATGCTCTCAGTTTATATTGTTTAGCTCCGACCTGAATCCCTTTAACCAACTGGTCCCTCCTAATCATCTTAAGCAAAACCTCCAGGACCGATATAAAAAGTAGTGGGGAGATAGGGCACCCCTGACGTGTCCCTTTTTCAATCTTGAACTCTTCTGTAACCACATTATTTACAATTAGTTTGGCTTTCTGTTCAGAGTATATTGCACCTATACCATTCTCAAACCCTTGGCCTACCCCCATCCCCCGGAGGTTCTTCAACATAAAACTCCAAGAAATGTTGTCAAAGGCTTTCTCGGCATCCACAAATATCAAAACAGCTTTAGTGTTTATGTTCACTTCCAGCTTTTCCAAAATGTCAATTATATTCCTTACATTGTTCGACAAATGCCTTTTTGGGAGAAAGCCCGCTTGGTCCCCATGAATCTCCTCCATCAAAACTCTTTTCAGTCTCTTTGCTAAAATGTCAGCAAAGATTTTGTAATCCACATTCAATAACGAGATGGGTCGGTAGTTTTTAAGTTGAGTCTTTTCAGTCTCTGTCTTTGGTATAAGTGTGATATAAGCCTCACTCCACGTATCAGGTGCCCTTTTCCCCTCCATAATCTCATTACAGACTTCCTTCAAAGGCTGTATCAGTCCTTCCTTCAAAACTTTATAATATTTAGAAGTCAATCCATCCGGCCCGGGGGATTTGCCCAGCGTCATGCCTTGAATGGCATCTTCTATTTCTTGTGCTGATATCTCCTGATTCAAAATTGTTCTATTTTCCTGTGAAACCTTTTTCAGCCCATTTTTCTCGAGGAATTGTTGTATATCCATTTCATTCTGCGGCCCTTGTGTGTAGAGTTGTCTAAAGTAGTTCTGAAAACAGTTCCTAATTTCCGCTGGGTTGCTTATATTCTTTCCTTCCACCTCTATATTTGTCACCGTGTTGAGTTTTTGTCTCTTCTTTATTTGCCAAGCCAATAGCTTACCACATTTATCAGCAGATTCAAAGGTCTTTTGTCTCATTTGTTTAATTTTCCACTCTAATTCTTGATTCATCAGTTCCATATATTGTGTTTGATGAAATTTAATTTCTCTTAAAATCTCTTGAGATTTTGGCTTCGATCTTAATTGTTTTTCCCCTTCTTTTATCTTTTCCAAAATTCTCTCCTTCTTCTCATTTTGCTTTCTTTTCTTTAAAGTATTTTGCTGAATCAAAAATCCTCTCATCACGGCTTTGCTTGCGTCCCATACTATTCTTTTTTCTACTTTAGACCTTAAGTTGATTTCAAAGTAGTCTTTCAAAGTTTTTTGGGCCTTCTTACAGATCTCCTCATCTCTGAATAAAGTGTCATTCATTCTCCATCTGAAGGAACCAGTTGTTGTTTGCCTCATCACCATCTTTACAGCATTATGGTCGGAGAAAGTTTTTGGGCAGATTTCTACTTTTTTTATGTTCGGAGCCATACTGCTAGTCACCCAGATTTGGTCAATCCTTGTCCATGTCATTTTGGCTTCAGAAAAGAAGGTTCCCTCTCTTCCTAGTGGGTGTTTTGTTCTCCAAATATCAATCAAGTCCATATTGTCAGTCATTTCAAAAAAAGTCTTTGGTAGTCTTCCATCTTTTGTTATTACCTGTCTTTGTGCCTTGTCCATATTTGTTGAAACTACTCCATTCATATCTCCCATCAAAATTAAGTTGTAATCCATATGGTCCATCAAGATTTCATGCAACTTCTTAAAAAATTCAGCTTTCCCTTCGTTTGGTGCATAGATTCCCACTATCAAATACTTCTCTCCTTGGGATTGAATTTCAATTGCCAAATATCTTCCTTGGTCATCTTTAAAAATTTGTTTCGGTTGCAATTTTTCTTTTGCATAGATCACCACTCCTCTCTTTTTTACTCTGTCTGAGGATATAAATTCCTGTCCCAGTCTTTTATTTATTAGTAATTTTCTGTGTGCTCTTGTCACATGAGTCTCTTGTAGACAAATCAAGTCCAATTGGTCTTTCTTTAAGGCATGAAATATACTTTTTCTCTTCCTGGGAATGTTCAAACCGTTACAATTCCAGGTTAGAAGTTGCAGAGCCATGATGGGATTATTTACTCCTTCCTCCTACAGCTCCCTGTTTTTGTTCCTCGTCTGTCGGTGGTGCCGTGTTCGTGTCCAGTGATGGATGCCCTTGTCCTGGAAATGTCTCTTTCTGTAGGTCTTCTTCGTGTTCTCCCAAGAACTTGTCTTTATCACTTACAGTCTTTATTCTTCTCTTCTTTCCCTTATATTTAAAAGACAAGCCTTGGGGAAATTCCCACCTGAATGGTATGTAGTTCCTCTTCAGCAATGTCACCAGGTCCTTATAATGTCCTCTTGCGTCCAAGATACTCTTAGGGATGTCTTTAAAGATCTCAATAAAAAAAATCTTCAATTCGAAGGGTTGTTTGGTAATGCAGGTTCAGTATTTTATCTCGCTCCTCCTTTGATCTTAGAGTAATAAGACAATCTCTGGGTCGATTCTTCTTCTGTCTTGTTCCCAATCTAAATGCACTTTCTATCTTAAAGTCCTCTTTCTCCAACTCCTGCTTCCAGAAATCAGAAAATTCTTTTGTCAAATAGTCCACCAAGTTGTCTCCTTCCTTTTCCGGCACAAGTCTGATCCTTAAATTCCTCTCCTTGCGTTGCATATCCTGCATAGAGAGTGCCAACTCATACTCGTCCAATTTCTTGTAAACTGGTGGAAATTTTTCCTCCGCAGCAGTTGCAATTTCCTTAGCTTCCTCGGCTATCTTTCGTGTTGTAGATGAATCTTCCAATAATTTCCCAATTGCTTCTGCATTTGAGTTCACTTTGTTCCCAAGGTCAGTTATACTTTTTGTATTTAAGTCAATTTTCCCAGAGATTTCTTCAATTTTTTTATTTGTTTCAGCAACTTGTACTTTAGTTTCAGCAACTTGCAATTTAGTCTCTGCGCCTTGCTTTTTTAATTCCTCCAAAGAGTCATTTATCTTCTCCAATACCTTAGCAAATGATTCTTCTGTAGACATTGCTTTCACTTTTGGCTTTGCAGCAACTATAGTTCCAGAGGCTCCTGTTACAGAAGCCCTTCTTTGCATGGAAGGGTCAATTTTATATTGTCTGCCAGATCTCAAGGTTTTTTCTTGTAAATCCCCTTTCTCTTTACCATCTGCCATAACAAAGTCTTTTAGTCAAGGTCATTCCCACACTTTGGAGCTATCAAACAAAAGTTCTCAGATTTTAAACTCCACTTGTTGCTGAAACAATTTGTAGGTCCTCTAGAGGGCGTAGAGTCAATTCTATACTTCTCAAAATAATCCCACACTCTTCAGAAAAAAAAAAAAAAGTTTTCCTAGTCCCTTCCAATTTTTCTTTTCTCTTTCAAGGGGATCCCAATCAATAGTGTCCTGTAAGTAACTTTGCAATGCCACAAAAACAATGTTTCAAATTGGAAGTAGCCAAAGTCAATTTAAGATACTTTTTAGCCTTCTTATAGCAACAGTCCTTAGCCGGTTCCTTTTCTCCGGCAGTCCGATCCCAGGTTAAAGAGCAGCGGTACTTAATCCAATTCTTTTAAATTGGCAGGGAAACACTTTAAAATCTTCTTCCCCCCCCTCCTGCCTTCGGGGAGGGAGTTCTTTGCTTTGGTGGTGGATTTCTTAATTCCCACAAGTTTCCTCTCAAGCAGTTACAGCTAGAGTGCCTTTCGCTTTGATCTTGCTACAGAACGGAAAGCAGACTTCCTTTTTAGTGCTTGTCCGTCTCGGTGCCCAATTTCTTTATTTTAGAGTCCAATTATATTTTAGCGGTCAATCCTACTCACGGATAGTTGTTCTTTTAATCCAATTTCACCGGAAGAAATCAGCGCTCTCCGCTAATGGCGACGCGGCTTCGCTTCGCAGGCTGGGTGAAGACGACTCTCAGCACCGCTCCAAAACCCCTCCGCTGCTCCGCAGCCTTTAAAAAGGCTATTTCGCAGCGTCGGGGGGGCGCAAAGGTGCCCGCCGAGTCTCCAGTTCACAGGCAACGCGCCTGTGATTTTTGAGGGTCCCCGCTTCGCCGTAGCTGACAGGACCCGAACCCACGAAGCAGATCTCTCCCGGAGCTCCGGGTGAGATCCGCCATTAAGCGCCGGCGCTAACCGGAAGTTTGCTAAGTCTGCATTTCTTCCTCCATATCTCTCCTCTACTTTTCCAAGATCTTTCTCATATCTCCGCAGAAATTTCTTCACTTCTTGGGTCTCGGTAATCCTGAATCTTTTATCTTTATATAAAAAAGGAGATCCCTTCTGGGAACTCCCATCTGTGTTGTATGCCGTTTCTTTTCAGAACGCTTACTAACTGTTTATAACCTTCTCTTTTGCGTAGGAGTCTGGTTGGTATTTCTTTAAAAATGATGATTGGTCTACCTTCAATTACTAATTTTTTTGATAACTTGTTTTTAATATTATATTTTTCATCTCTATCAGATTAAATATTACCAAACAATCTCCTGGAACTTTTTTTGATTTTACTTGTTGAGACTTCACTTTTATTCTAAAAGCATTTTCAATCGTATAGGCGACCTCTTCTTCTTTCAATTCCAACCATTTCACTAATTCTTTAATCATTTTTTCTTTAATATTCTCGTTTGCTTCTTCTCCTAACCCTAACCCTAACCCTAACCCTAACCCTAACCTCTAAACTTTAAGTTTAGCTGTTTCTGTTTCATTTCAATCATTGCTAAATTGTCCAAAACTTGATCTTGAGTTTTATTCAATTCTCCTATTTCATCTTTTATCTTTTCTGTCTCCTTCCTTTGTTCTTTTATTGCTTTCTGTATTCTTTTGTTTGTTTCTTCCATAGTTTTTGATCGAACTGCTAAATCTTTAATCTTACTAGAGAGTTCTCCTACTACTCCCTCTATTTTCTTATCTATCGACTCATGCATCTCTCCTATCTTTTTCTCCATATGTATTTCACTCTGCTTGAATTCCTCCTTTATTTTTAACCATAAAATATCTAGGTCCTTAATTTCTTCTTGTCTGGATGCTTTCCTATCTGATGGTGTTCCTCCTATCTTTTTTCCATTTTCCCCAGACATTTTCTCCCTTTCCACTCTTTTTTTTTTAAATTTCAACTCTTGTGATATTTATTCTCTCCCCAAAAGGGTGCACAGTCTTGACCAATTTTGATCAATTATCAATTAGTATATTCAATAGCGCTTAAGTTCTCCCTTTCTTGTGCAGTCTAATTCCAGGTTTCTCACCAAATAAAGTCAATACACATATGGAGTATTTTTGTAACAAATGTTAACAGATCAAATTATTCCCAATATAAGTTTTTCCAGAAATACTAAAATGTTCTTCATTCAAATTTAACTTGAGGGATTTCCAAATCCAAAACCAAATCCCCAGATATCAGTTAATTTCCCAATTCAAAATCTCAATTAATAAACTTACAGTCAATAAACTCAAAATTAAAGTCCGAAATTGGTTTACAATTAGCTCAAATTAGTTCAAGTTAATACAATCATAAACTTGTGAAAAAATCGTTAATTATGTAAAAATAATGGCCTTATAAAAAAAGCCGTAAATGAAATAATAACCTTACAAGAAAGCCTTTATGTGAGAAAACCATCAGAGAGATCATAAGTTTAACATAAATCCGACTTTTGTTATGAATAGGAGTTCCCTGTTCTTTCTTTCTTTTCCTTCTGTCCGATCTTCAGCCACTTGGTTAGCTTAATCCAACTTAAATATTTCGTCGGGATAAGGTGACAGGTATTTAGAAATCTAAGTTACTTCTATGTCCAAAAAAGCACTAAGGCCATCAATGGAAAAAAATAAATAAACACAGTCTCTAATACACAGTCAGATAAATTCTAATCAGCTAATCCTCCAGCATCCACCGCGAACCAAAAAAGAAAAAAAAGTTTTTATTTATTTATTTTAAACTCTATGGTCTTCAGCCACTTGCTGGCTTAATCCAAAATTGGGTTGGGTTGAGAGAAGATCCAGAGATCCCAGATTAAATCCAGTTCATCAAATGGAGGGGAATATATACCCCAGTAATCATAAGTACAAACCTCTATAACTCAGTTCATACATGATTCCAAAAAGCTCCAAAAATATCAAAATCCAGAATATACAAAATTAGATCCAATCAGTCGAATAGGAAGAATTAAATGTCCAAATAAACATATATGTGTATCCCTGTGAGCTCAACTCATATGGGATTCCAAACAACTCCAAAAAGAAAGAAGAGAAGAAGAAATTTATAATCCAAAGTCTTCTGAAGGGAGAAGTTGAGGTCTGACGTTAGGGTTTTTTAAAAAAGAAAATTTAAGTTCTTACTTATTCCGTTGCCTAAGTTGTAATATAAGAGGTTCAGGATTTAAATAGAGAGGATGGTGAGGAGAGACTGTAATTTAATGCTTGCTCTAAAGCCTTTATGTTATTATTTCGTCTTTTCTCTTCTCCCCTCCTTCTCCCTTGTATTCCAATTTAAAGTTTAAGGCTTCAAAGTATTTCTCTCTTTATAACCACTCTATTCAGTTCTTTCTATTATTTTTTCATACTCTCCCCAAAAAGAAAACAAAGTCTCTAAAGGTCTTTTCCGTTACTTTTGTTTTATTTAGTTTCCTTTGCCTCGCTTAGAAGTTGCTGAGGACTTTCACTTTTCTGTTCCTACAGCGGGTGAGCGATCACTTCCTTTCTTTGCTCTAGCAATTTTGTATCCTGCGCCATTTTCACTCCGAAAATCGGGTCGGGCTCCTTTCTTAAATCCTTCTGCATCCAGAGCTCACTTAGTGCATTATCCATTTTTTTAGCCAAAATATACTCCTTAAACACTAAGGGTTCTGTTCTTAAAGTTACGGAGGTTTGTCGCTTTTCCAGTGGGAGCTAGAGGCATCGCTACACGGGGTCAGCGGTGCTTACCGTTTGTGTTTCTCAGTCCTGTCACTCTCGAGTCCCTTAAAAAAAACCCCGAAAAAACGCCGGAACCACTCCAACGCTGCTGGATAGCTTATCCCTCAAGGGTGTCCCCTTTGAGATTTTGGGGGTCGCAGTGCCTTTGCGTAGCCCCCAAGCCCCCGTGTAGCTCAGAAAAGCCCTTCCGCGGCTTCTCCGCGCTCCCTGCTGCTTGCGATCCAAACCAGAAGTCAAAAGTATTGTGAATTTTGAGCAGACTCTTGGAGAGGATTACCTATATCAAGAACCAGTTTTTCTGAGAACAAATTTCTGGTGCTTATTGAATTGGAGAACTGTCATTCCTTTTCTTTGACTTTAAATTGCCCTCTCGAATGTTTGGGAAACCTACCAGGAAAATCTGTTCAGGGAAGTGATATGGAGCTGTGACTAAGAGCTTGTTGTTCTTCACTCCATGTATACATTTACAGTTTCATTTGTAACTGCACTGGTATTACAAAATCCCTTACATCAGTTTTGTGGCAAAATAAATTTGGCAGCAGTGTCTTTGTCTTATTCACAAGCAAGAGATCCCCCTATCAACGTCCGTTTTTTCACCTGTTTGGCTAATGATTTATATACCTACTAGTGAAGATGCAGCCAACTTTATGAATGTGATTGTCCTTAAACTTCATCAGAATGAGAACATACATCTATCTCTGTAATTTGGGGAAAGAATGAGAAAGTTGATAGGTCCAGCAAAGCAAGGCCAAAGCAGTCATGATAAATTGCAGTTATTTAGTTCTTGAAAGACTAACAAAATGATGCTTAGCTTCAATTCAGCACTCACAGTAGTTGTTTGGGCAAAAGGATTTCAATGAAAATAGATGTGTAGTTGTTTTGAAATTTCTTTTTAATGGGCAGATTCCTAGCACAGTAATTTGTGCTCTAGATGAAACAGTTTTCTTCCTAGTGTTGTGTAATCATGTTTAGGTGGCATACTCAGTGAGCATCTACTTATGAAGCCCTGTCACATTTGACGAGCATTGGTTAATAGTGTGGTGATATATATGGTTATATATATTCATGGATCACTGCCTTGCCGTGGCGAAGGGGCTTGAAGAACTCAGAGAAGCTATGAACTATGCCGAGCAAGGCACCCAAGATGAACAGATCATAGTGGAGAGTTTTGACCAAACGTGATCCACCTGGAGAAGGAACCAGCAAGCCACTCCAGTATCCCTGCCAAGAAAACTCCATGGACAAAGACAACAGGCATATAAAAGTTATGACGCTGGAAGATGAGCCCCTCAGGTCGGAAGGCATCCAGCATGCTACTGGGGAAGAGCGGAGGGCAAGTACAAGTAGATTCAGAGCTGATGAAGCGTTTGGGCCAAAGCCGAAAGGTTGCTCAGTTGCAGATATGCCTGGAAGCGAAAGGAAAGTCCAATGCTGTAAAGAAAAATATTGCATAGGAACCTGGAATGTAAGAACCATGAACCTGGGTAAGTTGGAGGTGGTCAAAAATGAGATGGCAAGAATAAATATTGACATCCTGGGCATCAGTGAACTAAAATGGACGGGAATGGGCGAATTCAGTTCGGATGACCATCATATCTACTACTGTGGGCAAGAATCCCGTAAAAGAAATGGAGTGGCCCTCATAGTCAACAAAAGAGTGGCGAAAGCTGTACTGGGATTCAATCTCAAAAATGATAGAATGATCTCGATACGAATCCAAGGCAGACCTTTTAGCATCACAGTAATCCAAGTTTATGCACCACCTACTGGTGCTGAAGAAACTGAAATTGACCAATTCTATGAAGACTTACAACACCTTATAGAAGTGACACCAAAGAAGGATGCTCTTCTCATTATAGGGGATTGGAATGCTAAAGTAGGGAGTCAAGAGATAAAAGGAACAACTGGCAAGTTTGGCCTTGGAGTTCAAAACAAAGCAGGGCAAAGGCTAATAGAGTTCTGCCAAGAGAACAAGCTGGTCATCACAAACACGCTTTTCCAACAATACAAGAGACGACTCTACACATGGACATCTCCAGATGGGCAGCATCGAAATCAGATTGATTATATTCTCTGCAGCCAAAGATGGAGAAGCTCTATACAGTCAGCAAAAACAAGACCTGGAGCTGACTGTGGCTCAGATCATCAGCTTCTTACAGCAAAATTCAAGCTTAAACTGAAGAAAGTAGGAAAAACCACTGGGCCAGTAAGATACAATCTAAATCAAATCCCTTATGAATACACAGTGGAAGTGAGGAACAGGTTTAAGGATTTAGATTTGGTGGACAGAGTGTCTGAAGAACTATGGATGGAGGCTCGCAACATTATACAGGAGGCAGCAACGAAAACCATCCCAATGAAAAGGAAATGCAAGAAAGCAAAGTGGCTGTCCAATGAGGCCTTACAAATAGCGGGGGAGAGAAGGCAAGCAAAATGCGAGGGAGATAGTGACAGATACAGGAAATTGAATGCAGATTTCCAAAGACTAGCAAGGAGAGACAAGAAGGCCTTCTTAAACGAGCAATGCAAAGAAATGGAGGAAAGCAATAGAATGGGAAGAACCAGAGATCTGTCCAAGAAAATTGGAGATATGAAAGGAACATTTCGTACAAAGATTACCATAATAAAGGACAAAAGTGGAAAGGACCTAACAGAAGCAGAAGACATCAAGAAGAGGTGGCAAGAATACACAGAGCAATTATACCAGAAAGATATAGATGTCTCGTATACCCCAGATAGTGTGGTTGCTGACCTTGAGCCAGACATCCTGGAGAGTGAAGTCAAATGGGCCTTAGAAAGCACTGCAAATAACAAGGCCAGTGGAAGTGATGGTATTCCAGCTGAACTATTTAAAATTTTAAAAGGTGATGCTGTTAAGGTGCTACACTCAATATGCCAGCAAGTTTGGAAAACTCAGCAGTGGCCAGAAGATTGGAGAAGATCAGTCTACATCCCAATCCCAAAGAAGGGCAGTGCCAAAGAATGCTCCAACTACCACACAATTGCACTCATTTCACACGCTAGCAAGGTTATGTTTAAAATTCTACAAGGAAGGCTCAAGCAGTATGTGGACTGAGAACTCCCAGAAGTGCAAGCTGGATTTCGAAGAGGCAGAGGAACCAGAGACCAAATTGCAAACATGCGCTGGATTATGGAGAAAGCTAGAGAGTTCCAGAAAGACATCTACTTCTGCTTCATTGACTATGCAAAAGCCTTTGACTGTGTCGACCACGGCAAACTATGGCAGGTTCTTAAAGAAATGGGAGTGCCTGATCACCTCATCTGTCTCCTGAGAAATCTCTGTGTGGGACAAGAAGCTACAGTTAGAACTGGATATGGAACAACTGATTGGTTCAAAATTGGGAAAGGAGTACGACAAGGCTGTATTTTGTCTCCCTGCTTATTTAACTTATATGCAGAATTCATCATGCGAAAGGCTGGGCTGGATGAATCCCTAGCCGGAATTAAGATTGCCGGAAGAAATATCAACAACCTCAGATATGTACATGACACAACCTTGATGGCAGAAAGTGAAGAGGAATTAAAGAACCTTTTAATGAGGGTGAAAGAGGAGAGCGCAAAATATGGTCTGAAGCTCAACATCAAAAAAACGAAGATCATGGCCACTGGTCCCATCACTTCCTGGCAAATAGAAGGGGAAGAAATGGAGGCAGTGAGAGATTTTACTTTCTTGGGCTCCATGATCACTGCAGATGGTGACAGCAGCCACGAAATTAAAAGATGCCTGCTTCTTGGAGAAGGGCAATGACAGGCCTAGACAGCATCTTGAGAAGTAGAGACGTCACCTTGCCAACAAAGGTTCGTATAGTTAAAGCTATGGTTTTCCCAGTAGTGATGTATGGAAGTGAGAGCTGGACCATAAAGAAGGCTGATCGCCAAAGAATTGATGCTTTTGAATTATGGTGCTGGAGGAGACTCTTGAGAGTCCCATGGACTGCAAGAAGATCAAACGCATCCATTCTTAAGGAAATCAGCCCTGAGTGCTCACTGGAAGGGCAGATCCTGAAGCTGAGGATCCAAGACTTTGGCCACCTCATGAGAAGAAAAGACTCCCTGGAGAAGACCCTGATGTTGGGAAAGATGGAGGGCACAAGGAGAAGGGGGCGACAGAGGACGAGATGGTTGAATAGTGTTTTCGAGGTTACCAGCATGAGTTTGACCAAACTGCGGGAGGCAGTGGAGGACAGAGGTGCCTGGCGTGCTCTGGTCCATGGGGTCACGAAGAGTCGGACACGACTAAACAACAACAACAATATATGGTTGGGAGGCAAAATCTGAGAGCTCTTGATAGTGCAGAGCAGATGCAACAGTCCCATGGAAGGACTTCCGGTCAGCGCCAGCAACTGTAATGGCGGATTTCCTCCGATCTCCGGAGGAAATCTGCTTCGTGGAGCCAGGGTTCTACCGCTACGGCGAAGCGGGGACCCGAAAAAAATCACAGGCGGGGAAGCCTGTGAACTGAAGGCTCGGCGGGCTCCATTTGCGTCCCCCCCCGCTGCAAAGGAGCCTTTTTAAAGGCTCCGGAACATACCGGGGGTGAGCGGCGCGGAGCTGAGAGCTGTCTACCCGTCTCCGCGAAGCGAAGCCGCATGCCATGGTTGGAGAGCGCTGACTTCTTCCTTTGAAATTTGGACTAAAAGTAACAACCCGTGAGTATTATGGAAATTGGATATTAAAAATCACCTTTTTTGATTCGGCACGAGCGGGGAAGGCGCAAAGAGGAAGTCCGTCTCCCCCTTTTGTAAACATTTTAAAGCAAGGACTAGATAACTAAGGTTGAAAAGAACATCTTCGTGGGAAGTCAAAAGCAACTAATTTCACGTTTTGGCAGTATAAGTGAATGTGCTGGAGGATAAGAATTAATTTTGAAAGTGGATTGTTACCCCTCCCCCAGGACCCGGGAGCGATCCGCGAGGGAGCCTGTTGGAGAGATTTAAAAGACTTTGACAGCTGTCAAATTAGCTGTCAAAGCTGAGAGGGAAAAAAAAGAGAGAGAACTTTGTTTCTATTGCCTCGGCTGGTCATATTTGTTACATTTAGGTAACAAATTGTCGAAAATCAAGGAAAATAAAGGACTTTTGGATTTACAACTGGAAGGAATACTAAGTAACCAGTACTCCCCTAGAGGGGGCTCTGGGACATTACAGAATGGCTGTAAGTGGAAAAATACAGACGGCACTTGAGAAGATCTTTCGTAGTCTGGGAAAACTTCATGAACAAAGCATTGTTTTGTCTAAAAATGTCATAATATTGAATGAAAAAGCAAACAAACCTGTGGAAATTGGAAGGGACTTGACTCAAGTCTCTGTACCAGAACAAAAAGACTGTGCCCTTGAACTAAAAACTCTTGCAGCTGAACAAGAAAAGGAATTTGAGAAATTTGAAGAAGCTACATATGACAACTTAGAGGGAAAGGAAGGAGGAGCCATAATGCAGCAGAGGATTAAAGAAAGAAGCAAAAAACAAGATCTGGATTACAATTATAAATATGGAGACCTGGCAGGCCAGAGGCCTTTAAAGATGGACTTCAAGGGAAAGACAAATTTGACCAAAGTGGAAGCAGGAGTTTCTGGGACATTTGGACTTAAAAGAAGTAAAAAACAAGATTTGGATTACAATTTTAAATATGGTGGCCTGGCAGGAAGAAGTATGGACCTTAGGGGGACAGAGCTTCTCCGAGATCTGGCGTTTAACACAAAGGACTATCAAAAAAACCGGCAGAGAGGAAAGGAGAGAGACTTAAGGGCCTCGGATGTGAGATCACCAGGCTGATACCAGATGGACTGATGGACAGTGGTTGGAGATTGAAACCGGGAAAAGCGGGGAGTGGGGTTTTGGCTATCCAAAGGCGGTATAAATATATTCTTTTTTTTCTTTCTTGTAAATAATCTGTTTTGCTATTTTAGATTAAAATGGGGAAATCGTGAAATGGAATTGGGGTCGACTTTAGAAAAAGGTATTAAGAATAAGATTTGATGTATTAAGATTGAGATTTATGTTAAAATTGGTTAAACAAAAAGGATTTAAATATAATAAGATAAAATTTGGGGACAGGAACTTGTTGAACTAAAAATTGAATTGGAATACAAGAAGAGGAGATGTGGGGAAGTCAAGGAAAAATGTTATTGAAAGATATATGTTTGTTTTGGGTTTTTTTCTTTTTTTGTGTGTGTTTTGTTTTTTCTTAAACTTTTTGAAAACTTCAATAAATATTTTATAAAAAAAAAAAAACAGTCCCATGGAAGGAAGGTTTCTATTGTTCTCAGCAGTGCAGACTGAGGAGAAAAATACTCATGGCAACCAGCAGAACAGAAGGTGGGAATTAGAGGGTAGGCAGCTGCAGTTCTGAGAGAAATTTAGGGATGATGTTTTGTTTCATTTTATATTTTTATCTCACTACAGATGAATTTTGCCTTCCAAAGTAGGCTCACGTCAACCAAACAATGAGACACAGATCCTGCACTCAGACCTACAGGCCAAACACTATGGAAAGGGGGAGAAAATCAGTTTAACAACCCAGAATAAACAAACATTTATATCCAGCTGATGAAGCCATTCTTCCCTTGCTGGTGGTTTTGGTGTGGTAGAAGTGGTGAAACTGATGGCAGGGGCCAAAGAGTTATCCCTTCCCTTTGTTGTATTCTCAGGGCAACTGTGATTATGTAGATGAGTGTCTGTCAAGATTATATGATGGGAATGTATGTGCTTTTGTTCTTTACTACAGCTCATGAAAGTTTTTATGGTTTGGAAGGCATCCAGGCATAGGCATAGGCATAGTCCCAGGTGTTTGGGACTACAATTCCCATCATCCCTGACCACTGGTCCTGTTAGCTAGGGATGATGGGAATTGTAGTCCCAAACATCTGGAGGGCCAGAGTTGCTTTCTTAAGAGAAGAAAAACAATTTCTTAAGAGCAGAGAAGAGCTTATTAGAGACTAAACATTGTCACTGACATGCTTGCTTGTACATGCTCAAAAGTTGTCTATGCAACTAAAAAGGCTAGATGGCTCTTTTGAAAAGAAAACTAGGATTCTTGATCACATTCACATTGGTGAAAGTAAAAAAAGATAAAGCTATAGTGGGAGAGAAGAAAGAAAGAGGGTAGTTTTCTCATATATTTTTAAAGGACATTGGAAAGACAAATGAACCATCAGTTGGTGCGAAAATAAGCAATGCATTTAATCTATGGAGGTGGGAACTTTTTTACTATTGAATTTTCTCTGACTGAGTATGTTGGGGTGACTGAGAGCTTTCATTCCCCATAGTCAATTAGTATTCAAGGCCTGCATTGTACATATATAAATAATGTTAGTACTAATCACATTTGCTTCCCATTTCTCTCCAAAGAGCTCCAGGTGGAATGCATTAAGTGATACATTTTTTTCTCTGACAAACCCTGTGCAGTAGAATCATAGAATCATCACATCATAGAATTGTAGAGGTGGAAGGTACCCCAAGGGTCATCTAGTCCAACCCCCTGCAATGTAAGAATCTCAACTACAGTATCCATGACAGATGGCCACCCAACCCCTGCTTAAAAGCCTCCAAGAAATGAGAAATGAGAGTTCACAACCTCCCGAGGGAGACCATTCCACTGTTGAACAGCTCTTACTATCAGAAAATTTCTCCTGCTGTTTAGTTGGAATCTCCTTTCTTGTTACTTGAAGCCATTAGTTTTGATTTCTACCCTCCAGAGCAGGAGAAAACAAGCTTGTTCCTTCCTCAATGTAACAGCCCTTGAGATATTTGAAGTTGGCTATCATATCTCCTCAGCCTTCTCTTTTCCAGCTCCTTCAAGTGCTCCTCGTAAGTCTTGGTTTCCTCTTAAATTGTGTTGCCCAGAATTGGACACGGTATTCCAGGTGTGGTCTGACCAAGGCAGAATAGAGTGGTACAGTGGTACCTCGGGTAACAGAGGTTTCAGGTTACAGAGGCTTGAGGTTACAGACTCCGCTAACCTAGAAATAGTACCTCGGGTTAAGAAATTTGCTTCAGGATGAGAATAGAAATTGTGCTACGGCGGCAGCAGGAGGCCCCATTAGCTAAAGTGGTACCTCAGGTTATGAACAGTTTCAGGTTAAGAACGGAACTCCAGAACGAATTAACTGTGGAACTGCTATTACCTTTTCCACATGAAAAAGAAAAACACAAGAAGAGCCTTGCTGGATCAGGCCATCTAGTCTAGCATCCTGTTCTCATAGTGGCCAAGTGGATGTGTGTCAGAGGCACACAAATGGGACATGAGTAGACACTCTCTTACTCAAGAGGCCTACTTTCTCTGATACTAAAAATCATATATAATTGTCACCACTAGTAGCCATTGATAGCCTTACCTTCATGAATTTGTCTACTCCCTTTTAAAAGCTGTCCAAGTCAGTAACCATCGCCATGCCTTGTGCCTACAGATTCCCATAGTTGTGAAGAAGTACTTCCTTTTGTATGTCCTGAATCCTCCAATATCTTCTTTTGATGACCCCACAGGCTTCTAGCATTATGAGAGAGGAGGAAGAGCTTTTCTCTGTCCACTTTCTCCACCGTGTGATAATCTTATACATTTCTGTAATTTACCCCTTTTCACTTCTCTTTTCTCTAAACTAAAAAAGCTCCAAATGTTGTAAATCTGCCTCACGAGGAGGTTGTTCCAGCCTCTTTATTATTTTGGATATCTTCTGCACTTTTTTGAGTTCTACAGTATCTTCTTTGGGGATCATTGATCAGAACTGTGGACCATAGAGTTATATAACAGCATTAAGATTTGGGTGGTTTTATTCTCACTCCTTTTCCTAATGATCCCTAAAATGGAATTTGCCGTTTTCTCAGCTGCTGCACACTGGGTTGATACCTTCACTACAACTCCAGGATCTCATTCTTGGCCAGCCATCACCAATTCAGAACCCATTGCTGTGTATGTTAGGATTTTTTGTCCCCATGTGCATAACTTTGCACTTCCTGACATTTAACTGCATTTGCTTTTTTAGCTCCCATTCCTCCAGTTTGGAGGAGAGCTCCTTTGGGAATTCTTGTTTCTAGAACCCTGATCAATTTGTTGCCACCTCCAGGTTTGACTTTCTCACTTTCCAGCCCAACTCCAGCTTGTCCCAATACAGATCCATGGTTGACCCCCACTTACTATATATTTCTCCAGTGTGGGAGCTGCCCACTTTTTCCTACTCTCAAGTTCCTGTTTGTTGGTTTGTTTTGTCACTAAGGCCTAGGACTTTATGCCTTCTCTCCACTCTTTGCCCCGGTTCCTCCAACTAGCTCAGGCACAGGGCTCTGCCCGTCTGCCGTGAATACTGTTGAAAGGATTCGTTCATTTCCCCATCAGTCTCCTTTTCCTCCCTTAGCACACATTTGACCAAATGTCATCCAAATGTCCAATATCATCCCTAAGCATTTTTCTTGCTTCTAATTTGTTAAATAATGTTTTATTACTAGGCATAATGTTTTTAGTGATGAACTCCTTGAAATTCTTTTTTGTATTTTTTGTTGTCAGCTTTCCTTTATTTTGCCAATGTTTTGTTGCTTTTTGCTGTCATCTCATCTATTTTGTGAAAAACACATTCTTGCCTCTATGTTATTGACTTTGCTTGTTAGCCACACATCCTGTAGACCTTTGTGGCACCTTTCCTGATCTGTGGTATATATTGTATAATTTAACATTCATTATGCTTTTGAATAACCTCATGGCAGTCTGGAGAAATTTAACTTTGCCTTTCTATTTCCTTTCTGCCAATCCCCTCAGTTTTCTCCTTTGAAGTTCTGTGTGACTGTTTGACTTCCTTGGCAGTTGCCCACTTGCCTATAAGTTGAATTTGATAGCATTGTAGTCACTGTTTTCCAGTCTGTACCACAACACTTACATCAGGTCCTGAGTACCACTTAAGATTGTCTCCGTGACCAATACAGGCCCAGCACCTGCAGTCTGCTCTCATTGCAATCACTTGGAACTGGCTTCCTTTGTATATATATCTTCACTGCAGTGCTCTGTGAATTTTTGAGGTAGGGACAGGGACTAGGAGTGGTATTCAATTAAGTTTTACTCAGAGCAGACCCATTGAAATTAATGACCCATTAGTTTCTCTCTGAATAAAGCGTAGTTGTCTAACACCCTAGGGCAGTGTTTGAAATTAGCCAGGTGCCAGTTGCATTTTGCACCTGGCTATCGACCACTTGCAACCAAGTGAAGATGCCTGGGCACCAGGATAGCACCTGACATCACCACCATTTGGAGGTGCATTTCTGATCATCATAGGGTCTTGACTCTTTCCACTCACTCATACCACATGCTGTAGAATTCTATCAGTTATATTTTATCTGCATAATCAGAATGAATTTCTGGAACCAATATGCTTTTTCTGTGTGCAGCCTGAGCAGTAGCAGTAAACAACATTACAGTTAATAGTTATAGGTATTAGTTGTAGCTTGTCTTCACTTACCCCACCCCACTGTCCTTCTCATGGTGGTGAAGAATATTCTTACGTTATTATGTCACCATTAAGAAAGAGAGGTTGGAATAGGCCAATGTACTGTGTAGGTGGGCATGTTCCTGAATCAAGTGACTTTTAAGTTCTCAAAGTTAACCTGACTCAAGGTAGTCGTCTGAGTTAGCCAGATGTTTAACTGAGAATCAATCACAGTCAATCCATCATTTGAAAAACAAGACTTCTGAGCTTTTTTACCCCAAAATGGCAACTAAACATTCTGTTTTGGTGACTGTAACCTTGGTTTAAGGAGCCATTTGGCTCCTTGCTTATATATCTGATTTTCTAACACTGCCCTAGGAAATGAATTGCTTATGTCTCAATACTTTTGACCTGAGTTAGCTATCTCTGCTCTAATGTCTTCATTCAGTATATGTTTTGCAAATATGATATAATTAATGAAAATCTCTATTATTCGTCTCCTTCCCCCACAGCCAGTTGCTGAACCAATCCCAATCTGCAGCTTCTGCCTTGGTACAAAAGAACAAAACCGAGAAAAGAAACCTGAAGAGCTCATTTCTTGTGCTGATTGCGGCAATAGTGGTAGGTGGCTGCCTGCATTTTGGGCAATGAGATCTATTGAATTGGTGACCTGCAAATGCATTCATTGTGCACATTTAACAAGCTAACTTAAAAAAATAAGACCTTTTTAACCCAGCTGGAGAATTGCTTCAAGACTGCTTGTCATGGGCAATATCCACTGTAGTTATACTTCTCCTTATGCTTGGCTATGCTGCTAGGGATTAGTTTTATGTTTTCTGAGGTAATGCTTGGAGCAGTGCAGAAACTTGCAAAACTTAATATGACCAAAGTTCATGTTGGGGCTGAAAAGTTGTGTGGTACAGTGTGGTAAAGTATTTCTTGCTCTAGAGTTTTGCTGCTGAAAGAGAAGTAAAAGAGAAGTTGCTTGGAAAGAAGGTTCATTGTAGGCTGGGAAGACTCTTTGTCTCACAGATACCACCAACAGCTCTATTAAAAAATGAATGCAATGTGCAGGGAATACAATTTGTAAAAATGGCCCCTGCAGATGTGCCCTTTAGCCTGATGCAGCTTTGTTTTTAGCTGCTTGCCTGGTGAGCGTAGGTGGAATTTCACTCAGACAACTGAGTGAGCTACTACAAGAGAAACAGAATGCTCAGGCTGTCCTCTGGCAACCCACCACATTGTGCATGAAAGTTGGTGCTTTGCCTCCTCTCTACCCATTGCAGAAACGAAGTGGGCTTCTGCATGGAGTGCTCTTCACATCTCCTGACAGCCCACATGGTTCCTATGCTGGTCAAGGAGAAATGGAAGCCCCCCTTCCTATCCAGCATAGAAACTATGTGGCTTACTAGCATAGGCATAGAGCATTTCACGCATCCTCTGGCAGTGCACTGGATGCATAGGAGGTTAAGCTCCCTGCCTACCATAGAAACCAAGAGGTTGGAAATGGAGTCAAGAAGGGCTCTACCCTTTCACCATTAGCCCACCATGTTAATGTGTTAGACCAGAGCTTTTCAAACTGTGTGTCGCAGCACATGTCTGTCGGCTGCAGTGTGTAGGTATGTTGCGTGAACGCTGGAAAGGGGTTAGTTTAATCTCCGGTTTGCTAGTAAAACTGAATTACTGTGTCATGAAATGATGCATGTCAAAAAAGTGTGTCACCAACATTAAAAGTTTGGAAAGCTCTGTGCTAGACTCACAGCCAATGAATCTTTTTTGCATTTAACAGAAACATGGTGAGCTGATGACAGTCTGTGTCTCTGTTATGGAACCAGGTTTCTTTAATTGTATGCTGGATACACAGGAAGGAACATTTCCTTTTGTATGTCCAGCACTGAAGTGCAGGAGACTCACTAAGAAAGCAGAGACCTATCTGTGCCTTGGCTGCCACCTACTATGTTGGATGAACTGGACAGGGTTCTGCCTCCTGCGTGTCCAACATAGAAACCCAGTAAGCTCCACTTTTGAATATAAAGGTGTGTTGGCAGGCTGGGGGGGCAGGGCTAATCTACAAAGCTCACCTCATGAACGGCTTCTTTGGCATTATTTGGGCACATCATAATTTCTGCAAGTACTTAAGTACATATTGGAATCATCTTCGGTTAGAACCATTCATGCAATTCCTCAAGGGTTTTGTTTCCTCTTTCCTCTGAATATTGAGTGTTTGGGCAAGAAACCAACTTCCCTTCCAAAAACACATATTGTGGGTTCATCCCAGAGTGCCAAGCACACACGGAACTGCTCTGGCAGAACTGGAGTCTTTTTAAGATGTCAGATGTTAACTGCAATAGAACCTGTATCTTCTGCTCTTCCTGAGCACAGGCTGTTCCTACTTAGTTTAACTGAAATTGTTTTCACCTTGGTGTAGGTCATCCATCCTGCCTGAAGTTCTCCCCAGAGTTAACAGTTCGTGTGAAGGCCTTACGATGGCAGTGCATTGAGTGCAAAACATGCAGTTCCTGTCGAGATCAGGGCAAGAATGCTGTGAGTACCTGGACATTCACCTTCTGGATCATGTTCATATTCTAACTACAGTGGTGCCTCGCAAGACGAAATTAATTCGTTCCGCGAGTCTTTTCGTCTTGCGATGTTTTTCGTCTTGCGAAGCACGGTCTGTCGCAACTGCGCCTCTTCAAGTGGCTTTAGGAAAAAAGTGAACAAACTCGCAAGACGTTTTCATCTTGTGAAACAAGCCCATAGGGAAAATCGTCTAGCGAAGCGACGCAAAAACTGAAAAACCCTTTCGTCTTGCGCGTTTTTCGTTTTGCGAGGCATTCGTCTTGCGGGGCACCACTGTAATTGCATGAGATCCTGCAGTTGGCGGTGAGATTTGACCTTGCCATAGACATGTGCACAGTGCAAATGTCCAGGCTGGACTACTACAGCATGCTGTGCTGGAAAAGTATGTTGAAGTTTTAATTGCTACAAATTGTGCTGGTTCTGCAGAGAGCATTTGTCGTATCTGTTGTGTTGGTTCCCTATTTGCTTCTGAGCCCAGTTCTGGCTGTCAACCTTCAAAGCCCTGAACAGCCTGAGATCTTAGGGGGATCTGCCTTCTCCCCAAAGAGTCTGCTGGTGCTGCTCTGTCTCTCTCCACTTTCTGAGGTTAGGTGGGTTAGTATGCATGACAGGACCTATATGGCCATTGCACCTAGGCTATGTTCTTGCATTTTACTAACAGGTTAAAACTTCCTATTCCAGAAGTGTTTAGTGGAGAGGTCTTGGTTATTCTTCCTACTTAAGATTTGAGTTTATTTGTTTCTACTGCAATTTTCTCTGCAAGCTATTGTTTTTAAAAATAATCTATATTGGTTGCATTTGTGCTCATTTATGCTAATTCAGATGATTTTTAAGCAGAAAAGTAGGGTACAAATATTTTAAAGGAATGTAGGAAGAAAAATTTTGTAAATAGAATAAACAAAATATTCTTTCTGCCTCATTAATTCAGTGTTTATTCCTTTGATTGCATAACGGTTATAGGCAAATATTTATCTAGAAAATATTTAACCAACCTTTCAATAAATTATTACCATAGCGGGAAATTATAGTATTCTATTAATAGAAACAAATAAAGCAGTGAAAACAGTTTGAAACAGCACTTGCAAGTAGTAACTGCTACTCTAACTGGCTGACAGTTAGCTACCGTGCTGTGTTCAAGGGGCCAGTATTGGTGTACAAAGCCTTATACCAGTGGTGTCCAAACTTTTTTCAAAGTAGGGCAGATTTGATGAAATGAAGGGCTGTGGGGGCCGACCAAAGGGCCAACCAAGGTTGTTGACCTTTTTTTGGGATTGAAGTTGTTGAGCTGCTTTTAGGTTTTCAGTTGTTGAGGGGTTTTTTACGATTTTACCCCAAGAAATAAACTGCCACAGGGGCTGGATTAAACCGACTGGCGGGCCCGATTAGGGCTCCCCCAATGGACTTTGGACATGCCTGCCCTATACAGTTTGAGACCAGGATTGCCTCTTTGCCTACATACCCATACATGTGAGCCAGAGTTGAAGCTTCATTAGACTGCCCTGCTGAGGCATGGGCAGCCGCTTGCCCCTCAACAAAGCAGTTTAAAGAAGCCGCCTGCCCACACGGTCCCTCTGCAGTGTGAGGGCCACAGCGTAATTGCAGCTTCTGATTATATATTTCTTGCAGTTTCCCTTCCTCATCCTTGCACAGGCAGGAAGATACCAGTCTGCAGCTGGAATACCCCCTCTCAGCCTAGAATCATAGTGGTTATATTTGATGATAATAGAAGAGAGTGTTCTTGGTCTAAGTGCTTGAATTGCAGTAACTTGAAATTTCTGTGCTTCACAGGATAATATGCTATTTTGTGACTCATGTGATCGTGGCTTTCACATGGAATGTTGTGACCCCCCTCTGACCAGGATGCCAAAAGGTAAGAAAGGGTTAAAAGATGCTGCAGGGGGAGAAACTCACACAAACAACCCTTTTAGCCTTCAAATTATAGATGTCTTTAACAGGCAGAACAGAATAGTAGCATTGGCTTGATTAAGAGTTCTGAATAACTTTACAGATAGTGTTGTAGTGAATAAGAGTGTGAGCTGCGAGATATGAAGAAGACCATGGCTTGAATCTGGCCTTTTCCATGAGCTTACTAGGTTTCCTTAGGGAAACCACAAGTCTGTCAGCCTCAGCTCCTCCTCCTCACCCCCACCCCTCAAAAATCTGCAGTACAGGGTCATAATACTACTACCATATGTTAAAAGTTGGCATAGGGAACTCTATGATTTTGTGATTGCAGAGAATGTATTTGAAGTACTCAAGCAGTACTATATACAGTCCCAGGGAGAGCATTGCTGTTGTGTTCCTGTCCTGCTCATGGGCTTCCCATGAGCATCTGGTTGGGCACTTTGAGAACAGGAGGCTGGACTAGATGGGCCACTTGCGTGCCCAGCAGGGCTATTCTTAGGTTATATAAATAATACGGTATTGTTCTCTGGGACTAACAGATGTTGACATACATTATGATGAGTCTGTTCACTTTACAGGCATGTGGATATGTCAGATATGTCGGCCACGTAAAAAAGGAAGAAAACTTCTACACAAGAAGGCAGCACAGATAAAGCGGCGTTATGCCAACCCAATAGGACGTCCCAAAAACCGATTAAAGAACCAAAATGCAACGTAAGTTTTTCCAAAACTTGGTGGCAGTGGGTACAGTGTGAATATGGATACCTGTGCAGTTCTGTTGTTAGAGATGTTCCATCTTTGTTGGGTTAAATATTTTGCTACGTGTTCTGGAAAGATTATGAGTACTTCTGTCCAAATTTTTAATGCTTTTTGTTTCTGAATGTGACACAAGGCATATCTTTTACTTTGTTGGATTCATTAATTTCCCAGGTTCCTAAAACTCAGCATTTGTTTTGGTTTTCACATTTTTTTTATTTGTAGAAGAAGTCTGTTTACACCTTTCAGTGTAGGCAGTTAGTCCTCAGTAAAAAAACTTCCGGTGCTGATTTCAAGCAGCCCAAGCTTCTACTTAGGAGGTAGATCTCTATGCTAGATAACAACAACGGCCATTCTTGGCTTGCATTCCCACTGAATCTAAAGTAAGCGATGAGCTTCCCTCCTTCAATCAAATAAGTTTGAGCATCCACTTTGCTCTGTTAGCTTGAGGCAATATATAACTATGTTTCTTGCACTACAAACCCTTCTAGCCTCTCAAGTTAGACTGGCAGAATGTTCTGCTGCCATTAGTGGAGTACTCTGTCTCACTTGCTTTTCAAGATTTTTCCACACCCATGAAATCTGGAGGGTGCTTGGATTGTTGCTTTACAGAACACAGGACATGATCCATGTCACTGCTGCTTTTGAATATTTAGATGGCTTCCAATTTTGCTGTAGAGTTCCATGTCAGAAAGGTGTGGGAGGGAAACTATCTGAAGGGTCAAACAAGCCTTGCCATTAGGATCATTATACACTGCTCTTAAACACTTGAGTTCTCGTGGCGTCTTTTTGGTGGGGGGGGGATTAAGTACGTAACTCCTATACACTTAATTTTTATTCAGAATACCAGATTCCTGAGAAATTTGGGAAGGCTCTAGTTCTGTGTACAATTAACCATACAGTAAGCTTCATTGAACAGAGTTGGATTTGCTTCTGAGTAAACTTCCATTAAATTGCACTGCAGGTATCTTTATTGCCCAAGGAAGAATTTGAAATTATCAGCTGGCTAATACCCTGCATAGCTTCTCTTTCTGTAAGTCTCTATTACCCACT
Source organism: Podarcis filfolensis (assembly GCF_964270895.1). Taxonomy (NCBI): domain Eukaryota; kingdom Metazoa; phylum Chordata; class Lepidosauria; order Squamata; family Lacertidae; genus Podarcis; species Podarcis filfolensis. Next base: position 1,447,019 of record NC_139611.1, on the reverse strand, counting down.
TTACTATTTGTTTAGATCAAAAGCCCCCTTCAGCAAAGTTCAGACGGGACCTGGTCGAGGTCGTAAGCGCAAGACTCCCCTATCCAGCCAGTCAACTTGTTCGTCAGAAGGGGGCTATTTGGAGCAAATCGACGGCCTGGAATTCTGCAGAGATGCAAGCACCACCTTGAAATTCAACAAGAAAACCAAAGGGCTCATTGATGGCCTTACCAAATTCTTCACCCCATCCCCTGATGGGCGTAAAGCTCGAGGAGAAGTGGTGGATTACTCTCAGCAGTATAGGATCAGGAGAAAAGACAATAGGAAATCAAGCACTTCAGACTGGCCTACAGGTAGCTAATTGTAGAGGCTATTATCTCTTCTTACTTTTTGGACTTCTAATTTTCAATTTGAGAACAGAGTCTGAAGAAACTTCAACACTTTGTTTTTTTTTTTTTTTTACATTATCATAAATGTTGTTGGGGCACAATACATTCTGCTGAAGGTACTTGGGTGGAAGCAGTAGAATATATATATCTATATATATCTATATATCTATATCTATATCTATATCTATATATATCTATATATCTATATCTATCTATCTATATCTATCTATCTATCTATCTATATATATATATAAATAAAACCACGTACAATTAAAGGGTCATCTTCAAATACACCACAGAACCTTGGCAAAGTGTATATGCTAAAATCATCATAATATATCTTTTCATTTGTGGACAACAGTCCAAGCAGTGGAGGTTAGTGTGTATTATTTTGTGTTTGTTAAGATTGTAAGAATATTCATTTATTTTATTAGACTTACATTGCACCTTTCCTCCAAGGAGCTCAAGGTGGCATATATAGTTCTCCTTCCCATTTTCCTGGCACAACAGCCATGTGAGGTTGGTTTAGACTGAGAACACATTTCCGCAGTCCAGGGGACTATGCCTTCTCCCAAAGCCAAGAAGTATTGGTGGGTGAGAGTGGAATGGTTATACCACTGGAAGAACTGAAGCTGCCAGGTGGTGGGGTGGAAGGGTCTATGTTGGTATGTCACAGTTTAGTCTAAAGGGGTAGCCTGCCATGAACTTCAAAACTTCTTAGTGCAATAAGTGCAATAACCCCTTTTAGATAGTTATTTATCCTGTGACCACCTTACATATTCAGCTGCTTAATTTCAGGAAATTCCATTTGTCGTTATGTGTTCATTTTCAGACAATCAGGATGGCTGGGATGGAAAACAGGAAAATGAAGAATGGCTTCTTGGAGGTCCAGATGTCATGACTGAGAAAGATATGGAGTTGTTCAGAGATATTCAGGAGCAAGCACTGCAGGTAAAATTGAATGAAGCTTGCTTGCAAAGGTATGGTTAGTAGACTCCTACAGAGGTGCGGGTGGCGCTGTGGTCTAAACCACTGAGCCTGGGGCTTGTCGATCGGAAGGTCGGCAGTTCAAATCCCCGCGACAGGGTGAGCTCCTTTTGCTTTGTCCCAGTTCCTGCCCACCTAGCAGTTCAAAGTGCAAGTAGATAATAGGTAACGCTCCAGCAGGGAAGGTAAACGGCGTTTCCGTGTGCTGCTCTGGTTTTGGTGTTCCGTTGCGCCAGAAGCGGCTTAGTCATGCTGGCCACATGACCGGAAAAACTGTCTGTGGACAAATGCTGCCGGCTCCCTCGGCCAGTAAAGCCAGATGAGTGCCGCAACCCCAGAGTCGTTTGTGACTGGACTTAACTGTCAGGGTTCCTTTACCTTTTTACAGGGGTATATTAGTCATAAGATGCATAGTACTGAGAAGATTGAGACAGGTAGTTTACTGAGGATTTTCTGGGAACCAGCCAGTTGATAAGAAGTGATGAGGTGTGATGCTGATGAGAGATAAGCAGGCAGCTCTGAGGCAAACTTAAAATATTATAGCCCAGAAACATGGGGCTGACGAGTGGGGATCGAGGATTGTCCAAGATTGTAAGACTTGCATGCCAAAGCTATACAATAGCTTTGCTTGCTTCAAAACTGAATCAGAGTAAGTCTGTACCTTCCCGTATTGGACATTTCTTCCTCCCTGTTTTAGTGCACATTGAATTCTGCAAGGGCTTGCCCGGCATTTGTGAGGGGAGTTTGCTTGTTGTTCAGTGTTCTGTATAAAGGACATTGGCTTAATGCAGAGGCATGGTAGATTGTTCAATATTCCATGTTTGTGCACATCTGTCTAAGCATGGCCCTTCAGCTCCTGCATGGCTGTATTGGTACAGATACGGTATGTCCTGTTTCAAAACTGCAGGAGAAAGGAGGCTTATAGGTTCTGTTTCTTGGGAGGTGTTGATGACCCTCTGCCTGGAAGAAGACAAATACAAAAGCCAGCAGAACCTTTGGAGTAAGCAGATGAAGAAATGGAAAAGAAAGCTTATTGGTATTTCTGTAACAGGAAGATTCCAAGGTCATATATATCCTTGTGTTGATGGGAATACAGAAACAAAGGCTCATGTGTTGCTAGTATGCCCTTTTTACAAATATTTGCTTAAAGAGGTAATCACCTCATCACCAGTGTTCGGAATTCACTGTGCACCATGCACGTTTGCTATTGGCAAGGGTCCAGTTGCAACTACATGGAGATTTCTGGGCGGCAGGTTGGTGACTGACGTCTCAATCGAGCCAGATGACTCATGTGCAATAAAAGTTGTGAGTCTTGTGCTTCTGCGCGGCTATGCAAATCATGGACCCCTTGCTGGGCACCTTAGTCCTCCATCATCACATCAAGGAAAGTAAATGCAGGGCTGAATACAGATCTATTTGACTGTGCTACAGCCTTTCCACAGGCCACCCAAATGGAACTCACAAACCACAGTTTAAAAACCTCTGCCTTAGTCCATAGTTTACATCTTTTCCATTTCTGCTGCATTTCTCCTCCTTACATGTTGGGACAGTCAAGCAATGTAGTTGAGATCATAGAAGCGTATAATTGTTGGAAGGGATCCTTAGGGTCATCTAGTCCAACCCCCTGGTGAATAGACATTCCGTTGTGGTGGCCATAACCAAGGTTTAAGGTGTCACTTGGCACCTGACTTGTATACCTGAGTTTCTAACACTGCTCATCATTATCTCATCCAGGAGGCTTAGTTGATTATTACATGAGTCTTCTTTTATAGACCAAGATAAGCTGGTGACAGCAAAGACCACAAATATTTTAGCTTCTGCCATTAAAGTAAGGACCACAGTGATGTCCTCTGAAATTGACGCTTTTATATTTAGTTGTGTTTATATAGGTGCACTCTGTGCACAAATTAGAATGGCTGGTGCAAATATATTATTTTTGTAACAGGTTTTTTTTGGTCAGCCAGCTTCAGGCCTTTCAGACAGCACAAACTAGTTAATCTCTGATCAATGTAGACTTCTGATATTTGAAAGTAATTGCTTAGCATATATAGCATGGTGTAAAATCCAGAGTACTTGCTCATGAGTTAGTAAGCAGCCCTACATCTCTTTGCAACTTCTGATAAATATTACTGTTCTCTTTTCTTGCTGATATTGTATATACCGTAACTTTGCAGAGACTTGTGAGTGTGAGTTTGGCAAGGATTGGGTTAAACTCAGCTGAGCTGCTGACGCAGTGCGTATCCAGGTAGAGCAGAGTGCCACACCTGAGCAAATTGGAATACGCTGAGCAGAGGTGCAAGGATGGCTGGCTGAGTTGTTGAAGAGAGACCGTCTGCCGGAGGGAGGGGTCTGTGGCCGGGTGCCACCGTTGTGGGAGTTGGACGTCTGCTTTGATATGGACTTTGAGCTGTTATGATGTGCAAGCAGTTGTACTGGAACTGGGACTCCACCTTTATCTCAGGCATCTATTTGGAGGAGAATTCAGTGGCCAGCCAGAAGGCACAAACATGCAAGGCAGTGCCACAGGTGCAGTCTGAGAGCATCCTTGAAGCATCTCCATGTAAACCAGTGTGGTTCTGTTGGCAACAGACTGTGAGCTGAGTAATTTCAACGCTGTCCTGTCTGGGATTAGCAATTCTAAACTACGCTTTTTGAATTGTGGAGTTTCATAGATACTGTATTGTGTGTCTCTCATTCTTCCATGGAATGATGTGTTCTTAAATTGGCTTCTATCAGGTGGTAGAATTCTTGAGTTTCAGTTTGGGTGATTGAACTTGTGCTACCCATTATACTTGAGGAGCCAATTGCAAGACAGTTTCTAGCATCAAACATGATTTTGATTTGGCTATTGTGTGGTTTTTTCTCTTTTGACTGAGGATATTTTGTATCTTAGGGAAAGTAAATTGGCTGTTGCAGCCTTTCCCTTAGGAAAACCCATCCAATCCCTCAGGTTTTTTTCCTTAAAAAAGAAAAGGGGAAGAAAGAGCCCTGGGACTCAATCAGTGGCGAAGAGATGATGTTTAGAACAGTTGAACTTGCTATTGTGCACACTATTAAGTAACTGAGAGATTTTATTTGTGTATTGCTGTGGAAAGGTACATCAGGTTGTTTTCTGGCATGGCAAGATATGAGGGAAGAACAAAGAGATTTGGTGAATATAGCTGTTTCCTTATTGCTGCTTTGAGATTATTCAAATGTAAAGGTGGAAGAAAAATGGCAAAACAAGAAATGTCTACAAACTTTTGGAGAAAAAATGGTTCTGCCTTAACTTTTGTATAAAAACAGAAGGATTTCCTTGTTGAATTGTACCAAAGGTCCATCATAGTGCAGCATGCTGTTTCTAGCACTGGCCAGCCAGGGGTCTCTATTATTCATGGGAGGAGCCTTCTCCTGGTAGTCAGACATAGGTAAAGGGACCCTGACCATTAAGTCCAGTCGTGGACGACTCAGGTTGCGGCACTCATCTCACTTTACTGTCCAAGGGAGCCGGCGTTTGTCTGCAGACAGCTTCCAGGTCATGTGTCCAGTATGACTAAGCTACTTCTGGTGAACCAGAGCAGCACATGGAAATGCCATTCAGCTTCCCACCGGAGCGGTACCTATTTATCTACTTGCACTTTGACGTCCTTACGAACTGCTAGGTTGGCAGGAGCAGGGACCGGACAACGGGAGCTCACTCCGTCTTGGGGATTTGAACCACTGACTTTTTGATTGGCAAGCCCTAGGCTCAGTGGTTTAGACCCAGCTCTTATCCTAATCCAGCCCTTCCCATATTGATCACCGCCACATGTTTGAACTACAACTACCATAAAGATAGTTTGAGTTCTAAGCATCTGGAAGGGACCAGGATGGAGACCGCTGTCCTTTAAAAATCCCATCAGTATCTCTCATGATAGAGAATTCCAAAGTGCTTTTAGCACAGTTTGGGTAAAGAGTAAATCAGTATGAATATTATTTCAAGACATAAGCTGGTCATCAGTTCCTGTTTAGCACTTTTATGTTCTGAAATTAAATTAGAAATCTTTTCTGCACAGTTACAGGGATAAATTCTCTGTCATTGCAGTCTGTGTTAAGGGTGCATTTTTGGTCACTGAGGCCATTTATTTGGATAAGTTATCTGCTCTATTCTACCCCCAAGGCTCTCCGACAGATGAAAGAATTCCAATCAAATATGCTATGGTTTATAAGACTGAGAATGAGTGTTATACCTGCATGCTCTTTTTTCTCTTGCACTGCACTGAAATACTTTCAGCGTTCGTTAAAACCATTGTTTACTGTTACTTCCAAACTGGGAAACTGGTTAAATCTTAGACTACAAACAAAGTCTGAAAATGCGGTCTGAACGGGGCGGAAACACATGGGCACAATGGTTTTTCTCAGTCGAATAAATCATGGTTTTTTGGGGCCACAGGTATAAATATTTATGAACTGATGGCACCCCATGTTATAATTAAATTATAGGACTGGTGTTCACATCACCAAACCTCATTTTGGAGTGTTATGAGCAAAACTTGTAGTTGGGTGCTCCTTGCCCTCCCTCCAATCCCACAATGCTGCACTGCATGGGGTTACCTTGCAGTTCCAGCCAAACAGAGGCAGACTTTAACTCTAGTTGCCCTCCAAACCCTCCAAACCAGGCATGCAGACTGAGTTAAAGTCCTGCTTGGTAGGGCAAGCACAGGTCCATAGTTTTCCAATTGAAGAATTGGATTACAGTGAGGGGTAGAGGCAGGTGTGTGAGGCTTGTTGAACCACCTAAGTATAGCGTGGGATTGCACTTGAACTGAGCTGTGTGTGAGAGAAAGGAGGAGACTCAGATGCCACTTCCTGCATCTGAGCATTGAAAAGTGCCCTGTAGTTTATAGAAAAACAAAGGGGAAAAGAAATTGCTTTAAGCAAGCGTTTCTGTGTTGGCTAAGCTGACCTAACTGGCCCCCACTGAGGGACTATCTGCACTGACTTCGTAGTGCTGAAGAAATGTGGGTGTGTGCAAAGGGAGGGAAGGTAAGAGATGGACCTTCCATAGTAGATAAAATGCTTTTAGCACTTGTTTAGAACTTGATGTTTCCAAATGTCCTGGGATTTGAAATACTTCTGTCACTAAAAACAGCACTAGGAGCTCAATGTGAACACACACTACAGAACTTACAGGTGTATTAGGATGCAAGACATAATAGTAATATCACCACTAAGCAAGTCTTTTTAATGTATATTAAATACACAATGTAAACTGAGAGAAAAGAGTGTTGGAAGTCTAACCAGCATTTTCTCTCTTCCATTCACTCCTGAGCCTTTGCTTGTAGATGTAATTTGCAAAGCATCCTCAATTCTTCATAGTGTATATAAAGAAGAAAATGTGTCTGGGGAGGGGGTGGATAGAAAGGGAAAGCTATATTTTACCTTATACATGCATGAAAAATAACAATGGAGGCCAGAGGTGTGCAGATTGCCCCAAAGGAAGATAATTTCCTTAAGGGTTGATGGCCATGATTCTTCTTGCAAAACACCTTTGCCATTTTTTTTTAATGAATGATGCCCAACTATGTTGTGCACAAAATAGACCCATTGAAATAAGTGGACATGAAATACTTGATTTCATTGCATCTTCCACTGGATAGCTCCCCATAATCTGGGTATTTCTAGATAGATAGATAATTTATTATGGTCGGAGACCAGCTTATAAAACACACTTGGGGGTACAGTCACAGAAGGAAAACAAACAATTAAAACAATGTACAACAATAAACTACCACAGGGAGTTGACCCAGAGTCACCCATGAAACCGAGTTTGGGGATTTTCTTAACGAACTAGTTTGAGTTGGGAGATGGTCTGCGCCTGCAGACCTGTACACAGAATCTGGCGACCATCCAGGTCGTCTTCTGATCTTTGCCTAACAGGAAAAGGTCAAATTTTTGCGAGGTTAAAATTTTTGCGAGGTTAAAAAGGTCAAATTTTTGTGAGGTTAGCGAGTCTCACCAGTAGGGGATCAATGGTCTTACTACGTGCCTCTTCATAAGAGAGACATCTAAAGAACAAGTGTTCTGGGCTTCCTATCTCCCCCAGTGAACAGGCGCAAGGTCTCTGAGAATATGGGACTTTTTAAAAGGCTCCTTCCAGGACTGGCGAGGGCAGAGCCGAGCTTCTGGCGAGTGTAAAAGCTCTTCTTGCATTTTTAGATACGAGAAAGATGAGATATGCTGCCAGTGCGGCTATCTCTCTCTCGATTTCTCCAATTTTATAGTCGGGGCACCTTGAGCACTCCTGTTGTCTCTCGGTGTCTATAATTCTTTGCCTAACCATTGCTTTTGCCTGGCCCAACCCCAGGCTCAGAAGGGCTTGAGGGGCAAAACCCAGTTTCTGAAGGGTGTTCAGGACTGCAGTCTGCCAGCCTGACTGGAATTGGTCGCAGAAGATCAGTGTGGCTATTCCTCGTGGGAGCAGATTTAGTGTCAGCCATTTGTAGATTGATGTTAGACAGATAGAAGCCTCCACTCTCATCATCCCCGTTTCTAGTCTAACCTATGCGTTTGAAATGCATCTGGGGACTTGGAGGAGAGCTCTAAGGAGTTTGGATTGAACTCTCTCAAGGGGGGAGAAAGCAGAGGAAGGTGGGGCCCAGAAAGGATCCATAAAGGAGCTGTGCCAACATTTTGGCCTTGTATAATTTTAGAGCCGCGGGGACCAAAAAGCCCCCTTGTGCTCTGAAAAATTTAAGGATACAGTTTGCAGTATTTCTATATATTTCTTTTGGTGACACTTTTCTGGTTTGATGTAAATATACTTGAGAGAGAGGTGTTGCATCTTGAGTTTTGAAAACTTACACAAAACAAAACCCTGTTTGTAGGTTTGTAGGTCATCCATTGCCTTTTGTTGCAGTTCCTAACCAGGTTCTGTGCTGTCTATTACAGGTGCACTTGGGATACACGCCTGCCTGCCCCTGCTTCCTTCCCTCCCTTTTGCTTTTTCAGGAGTCACTTATTTCCTTGGATTTATTAAGTGGCTATTACCGTATTTTTTGCTCTATAGGACGCACTTTTCCCCCTCGAAAAATTAAGGGGAAATGTGTGTGCGTCCTATGAAGTGAATGCAGGGTCCTTGTCTTCAGCGATAGCAACGCGAAGCCTCCGATGCGCAGAGGGAGCGCTCCCTCCGCGCTCCGGAGGCTTCGCATTGCTTTCGCTGAAGCCTGGAGAGTGAGAGGCATCGGTGTGCACCAAGCCCTCTTGCTCTCCAGGCTTCAGGGATAGCCGCTTGAAGCCTTCGGAGCGCAGCGCGAGTTCCCTCTGCGTTCCGGAGGCTTCAGGTTCCTTTCGCTGAAGCCAGGAGAGTCTTGCTCTCCCGGTTTCAGCAAAAGGAACCCGAAGCCTGCAGAGCACAATGGGAACTTGCGCTGTGCTCCGAAGGCTTCAGGAATCTTTGAGGCTGGCAGTGGGGGAAAGCAGCGCTTCACCCCACTGCCAGCCCCACAAGCTGGGGGGCAGCAGGAAGGCTGCATGCAGCCTTTGCGCTGCTCCCCGACCTGGTCTTTGAGGCTGGCGGTGGGGGAAAGCAGCGCTTCCCCCCGCCAGCCCCAAAGAGCAGGTCAAAAGGAACCCAAAGCCTCCGGAGCCCAGCGGGAACTCCCGCTGCGCTCCTGAGGCTTCGGGTTGCCTTCACTGAAGGCCTGGAGAGCGAGAGGGGCAGTGCGCAGCGACCCCTCTCGCTCTCCAGGCTTCCAAGGTAGCTGCCTGAAGCCTCCAGAGTGCAGCGGGAACGCCCGCTGCGCTCCGGAGGCTTCAGGTGAACACACCTTGAATGAGCAGAACGCACCTTGTTTTAGAGGGGGAGAACAAGAAAAAAAAATTCTCCCCCTCTCTGCGCAGCGCCCCTTCAGCAAAGCGGCAGGAGAAATGGAAGGGGCTCCGTTTCTCCTGCCGCTTTGCTGAAGGCGCACTGAGCAGAGAGGGGGAGATTTTTTTTTTCTTGTTCTCCCCATCTAAAACAAGGTGCCTCCTATGGTCGGGTGTGTCCTATAGAGCGAAAAATATGGTGATTCCTTTAGATTACTCTTAACATGCAAGCATAATGCTAAGACGGATTGGACTAGCATTTTTACTAGCACACCTGGCTTTATATTTTTCTTGCTTTGTGAATTACAGTGGTACCTCGGGTTACATACGCTTCAGGTTACAGACTAACCCAGAAATAACCCAGAAATAGTACCTAGGGTTAAGAACTTTGCTTCAGGATGAGAATAGAAATTGTGCTACGGCGGCAGCAGGAGGCCTCACTAGCTAAAGTGGTACCTCAGGTTAAGAACAGTTTCAGGTTAAGAATGGACCACCGGAGCGAATTAAGTTCTTAACCCCGAGGTACCACTGTAGTTCAGTGGAAGAAAACTGTGCTATCACAAAGCTTTTCCTTCTTTCCTGGATTGCTGGATCTGTTAAGTAGTGCTTTTGTTGTTGTTAACTTGGAGAGATATTTGTTTCTTTTACAGAAAGTAGGAGTAACAGGAGCCCCTGATCCACAAGTCCGCTGTCCATCAGTCATCGAGTTTGGGAAATATGAAATCCACACCTGGTATTCCTCTCCATACCCACAAGAGTATTCCAGGTACAACACAGGCCTCCTCTCTATTATACATTTTACATTATGCAGCTGAATGTTTAGCAAGAGTAGGAAATAAAGTGTAACTATGTGTTAAGCCTGACAAGCTCATACTGTAAAGACATGCTCTTCCTTAAAATTAGGACTGGATGTCCTCTGAACAAACCAAATGTGTAACCAAGTTAAATCATGCAATGTATATATTATGTATACAGGTATTTGCTTGTGTAGGATATTTTTTTTAAGGTTGAAGCTATCAAAGAATTAATATATTTTAGTAAGTACTGTGACATTGCGGGGGGGGGGGGGGGAGGAAAGAGCAAAGAGCATGGAAATTTGAGTGTAGTGGCTGGTGTTCAAAAATAGTAGCAAGGATTGGAGACACAGGATTTTGAAACTGCCCGGCCCCCCTCAGATCCTTCTGCCACTGATTTTCTTCTTGAAGTAAAGGCATTGCATTTGCAACTGTGAGAGTTGGCAACTTGTTTTTAAACAAACACAAGCACAGAAATGTCAGCATGTCAAATTGTGCTGGGTTCCTCGTTTCTCTGATCATCTTCACATACAGTATAGGTACAGATCTGCTCTACTTATAACCAAGGAAAACCAGACAATATTTAGTGATAACTGAAAGAAGTATTTAGAATAATCAGAGCTGAGCTTCCTCCTATCTTTGGGATTAACATACTGAAAGACTTTGTTTTATTAAACATTTTGTAGATGTAAGTGTTCTTTATTTTCTGTGCCGTGCAGCAAAGAAACAGAAGAGCGGAATTTCTGTTTTATTGAAATTTGTATGATGGGGAGGGTCATAGCTCAGTGGTACAGCATCTGCTTTGCATACAGGAGGTTCCACGTTTCATCACCAGCATCTCCAGGTTGATTTAGGAAGGCCCCTTGTTTGAAACCCAGGGGAGTGCTGCCAGCCTGTGGAAGTAATACTGAGCTAGATGGGCCAATAGGTCTGACTTGATAATAGGCAGCTTCCTATGTATGTTCCAGTTGCCAGTTGCATAAATTAAGGGGTGGAGGGACAGTACTGGAAAGGGGCCTACGGGGTCCCTTCATATCCAGTGATGGACACCCTTGGTAAACTTTAGGCTAGAAGTAATCCTAAGAGGTCTTTGTTAAGACCCTCAGTCTCAGTAACTGAATCCAACCAAATACACATTTTAACCTGCTCTTATGCTTTTTTTGTTTCTATATTGCCTCCTGTATACCCAGCTTTAAGACAATGGACCTTTATAGGAATTGCCACAGTAGAGATAACAGTACTGATTGCCTCAAGTTGTAACCTTGCAAAACTGCTCAATGCATCCATGCCTTTAATCTTGCAGGCTGCCTAAGCTGTACATTTGTGAATTCTGTCTTAAGTATATGAAAAGCAGAACTATCCTTCAGCAACACATGAAGAAGTGTGGCTGGTTTCATCCCCCAGCCAATGAAATTTACAGGAAGAGCAATGTTTCAGTCTTTGAGGTAAGTGTCAAAGATTATTAGCTGCTGTTTATGTCCCTGCCTGAATCTCTGGGGCATAATCTGCTGTGAGCTTCCCAGAGAAGAACTGTTGTAGGAACCTAATTCCCTTGTAATGGGCTCTAATCATGGCTAGAATCCCCTCTTTGGGAGGCTGAGGGCAGCCCACTTTTAAAAAACAACAACCCAGAACTGTCTTACTTTTGTAATATTTAATGAGTGTCTCATTCCATTCAGTAATGATTGGCTGCAAAACAGAAGTATATTGGCATTTTATGTTGTACATCCCTCTTAGGAAAAGGTTGGTAGTGTGAGGAGCGCTGGCCGCTTTGGGCTTCTCCTCAAAGTGACTACTTACCTCAGGCTGCATCCTTTAGTTCTTGAAGCTACAAGTCCTTAGATGGCTTGTATCTGTTTGGTATAATCCTACTTGATTTAAGCAAATCACTTTGTGTTGTGGCCTGCTAGCAGTTCATGAGGGATAGTGTCTTGACCTGTTCTCCATTTTTCTAAGGTGGATGGCAACGTCAGTACCATTTACTGCCAGAACCTGTGTCTATTAGCAAAACTCTTCCTGGATCACAAGACGCTCTATTATGATGTGGAGCCATTTCTCTTCTATGTGCTGACGCAAAATGACATGAAGGGTTGCCACCTGGTTGGCTATTTCTCCAAGGTGAGCGGTGGGGGGATTTCCACTTGCTGGTGTTCTGTTGGTGTCCTGACAATACCTAAGGAGCGTATCTATCATGCACTTTTAAAAAAATCTGCACCAAGTTAATCCAAATATTGGGTGGTGAAAAGCTGGATCCTTAAGCTTTTGCTTAATTGATTGCTCTGTTTTTGCTAATCACGAGGAGAGGCACAAGGCACTGCAGGCCCTTGCTTAACTCCTGGAACTTTTCCTGCTGACATATACAGGAGCTTTGGCCGTACACTTTCTCATGCCTATGCTTGCACTTAAAAGAAAAAGGGCTGGGAATGTCTTTTTGAGACTGAAACTCTCAATAAACTGAATTCTGCACCCAATATTGCATTCCACACTTTTTTGTGCTTGTGTGGATTTGCTTCATACACACAACCCTGACTATGGCCAAATACCTAGTGTATGCAAAAAGACTATAAACTTTCTTTTGTTCTTCCTGTCAAGTCTTGTGTGTGATAAGACTGGCTATACCTCTGGAAAAGTCTATTCACACTGGTATGACTCGTATCCAAGAAAATATAATTGGATTTGAATTGTGCGTAAACTGAAAGTCATTTTTCAGCAGATCTAAATTTTCTCCCTCCTTAGTGTAGTGGATCTAACCAAACTAGTGTCCGGTCACACTTCTGAAGTGATGGGTATAATTTTATGGGTTCCAAACAGCCTTTAAAGTTCTGCATAAGCAGAATCCAGGGAATTGAAGCAGTTAATCAAAGCAACTTTCTTTTTTATGCTGTTGAACAGAGTGTATTCTCTAAGGAGCATGAATTCCAGCCTGGCAGCTCTGAGGGGAGAGGGTTTTAAATGACTTCCTAGTCCCTTGGGTGGTGAGGAGGAGAGTTAGTTGGTGAAGTAAACATTAATTGTTACCTCCAATGAGCTTGCTTCTCAAATCAGATGCTGATCTCATTTCAGAGCTTTTGTTTGCATTTTGGGAAAGAGACCATGGAGGCTGAATGTGGCTTTAGTATTCCTCACACAGGGACAGAGAGTTACTTTGAAAGGCCCGTCTTAACACCCCCCCCCAAAAAAAAAATAGAAGTTGTTTTTTACTTCAACACTTTCAGAAAAGGAAATAATGTAGCCTTAATCTATGGCCATCCTACCCCCCCCCCAAGCCCACCTGCAGATGGACTTTTATTTTGTCTTACCCCCACCCCCCACAAAGGTTCTTTATTGCTTTGGAAATCTCTGAGGATTTGAAAAGCCCTTTGTAGAGAAGTAGGGAGAGAAGTTTGCTGTAAGTACAAGGTCCTGAAATGATGTATTAAAGGGGAGGGGCCATAATTGGTGGTGGTGCAGGTTCATTCTTGAGCATCTTAACTAAAAAGGATCACAGGTAGCAGGACTGGGAGGGCTTATGTGACTGAGACCCCAGAGAACCACTGTCACTTGGAGTGCTAGACATTACTGCACTAGGTACATGAATGAAACAGGTTTACAGAAAGCAACTTTGTGTGCTCAGTGACAGTGCTTTCTTCCTTTTCCTTCCTGGCTGTGATCACAGAGGTTCAGTGGCTTGATAATACCTTGTGTTCTTTCCTTGGAGACTTGCTTTTGGGGTGATTGTGATTTACCCCAATTAATTCCTCATTGAGAAGAAGTTCTTTTCCATCTTGCTAATCTTCTGTGTTTGTTTGTGTGTGTGTGTCTCTTACTAGGAGAAGCACTGCCAGCAGAAATACAATGTTTCCTGCATAATGATTCTTCCCCAGTACCAGCGCAAGGGCTATGGCAGGTTCCTCATTGATTTCAGTAAGCATATTCTCATTTTTCTGCCTTTCTCTTCAGCTTCAGATTAAAGTTTATGAAACCATGCAATTCTCCAGCACTTTATTTCAAGAGCATTAATTATCTGAAATGCCTACTTTTTGGGATTCTGGCCAGCATCCTTTTCCCAACTGCTTTCTTGCACCCCAGATGCTTGCACACAAGCCCCCCTCCTCCCCTCATCACACTTCAGCCCACAAGGACATCTAAGATGGCACTTCAGAACTTGCTCTTCTTCCCTGCTTTCCTAGCCATGTGGAGAGGCAGAAATTTTATTTGTATGTTTAAAAGGCTATTTATACCCTGTCTTTTCCACTATATCGTGCAAAGTGGCTAACAAACACATCAAATCATTTACCAGTAGTCTTTACCCTTTTCACTCCTGGGACTCACCTGTAGCATTTGAAGACCCACTTCTTATTTTTTTGACCATATATTTGTGTGAATTTATTGACAAACAGTAGCATAAATTTATTATGCGTTTTGGCTGAAATACAACTTGATTAGGGAAAGTGACCAGTTTGCAAATCTACTACATCAGTAGATGGGTTTCTTCTTTCAGAAGAGAGTAAAGCGGACCATCAGGGCCAGCCCTGAACAAGGCAGCTGCCTCAAGCAGCAGATGCTGGGTCTGGTGAGGGCACCTATTTCTTCTGAGCCCCCTGACCACTTGGCCCTATTAGAGGAGGGAGCTGTGTGTGCCTCAAAGCCTGCCTTGCACCCCAAAACTTTCTGATGTGGTAGAGGTTGCTGTGCTGTTGCTAGGTGCGGAAATAAGTTTGAGCTGCCAGTCAGGCTGGCTTTTGTGTGTTCAGTGGAGGTGGGCACCATCTTGCCTTTCACTGCAGACAGCAAAACATTTTTAGCTGGCACTACTGATAGGTACCCCTGCCCATACGGGCCAGTCATGTCCGACTCTAGGGTTGTGTGCCCATCTCACTTAAGAGGCCGGGGGCCAGCGCTGTCCGGAGACACTTCTGGGTCACGTGGCCAGCGTGACGAAGCTGCTCTGGCGAGCCAGCACCAGCGCAGCACACGGAAACGCCGTTTACCTTCCCGCTATAAAGCGGTACCTATTTATCTACTTGCACTTAGGGGTGCTTTCGAACTTCTAGGTGGGCAGGAGCTGGGACTGAAAGACGGGAGCTCACCCCGCCGCAGGGATTCGAACCGCCGACCATGCGATCGGCAAGCCCTAGGCGCTGAGGTTTTACCCACAGCGCAACCCACGTCCCAGGGCACTACTGATGCTGTGGTGTAAACCACTGAGCCTTGGGCTTGCCGATCGGAAGGTTGGCAGTTTCGAATCCCCGCGACGGGGTGAGCTCCCGTTGCTTGGTCCCTGCTCCTGCCCACCTAGCGGTTCGTAAGCACAAAGTGCAAGTAGATAAATAGGTACCGCTCCTGTGGGAAGGTTAACGTCGTTTCTGTGTGCTGCTCTAGTTCGCCAGAAGCGGTTTAGTCATGCTGGCCACATGACCCGGAAGCTGTCTGTGGACAAACACCAGCTCCCTCGGCCAGTAAAGCAAAATGAGCGCCGCAACCCCAGAGTCCTTCGCGACTGGACTTAATTGTCAGGGGTCCCTTTACCTTTACTGGTGGTTATGACATAACTGTGCAGCTGCTGCTGTTTAATTTCCCATTATAAATGTTTGTCTGAAAAATGAACGTATCTCAGTATACATGGCTAATTTGAGTTCTATAACTTGTGGAAATGTAGGCATTAAATATAGAATTTCCATTTTTCTGTTCAAATTAGTTTTGTACTAAATATTCAAGAAAAAATATTAATATTACAAAGGAACAAAGGCATATATATCCTTAAAGCTTATAGGATCGTCGCATAAAGGAAAACAAAGAAGCAAGGTGCGTTTTCTGGAGGGCTCAATGGCAGTGGCATCAAACGCAAAGGGAATACAGCCACGTTGCTTTCTAGAGGGAAAGCAAAGAGCCAGTTCCAAAGCTAAGCTAACCGCCTTTCGCCAAGTCCTTCTATCTTTTATATTCTGTTTTTATCACTGACCATCACTTCTGATGGGCATCTTCCCATTTGGTGAGGAGTGAGGCCCACATTATTCACTCTTATAGGAATGCTGATGCTCACTCACTCATCGTCAGGAAAAAACACATGTACTGTAGAACCGGACGAGGGGACCTCTGGCTCTGACCATTGGTCATGCTGACTGGGGCTGATGGGAGTCAGAGGTCATCTGCAGAGCCATAGGTTCCCCATCCCTGCTAAAGAACTTCCAGCAGCAAAACCCTTTCATTAGCATTCTTTTAATGCAAAAGTTTGCCCATGTACAGTCTGCTTTAATGCTTAGTTTACATAAGTGCTTGAGACAGTAGCTTGAGACAGTAGCTCCTTCATTTGCTTTACTATCACATTGTTGAGACTGATGTGCAAGTTGAAGGTTTGTGAAAAGTCAGCGGATTATGAAGATTGGTTGGTTTTGTATTTGAACTTACAAATGAAGAGTGGAGGGAGTTGATTCAAACAGAATTTTTAAACAGACAGGTGAATGGTGAGCCCTGCTACCTGGGCGGAAGAGCATCTTTGGTGAATTCTGCACCTGGAAAATCAAGTTGCATCTGCCTTTTAGTCCTCACAGTGGTATCTTGCAGCAGCCCTTGGACTTCATAACTTCAAAGCTTGACTAACGTAATGTAGTGTCCTTGGGATCACCTACAGAGAAACCCCGTGTCTCTCCAGATGTCTCTGGGCTGACATTCCCATCAGCCACATGGCCAGGGGCCAAAAATGTCGTTGTAGTCCAGCAACACCTGTAGAACAGGAGCAGGAGGTTCCTCCAGGCCTGTTTTTGAAAGTAGCAGCTAGAATGTAACCCTGAAACTTGCCTGCTGATGAGGACAAGTCATAGGGAGTCTGAACTGAATGGGTTTTCCATGGCCGACAGAAGCGTCATATCACCTATATATTTCATGAGTACAGTGGTGCCTCGCAAGACGAAATTAATTCGTTCCGCAAGTCTTTTCGTCTTGCGATGTTTTTCGTCTTGCGAAGCACGGTCCGTCGCAACTGCACCTCTTCAAGCGGCTTTAAAAAAAAAGGGAACAAACTCGCAAGACGTTTTCGTCTTGCGAAGCAAGCCCATAGGGAAAATCGTCTTGCGAAGCAACGCAAAAACTGAAAAACCCTTTCGTCTTGCGCGTTTTTCGTCTTGCGAGGCATTCGTCTTGCGAGGTACCACTGTAACTGTTAGAGAACTTGCTTCAAACCAGTAGGCTTGGCTAGATCACCCTGTTACGTGACAGCAGCCTTGTGGCATGATAAATACATTACAAATACATTTTGGCATATACTTTTGTGAACTAGGGTCCACATGAGATCTGCTATAAAGTCGCTCACATCAGTGGCTTTTGGATCATTCTCTGGAAAGTAAGGGAAGAGAAGGAGATGAAGGCATATGTAGAGGTAGCAAAGGTAAAAATAACATGTCTGATTAAAAAGTGAGTCAGTTGTTAATAGTTGTATTCTGGATCTAGCAAGGATGAGTGAATCGACAGAGTCAGCCCTGTGTTCACACAGCAGGAGTGAAAGAGAGAAGTACTGTGGGAAGTACTAAAAATAGTAAGAGGGCCAAGAAAACGTAATTTGACCAAAATACTCTGGATAAATTAAGCATTGAGATAAAGAAGTGCCTGGATTTCCAGTTCCAAAACCATCTTGTGTTGACCTAGAGGGAGTTTGCCAGAAAATGGGATCAAAATATGTTTGGATTCCCTGTCCACAGAGGTATGCATTGTTGTTTTGAGCATACCTATACAGAATCTACATTTCTAGTCCTGTAAAATTGCTCTTAATTTCCAGTAATACATAATGTGTTCCCCTGTTCAGAGTTACAGTGCCCATTATTTGGGCACCTAATAATACAAGGTGCCATTTCCCTAATTAACAATGATAGAGTTCACGCACATCCTCTATTAGCAACTGCTTCATTAGGATGGTCTAAAGTGGTTTGGTCATGTCATTGGTTGTGGCCGTTTGGAGGCCCCACCTATCTGTCCTTGCCTCTCATAGCAAGCTCAGCTGGCAAGTGCCAACGGGATGATGGCCAAAATGGAGCTGCTAAAAAAACGAGAGAGAGGTATGCTTTAGGAAGAGGGAGGAAACCTTAAGGTTTGCAGAAAGACAAACAATCAATAGAGGGTGGGGAACAAAAAGGAGGGGGGAATGAGAAGGCTTAGTGGCCATGGGGGGGGGGCAGGGGGAAAGGCCATGATTTCTTGACTACAACCCTGAACAGGAGGAGCTCTGCTCTGCAATATTTTTTTGCAAGTTTCACTTTTTTCACTGTAATAGAAAAAATCTGCCACCTAGTGGCACTGTTTATAACCAATTACAGTCAGAAGTAGTGAAGCCTGCAAGACCTTTCCCACTGATTTACCAGCGTTTGCTTCCATGATCCCATGGGAATTGGTGCTGAAACACTTCTTGGTGGCTGGGGGGGATTGGTTGACCTTTTCTGAAATCAAAGGTCTTAATTGGAGGGTGTTCTACATTTCTGTCCATGTTTCTGAAAAATTCAAAATGCCTTCAGCACAGATTAGAATCATGTGTCTCCTTGTACAGGCGGCTACCTCTGTGTGGAAGGGGGCGGGAAATGCTGGTGACCTCTGGAGGTCCTGTCTGAGAGCCATGGCTGTTTTTGTTGACTTAAATTCCAGTCAGAGTGCCTGACTCTATAGCTGAATAAGGAGCAGACACTCAAACAGGGTAGGCTAGCTTCCGTACAGAGCCCAGTCCTAAGTGTTTTCTGCTTTCTCTCAGGTTATCTCCTATCAAAGCGTGAAGGCCAAGCAGGATCCCCAGAGAAGCCGCTATCAGATTTGGGTCGTCTCTCTTACATGGCTTATTGGAAAAGCGTAATCTTGGAGTGCCTTTATCACCAAAATGACAAGCAACTCAGCATCAAGAAGCTAAGCAAGCTGACTGGCATCTGCCCTCAAGACATCACTTCCACCCTGCATCACCTGCGAATGCTGGATTTCCGAAATGATCAGTGAGCATTGTAGAATTGGAGGGCCAGAAATGGCAGGGTCATAATTAAAGACATGGCTGTGCCCAATGGTAGATTTCTGTGGAAGCACTGCAAAAGTGCAGTAGTTTTGGGTGTAAAACTCTGCTTCCTCTTAAGGGGGACAGAAACCCAAATCATCCAAATTTCTAACCCTTACTGTTCTGGTACACTGCTTTTAAAGTGAGGGCAATTTTAGAATGTGGGAAGCAGAGGGATTGCATAATTTATTTACTATAGTCATATTCTGCATTTCAGGATATGGATCTTTTCAAGGTGGATCAAAAGTAATATCAAAGCAGGCTAATGAAAATCATCCCTCTGTAGAGGGATGGGGACATTCTCCTGTGCAAGCAAGATGGTCTCAGGTGGGGCATGAACTCAGCCTAGTGCCTAGTGCTTGATGGTGCAAACACTGACTTGCTTAAAGGCAGTTAAACAGTTTCTCTCCCTCTGAAGCGCCAGTTTTAATTCTTGCCTGACTCAAGCCACTGCTGAAGCCAGTCCCTCGTGTCTTTTTTGCTGACTCTGAAGCTCCTCTTTTCTCTTACTTGTTGGCATTGCCTGCTGTGATTGTGGTGTTGAGGAGTTTATGGTGGGCCCCTTGGAGTATGTGTGACTTGCCTATTAAGGAAATAGTTTTCCCCTGGTGTGTGTTGGGCTCACTCAGTGTGAACTGTTTGTGTGTGTGATTTAACAGTCCGTTTTTAAAAAAATAATTTTTATTTTCCATTTAAAAACATATAGTCACATCATTATTATCCACTTAACTTCTTTGGCTGTTTAGAGGCTATAGACTTCCTTCCCTCCCACCTCTTGGCTTTCAAAAGTAACCTTTATATCACAGCATTTTATATATTTTCCAATTCTAATATAACTCATTACAAAATACCTCAAAGTTTAAATAAAAGTAGAAGGGTAAAAAATTTCTTATTACAAGTCTTCAGATAACTATACTAATGTTGTTAATTGCATACAATGATCTTTCAAATATTGTGTAAATTTACTCCAGTCTTTTTGGAATACTTGGTCATGCTAGTTTTGGATTTCCCCCGTCAGCTTCACCAGTTCCGCAAAGTCCATCATTTTCATCTGCCTCTCTTCTATAACAGTCTGTTTTTTACCTTTTTCATAGAATCATAGAATTGTGTTGGCAGGGACCCGAGTGTCATCAAGTCCAACCTCCTGCAATGCAGGAATATCTGCTAAAGTGTCCATGTCAGATGGCCATCCTAACCTCTGCGTAAAAACCTCCATGGAAGGAGAGTCTGCAACCTCCTGAGGGAGTATGTTCCACTGTCAAACAGCTCTTACTGTTAGAAAGTTCTTCTTGATGGAATCTCCTTTCTTGTAACTTGAAGCCATTGCTCCTCTTGAGCAGGAGAAAACAAGCTTGCTCCATCTTCCACGTGGCAGCCCTTGAGATATTTGAAGATGGCTCTCATATCTCTTCTCAGTCTCTTCTTTTCCATGCTAAACATACCCAGCTCCTTCAACCACTCCTCAGAAGGCTTGGTTTCCAGACCCTTGATCATCTTGGTTGCCGTCTTCTGCACATGTTCTGTTTAAGTTTAGGCCCATCCCATTTTCCTCCCCATGTGCTGCTTAAATACAAAAAACAAAAACCCACCCCACCATTTTGTGTCTGGTTCAGTTCTTCCTGGTTTTCTAACAGTCTGTCTCCCTACAATCCTGTCTCCCATGTTGCGGTTATTTTTGCCCCATACCTTTTCTGGCTTGCGGGGGGGGGGGAAAATAATTAGAGACTGTCAGCGCCTGCAGTAGCAGCATGGAAGTTAATAAGGAAGCACCAGCACACAAGAGACCTGGAAGCATCTGTGGCAGCAAGCATAACACCTAATTTAACTGCTGCCATTATGTGGATCCCTGAGGGGACCGAGCATGAAAGGCTTCATGTCGGCAGCAACTGCAGTTCTGGTGCTTCCTAGGTAGGCAGTAGCCACTGTTTGTGAACTTATCAGGGCTTAGCTAGCTCACCCCAGGTCAGCTGCCACTGCCTTTTGTGGGAGCAGTCAGTGTGTAAAGGCAGAGAAGTAATGGCAGGGAAGCCCCTGCAGAAGCGCCAGTCTCAATCCTTGTCCAGTGGTGGCATTGAGAGGGCACAGCAGTTTTCACAATCCTTGATGAGGCTTTGTCAGAGGATGAGCCGCTGAGAAGGCAATGTCAGACAGTTCTTCAGAGGGAATTGGCGAAGGAGACCTTGTTTCTCAGAGGTTGTCCCACTGGCTGTGACCACCTGGCATCTTCCAGGAAGATGCAACGTTCTGTCACAAGGGCCATTGCTTCCTCAACACCTTTTGTGGTTGAACCTGACCAAGTGAACACAAGTGCCTGCCTTCAGATTTGGTGAATACCATTCTAGCCTCAAGACATCCTTCTCCAATTTGTGTTTATCGTTCAGCATCGTCAGCATTTCTGCACAGGTGCAAGCAGAATCGAGTGCAGCTGCATAGGGCTAGCATTAGAGATTTTCTGTCTCCCCCCAAAAAAAGGACTTACACCCCAACACATTGTGAAGATTGTCATCAGCATCGTGGTCTGTCTTGTCTGACATTCAGGAGGTTTCTTTAGGTGCTCTTCCTTTCCTTAGTTTCTTAAAGAGGCTACAATAATAAATCCACCTGTACCCCAGGTGGAAGTGCATACAGAGCTAAAGACTCTGCAATGACCAGCATTTAAACATTTAAAATCAGTCTCTGTGTTTGTTACCAATTAAGGTTGTATTTCTTAACACTGTTACTTCAGCAAGGCAAGTTTCTCAACTGAATACACTATCGGTAGCCAAACACCTTTATGTACTGTATCAAGACCAAGTAGTATTACAGACTGATTCTTCTTTTAGTCTGAAAATCAATACACATTTTCACGGACAGTAAGAGCTCATTCTTCCAACTTTTTGTCCTTCACCTGAACATCCTACAGAGAAGGCATGGCACTCTCTGGATGTGAGAAGATCTTTGAAGATTCACATTGCATGTACAAAGCCATTTAGACAGTCATTATTTGCATCTTCTCATCCAAATAGATTAGGAAAGAGAGTTTCAAATTCCACTTGGTCTTAGTGAGTTAGGGTCTGAATAAATATGCCATATAATGTGTTGCACTTGATGCCACCATCTAAAATTACTGCACACTCAGCTACTGGGGCAGGGGCCAAATGAGCAGACCTCTTCAGGAGGTTGCTACACATTTGCAAAGCACTACAAAATGGATTTATATGCCTTGGCTGAGGCAGCTTTGGGGAGAAAAGTGCTGCAGCACGGACTCCTAGACCAATAGGCAGCTAAAGCCTTCCCTACATGGGTACACTTTTGGACACTCCATCTGAGACCATCTTACATGCACAAGAGAAGGGACTGCTGGTCTTAACTGAAAAAAATACCTGTGCATGTAATGATGGTCTCTGGGCTGCACTCTATATTTTACAGTGCCTACTGGGGTGTCAGTTTGTCATGGGAACAGTGTCGTTTGTGCGGTTGAATGCTTGTCTGTGTTTTTCTTTTGTGTAACATTTCTGTTCTTAAGCTTTGTCATGAACAAAAACTAGTGCTACAGAGGGAAAGAGACAATTTAACTGCTTTTGAAACAATTTGTGTTTATGCCATAAAACACTAGGGGCAGCTCACATCTCAACTGAGACTATATTTACATGCATAGAGAAATTCCTTTCAGGTAAGACCAGTGATCCCATATAGCTGAAACATTCTCTAGTATTTTCTTCATCTGTCTGTCCCAAAATTTCTAGTAGTCACAGTGCAGGCATTCAGTGCCTTGTCCAACTGCTCCCTCCACCCTCCAGCATAGCTAATGGCAACAGGAAACATTTTCATAACATGTACAGACCTTGTGTTGAGTACATTGAACAGAAGAGTACAAGCCCCACTGAAGCAAACTAAATCTGTCATTTCTGCTGAAAACGCAATTGCTTATTCTCATAATTAAGGCTAACTAAAAAGTAATTCTGTACTCAGGCAATCAGAATTCTTCACTAAAAGCAGCTGAATTCTGTAATTGTTCTAAATCCTGCAGATCAATCAAATTTGCATGTTTCTTTTATTTACTATAATTTTAGCATTGCAAGGGGATATAAACACTACCATGTGATTAATATGCTGATTTACTTTGATTTCTGAGACATCAGCACATTTTCAAACAATAGGGATAGAAATGTGCATTTTATTAAATCAAACCTGAGATTCGGAAGCTCAGCTCAAGCTTTTTGGCTTTGGAGCTTATTTTTATTGCTAAAACACAGTCATTGCATTGCAGGATTTTGGGTTTTGAGATTGTTGCAGTTTCAGCCAAGGCACTAAGAGCCTTCCAATGCCTTCAGCCTGAGGCACAAGAAGCCAGAAAAACTGGTAGATATATTTTCTTTTCCTGCAACAGATGCTTAGCTGCCTTTAATGATTCTTCATTACCTTGCACTCTGCATCAGTTCTAGTGTCATCTCAGTTTGATTCTGGGTTGCAAGTTTCAAACAGAAGTGAGAAAGAAATGTCCTACACAACTTTTTTTCAAAACTTCACATGAGTCACCGTAGTCGAAACAAAATAAAAGAATTTCTTCCAGCAGCACCTTAGAGACCAACTAAGTTTGTTATTGGTATGAGCTTTTGTGTGCTGCATGCACACGAAAGCTCATACCAATAACAAACTTAGTTGGTCTCTAAGGTGCTGCTGGAAGAAATTCTTTTATTTTGTTTTGACTACAGCAGATAAACATGGCTACCTACCTGTAACATGAGTCACTAGGAATTTTGGAGCTGACTTTAACCTATTTGTGCACCTCAAATGCTGTTTTGATCTGTTTGCTTCTTGATGCAACAGACTATGGCAGCTGCTTAATAATGTGACAGTCTTTTGGGCATCCTCCTGCTGGTCACTCTTCCTCCCTGCGTCCGTACGTTTGTTACCTGTACTTAAACGTCAAAATTTGGCTGAATCATTTTTTCCTCATTCTCAGATTTGTGATTGTCCGGCGGGAGAAGCTTATCCAAGACCACATGGCAAAGCTGAAACTGAATCTCCGGCCTGTAGTTGTAGATCCAGAATGCCTACGCTGGACTCCTGTCATTGTCTCAAACTCAGTGGTTTCAGAGGATGAAGAAGAAGAAGCTGAAGATGGGGAAAATGAAGAGCAGCAGCAGCAGCAAAGGGAAAGAGAGGTAGAGGTCAGTGTGGAATAGATATTTATATATGCATGCAATTGTGGAGTAATTAGCAAAGCAGCCACATGTGTGCCCCGTATGGCAGAGGGATGGAAAGGTAGCTTAAAAGTGCGGATGGCTAAAAGCCAGCTGGAGTTGCTAAGGAATGTAATGGGAAAATTGGATCCCCTTCATCTTTCCATCAAGCCCGTATTAATTTGCCCTACCTCTACATATGCCACATTGGGAGGAATTTTATTTGAAAAGGTGGGGTAGGAACAAATAAACATGAAACTTTGTTATCCTGAGCCCAAACCATTATTTATTGTTTAAATTTATATCTAGTACGTCCTCCCAAAGGAGTCCAGGGAGGCAAACAAGAAAACACAAAAACTAACAAAATATTTAGATGTTAAAAACACCTGAGAACATTTAAAAACAGCCATGTATCCTCACACCTAATAATTTCCAGGTTGCTAGAAATAGGAAGAGAGTGGTGCAATGACTAGAGTGTTGGACTAGGACCCAGGAGACCAAGGTTCAAGACCCCACCCCCCACCCCCGACCATGTAGCTCACTGGATGACCTTGGACCAGTCCTTGCCTCTCAGCCTAATCTACCTCACAGGGTTGTTGTGGAGATTATATTAGGGGGAGAACCATGGACACCACCTTGAGCTCCTTGGACAAAGGGTGGGATATAAACACATTAGGCTAGAAAATTAAATTAGTATGTTGTAGCCATTAAATACCTGGACAAATAGAAATGTTTTTAAAAACCTCCTGAATACTTTGGAAGGTGTTCCATAAGTGAGGAACCAATACTGCAGTGATGTCCAAATTTGGCCCTCCAGCTGTTTTGGAACTACAATTCCCATCATCTTTGACCACTGGTCCTGTTACCCAGGGATGATGGGAGTTGTAGTCCCAAAACAGCTGGAGGGCCAAGTTTGGCCATCACTTCAGTACTGAGAAGGCCCTGCCGTGGGTCAACATCAATCAGGAAGTCCCCAGAAAGGGTGGCACTGCCAAAGGGGCCTGCTTTGATGGTTTTCTGGCCCGAGGTGGTTGGTTTTGAGGGAGGCTGTCTTGGGTCCCAAGCCCTTTAGGGTTTATTTACTGGTACAAATTCAGACTGGCAGCCAGTGAAGCACTTTCAGGACCAGTGACACATGGTCCTATCAAATTGCCCCACTCACCAACCTAGCAACCTTTTTCTGCTGCAGCTGCAGCTTCTGGATTGTATTCAGTCACTAGAGCATGGGCAACTGAGGTCAGGCTAATAGCTGACAAACCAGCCTAATTTGGGTGCAATCACTCCTAGCTGCAGAAGCCACCTGGCTGGAATCCAGGAATGCTCTCGGACTGCAAACCTGTTCCTTCAAGGGACAGTGCAAGCTGTCTACCTTATTTCTGGACCCGCGAATCACCCACTGTTTAGTCTCTGTATATCTAGCTTATCACTTCAGCCAGGCACCAGTCCAACCCCACAGCTTTTGCTGATTTAGATGGAAGGAGGGAGAGGAAGAGAGCAGTGTGATATTAACATATAAATGTTGAATTAGCATATGAGACACAATGGACCCTGTGGGACCCCACAGCTCAGAACTCATGGGGCTGAGCAACATTCCTCTAGTGTTACCTTCTGGTAATGACCCTGCAGGCAGAAGCAGATTTGCTGCAATACAGTGCCTCTAGCTCCCAACCCCCTGATTTGTTTCAAAATGAGACTATGGTCAGTGATGGCAAAAGCCATTGAAAGATCAAGGGTTGTTCCCACCTCTTGGTCTCTCTCTTCTGATAAAGGCAATCAGTCAGGGCAACTGAGGCTGTTTTGATGCTAAAAATGGGCATGAAATCAGACTCAAATGGATTTAGATCATCTTTGCCCAGATACCAGAAATGAAATACTAGAGACTGGGATGAAGAGGGCATGTAATGGTCTCACTACTACAAGTGTTTTGTTCCTGTCATCAAGCTGCAACAACTACAAAAGATCTCGCAGGCTTTGCTCCTTTCTGCACTCAGACAGAAGCCTTCCTACTCTGCAACCTGAGGTCCTTTAACTGGAAATGATTAAGACTGAATCATGGAACAGTGCTTGTACTATTATTGAATAATGGGCTTAGGTCTGAAAATTTGGCTCATCTGAACTTAAACCCCCGGGGTCTATTGCACTCATGAACCCAGTTTCAGAATAAAAATATTCCCTTCGTGGCCTATATAGTGACGGGAAATTTATGCAGCCTGGATGGAAAGATGGATGGGATTGTTCAGATGAGGTTTTCCATGGTCATTGGTAGGCCTGCACAGGAAGTGTAGAAAAATTGAGGCAAGGAAGGAGAGCAGAAAACCCAGGGAAGTAGTGGTGGGGCCCAGGAAGAGGGAGTGGGCTTGAGGGTGGAAGGTGGCTAGCTAATGGGGAGGTATTTGGGAGAGGAAAACTGGAGGGGAATCGGAAGAAAGGAAAGGTGGACATGACCAGGAGTTGTGGAATCAAGGAGAGATCAAGATTGTTCCAATCTTTGGCTGCAAGCTGGTACTTTAAATGCAGAACCAACTTTCCCAGCAACCTTATGTCTGTAGGAAGTAACAGTTGCAAGAAAGTCTTAAATAAAATAGCTTGCCTGTTTTCTTTATACCAGGTGATCAAATCTGTATCCTGGGAGAAAAAAGAGAGAGAGTCTTACTTTCCTCTGGAGAGTGAAAAAAAGCCAGACATTGTTTCTCCAGCCAATTCTGTGCGGCCAAACAAACAAAGTCTTCCCCTTGCTGGTCTTCCTGCAAACAACCAGATGCCACGGAGAGGCCGTCGGAAGAACAAACAGTCGCGGGAGTCCTTTGCAGAGAAGGATTTGAAACTGCTTTTAGAGGAGAAGTCAGCCATGGCCAGGGGAGGCCGCTGTGGGGAGTGTCAGGAAAAGGCGGCTGCGGCGGCTGCGGCGGCGGCAGCTGCGGCCGCTTCCCGAGAGAGATTTGGGGAGACTGAAGAGAGAACCACTTCCTCCCAGGGACAGTGTGGCAAATGTGAGGAAAAGTCCCCGGCTCCCCGGGGGCACTTTGGCAAAGATGAGGAAAAGTCCCCCATCTCCCATGGGCAGTATGGCAAAGGGGAGAAGCCCTCAGTGGCTCAGAGATACAGTGAAGTGTGGAGAGGGCAGCTGAAGACCCATGAGCCCCTGAAAGGCAGACTCTCCAAGGAGTGCGACCGAATACCCCGGCCACACCGCGAGGGTGAGAGGACACTGCCAAGGCACTTCAGTGAGAGCAGCGAAGAGGAGGGGGAGGAGCCTGTCAGCCCCTGCTCCACTTCCCCACCAGTTCTCACCAAACCCACCTTGAAGCGAAAGGTATGTCTTTCTCCCTTTCTGTCTGCTCCGCAGCTGCACAGAACCCTGAGCTTTCTCCTTGTGTTAGCTTCTGCTTGCCTGTTGAACCTCTCTCATTCCCTGGATAGGTTCCTGAAAAGCTATTGCGTTTGTAGGCTTTATGTGCATGTGTAAGAAGGTGATCATATTCAGGACTGTGTATGCTTTTAATAATAATAAGCCCAGAAAAACTTAATTTTGTAATTTAGCTTTTTTGCAAATTTACTGTTTTACAAGTAGCAGTTCTGGGAGGGAACTTTCAACCCCCCCCCCCCCATTTTGCTAGTTAAGGGAGAGACATGCAGGGCACTGACATCCCACTCACAACCATTGGGACTCTTATCCAGCAGGTCTTCTGGCTTCTGAGATTTTAGCAGCCATTACCTATACTTCCAAACACATGTTAAGTCAGACAGTGCCAGAAACTTTGCTGCTTTTTCTTTTTTCTAAACAAATGCAGAGGCTCTCAGGAAGTAAAATCTCAGCCCACTGCTGCACTCCATTTGTTTATTCTGCTCAGCTGTTGCAGCATGCACATATTGCTACTTACATATTTGTGAGATGCATATTCTAAAGAAAGGGTGGGAAGCCTGTGGCCCTCCAGATGTTGGTGGACTCCAATTCCTGTCAGCCCCAGCCAGTACAGTCAGTTATCAGGGATGATGGGAGTTGTAGGCCCACAACATCAGGTGGGCCCCAGATTCCCCATCCATTTTTAAAGGTTTATCTTTGTGTCAGGGAAAGGCAGTAGGTTTAGACTTTGAAAGGGGGCCCTAGGGGACCCAAGGATATTGAGGACCTCTCTCTATGGGCAGAGAATGTCTCCAGAGGCCTCTTTGTTGCAGCTACAGTTAGTTCTCTACTATCCGTATTTTGATGGTAGGTGCAGAGGGGGGGTCTGGCATGCCCTTGACACCGGAGGGGGTGGAATATGCCAGTTCTGAAACTGGAGTGCTGACATGTTCTCCAGTCGCCTCCCCTCCTCCTGTCCTGGCCAATGTGAGCCCAGCTGGTGGCCATAGGAAATGACAGTGGCTCTCCCCGGATGTCTCCTCCGCATGCTATAGGGCTTCTCTCTCTTGCCTCACTGAGTTGTGCTGTATGTAACCATCTGTCACTTGGTTGTGGTTGTTTGTGCAGAAGCCCATTCCCCGGAAGAGGCGGGTCCGCAAGCGCAAATATCACAACAGCAGTGTTGTGACAGAAACCATCTCTGAAACGACTGAGGTCCTGGATGAGCCTTTTGAGGACTCTGATTCTGAAAGGCCCATGCCTCAACTGGAGCCCACCTTTGAGATGGAGGATGAGGAGGATGAGGAAGAAAGTGAACTGTTCCCAAGAGGATATCTTCGTCGCCTCTCTCCCCAAGGCTCCCTCAGGCACAGGCCCTCCTCCAAGAGAGGATCTCAGGGTGGAGAGGAGTCTGATGATGCCACTGGTAGGTTTCTCAAGAACAGTTGTCAGTGGGTGCTTCAATGCAGTGTAACTTGCCATAAGAAAGGTCGCTAACTGCTCCCTCCCTGAACTGCCCATATGAAACATGCAAGACTGCCCAGTCCCAGGAATACGTGAGCTGCGACAACTAGGGAAGAAAAGGTGGGGAGAGCATGGATGTGGGAAAAGACAAAGGACAAGGGCTGCCAGAGCCCTTGCACCAAGGGCAACCTGTGACACTCCCCCCCCCCCCCGCTCGGGTTCTTGGGTTTCCGCCTCCCGTTATGGCAGGCTAAAACATCCAGATGGCCACACGTTCCCTGTTCCTGCCATGGATGGCAATGAAACTTCTATTGAAAGAGATGAGGGCCAAGGCCAAGCTCCAGGGGGCCAGCTGGTGACATACAACCCGCTTAAGGAACTGGGATGAACTCCATGGCTTACTGGTAGGGGTGGGGTGGGGGAATTCAACAACAACAAGAAGCAATCTTACCAGTGCAGGCATCTGTTGTCCCTCCTTTCACCTGGTGGTAAGAAAGTGGAAGGTAAAGCACCCACTTCCATCAAATAGACCATTAGTTTCAGTGTGGTTCATTTAGTTAGATCAGTCTGTCACTGCAAAGTAGAAGCACTGGCATTTTGAGTCCTGTAGTCAGCAAGTATATGCTGCATGAACCAGAGGCTCTCAGCAACCGGATACCATCTCTGACTGGCCTAGTTTTTGTGCAGGTGCTGCGTATAAAAGCTGTTATTATGCTTTGTTTATATCCAAGGCATTTTATCAGAATCGTTCTTTATAGCAATCCTTTCCTGTATTTCAGTCAAAAGCTTACTCCTAAGGGGTACACAGAATGGACTGCACAGTGCATAAAGTGCAATGTCCTCTGCATTGGCTTTAGATTCCACAAGAGTAGATTTACAGGAATCTCTTTAAGTACCTTCTTTCTAGATTAGCGGAATACCTTTTCTGGAATCAGCTGTAAAAGCATTCCTCAGAGAACAGAATATAAGATCATAAAACTAAGTTACATAATAGAAAGCAATATCATTGAGGATGTTCTGTGTCTACCTGTGTGTCTGATCGTTTATCTGTTTTAGCTCTGCAACCCTCCACTCATCTGTTACCAAGCCATTATAAGACAGTAGCAGTCCACATTTCTTTATCTAATAGGCTGTTACCTTCAAATTGCATTTGTTCAGTTCCATAAAACTGGAATTGGTTCATTCTTCACCTCCCTGCCACTCTCCCTTTGTCGTCGATGACATTGTGGGAAAGTTCATGCTAGGCTGTAGCTTCTTAACCCTCTCCAAAGTGCTTTTGCATCTAGTCTTGAATTTAGACTATTAAGCTGCATTTAACCTTTAAGAGGTTAAACGACAGTCACTAAGCCCAGGTGGCCCTGTTAAGTGTAGTTTTGTAGTAACCTGTTAGGCAGATGCTTATGCTCTCTGCATGTGAATGAGTCAATTACTGTGAGATACTTGGCTATAATGCTCGATTACCTTTTTTCAAAACTGCAGTACAAAACATTTTAATCTGCTTCCACTGATTCCTCCTCCTTCCAGTAGAGCAGCCTTTTTCAGCCTTGGGTTCCTAGGTGTTGTTGGGCTACCGCTTCCCTCATTCCTGGCTGTTGCTTCTGCTTGCTATGGATGATGAGAGTTGTAGTCCAACAATATCTGGGCACCCAAGGTTGAGAGAGGCTAGTATGCCACATGGGAGCAGCTGTTGGCAAGATAGATGCTGTGGATTGAATTAGGAGGATTGAGGTGTGTGGAAGATCCTACCTTGCAGAGGCTTCCACAATCCACAAGGAAATGATCCTCTTGTGCAAAGCTATGAATTATTCCTTCAGTTCTTCTCCACCCCCCCAAATTGGATAGCCATACTTGCCTCCCTGGGCTGCTATAAATAGTACTAGTTAATGCACTGTGAACATTGGAAATGGGCTGTATCAGTGAGGGTTAGACAATTTGAGTCTGAGCTCTAAAGTATGAATAGGCCTTTCTGCAGTGCACACACTGTGTGTCCCTGCGGTGCCCTGTGCCTTTGTGTAGTTTTGCAGCTTGCTTCTAGTCCCAGCCACAGCACAGCTGTGCAAGAGGCCCCCAGGAGTGCAGCCTCAACCTGGCTCCCAGACACCCCTACTGCTGTCCAAGTGCCACAGTTGTTATTACACCCCTGTGCCACAGAGCTGGGAAGTCGTACATCTCAAAGCTGGGAAAGATTGCTCAATCTTTGCAAATGCCATGGCACAAGCTGCAGTTGGTGGCTGTGAATATGTTCATTTCATTAAATTATATATACATGGCTTAATACAACAAAGTCTCCAAGTGGATCACACAAATTGTAATAATAAAATCACAACCCAAATGTCTGTACATGATATTTAAACACCATAACAATCCAGTAAAACATTAAGCAGAAATACTGAAATGGTGCCTATAGGCTGCTACAAGTGCTGCAAAGAAAAGACATAGTGACCCACAGCTCTGAAGAGTCAGTGACAGTAGTTGCCTGAATGGAGAAAATTCCTTCTGTCAAGGCAGTTTCATTTGTTCATTTCTTGACATCGTTAAAAGGCATTGATTTTATATCTACAAACTCAAGGAGTGATTTTCTGCCTGTCCTTGTAGTAGCAGGCTCTTCCCATGGAAAGCTGAGCAGCAGAAATAGTTCTTAGATTCCAGCATGTAATATTATTTTAGGAGATAATAGTTGCAGCCAACCAGTGACCATGTGCTCCTTCTCCACCAGTCCGTTGGCTTGCTTCATCTCCCACTTGATTGACACCTCACTGGCCAGCATCTCTTGCTCTGTCTGCTTA
The DNA here is from genome assembly GCF_964270895.1 of Podarcis filfolensis. Taxonomy (NCBI): domain Eukaryota; kingdom Metazoa; phylum Chordata; class Lepidosauria; order Squamata; family Lacertidae; genus Podarcis; species Podarcis filfolensis. The sequence continues at coordinate 1,415,284 of NC_139611.1, read as the reverse complement.
CCTTGGTTGAGAGCTCTTTGGGCTTGTGCCCTTTCGAGGCTTGAGGTGTAAATGCAATACCTGGGAAGGTGGGAGAGAGAGAAAGCAGTTTCAGGTCAGGAGACCCAGCTGAATCTCCTTCCTCTAACACACCAGCCCCACCCTCTAATAGATGTGCAGTTTGTTCTTTAGGTAGGGCTACAAGGTTTAATTAGTAGACTATAGCAGACTAAATCTTCAGTCAGTCAACTGTGGGTGCAACAATTGAGTGAAAAAGGCAGCTTTAAATACAGTATTTATTTCGGATAAGGAGTGGTAACTTGCTAAATTGCACATTAACTTGAGCTTGCTGTAACATCTTAGAGAAGCTGCTCTATGGAGCTTTTGGCAATATGTAATATTAACAGGCAGGTGGTTAATCAACTGCAGATATTTCAGCTGCAAGCCTAGTGAGGAATTGGGACGAGAGGTCTAGCTGCTTAACCTTTCCCTCCTCCTTTCCCCTCCTCTTTAGGCTCTCCTACCTTGAAACCAGTCTCAGTGCTGAGAAAATGTGAAGCGAAAGATTCCCCACTCCAGCCAGACACTTCCACCCCCATGAAGAAGAAGAAGGGCTGGCCCAAGGGCAAAAGCCGCAAGCCCATCCACTGGAAGAAGAGGCCTGGCCGCAAGCCAGGCTTCAAGCTGAAGAGAGGGAAGGTCTTGGCAGCTGCCACCGAAGAGGCAGCTGACTCCACGGAAGCCGCTTTGAAACCAGGTCGCAAACCAAAAGTGCAGGAGAAGGAAGAGCCTGTTGAGCAGAAGGAAGAGCTTCTGCATGTTGTAGAGGAAAGGAAAGAAGAAGAAGAAGAGGAAGAAGAAGAAGGGCCTCCAGAAGTTGGGGACCTGGGAGAGGAAGAGGAAGGTGCAGCTGCCAGTGAAGCAAGAGGGGCTTCTCCTTTAGGCAGCAGCAGCAGCAGCCCAGCAGCAGAAGTCAAGGAACCTGACGTGGAGGAAGAGGTGGAGAAGCCCCAGAGCCTCGGAGAGCAGAGGCAGTCGGAAGAAGAGCAGCCGGAGATGGAAGAACCTGAGCGCGAAGAGGAGGAGGAGGAGGAGGAGGAAGTGGCAGCTGTGGCAAACCAGAATGAAGACCACGATGCGGATGATGAAGAAGACGATGGGCAGGTGGAGCCTGCCAAGAAGAATGAACTGGAAGAGCAGGCGGCAACAGAGGGGCTGAAGGAAGAGCCTGACGCTCAGGAGCCTTTTTTAGAAACAAGCACACAGGACAGCAGAGAAGAGGATGTCAAGAACAAGAGTGAGGGAGAGGCAGATTCTGAGGAGGAGCAAGCCTCCCATGAGACATCGGTGGGATCAGATCCCGTTCCTGGTTCCGAAGATGACCAAGAGGAAGAGCAGCATGCTAAGGAAGGATTAATTGAGCTGAAGGAAGAGGAGCCAATCCCTCACAGTGAACTGGATCTTGAAACCGTCCAAGCAGTGCAATCCTTGACGCAGGAGGAGGAGAACAATGAGCACGACGTAGCCTACCAGGATTGCGAGGAGACCCTAGCGGCTTGTCAGAACCTGCAGAGCTACACCCAAGCTGAAGAGGATCCTCAGATGTCTATGGTTGAGGACTGCCAGGCCTCGGAACATAACAGCCCCATCTCCTCTGTCCAGTCTCACCCTAGCCAGTCGGTGCGCTCCGTCAGCAGCCCCAGCGTGCCCAGTGCCCTGGAGAGCGGCTACACCCAGATAAGCCCTGAGCAAGGCTCTCTCTCCGCACCTTCTATGCAGAACATGGAGACCAGCCCCATGATGGATGTGCCTTCTGTATCGGACCATTCTCAGCAGGTGGTGGACAGTGGCTTCAGCGACCTCGGCAGCATCGAGAGCACAACAGAGAACTACGAGAACCCCAGCAGCTACGACTCGACCATGGGTGGCAGCATCTGCGGTAACAACTCGTCTCAGAGCAGCTGTTCCTATGGTGGCCTGTCGTCCTCCAGCAGCCTCACCCAGAACAGTTGCGTCGTCACCCAGCAAATAGCCAGCATGGGCAACAGCTGCAGCATGATGCCTCAGGGCAGCGTCCAGCCTGCCACAAACTGCAATATCAAGTCCCCCCAGAGCTGTGTGGTTGAAAGGCCTCCGAGTAACCAGCAGCCAGCGGCACAGCCCCCCCAGCCCCAGCAGCCCCAGCAGCCCCAGCCCCCTCCTCCAGCGCAGCAACAGCAGCCTTCCCTGTCCCAGTGTAGCATGAACAATAGCTTCACTCCAGCACCCATGATAATGGAAATCCCGGAATCTGGCAGCACGGGCAACATAAGCATCTACGAGAGGATTCCTGGGGATTTTGGTGCCGGTGGCTACTCCCAGCCATCGGCCACCTTCAGCCTAGCCAAGCTGCAGCAGCTGACCAACACCATAATGGACCCTCATGCCATGCCTTACAGTCATTCCCCCGCTGTGACTTCCTATGCAACCAGCGTGTCTTTGTCCAACACCGGCCTGGCGCAGCTGGCTCCGTCTCATCCGTTGGCCGGGACGCCCCAAGCACAAGCCACCATGACACCCCCTCCCAACTTGGCGTCCACCACCATGAACCTCGCCTCGCCCCTCCTCCAGTGCAACATGTCCACCACCAACATTGGCATCCCCCACACCCAAAGGCTGCAGGGGCAGATGCCCGTCAAGGGGCACATCTCCATCCGCTCCAAGTCGGCACCCCTGCCCTCAGCAGCTGCTCACCAGCAGCAGCTCTACGGGCGCAGCCCCCCTGCGGTTGCCATGCAGGCTGGCCCCCGAGCGCTGGCTGTGCAGCGCGGCATGAACATGGGGGTGAACCTGATGCCAACCGCCCCTTACAACGTCAACTCCATGAATATGAATACCCTGAATGCTATGAACAGCTACCGGATGACCCAGCCCATGATGAACAGCAGCTACCATAGCAACCCTGCCTACATGAACCAGACAGCCCAGTATCCTATGCAGATGCAAATGGGAATGATGGGGAGCCAGGCCTATCCCCAGCAGCCTATGCAGCCAAACCCTCACGGGAACATGATGTACACTGGCCCCTCTCATCACAGCTACATGAATGCTGCTGGGGTCCCCAAGCAGTCTCTCAACGGACCCTACATGAGAAGATGAGCAAGATAAACTTGCTGTCTTTAAAGAACTAACTGAAATCTCTCTATAAATAAAGGAACCTTTTATACTGACAAACCAGAGACAATGGACCTTTTTCCAGTTAAATATTGCTGTAGATCTTAGATGGGGTTTTGTTCCCTTTGGGTTTATTTTATTTTATTTTTAGGGGGCCTGGTCTTTATTCTTTTCACGTTTTGTGGGGTTCTTTTGGTTTGGGTCTTTGTTTTCCCTTCATGATCCTGAAACACTTCACAGTTCAAATCCATTTTTAAAATGGGGTTTGGGTTTACTTTTATTTTTTTCAGGGAGGGAATTGAAAATGTGCACAAAACCATTCTGTGATTTAACAAAGAGTCGTACTTTGCTGACCATCTGGGCAGAGTGTTTAAAACTGTCATATTATCTCATTTTCAGCCGCCATGTTCTTTCTCCTCCATTTGTCCCTTGTGCACAGCTCCTAAGATGGCGCCATCTCTAAAGGTCAGATCCTTCCCACCCTCCCCTAGCTTCTCTTTCCTACTTCAGGCCCAACAGCAGGCTTTGAGGTGGTGACTTAAGGATGGGATAATAGAGCCCAAGGCAAACTTTCTGGTCTTCTTCTGCCATCCCTCCAGAAATAGGAACTCTGAATGGTTTATTCTCCTCTGTCCCCACCTTTCTCTCTCTGAACTAAAATACAGTTTAAATGTAACTTCAAAAGCGTGCCCGTTGCCTTCATCCAAGACTTCTTTGCCCAGCAGCAGCATCTTGAGAACAAGCTAAGTGCAGCCGGAAAGCAGGGCGCTTGGGAGTGGAGTTAGGGAGATGGGATGCTCAGTAAGCCCTGCAGCTGGAAATCTGGCATGTGAATCTTGGACACAACTCTGCTTACGGACTGAGATTCCGAAGGTTCTTGCACCACCTTGAAAGTTGGGGCGCACATTTCAATGGCTGTCAAGAGCCTGTCACCTTCTTCCCTGGCGGGCCTGTTGCTGGCACTGCTGCCTCTTTGCTCCCCCTGCCCCAAGGCGCACCGTAGGGCTCTAGCAGCTTGCAGAGGGTCACTCTTGGGTGTTCCTTCAGCTGTGTGCACCTGGGGGGCCAGAGGAGGGAATGCGAGGGAGACAGGAGGGCAGGGCGAGTCCGTGCAGTGCAATCCATCCCCTCATCCTGGGAAGAGATGCCAGGCCTGTGGGCACATCATCAACTAACGATAAGGAGGGGGACATGTAGCTTATCCTTCTAATGTAAAGTTCTCTGTATATTCCTGTAGAGCTACAGATGCACTTAGATTGACTTAGATGTGTAAAGAATTTTTTTTTCAAAGAAACCTGAAAGGCAGTTGTGGAGGGGGGGAGGGGGGGTTCAACTGCACTAAAACGGACTTCCTCTATACTGTTGAGTATAAAAGCAGAATCCCAGGGGCTTCCAGCCCTCATTTTCTCTTAGTTCTTCAGCATGTGTACAAGGCTGTGTAGGATCCTTGTCCCTGTATATATCTATGAATCCAGGCTCACCTCATCTGTGTCGAAAGACGTCTCGGGCTGCCCTCTCCTCTCTTCCCTGGTCATCTGAGCTGGCATTGCTTCCTGGTTGCGGGGGGGGGGGGGCGTTGTTGGGGTGTCAAAAGCAAAGCTGTTGGCACAAGGGCCATGTAATTTTATTATTATTATTATTTTTTGTCTGCTGTTAACCTTTTTTGGTTTTGGGTTTTTTGTATGGTTTTTAAAAATCAATTGGGCAGCTCCCTCTTTTCCACAAACCTTTGTGACTGTAGAACTATTGTAGAGAACCCAATGTTCTTTTCTATATTATAAAAAAAAAATCCGACACAGTAATATTGGTACCTGTCATCCCCCCCACTTCTGTTTAAGAAATAATAATGATAATAATGATAATAATAATAATAATGTATTTTTAGCAAAATAAACTTGGTAATCTTCTAAAAGAAATTTAAAAAAAACTCACTGTTAGTGACTTTGATGCCTTTTAAAAAAAAGAGCTTTTTCATTTCATTCCATCTTTAAAATTTTTTATCTTTGTTGTAGAATATTAAAGACTATTTTAAAAAAGATGAAAATTCTCTTTAAAGAGATCTCTAGAGTGTGTAACTAGAGTTCCAGATGCCTCTAAAGCCGCATGTACAAAATGAAGCCGCGTCTATTCCTGTCTGTTTATATTTGCTTTTCCTGTTTTGTAACTTCTTTGTACTTCGTTCTTGGTGACTTGTAAGCTTAAAAAGGGGAAGGGGTGCCTGGATGATAAACCCTTTGTAATTCTCCATGTCATGCGCTCCTGGGCCGGCCGGCCTCCCTTCCTCTCCTTGTATGTAATATCACTTTTTCCCTCCCCCCTTTCTAGCAAGTACTTTCAAAAGAACTCTGTACATTTTAACATAAAAAAATAAATTATGTTGAGCCATTTTGGATGTCTGGTTTTGCACATCAAATTTTTCTTCCTCTGAAACGTTGGAGAGCCAAAGCCAGTAAGGGGGCCGAGGGGTCTGTTGGGATACTTTGCATGCAGGATGGACGCTGTGTGTGTGTGTGAAGTTTATCAGTGCAAAAAACTCTAGACATGCTATCACCCCCCCAAAAAAAATCCTCAGCCGGCAACGAACAGCGCCAAAGCTTAATGTTTCTCCTTTCTGACCTGTGAAGAGAGAATGGTTGGTAAGCCACTCTGGGAATTGTAGTTCCATGAGTGGGGAGGGGAATAGGGATCTCCTGTCCACTCTTAGCACATATAACAAACTGCAGCTCCCAGAATTCTTTGGGGGAAGCCATGACTTTCCAAAGTTGGGATCCTAGTAATCTAAATGTACTGTGTGAGTGTGGCCTAACTGTTCCCCTCAAAGCACCAACTTGGTAGAGTCCTCCACTTATACTAAAGTTCATGCAATAAATTGCAGTGAGCCGCTGAGGCATGTGGGGATGAGGCTTGAGTGAGCCTATGTGTTCATGTCTTGGTTAGCTAATATCGGAGGCGGGGGGTACTTTAGATTGGGCATCAAAATAGAAGTCTTCCATGGATGGGTTAAGCCCCTGGATTGGTATCTACAAAGTCTAATCAGAAATTTTCCAACTATCCTCTGTGTTAGGAGGCAGCCCGGGGGGCGGGGGGTGGGACTTGAGCTCTGTCATTGTGAGGTTGCTTGTTCAAGAACTAGTAAAGCCTCCCGAAATGAAAGCTAAGCAACAAGAACAGCCTTCCAGATGTTTGGGCTACATCTAGCCAGCACAGCTGTATTATGGCTATGCTTACTGGGACTGCTGAGGATTGTAGTCCAAAAGACCTAGAGGGTACCAGGTTGGGGGTGGCTGAACTGGAAAGTGGTCTCAGGTTAAGGGCAAGAAGGTAAAGCAGGAGGTGAGCTGGACCTACACAATGCAGAGTCCACCTGCAGCCCGGTTGTGGGTGAAAATTGGATTCTTCTAGCACCAGATTTTTTGAGCTGCACTTTATTCTAAATTTTGTAAAATGCAATTTTCCATTTCAAACTGGCTGTTGCCCACTCTGTGCCCTTTACAATATTTGTAGGATGTCAACTGTCTAAGCTAAAAAGCTTCAGGGATTAAAAGTTGGAAGCTTAAGTTGAAACACATGGAAACTGGCTTCTACCAATCAAGGTGACATCATGGGGTGTTGCTGATTAGGGTCTCCCCTGACATTTCTGCTCTTCCCAAACCTATTGCTTTCTTCTACCTTCAACCCTAAAAGGCAAGTGCAGTATGGCAGGATTCCTGGGTTTAAGTTCGTACTTTACTAGGCTAAATTCATGTGAGAAGGGATGTGTGTGAGAGAGAGCTAAAACAACTCATTTACAGGTTTGATCTCAAAATTTATTAGAATCCATGTTCCTAAAGAGCAGCTGATGAGCCAATTCAATGTGGACTTTGTTCAAGGAGTGGAGCTGATTACAGCTTTTAAGCTTAAAGGATGTAGGGAAAATGGGATATTTTGTGAAGATGGGAGAGTGAGATTTCCCTCTGAAAGAAAAGGAGTAGAAAGAGCAAACAAAATTTATGCTAACTTGGTTCTGTCTCTCCCCCAAGGTGCCTGTTCTAAATGGCCCCTTCTTAAGGATCCCACAGCTCTCGGTTGCTAACCGGCTGCATGTATGTGGAGGTTAAAACTCAGTACTGCCTCCACCATTGGAGGTCATATGCCTCTGGCTGTCAGCTGATGAGGAGCACTAGGAGGAAGAGGGCTGCTGTCCGGCTCAGGTCCTGCACAGCTGCTTCCCGTAGGCATCATCTGGTGGTCCCTGTGAGAACAGGATTCTGGATGCGAGTTGGATGTTTGGCCTTGGTCCAGCAGTAGGGTTCTTACTTTTGAAAGAAGCCTGCTCAGAATTCTGCATAAAGGTGTGTCAAGTCAACACCAAGCAAAGTTCTTTCTCATTTTAACTTTCTCATTTTGCATAATTTTCATTAGACAGGAGGGGCAAAACAAGGCATTGTGGAGAAGCAGTGAAATCATCTCCAAAACTGCTTACAAGAGTCTCTGGCTTCTGAGACTTCTCAAGACACTTCCAAGCATAACTTGGCAACCGTAAGGACCAGAAAGCCAGTCTCTCTTATTTTTAAAAAATGAAATATTCTCAGCCTGAATTTTGTCCTGACTACCATGTTTTTGCAGTGTGCATGCTCTTGTACATCATCATGACATCACCACCACCCTACCTTTCAAGACCACAACATGCTCTAAAATGCTTTCCAAGCAATCCTTAATGAGTGTCAGCCTTGCAGAGGAAGGTTTTGCCAGGCAAACAACCAACAATGATCCTAACAGATGGGCAACACAGCATTGCTAAGACATGAGTTCTAGCACCACATTGGGCAAAAAGATGCCTGCATTTGCAGGCAGCCGGAGTGGATGACCCTTGTGGTCCCTTCCAACTCTAATCTGTGATTCTGTTCTATGATTCCATAGATGTACCAGCCTCAGTCATAGAAACCTGATTTATGGTGAGCTCAGACCATTTACCTACCTAATGCCATATTTAGTACTTGACCTGCAACGATTCTTTATGGCTTCCCCAACTCTGGTACCTTCCCAAGTACTTTGAACTACAACTCCCAGCAGCCCCGACCAACATGGCTGTGCTGGTTGGGGCTGATGGATGTTGTAGTCCAAAACAGCTGGAGGGTACCCAGACAGGAAATACTGCTGTTTGGTCTGAAGCAGCTCTCTTATCACCTGCCCTTCACCTTTTTAACGGGGGGTAGGAGATCCTGAGGTTGATGGACTACAACTCCTGCCATCCCTGACAATTGGCCATGCTAACTGGGGATGATGGGAATTGGGGTCTTGACAGCTGGAGAGCCACAGGTCCCCACCACCTCTAAAAGATGCTAGGAATTGAACCTGTGACCTTTTTTTATAGGAACTACACATTTGAACCTACATGCATGTACACTGCCCGAGTATTCAGCCTACAGCTCAGAAAGAGCCAGAACGTCTTGCGTGGTGTCTGTACATGTGTCTTTTATGTACAGAGGTTTGCCCTTCTCTTTATGCCTGATACAGAAGTTCACATGCAAGAAATGAAGCATTGGTTTATTACATGAATTGGAGAAGGCGTAAATGGAGGCTGCTTCAGACTGCGAACTTGCCGGTATGGGGGCAGCAATTCAGCAATTAAGCATACTTGCACATTAGATCTAGAGAATAAAGAGAATTTGTAACCCAAAGCCTAGAGAGGGAATAACCATGTGCTACAGGCCCACACTGAAAAGAAGAGGTAGGTGGGGAAAGATCTGGAGCAAGCAGAGCACAAAGTCAGGGATAGGACATCTGTCCTAGCTCTGAGAATTAAGCCCTCCCCTTTAGAATCCTGTGCCAAGAAGGCAAGAGTCTCACCTGTTCCTTTCTCCAGCAAGGCATGGGGTTAGACATAGAAGGGATCCAAGGGTCATCTAGTCCAGTCCCCTGCAATGCAGGGATCTCAGCTAAAGCATCCATAACAGAAGGCCATCCAACCTCTGTTCAAAAACCTCCAAGGAAGGAGAGTTCACAACCTCCTGAGGGAAGGCAGAATAGAGTGGGACTATCACTTCTCTTTATCTGAACACTATATGTCTGTTGATGCAGCCTAGAATAGTGTTAGGTTTTTGTGCTGCTGCTGCTGCATCACACTGTTGACTCATGTTAAGCTCGTGGAACCTTTTCACAGGTACAGCTAGTGTCTCCCATCCTATATTTGTGCATCTGGTTCTTCCTGCCTAAGTGCAGAACCTGACATTTGTCCCTACTGGAATTCATTTTGTTAGCTTCTGCCCAGTTTTCCAATCTGCTAAGGTCGTTTTGAATTCTGATTCCATCTTCTGGAGCATTGGCTACCCCTCCCAGTTTCTTCACATTGCCCTTTTAGAACTCAGCAGAAGACAGATGGGGACCAAGCTAGATTAGTTGGCACGACCTGTTGCTGGCGCCTACTATGGGCAAAGCAGAAGTCTTGGGGCTGACTGTTGATCTGGCCAGTACGAATATTGATGCCCATTTTCATACTGTTCCACCACAGAATGGCAGAATAAGCATAGCTCTGGAGGGGCAGCATGATTTGTGGTTCCATCCATGTTACTAAAATTCACACTGGAGAGGAGGAGAAATAGCAGCCATTCCTGGCTTAGACGAAAGAATAAAAAAAACCATGGAACTACGCCTAGCAAATGGCTGGCTCTGTTCTGTACGGTGCTTAAAGCCACACACATGATCAACGTGCAAACAGGGTTGGCCTAAAAGTATTAGGCTTGGCAACTGAAAGCAACCTCAGCTAGTGAGCAACCCAGATGAGAGAACAAACTGCACAGCAACACTTTTAAACACTAGGTGGAGGCAACATTTCAATAACTGAACATTCCTCATTGCTTTTTACAACATTTTCCACTCTCTTCTTTCGGAGACTTTGCATAAGCACATTTATGATTCCAATTCAAAGTGATGGTTTTGCATTTCTTAAATCCCACATGGTCCAGGGTATCTGAAGGACAGTTTTATGATACTTTCTGCCCATTTTGATTGGGGGGGGGGGGGGCTGGCAGAGTCTGATCATTCCCTGCCATTGAAGGTAAGTTGGTGGCTCCATAGGATTGGGCTTTCTCTGCGGATGTTTTCTCCAGATGTATGTTTGGCCCCTCTGATTTCCTTGCTGGATGGGGGGGTAAACCCCGCTCCCCCATGCCCAAACCCAGTTCTAGTAGGCTTTCAATGACTATTGAGCCCCTGATGTTTGACTTCTCCTGTTTTGGGATGTCAGTATTTAATCTTCTTTTAATTTGCTTGGTTGTATTTTGTTTCATTTTCCACTTATGGGTTATGTCTCGTTATAGTCCTACTTAAAGTAGATTGACTGAAATTAATAGACACGGCTAACTCAACTCTCAGCAGCCTTAATGACAATGCAATCCCCAAGATTTTGGAAGCCATGACTGTTTAAAGTGGGATAATACTGGCTTAAATTAATATAGTGTGAATGAGGCCTAAAGCATGATCAGATTTGCAGCCAGGCAAAAACACTCAAGGAAGCAGGGCTTGGGAGGGCTGCAGCTCAGGAAGGAATGCAGCCTGGGAAGAGTCCTGAGGGCCAGGTAGAAGGCTACATTTGGTCCCAGAGCCTTAAAAAAACCCCTAACTTTTATCTACTTGCTCAGTTGATAGGAAAACATACGTCTCTAATGATTCATCTGTATTGTGTCATTCACACATGTTTGAGGCCCACATTGGGCAAAGGTTTCCTGCAGTTCAGGGCATTGGACAAGATGAGCCTCGTAGTCCCTTCCAACGTGACAGTTCTGTGATTCTGTGACGGTAGGTCATTCCTTGATGGGTCAGTGATTGGTCAGCTCATGTGTGAACCAGCTCTCAAATGAAAAGACATCACACAACCTTCCTAGGTTGCATTGTCTATTGCCGAATGGTTTCTGTACTTACAAAGCTATAAATAACAGTCGCTGGCCTTCCATATGTGTGGAAACAGCACAAAATCTTTCTTTCTTTAAAAAATACCTGTTTTTAAAGGTTCAAAATAGCTTACCGACAAATCTAAAGCCACTTCATTTTCTATGCACCTTTTGTTTCCCTTTTCCTTTTTTCACTTTATCTTGTTTAACCAAACTATTTTCAATATTTTTTTTTTAAAAATCTAAAGCTATTTCCATTGAACAGTAAAATCTAAACACAAACCTGCAATATTAAACAATTAAATATAATCAAACAATAATAAAGTAGATAACAGAGAGGAGAGACTAGCAAATTAAGGCACATCCTCAAAAACGTGCAGAAACATGAAAGCCTCACACACCTTTCCAAATGCATGTAGTGGTAAAGGTTGGCAGGTTGGGTTGTGGAGCCAGTTCCACCACACTGCTGAGAGGGGCCTGTCCCATCGCCTCATGGACTGAGCTTCCTTCAGAGACAATCTGTCTTCTGTTATGCTCATGAAGAGCTTCCTTTTTCCTGCCTTTCTCATATTTCTCCAGTGGCTGCTGGCAAGCTGCCCTGGACCCGTTCTTAACATGCAGATACCTTGGTGGGGTGGCAGCACTGAGCAACTGGGCCAAGTCCTGCATCAGCAGGAGAGGTGGGAAGCAGGGCTCATGCCTTCAGCTTTGCCAAAAGACCAGCTCCATCAGGCACCTCCTCCCACTGAACTGTGCCAGCTAGCCAGTATAAGAGTTTAAAAAATTGTGCCTGCATTTGATCCCCACTCTGCTTTCTCCCTATCCCTTTTCCCTGGTGTGTTGTGTCTTTTTAGATTGTAAGCCTGTGGGCAGGGACTGTCTTGTTTTAATGGATTGTAGCTAAGCCACTCTGGAAGCCTGTTTTGCTGAAGAGTGGAGTACAAACCAGCCAACCAACAAGTTCTGACTGCTGCATAAAGCCCTAGACAACTTGGGACCAAGATACCTGAAAGGTCATCTCAACACACATATACCTCTGGAGGTGGGAGGGTCTCCTGCTGGTACAGTGGTACCTTGGTACTCAAACAACTTGGAACCCAAACACTGCAAACCCGGAAGTAAGTGTTCCAGTTTGCGAACTTTTTTCGGAAGCTGAACATGCTCCAATTTGAGTGCCACACTTCCATTTTGAGTGTTACACTGAGTTCTGTCTGTTTTTGCTATTTATTTTGTGTTATTGTTTTTGCGGCTCTTTTTTGTTTTGTTTTTGTGACTGTGTAGAACCCAGTTCAGCTACTGATTGTGTGACTGCAGTACATTGTTTATTGCTTTCATTTTATGGATCAGTTGTCTTGTTAGATAGTAAAATTCATGTTAAATTGCTGTTTTAGGGGTTGTTTTTAAAAGTCTAGAACAGATTAATCCATTTTGTATTACTTTCTATGGGAAAGAGCACCTTGGTTTTGGAATGATTTGGTTTTGGAATGGACTTCCAGAATGGATTAAGTTTGAGAACCAAGGTACCACTGTACCAACTTATCAGGCAGTCTGTTCCACAAAATGCAGGACTTGGGCCTTGAGTGTTGTGGCATCTGCCCTTTGGAACACCCTCCCCTTGGAGATTAGGCAGGCGCTGCCTCTGTTGCCTTTTCAGCACCTGCTGAAGACCTTCCTCTTCCCACAAACCTTTTCTGTAGAGATCATTCTCAGTCTGCACCTGTATTGGAATTGATTTAATATTTTTTCATTGTTTTATCACTCTTGTGTTTGCTGCCCTGGGTTCATCTGGGAGAAGGACGGGATAGAAATTTAAGAGGCAGGCAGCCAGGCAAGCAAGCAAGCAAGCAAGAAAACAATACCATTGACATTAAGCAGTGAATACCTGCTTAATACCTGGATATTCCCCCAGTATTTCCCCTACAATAGCAGGAGTGAGGAGCTGCCTTGAGCCCCACAGGCACATTTTCCTTCATGGGCAACTTTCTGGGGGCCGCACACCAGTGGTGGGTGGAGCCAGAGGCAAAAGTGGGTGGAGCAACAAATGTGACTCTTAGCTTTGTGCAATAGGCTACATTCCAAACACACAAAAATCAGCAGCTTTACACATACTGTTAGACATTAAAAAAAGGTAAAGAGACCCCTGACCATTAGGTCCAGTTGTGGCCGACTCTGGAGTTGTGGTGCTCTGGGTTGTGGTGCTCATCCCGCTTTACTGGCCGAGGGAGCCGGCATACAGCTTCCGGGTCATGTGGCCAGCAGGACTAAGCCGCTTCTGCCGAACCAGAGCAGCGCACGGAAACGCCATTTACCTTCCTGCCAGAGTGGTACCTATTTATCTACTGGCACTTTGACGTGCTTTCGAACTGCTAGGTTGTTAGGCATAGTTCAGCAATAAAACAACAAAGCACCTGATGTCAGTGAAGTTAACTCTTTATTCAAATAAACAAAACAGCTCAGTCCTAGTGGTCACCGCAGCAACCCTTCCCAGTAGGTCTTGCCCCAGTGAGGCAGTTGCGAGGACTGCCGGTTCCTGCCTTCCCGCCGCTCTCTGAGTCTCCTCCTCCCCTGGGTCCTTCTCAAGCAATCTGAGACTCTGTCCACGTGCCTCTGCTCTGCCATCTTCTTGCCTTTTCTGGTCCTGGGAGACCAGGGGGGACAGGAGCTGGTCACAGCAGGAGGAGGAGACCCCCCCCCCAGATTCTTCAGCAGCCTGCCTCTTTGTCTGCTGGTCCCTCTCCTCCTGCCTCTTTCTGCTTACTAAACCCTGTGGCTGCAAGAAGCTGTCAGCAGGGGACAGCAATCACACACTGGGTACAGCTTCAACTGGCTGGCTAAACCAGATGATGTTAGCCGACCAAACCCTCCATGAGTGAGGGACTTCCCCTGCCTGCAAAGACAGGCTCAGGCAGATCAAGGGCACGAGGCCAAGAGTGGATCTAACGGTCAAGAAGGCAGTTTCTGCACATGCTGTAGTGTAGAGGGAAGTTAGGGGCAGATAGGGCTTGTCATCCCCTTCATGGATCCCTGCCTTGTCGTGGTGAAGGGGCTTGAATAACTCTGAGAAGCTGTGCGCCATGCCGTGCAGGGCCACCCAAGACGGACAGGTCATAGTCGAGAGTTTAGATTAAATGTGATCCACCAGGAGAAGGAACTGGCAAACCACTCCAGTATTTTGCCAAGAAAACTCCATGGACATAAAAAGAAGCTTTGAGAAGAAAGTGAGAGTTTCCAAGGCATGCTCTTGGGGTCATGGAGAGTCGAACACGACTAAGACGAGTAAACAACAACAACAAGGGCTTGTCATGCTGGGATGGTAGCCTGTCTAGAAGAAGGAAAATTCTGAAACTAAAGTTCCTCTGTCTTGCAAGGTATCTTTGTGAGATGAAAAGGCTATGGACTAAACCCTACACAAATCTGGAGTGGAGTCCCTAAGAGGGTTGGGTGGCACCATGTCTGCCTCCTTCCAGCAACTTCCGCAGCCAAGATGGTGCCAAATGTCTTGCTTTACTTTCCCTTGGAAAAACCAGCAATGCCGAGAGCAGGGTCTGGGCAGCCCAGGACCCCCAAACATACTGCCCAGGCTTGCGCCCTGGGGAGGTCCCTTCGGTGCTGCTATTTCAGCAGTGTGGCTTCATTCCGGAGGCATACTCCATGGTCTCTCCAGACAGATGGATTCCAACAGCATGTAGGCACCCATGATGCCATTGTATAATTGGTTGCAGCTGGGGTGGGGTCAATCATTGTAGAATGCAATGGCTTTAGGACCGTGGTCAAGTGATCCTATGCTCTGGGTAAGCCTACATGCCTTTTCAAGCCAGGATCATCCACTCTGTTGGGCAGTGCCTCTCTAGCGTCTCAGCCAGAGGTCTTCCTCATCCTCCGTTATGTGGGCCTTAATAATGGGAGACGCTGCCAAGAGTTGAACCTAGGACCTTCTGCATACCCTCCCACAAGGCTGTGAGCCCCCCTAGACAGCCACCTTCTCTGCCTCCTGATGGGTTGGGCTACAACCCCAATCAACATGTGCTGGTTGGGGCTGATGGGATTTGTAGTCCAAAATCTGTTGGTGTGGGCTGCTCCACATCATCTGGAGCTGTCTTATTTCAAGCCAGGCCATTGGTCCAGCTAGCTCAGTATTGCCTGCATTGCCGGGCAGTGATTCTCCAGAAAAGGATCTTTCCCATTCATTTGTGCTGAGGCAGGTGCTCTGCCTCTCGACTAGGCCCCTCCTTATTGCAAAAGATACTGGCTGAAAGATACTCTTGTCGGCATCCATAAAATCAGCAGCTGAGAGGATGGGATTTGTTTCTGGAATCAGTGGCGTAGCGTGGGTTGTCAGCACCCGGGGCAAGGCAAGTAATTTGCACCCCCTAACCTGTGGATTTGTGCCCCCTAACCCGTGGATTTGCACCCCCTAACCCTAACCCCCAGATGTTGCGCCCGGTGCGGCCGGCCCCCCCCTGCACCCCCCCACGCTACGCCACTGTCTGGAATGCCTTTAATGATATTGTTATTGATGTGTTTGATGCCCTGGGCTCCATTGGGAGGGAAGGTGGGATACAAATTGAAAGCGGCAAAGTGTTCTTCTCCAGCCTGGGATACCTACATCTTCTTTGGGAAAACAAGCCCAGAACAGGGAGGCTGTGGAGACTGACTGGGAAGAGATGACTCACATAGAGTTGCAATGATGCATTTCAGGGGGTTGGACTAGATGACCCTTTGGGTATCCCTTCTAACTCTACAATTCTGTGATTCTAGGGAGCCTCCTCCTCTCTGGAGCTTTTGGCTCACAGGAGCGAAGTTATTCCACCAGTTCATTCCTCATAACACAGTACAGTGGTACCTCAGGTTACATACGCTTCAGGTTACAGACTCCGCTAACCCAGAAATAGTGCTTCAGGTTAAGAACTTTGCTTCAGGATGAGAACAGAAATTGTGCTCCGGCGGCACGGCAGCAGCAGGAGGCCCCATTAGCTAAAGTGGTGCTTCAGGTTAAGAACAGTTTCAGGTTAAGAATGGACCTCCGGAACGAATTAAGTACTTAACCTGAGGTACCACTGTATAGGAATGACTCCTTTAACAGGGCAATGAAAACGTAGTAATGTATATGGCGACTGATTTTTTAAAAGAATATTTCAATTTATTTAAATAATATTGATGATGATGATGATAAACATAACAACAATTTTGATGACATGATTTTCAGACAGACCTATCTGAAAACTGATGGAGGGCAGAGCTTAGTTTCACTTCCTTGATTGGAAACTCAGGAATTTTGGAACGGTTTATGGCTCTAGGGCACTGGCAACTAGAACAAGTCTCAATATGTTGAATCATAGAATTGCAGAGCTGGGAAGGACGCAAACGGCCGTGTAGCCCAACCTCCTGCAATGCAGGGATCTCAGCCAAAGCATCCATGTCAGATGGCCATCCAGCCTCTGCTTAAAAACCACCACTTTCTGAGGGAGACCGTTCCACTGTTTAGTTGGAACTTCCTTTCTTGTAATTTGAATCCATTGATTTGGGTTCTACTCTCTGGAGCAGCAGAAAACGAGGCTGCACCATCCTCCATGTGACAGCCCTTCAGACAGTTGAAGATGACTATCATATCATTAATGTACTTTCTCTCAAGTTTCAGCAGGTGCTAGCACTGCACAATTTTATACATGCCTTCTCAGAAGTAAGTCCCATTCAGTTTAGCAGGGCTTACTCCCAGGAAAATTAGTACAGGCTTGCAGATTTCAATAGCAGTTTTGCCTTAGGAGGGTTTTGATATTTCTGCAAATATTATGCAGATGTTTTAATTAGCTCCAGTTTGGATGAAAATAACTGAAATCACTCTTTATCTTTTTTATAAAAGACTTTGTTGAGTAATGAAAACATTATACAATGCAGTAGAACACAGCAAAGAATCAACAGGTGGCTTACCGTTATTGATCCGTGATACATAATTAGAGAGCACTTCAAAATATAGAAAGGTTCAATCCAGGAATGACTTTTCTTAAGAAACTTCACCCCCCCATATCCATTACAAAATTTGCCTAGCCCCGATAATAGAATCATTCCCAAAATATGTTTTGAGGAAGGCACTGATGAAATAATTTGGCTTCGTTGAGCCAAAAGCAACTACCCAGAGAGGAGGAGGCCCCCGTTGCAACCCTGTGTGAGTCACTGCTTTGGACATTCCTCTTCCCAATCAATATCCACTGGAAAGCTGGTCCTTTTGCCACATCACTGCAGTGTGTATGGTTGTTCTGTGGCATCCCACACGAGTCCCTGGGCTGGGCTTGCTTTCCCATTGAAGATGTACAGTAGATAGGGCAAACTGGACAAGAGCACTTCGTGGCTCTCAGTTTTTGTGTGAGCTGTATACAGTGAGATATTAGACCTCATTCTCCCTTGTATGTGGTTTAGCAATTTCCGCTTTGTTGCCAATGCTTGCCTGTTGTATCTCTACATGAGCCAGTGTTTGGCACTTACTTATGAAATGGGGTTCATGCTCAGAATGATATGCAGAAACACAGGATATTCTTTTTTTAAAAATAATTTTTATTAACAAGCCAATAAAATCACATTAATTCCAAATCACATTAATTCCAAATTACACAGCCAAAGTTTAAATTTTTTTGTTGGGGGTACCCATACTTCGAGCTCCGAAAGGGATCCAAACATCTCTCTTGCTGCTGCTTTAATATACACAGTTCTGTCCAAATAGTATTCACAGTTCTATTCCATCTTCTCTTTGTTGTTTTCCTTATCTTCTTGTTTCCTTTATGATCTCTGATAGTCTCCACAAGCGGGTTGAAAACAAACGTTGTTATATCCTCTGTGGATTTTACACTCATCCAAGAGCCATATCAAAACAGACAGACATAATTTCAACACCTCCGTACAAAACGTTTCCCACAGTCTGTCCTGATTTCCACAGGCCTGCCGCTCTCATAAATTTTCTCAGGGGGCCCTGCCAGGCCGATCTCACATTCCGATATAGTAACGAGCCATAGTCCTCCTCCCCCTCAGTCCTCCTGCGGGCAGGCCTGCCATAACAATCTCTTTTTATGACTGCGTCACAGAGAACTTTCTTTCCTTTCTCGATGTTCCCACACGCCATATTTTTGATTAGTAACTAATTTCCACACAGTTCTTACTCCTCCTGCTTGTGATCAGTAATCGCGACATTCTTTCTTAGGGGGAGGGGTTATTGGGTACTCACATAAGACAAAAAAAGAAAAGTCCCCCCCTTTCAGTCTCGCTCCGACATACCAATTCTTTGATGATGATTTTTCTTGATTTATTGTTGAATCCAGCCCGTCACTCCACATCCCAGAGATCCCTTTAATTAGCAGTCTTTACTCCCGATCTTCACTCGAAGTATGTGCATTTGCTTCTTTTCTAATTGTTTATTTCGAGCTAATGCAGCCAGCACACGATCAGAGACAGCATCCGGGAGAGCCGGACCCACACGAGGGCTTTGTGCCTAGTGCCCTCACCCCCTTCTTTCAAATCCGGGGTGATTTATGGCCACAGCAGGCAAGGGCAGTGTTCCCCATTCCCTTGGGCAACAAGGGAGGCTGCATACTCCCATATCAGCCTCTTAATTACCTCGTGTGAGCCGGAGAGATGTTATTGTCGGCCATCTTCCAATGCGCCCCTAGCGGCCCCCAACAACACAGGATATTCTTATGCTTTCACAAACAGAATCCAGGTGCAAAAGAGACATGGAATAAAATATTTCTGATCCCCCAAATTTGTTTTTATACCTGAACTGAACTAGGGTTACATTTGTAATAATAAAATAAATTATCATCATCATCATCATCATCATCATCCCTGCCCCCACCCTCCACTTTCTTCATTTCAATAGTATAAATTCTTTTGGGGTGGGGGAATCATTTTGTTCTTGCCATTATCAAACAGTTGGAAATAAGAAAACTTTGCAGATCTACTTCAAATCACCCAGCGATCTCCCAATACAGTGGTACCTTGGGTTACAGACGCTTCAGGTTATAGACTCCGCTAACCAGATATAATACCTCGGGTTAAGAACTTTGCTTCTGGATGAGAACAGAAATCGTGCTCTGGCAGCAGCGGGAGGCCCCATTAGCTAAAGTGGTGCTTCAGGTTAAGAACAGTTTCAGGTTAAGAACGGACCTCCAGGCTGAATTAAGGACGTAACCAGAGGTACCACTGTAGATCCCAATCTGCCTTCTCCCTGACACCACTGAAGAAACCTTTTGCAACAGGAGGAGGTGAAGACTGTTTCCAATTAAAATTTCTAGCATCAGCTATTCGGAAAATTGCAACAAAAATCTTTTGAGCTTTTTAAATTAAAGATTTCAGGTTGTGATTATCGTTTAACAATGGAATACAAATGAAGTTTTGCTCCATGGTGGTGTCTCATGAGCTAATCAATTTTTGGCAGCCCAAACCTGCACCAATGCAATCGATTGAGTTAACGTGCTGACAACTTTTGTGACAATTGTCGTCAGCCTAATTTGGGGCAATACAACTACGGAAGTTGTTCCCAACCTATAAACTGGACGGTAACTTTAGATGTGCTCTGCTTAAGCAAACTCTATAGAAGCTAAAAGCAGACTGAGGCAACATAACCCTTTAAAATGGCTGGGGTAATAAACACGTCTTAACCTGGAGCCAAAAAGCTTGCAATGCCTCCTCTAGTTTGGGGAACCACCACAGAAATGGCTCTCTCCTTTGTACATACATATTATATGTGCCTTAATCAGTCTTCAGCTTGCTGCTGATTTTAATTGTTATTTGAAAGTTTTAATTTTCTGTTTTTACTGATAATTTTGATTTACTCTGCTTTGAGGTTTTTGGTTTTTTACAATCAAGTGGTAAATAATTTGTTATTAACTATATGAGTCTTCTTCTTTGGCGATCACTCGTAGCCAAGTAAGATTGTCTTCCATAAACACGGTTTTAACAATAAGGCCGTAAGTCATTGTGGAGGCCAGTTCTGGATCCACATGTCCTTCCACAGTGGGGACATTGGTTTCTGGATGGGAGTTGATCATGGTGAGAGTTTGCCAAATGTGCCTTCCTCTTAGCACCTTTCTCCCTTGCGTCCTGAGTTCGAGTGTCTTCAAAGCCCATGGCACCTTTGGTAAAGGCTGTTCTCCAACTGGAACACTCGCAGGCAAGTGTTTTCCAATTGTTGGTGTTTATACTACATTTTTTTAGATTGAATTAAATGAGTAGTGCAACTCTGCTAAGGGAGGCGCTCTGAGAAGGGCCTCAGCAGAAGACAGAACATAGGAAGCTGCCCCCTGCCCAGTCACACTACTGGTCCATCTAGCTCCCTATTATTTACATTGACTGGCAGCCGCCCTCCAGGTGAGGCTCACGTTACAGACCACTTCATGCCCAAATAATATCCTCCTCTGCAGAAAGCTAGCATGCCAGGAAAAAGGGACCCAATTGAGCCAAGATATCAAGATTTGGAACCCCAGACGAAAAGTAGGCCAGTCTCTCACCAGGTCAGACCCTGGACAGCTCCAAGAGACGGTTAGCTTTTTCTCCATAGCTCAGTAGCAGAGAATCTGCTTGGCCTTTTGAAGGTCCCAGGCTCAATCCCTGCCATCTCCAGGCAGGACTGCAAGATAGCGCTGCTGGAACCCCTGGAAAGCTGCTCCCAGCCAGTGCTGCTCCCAATACTGAGCGGGGTGGACTAGTGGTGTTCCTCTCTTCGGTTGAGGCCCTTCACCGAGGGCCCTCCTTACAGAAAGCGCCCTAGGCTGGCTGGAATTTGACAATGGCTGGAGGGGACCACATTGGGGATCCCTCATGGGATGGTTCGAAGGCTGGACAAGGGCTTAGGAGGCTCAGGTTCAAATTCCCCTTCAGCCATAAAGCTTATTGGGTGACATTGAGCCAACTCTTAGCCTACACCAAAGGTGCCCCCCCCCATGTTTGTGTGAATTTCCATGTGGTAATCATGCATCCTGGGCTCTTCCAATTGGCTGCTCCTACATTACAAGGGGGGCTCCAGCCAGCATAGCCAATTGACAGGAGTGAGCTGGCAGTAAATCACAAGCTGGTGTTAAGTGTTGGAGTTAACTCTTTATTATCAAGAACACAATCTGCACTGACTTGGCTTAGTATCAAGCCTAATGAGCACAGTAGCTAATACCTGGTAGGTTGAGCTACCATACCCCACGGTTCAGTTGCCAAGACTGAAAGTCCCCACCTCCCCTGGGTTTTTCCCAAGCAATCAGAGATTGTGCCTGTGTGAATCCAACGTCTTGTCAGGAGGGAGAGACACCCATGGCTCTTCACCAGCCTGGCTCATGTCTGCCTCTTGGCCTCCCTCATCCGACTCTCCTACTTCAGCTTCTGCCTCTGAGTCTGGACTTATTTCTGCCACAGACTCCCCCAGCTCACTAAGCCCTGTTACCTCTTCAGCTTCCAGCACCTTCTCTTCCCAGTCTTCTTTCTCTAAGCACTCATTGTTGTCCCACCACCACTCCGCAGGTTCTGAGCTTTCTTCCATTGGGGGTTCCCCCAGCAGGGTCCTCCCACCATTCCTTTGCCTCCAGCCAGTCCATGACACCAATGGTCAAGACTGATGGTCAAGAGCTATAGTTCAGAAACTCCTGGGAGCAACAAGATCCATTTTTCACTGAGGGTGGGGGAAAGACCACACATACCACCTTGCATTCCTGGAAGAAAGGAGGGAAAGAAAGCTGATAAATGACATTTCATCCATTCCCATTGTGGGTTTCCCCTTCTCCCCCCAGCTGGGGGGCTGCGTGACCCCTGGGCCACCTCCAGCTACCTCTCACCCTCCCGCTCTTAAGGGCACAGAGTAGGGCAGATGGCCTCCCATTACGGCTGCCTCTGCCTCTCCAGCAGTCAGCCACACCCTCTCTCCCTTGCCAGCTGGCTGCTCCTGGAAAGGACTCCACAGCCCTCGGGTGCAAATACTGAAGCCAAGATATTTGTGGCAAGGAGTAGCCATGATGAATTCCAATTAAAAACAAAGCCAAAATAAAGACAAGGAGCCCTTTTAAGCTTTGCCCCAGGCAGGGCACTTCTCTCCTGCCCCACAAATAACTTGCTGACAGTTTTGGAAAGGATCTCCAACACGACATGTGTGAGAGGCAGACCCAAGTCTGTGTGCATGGAAGATGGCATCCAAAGTGGGGTGATGCTGCTTGCTCTTTCCAAAGCACCCCCACCTGTGTTTTAGCAAGGCCAGCCAAACACTGTCCAATGGAAGATGTAAATAGTGTGGGAATGTTCAGGGTGGCAGAAGAAGTAATATTGTTTATTAATATCCTTCCTAACTTGTGCTAGCAAGTTCCTTTACTTAGCAGAGTTTACATTCCCCTTCTCATGCACAGCAGAAATCTGGTTGCAGGCTTGTTAGAACCTCTTACTATTATGTAATTCAATCTCCCTCAGATTGAATTGTATGTTCTTGGTAAGATCCCCTTTTGAATCCCTCGTAAAAGAATAAAGACACCACAGTCTTATTCATACTCAATAAAAATAAAGTTTACTCACGATCAGGCAGAGCACAGCGTGATCCCTGAAGGCAGACTTTTGGCTTAAAGTCACAAACTTATACTAACAGGTTTATCCCATAAGACAGATGACCTGGGGGACTGCTTGGCTGGCAGCCAGCAGCTCATTCCAGGAAGTTCGCAGGACGAAAAGAAGACGGAAGAAAGGGAGAGAGTGGTCTGGAAAGGTCATGCCCACCCACTAGTCCCATGCAAGGAAGGATGCTCCAGGCCAGGAGGAACAGGAAGTTGCGACTGGCTGGACCAAACATTCCCTTCCATGTCCACTCTAGCAAAACAAGGACTGTTGTATTTGACTGCTCCCAGTGGATTACATCCCATAAATAGCTGCCCCCCCACCTCCCAGTTGCTTTTAACCT
This sequence comes from Podarcis filfolensis, assembly GCF_964270895.1. NCBI lineage: Eukaryota > Metazoa > Chordata > Lepidosauria > Squamata > Lacertidae > Podarcis > Podarcis filfolensis. Next base: position 1,392,379 of record NC_139611.1, on the reverse strand, counting down.
TCCAGCCTATTTTGGCAGTCTGAGGTAGCTAGCAAATACTCTGCAGACTTCTCATGCCCCATATGCTTGTGGTTTCTGTTTAGCTTGGTGGGCAAATGGCTTGCGCAGACTGGCACAGCAAGGCAGGAAGCTGCCTTATACGGAGGCAGACCATTGATCTATCTAGCTCAGTATTGTCTACACCTGGAATGGGGCACCTGTGGTCCTCCAGATGTTGCTGGACTACAACTCCCAGCATCCTTTCTTGCATCAGAAGAGCCTGCTGGATCCAGTCAATGGCCCATCCAGTCCCGCATCCTGTTCTCCAAGTGATCACCCAGATCCCTCCCCTCTGGAGTGATGGTGCCTTTGACAGGCACTGGATTCCAGTCTGGTTTGTGAAGGGAAGAGAAATGGTTGGCTTGGTTGATCAAACACCCTGTAAGATGGCCGGTCTGACTACTAGGCAAAGAGAGACAGCTGATTTTAGTCATGAAAGGGTAGCAAGCATGTATTATCCCCGTGTTGCAAGGCAGGTGCTGAATATAATGGAACAGCTGCTTGTTGCATCATCCAGGTGAGCTCTGATGCGATTTCAGCCTGGGTCATGGCATGCTGATGCAGCCCAATCCGATGCATTTCAACTCACAAACAAGTCCTGCTGAGTTACTCTCAAGTAACTATGCTTAGGATCACAGCCTCCCCTACACTAGACGTGTGCCAAGGACCAAAGCCACTGTCTCCCCTCCCTGCTCCCTGTCTCCCAACTGGGTTTGGCCTTGGATCATGTGCCCAGTGGCCTGTTCACACAGAGAGAACAATTTCCTTCCTAGGGAGGAACTGGAATACTCTGCAAGGCATTTTGGGTCTTTCCTGACTGTGGATTCTGTACACTTCTAAATTTCTACAAAAGAAAAACAAAACAGGCATGCCTTTTAGCATTCCATCCCCTCTACAATCTGAAAGCAGGGGGGCTCTCTGCCCACAGCCTTGCCTGTTGAAAGCAGCAGAACTCTGCACCTGCTCAGGGGCCCTCTGACCCGCAGACCTGCCAGTGGAAGGAAACTTAACTCTGCACCCTCTCTTTTCTTTACGATGTTCCAGAGTTGAGCCCATTCATTGAAAAGAGATGCTTAGGGGGCGGGCAGCCGAGGGGGGCCCTCCTCCTCTTCCCCCTGCAGCGAGCACAGAGAGAGCCCCTGCCAGATGGGCAGGTGGTGGTGGGCAGGAGCCGTCCCCTGCTTAGCCCAGGCAGAGCCGCATCTGCATCGATTCAGATCCCATCCCGCCGCCCCCTCCCGCCACTGCTGAGCGGTTAGTGGCCGCGCGGGGAGCATCTGAGCTGGGCAGACGCGCCACCGCAGCGGCATCGGCAGCAGCAGCGGCAGCGGCGGCAGCAACCCCCCCCCCCACTGCAGCGGCGGAGGCGGAGGCGCCCTACCTGCCCGCAGCCCGCCTCGCTTCGCCTGCGCAGGTGGCCCGTCGGAGCCGCCGCCTCGCCGGAGCCGGCATGCCGGGGGCCAGCTCGCCGGGCGGGCCGCCGGGAAGCGCGCACTGAAGCCCAGCGGCCGGAGCGCGCCCAGCCCTCGCGCCCCGCTGCGCGCCATCCTCCGCGCCCGGGCCGCCTTGCCCCTCGCCTCCCGAGCTCCTGGCGCGCCGCGCCCGCCTCCTGCCGCAGCAGCAGCCTCTCCTCCGGCCGCGGCGCCGCTTCCCCTCCCGCGCGGCCGCAGCGCAGCTGCTCGGGCGCGGGGCGGCGGGACTGCAGTGGCCGCCGCCGCGTCGGCGTCGTCTGGGGCCGTCCTGGTCCTGGTCCGGGGCCGCGTGCGGGGCTGGTGCGGCGGCTGCTCGCCATGGCGCAGGCGGCCAAGCAGCTCAAGAAGATCAAAGACATCGAGGCGCAGGCCTTGCAGGAGCAGAAGGAGAAGGAGGAGTCCAACCGCAAGCGCAGGAACCGCTCGCGGGACCGCAAGAAAAAGGTGCGCAGGGCCCGGGCGCGCGCGGGGCGGCGGCGAGGGGAGGGCTGGGGCAGGTGGAACCCCCTCCTGCAGATCCCGGGGGCGCGGATGGGTCTGCGCTCTGGGGATGGGCCGGGGCGTCCTCCACTTCCTCCAGCCCGTGGGGAGTAGCTTCTCCCGGGCAAGTTTCTTTGGCGTGGCGGTGTTTTCCGGCTTTGGGATCAGGCGTCGCCGAGCGCGCACTGGCTTTTGATCCGCCGCCTCTCCCTGGCCGCGCTGGTTTCCAGGCGCGCCGGACAGTGGAGCCCCGGGAAGGTCCTGGCTAGGGTAGAAGAGGGGCTGCGGTGGTGGGGACCTCTCCGCCCTCCACCCGCCTGTCCGAACATCTAGCCTTCTATTGCCTCTTGTCTGGCGTCCAGTGGGCGAAGATACCCACAGCTTAGAAGTCCCCATCTCCCGCCAAGCGCGGGGCCTGCGCTGCAGCTCCTGGGGGCTCCTTCTTCCCTTTCCAGGGACCCTGAAGCCCGACTTGGGAGGCTGCAGTCCAGCCTTCCCCAGCTTCGTGCCCTCCAGCTGGCGGGGGCTGAGGGGAGGAGGCGGGGACCAGGTCCCAGGAGCCATAAAGCAGCTTGGGGACCCTTCCCGGTAGTTCCTTTGGCAGGTTCTGGACTTCTCCTGGCTTTGGTCCATTTTGCCCGTGCTGGATGTTGTGCTTCTCCTCTTGCCCCTTTCTGCTCGTTCGTATATTTCCAGACGCTGCTGTTCTGAAGGACTCCAGGGGTGGGAACTGGCAAGACTAGTGCCTCTCCAAATGGTGTCGGACTCCACTTCCCATCATGCTGACCATTGGCTGGTCTGACTGGGGCTGATGGGAGCTGGAGTCTCGCAAGGTCTGGAGGTCCACAGGTTTGCCTGGAGTCCTTTGTTCGCCTGGGCACGGGGCGGTGTTCTGCTGGCTGCCTCTTTGCATGGAGATAAGGATGCAAGGCAAGACCTGCTCGCCTGTTGTGCTTTCAGTGGCCGCCCGAAAGTCGCCTGAGACGGCATCAGACCATTGGTCCATCTAGCTCAGTATTTCCGACACAGACTGGCAGCAGCTCTTCAGGGTTTCCCAGCAATACCTGGAAATGCCCGCTAGGGATTGACCCTGGGACCTTCTGCCTCTGAGCTCCAGCCCTTCTCCTGCAGCATGAATCAGGCAGCTTAACCCCCCCTTGGCATCTGGTCTTCAATGGTATACTTCCTCTGTGCACTGAAGCTCCATTGAACTATTATTGGCTAATAGATAGCTTTATGTGTTTCTCATTCACAAACTTACTTACTCCTAATTATATGGCAATAGGGGCGGGGAGGGCTTTTGCTGGGGGCTCCAAATGCCAGGTATCCCATGATTAAACCTGAGACTGCATTTCTTTTCCTTTCCCTTTGTAGGAAGCTGTTCTTCCCCTTTCAGCTTAAGGAGATTGAATTCCCTTCTTTTGGAGGGGAAGTGAAATGATAGTTCCGCCCCCTTTAAAGGACCAGCTGATGTTCATAATGCAGTATTCAGAGGTGAGATGAGGTGGCCGCCTGGGGCAATGGATTTTAGGTGCTGTTATTAGAATACCCCCCCCCCCCCGTTTCCATGTGCAGGTGTCATTGGGAGGGGCCGTAGCTCAATGGCCGAGCATTTGCTCTACACACAGAAGGTCCCAGATGCATCCATTCACTGGTGTCTCCAGGTAGGGAGAGGCCTTGAGATTCTGGAAAGCTGATGCCAGCAGCCATTGTAGGGGTCTAGACAATCTAAGTTAGATGGACCAAAGGTCCAGCTCTGTGCCACGCAGGTTTATATATAAATGAACAGGAGCTGCTCCTGTTCCTTTCAGTTTCCAGGTGGATTATGATCCATGCTAATTAGTATGTGAGGCTGATGCCATTGGAATTTCCAGCTGATGCCTTAGCCTGACTCTTGCAGAAATGTCCCTGCTAGGGATGTCTGCTAGCTTTTGAGTTGCACAGAATTGTTCTTCAGCCTGAAGAGAGTGGATGTGGGGAAAAGGAGGATACAATCTTTGCCTGAAGTTTGTTTCAGTCTTAAGATGGTCTTATCCTTGCTGGGAAACATCCATTCCCGCCTCCCTCTCTTTTTGAGATCATCCAGGAAGAGGATGAATTTTTTGTAACCCGAAGCTTGCATCCCACAGTGTGAATACTGGTTGGTTCTTATTAAATGTATTTTAAATCACACTGATTTTGGGCATCGTGGGTCAACACAGCTATCTCATTTTGATCATAGCAGGAATCTATCAAAGTTACTTTAAGAATGAAATACTCTGGATGAAGACAGGGCTTTGAATTCAGTGTTTATATGCATCAGAAGTCTATGAAGATAATTTGTGTGAACAAGCTGTATTATAGCAAGTTTCTATATACACAGTCTCCTGGTCACCTATGGGGAGTCATAATCTTATACAGGCAAACAGACTTTTTTTTTAATGGCAAAGAAATCAGTCTCTTTCTACCTGGTGATACATTGCAAATGGCTAATGGGTGTGTGTGGGCAAACAGGCTAGGAATAAAACAAACCCTATATGCTAGCAGCAGTTTTGTAGTTGTACAGGCAATGACCAATTTATGCATGTCCAACTGAAATGTAAGCCCACATGCAAGCATCACGCTGAACCCAGAAGAGAGATGCCTGGAGGTCTTTGGATGGAGCATACATACAGAAAGGGAGAAAGGTTACAGTTGGTTTTCTTTGTTTCACTAGGTCCCACGTTTTGGAGTCTAGAGGGCCTGGAACCTCATTTCACCCAGTTCTTTCATTCATGCTTAACACCTGAGGCCTGCAGCATCAAGCAGCCTTTTTGCAAAAAGAATGGTTCGTCGCAGTCAAAGACCACCCACAGAACTTTCATTACCATCTCATGTGTGCTTTTGAAGGAGTCTGTTCACACAGTCAGTGGCAAATAGCCAAGTAGTGAGAAATCAGGTGATATGTGTGTTTGCATCCATGTGTCCATGCATGTTTTGAGGATAAAAACCATTTCATCCATCCTCTGCAATATTGCCTTATAGACTTCCTCCAGCAATTAGATGCTGCCTGAGAAAATGTGAAACATCTTGGTTAAATAGTTCATCATGTCAGTAAAGGGTAGGGAGTATATTTTCTCAGTCTGGGCTCCTTTATTCAGCCTGCTCCTCTCTTTATTTTATTTAAAATATTTTAATGTCATTTTTAGGGGCAAAAAGTCATCCTGAAGCAAGCATATGTGATTAAATCCAATGCAATCTTACATTTTGAAATAAATAATAAAAGCCAGCACTAAATTAATAAAACCCATCCTGCCTGGAGGTACAAAAATCCAGAACAAAAATTTGGTCAAGATCAAAAGCAATCCCCTAAAACAGGTTTGCCAAAGGCAGGCACACAGGTGCACACAGAAAGCCCTTTTGGATGCTGCAGATTAGCTTGGTTAGTTTATTCAGAGGGTTAATGTAGCGGAAACAAATGTATTCTTTTCTTCATTTTGTGCCATTTTGGGCTGGAGCACGTTAGTCAGTTTTCAGGTTTAATTTTTTAGGTTATAAATCATACATAATATAGGAACATGAATGTCAATTTATATCCTCTTGCCATATATTCATGTTATGTTATATTCAGTATTAGCAGCCTATGCAACACGCTGACTTGGCTGGCTTGAGTCTTCGGACTTAAACCAGACACACAAATTGGTCTTTAATGCAAAATAGAATATGAAAACATGGGAAAGAAGATCTACATCCTGATCTCCATTCTTGGGCACCACACATAGGAAAGGCCATAGCTCAGCAAGCGCTGAGCACCTGCGCTGCCTGCAGATGCCCCAGGTGGGGCTCGGAAGGTGCCCTGCCTGAAAACCGGTCAGTGTTGGCAGTCCTGGGCTCAGTGGATCAATGCTCTCCCTGAGGATTGAGGCGGCTTCCTAGGCTCCATGTCAGGGTTTGCCCAGGAAATTTGCTGCCTGAGGCAGAACTGCAGCTTGTTTCTCCCCACCAACCAGATCAAGGCGCCTGGGTCTTAAGGCGGGTCAGGCTGCTTTAGCAACTTGAGGCAGAACATCCTACAAGTGCCTCTCAACAGTATCACCATCACCATATTATTATTTCATATAGCTATGGCATCTTGATCAAATTTGCAGATGACACCAAACTGGGAGGGGTGGCTAACACCCCAGAGGACAGGATCACACTTCAAAACGACCTTGACAGATTAGAGAACTGGGCCAAAACAAACAAGATGAATTTTAACAGGGAGAAATGTAAAGTATTGCACTTGGGCAAAAAAAATGAGAGGCACAAATACAAGATGGGTGACACCTGGCTTGAGAGCAGTACATGTGAAAAGGATCTAGGAGTCTTGGTTGACCACTAACTTGACATGAGCCAGCAGTGTGACGCGGCAGCTAAAAAAGCCAATGCAATTCTGGGCTGCATCAATAGGAGTATAGCATCTAGATCAAGGGAAGTAATAGGGCCACTGTATTCTGCTCTGGTCAGACCTCACCTGGAGTACTGTGTCCAGTTCTGGGCACCACAGTTCAAGAAGGACACTGACAAACTGGAACGTGTCCAGAGGAGGGCAACCAAAATGGTCAAAGGCCTGGAAACGATGCCTTATGAGGAACGGCTAAGGGAGCTGGGCATGTTTAGCCTGGAGAAGAGAAGGTTAAGGGGTGATATGATAGCCATGTTCAAATATATAAAAGGATGTCACATAGAGGAGGGAGAAAGGTTGTTTTCTGCTGCTCCAGAGAAGCGGACACGGAGCAATGGATCCAAACTACAAGAAAGAAGATTCCACCTAAACATTAGGAAGAACTTTCTGACAGTAAGAGCTGTTCGACAGTGGAATTTGCTGCCAAGGAGTGTGGTGGAGTCTCCTTCTTTGGAGGTCTTTAAGCAGAGGCTTGACAACCATATGTCAGGAGTGCTCTGATGGTGTTTCCTGCTTGGCAGGGGGTTGGACTCGATGGCCCTTGTGGTCTCTTCCAACTCTATGATTCTATGATTCTATGATTCTACAATAAAATGAGATAAAATAAAAAAGATTCAAAACGCAGTGAACTAAAAGCAGTAAACCCATTTCAATAATTATTCCCTAAAATGACTGGTCACACTTCAGGGAAAGCCCTCTTAAATGCAAATGTCTCCAATAGGCTTCTAGATCACTAGGCACTTGCCTAATTTCAGTTGGTAGCTAATTCCAGAGGGCTGGAGCTGCAACACTAAAAGCCTGATTTCTAGTGCATATTAAGTATAGTTAGACAGACCGTTGACTCTAACCACCAGGACTTCCAGTTGGGTAGCTTCTAAGAGCTGCATTCCTTCTGTTGATTAAAGGCTGATTCGCACAACCAGTGTTTCAGTCATTTTGTGTGTGCATGTGTGTGTTTTTGTTCATGTGAATTCGTTGCTACATGCTCAAGTTACAAACTTTATTCTGGGCTCAACTTTTCTGCAGGAGGCTGTGAATCATAATTAAGGACTTTCACTAGATCAGACTTGCTGAAGCCAGTGGCTTGGAATTATTTATTTTTAAAATGTCTAAACTGTTCTCCAGGGCAGTGTGTACAATAATATCAATAATAAAATATGATAAAAGCAAAGTATAAGCCATCATAAGGTGACAGTGAAAAATCAAATACAGCCTCTTTAGGATATCTGGGCAAAGCAGAAATTATTTAACCCGGTACTGAGAAGATAATTATGTTGACAGGTCAACTGAAAAAAATTAAAAACTGATGTGTGAGTGGACAGCATCACTTTCCAGCATGTATTGGAAGTGAATTTTAAAACAGTTCTGGTCATTGCAATTGCACAGCCTTCATTATTAATTAAATATATTGATTGCTCTTTTTTTTTTACCAGGGTAACTCAAAACTACTTTCAGTATATAAACAAATATTTTTTTTAAAGGGAGGTTTAAAACATTCCACCTGCTCCATAATTAAGAGACAAAGGCCAGAAGCTGCTGGGAGTAGGATCAATGTGGGTCAAAGTAAGTTGACTGCAATCTGTTTCATGATTCTGGAGTCCAGCAGTGACCAGGGCATCAAATTGGAGGCTGCCTTGTCACTGGCTAAGGAGCTGGGCTGGTGGATAGGGAGCCACTGAACCCGAGGCTGGCAGCCAGGAAGACCCTGTGAACCAGGAGCCAAGACTCTCATACAGTAAGTGTCTTGCCCTGGGGAACCAGGTGCATCCTACTGTGTTCCCTGGGAGCACACCAGGCAGGAGGCTACAGAGCACGGGAGAAGTGTCCATCTCCAGGCAGAGGGCTGGCCTTTAAGAGACTTCAGTTTCCCAAACAGGTGTAGCCTCAGAGAGGCAAACTGGAGGCAGAGGCTCCCAAGACTTCAGTTCTCTTCTAATCTTTGTTGGAGCAAGTGGGTGGCTAGCCACTCTCCATGCTTCTGGGCCAGTTGACCTGCGGACTTCTCTGCAGAATGGGAACAAGTCAGCCTGAAGCTGTGTGAATGTCACAGAAATCCTGCTTCTCACAGGATTGTTCTGGAAACTGGAGAAAGGGCAATATGTTTCTAATGGTCCTCCACACACCCTAAAGCAACCCCAGGAGACCCACGATTGCAAGAGTTCCGATTTCAGGTTCTGTGCTTGTTTGTGGCTAAGCAGGTTCTTACCTCCATCAGAAGACCCAATATCCATTTTCAGTTCAGGGACAGTTGATCCAGGGACTGTGTTTGTGTGTATGTTTGTGTGTGTGTGTTGGCCTATTCCAACCTGTTTTTCTTAATAGTGACACAGACCATTCATAACATAGGGATATTCTTCACAACTGTGAGCAGGGCAGTGGGCTGGGGTAAGTGAAGACAAGCTGAGACTATAACTTTGTTCACTGCTCCTGCTCAGGCTGCACAGAAAAAGCATTTTGGTTCTAGAAATTCTGATTGTGCAGATAAAATGTAACTGATAGAATTCTACAAGATGTGGCATCAGTGTGTGAAAACAGTTATGACCCAAAGATTCCCAGGTATGGACTTCCAGATGGTGGTGATGTCAGGCACCATCTTGGCAGCGCCCAAGCAGCTTCACTTGGTCACAAGTGGCCAATAGGCAGGTGCAAAATATACCTGGTACCTGGCTAATTTTGAACACTGGTTTGGCAAAAAGAAATCTGCAGTTTTGCAACTGTCAAGTATATTCTGTTTGATCTGGGCTGATGCTGTTTTGAAGATGACTGCTGTCACACAGAAATCCCATAAATCTCAAGAGCAGTCTTCTCATTGAGAAAACTGAACCCGTAGTGGTTGTCCTGGAACTTGGTGCTGCCAGGGACTGTGATACGCAGACAGGGAAACTTCTGTAAGTTGGAAGAGGGGTGGTCTGTTTTCCTCCCGTTTAGGCTACCAGTGTGCTGCAAATGGCTAAATGCATCTGTTGGCAGGTGGGCTAGTCCACGATTCCTTTGGAACAAGCTGCTTGGTTGCTTGGTTCTGACATATGACTGGTGACTGACAGGTGGTAGTCCCGTCCATCTGCCAAAGTTGGCCCCCAGCAGATAAAGATCAGGCCAAGAAAGTTCTCCACTCATTCAGCAACAGATCTGAAGGGAAAGGCCTGTTTTCCTTCTGCATGTTAAGCACTAATAAGTGGCTGTGAGAGTTGAAGAAGAAGAAGAGTTTGGATTTGATATCCCGCCTTTCACTCCCTTTAAGGAGTCTCAAAGCGGCTAACATTCTCCTTTCCCTTCCTCCCCCACAACAAACACTCTGTGAGGTGAGTGGGGCTGAGAGACTTCAAAGAAGTGTGACTGGCCCAAGGTCACCCAGCAGCTGCATGTGGAGGAGCGGAGACGTGAACCCGGTTCCCCAGATTACGAGACTACCGCTCTTAACCACTACACCACATTGGTGTGGCCTTTGGTGTTTGAGATGTGCTGCAAATCCTGGGCACTCAGGTGACTCCTAACTAGGCCAGCAACTCTCTGGAGCTGGGCTGCAATGCAGCCAGAGGCAGCATGTTGAAACCACACACACCCCCGCCCATTTGTAGGAATTAAATCCATGTCATGGGTTCCAGAGAGCTTCGTGAGAGAGAGCAGATCTTATAGCTACTGGCACTGGCGATAAAACATTGTTATCAAGAAGCCCTATTAAAATCATGAGCAGCTGGAAGGGGTGATGTGTGCAGTCTTTTGGTGATGTGTGCAGTGAGATATGCCGAATCAGGCTTCTCACACCCTCCTGGCTTTGTTGGGCTACCACTTCCTCCAGCCATAGGCAGCAGAGCCAAACTACACTACAACTCCCACCATCCCTGATAATTGGCCATGCTGGCTGGTGCTGATGGAAGTTGCAGTCCAAGAATATTTGGAGGCCCCTAGGGCTGGCACAGGCCATTCCTATGGAGAGCTGCAATCTGCTTCCTGATCTCTCTCCACCTTAATTTTCATGTTGCTTTGGTCCCCTTAGTTGAGGCTAAAACTTGCTAGTTGCCCAGGCCTGAGTCATGCCAGGCTCAGGTACCAGCCAATGAAGAGGTGCCAAGTACCCGGCACAGAGGAGGTGTCATAGAGGCAGATGGCAAGGGGACGGGCAGAGAGAGAACAAGCATTCCCTTAGTGCAAGTGTGGGGAACCCCAGCTCCCATCGGCCCCAGCTAGACAGGCCTATGGTCAGGCATTCTGGGAGCTGGAGCCCCGCAATGTCTGAAGCAACAGCAGGTCGGCCCCCCCTTCGCCTTCCCCAGGCTGAGGAAATGTTAGAGACTTTATAGGCACGCAGTAGGTAATGATATGGGCTTGGCTCTTGGGAATCACCTGACTCCCATGATCAGGAGCGTTCTGACTTGTAAGTGTACCTATAAGAACATAGGTCCATAGAAGAGAGGAAGCAGCCTCCTGCTGAGTTACTCGTTGGTCCATCTCCTTCCGTATTGTCCTCACAGACTGGCCGCCTCCCTCCAGGGCTTCAGGCAGGGGTCCCTCCCAGCCAGCCCTACCCGGAGATGCCATTGCAGATTGAGCCTGGGACCTTCTGTCTGCAGAGCACGGGCTCCTCCTCTGAGCTGAGGCTCTTCCTTCTCATCCAGCTTTCTGTTTAGCCAGCAAGGTGCGTCTAGGAATTCCTGAAGTAGAGCATAAAGAAACAGCTCTCGCCTGTTGCTTCCTTCCAAACAGCTGGTATTCAAAGGTAGACTGCTTCTGAAACAGGAGCTTCTGTAGAGCTATCATGGTTATTTATAACTGATAGATAGTCATAGAGACTGTGCTTTGCATGCAGAAGGTCCCAGGTTCCGTGTTTGGCCTCTGTGGTACAGGAAGCCTGGCTGGGCATGATCTGCTCCCTGAGTCCTTAGAGAGCCCTTCCCACCCAGCTAGAATAAACCAGACGTCTCCAACCTGGCACCCACCTGATTGGAGTTGTAGTGCAACACATCTGGAGATGGCCAGGGCACCATGCAGTTGCTGCATTGCTTGCTTGTGCCATTCCTGGAACTGGGACGAGTGCTTTGCAAATTTATCCGTATTTCTTGACCCACCTTCTCTCCTGCATGTCCAGAGTCTTGAGTCCGTGGCACAAGTCCCCTTGCCCTGTGCGCTTCTTATTTACATGAGGTGCCATGGCGCTTTCCCCCCTCCCCAGCTTGACAAGAGCTGGGTCACGCACCTGGCTGGAAGCCCATCTTTTGTGTGTTAAAGTGAGGCATCTGGTGGGCAGAGCCACCCGAGGGCTTTGAAAGAATGGCAGTGAAGCTATTAAGGCACCAGACAAGTCCCAAGAGTCGTGGAAAATGCAGGAGGAACAGAATTTCCTTGTGAATCAGCAACATTTTTATGAACCCTGGCCAACTCCTCCATTTATTTTTTGCAACTGAGTAATTTGCATGACCAGCTCCGGCTGCCCAAGCCGCACAACGGGAGCATTTTCTTCTTCTTTTAAGCTTTGAAGTTAAGTTGGTATGATAGTTACACGCCTCGTTTAATAGAAGAGCATAGCAAAAGTTGTTTCTGTGTCCCCAAACCCTCCTTGTGCGTGACTCCATGCACATGCTAAATGCACGGGGTGCAGCAGGGGTGCGGCTGTGTTTCCCCCTGGCATTGCTGCATTGGCCTTCTCCCCCCTCCCCCCAGCACATGTGCATTCAAGGGGAATGTGTGAAAAATATTGCCCATGCGCATTTGGTGGTGCGCATGGAGATGCTTCACTTTGTGGGCACTCCAGGGGGAACAGGACCCTCCCTGTATTGCCTCTTGGCAATGTGAGTGTATTGTGGGTGCAGCATTGGTGTGGGGGCAGGTGGGTGGGGCTGGGGGGGCGCTCAGTGGGGTTTTATCTGCATTTAGTGCAGGTGTGGGCAGAAGTTAAATCTGGACCTACCAGGAGATTCACAGCAGATCAATAAGGGTTTCTGGCTCCTAGTTTGCTTAACAATGGCAGCAACAAAATGACCCCCTGCTCTCTTATGCAGTGCAGATTATACTGTGGAAAGAAGGACAGTTTGGAGTTACTGGCAGATGAGTCTTTGGATGGAAAGACCTCAAATCCTGGGCTCACAATTCCCCTAATTCTTCATGTGTGGCTTACACCTGGCTCTGCTTGGTGGATCTTGCAATTCTGAGGGGGAAACCTAGTAGATTCCACAGGCACCATGGTTTAGTGTATGTGTAGAGGCACATGAGATGAATTCTGCTCCCCACTTTCCCCTCTTTCGCCCTGAAACTCCGCACCCCAGACTCCATCATTGCAGAACATGGATCCAGTAGCAGACAGTACAAACTGCTCTCTTCAAAGAGAATAGCAGAAGAATAGGGAAGGATAGGGGAAATGTATTGTTATTATTACTATTACTATTTTTATTTAAATTTATGACATGCCCTTCACCAATAAGGTCCCAGGGTGGGTTGCAGCAATTTGAGAATTAAAAATAGTTATAATATTTATCAAATTCACAAGAACAGGATGGGTTCCGAAAACACACATCTTGGGTGGCAAAGGTGGCAAAGAGATGAGTCTTCAGCATTCTCCGGAAGCTGTGGAGAATCCAGATGTGCCTCTGTGGGGAGGGCATTCCACAACTTAGGGGCTCCACAGAGAATGTCCTCTCCTGGGCCACCCCTCCCCCCAAAAAAGCTTCTGAGGGGGTTGAAACTGCCAAGAGCTCTCCCTCCATTGATCCTAATACTCGGGGTGGGGGTCTGTAAGGAAGGAGACTGTCAAGTACTGGAGGCCTAAGTCATCGAGGGCTTGGGATGCTAATGTGAGCACTTTAAATTGGGTTTGGATATGTGCTGGCATCTGATGAAGCTGCTTGAGAAGTGGGGTTACGTGAGTTCTAAAAGCAACCCTGGCCAATAATCTGGCCACTGCATTTGGACCCGATGAAGTTTCTGAGCTGTCTTTAAGGGCAACCGCACCCTTAACATTTCTGTGAGCCAGGCTGGGGAAGGAGGAGGGGGAGTCTGGTCTGTGCCCCTTGACGAGTTGTGCCGGCTCAAGCACGAGGGCAAGCGCTGCGCCTGGTGGCTGCATGGCTGCCTTGGCTGCTGTGCTGATCTGTGCTAAGCAAGTTCAATGCCCACCTGATGCTCCTCCAGGTTCAGGACCAGCCTGATTAGCAGTGAGTTGGAGAGTTGGGAGCAGAAGATAAAGGGGAGGGGGTCTCCAGGGATAGACTCTTTCCCCCCTGACATAAATGTCATTTAGGAACAAGTTTTTGTGTATCTATTTTTATTGCCTGGAAGTGAGTTTGCAAAAAGAAAGGGAGAGAAACTCGTGCTGGAAACTCGTCGGCCAAATGCTTAATTTGGCAGTCAAACAGATGCAGGAAAACCCATTCTTAAACAGTGCTGCTATTTATATATGGCACTCTTAATCGGCTGCATGTTAAACTGTCCCAGGGTTCTCCCTCTTGCTTTCCAGATTCACTCTGACAAGTAAACACATGAAACTACACCTCCCAGGGTTCCATCCTTCCAAAAAGCTGTGGCAGATGAATGAGAGTAGACTGGGTAGAGAATGGCACTATAGATATAGCCTTCAATGAGCCCTGTGCATAGGGGACAGTTGCAAGGCTGCCTCTGCTAGAGTGTCTGCTTTGATTCCTAATGCAGAATGCTTCTGAGCAAGGCAAAGTGACTTTCCTTTGAATAGGAAATGTTTCCTTACCTTTCAGGAGACTCAGTGTGCTGCGGAAGATGTAACCTGCACACACGCCCTCAGCTGGGCTGCTTGAGAGGCAGCCTAGGGGGAAGAATTAGGGGAAGGGCGGTGGAACATCTGCCATGCAAGCTGTAGGCACCAGGATCAGTCTCCGGCATTGCCAGGTAGGCCTGGGAGAGATTCTCTGCCAAAAACTATGGAGAGAGTTGCTGCCAGTCAGTGCAGACAACACTGAAGTAGATTGGCCACTGAGTCTTTCTAAAGTATCAAGAGAGGCTTGACTTCCACTCTGAGTTGGCTTGGTTGCCTGTGCTACGAATGGGACCCCTCACCCCAGACACATCCATGCTGCTTAAGGAGCAGAGGCTCAGGAAGAAGTTTTTTGTGTAGTTTACAGTGTGCACACATATTCTGCACCACAGATACATCCAGGGATTGTATGCTGCCTTAGTGCATATGTGTACACTGTGGTAAAATGCATATGCACACAAATGGCAATAACTGATTAGTTAGAATTCACCCCCCACCCACCTACCCAGATCTTGGTTTTGAATCTCTCTGGTCTGCCAACAGCCCCCAAAGCAAAACTTGGCAGGTATTAAAGTTCTGTCTGGGTGGCATCTGTGTGCAAGCAGCAAAGTTGTGATTGCACCATAGATCACCCCTGTGTAGTGCATAGGTCACATGACTTGGTTGCACACTGACTCAAAGGTGGTGTTTAGCTGAGGTGCTGTATGTTTGAGATGAGGCCCATTGAAGATGGTATGACAAAGATGTCTGCATCCAGCATCCAGTGCAGCTGTGTCTGTGCCTCTGTGGACACAGAGGTGGCCCAAAACGAGCTTCTGCCAACAGTCGGTCATAGGTTAGTTTCAGACTAGAATTCATGAAGAGATAAGAACCTTATCTATAGCCCAGCATTAAAATATGATACTGTCTTGTGACTTTTCCAGACACACTGAATGTGCTCTGAATGGAGATGTTAAAATACTCGAAGAATAAGCAAGTGGTAGGTCCTCTGCATGGAGAAGATGAAGAGATGCTATTGGGTGACAGAGAAAAGGCAGAATTACTCAGCACTTACTTTGCCTCTGCCTTCACCCATAAGGAAAGCAATGCTCAACCTGGTGATATAAGGAGGGAGCTGCAGCCCAAGATAGGAAAAGGGAACATCTACTTACTTAAAATGAATTCAGATCTCCAGGGCATGATAAGCTGCATCCAAGGGTAATAAAGGAGCTTGCAGGTGTAATCTCAGAGTCTTTGATCTTTGAGAATTCTTGCAGAACCGGTGAGGTCCCTACAGACTGGAGGTGGGCAAATGTTGTCCCCATCTTCAAAAAGGGGGGTGGAGGGAGACGACCCAGGAAACTACTGACTGGTGAGCTTGCCGTTGATACCAGAAAAGATCCTAGAACAGATAGTTCAGCAGTTGGCCTGTGAGCACTTAGAAAAGGATGCTGTAATTACTAAGTCCTAGCATGGGTTTCTCAAAAATGTCATGTCAGACGAATCTCATTTCCTTTTTTGATGGAGTTACAAGCTCGGTGGATCAGGGGAATGCTGTGGACATAGTGTATCTTGATCTCAGTAAGGCTTTTGACAAAGTCCCCCATGATATTCTTGTGAGGAAGCTAGTAAGTGTGGGTTGAACAAGGTAACTGTTAGGTGATTTGTAGCTGGTTGACTGACCGAAACCCAAAGAGTACTCATAAATGGTTCCTTGGCATCCTGGAAAAAAGTGACAAGTGGGGTGCTGCAGGGTTCTGTCCTGGGCCCGTTGTTGTTCAACATTATAAATGACTTGGATGAAAGAATTGAGGGGATGCTCATTAAATTTGCAGATGACACCAAACTGGGAGGGGTAGCTAATGCTGCAGAAGACGAAATCAGAATTCAGAATGACTTTAACAGATTGGAGAACTGGGTGCAAGCTAACAAAAGGAATTTCATTAGGGACAAATGTAAGGCTCTGCACTTAGGCAGGAAGAACCAGATGCACAAATTTAATATGGGGTGTGCCTGGATTGTGAGTAGTACACATGACAAGGATCTAATAGAGCTTAACATGAGTCACAGTGTGATGCAGCAAGGGGGGGGGAGCTAATGCTATTCTAGGTTGTATCCACAGAAGTCTAGTGTCCAGACCAAGAGAAGTAATAATCCCACTCTCTTCTGCCTTAGTCAGACCACACCTGGAATACTACTGTGTCCAGTTCTGGGCAACACAATTTAAGAAGGATGTTGACAAGCTGGAAGGTGTGCAGAGGAGGGCAACCAAGATGATGAGGAATGGTTGAAGGAGCTGGGTATGTTTAGCCTGGGAAAGAGAAGACTGAGAGGAGATATGAGAGCCCTCTTCAAATATCTCAAGGGCTGCCACATGGAAGATGAAGCAAGCTTGTTTTCTCCCGCCCTGGAGGGTAGGACTCAAACCCATGACTTCAAGTTACAAGAAAGGAGATTCTGACTAAACATGATCAAGAACTTTCTGTTGGTGAGAGCTGTTCAACAGTAGGATGGACTCCTCGGGAGGTTGTGGACTCTCCTTCCTTGAAGGTTTTTAAGCAGAGATTGGATGGCCATCTTTCATGGATGGTTTAGCTGAGATCCCTGCATTGCAGGGAGTTGGACTAGATGAGCCTTGGGATCCCCTCCAGCTCTACGATCCTATGATTTGATGCATCCTGAACCTGAATGGATTGTGTGGAAACAAGTTCCAATAAAACCAAATATGATTTACTTTCAAGTAAGGCTGCAGGGTTCAATTGGTCGGTTAATCAGCCAAAGTTTCCACTGAGTAATCTGCCAGGGCCACTTTTCACCGGTGTGGCTGCAAAGTTAGGGCACACCTCTTGAAACTGCTTTGTTTCTGGTCTGTGGTTGTAATAAGGAATGAGAAGATATTTAAAGTGGCCTTCTTGTCTAAGAAGAGTAGCTTTTCTTATTTGTTGAAATCATGGCCAAGTACAGAAATCTTTGGCTGAGTTCACTGGGCTCATCTCTTCTGTATTTGGGCTGCTTCACTTCACAATGCACGGATGGAGTTCACGAACCTGAGTGCTCATCCGCTTTCTCACACAAAAGAATAATTGAACTTAAAAAATGAGTCTGTCAGGGACTTGACTCTGGCATGTTAGCTTTCTGGGTATCAGAAGAATTCTTTTTCATGTGCCTCGAGCACTCAGCAATATGAGTCTTCACTCTTAGGATTTGTGGGGATTTGTGTACAGCAGCCTTGTGTGAAATTGTTTTCATAGATGTGATTGATTTTACGTATGTAATCCTTTTAGTTTTATACATGAATACCATTTTTAAACTGTTTTTATAACTGAAAGTGCTTCAAGGTGCTTCATTAAGAACTGATTCATGTGAAATAAATAATAAAGATAGCTTTTAGGGGCCCCTATTTGAGGCTGTAGGGTCTGTCCACTGTCCTGAGCTTTCAGGAACAGCTGAGTGTAGCTTTTCTTCAGGTCAAGGCTTTTAAAGTGCCCCCCCCATGGTACTCTTGGTTAACCTTTGACTGTTTTCATTAGATTAGCATGGCTGGTCCACACTGGAAGCATCTGTGCTTCACAGTCCTAATGCGTTTTATGTAGGAGTGCAGACATTAAGTGATAGAGTCATCAACTTGAAACTTTGGTTGACTGGCTCGCTGAGGCCAGTTTTAATCAATGGAACTGTGAGTTAAGTCAGCACTTGTTTATAGTTTCTATTTTGTTTTTGTTCTTTCATGTTGCTGCAGAAGACAGCAAAACGTCTTTCTTTATTAAATTATGAATTAGCTCACATGTCCTGCAGTATCTCAGAAAGGCAGTCACATTTAGGTTTGCGTAACAACATTTTCTTAAATGTTCTTGAAGGTGCTGATTTTAGTAACTGTTTTTGGACTTTGAGGTTGTCAGGGAGGAACTGGATGTTGAGATGTGCTGAGCAAGGGGAGAAAGAGGCAGGATATAAATGCTTCAGATAAAACCTCACCTTGATTAATCAACTGCCTTTTCATCAATAAATCACGAATATAAGCCACATTTTAACTTTTCACGGTCAGAATTTTGGGGGAAAGTGACGCTTATATTCAGGCCAATACGGTATTTATATGCTTACATTTTATTCTATTTACACCCCTTAGTAACTACCCTAGGAGATTTTTAAACTGAAGAGAGGCACAGAATCTTTAAAATACCATTCTTCCCTATATATATAAGGGGCCATGCACACTGATCATGCAATGTGAATGATAAGTAATCACATCAAAGGACAGGTGGGCTGTTAACACGTGTGTGGACTCAAGTGCCCCTCCCGAAGTGAGAGCCAGGGGGACTCAGTGCCCTTCCCCCCAGGGCAGCACTAGCGCCTCTGTGTCTCCCCTCTTTGTGAGACTCCATTTGTTTAGGACAGGAGTGAGGTGTCTAATGTGGCCCTCCAGCGCTCTCTATCTGGCTCTCAGGACTCTCCGCTGGTGACTCACCCACTTGAGCCACATTCCTTGCCCGCCCTGCTTTGCACCCTCCCGGGTGGAACCCCCCTCTTGTTCACCTGGGGGGTGGGCTACAGGGGCATGCGAGTGTGTGTAGAAACTAGCCTACTGTCCAAACACTGTTTCTGAAAGTGGGGTCCCCAGCTGTTGCAGGAGTACAGCTCCCCTCATCCCTGACCCCTGGTCCTGCTAGCTAGGGATGATGGGAGTTATAGTCCAACAACAGCTGGTAAAGGAAAATATTTTCAGCTATTGGTCTGTCCACATGAGCACCTGGCTCCCAGAAGGCAGCTCAGAAAGGAGTGTGATTCTCATGCTGAGAAAGATACTGTAGGGAGGTGTTGAACCAGCTGCATTTCTGTTTCAGCCTCAAAAGGGAACAGAGGTCAGACCACTGACCCATCTGGGCTCAGCACTGCCTACACCTGTTGGAGGTGTCTCTCCTGGGTTTCAGGGCACAGCCCTTTCCAGTTCTACCTGGAGATGCCAGGGACTGAACCCGGGACCTTCCTTTCAGATTGTGCAAAGGCTGAGCCAGCTTGCTCCATGAGACTTCTGGAGTACAGAAGGAACCTTTTACACCCAGAGTTGCCAACGTGGTGCCCCCCCACTGCCCAAATTAGGTTTGAAAGAAGCATTCTCCCACAACCCATGGAATAGGCTGTGGGGTGTGTGCCTATGACAGTTTCTGCAGTTTGCAAAATGTGCTTGCAGGCCCCCAAAAGGTTAGCAGCCACTGCTTCAGCCCCTGCCAAAGGAGGGCAATTGCCTACTTGGGCAGGAGGAACTGACTGCCAAATGAAGTTTCCTGAAACCAGCTCAGTCACCTTCTTTCATACAGCCTTCGTGCAGGAGCACCTGAATAATTTAACAGCCTGCAGAGCAGCAATGCAGCTCGGCTCCTGCGCTGCGGCCCACCCTGTGGCCCTGCAGGAGTCTACTAAATGTTACCGTACCTCCTTTCTCCCTTCCTCTCAGCTGGCAGTCTCGACAGAGCGACTCACAGGCTGAACAGGCGGTGCTTCTTCTAGAAGTGAAATGCACACTGTGAGGGCTGCTAGCACTGCGTACTTTTGCAAGAAAAATGCCTGCGTCATGATGGTGTGTGTATTGGGCCAGGTGGGCAGTGTAGATATAGAGGAAGGGTCTTACAGCTTGCAATGTGCCTCCATGTGACCATGGGAATATGGGAATTCCCTCCCTAGTCAGGTCACCTGCTCTGAGAAAGAGCAGGCAAGTTGGGGGAAGGGCCTCGGCTCAGTGTTAGAGCACCTGCTTTTATTGCAGGACCAGCATCTGGGAATAGCCTTGCTTGGAACCCTGGGGATTGCTAGATCTCAGCTAGATGGGCCACTGGCCTGGCTTCCTATCTGCTTTGAATGAAAAGGGTTCCCAGTTCATTCCCTGGCAGCTCCTGGTGTGGCTGCGAAACGGGGGAGAGCAGCTGCAACAGGATCAATAATAATCAGTCTACCTTACAGGGTTGTTGGGAGGATGTCTGAGATCATGTACAGGTAATGCGCAACATCTTGCATTGACTTCAGTGCACTCCTGTTGAGGGTTAGTCCCCCGAGCGATCTTGTTTAGATTTAACAAATCAATTTATCAGCTTAAAAGAAACCATGAATTGGTTTGGAGGGCACCAGGTTGGGGCCGGCTGTTGCCGCTGCTACACAGCCCTGTCCCGATACGCGGCTGCGGAGTAGAGCCTTCCTTCTTGCAAACTGCAGCGCACCGATTTGAGGGCCAAAGGAAGGCTCCTGGGGGCGGGGGGGGGGGTCCATAGCAGTTCTTGTTTTTCGGGGTTTCGTTTTGCATCGTATAATTAGGTTACAGCGTCCTCCAGCTGCACTATCCTATTTTGGAGGCTGGCAAAAATAAATAAAATAAAATGATGAGTAGCCAAAACGCAGAGAGCGAGATCCATAAATATCCATGGAGGAGAAACGGGGCCGTGTGTTTTAAATCTGGGACCTGGAAGCTCTGCAGTTCTCGTCTTTATTACGGAAACGTAACACGCGCTAAAGCGAGGAGCAAAAACAACGGGGTGTGTGTGGCGGGCGGGCAGAAGGGGAAAGAGTGTTCAGGAGGGCACAGGCAGAGTTGGGGGCGGGGGGGGGGCAGCAGCTAGAGAAACGGGACAGGATCTTGTCCATCTGTGCAGGCAGCTGCGTTTTTGTGTGCGCTGAAGTGGGACTGCATCCAGGTAATTTCGTGGGCTCCAGCAGAAGCAGCAAAGCGCTGCAGTGAGGCGGCTCAAGCGGGTGCGGGGCGCGCAGTTGCTGCAGCGGCCACGAAACCCCTTTCTCGGAGTATTGCTCATGCGCTGGGAAGCAGGAAGACTGCTGGCCTGCCCCCCCCCCCCCGCCCAATCCGTCTCCGACAGCAAGCGGCGGCCGGGATTTGGGACAGGAGCAAGATTGCGCTCGTGCACCAGCCCAAGTCAGGGACAGAAGCATGGCGCGTCTGGTGCGCTTTCCCCGGAGGGTTCCTTTCTGATGCGGGAGACAACAGCTCCTGTCTTCTCCGGGTGCCAGTGCGGATGAAAAAGAGCAGACGAGGAAAAACACTGGTCAGGGCAAATGCCAGCAGCACAACAGGCGCTTCGTTCACGCCACGTAATCAAAGCACATTTAACGCACCCAAGAATCCTGGGCACTGTCCTTTGGCCCCTGCAAAGCGACAATTCCCAGCACTTTTAGCAGACTGCATTTCCCAGGATTCCTTTTCCGGGGTGTGCGCGTGCTTAAATCGTATGATCTGTATGCAGCCAGAGTTCGGCTAAGGACAAAGGAAGAGGGGTTCGGGCTTCCAAGGAGTTGGAGTGAAGACCATTGGCTTTATTCAAGGCAGCTAAGCGACTGGGCGCTGGAACAATCTGAGGCAATAGAGAGAACTGGGATTTTTCAAGCTTGTGCCATTGTTTTCAAGGAATGAAGAAGCCGCTGGGGTCCTGGGTGCCTGAGCACCCACAAAATTCCCCATGAAGGGGCAGGCACCCACAAATTTTGGCCCATGGGCACCCACGGTTGCCAGGACAAGCTGCACCCAGGGTGCAACCATTCTCCCAGTGCCCTGAGAAAGACTTTCTGAAGGCTGGTGCAGTAGCTCCAGGTTTCCCAGCGGATGCAAAGTTTGGCTGTTCTCACCTGATGATGGGGGCTGCATGCGGGTGGGCTCAGAAGTCAGTCCTCTTGAAGGAGAAGCAGGGGGGAGAGCTTGTCGTGGGAAAGGAAATACAGTGGTACCTCGGGTTACATACGCTTCAGGTTACCCTAACCCTAACCCAGAAATAGTACCTTGGGTTAAGAACTTTGCTTCAGGATGAGAACAGAAATCGTGCAGCAGCGGCGCAGCGGCAGTGGGAGGCCCCATTAGCTAAAGTGGTGCTTCAGGTTAAGAACAGTTTCAGGTTAAGAACAGACCTCCGGAACGAATTAAGTACGTAACTAGAGGTACCACTGTAGAAGAGAGAGTGGCAAGGGGTTTTTTTTTGTTAGTTAGCTGGAGATCCTTCAAATGCTGTTGCTCCTGGTGTCTCTGCATGCCTCCTAGAGGCTATTTTTGCATATTTGTAAATCAGCAGAAAATCACAAATTCCAGAGGGATAGTCACTTGCAACAAAAACAACTCCTTAAAGACTAACAAATGTATTGTGGCGTAAGCTTTGTGCTTTGAATACAGTAAGCATTATCTTGTGTTACTAACACACACACACACACACACACACACATGGTTGGGGAGGTCAGACAGAGCCTTGAGATTACATTATTCACAGCAGTCATTCACAAAACAGTTGTTGGTGATAACACAGAAATCCTGGCGTTGGCAAACTAATGGGCACAATTTATTTATTCATTCATTCATTCATTACATTTCCAAATAGCCTTTCTCCCAGGGCAATGTAGCATAGAATACAAAACCACAACATACTTATCATAGCTAAACATAACAACAACCACTATAACTGTAAAATATCTGTAAAGCTTAGAACCATTCAAAAACCCTTCCGGAAAATCTGCAGCTGTTTGTACTAAAGCAACCTGGCCTCAATTTATAAATGCCTAAGGAGAAAACAAAAAATGTTTCCAGCTGAAGCCTAAATCTGTAAAGTGAAGAAGAGGAATGCATCTCCAAGGGGAGGCAGTTCTGCAACCAGGGTGCCAGCATGGAGAAGGCCCTGTAGCATGAATCTTCATGGGGATGGCAAACAGAGCCCCTCCTGCCCCAGGAATGTCTCTGGTCTAACACCTTTGAGAGCTGCTGCTGGTCAGTGTATGTGGTACTGAACTTGATGGTCCAATGGTCTGACTCAGGTAAGGCCGCATACCTTAGCACATCCTGAAGTGGCTTCTGCCTGTAGGATAGTGTCTGAATCAGTGGCATCGCCACCTCCCATTTGCATCTCTTCCCTTGCCTTTCTGGTCCACGGTCCAGGAATTTTTTCAGCCCAAGGGTCACCTTCCCTGTGGGCTGGGCGCCAAAGGCAGAGGGGGTGGGGCAACACAGGTGCCTTCTCCCCGTTGCAGTCCAGCCAGGTGACTCCTTCATGAGAAGCCCAGAGGGTGGCAACAGGAGAACGGGCCTTTTCTGCAGTGGCTCCCCATTTGTGGAATGCTTTCCCCAGGGAGGCTCACCTGGTGACTTCATTACATATCTTTAGGTGCGGGGGTGGGGGGATGCTGCTGTATAACCAGGCCTTGGGCTAATTAACGTTCTATGGCTTTTTAAATGTGCTCGTGGGAGGGGTTATTGGCTTGCTTTTGTTTTATTATGTATTTTGTAATCTCATTTTGTATTTTTATATTGTGAACCATCCCGTGAACTTCTGATGAAGGGCGGTATACTAACTAACTAACTAACTAACTAACTAACTAACTAACTAACTAACTAACATCTCTTGGTGGTTTTGATACCATTGACCATGGTATCCTTCTGGAACGTCTAGGGGGCTTGGGAGCTGGGGGCACTGTTCTAAAGTGGTTCCTCTCCTTCCTCCTGGGCTGTGTCCAGAAAGTGGACACAACTGGTCCTGAATGGGGTAACTGTGCCCCTGAAGGACCAGGTGCGCAGCCTGAGAGTCATCTTGGACGCACAGCTGTCAATTCTGTCAAGGCGCAGGTCAATTCTTTGTCCAGGGCAGCTGTCTACCAGCTCCATCTGGTACGCAGGCTGAGACCCTACCTGCCCAGAGACTGTCTCACCAGAGTGGTGTATGCTCTTGTTATCTTCCGCTTGGACTACTGCAATGCACTCTACGTGGGGCTACCTTTGAAGGTGACTCAGAAGCTACAACTAATCTGGAATGTGGCAGCTAAACTGGTGACTGGGAGTTGCCATCGGGACCATATAACATATAACCATATATTCTGGCTCCCAGTATGTTTCTCAGCACAATTCAAAGTGTTGGTGCTGACCTTTAAAACCCTAAACAGCCTTGGCCCTGTATACCTGAAGAAGCGTCTCCACCCCATCATTCAGCCCTGAGGTCCAGCCCCGAGAGCCTTCTGGTGGTTTCCTCACTGCAAGAAATGAGGTTACAGGAAACCAGGCAGAGGGCCTTCTTGGTGGTGGTGCTCTCCCTTTGGAACGCCCTCTCATCAGATATCAAGGAGACAAGTAACTATGCAACTTTTAGAAGACACCTGAAGGTAACCCTATTTAGGGAAGTTTTTAAATGTTTGAAACTGCCCCCACTACTGTGGGGGCAGAGGTAAGGCTGGCAACTAAGATAGCATTCAATTACGGTAGCTGGTATGAAACAAAATTTGGAATTGTGTTAGGAAACAAACAGCCACAGAGGGAAGAGCATAATCTGTGTGTGTCATTCATAACTTCTTTGCATAATCTGTGTGTGTCATTCATAACTTATTTGCCGTGCTCAGGTCTGAAGTGCAGCTCCATGATAAGACACTTGTTGCGCATGCAGAAGGCCCCAGGATAGCTGTTGCCAGTCAGCGGTCTTGTGGTTCTCCAGATGTTACTGGACTTCAAGTCCCACCATGCTGTTGGCCATTCCAACCACACCAGGAGGGCACCAGATGCCCTGCCCCTGCTGCGGACCATCTAAGCTAGGTGGACCAAGGTCTGACTACCTTCCTTCCTATCAGCCAAGCAAGAAATCCCCGTTTGTCTGTGGTTTGGAGGATGGTTTCTCGAATCAAACACCGCTTCTTCCAGATAGGTGGGCATTGCAACACTGTTACTTGTGGGAAGGACGCACTGTTTTCATAGCTAGCTGTGGCACCTGGGAACTGTGGACAGCTGATTTTTCTTTCTTTCTCCCCTTAGTGGGCAAGCAACAATTTCATTCTGTTTGCAAAGCTGCTCAGCTGGGAGGTGGGGGCTGCTGCCTTGAGGCCATCTGCCACAGGCTGGCATTGGCTTCATCCAGGCAGAGTTCCCAAAGTCTCTCTGTTGCTCTGACAAAATTCCCCAGAGCTTGTACCATCAGATCAGGTTGGAAAGCTTGGCAGTGAGTTTCTCAAGCAGGTGTTGGGGGTGAGGTTGGGGGGAGACGAGACAGAGAGGTGGTTGATTGGTGGTAGTTGATGGTTTTAAATCTTACACCCATATTTTTAGAAGTTTATTTTTGTATGCTTTTTTTTTAAAAAAAAGCAAACAAATTTATAAATAGCTTGAAATTTTGGGATGACAGGGTTAAGAACTGAAGGCAGGAATATAGCTGTGTGCTGCCCTATCTGCAAAGATCTTACATGGAGCTCAATCTACTGGGAAGATCTCCTGCACATGCCTTCTTGAAATAAACATTGTGACTACTAGCCACAACAGCCATGCTTTGTGTCCAGTCCTGGGAATGCTGTGCCTCTGAAGAGCTGCAGAGGAGAGAGCACAGCTGGACTCGAGTCCTCCTTGTGGGCCTCCCAGAGGCATCCAGCAGGCCTCACCCAGCACAGTTAGTGTTTTGTTCTTAAAAGGAGCTGAGTGCAAGTGTGTGCAGCTCCTGTTCATTTCAGCAAGGCGTGCTCTGGAGGACCTCCCAGTGGACTGAGCCTGTTAGGTCCATCTTGCCTGGCGTTTCCACTCTGCTGCCTCCTGAAACCACCCAGGCCTCCCCCCATTGCACTCTGGCTTCCCACAAGCAGGGACCCTGACAAGAGCAGCTTCAGTGCTCAGTGTGTGCGCTCCCTTTGAGAGGTGGAGCTGAGTCCTGTCCCAGGAGGACAGCAAAGGCACTTCCAAGGACGATGTCTTCTTGGACTGCTCTGAAGGCTGTTGCATGGAGCTGGCTCTGAACACTCCTAGTGGCTGCTGGAGACAGCGGGATTTGAGTTTTAGCCTAGAGAGCTTGGCTGGGGGAATCTAGGACTGAGCTGATGCTAATAATAATACTGCATTGGCTCTCTGCAGTTTGGGATGCTTCCTGTCCAGGAAGCAGTGGTTTGTAAAACTACTTTAAAAACCACCACCAGAAACCTGCTAAATTCATGTTCTGTTCTGAACTCATATATCTGAAATAGTGCATTTGGGTATTTGTATGATAAACGGCGTTTCTGTGCGCTGCTCTGGTTCGCCAGAAGCGGCTTGGTCATGCTGGCCACATGACCCGGAAGCTGTACGGCTGCTCCCTCGGCCAGTAAAGTGAAACGAGCGCCGCAACCCCAGAGTCGGCCACGACTGGACCTAATAGTCAGGGGTCCCTTTACCTTTACATGTGCAAAGAATTAGGTGCTAATAGAGAGACAAGCGAGCAAGAGATCACTTGCTACAGGCAGATCTCTATTTTATAACCAATGAACTGTTATCATGGCTTCTCTCAGAGAATGGTGGTTTGCGGAGACCATTGCACATCTTCTCTTAAGAGGTTATTCCTCGGGCTGTGTGTGCCTCCCCTCAGTTCAATCCAGGTCCCAGTCCAACACTTTGGATTGGCCCCGGTCTGACCCAGGAAGATCTGGTCCTGTCCCAACCTGGAGCCAGCCTCTCAGCAAATTGGGGAGGCCCATGCAGCTTCCCTGTGTGCATCCTCTCCTGTCCTGATGCTCTTTGGGGTCTGGGGTTCCCTTTGGAGGCTGGGGAGCCAGCTTGGTGAGGTCAGGAGGATGGGGGGGGGGCGGGAGATTTTCCTGCAGCCCAGCACCAGCCCCCACATTGTGGGGATGGCCCTGAAGGGGAGACTTTAAAGCCAGGGCTGTTTGAGGCTCAGGCTGTGCCAAAAAATGGGAGATGTCTGCCTGCCCCTTTGTTGTGTTGGGATATCTTCTTCCCCTCCCCTCCCAGGTCTTTCCAAAATGTTTTCCTCTGTGAATTCAGTTGTGAGGCTTGGCCTGTGGAGAGCGGGGGAGAGGAGCTGCTCCACGCAGCAGAGCGAGTGGCTCATCTGTTTGGCACACGAGTGAGGATGGGGAACAGGGACGAACAAGGAGGCTGCTTCAGCGACAGTGTCTGTTTCACAAAGCGCCCCGGGGAGCCTGGGACTTGAAAGGCTTACACGAAGCGGCTCCTTTGATGGGGAAGCAGTTCAGCAGTCCCCTTTCCAACGCCTGAAGGTGCCCTTGTTGCCTGCCGCGCTCTCCAGGGTTCTTGAGCAGAGAGCAAACTGCCTCTTTTCCTCTCTGGTGCCAAGAGGATCTCGGCTCCTGCTTTGCTCCCTACTCTTGGCTCTTCTCTTTGATATACAAGGAAAGATATACAAAGGCGCAGCTGATAAAGTCTTCTGCAACCTGGCATTGCAGACTCCAGCGAAAGGGAATTCAGATGTGGGTCTGCCTGGGTGGCAGTGTTGTGCCCCTGAGGGGCTTCCAGATGACTAGTTCGTTGAGCATTCACCCCTCACTTGTTTGTGGCTAGATGACTTTGTGGCAAAACGAGGGTTATCCCACACTTCCCCTATCATTTCCCCGTCACTTTCCTCATTGCAAAAAGTCTGAATTTGGGGGGAAAGGGGTTTGTTGTTGAAGAGTGCAAAATCTGCTATACAGTAATTCCATAACATGAAGTTGCCGGTATGTGATGGAATCCCACCTGCAAATAACACTAGTCTGTCCAATATTTGGGCTGTGGCAATAAGACCACAAAGCTTTGACAGACCACAACAACTTCAACTTGGCTATAAATAAGTCATTTGTAGCCAAGGGCTGTAGCTCATCTGCTTTGCATGCAGAAGCTCCTGGGTTCAATCCCTGGCATCTCCAGGTAATAATAATATAATAATAATAATTTATTATTTGTACCCCGCCCATCTGGCTGGGTTTCCCCAGCCACTCTGGGCGGCTTCCATAGAAAACCAAAAATACACTAAAATATCACAGATTAAAAACTTCCCTTACTGCCAGTAAGTGTAGGCAATACTGAGCTTGATGGATGATCAGTCTCACTGAGTAAAAACAGCTTCCTAGTTCCACCAAAACGCCGGGTGGTGGGCCATTGGAACCTGGATTTCTGCATAAAGTTTGGTGTTTGGATTTTGTAGGATGCCCACTGCCTAATGTCTAGAGGACTCTCAACCCTTCCTTTGGTGAGGGGAGGGATCACGACTCAAGATGTAGAGCCCCTGCGGTGCATGCAGAGGATCCCAAGTTTAATCCCTAAAGGCACCTCCAGTTAAATTGAAGGTGACATCCTTTTATTCTTTAAAAAAAATTATAGTCAGAACTGCAGGCTGGGAAAGTACATGGTTACAGATGCTCTCTTTCTCTCTCTCACTTTAAAAATAGACCCCCCCCATAACAAAATGTTGCTTAATCCCAAGCAAATGGGTTTAGCAGCAGAGCAGCAGAGCAGCAGAGCAGCAGAGCAGTAGAAGCAAACTCAATATTATTCCTGAAGTCATGGTGGAGCTTATGATTTTAGAGAGGTTTTAAAATCTGAACTGCACATCTTAGAATCTTTCTTTTGTTTTTAAAATCAGACTTGGTGCACTGTTTTTGCACTGGATGTCAGGGAACTGCCATCGGAACTAGAGGAGGAGGAGGCGAGGCTCCACAGCGATGCTGGAGAGGGGCCAAGCAGGGAGAGAGGCAGGTCTCCTGTTGGGGAAGAAAATCAGCGCAACACCAGGGATAGAGGGGGGCCAATGGGGGAAGCAGAGAGCAGGCTCCGGGACTCTTCACTGGACACCAGCAGGGAGAGCACAGGTCCTCCGCTACCCACGCCCTCCCTGCGCAGAAGACTTCCGCGCAGGGAGAGTAGGAGGAGACTGGGCGTCAAACAACTTTTATGTTGGAAAAGGTTTAAGAAACGCCCACTGACGGATTCTGCCAGCGACTGAACAGCCACGGAGTGGATGGCTGTCCAGCGAGAAATGGTTTAACCAGCCAACCTAGCCCAGAGCGGCGGCTATTTACGCACAAGCAACCCCTAAAGCCATCACACTAATATATTAGGAACCTAGGAGCTGTTGTAAAGCCTGGAAAGGGAATGGGGATCTCTTAAGACCATTACATGTGGGTTCTAAAGCAGCCTTCTCCAAACTTGTTTGGATTATAAACCCTATCAGCTCCAGCTGGCTGGGAGTTGTAGTCCAAACCAGTTTGGTGAAGGCACTGGCGAAGTGAAGGACATGAGGCAGGAGTTGGTAATGCAGGTGAGCTGTGCACAGGCAAGCTGCCAGCTAGCTCTGCTGAGGCCCTTTTTATTGGCACAATATGCAAAACCAGACAGATACATTTTGGACTGTGACCTTTACATCTTCCAGTCCTGAGATCGTGGGGTGGTACAAGGGTATTTTCGCACCAGTTTCCACCATGTCACTTTCCCCTTGCACAATGTATGGCGAAGGAGACAAAGGTCACAGACAGGGCACGGCAGACCACTAAGAGTGCAAATGTTAGATAGGGGGCATGATGTTCAGACAGCTGTGGCTTTGTTTGTGTGTGTGGGGGGGGGGGGAGGGAGTGTGTGCTCCACACCCAGCAATCATTCCTACACACCAGGTTGCCGAAGGCTGGTCTAGAATTACCTAGCTGCACCACTCATGATGCCAGACATTTGTTTGTTTATACATACATACATACATACATACATACATACATACATACATACCACCCTTCATAAAGAGATCCCAGGACAGTTCACAGAATAAAATACAAAATAAAACACAAGTAAATAATTAAACCAAAACAACAAGACAATAATGCCCCCCTTCCCACAGATACATTTAAAAGGCCATAGGATAGTAATCAGCCAAAGGCTGGGTTGAAGATACCAGGTGATGGGGAAGAGCTTTCTCTGCCAGAGACCCTGCCGGTCCAGGTAGACAGCCGTGGGCCAGATGAACAAATTGCCTGCCTTGCTCCAGGACAGCTCCCTGTGCTCCTAGGTGCAGATACAGGCTGAAGATATTTTGGTGCTTGGGAAGAGCATCCAAATAATGCTTCCCTCACACTGATTAACACGGAGTACAATCTGCCAGGATATCCTTGTGCCGCTCCCGTTTATTTTGGCAGGACAGCATCCTGTTTCAGGACCACACAGGATCTGCAAAGTTTCCCTGCCTACTCGCCAAGTTTTTAGGCACAGACGGAGAAAGTTCAGTTTCTTGTGAGAATTCTAGTCACTCTGGGAATTTCTAGCCTGAAGAGGAGGGAGTGAATTCTGGAGGGAGCGAATCCCCTCTTTTCTCTTGATGAGTCTCCTCCTCACAGCAGGCTGGGCCTCTGAGCCCTTTCATCCTCCATAGTCTGGGAAGGAGCAGCCCCAGATCTCCTGCCTCATTCGTTCCAGGCACGTCTCGGGGGCACAGTGGGGCTTTGTCTGCCTGACACTCACATGTTGTCCTTGCGTGCCTCCCACTCCTGGTGTGAATCACAGAACTGTAGAGTTAGAAGGGATCCCAAGGATCATCTAGTCCAACCCCTGCTTGAATCCATTAGACTGGGTCCTAGAGAAGGAGAAATCAATGCCCTTTTAAAATGTTTGAGGGGGGGTTATTGGGTTGCTTTTGTTTTTATTTTGATTATGTATTTTGTGTTTTTGTTTTGTGATATTATATTGTGAAGTCCCTGAGACCGGCGGGTATAGGGTGGCATATAAATTTTAATACTTATAAAATTAGTAATACTAATAATAATCTTGTTCCCTCTTCCATGTGATAACTCTTGAGATATTTGAAGATGTCAATCATATCTTCTCTCAGTCTCCTCTTTTCCAGGGTAAACATGCCCAGCTACTTCAGCTGCTCCTTGTAAGGCTTAGTTTCCATTTATCATCTTGGTTGCCCTCCTCTGCACATGTTCCGGCCTGTCAACATCCTTCTTAAATTGTGGTGCCCAGAACTGGACACAGTATTCCAGGTGTGCTCTGACCATGGCAGAATAGAGTGGGACTATGACTGCTCTTGATAGGGACACTAGACTTCTGTTGATGCAGCCTAGAATAGCATTAGCTTTTCCCCCTGCTTCATCACACTGTTGATTTATGGTAAACTTATGATCCACTAAAACTCCTAGGTCCTTTTCACATGTATTACTCACAATCCAGGCACCCCCAACCCCCAATATTAAATTTGTGCACCTGGTTCTTCCTACCTTACATTTGTCCCTATTGAAATTCATTTTGTTAGCTTGTTCCCAGTTCTCCAATCTGCTAAGAATCCTGATTCTGTCTTCTGTGGCATTATCTACCCCTCCCAGGTTGGTGTCATCTGCAAATTTGGTAACCATCCCATCAATACCTTCATCCAAGTCACTAATAAAGACATTGAACAGTGGGCTCAGAGGGAGCCATGAGAAACATATCTATCAGCATTAGTAGCAGCTGACATGAATTTTTCTAATCATCTTTTTAAGGCATCCAAGCTGGAGGCCACCACTACCACCAAGGTCATGTAGGCCAAACATGCAAGCATAGTTTCTTTCACCAACTTATGGTCACTTGCAGTGGTTCAGAAACCGTGACCCTCGTTCCCTGCCTAGTGGAGGGCCTAACGTTTACTGGGCAGGGCAGATATCCATCTGCCTAGATGCTGAAGGGCCAGTTCCACCCAGCACGTGCAATGGGCGTAGATAATGTGAGGGGTAGATAATGCCACAGAAGACAGAATCAGGATTCTTAGCAGATTGGAGAACTGGGCACAAGCTAACAAAATGAATTTCAATAGGGACAAATGTAAGGTAGGCTTGGAGCATCCAGAGCCAGGCTCGTCCCTCTGCTGCAGTCGTAGCAATCTCCCACATCGCAGAACCGTCTTGGCAGCTGGCCCAGCTGTTCCCGTCGCTGGTGTCTGTTTCCAGTGGAGTGTGTCCTGTAAGCCCTGATCATCCCTCTTGCTCGGTAGGCGCCATCTAGCGGGAGACTTTGCCTCTAGGGCTTGCCAGGCTGCTTGCTTGCTGCACAAACGGATGCCATTCCCGTCACTGACGTGGGATTTGTGTGCAGTGGAGAGGACAAGAAAAGCAGGCTGATCATGCACAGATCTCGAAGTCCTGAGGGATTCCTTGGCATTCCAGTGCTGAATTCCAGGTGACCCTCCAGTGCACAGAAATGTTTTTCGAAGAGATTGTCTCAGCATGCTGCCAGACTCAACCCCCGCAAGGCTTTTTGTCCCTCTCTTGGAGTGGTTAATACACTTTTAAATAGGGAGACAGAAATTATTCAACAGATTATTCTGGATGAGAGTAATGATTTACCCCCAAACTTTTAGAGTACGCAAATAATCATGCCCCCCCCCCCATATTCCCCTGTGTGCTTCTGCTTCCTGTTTGTTGAACTCGTTACATAGGTGATTTCAGCAGATCAGGGAACCCATAGGGAACTGCATGGTGTCACAATGCCACACCTGAAATGATGCGTGGCTGTGTTAAAATCACGCAAGTTCCCACAATACAATTTGGCTACGTGATCAAGTCTCCAAGGGATGAATAAGCTAAATTTCAGAGAGCAGTCCCAGAAATTATGCAGAAAAGAGAGAGACAGCAAACTGTAGTGGGTGAGCGGTTAAACTGTTCTGGTTTAATATTTGAATTGCACATCATACACAAGGAGAGTCTGTCATTGTAGAATGGTCCCATCATCCTTCCATCCCAATCCTATGCAAGTGCCTGGCCCTTTGGTCATGTGCCAAACTTGACATGGATTCACGGACTTCTCAGGTCTTCTCAGGTGATACTGCTGGGAATTACTTGCCTTATGTCTTGATCAGATGGTCTAATGATTTTGCCTGCAAGGCTGTTTGGGGCAAGCCATGCCAACCTCCCTGACACTTGACGTCATATTTGATGCTGGAGGCGGGCAGGTAATGGCTGCACTTGGCCAAAAGGCAGCACCTGCCAATGTCCTGTGTGAGTGTCTGGAGGTGGTTGGAGGATGGGTTAATGGATTGAGGTTGAATCCTGACAAGACAGAAATGCTGTTTGGGGGGGACAGGGGGCGGGCTGGTGTGGGGGAATCCCTGGTCCTGAATGGGGTAACTGTGCCCCTGAAGGACCAGGTGCGCAGCCTGGGAGTCATTTTGGACTCACAGCTGTCCATGGAGGCACAGGTCAAATCCGTGTCCAGGGCAGCTGTTTACCAGCTCCATCTGGTACGCAGGATGAGACTCTGCTTGCCTGTACACTCTGTAAGTAGTGATTATCTCTTGCTTGGATTCACTGGCACCATCTATGGGGGCCCCTGGGTGCCTGGGCACCCACAAAATTTTGATTGTGGGTGCTCAGCTCCCACCCACTTACCTCTCTCTGGTGCCACAGTGGCAACTGGAGCTGAGCCTCCGCCTCCACTGCAGGGCCTTTGTTGGGGTTTCCTGAGGCTATGACAGGCCCTGTCAGGCCCACCCACAGCCACAGTGGGCCCCATCAGGCCTCTTCCTGCCATGTGACATCACCCGTGCATGCTGGAAACCCACAAAGTGGCGCAGAATCCAGTGCACGTGCTTGGACTACTGCAACGTGTTCAATGTGGGGCTACCTTTCAAGGTGATTTGGAAACTACAACTAAACTGGTGACTGGGAGCAACCACTGGGACCATAAAACTACTTAGGGAAGTTTTAAATGATTGATGTTTTATTCTGTTTTAATTTTCTGTTGGGAGCCGCCCAGAGTGGCTGGGAAAACCCAGCCAGATGGGCAGGGTAAGTATGTATGTATGTATGTATGTATGTATGTATGTATAAATAAATCATCATCATCATCATCATCATCATCATCATCATCATCATCATCTATACAGACTCCCAGTATGTTTCTCAGCACAATTCAAAGTGTCAGTGCTGACCTTTAAAGCCCTAAGTAGCCTCAACCCTGTATACCTGAAGGAGCATCTCCACCCCCATCATCCAGCCCAGACACTGAGGTCCAGCGCCGAGGGCCTTCTGGCGGTTCCCTCACCGTGAAAAGTGAGGTTACAGGCAGAGGGTCTTCTTGGTAGTGGCGCCCTCCCTGTGGAACGCCCTCCCTTCAGATGCCAAGGAGATGAGTAATTATATAACATTTAGGAAACATCTGAAGCTTTTTAAGGTGTAATGGGAAGCTTTTTAAGGTGTAATGTTTTACTATGTTTATATATATATTGGAAGCCACTCAGAATGGCTGGGGCAACCCAGTCAGATGGGCAGGGTGGATAAATAAATAAATAAATAATGACAAACAAACAAATCTTGCCGCATAACCCTGTTATGGGTCAGAAGCAGAGCTTACTAAATATTCTCTGGTTTCATATTTGCGATAGAACCCCCCCCCCCCCCGCATGATGATAGGAATGATGGCGAGGGTTTTGATTCTCCCGGCTTCTTTTTTCTTCTTCCTGCTTCCATCACATTGGACTGGGAGGGGGATGAAGGACAGCCTGTTTCCTGGGCCTCCTCTTCAAGATCAGTGAGGGTGAGCAGTGGCGTAGCATGGGTTGTCAGCACCCGGGGCAAGGCAAGTAATTTGTGCCCCCTAACCCGTGGATTTTAGCACTTGGGCAGAGAGCTGCAAGTGCGAGCGTGCCCCCCCGATGTTGCGCCCGGTGCGGCCGGCCCCCCCTGCACCCCCCACGCTACGCCACTGAGGGTGAGTCAAGGTGGGGAAGTGAGGGCATTGCATGAGCAGTTTTGCAAGGCCTTTTTGAAAAATTGCTGAAAAGGGGAAGGTGTTTGGGGCACTGCTACAAACCCCCCACTCCCCTTCCCCCAGTCACCTGTGTGTGTTTTTGTTTTGGCTCTGGTCATGAGCTTCTGAGGGCTGCAGTGAGAGGTGCTGCAGTGCTATAAACGTATGATGCGCACTCGAGTGTGATTTTTATCGAGGAAATGTACCCATTCTGGCAGCTGAGACCAGAACAAAACCCTAATTCTGCTGGTGTTCAAGGGGAGAGCGCGTGGTGTTGTGGTAAGAGTTTTGGCCTGGGACTTTGGGAGGCTAGAGTTCACATCCCCCCTTGGCCATGAAGCTCCGCTGCGTGATTGTGGGCCAGTCCCTGCCTCTCAGCCTAACCTCCCGCACAGGATTGCTGTGGCGATTAAAAGAGGAGGGGGAGAACCATGGATGCCACCCTGAGCTCCTTGAAGAAAGGCAGGGTATAAGTACCAAAATAAGTAGATAAAAATAAAAAGATTTTCAGGCACGAAAAAGCTTGACGTTTGCTTTAAGTAAAACGGGCCCAATGCAGTCTCCTGAGCCTTGCTGTGCCCTCCTCTTTCATAGCTGTTCATTATACACATCTTTCCGACTTGCATCCAAGCCAAGGAGTTTGCTGCCTGCATCCAGAGGCATCTTACATAATTCAATTAGGCTTTGGACAAAAAATAAAAAACTCCCACCAGCCTCCCCTCTGAAGCGCTCGTAAGTGCTGATGAGTGAGCGCAGGCTCATCCCTTTCCTCTCTCAGATAACTTGGCAATTACCCTGGAGTGGAAGTTGTGCAGTTTCACTCTGACTTCTGGAATGTTTCCCTTCCCAAAATTGTGAGCTGTTAGCCAGCACCATCCTCATGGCAAGCAGGCGTGAGGAGAAGCTTTGACCGATCAGGTGGTCTGAGACTCGGTCATGCCAGGGTGTGACAGAATCCTGGAAACAGGCATTTCTTAAAAAGGAAATCATCACCGAAATAATGCCTTGGGTTTTAGCACAATATATGCTGCAATGGACTGTGTGTGTGTTTGTGTAGAGAGAGAGATAGCCCTCTCTCCTCCGCTTGTCTGCTGCATGTAACAGGGCTTAGATTTCCCTGCTGCAGATACTGCAGTTTTTATGCCACTGGAGCATCTGCCGTGGGGCTCATTCCTAAACTCTCCCCCCTCCTTGCATGCCACCCACGGAATGTCCCAGGGCATTAAGTGGTTTAATTATAGATGGCAGAGCAGCCGAGAACATGAAAGGGGTGGATTCTCCTCTGTGTGCCCAGTTTCCTCAGGTTGGCTTAATTATGCATGGATGTTAATATGCCTCATGGCAAAACGGTGTCTTCAAAGGCAGCTTGTGGTGGCGAGAGGAGCCCCAAGTTTGCTCCAGGCCCAGGGCTGTCAGAGGAGTCTGGAGCCAGAGGTGGCCTGGGATCTCTGCTCCGCCACAAAGCTCCCTGGGAGCCCCCCCCACTCCCCCTCAGGGCCTACTTTACAAGGTTGTTGTGAGGATAAAATGCGATAACTCCAACTCATGCTTGGCTGACGGCAGGACGATGCTTTGCAAAGAGCCAGCGTGGTGAGTGGTTGGAGCTTCGCCTTTACCTTAGAGCATTGCATGAGGACTTGGAAAAAAGCAAAACTTTTCAGGATCTACTTTGTTTTTCTATTAGAATCCCCTAGAGCCGCCAACTGGATGCAAGTGATTGTTTAAACTTATTGGTCACTTTTTATTTTATTTGTAAAAGCCAATCAAAGCGACATACAACAACAAACATTTAAACCAGCAAAAAGGAAAACAGAAAAATCTGAAAGGTGATCGTGGCATTAAAGGGCAGGATTAAAGCATCCTGCCTAGTCAAGGAAAACACAGATCCTTAAAAGCCGAAGGCCTGGCAGAAAATAAATGTTTTTGCCTGGCACACTTAGAATTAAGTGGCGAAGAATTAAAGGCAGGAAGAAGCCCAGTATTGCTGCTGCCGTTGTGAAACCGTCCCTCTCTCTGCCCTCTGGCCTTTGACCTCTGAGACAGGTGTCATTTGACACCTGCACATTGCTTCAAAAGGGCTTCATCTGATTTTAAATCTGTATGATTATTTAAATCCCTGTTGACATTAGGCAGACATCTTTGCTGTACTGTTTTAGATGCCTGCTGAAAACTATTCTACTACATTTGTTTAAAATTTTGTTTCAAAGTTTTCTATTGTTTTTTTTTTAAAGTTTTAGATGCTTTAAATTCTTTTAAACAGAGAGAGCCAGTGTGGTGTAGTGGTTAGAGAGTTGGAGTGTTAGAGTGTTGGACTAGCACCTGGGAGACCAGGATTCAAATCCAACTTAGCCATGAAGTTTCACTGGGTGACCTGGGGCACGTCACTGCCTCTCAGCCTAACCTACCTCACAGGGTTGTTGTGGGGAGGAGGAACGAGGAGAACCATGAGCTAATTGGAGGAAAAGGTGGCATTGTCTCGAGAGACAACGGAGTGGCCTCGGGGGTGAAGTCAAACCGTTGTGCTCATAGCACTGAAGTGACGTTCACCAGGGTGCAAGGCTGGGTGATGTGTACCATCTTGGTGGCAGGAGTCGCTGGATGGAAGCATACAGGGCATCATCCACCCATCCTAAAGTGTTGTAACCCCTTTAAGGTTTCTTCTAACCAGTAGGCAGTATATAAATTTTATGAAATCAATAAATAAAATGTATGGTGTGAATGGAGCCCAAGTCTCTCGCACACCACCAAACCTGGGTATTTTTGCTGTGCCAGCGTTTCCAAGTGGCCTGCCATATCTCTGGAGAAAATGTAACAAGCTGAGTAAGTTCCAGCCTTGTCCTGGGCTGTAGCCAGGATATTGATCAGAAATGAATTGGATTCCAGCCCCTGATACTGCCAGGGAAGCGTTTATTTAAAGGGCTAAGCAGTTCCAGAGTTGAAGGCCGGAGGCGCAGGAACCCACAGATGCAGTAGAATGGCACTTTGGGAGCAGTCAGGGGGGGGTGCAGCATCATGGACCAGAGGGGAGCCCCTCCATCTCAAAAAGGCACCATTGACGGAGGCTGCATCTGGCTGTGGGTCATCCTGACAGCTCAGAGTTTAACCTAAGTTCTTGATCATGCTGCATTCCCTTGGCTTCCTTTCCCCTCCAGGCTCTCCTTGTTCTTCTGTAGGTAGAGATGAGCAGTCCTGAGAGATCACCCTCTCAACTCCCAAGTGCCCCAGAATTGCGTGCTTCTGTGTCCCCCATGGGCGTAGCCAGGGTTGTGTTTTTTTGGGGGGTGGGGGCAGAACTGAGCTATCTTCAACATGATTGATCAGTTAGTTGAGTATTTTTATTTATTTACTTGATTTGCGGGGGGCAGCTGTGCCCCTTGCCCCCTGGCTATGCCCATGTGTCCTCCTGTGCAGAGGACAGCGTCCACTCCACATCCAGGTTTGATCCTTGGCCCCTCCAGGTAGGGCTGGGACTGGGAGACAATGCAGTGGTCTGACTCACTCTAAGGCAGCTTCCTGTGTTCCTATGAGAGCAAGAGGGGTCTTGAAGTTGCCTGTCCTTCGCTGGCATACGTCAGGGGAGATGCCTCAGTTTTCTTTTGATAACAACAACAGCAACACCTGAAGAAGTGTGCATGCACACGAAAGCTTATACCGAGAACAAACTTAGTTGGCCTCTAAGGTGCTACTGGACAATTATCTATATCATCTATCATCTATATCTATCTATCATCTATCTATCTATCTATCTATCTATCATCTATCTATCTATCTATCTATCATCTATCTATCTATCTATCTATCTATCTATCATCTATCTATCTATCTAAAATGTGTGTGTGTATATAATCCATGATCAAGTCGTGGATGGCAGTGGTCTTATGAATCATTGACCTGACATTGCATAGCAGCACCTTCAGGTCATGTGGGTCTCCTTTGTTGATTCCAGCATCCTTCCGGTCTTCAAACAATGACTAAACCTGCCTCCTCGATAATGATGTGTTCTGGTCTTAGCATAACTCCTCCTCCTCCCTGTGATCCCTGAGATCTGGTGTCCCAGCGCACCCACCCCCAATGGAACCTGCCCCAGCCATTCTGTTGGCTGGGGCCCACTCCCCGGCAACCCTGATGGCACTGAGACATATAAATGGGCACATGCAAATCTGAGTCCTCTTTCTAGTTGAATCACCCCCTCTTCTGGAGCGTCTGCTCTACCAACGACTGATACGTTTACTGTCTCATCATGTGCCCCCCTGCACAAGGTTTTGGGTTTTGTCACTGCTGCTCTTGGAACATCTGCCCAGCAAGGAAATAAAACCCCTCTCTTTCTCTCTCCGGTCACAAACAGGGTCAATGGATTCAAGCCAGATCGATAGCAGGGGTCAATTAACCACAAGCAGAGCTGAGGGCCTTGGCATGTCCCCGGGGCTGGCAGCAGCCCAAGCCGAAGCAGGAACCTGCACTGTAAGCAGTAATTAAGAAGTGATTTGCCCTTGGGCACAGCATCAGGCACCTCTGATGCTTGGTGCCAGTGTCGCTCAGTTGTGAGCCTTGCTTGAGGCAGGTGACAATCCAAGCAGCCAAAGATCTGTGTGGCAAGAGACTCAGACTCACTGCCAAGGATGTAGGTGTCCTGGGCAAGGCGGATTTGGGCCACTGGTTCCACTGCCAAATTACCCCCTACCAAAACCCCTGGAATCAAAGATGGCCGACATGATGACTTCCAGGTGTTGTAGGGGCATGGCCAGGGGTCAGGTATCCTGGGAATTGTGCAGTGTTCAAAATTCCCTAGTTGCCAGTCGCTTTTTGTAACTCACGACCATCCACTTGTGACCAAGTGGAGATTTATGGTTGCCAGGTTTGGTGACTGACATCTTCACCATCTCCTTGGCTGGTGGGCAGCAGTGTCTTTTGTTGCTGCACCACTACACTAGTTGGCTGACTCATGTGGCAGCACAGCAGCAAAAGATGCAGAGTTAACATGTCTTGAGAATTTTTTTTTTACTCTAACTGGTAAAAAATGTGACTGAATTGTTAAATATATTAATGTTGACAAGAGAAACAATTTGTTTTTTGCTTTGTAATCTTGCAAAAGGAAATGGCAGCTAGACATTCTACTGAGGCAACTGAAACCCAAGTTTAAGTTGCCATTTGGCGACTTGCTTTTATATCTGAGTTTCTAACAATGGCGTTGTGGTCCAGCTGAAGAGCATCATGCTGGCTACCCTGTGGCCCTCGAGATGTCACTGGACTGTGACTTCCACCACCCCGGACTGTTGGCTGTGCTGACTGGGGCTGATGGGAGTTGGAGTCCATCAGCATCTGGGTGGCCACACCTCCCCCATGCCTGCCCTGGATTGTTTCTGCTGGGAATCTGCATCTATCCTGCGCATGACGGCTGCTTCTGCCCTGCTCCCTTCTGTGAGTTACTCTGAGCTCCTGGTTATGTTCTTCTTTAAATGCAAACTGAGTTGACTCTCCTCCCCACCTTTCATTCCAGTCTTTCCTGGGGACCATGCCTCTGCCTGTCTGTAGTGACCTAGTTGTCCTTTGCTTGCCAGCCAGGAACAGCAAGCCAGCCAGCATCTTCTCCTGGTTGCTGTGTAACTGAGAGAAGAGCTGGCCTGGAGATGCTTGTGGGATTTTTGTTTTGTTGGATGCAGAGCCTGGGCTGTTCCCTGGGGCTTTCCTCACACACAAGGAGAGGTGGAAGCAGCCTGTAAGGCCTCCAGATTATTTTAAGCACAGCAAAGGGCACGTGAGGTAAGAGGCTGCTGGGAAATTGTGTTTTGGGCCCCTGCCATTTGTGGGTGATGGATAGTTACTGAGATGTGGTCACAGATCTGTTGCTGTGGACTGATATCTGCTGCTGTCTCCCCTGACCTAAAAGGAGGCTGGTTTTCCCTCTCCACCTCACAAGAATCCAGTGGTGTGTTCTTGCTAGTTCAGAATGAAACAGGAGGCAGGCTTGTATTGTTTTTGACTTTTTTTATTTTCTCAGTATTTTTCTTTTAAGGAAAAACCAAAACCTTCATGTTTCTGTGGATGCAGATAGAATTCAAGTGTCCTGCTTGATGTGAGGGCAATTGTGCATCACTTGAAAAGAGGACGAGAGAGGGCACAGGACATCATACTATTTGCATATGCTAATTTATGTGAATGGATGCATGTTTAGAATTAATTTATTATACTTACAATACACCTCCCCATAGCAGGGTAAAACTGCAGTTATATGAAGTGGAAATTGTTCTAGTGATTTATTTTTTCCATCGAA
Organism: Podarcis filfolensis; assembly: GCF_964270895.1. NCBI lineage: Eukaryota > Metazoa > Chordata > Lepidosauria > Squamata > Lacertidae > Podarcis > Podarcis filfolensis. Next base: position 1,351,555 of record NC_139611.1, on the reverse strand, counting down.
TGTTTTCCATTTCATAAGTTATTTATAGATTAGTCTTTTTTTTGTCTACTGCATTTCAGTGTGGTATATAGGGTTCTCTTCCACCCCACTTTATCTCCACAACAACCCTGTGAGGTGCATTAGGCTGAGAGGCAGCCCAAGGTCACCCAGTCAGTTTCCTGGCTGAGTAGGATTTGAATCTTGGCCTCCCAGGTCGCAGTCCAGCCACTGCACTGTGAACTGGGACACAGTCCATGCGTAACCATGAAGGGGTACCAATTACAAATCAATATGACGCAAGCTTGGCACGTTCAAAGGTTTCAGTAATGTTTGCGGAGTACAAGTAGAATGAACATGCTAAATTAGGATCCCTCTCCACCACACTGGGAAATTTACCAGGGCAAACTGAAAATTTCCTGACGCAAATTACCCTGTGCACATTGCCTTGACTTGCACAGGAATCTTTTCTGAAAAAGCCACGTCCCCTTGAACTTCAGCCAGGTGAGCCACACACCTGCTCTTTCTGTGCTCCAGATGCTAATGGGCAACATGAACATCCTCCTGCTGTACCGTCTTACGGTTCTTCATCTTTTGACTGGACTTGGACCAGACAGTCCTTCAAGCAGAAGATTCCTTTCAACAGAGGGCTGTCCTCCATAGAAGGAGGCCGCTTGGCTGACCTGCAGGCATGGCTGCTGATGGAAGGCATCCCTGTTGCCTGCCACTGCCGAGGCATCCCTTGCATGAGGCACGGTGGAACACCTGCCCCAGGTGATGGATTTTGGGCACCAGCATCACCTCCGGGCGGCCAGAGTTTCACAGGAAACTCAGTCGCATAACAGGTTTGTGCAATTAAAGTGCTCTGTTGTCCAGGCACAATAAACACACATTAAAAAACCAGAGGCTTCGTGTGGTTAGGGAACAGTCAGCAATATGCCCCCCAAATGATGAGATGAACAATTTATGAACTGGAAGACTTATGTAACCTCCATGCAAACGATTTGAGATGAATACTCATTTTTGTAAAAATCCCATACATAAGAACCAAAACCAGTGCCCCACAAAAGTGGATGTTGCATAAATCTCCCACAAGCCTTGTGCAAGCAGATTGGGGCGAATTCCCAATAAATGGGTCATCTGGAGGGAGGATCTAGCCTATTAATACAGCCCACTGGGAAGTTCTCCAGATCATTAGCCAGAGTCAGGATCCAGCAAGTCAGGTGAACAGCTGGCTTCGCAAATGGTGCAAACAGGAACGGTTTGGATTCTTAGATCACGGACTGCAGTTTCTTGAAGATGGACTTCTGGCAAGCGATGGGCTGCACCTCACAACGGTTGGGAGGAATGTTTTTGCCAAAAATCTCAGAAACCTCATCAGGAGGGCTTTAAACTGACTAATGTGGGGGAGGGAGACAGTGCTCCTGAAGGTAGGAGTCTATCAATTGATGAAGATGATCATCCAAATGTCATAGACCAAATGGAGCAAACAGCACGCAGACCTAGTGGTGGGAGGAAAAAATCCTTAAATAAGAGACACGGGGGAATGATTAATGGACTTCAATGTCTGTACACTAATGTGCAAAGCATGGGAAATAAACAAGATGAGCTTGAGCTCTTGGTACAGCAAACTAAATATGACATAATAGGCATCACTGAAACCTGGTGGGATAAGTCCCACGATTGGAATGTAATAATGGAGGGATACAATCTATTTCAGAGAAACAGACCAGACAAGAAAGGAGGAGGAGTGGCGTTATATGTCAGGGATGTGTATACCTGTGAAGAGATCCAAGATTTAGAACCTCAAAGCCAAAGTGAGAGCATTTGGGTCAAAATTAAGGGAGAGAAGAATAACAGTGACCTCACTGTGGGAGTTTACTATAGATCCCCAAGCCAAACGGAGGACATAGATGATGCCTTCCTGGAACAGATGACCAAGCATGCAAAAGGAAGGGAGATAGTAGTAATGGGGGACTTCAATTACCTGGATATTTGTTGGATGTCAAACTCAGCCAAGAGCATAAGGTCAAACAGATTCCTCACTGGCCTTGCAGACAACTTCATTGTCCAGAAAGTGGGAGAAGCAACAAGAGGAACAGCCATTTTAGATCTGGTCCTAACCAATGTTGATGACCTGGTTAGTGGGGTAGAAGTGGAAGGATCATTAGGCGCGAGTGATCATGCTCTTCTGAAGTTTACTATACAGCGGAAAGGAGCAGCCAAGCATACTAGGACTCAATTTCTTGACTTTAAGAAAGCTGACTTCATAAAACTTAGGGAAGTGCTGGGTGAGATCCCATGAACAGTAATACTAAAAGGAAAGGGAGTTCATGATGGCTGGGAGTTTGTTAAGAGGGAGATAGTAAAAGCACAACTTCAGGCAATACCAATGAGACGGAAACATGGAAGGTGCCTAAAGAAGCCAGGGTGGCTATCTAAAGAACTTTTAACTGAGTTAAGATTAAAAAAGGATGTGTACAAAAAATGGAAAAGGGGGGAAACCACCAAAGAGGAATTCAAACAAATAGCCAGCACGTGTAGACACAAAGTCAGAAAAGCTAAAGCACAGAATGAACTCGGGCTTGCTAGAGAGGTTAAAAGCAACAAAAAAGGCTTTTATGGGTATGTTTGTAGCAAAAGGAAGAACAAAGAAACAGTGGGGTCACTCAGAGGAGAAGATGGTGAAATGCAAACAGGGGACACAGAAAGGGCTGAACTCCTTAATGCCTTCTTTGCCTCAGTCTTCTCCGATAAAGAAAACAATGCCCGACCTGAAGAATTTGGAGCAAATGATTCAGCAGAGGAAACACAGCCCAGAATAACTAAGGAGATAGTACAAGAATACTTGGCTAGTTTAGATGTATTCAAGTCTCCAGGGCCAGATGAACTGCATCCAAGAGTATTAAAAGAACTGGCAGATGTGATCTCAGAACCACTGGCAGTCATCTTTGAGAATTCCTGGAGAACAGGCGAAGTCCCGGCAGACTGGAGGAGGGCAAATGTTGTCCCTATTTTCAAAAAGGGGAAAAGAGAGGACCCAAATCAGAGAGGGCCCAGTCAGTCTGACATCAATACCAGGGAAGATTCTGGAGCAGATCATTAAGCAAACAGTCTGTGAGCACCTAGAAAGGAATTCTGTGATCACCAATAGTCAGCATGGATTTCTGAAAAATAAGTCATGTCAGACGAACCTGATCTCGTTTTTTGACAGAATTACAAGCCTGGTAGATGAAGGGAACGCAGTGGATGTAGCCTACCTTGATTTCAGCAAGGCATTTGACAAGGTGCCCCATGATATTCTTGTAAAGAAGCTGGTAAAATGCGGTCTTGACTATGCTACCACTCAGTGGATTTGTAACTGGCTGGCTGACCGAACCCAAAGGGTGCTCATCAGTGGTTCCTCTTCATCCTGGAGAAGAGTGACTAGTGGGGTGCCACAGGGTTCTGTCTTGGGCCCGGTCTTATTCAACATCTTTATCAATGACTTGGATGATGGACTCAAGGGCATCCTGATCAAATTTGCAGATGACACCAAACTGGGAGGGGTGGCTAACACCCCAGAGGACAGGATCACACTTCAAAACGACCTTGACAGATTAGAGAACTGGGCCAAAACAAACAAGATGAATTTTAACAGGGAGAAATGTAAAGTATTGCACTTGGGCAAAAAAAATGAGAGGCACAAATACAAGATGGGTGACACCTGGCTTGAGAGCAGTACATGTGAAAAGGATCTAGGAGTCTTGGTTGACCACAAACTTGACATGAGCCAACAGTGTGACGCGGCAGCTCAAAAAGCCAATGCAATTCTGGGCTGCATCAATAGGAGTATAGCATCTAGATCAAGGGAAGTAATAGTGCCACTGTATTCTGCTCTGGTCAGACCTCACCTGGAGTACTGTGTCCAGTTCTGGGCACCACAGTTCAAGAAGGACACTGACAAACTGGAACGTGTCCAGAGGAGGGCAACCAAAATGGTCAAAGGCCTGGAAACGATGCCTTATGAGGAACGGCTAAGGGAGCTGGGCATGTTTAGCCTGGAGAAGAGGAGGTTAAGGGGTGATATGATAGCCATGTTCAAATATATAAAGGATGTCACATAGAGGAGGGAGAAAGGTTGTTTTCTGCTGCTCCAGAGAAGCGGACACGGAGCAATGGATCCAAACTACAAGAAAGAAGATTCCACCTAAACATTAGGAAGAACTTTCTGACAGTAAGAGCTGTTCGACAGTGGAATTTGCTGCCAAGGAGTGTGGTGGAGTCTCCTTCTTTGGAGGTCTTTAAGCAGAGGCTTGACAACCATATGTCAGGAGTGCTCTGATGGTGTTTCCTGCTTGGCAGGGGGTTGGACTCGATGGCCCTTGTGGTCTCTTCCAACTCTATGATTCTATGATTCTAGGTGAGGGGCCTGTCAGTCCAACTTAGCCAGAGGCTTGCAGGGATCAAGTGTAGCGCAGCAATCACAGATAGGGAGTAGGAGCCCAGCAGAAGCCTCCTCACCCAACAGGGTGGGGACAGCAGCAGCCGTGCCTGTAAAAGGCTCAGTCCCCAGCCTGAAGAAGATGGAGAGATGCTGTCAGCCAGTGTAGTCAGCACTGAGCTTGGCGGGCCTGGCTCCTGGGCAGCTCTGGGGCCAGGGTTCTGCAGGACCTGGTGGACAGGGACTGACACTGGGGCATCCCAGATGGCATCCTTGAAGCGTAGAACTTCTGCCCCTGGACTTGTTGTGGAAGCGCTGCAGATGGACTAGGCAGGGAGCTGAATGGTGGGGAACTCAGAGCAGATGAGGGGAAGTCTTCACACAGCGCACCGTTAAACCATGGAAATTCACTTCCACAAAATGGTTGCTAGTTGTGATGGGTGATACAGTACCTCCAGGATTGAAAGAAGCCTTATGAGGAATGGTCGAGGGAGTGGAGAACGTTTAGCCTGGAAAAGAGGAGACTGAGAAGAGATTTTCATATATCTCAAGGGTTGTCACACGGAAGAGGGAGCAGCTGCAGCGCTGCTCTCCCTGTGCCAGTTGTTTGTTTTTCTACTGCTCTGGAGGACCTGAACCAATGGGTTGAAATTACAAGAAAGGAGATTCCGACTCAACTTTAGGAACAACTTTCTGATGGGAAGAGTTGTTTGATAGTAGAATGGACTACATTGGAAGATGGTGGACTCTTTTTCATTCTAGGTTTTCAAACAAAGGTTGGATGACCACCAGTCAGGGATTCTTTAGCTGTGATCCCTGCACTGTGGGGGGTTGGACTAGATGACCCTCGGGGCCCCTTCCAACTCTACAGCCCTATGGTTCCATGTCTCTGCATATCATTTGCTGGGGGAAATGGGTAGGGAGGGCACTGCTCTTGTGCTCCTGTCCCACTTGGGGGCTTCGCAGTGGGGCATCTGCTTGGCCCCTGTGGGAGCAGGCTGCCTTTGTCCTCTTCTTAGGACAGCTGGGAGCCCAGATGCCAAGCCGACTCAGGGTGTGTCTGACGGCATAGCAATGCGTATTCCAGTTGCGGGTGTGGGTGGATGCTGCTGTCAGTGGCCGTCCAAGGCTGCAGCCTTATCTGACAACAGCAGCTGGGTTGGAAAGCTGCCGCCTGTTTACATTTCCCACAATACCATGGAAGTTTGCTCATTTGGGGCATGGTGGGAAATGCAGCACAGGTGCATTGTGGGAAATGCAAAATAGGGGCATGGTAGGAAATGCAACACAGGAACATAGGAAGCTGCCTGATACTGAGTCAGACCATGCGGAGCCAGCTGGCTGCATGGTATGGCTGCACAGATTGCTGTACCACAGCAAGGACACAGAAAAGATGGCCAGCGGCTTCATGTCTCTCTCTCTCTTTCTGGAGGGGGGGAAAGCTGTTGTGGAGTGACATTTCAAGTGGCCACCAGATGGCGCCGTGTCATCTAAAGCCACTCCAGATTGGATAGATTGGGGTCGGAGCAGCTGCAGCGCTGCTCTCCCTGTGCCAGTTGTTTCTGCACTGGAAGGAAGCAATTCTTTGAGCTGAATCAAGGATGCAAATGTGGCTGACTTGCAGGTATCTGCTTACCTGCAGAACTTATTCTGCTGCTGCTCTGAGTGGGCCCTGAGATCCAGTCCTCCTGACAAATGCAAATCCTGCTCCCTTGCTTCTCCAGCTTTTGGGATTTGGCCAGATACACCATAGTCTTCTGCACTCTTAGGCCTAAGCGGTATAGTTTAAATGGTTAGGAGACTGAGCTGCAACTGTTCAAATCTTATCTTCATGAGGACATTGGTAATTGGAGTGGCTTGTCTAATACTTTCTTAGCCTCTGCTCCCCCACCTGGAAATGGAAGCATTAATTCTGACCTACTTTACAAGGTTGCTGTAACGAGAAGGAGGGAACCTGTGCATGTGACATGATTTGAACATTTGAGGGCCTTCTGTATTTATTGTTTCTCACCAGCAATAGATTTATTTTTTTTTGAAAAATATTTATTAAGGTTTTACAGAAACAGATATACGAAAACACATAATAAAAGAAACAAAAAATATATATGAATAAACACACAGAAAAAATAAGAAAAATTAAAAACAATTCCATTTTTCATAACTTAAAATTCATTTGCTTGTTTCTTTGACTTCCTCACACCTCCCCTTCTTGTATTCCCATTTAAATAATCAAATCAGCAAATCCTTACCCTCTTTCATTTATCTTATCTCTATAACTTAACATTTTATAACTCAGTATTTTCATCCATTATCAATTCATTTTTGCATATTCTTATTAACTTTGTTACTAATACCACTTATTTCCAATCCAACACCATTTTAGTTATTTTTTTTTTACCTATTTATGCCCTTCTTCCATATTCTTAAAGCATTACAGCTGGAAACCACTTAATTTCTATCCAACCTCATTCTAACATTCATTAATATTGCAATATTTCAGTAAATAGTCTTTAAATTTCTTCCAATCTTCTTCCACCGCCTCTTCTCCCTGGTCCCGGATTCTGCCAGTCATTTCTGCCAATCCCATATAGTCCATCATCTTCATCTGCCATTCTTCCAAAGTGGGTAAATCTTGTGTCTTCCAATACTTTGCAATAAGTATTCTTGCTGCTGTTGTAGCGTACATAAAGAAAGTTCTGTCCTTCTTTGGCACCACTTGGCCAACAATGCCCAGAAGAAAGGCCTCTGGTTTCTTCAGGAAGGTATATTTAAATACCTTTTTCATTTCATTATAGATCATTTCCCAGAAAGCCTTAATTCTTGGGCACATCCACCAAAGGTGAAAGAATGTACCTTCAGTTTCTTTACATTTCCAACATTTATTATCGGGCAAATGATATATTTTTGCAAGCTTGACTGGGGTTATGTACCACCTGTATATCATTTTCATAATATTCTCTCTTAAGGCATTACATGCCGTAAATTTCATACCTGTGGTCCACAACTGTTCCCAGTCAGCAAACATAATGTTATGTCCGACATCTTGTGCCCATTTAATCATAGCAGATTTCACCGTTTCATCCTGAGTATTCCATTTCAACAGCAAGTTATACATCCTTGACAAAATCTTAGTTTTGGGTTCTAACAGTTCTATTTCTAATTTTGATTTTTCCACCTGGAAGCCAATTTTCTTGTCCAAATTATATGCCTCCATTATCTGATAATAATGAAGCCAATCTCGCACTTTATTTTTTAGTTTCTCAAAACTCTGCAATTTTAGTCTATCTCCCTCTTGTTCCAAAATTTCCCAATATTTCGGCCATTTGGCCTCCATATTAAGCTTTTTCTGAGCTTTTGCTTCCATTGGTGACAGCCACCTTGGAGTTTTATTTTCCAATAAATCCTTATATCTTATCCAGACATTGAACAAAGCTTTCCTGACAATATGGTTCTTAAATGCTTTATGTGCTTTAACCTTGTCGTACCACAAATATGCATGCCACCCGAAACCCTTGTTAAAACCTTCTAAATCCAAAATGTCTGTGTTCTCAAGAAGCAGCCAGTCTTTCAACCAGCAGAAAGCTGCTGATTCATAGTAAAGTTTAAAGTCTGGCAGGGCAAATCCACCCCTTTCCTTTACATCAGTTAATATCTTAAATTTTATTCTGGGCTTCTTGCCCTGCCAGACAAATCTAGAGATATCTTTCTGCCACTTCTTGAAACAATCCATCTTGTCCACAATTTGCAATGTTTGAAACAAGAACAGCATTCTAGGCAATACATTCATCTTTATAGCTGCAATTCGTCCCAACAAGGAAAGCTTCAAATTTGACCAAATTTCTAAATCTTTTTTCACTTCCATCCAGCATTTTTCATAATTATCCTTAAATAAGTTCCCATTTTTTGCTGTCATGTTAATCCCCAGATATTTCACTTTCTTAACCACAGTCAGACCTGTCTCATTCTGAAACCTCTCTCTTTCAATCGATGTTAAATTTTTCTCTAAAACCTTAGTTTTTAACTTGTTCAGTTTAAATCCTGCCACTTGACCAAATTCTTGAATTAGTTCTAAAACTCTTTTAGTACTAGATTCTGGCTCCTGTAACGTCAATACTAAATCATCTGCAAATGCTCTCAATTTGTATTGTTTGGCTCCGACCTGTATACCTTTAATCAACCGGTCCCTTCTAATCATGTTCAGCAAAACCTCCAGGACCGATATAAAAAGCAATGGGGAGATTGGGCACCCCTGTCGTGTCCCTTTTTCTATCTTAAATTCTTCCGTCACCACATTATTTACAATTAATTTAGCCTTTTGTTCAGAATATATTGCACCTATACCATTTTCAAAACCTTGGCCTACCCCCATCCCCTGTAGGTTCTTTTTCATAAAACTCCAAGAGATATTGTCAAAGGCTTTCCCCGCGTCCACAAATATCAGAACTGCTTTAGTGTTTATATTCACTTCTAGTTTTTCCAGAATATCAATTATGTTCCTCAAATTATCAGACAAATGTCTTCCCGGGAGAAAGCCCGCTTGGTCTTTATGAATCTCTTCCATCAATACTTTTTTCAATCTCTTGGCCAGAATGTCAGCAAAAATTTTGTAATCCACATTAAGTAACGATATAGGGCGGTAGTTCTTAAGCTGGGTCTTTTCAGTCTCTGTTTTCGGTATAAGTGTAATATACGCCTCTTTCCACGACTCTGGTGCCCTCTTCCCTTCCAGAATTTCATTGCGGACTTCCTTCAAAGGTTGTACTAACCACTCTCTCAAAGATCTATAATATCTAGAAGTCAGCCCATCCGGTCCTGGAGATTTGCCCAATTGCATATTTTGAATGGCACCTTCTACTTCCTGTTCATATATTTTATAGTTCAACATTAATTTACTTTCTTGAGAGATTTTTTGTAATCCATTTGTCTTCAAAAATCGGTCTATGTCCATTTCTTTCTGTGGCCCTTGTGAGTATAATTGTTTAAAGTACCTCTGGAAACAATTTCTAATTTCATTTGGATTATGTATGTTCTTTCCTTCCACTTCTAAATTTGTAATAGTATTTAATTTTTGCCTTTTTTTCATTTGCCAAGCCAGCAATTTCCCACATTTATTAGCTGATTCAAATGTTTTTTGTCTCATTTGTTTAATTTTCCATTCTATTTCCTGATTCATCATTTCCATATATTGTACTTGATTTAGTTTTATTTCTCTCAAGATCTCCTGTGACTTTGGTTTTGCCCTCAATTTCTTCTCACTTTCTTTTATTTTCTCCAAAATTTTATCTTTCTTCTCATTTTGACTTCTCTTCTTTATTGCATTCTGTTGTATCAAAAACCCTCTCATAACAGCTTTACTTGCGTCCCAGATTACTCTTTTTTCTACATTAGTGTTCATATTTATTTCAAAATAGTCTCTCAAAGTTTTTGGGGCCTTTTTATACACTTCTTCATCTCCAAATAAGGTGTCATTCATCCTCCATCTGAAGGAGCCAGTTGATATTTGCTTCATCTCCATCCTTACAGCATTATGGTCGGAGCAAGTTTTTGGGCAGATTTCCACTTTCTTTATCTTTGGTGCCATTCCTCTAGTTACCCATATTTGGTCAATTCTAGTCCATGTCATATTGGCTTCAGAAAAGAAGGTTCCTTCTCTTCCCAAGGGGTTCTTTGTTCTCCAAATATCCACTAAGTCCATATTGTCCGTCATTTCAAAAAAAGTTTTTGGTAGTCTACCATCCTTGGTAACTACCTGTCTTTGTGCCTTGTCCATGTTTGTAGATACAACTCCATTCATATCCCCCATCAAAATCAGATTGTAATCCAGATAGTCCAATAATGTCTCATGCAACTTTTTAAAAAATTCAGATTTCCCCTCATTCGGTGCATAAATTCCTACGATCAAAATTTTCTCCCCTTGAACTTGAATTTCAATTGCCAGGAATCTTCCTTGTTCGTCTTTAAAGATAAATTTCGGTGATAGTCTCTCTTTTGCATATATCACAACTCCTCTTTTTTTAACTTTATCAGATGAGATAAACTCCTGTCCCAATCTCTTATTAATAAGTAATTTCCTGTGTAACCTTGTTACATGAGTTTCTTGTAGACAAATCAAGTCCAATTGCTCCTTTTTTAATAAATGAAAAACACTTTTTCTCTTCCGAGGAGAGTTAAGGCCGTTACAATTCCAACTTAAAAGTTGCAGAGCCATGATGGGGTTACTTCGCTTTACCTCCGACTGCACCAAGTGTCTGTTCTTGTTCTGTCAACTGTGTCTCTTTCTCTGGGCCGTGCAATCCAAAAGATAAATTTGCTATATCCAGTATTCCTTTTTCCAGTGCTCTTGGCAATAGATTGTTGGCTGTTTGCAGTATGGTAGCGTTGCAGAGAGCTTGCTGGGGAGACCATCGAAGTTCCGGCTTCAGGAACCCGGTCAACCATTCTGGAACTCTTCCAGACCCACAGAACTACGCTAACAGGAGAAGGAGTTTTCACACCTTTCTCAGAGTCCAAAAATATGCAGTCATCCACTCAGCAGCTGGGCCCATAACCAAAGATGTTGGCTGTTTGCAGTATGGTAGCACTGCAGAGAGCTTGCTGGGGAGACCATGCATTTAAAAAAAAAGGACTCAAAAATAACTTAAACAAGGTTTTAATAAGAAAAACAAAAACTCCTTTTACACTAAATACATTAACCACCAACCCATCCCCCAGGGTAATGGGAGAGCTAGGTGCTGCTCCTTATATACTACACCCAAATGCTGACACACCTTAATCAAATACAACTCAGCAGCAGCACTCATGCTTCACAGCTGCAAAGCTGGGTCTCGTTATCTTGCTCTGGCCCTTGCTCTGGCCCCTTAAAGACATACACATCGGGTGGAACAATGATGAACCTTTACATTTAAAGAAACCATTCAACATAGATGAGATGGGGTCCCGCTCCAGACTGCAAGAGGATGCCCTAATATAAAAATACCCGATAGCACATAAAAAACTAGCCTGTCAGAATTCTTCTTTTCAGCATGCCAACTTTCTAGATGTAGGGATTTTTACTTTTACAAAAAAATTGTTATGGAGACTCCTTTGGCACTGGCCAAGCCCAAGGTTCACCACAGCAACTGTTGCAGCCACTCTCTTCACAGCCTCAAAGGCTAGAAATTTGTCCCCCCCCCCCCAGGTTGATGTTCCCAAGAATTATACTCCCAATATCACATTCCTCACTTTTTTTGGACTTGAACAGAATCCCAGAAAACAGCCAGCCTGCTAAAGCTTCTGGCCTCAGGTTCCAATATCTTTTTGCCTGAGGTTCCTGACATAAATGGTTCTTAAAATTGCATCAAGTGGTCCGTGCACCTAGCAGACCTTATTTTGGAACGAAGCTTTTCCTCTGCTGCTTTTTTCTTTAAATGACTGTGCAGATGCTCATTCTGCGTTAACTTGCCCCCTCCTTATCAAACTCCCAGTGCATAGATAGTACTTCTGCTGTTGCATTAGAAAGACAGTCGAGTGTCTTTCTCTCTGGAATATTAACCCATCTCTCAGTCCTGTCAGGGGTATCTCTGTCCCAAAGAGGATGCCATAGCTAGCTGCATGTGATGGAGGGGGCATTCACTCATTCCTCCAGCCCTGACAAGAAAGAGCGATGGGTTGAGGGAGGTGAGATGTAAACAGGCCAATCAATGGGAGAGTGCATGGAAGGATGTGATTAAAGTAGCAAAGTAATTGATGGAGCAAGACAGATAAATCTCTCCAGGTTGGAGCCTCTGCCATCTGCAAATAGCTAACAAAAACAATTAGTGATCCCTGTATTAAATCACTGCATCCTGCCTGGCTTTGACGCCCTGATGAATGACAGCTAAACTAGGCCTTAGCCTAAAGATGCGCAAACAGTATCTGTGCGAGGTCTGTATGTGGGTGCTTTCACTCTGAAAGGGGATGCAGCACGGTGTTAAGTGGCCAGAGTCTTGGATTGGGACCTGGGAGGCCTGGATTCAAATCCTTGCCCAGCCATGAAGGTTAGTAGGGTGACTTTGGGCCAGTCACTCTCTCTCAGCCTAATTTGCTTTACAGGGTTTTGTAAGGATAAAATGGGAAAGGAGAGAGTCATAGATGCCACTTACAAGTCAATTGAGGAAAGGTGGGATATAGATGTGAGGATGGATGGAGGGATGGATAGATAAATGAATGAATGAATGAATGAACGAACTAACAAATGAACGAATCCCTCAAAAATCCTCGTTTCCTAGCTTGAAGGGGTAAGATGCAGGACCGTGGCAGTCCAGGACAAGCCATTGTGAGTGAAGAAAATAATAGGGAGTGAGAGGGTTAAGTGCTCCAGCACTCCACCCTCATTGAAAGAAGGGGCAACTCCCACAGCTGCTTTTCCTTTAAAATCATAGCAACTCTCTTTATGAGAAGGCAGAGCGCTGGCCCTTGTAACTCAGTATTATCTGCACTCCAGGGTTTCACCTGCAGATGAAAGGGATTGAACCCAGGAGCTTCTGCATGTGGAGGAGATGCTCTACCACTGAGCTATAGCGCTTGGCTACAAGGGACTTACATGGGACCAGAGTGAAGCTGTTGTGAGCTGTTAAGTTTTGTGGCCTTACTGTCAAGGCCAAAATATTACATAGATTCTTCTGGGCACTTCCAGGCTGGTGTTATTTTTGGGTGGGATTCCATCACATACTGCGAAGTTCAGGTTATGCAGTTATTGCTAATTTTGCACTCTTGAACAACAAACCCCATTGTGGTAATTGTACCACTCTATTCTGCCTTGGTCAGACCACACCTGGAGTACTGTGTCTGATTCTGGGTACCACAATTTAAGAAGGATGTTGGCAAGCTGGAATGTGTGCAGAGGAGGGCAACCAAGATGATCAGGGGTCTGGAAACTAAGTCTTATGAGGAATGGTTGAAGGAGCTGGGTATGTTTAGCCTGGGAAAGAGGAGACTGAGAGGAGACATGATAGCTATCTTCAAATATCTCAAGGACTGTCACGTGGAAGTGGGAGCATGCTTGTAGGACTCGAACCAATGGCTTCAAGTTACAAGAAAGGAGATTCCAGCTAAACATCAGGAAGAACTTTCTGACAGTAATAGCTATTCAACAGTGGAATGGTCTCCCTTGGGAGGTTTTTAAGCAGAGCTTGGATGGTCACCTGTCAGGGATGCTTTAGCTGAAATGCCTGCATTGCAGGGGGCTGCACTAGATGCCTCTCGGGGTCCCTTCCAGCTCTCAGATTCTATGACTTCCTCCAAAAATCAGGGGTTTTTTGCAATAAGGAAAGTGATGGGGAAATGATGGGAAGGGTGGGATAGAACCTGTTTTGACATAAAGTCCTCTAATCTTCCTGCAAGCAAATCAGGGTTAAATGCTCAGTGAACAGGTCCTCTGGAAGCACAACCCTGCCACCCAGCTAGGTCTGTATCCGAATTCCCAGCATTATCAGACCCTTCAACTTATAAATTGCACAAGCGGCCCTTCCCTTTCCCCATGTAAAGAGGAGGACCACCAGCAGGGAGCAAAGGGGGGAGCAGAGGTCCTCTGAGGACCACTAATCTGTGTCCCTTTGTGGCAGGAGAATCTTCATGCATCTTTTGTATAATGTCTAATTTTGCACTCAGAAGGAAGTGGAGAAACATCTTCCTGGGGTTGAGAAGGTGGACAGGGAGAAAGAAGCTTTTCTCTCCCTCGTCATACCAGAGCTGTGCCTCTTTTTGCCATTTTGATTTCTTGAGGGCAGATAGCTGGAGGTTTGGTCTTTGTAGCTTTCCTGGTAGCTCTTGGAATTGTTGTATGAAAAGAAAGTAAATGTGGGTGGAATTCCAGGAGTCTTCAGGAAGGTTGCAGAACATTTCAGGCAAGCAAATACTGTGTGCAGTGCAAACTCCTTGTCCTTACTTACTAAGGACAAATAATCAATCTATTTCCTGTCTTTGCCAGTTTCAGAGGTATTCATTCCTAAGTCTGTTCCTTCTAGCTTCTGTATCATTACACATTTTTTTACACATTGTACGGCAAAATTAGGAAAACTGCATTCCGACCTGCATATTAGACCAGGAAATGTGAATCTAGTTGGTTCACTTAAACATGCAGACTGGAATTAAATCCTGTTTGAGTTCTCTGTGGCCCCCGGATCTGCTATTCAACTCTGTGCTGCTGTTTTATATTCCCCTTTTTAAATGGCTCTTGTCTGCTCTCCCTTCCTGCCCTTTCTATGCTTTGGGGCTCTTTCCCTTGGCAAAGCGGGAAGTGCAAACAAGTAAGCAAAACCAGTGGAGAGAAGCCTTTTGGACAGTGAAAGGCCAGCGGAGGTGACCTGACGAAAGCTTGAAGATTAGTCATGCTTTGGCCTGAGCTGTCCAAGGGCCTCTATCTCATCTTTATTTTATAATCTTTGTCAGTCTCCTTCCCCACGCAAGGAGACATAACATCCATTAAATCATTCTTAAGAATGAGTGAAAACAGTGCAAGACTTGAAGGCGAAGATACCTTTGTGTCTGTGACGATGCTGTAAATCCTAGAATGCAGATTTCTATTGAGAATTGCAGAGGTGCATTCAAGATACTGAAAATTAGCAAGGCTTCTACTCTCCATGGAATATATATATATGCTGCCAGTTTCTTTATAAGGCTAAGGGACTTGAGCTGCAGTCTGGAAAGTGCTTCTGCCTCTGGGGTGGAATTTCTTTGCTGCTTCCCACTGATCAGTATGGGACACAGTCCCTCAGGAAACTCTCCCATTACTGCCATGTTGAAATAAATGTGACTCACAGTTCTGGAGCTCCCCAGACTACTCAGAGCTTTTCCATGGAAGCTGATTCATTAGAGCAAATACGTTGATACAAAGGACATAAAAGAGATATATAGAAAGGAGAATTCCCTGGATGCCAAGATCCAGGTTTGGGCCAACTACTCTTGGGTGAGAAAAGCCCAGCAGAGATTTTAAATCACAAAATATGCAGAGTGGCAATATTGACTATTAGACCTTTAAAATATGAGTTCCAAAGTTTCCCTCTTCCCTAGCATAGAAAAAGATCACGTGTTTGGTAAGTTAAAAATGGTTTACTTACAAACTCCCCAAAGGTCAGATTCATAGCCATATCTATACAGCATTCAGAAAAAGTTGCTCAGACAGAAAAACTTAGTTTAGTTCCAAAGTGCTGAAAGTTATTGCTGCAGGAACTCCAGAGTGGCTTGTAAGAGCGATGCAGTCTGAGCTTGGGGCAACTAGTTTAGAAACTCAGGAAGCTGCCATAGACTGAGCCAGATCACTAGTCCATCTAGCGCAGTGTTGTCTACAGTGGCCGGCTGAGGTTTTTAAGCAAGAGTCTCTCTCACCCCCACCCCCTGGAAATGTTGCCATTTGGACCTTCTGCATGCACAGCAGGTGCTCTACACCTGAGCTACAACCCTTCCCTGATTTACAATGCAGACAATGACAGGGACCTTGTAGGTAACAAGCAACTAACAAGTGGCTGGGGCAACCCAGTCAGATGGGCAGGGAAGAAGAAGAAGAAGAAGAAGAAGAAGAAGAAGAAGAAGAAGAAGAAGAAGAAGAAGAAGAAGAAGAAGACGACACAGTGACAACAATAAAAGCAATAGCCTATTTGCAGGGCTGTTGTGAAGATTACTGGGCTAATGTATGCAAATTGCTCTGCCCACTAGGAATGCACTCTACATTAGGCTAGGAATGTGGGAAGCTACCTTAGAGCAAGGTGACAAAGGATGAGGTGTAACATTTTTAAAATTAAAACAACGCTACGTCAATGCCAAGGCTTATTATCTGCTTGGTCTCCTTGCTACATCTGCCAGTGATGCTTTATTTAATGGCTACAACGAAATCATCCCAAGCCGTGAGATGGACTGTGTTCTGTGATAAGGCAAAGTTCATGAGCTCTGTTGTCCTGCCTTCTGTATAATCTCACAGTCCCAGAAGGGGGGCCTCCCCTGCAGCAGGCGCTGCAGCATCTCTGTGCCTGCCGATTATGGTGTGCCCCATCTCAACTTCTATCTGCCACTCCTTCTATCTGCCACTCCTGGTGTGGAGCTTCTGTGTGGCTGAAGAAAGTTCAGCAGTGAGCCCCATCCTTTGAGTGTGCAGCCTGAAAGCATTGGGGGGATCCACTTGCTTTCCTGGAGCAAGCAGCGGCGATGTCGGGTTCCATATGGCAATGGAGCCAGTGCAGAGTAAGTATTGGTACAGCAGATTTTGCTTGGGTGTCCTTTCAATCCTAGACTTGACTTACAGCCTGGGTAGGCAAACTAAGGCCCAGGGGCTGGATCCGGCCCAATCGCCTTCTAAATCTGTCCCACAGATGGTCTGGGAATCAGCGTGTTTTTACATGAGTAGAATGTGTGCTTTTATTTAAAATGCATCTCTGGGTTATTTGTGGGGCATAGGAATTCGTTCATTATTATTTTTCAAAATGTAGTTTGGCCCCCCACAAAGTCTGAGGGACAGTGGAGCGGCCCCTGCTGAAAAAGTTTGCTGACCCCTGACCCAGAGGCAGGCAGGCAGCAGTGCTTTTTCAAAGAAAAGAAAAGAAGGTGCCAGTATTCACCATGCAGTTGTTGCAGGAAGTGCCACACTTCTAACATTTGGGGGGAGGGATAGGGGCCAGTACGGTGTACCCTTGAGTACCCCCAGGAAAAAAAGGACTGGCTGGAGGTACCTCCTTATAGTAGCAAACTGATTTTCTGAGGGTGGACTCTAATGTAGCCAAAACAGCATCACCCACACTCAAGAGAGAGGTGTCCGCAGGCTTTTTGGAAGGAGCCTGGCTTGCCTTGGTATACAAGGCACCACTATTGCTAATGGTCACACAGGTTTTGCAGGCTTTTGAAATGCAACAGAAACCTACAACACCGGCTGCCTGTTTCTGCACTTCTTTTGCTAGCTGCTGTAGACAGGTTTGGGTGCAATCTGCTCTGTGTCTGAGTGATGGTTGCTGTTTTGGGTCCTGGTGCTGCCCCTGGCAAAACTTGTGTTTTACCATTGATCGGAACAAACAGCAGAAAACCCAATTGCCATTTGTGCCGATTCAACAGTAAAATGCCGGTTTTTCTGAGAGGAGCGCTGGTACAAAAAACCAAACCAAATCACCACGGTCAGACACAGAACTTTAAAGCACGGACCTGTGCCTCAACACGCGGCACTAAAGGAAGTCTGGATGAGCTGAGAGAGAGAGAGAGAGAATTAGGGACTCCCTGCATTTCTTGCATTCAAAACCACACTCTCCAGAGTAGCTGGCAAACCTCCTTGAAGGCAAGACCCAGGGCTGGTGCTTTGAAAGCCTTGCTGCCCGGCCACCAGCCTGGATATGCTGAGCTGGCAGGAACTGGCTGCAGGAAAGATGCCTCCTCTTTGCTCTTGCTGAATCCTTCTCGTTGGTTTGCTGCCTTGCCAGAGTTCTCTCTTTGGGCTTGGATAGATCGCAGCAGACAGTTCTCTGCTCTGAGCCTTCTTCGTCCAGAATGTCTAGGCCAAGCAGGTGTGAACTTGTCTTGCTTCCACCCGGCTAAAAAAGCTGAGAGGGAACAGATTGGTAGAATTAATGCTCTGTTAGCAGACTTTTGCTGGGAAGCTGGAGGGAATGGCTTCTGAAATGGGTTCCCTGTGTGTGTGTGTGTGTGTGTGTGTGTGTGTGTGTGTGTGTCTGTTGCGGAGGTTCTCAGCCCCACCCATTTCAGTCTGTGTTGTGGCTTCTTCCTCTGTTTGCTGGTGGTGCTAAAAATCCAGGGTCAGGGGGCATGACTGCTAAAACTGCCTCTAAGCTTGCTCCAGGGCATTTTGCAGTCTATTGGGGGTATATTTTTGCTGCTCTCTTGATTGATTTGTTTTGCAGGTTATTGTATGGCCCTTATTGCAACGCATTGTCCCCTTTTCTAATATTTTGGTCATACTTTGTGCTTTCAAAATTTTGTAAGTCCATCATAAGCTGGGAAAGCAACACTACAGATCCCTGGTGGCTGCACCACTAAATCAGCAATGGAGGATTTTGTGAGAGGCTGGCACCCCAAAAGCTTTGCTTGCAGAGTGCATCAAAATTGCCTGCCTCCAGAAAAGCGGCCTTCTGCATGAGTCACTGTTGGGAGAAAGCAGGTGCAAGTCCAAGTCAAAACTTATTCAGAGATGCGTCAGTCAGACTCAGTTGAGGGTATGTAATTCTGCAGCATCTTTACACTGGTCAGAGCAGGGTGCTTCCTTCTGCCCAATGCAGCAGGATCATGCAGAGATGTAGCAGGCAGCCTCTTCTACAGAGGAGCAGAGAAAGTGGTCTCGCACCAAATCTGAGCGCTTGCAGTACCTGCTGAAGGCCCCAGGTTGAATCCCCAGCAGCATCTCCAGGTAGGGCTCAGAGAGAACCCTGCTTGAAACCCCAGAGAGCTGCTGCCAGTCAGTGCAGGCACTATAGAGCTAGATGGATGAAGGGTCTGACTCATAAAAGGCACCTTGCTATGTTCCAATATTGTTCCTCTGTGCTGCCTGCCCCCTGCCTCCCCTTGTAGCCCATCCTGTCTCCCGGTTTATGCCTGAAGCGCGGAGAGGAGGGTTGGATGACTAGGCTGACTGGGGGCAAAGGCAGGGAGAGCCATGGCTGCCTTACCTCCTGCAGGAGGGGCCCCATTTTCTGGGATCCGGCTATTGGCCCAGGTTGCTGTGGCCTTCTGGAGCATCTCCTTACCTTGCTATTTGGAAAGTGCCACCCATGTCAGGTTTGTTGCTCAGAGATTAGTGAGCAAGAACTCCTTATCAAAGTTCTAGGAGCTTTTGGGTGTGAGGGCGGCTCCTGCACACACTTCTGCACGGTGCTGAAGACTGATTAACGTTACCAGCCTTCTCTAACCTTGTACTTTCCAGATGTTTTGGACTGGCACTCTTCTTCTCCTTCTTCTCCTTCTTCTCCTTCTTCTCCTCCTTCTTCTTCTTCTTCTTCTTCTTCTTCTTCTTCTTCTTCTTCTTCTTCTTCTTCTTCCCTTGCCTACATATTTCCTGCTAATTATTCAGAGCCCCTCCTTTCCCTGGGCCCGATACACAGATTCCGCAGACACCTCCCCCCACCCCTCCTTTCCCTTTGGTTCCTCCTTTCTTCAGTTCCCTGACTCCCAAGCTCCTTTGCATGCCTGCTTTCTGGGCCACTGCCTGCTTTGCCCCAACTTCCTTGAAGTGCCTTGTCTCTTAAGACGCCCCCTGCCCCAACCAGGGCATAAGAAGCTTGTGTTGTGAAGCGGTTAGAGGAGCCTTGCTCAGCCTTCCGTTCCCAGATGTTGTTGGACTAGCACTCACATCATCCCTGATTGCTGCCGCTGCTGGCTGTGGATCATGGGAGTTGTAGTCCAACAATGTCTGGGAACCTAAGGTTGAGAAAGGCTGGGTCAGAGTGTTGGACTAGGACCTGAGAGACCAAGATTCGAATCCTCCCTCAGCCACCCGAAATTCACAAGGGGGCCTTGGGCCAGTCACACTTTCTCAGCCTAGCCTTCCTCATATGATTGTTGTGAGGATAAAATGTGGGGATGAAGACACAAGACATATGCAACACATTGAACTCTGTGGAGAAAAGATGGGGTAAAAAGACAATAAATAAATTAAAGCTCCTTCCTGAGTTTGTGCTGTGAGGTTTCTTCTTTGATTTTCTTGCTTTGGTGCCCTTTCCCCTGTCTTCCAAGCACCCTCCCTTCAGGCTTCTCTTTTCCAGTTCTTCCTGCTCTGTGTACTTCCTCTCAGACTCCTTAGGTTCCCTACATTCTGAGACTTCTCCCTAGTTCCTCAGCTTCCCATTGTGTGAGGTTTTAATTCCCAGCCAAATGGACCACTTTCCCTCGCCTCACAAAAGTTGGACTGCAAGCTGCTAGATTCTGTGAGCAACGGAACATTCTGAGCCTCTGCACCAGCTCACCCAGTCCATCTGAGGGGCCTCACAAGTGTGCTCCTGCGCACAGAACGGTGGCTGTGACTTTGGTGCCAGCCCCTGGGGCAGGCGGTCAGGGGCCATCCTTGGATGCACCACGGTGAGACTGTCCTTAGTGACCCCAGCTGTCATGGAGCCTTACTCTCGGAGGCTGGCTCTTTCTAAAGCTAAGTTCCCCCCACTTTGCTGCCCGAGCAGCTTCAGCATTTGTATCAAATTGCAGCAAAGGAGTTTTGTGTTTCTGGAAACAGGCCTCCTTGCCAGTAGCTGCCTGGCTCGTTCAAAACTCCTTTTCCCACCATCAAATTTGCTAAAAGTGGGAGATCAAGATGGTTGGTCAGAAGGAGCTATATGAAGGTTTCAGCTGGCAGAGGGGATGGCAGAAGGGAAGCCAGGAGGTTGGGAGAAAGCTCTGTTGGCTGCTCTCTTTCAGCTTTGTTGGAAACAAGAGGCACTTCACGTATTGCAAAGCCAACACAAGAGGCTCGTCTGTGCAGGAAACAGGCAAGCATTCACCAGCCTTGGGTCCTCCTGATGTTTTGGACTACAGCTTCCGCTCATCCAAAACATCTGCAGGGGACGAGACTGATGTAGAACGTCATGTGTGACAGTCTCTCGCACACACGTTTTTAACTGTGTGTGCATGCATGTGTGTGTTGCCTGTGGCAATCGGCAGACACATGAATTCTTTTAATGAAGGGTGGCAGTGGCTTCCAACCATGGTGGCTTCTCTCTCTCCTGTTGAACGTGATCTGCCTCTGAGCACATGTGGGGAAAGCCCTTTGGGACTTTCCCTGGGCATCTGGCTGGCCATTCTGAGAAGAGGATGCTGCGCTAGATGGACCATTGGGCTGATCCAGCCAAGCTGAGGATGATGGCCATCCACGTGGATGGCTTTCAAGGAGGGTTAGACTCCTTTATGGAGGGTGAGGCAGGCAGGGCCTTTCCCTGCTTGTGATTCCCAGCAACTGGTGCCCAGAGGCATCCTGCCTCCAGCAGTGGAGATGGGACAAAGCAATAGCAGCCGTTGACGCCCTCCAGGAAAAGAATCACACTGCCAGGGAAGGGCCATATCCAGGGCTCACTAGAGTCACGAGCCTAGAACTCGCTAGAGGTTCCAGCCCCTCTCTGGTGGGCGCCATCAAGGGAGGTGTTCCTGGTGAGTTCTGGCACCTCTTTTTCTGGATAAATAGCCCTGGCCCTGTCTCAGCTGCAGAGCCTCTGCCTTCCATTCAGAAGGTCCCGGGATCAGTCCCTGGCATCTCCAGGTGGGGCTCAGAGTGTCACCTGCCTAAAAGAAGCACTGCTGCTCAGACAATACTGAGCTAGATAGACCAGTGGTCTGATCCAGTATAAGACAGCCTCCTCCTGTGTTCCTAAATGTCCCTCCCCTGCTTGGTGTGATTTGTTATTATTTATTTACCATATTTATATACTGCTTTTCAGGTGGATCTCACCAAGCAGTTTACATAAGACTGTTATTAACTACAGTGGTACCTTGGGTTACAGACGCTTCAGGTTACAGACGCTTCAGGTTACAGACGCTTCAGGTTACAGACTCCGCTAACCCAGAAATAGTACCTCGGGTTAAGAATTTTGCTTCAGAATGAGAACAGAAATCGCGCAGCAGCGACGTGGCAGCAGCGGGAGGCCCTATTAGCTAAAGTGGTGCTTCAGGTTAAGAACAGTTTCAGGTTAAGAACGGACCTCCGGAATGAGTTAAGTTCTTAACCTGAGGTACCACTGTATGGAGTGGATGCAATGTAGCAGCAAATGCTGCAATCCTAGGCATGTGTCTCCAGACATTAGTCTCTGTTAGCAAAGTAGCTGGAATAAAGCAGACACAATCCAGGGAGAAACTGCTAACTCCCAACAGACTAAAATCTCCAGCCAGTCAAAGTCTGCTTCCAGCCACACCAGCAACAGAATTAACCCCATAAGTCACACAAACTGAACGGTCCCTGCTGTTGTACTTCCAACTATCTCCCTGTCTTCAGTGGGGCTTACTCCCGTGCAAGTGCACACAGAACTGCTGGCTGGCACTGATGGGACTTGTCACCCAAGCATCCTCAGGGCACCATGTTGGTGGAGGCTGGAGGGTCCCAGGGTCAGATTCAGTTTCAGGCAGCTTTAGCAGTTCATAGCCATGAAGAGTTAATGAACAATTCCCATTATGGCTTTGAAGATTAACAAAAACCTAAGGATGCTTGGCTGCCTCTGCTTGCATTCATCCCTTGTTGCTGTTCCTTCTTGCTTTAAACTATAAGGTCCTTGGGGCAGGGTCTCCACCAGGGATCTATCCTCCTGTTTTCCTGTCTCTCTCTTTACGTTTGCTTCTCCTGCTTTGTGAAAACAGCTAAGTGCATTAGAGGGATCTTCAGTCAAATGCCTGTGTCTAATCTAACATCAGGTTCATTTCTTAATTCTGCTGGCAAGAAATAAAACAGCAGCAACTGATGGATACTTGTGGAGTAATTCCGATTTTGGAAGCTGGGGCGAGGGGGAAAGAACAGCACGAGACTCAAGGAAAAGACCTGCAGAGCAGGCAGCCGTGAAATCTTGGCCAGGGATGAGATGACACTTAGCAATGCGCCAAGCCACACTGGTGCTTGAGGGGTCTTGACTGTAGAGGCGCCATTTTGCCATTAGGT
Organism: Podarcis filfolensis; assembly: GCF_964270895.1. NCBI lineage: Eukaryota > Metazoa > Chordata > Lepidosauria > Squamata > Lacertidae > Podarcis > Podarcis filfolensis. The sequence continues at coordinate 1,328,588 of NC_139611.1, read as the reverse complement.
GGAAGTGTTGAGTTTTCTTGGTTTGAGGAAGATCGCTTGGTGCTAAGACATAAGAGCCCACATCAGGATGCACTTCTGAGCCTGCAGACGAAAGGAAGCGGCTGGTTCCAGGCTAGATCCATGGGCTAATTGTGAGCAGAGAGCGGCATTGAGGCTGGAAGAGCCTTAGCTCAGGGGGAGCATCTGCTTTGCATGCAGAAGGTCCCAGCAGGTTTAGTCTCCGCATCTCCTGGTCCAGCTGCAAAAGACTCCCTGCGTAAAACCTGGAGAGCCACTGCCAGCCAGTATAGGCAGTACTGAGCTCAGTGGGGAAATGGTCCGACTCTGAATAAGACACTGTTCTCTGCTCTTGGGTGGGCTAAGTTAGGAGTCAGGCAACTTCCTGATGGGAAGATGGCTGTTGTCTCTTGGGACACGCATGAGAAGCTGTGCATTTCGCCAGAACAGGCGGCAGGAATTGGCTTTGCTCTGGAAGTGGGTTGTTCTGACTTCTAGCTTTATTTTAGACTGGATTTTTGTACAGTAGGGCTGTGATCTCAGCTTCTGGTTACTCAAACCACAATTTGGCGCTCAGGATTCTTTCATTCTGGGTGTATGTCTTTTGCACCAGGCACCATTCAGAAGAGCTTGGGGTAAAGAACTTAAGAAGAGCCCTTCTGGATGCAGCCGTCTTGCCCAGCATCCAGCCAGATGCCTCTTTGGAGTTTCTGGCCTTTGAACTCAATGGGTCTGTGCTGAGCGCCTGCTCTTTGATGCAGTCCAAAAACCGGCAACTTGACACACATGCTGAGTACAGCACTAGACGTTTTGTAGCTGATAAATTTGTCTGCTTCATGAAAGGTGGAATTCTCTAGAACCTTTCCTTATCAGTCCAGTGCAGAATTATGTGGAGTTGGGTGGAACTGCTGGGTGATGGCATCTCTCTGGGAAAGCAGCCTGAGCTGCCCTGCTATGGCCATTGCACTTTGCAGCATTTGATGCACAGAGGTGTTGTGGTTTTTATTTTATTTTATTTTATTTTATTTTATTATTTTATTTTATTTTATTTTATTTTATTTTATTTTATTTTATTTTATTTTATTTTATTTTATTTTATTTTATTTTATTTTATTTTATTTTATTTTATTTTATTTTATTTTATTTTATTTTATTTATTTTATTTTATTTTATTTTATTTTATTATTTCTTGCTGTTCCATTCCAAGGACCTTGGGATGCAGCTGGGGTTACTTAAAGGGTGACTTAGAAGCCCTGATTCTTTATGTGTTTTGTTCTTTCCTCCCCTTGGTCTAAAACATAGTTCAGGCCATCAGGGTGGGGAGGACCAGGGTGAGGAACGCTGTCATCCCCTGTCAGATTTCCAGTCTGCAGCCCATATCTGCCTCCCCTTGCTTGATATTTCACTTGTGGTGCCTGCTTTCACTTGAAGTGAGTTTAGAAGGCTGCTGCCTCTGTGCTACAAGCCCTGCTGCTGGTCTGCTGAAGGAACAAGCCTTAAGGCAGCCTTTGCCCACCCAGCACCTGCAGGAGTTTTGGACTACAACTCCCATCACCCCATAAAAGAGCTGATGGGAGTTGCGGTGCACCAGGTTGACAAATGCTGGCATGCTGTGGCGGGTAATGCTGGGTCTCTACCCTGAACCCTCCGGCTTTCTCCAGGCTCCCCCAGCACCTTTGCCACCCACGGGACCATTTTTAAAATCCCGCTTTAAAAGTCAAGGTTGGCACTGATGCAAACCCAGAGAGTGTTGTTTTCTAAATCCTGCAGTGCAGTCCAGAGATCCAGATGCCAAATTGCTTCCATTACTGGATCCCTGGAGTGCCCTCTCCTTGCAGAGTCCATCACTAAAGGCCATGGCAAGGTCATTTGCTCTTCCTTAATATGCTCTTGCATCTCCAGCTTAGACTGGAACAGACCCTGGACTGAGACAGATGCTGTAGCTCACGGGTGGGGAACCTCAGCTCTGCAGACGGAATAGGGCAACTGGGCCTCCCTCTCCAGCTCCTGAGACTCTCCTCTGGCCACACCCTTTCTCCCAGGGCACACTGGCCCTGCTGCCTGTCCTTTCCTGTGCTTTTTGCCAGGCTGCAACATGCTCTGGAATTGTGATGTGGGCTCTTCCTCTTACGATGTTCTTCACCTACATGCCTGGGATGTTGATGCGCATGTCTGTGTGCACACAAGCACCCCACACGGCAGGGGCAGCAGCTGTCATGCCACCAGGTGATGCTGGGATCCCCTTCCCCCCAGCCCCAGTCAGCATAGCCAGGGGTCAAGGGGGATCGGTGTTGTGGCCCACCAACCTCTGGGTGGCTTCCCTTTCCACACTGCAAGCCCCAGGTCTGTGGAATAATGGAGCAGGCGCCATCCCAGTTCTACAGACTCTGTCTGGAAGTTTCTGCTTATGGTCCCTCCTCTCCAAAATACTCTTCTGGACCCCAGTGATGCAAGAGTTTGCCAAGCCTGTGCAGTGGAGAGGAACAGAGACAGCGAGAAAGCCCATGTGGCATAGTGGTGAGATTTGAACATTGGGCTAGTTTTTGGGCGATTCTTGGCCAAATCCCTCCTCCAGTTGTGCTCACTGGATGTCCCTGGGCCATTCACTGCCTCTCAGACTAACCTACCTCACAGGGCTGTTGTGAGGAGAAAACAAGGGAGTGCGAGAAACATGTATGCCACCTGGAGCTTGGAGGAAAGGAGCATACAATGCATACAAAGATGATGATGATGATGATGATGATGATGATCTCATTGTACGTACATTTCATGCCAATGTACAAAATACAATAAAATCAGCCCAAAAGCAGTTTAAAACAGCACAGGAAATAATGGCAGTTAAATTAAAAACCTTTCTTTCTTTCTTTCTTTCTTTCTTTCTTTCTTTCTTTCTCTCTTTCTCTCTTTCTCTCTTTCTCTCTTTCTCTCTTTCTCTCTTTCTCTCTTTCTTTCTTTGGCGATCACTCGTAGCCGAGTAAGATTGTCTTCCATGAACACGGTTTTAACAATGAGGCCCTAAGTGACTGTGGAGGCCAATTCTGGATCCACACGTCCTTCCACAGTGGGGACATTAGTTTCCGGGGGGAGTTGATCACGGTGCGGATCAAGCGTGCCTTCCTCTTGGCATGTTTCTCCCTTGCATCCTGAGTTCGAGTGTCTTCAAAGCCCAGGACACCTTTGGTCAAGGCTGTTCTCCAACTGGAGCCCTCGCAGGCAAGTGTTGTTGTTGTTGTTATCTCCTTGTACATACATTTCATGGCAATATAAAAATACAATAAAATCAGCCCCAAAACAGTTTAAAACAGCACAGGAAATAATGGCAGATAAACTTAAAAACAGTACAGAACTGACAGCTGTGGCAGAGAGTCAAGGTGAGACAGTCTGTTGGAAGAAAAACGTCTTCAGCTGGAAAGTGCAGTTTGTGGGTTCCTGTCACATCTGGACAGGAATGCTGTTCCACAGAACATGAGCAGCAACACTAAAAGCCCTGCTCTGAGTTACTGCAGAATAACCGCTTGTGGGATCTTCGGAACTTGCAGGAGAAGCTTTTTCTCAGACCACAGTGATCTACTGGGGATAAAAGGGATAAATCTCAAGTAACCTAGTCTTGAGCTGTATAAGTTAGTACCAGCTTGACCCAGTAGTGTTTGGGGGTGAGGGGAGTATTGCCTACAAATGCATATTTTAAGGACATTAAAAACACATTATATTAGGGGGGGAATGCTTGCAAAAATGTGTACATTAGGAAAAACTCTAAGCAGAAACTTAAAGAATAAATGGATCAAAAACTGATGTGTAAATGTGGGGAACTACACTGAAGAAATCGGGAAAATGAGTTGGGAGAAGCCAAAATTGACCGAGTTTGCCCATCCCTGTTTGTGCAGGAGAGTCTCCCCTGGACAAGAGCTGAGCCCCTTGCCTGCCCCTGCTTTAGGCACCAGAATGCCTTGGCCTGGCTCTGTTTTGCTTGTGGCAAGCTTGCCACCCATTGATTCCCCTGCCTGCTGACCGGCATTCCCCCTGAGGCCCTGGCACCTGCATCTCTGCTGACACCCCCCCCCCACCGCCGCCGCCAATGGGTTGGCAGCCAGCAGCCGCTTGTTGCTGAGAGGCAGGCAGCTATTAAATATCCCTGCCTGACATAATGATGGCAAGAAGAAGAAGGAGAAGCGGAACATCTTCCATTAGCATCTGGCTCACCCTGCAGCGGCCACAGAGGCAGGAGGAAGGCAGCCTATATTTTTAGACAGGATGCAACGCAACTTTCCGGCTCACCCAAAGGTGGGGAATAGCTAAGGGAGGAAGAGCGAGAGAGGGAGAGATTGAAGCTGGGCTCAGGTTTCGGCTCAAGCGCTGGGCTATGGCAGCACGGCAAGGGAAGTCTGGGCCAGGCAGTGCTGTGAGTATAAAATGTGCTTTTCCTTCGCACAAAGCCTCCTGTCCCTCTGCTTTCACCCCCCCCCCGCCCTGCTTCTCTTGCTCTGGAAATTGCCTGCCTGTCAGAACTGAGGGGTGGAGGTGGGGTTGCATTTCAGCCGTCAAAGTTCAGTTTGCATGTTGCTTCACATGTACTTATTTATGTGTCTCTCGAGGGCAGGGGAAAGCTCACACAGAAGGGGAGAGTCCATCTCTCTCTCCCCCCCCCCCCCAGCTGACATACCAAGCCACCCTTTCCCCATTTCTGAGTTGCCTTACAGGCCTCTGGAGTGAGAAATTTCCTTTTGGCTCTGCCTAGTTGTTTGGACCTTAGGACAACATGTAAAGTTCAGGCCAGAGGGTGGTGGCAGCTGCAGAGTCTTGTCCTCCAGCAGATAAAAAACTGAGCAAGCAGAAGGGCACACAAGACTTCTCTTAGACAAGCTCCTAAATCCATTTCTGCACGGGAAAAACAAGCAAACTGATGTCCTCCTCTGTCCAAGTTGAGTGAGCTAATGGCTTTATTTCACTTTTCCCTGGTCCTCTTTCCACCATCTCTCTCTCTCGCAGTCACCCTTTGTGGGGCCACACTCACTACTCTGCATGGAAGGGCCAGTGTTCCTTGGTTGCAGCTGTTCCAGTAAGCCTCAGCGATGGCATGCAATCTGTGTGTTTGCCTTCAGATGGCTGGACTGCAAGCCATCCTACCCCTGTAGTTGCCCAGCGCAAAGTAAGGGACACCCCCTCCTCTGTGCATTGCAGAGAACTTGAGGGCAGGAGAGGTGTGTGATTTACATGGAAACTTCAGCTTCCTGAAACAAATCACAAACCAAAACACACACTTCGGCAGTTTGCAATGCAGTTCCCCAGACAAATAATGTGTACCGCGATGCATACTTACATACATGAAAGTGTGCATGTAAATGCATATATTAGTAAGACTAATATACAAAAAATGCATTGTGGTAGAAAAATTTGTTTGCAAATTTTGTTAGACAAAATTGCATACAATTATGCATACGATGCATATATACAAAGTGGTATATACAAATTGTGTAACAGTAATATATATATATATTAAAATGCTGGTGAATTTTCATGAAGAATCTTTTTTTTAAAATTGCAAACTGATGCAGAAATGTGGAGAACTTGGAGCTGGAAAAACTAGTGAAATAAAGGGAAATTGGGATGCTGCTCCTCCTAGGGCCAGAGACTGCCTTCCGCCAAGGACTCTAGCATATTCTGATAGGTGCAGGTGGGACCAAGCTCTCTCTCCCCACACCTCCGCCTTTCTCTTTACGCCACAGCCTTTGGAGATACTCAGAAGCAGCTGGAGAGATTCCTGCCACTTCTGAAAGAATCTGAAGCGAAGGGAGAGCCTGGTTGCTGTCTTCTCCTGAGTCCTTTGCAGGTGCCAGAGGACTTGGATGAAGAGCAGGATGGAGTGGTCATCGTTGACCCACAAGCAATGGCTTCAGTCGAGGCCAGCCAAAATGTTTGAGGGCCCGGAGATGGATGCATCCCATAGGCCTGTAAGAGGTAGACCATTCACTTGCAGAAGGCCTTCTCCCACATTTGCCATTGTGGGGCTTCGTGATGCCAGAACAATATCAGGGTGGCACACCTGCCAGAATCTCACAGATGCTGGCATCAGAGGCCTTCTCTTGGGTACTTATAATGGCCCAAGGATCACTCACTACCCAAGCACCCTCCCACCTGATTTGCAGGGGACCCTCCTGCACTTCGTAAAGAGCAGCTGAAGCTCAAAGAGACGATTTTGATGCGCATGTGTGGTGGTGGTGGTGGGGAGAAACTAAGGGCTATAGCTCAGAGGTAGAGCATCTGCTTTGCATGCAGAAGGTCCCTGGTTCAATCCCTGGTATCTCCAGGGAAAGCTAGGAGAGACTGTCTGAAGCTTTAGAGAGTCCCTGCCAGTCAGTGTAGCCAATACAGAGCTAGATTGACTGACTGTCTGACTTTGTATATGGCAACTGCCTGTATTTCTGTGCTGGAAGGGTGTGCATCAGGACGGAAAACCTCAGATACCAGGGAAGTCCTGTGCCCCTTCAGACTCCTGGGGACCTTCTTCAGACCAGATCCCCCTCCCGGCCACGGCCTCTCTTCCCAGGCCACACCATCCTCAGGCTTTGCTTCTCACCCTCCTGGATTGCTTGTTGTCAACTCTGGCTTGCCTCAAAGGGGGTGGGGTGGGGGAGGGGTGTATAAGCTATCCTACTGTACAAAAGTAATGTTTTAATTTGTTGCTGTACCCATGTTTGCCTCTGGCTTGCCCAACACTGGCATGTGGCCTCCAGAAGATTGCCTGGAAGAGAATGTGGCCCTTTGGCTGCAAAAGGTTCCTTACCCCTGGTCTGCAGGCTAGCACCATTTCTCCTAAATACTCAAAATAGTAATAGTGGTTGACCAGGTACCAGTGGAATAAAACAGAGGAGGGAAGGGATCTGGACACGTCATTCTGGAACATGAAAGGGCCATTTTATGAATGACCCAAAGAGGCTGGATTGGTTTGTGCCAAATGCTAATTGGCAGTGGTGAGGCTGCCATTTGGATTTTCTGCCACATGCACCCAAATGCCTTCTGCTGGCCTTAGAGGTTGTTGCTTTTTAGGAATATGGGAAGCCGGTCCCTCTATTTGTCCATGTGCTGCAGGGATAGCAAGACATGATGTTCCCCAGATGTTGCTGAACTCCAGCTCCCATCAGCCTCAGGCAGAAGCCCATGGTCAAGGATGATGGGAGTCCAGGAGCTGCTGGAGGGCAACAGACTGGCTGCCATTGATTTGGTCCAGTGTTGTCTATTCTGAATGGCTGCATCTCTCCAAGGATTCAGGCAGAGTTCCTTCCCTTCTTAGGAGAAGGAATGGAGCTCAGTAGCAGAGCATCAGATTGGCCTGCAGAAGGTCCCTGATACAACCCCGGCATCTCCAGGCCAGGCTGGGGAAGATTCTTCTCTGAAACCCCGGAAAACTGCTGCCAGCCAGTGTGGATTATGGGGAGCTGCCCTGTGGCCTTCTAAATGTTGCTGGACTCAAACTCCGTTCAGCCCCATCTAGCTTGGCCACTGGTCAAGGAATTGGAAGCTGTAGTCTAGCAACATCTGGAGGGCTGCAGGATAGCCAAACCTCATGTAGACCATAGTGAGCTAACCAAAACAGGAATCTGGCTCAGTGTACAGCAGCTTGCTGTCATCACCTGCTTCCTGACCCTTTTACCTGGAGATACCAAGAGTTGAACATGGAACCTTCTGTTTGCAAAGTGGGCTTTCCACCGCAAAGTTAGGGCTAGTACCCAAAGCTGAGAGAGCTTTGATTGTCACTTTAGAATGGATCTAGTACCCCTTCATGGATCACTGCCTTGCCGTGGCAAAGGGGCTTGAATAACTCAGAGAAGCTATGAACTATGCCATGCAGGGCCACCCAAGATGGACAGGTCAAGGTGGAGAGTTTTGACCAAATGTGATCCACCTGGAGCAGGAACCAGCAAGCCATTCCAGTATCCCTGCTAAGAAAACTCCATGGACAAAGACAACAGGCATATAAAAGTTATGACGCTGGAAGATGAGCCCCTCAGGTTGGAAGGCGTCCAACATGCTACTGAGGAAAAGCGGAGGACAAGTACAAGTCGATTCAGAGCTGATGAAGCAGCTGGGCCAAAGCCGAAAGGTTGCTCAGTTGCAGATATGCCTGGAAGCGAAAGGAAAGTCCAATGCTGTAAAGAAAAATATTGCATAGGAACCTGGAATGTAAGAACCATGAACCTGGGTAAGTTGGATGTGGTCAAAAATGAGATGGCAAGAATAAATATTGACATCCTGGGCATCAGTGAACTAAAATGGACGGGAATGGGTGAATTCAGTTCGGATGACCATCATATCTACTACTGTGGGCAAGAATCCCGTAAAAGAAATGGAGTGGCCCTCATAGTCAACAAAAGAGTGGCGAAAGCTGTACTGGGATTCAATCTCAAAAATGATATAATGATCTCAATACGAATCCATGGCAGACCTTTTAACATCACAGTAATCCAAGTTTATGCACCAACTATTGGTGCTGAAGAAACTGAAATTGACCAATTCTATGAAGACTTACAACACCTTATAGAAATGACACCAAAGAAGAAGGATGTTCTTCTCATTATAGGGGATTGGAATGCTAAAGTAGGGAATCAAGAGATAAAAGGAACAACTGGCAAGTTTGGCCTTGGAGTTCAAAACGAAGCAGGGCAAAGGCTAATAGAGTTCTGCCAAGAGAACAAGCTGGTCATCACAAACACGCTTTTCCAACAACACAAGAAACGACCCTACACATGAACATCACCAGATGGGCAGCATCAAAATCAGATTGATTATACTCTCTGCAGCCAAAGATGGAGAAGCTCTATACAGTCAGCAAAAACATGACCTGGAGCTGACTGTGGCTCAGATCATCAGCTTCTTATAGCAAAATTCAAGCTTAAACTGAAGAAAGTAGGAAAAACCACTGGGCCGGTAAGATACAATCTAAATCAAATCCCTTATGAATACACAGTGGAAGTGAGGAACAGGTTTAAGGATTTAGATTTGCTGGACAGAGTGTCTGAAGAACTATGGATGGAGGCTCGTAACATTATACAGGAGGCAGCAACGGAAACCATCCCAATGAAAAGGAAATGCAAGAAAGCAAAGTGGCTGTCCAACGAGGCCTTACAAATAGCGGGGGAGAGAAGGCAAGCAAAATGTGAGGGAGATAGTGAAAGATACAGGAAATTGAATGCAGATTTCCAAAAAATAGCAAGGAGAGACAAGAAGGCCTTCTTAAACGAGCAATGCAAAGAAATAGAGGAAAACAATAGAATGGGAAAAACCAGAGATCTGTTCAAGAAAATTGGAGATATGAAAGGAACATTTCGTACAAAGATTACCATAATAAAGGACAAAAGTGGAAAGGACTTAACAGAAGCAGAAGACATCAAGAAGAGGTGGCAAGAATACACAGAGGAATTATACCCCTGGTAGTGTGGTTGCTGACCTTGAGCCAGACATCCTGGAGAGTGAAGTCAAATGGGCCTTAGAAAGCACTGCTAATAACAAGGCCAGTGGAAGTGATGATATTCCAGCTGAACTATTTAAAATTTTAAAAGATGATGCTGTGCTACACTCAATATGCCAGCAAGTTTGGAAAACTCAGCAGTGGCCAGAGGATTCGAGAAGTCTACATCCCAATCCCAATCAGTCTACATCCCAATCCCAAAGAAGGGCAGTGCCAAAGAATGCTCCAACTACCTCACAATTGCACTCATTTCACATGCTAACAAGGTTATGCTTAAAATTCTACAAGGCAGGCTTAAGCAGTATGTGGACCGAGAACTCCCAGAAGTGCAAGCTGGATTTCGAAGGGGCAGAGGAACCAGAGACCAAATTGCCAATATGCCCTGGATTATGGAGAAAGCTAGAGAGTTCCAGAAAGACATCTACTTCTGCTTCATTGACTATGCAAAAGCCTTTGACTGTGTCGACCACAGCAAACTATGGCAAGTTCTTAAAGAAATGGGAGTGCCTGATCACCTCATCTGTCTCCTGAGAAATCTCTATGTGGGACAAGAAGCTACAGTTAGAACTGGATATGGAACAACTGATTGGTTCAAAGTTGGGAAAGGATTACGGCAAAGCTGTATATTGTCTCCCTGCTTATTTAACTTATATGCAGAATTCATCATGCGAAAGGCTGGGCTGGATGAATCCCAAGCCGGAATTAAGATTGCCGGAAGAAATATCAACAACCTCAGATATGCAGATGACACAACCTTAATGGCAGAAAGTGAGGAGGAATTAAAGAACCTTTTAATGAGGGTGAAAGAGGAGAGCGCAAAATATGGTCTGAAGCTCAACATCAAAAAACCCAAGATCATGGCTACTGGGCCCATCACCTCCTGTCGAATAGAAGGGGAAGAAATGGAGGCAGTGAGAGATTTTACTTTCTTGGGCTCCATGATCACTGCAGATGGTGACTACACGAAATTAAAAAATGCCTGCTTCTTGGGAGAAAAGCAATGACAAACCTAGACAGCATCTTAAAAAGCAGAGACATCACCTTGCCAACAAAGGTCCGTATTGTTAAAGCTATGGTTTTCCCAGTAGTGATGTACAGAAGTGAGAACTGGACCAGAAAGAAGGCTGATCGCCGAAGAATTGATGCTTTTGAATTATGGTGCTGGAGGAGACTCTTGGGAGTCCCATGGACTGCAAGGAGATCAAACATATCCATCCTTAAGGAAATCAGCCCTGAGTGCTCACTGGAAGGACAGATCCTGAAGCTGAGGCTCCAATCCTTTGGCCACCTCATGAGAAGAGAAGACTCCCTGGAAAAGACCCTGATGTTGGGAAAGATGGAGGGCACAAGGAGAAGGGGACGACAGAGGACGAGATGGTTGGACAGTGTGCTCAAGGCTACAAACATGAGTCTGACCAAACTGCGGGAGACAGTGGAAGACAGAAGTGCCTGGCATGCTCTGGTCCATGGGGTCACGAAGAGTCGGACACAACTAAACGACTAAACAACAACAACAAGTGCCCTCTACTTACCGCCTCCGTTTTGTGGCCCCTGGCTACATTCCAGGAAGAGTCTACCCTATCTTTGCATATTTCACTGTGCAAAAATGGGTGGAGTTATTTCCACCCTTTCAAGCAGTGGCAAGGAGACAGTTCTTCTGCCCAACCCTCTTGGTTATGTTGCCACCAGCAGAAACCCTTTAGGGTACAGTCTCTGCCAGCAATGGCCCAAGATGTTTCGTTACCTGAGGTGAAGCAGACGATGGTGCCATCCCATGACTAAAGAGCGCTAAAGAGCAGGTTTTTGGGGAAAAGTGGCGCGGCAAAGGCAAAAATGGTTGGACTCATGCCTAGAAAGCACAGGACAAGCAGAAGCACGGATGAGCCCTAACAGGAGACATGGCAGAGGTGACGTCTGGTTTGGAAAAAGTGGATGGGCAAGCAGAATTGTGGGCTTCACTCCCATGGGAAATAGAGATGGCCTTAAAAGAAGAGTAGACAAATTCTTGGAGGATCAGGCTTTCCATGGCTACTACGCACAGTGGCTGTGCTCTCAGGCTTCCCATAGGCATTTGGTTGGCCATTGGGAGAAGAGAATGCTGGGTGACGTGGGCCATTGGCCTGATCCAGAGGGCTCATCTTATCTTCTGACAACAGGACAGCGTCCTTCATTGTAATGTAGGCTAGCAGGCTAGTGCAGGGCAGGCTGCATGGCACAAACACCTCTGCCCTCCAACATCTTGCCCTTAGTCCTCCATCACTTGGCTGCCCTCCTCTCCAAGCACCTGCTGCCTGAGGTGGCTGCCTCACCCTGACCAATGGCAGGGATGGAATTGTCCGCCATTCAAGACCAGGGGGACCAGTCCTGGCATGAAATACCATGGGGTCATAAGGCTCTGTCTCATACAGAGTCAGGCTGTTCTTTCATCTAGCTCAATATTTATCTGCACTGACAGGCAGAATGGAAGGTGGTCTTTCTGCATGCAGAGTCAGCAGCCCCTACTTAGCTTTTAGGCATGGAGGAAGCTGTCTTAAAGAGAGCCAGACCATTGGTCCACCCATCTCTATAACTGAGTAATCGGGGGGGGGGGGCGGTCCTTTCCCAGCCCACCTGGAGACGCCAGGGATTGAAACCTGGGATGATGTTCACGCAACAGCCGTGTGCTCTTCCCACTGAGCTGTGGCTTTCTAGGGCCTTTGCACAAAGCCTGCCTCCATTCACAAATCTCTCTCCTCCCTGTGGTGCCAGCTCTCTTTTGCCTCTCCCCTCTCCTGGACTCGAGAGGCCTCCTTCTCTGGGCCAGGGTCCCACATAGGAAGTGTGCAGTTAATTATAGCCAGAGCATCTTGGTTATCTCATCTGCTCGGACACCTGCCTGCTCTACTTTCATTTTGAGAAGTGTAAGGGGGGGAGGGGGGTTTCCATTCCCAAAGGCTTATGCAAGAGTTCAAATTTGGGTAGGGTCAAGCTAAGCAGCAGAGAAGGGACCCACATCCGTTTTCAGTGCTAAATGCAGGCTGCTGCTCTAGTCTGTGGGGTCTGCCCCTCCTGGGTCCGAGAAGGACACTGTTTCCCTTTGAAGAAAGCTGAAAGTGGCTCTGGAGCTCCTCTGGATGACCTCTGCTTATGGGGCATGACTCGCTTGCATAACGTCCGTGTCCAGTTTTGTCTGTGTCCTGAGCATTTTTTCTGATTTGTTGTGGGGCATACATAGGACAGCAAGCTTTTGTCCCTTTTTGCCTGTGCTGGGGTTGCACATCTTCCTCTTAACCATTCATTAATTCCACACTTATCAGTGCATTTCCTTGTCAGTTTTCTAACAGCAAAGAGTCCGTTTGTTTGTTTGTTTTAAAAAGTGGATTTGTTGTGACAGAGCACTTTATTCCCCTTTGAATTGCACAAACCTCAATTTCCCAGCATGTGGTTGAATACCTCCAGCAAAGTACTGATAGTCTGGAGGCGACCTCAGAGATGCTTTGCTGCCCAGGCTGTGCAGGTGCTATTTCCTTTTGTCCTGCTGCTGTCTCTGGACAAACTGACTTAGCAGGTGTCTGAAGTGCGGGGGCGGGGGGGGGGCAAGCATACTGTAAAACAAAGATCAACCATGAGGCCTCTCTCAGGCCATCTTTTACATCCACTTAAAGAAAACCAAAGGGTTTGCACATAAGCATATTGTACAGCTTTCATGTTTGCCAAGGGCTCCAACAAACAAACCAACTGCCTGCCTGCCTGCGAGCCTGGAGAGCTGCTGCCTGTCAGTGTAGGCAGCGATGAGATAGATGGATCAATGGTCTGACTCATCAGCCAGATCTATGGTTTGAGCTGAAAATCTATTAAGTTTTTTTTAAAAAAAACCACCCACTGGGAAAGGAGGCACGAGGCTCTGGCAGCACGCTGGAGTCCTCCTTCCTCCTTCCCAAAGCTGGGCAAGCTCTTACTGGGCTTGGGGAAGGAGGCAAGAGGCCCACGTCCCAATCTTTCTTGGCTGAACTTTGGAGGGTTTGCTGTAGTCAGCTATGATGCCTCTACCTGTGAACACCTGGGGAAAGCTGTAGGCAGGCTGAATGCGATGTTTCTGAAAGAGGTGAGAATTACGGAACAGACACATCACTAAAACTTACCGTATTTTTCGCTCTATAACACGCACCAGACCATAACACGCACGTAGTTTGTAGACGAGGAAAACAAGAAAAAAAATATTCGAAACGAAATAGTGGATATATGATTTTTGTGGTTCATGCTGTGGCCACAGACATGTGATCTGACGGTGAGTTTGGAGTAGCCCAATGCAAAAATCCTGAGGATCCATGTGGATCCATGCTTTGTAACCACGGAGGAGGAAAGGAAGGGGAACCATGGATCCTCTGCTCACGACTGCAGCAGATCCCCCCGCCACCCGCAGGCATTCGCTCCATAACACGCACAGACATTTCCCCTTACTTTCTAGGAGGAAAAAAGTGAGTGTTATGGTGCAAAAAATACGGTAATTTAAACAATGTGAGATTTGGTTATCATATCTTGTTTATAAGAATGTACCAATGTTATGTTTGTTTTTCATTTTTTGGAAAAAAGATCTGGTCATGTTCATGAACTTACATGCTAACTTTTCTATTTACCCTTTTTTGTGAGCTGTTCTGTGCAGAATATAGGTAGTGTGGGATCTAAATGCTAAAAAAGCAAAAAAAAAAAAAAGGCAAATGCATCTGTGGAAAGGCTGTAGTTCAGCGGTAGAGAACTTGCATTGCACACAGAAGGTTCCTCATTGGATCCCCAGCATTTCCAGGTAGGGCTGTAATCGGGGTGCCCTGGGACACAGGCAGAGTCCAAGGCACCTCCAAAGAAAGTGGGGCTGTCCCACTTAAGACAAGGCAATTGGTAGCTCTGCTACAGCATGCCATTTGTTGACTGCATTGTGAGTGCAAAATCAGCCCACGGTCTGCTCTTGCTGTGTCAGCCTAAGATGAGAGCTCCCAATGCTCACCCCAAATCAGGACGTTCAGCTCCTTCTCTGCTTAGCTGGTCATTGTGGCCATACAGTCTCAGGCGGTCCTTTGGTGGACCTGGCACAAGGCAGCATCTATCTCCCTATGTATTTCTGAGTTAGGAATACTTAGGCTGGCATTGTGGATGTTGTTGGATTTAGGAGCTTTGGAAGGGGAGAAATCCCTCTGAGATGTAAAAGCACAGTGATCAGTTGCAATATTGCCTTCAGTTTCATCAGCATTTAATGTTTTTGTTTAAGGCATCTGTTGGGTTTTTTTTAATAAAATGTTAAAACTTAAAAATTTGCCAAAAACTAAATACAAAAAACCCCAACCTGTTTTGTTTTAATTCTAATTGGATACTCTGAAGCAGGAGGGGGGAGCCCTCCAAGCATCCCCGGCGAGCCTGGCCAGTGGATGAGGGGAGCTGTAGTTCAACGACGTCTGGAGGACTCAAGGTTCCCCCTGCTTGTTTTGAAGGGAAGCCCCTGACCTCCACAGGGGAGCTTCGTATCATAAGATATGCAACGCTTCTGCTGAAAATGGAGAAATTAGATTCAGTTTACATTTAATGGTAGTAAACCTACCAAATCCACACTCTGTGAAACAATATGCAAACTGAAGCACAGCTGTTCTTTAGCATTTGTACTTTTCTGAATGTCCTCAGTGCAGTTCTCCAGACAAGGAATGCGTGTAAAGATGCCTATCTTTGAGATCTACAGGAATAGGTCAGTATACAAATTTAATAAAGAAATAAAAATAAATATTGTAGGGTAAGTGTAAATAGCATAGAAAAGTGCATTATATTTGGAGAAATTACTTTGTAAAAATGTGTGTTTTAGTGGTGTGGGGCAGGGAAACTTGCTGCTTAGTGATATCAAGACATACAGTGAGTGGTGCCACGTGTTACGGAGGGGGAGGGGAAAACTTGGTGCAGTGGTACCTCGGGTTACATACGCTTCAGGTTACATACGCTTCAGGTTACATACGCTTCAGGTTACAGACTCTGCTAACCCAGAAATAGTGCTTAAGGTTAAGAACTTTGCTTCAGGATGAGAACAGAAATCGTGTTCCGGTGGCGCGGCAGCAGCAGGAGGCCCCATTAGCTAAAGTGGTGCTTCAGGTTAAGAACAGTTTCAGGTTAAGTACGGACCTCTGGAACGAATTAAGTACTTAACCCGAGGTACCACTGTACGCGCATTTGCCATATTGGGCTGCAGGTCTGTGCTTCTTTTAACAGTGTTCTTCCCTCAGTCAAAATGCTGGTTAGACTTAGAAGGGTTTGGCCTCGCCTTCCCTGGGTGCTGGCTGGCACCAAGTCCTACTCCCTGAGACGCTAACTTTCTGTGTGCAAGGATTTGTTTATGGAGGAGCAATCAGGTGAGCCCCCATCTGCAATCGGAATCCCAGATGCTGCTTAACCACTTCAGCGAGAGCTGCACTTCAGCTATTGCAGGTTAGCCCAATACACCCACTAACAATGCCTCTTCTCTTTCCAAGGCTGATGCTGCGACCAGCTTCTTACGGGCGGCACGATCTGGAAACTTGGACAAGGCTCTGGACCACTTGAGGAATGGTGTGGATATTAACACCTGCAACCAGGTAGGCCATGAGCTCTTCCCTGACGCCCCCTATCCTTCGTCCACCAGCTTTTGGCTTGGTCTTGATAGAGCCAGCCATGGGCTTGCGTTCTGCCCTTGGTGTCTAATCAGATGCTGTTCAGGTGGCCTCGTGGTCCTCCAGCTTGCGCCAGCTGCGGTGCCAGGTAAGAGGTAGAAGATCAGCTCCCTCATTTTTTAGAGCTCTTGAGTTTCCCTCATTCTTCTGCCAGGCAGAATTTTTCTTGCAGTCTAAGCTCCAGAATGTGTGAAGTAATAATAAAAAGAGCACCCCTGGGCATGTGCAGAATATGTTTCACTCACTGCTGAATAACTATGGCTTGTATCTTGTATTTTCATGTTGTGAAGCGCCTTGAGATCTATTAAATACAAATTTACTAAAGATAAATAAGTAAAAAAGTAAAATAGATAATATAATTAGTGCACATCCAGATGGCTTGAACTTTAGGGATTGTGTGGAGAGAAGAGAGACCTTTCTTGCCATGGAATGCTTTCTGCCTTAAATAATCATTTGTAAACATATTTATTTACCACTATGCATAAACTTTTTTAAAAAATAGAGCTGTTTATAATTGTACATAAAACCAGGCAGTAAAAATCATATAAAATGTTAAAATTAGAAGCCAGCTGACTATTGTGGAAAGGTGTTTTCTTAATTGCCTGACGGAATATAAGTGTTTTCACCAGGAGGTTAAAAGTGGAAACAGAAGGCACCTGCTGAATCTCTATGGGCAGATTATCCCGCAATCCTGGGCCCAGGACCCTAAAGGCTTGGCTTCCTGCTGTTGTCAAATGATCCCCACCAACTCGGTAGACGACCAGTGACGCTCCTGCAGATGCTCAGTGACTGGGCTGTAAGGGTTCAGGCAATCCCTGAGGTAACCTCAACCTCAGTTCTTCAGGGCTTTCAGGGCCTAACCAGGAGAGAATTAGGTGGCGTAGCCTCCTGCACAACAGGGTTGCACAACTGCATGGCGGAAGTTGAGTACAGAATTCTGCATCTTCATTTCTCGAGCTGAAGGAAAATGTCCAGGATTCCTGGCCTGAAAGAGGGAACCTTCTGGATCTGTGTGGAGCTGCCCAGTGTAATGAACAGTCAGAGCTGCTGGTCAAAGGGTGCCACAAGATTCCTAGGTTCCAGAGTGACCTTGCCCACCCTTTGGC
Organism: Podarcis filfolensis; assembly: GCF_964270895.1. Taxonomy (NCBI): domain Eukaryota; kingdom Metazoa; phylum Chordata; class Lepidosauria; order Squamata; family Lacertidae; genus Podarcis; species Podarcis filfolensis. The sequence continues at coordinate 1,311,363 of NC_139611.1, read as the reverse complement.
TCTTCTTGACCTGGATCATGGTCTGGGCAAATGATGTATCAAGTATAGAAACAAGGGAGTCGTGTAGCACCCAAATGTATCCCTCACCACATCCCTCCACTTTTACAGCTGGCCCTGCCCACCCTGGCATGTGGCCCCAGAAGCTTATTCAGAGGGAAATGTGGCCTTTTGTCTGAAAAAAGCTCCTTACTATTGCAATATGCCCCTGGATGTGAGAGGGCTTTCCTTCTTCCTGCCTCACGCGTGAGCTGTGTGGAGGTGCTCAATAAACAGAATGCCGGACTAGACAGGCCTTTGCTCTGTTCCAGCAGGGCTGCTCTTATGTAGCTAAGAAGACATCTGGCAGTTTGTCTTCTTCCTGCCTGCGTTTGCTTCTAAGGCGTGTGTGCAAGAGAAAGTCCAAGCTACAAGGTGACTTTTGCAGGGGAAGGATTTGGGCTATTCTACCTGCTGCATAAAATATTCTGGAGAGGGCTCTTCCTGTCTCCCAGAACCCAAACAGACAAGCCAGAGTCCTTCATTAAGGGAGAGCACAAGACCCAGCGCCCTTGGGGAGCCCATTTTGCATTCCCCACTGGCAGGCTTGCAGGCGAGGTGGGGGAAGGGCCTCCACAGGCAGACGGTGACTCACCTGGCTCATCCCCAGAGCCACTTCTGGGCTGCTTCAGCCTGCTGATGGAGTGGGCTTGCATGGAAACCAGTTCTCTGCCATCTCTGCCCTGCATGCCCTGGAGGCTCTTCCAGGGAAATAGTTGCTGGAGCTTACAAATAGGAATCTTGGTGTCACAGCGCAGTTGGGCACAGAATGCCCAAAGTGAGGAATCAGCTCTTTATTGTCAAAAGTGCACTTAGCATGTTAGGGAAAGACATGTCCATCCCATCTCTCAGCTGCTCCCAGGTGTGCACCCAATGAAGCAGCTGCCACAACAGAGAGGCCTCCCACCTCCGCTTATGTATCTCGCCCACCTGAGCTGTGTGCAAGCAGGTGAAGGCTGCGTCAGCATGCAACCTGTTTCTGCTCCTCCCTCTCCAGTCCTTGTCTGGTCCTGGGAGACAGGGAGCAGGAGAGGTGGGAACGTGATCTGACTCAGTGGAAGTAGCAATCGGGCTGAGTACTACCCCCACTGTCACAAAAGCAAAATTCCTAGTTATTTTCAGACAGCTTCAGGTGTGCTTACCGTTCCTTATCAGATGACGCAGCAGGAGGGGGGGAGGGCGCTGTTTTTTCCTTCAGTAAAAATTGCTATGTTCTTTTGCCCCACAGCCCCTTACTGCCCACCCCTACCTCCAGAACTCTGTGGAAATGTTTAGGCGGCAGTACTAGGTATAACTAAGGACTGACCCATCCTTCCTCTTGCCTGCTGCTTTCCTTCTTCAGTGCTCAGTTGACGCAAACGGCAAATGGAGGCTTTCCACAAATTGCTGTTTGCTCTGATTTAGCCCTAAAGAGTGGGTTTTCCATGGGAAAAGAGCAGGGCAAGGGGAAAACCAGTCAGACCTGTGCCTGGAAAGCACAGGGCAAACAAAAAGCTGTCCTTTCTTGGCATGGGAAATACGGAAGTTTGGGCAAGTCCTAAGGCGGCTTCTCTGTTCCCATGATTCCTATGATTTATTTTGTGCTATTTATTGATTGAGTTTGTATAGCACCCTTTATCCATAGATCTCAGGGCCATTCACTACATAAAAAATGCAAGATAAAAAACACAAAATACATGATAAAAACAAAAACAAGCCAATAATGCTCCTCCTCTATCTCTGGGCTCTCAAACTTCCTGGAACAACATCAGAACATAGCAAGAGCTCTGCTGCATCATCCAGTCCAGCATTTGAGGCCATCTGCAGAGCCAAAGACTGTAGGAAGAGCGTCTTGGCACCCTTTTCTCACAACGGACGACTTGATGTCTATGGGGTGCCTGCAAGCAGGGCCTGAGCAGCCCAGCAGTCTTCCCCCTGGTGTTTGCTAGCAACTGGTGCTCCAACACATGCTGCCTCCAGCAGTGGAGGTAGAAACATAGCCACCCAGGCTAGTTGCCATGAGTAGCCTTATGCCCCAGGAAGGTGTCAATTAAGGCCATCCAGGTTGGTGTCCATCACTGCCTCTTGTGGAAGCACATTCCGCATAGGAGCTCTACAGGATCAGGCCAATGGCTCACCTAGTCCAGCATCCTGTTCTCTGAATGGTCACCCAGAGAGATGCCCATGGGAGGTCCACAAGCAGGACCTGAGTTCAGCAGCTCTCTCTCCCCCCCCCCCCGTAGTTCCCTGGTTCTCTTATAGTGGCTGGAACATAGCCATCATGGCCACTAGACATGAATCTGCCCAATCTTCTTCTCAAACCATCCAAGTTGGTGGGCATCACTGCCTCTTGTGGGAGTAAGTTCCATAGTCTAACTCTGCGCTGCGTGAAGAAGTCCTTCCTTTTGTCATTTCTGAATCTTGTAGTTTGCTGAAGTTGCTGAGAACTCTCTCTTGGAGATCCCTTGTCCCTCTCACACAACTGCATTTCCAGGAGAGGGGAATGACTATGAAACCAGGTCTTTGTGTCTGCTGTGTGGAGATGTGGCTGCATGTTTTTTACCGAGTGGCACGGCTCACTTCTCTTTCCCTTGCAGGCTTCCTAGAGTCATTACTCCCTTGACTCTGCTAGGGAGACGGTGTTAGCATTTCACACCTCTGGTGTGTAATTAACCTGCTTCTGAGCTCATGTCAGGAACATGTCTGCCCAAAGTACAGCATGAGTTAGAATGCAGTCAGCAACAGAGAGGCTTGCATTTCTCTCAGACAGCTGGAAGCAGTCGGCTGTCAACCCTCCCCCCTTTCTTGACAATGAAATGAAGGCAGCCCTGTTTAGGGAAGCTTTTAATGTTTAACATACTATTGTATTTTAATTTTCTGTTGGAAGCCACCCAGAGTGGCTGGGGAAACCCTGCCAGATGGGCGGGGTATAAAAATTATTATTATTATTATTATTATTATTATTATTATTATTATTATTGCCATTAGCAGAGGGTAGGCTGGAGAGAAGCCAACTCTATCAAGAAGCACAGGCAGGCTCGGAAGGCAGGAGGGTAAGCATTTCCTCACCGGAAGAGGAGGCAGTTAACCCCATGAGCCCAAGGAGTAGATGAATAGGGAAAATATTAGACAGAAAACAAACCCAGAAACATAAGGGTCATAGGTTCAGAATATTCTGCAGAAGCAGGAAGCAGTCTTCAGAAGGGTCAACTGAATCGTAAGAGACGGATGCTCGGCTAGAGCATCAGAGGCTAATTGTTTGCTTTGCAATAATTACGACTTGCGTGCTGTGTTATCAAGACGGCAGCCTGGGCTCCTGACAGCTCAGAGGTTATGTGACCTTGACCTTAATGCTAGGACCTTGGGCTGCTTTGGGCCACAGAGGTGCATGTTCTGGACTAGCTCTGACCAAGCATCTTCAATGAGGAGAAATTCCCATTCGGAACATATGTGTGTCTATGGCAGCTTCAAGATGGTGGCCTGTTTAGTGGTGCTTTCATTTGGATTTGTTTGTGCAACGTTTGTAGGGATGGGCTGTGATGTTGGCTTTTTATTGAGCGTTTGTTCAGATTTGTTTATGAGAAAGTGTTACCTCATACTTTCTGGTGCATTATCCTGACACTTTTCTTATTGCAGAAAAAGTTCAAGGGGAGGGAAGTTCGATTTGTTGTCCAAGTGTGCCAGATCACCTTAATGGTGCAACCTGAATTTGCCCAGAAGCAACTGAATCCGTCTTGCAAAACAGCAGCAGTCTCAAAGTGCCCTGTGTCAGAAATGTTGTCAGGTCAGGGCTGTGTCTCAGCAGTGGAGCACTTTGAGTGCTTTGTGTGTGGAAGGTCTCAGGTTCAATCCCTGGCATCTCCAGGCAGGATTGGGGTTGTCTTCTGTCTGAAACCCTGGAGAGCTGTTGCCAGCAGTGCTCAGCTACGCAGAGCAGCACTCTGACTCTGCAACAAGCAGATTTCTATAGTCCTGTGACTTTGGAGCAGAGCACCAAGGCCCAACCTAGCAGAAGAAGCAGGAGACGATCAAACACAGCAGGATCTATTCATTAAATAGAAAAGTATTTTATTGTTTTATAAGTGAAGGTTACACCTGCATACAAAACATGTGATTAATAGAACATCCAACTGCCATTTAAAAAACCAAGCTCCTCCCTCCTTATATAGTCCCCTTAATAGTCCCCATTCACTTAGGGCTTTGGCCACTAGTACAAACACTATGAATTGGGTCTGACAGCTCACAGGCAGTCAGCACATTGCCTTGAGGATGGGGGTGATATCATTTCTTGCCACACCATAAAGTAACTGCATAGCGTCATTCTGCATGAGCTGCAGCTTCCAAAGAGCTGCCCATGTAGAGTGCATTGCAGGAATCTATCTGGGAGGTGCTTAGAGCATGGATGACTGAGATGAAATGCTCTTGGGCTAGGAATGGGTGTAATTGGCTGTAAGCGCTCCTTGCAAGTGACGCCACCTGTGTCCCGCCAGAGAAATCTTTGCATTGAGGAGCACCTCACAAGCCACGTTCCTGCTCTCTCAGGGGGAATGCTACCTTGTCTAGAACAGGCCAACATCCCCATACCTAAAACTGAGCACCACTTACTCACAGGAACTCCATCTTGTCTAGATTTAGCTTTAGTTTATTGCCCACCCTCTCCAGCCGTCAAAGCCTCTAGGCTGCTAGTTTCAGCACTCAAACAGCCTCTCCTGATTTAAGTGGAAAATGGGGAGAGAGCCGGGTGCCTTCTGCATGCTGATGAGACCATGCTCCAAATCCCCAGTTGACGGGTTCTAATGGCTTCATATAGACATTAAACAGCATGGGGGACAAGATGGACCTTTGAGGGGCCCCACGATCTAAAGGCTGTGGCTCCAAGCAGTTGTCCCCCCGTGCTGTTTCCTGCCAAATACGCTGAAGGTAGAAGTGGAACCACTGCAGTCCAGTGCCTCCATCTTCCTCCCACCCCCGGAGTTGTTCCCTGAGGACACCATGGTTGATGGTTTCAGAAGCCACTGAGAGATCAAGGAGACCCAACAGGGTTGCATCTCCTCCCCATCTCTCTTCTGATAAAGTTAACCCAGCTTGCTCCCTTTCCATTCCCAGGCTTGGAGGAAAGTTGTGTTTTGGTTTGTCTAGAGCGAATTTGGTAAGTTCCAGTTTAAAATGCACACAGAATGAATTCCTCCCTTATCCCTAATTTCACTGCACAACCTTCCCTTGAAGCAGCCACTTCATGTTGGGTGATTTTGTATCTTGCTGCACTGCTGTTTGATCCTGTTCTGCTGCGGAAGAAGATGTGTTCCTCTGGAGAGTCTCTTTTCCCCCAGCGCAGGCACAGGCACAAATCCAGCCCTTGATTCTGGAGGCAGCTGCCGTTTGTTCTTAATTGGGAGAGACTGTTGTGCTCATTATCATGAAGTGCCGCTGTCAAGCCGGGCTCCCGCCCCAGAAGAGGAAGGGAGGCCTTGTGGTAATGGATGCACACACACAGCTCCTGGGTAGATTTTCTTCCCCATCACTGATCAGAAATAAATACTTATTCAAGGTGCCCCCCACCCTAGCTCTTTTAGAGAACTGAGACCAAAAAAAGGGGAGAAGTCTAATAGGATCACATTCCCTCTGGATGTGTGGAATTGTGTCTGTTGAGTATTATCTGGACTTAGGAGAGGCAGGGTGGATCCAACCACCCTCAGTTTTCCCAAGCTGTCTGGTTTAAGTGAGAAAAGCGCAGGACAGGGGAGTAGTTGCGGTCACTATTTATATATTTGTACACTTTCATAATGCAAGATAGCTCTTCGACCCTTCAGGAGGAGATGGTCACATTAGTCCAGGCATCCCCAACCTTCGGCCCTCCAGATGTTTTGGACTACAATTCCCATCATCCCTGACCACTGGTCCTGCTAGCTAGGGATCATGAGAGTTGTAGGCCAAAACATCTGGAGGGCCGCAGGTTGGGGATGCCTGCATTAGTCTTTGTTGCAGGAAGTTTATTAAAATGAGTATGTGAAATATACTCAGAGTCCTGCAGTGATTTCATGCTCTTTCATGCTTGTAAAACAGTGATTGAACTTCCCCCCAAAACTCAGGCCTTTATATACATTATTTACACAATGAGTCCTGTCTGATTGGCTGATTCTGCTTCCCTCCTGGAGCCTGATTGGTGTTCTCCTGCAGGCCAATCAGTTGTTGCATTCTAGGATCCTACCTGCTTATTGTTCTAGGATCCAAGCTTAGTACATAACAGTATACAACTGCATCTTTGACGACTAACTGGGTTGCTTCTTTTTCAAAGAGCACCAGCTTGTTAAGGAGTTAATTGCCTACATAATTGGAAAATTACCATCCAGAAATTGGTAGCAACAATGGAGCGCTCACACGCAAGGCCCTTGGAACAGGCTTTCCGGAGCCTGATTCTTTTTAAAGCTTTCTCATGCCTCCTCCCAAGCCTTGCACTGACGCTCCTGGCACAGTGCCCTGTGTTGGAATTCCCGCTCCTGTGTCAGGTAGATTGGGATCTACTGGGAGAGTTCTGGGTGGTTTGCAGCAGATCAGCAAGAAAGGATTTTAACTCCTGGTTACCTCACAAAAACAACACCTCAAAAGCTTTCTCTCCCTTCCATAAAAAGCAATACTTGCAGAAGGTGGGGAACCGGAGTGGATTTTTGTGGGAAAGGCGCTGTGAGCTTGCTGCTGGTACTGATCACAAATTCCTGGGCTGAGCATGTTCTCAGACACATGTTGAGTTGTATCCAATCAAGTTCTGCTCAGAGTAGACCTACTGAAATTAATGGGTCTAAAGTTAGCCATAAAAACCACTCTTGCTCAATTCTTCATGTGTGGCCGCCTGCCTGACCCACTCTTTTGCACCTGGCTCCAGTTGGTGGATCTTAGGGCTCTAGGATGAGCCTACCCTAAAGTAGATCCTGCAGGTGTGAGACCTGGCTGCCTCTCATGAACTCTGATAGCAGGCTCAACAATTAGGGCTGCCACTTTAATTTCCCATAATATCTTTGGAGCAACCAGTGCCAGATTTAGGGTGGTATGGGTGGTTCCCCTGTAAAAGGGGGTGTAAATTGAGAAGATCCATTTGGGGGTGCAAAATTCAGGGCGCCATATTATGAAAGATTACCTTACCAAAGTCTGCCTCTGGAGCAAGGCATCAGCTGGGACTTTGTAAGAAACTTAAACGGTTCTTTGAGGAACAAGGGCACCCAGAAGAGCCTTTCTTTGGCCCCTGGTCAGAAGGCAGCATGAGAAACATTTCTCCCCGCAGTCCTGGATACAGCATATAGTTGTGGGGTAGCCCCTGTTAGGGGGGTTGCAGCGCCAACGATCTCTTCTGTTCCGGCCTTAATTTCTAGGCATGTTGGGTGTGAGCACAGCTTATTTTCGGGAGGAAGACAAGGGAGCCATCACAGCTGGCTCAGTGGTGCTGCGGCTGCAGCTGCTAAGAGCTAGCAAATACCCTGCCGCCAATTTCATTTTATTGATCTGTTTCCAGACATGGACCTCGGCTTCCTGTTGCCTTAGGCGCTCTTCCTGAATGTTTCGCTTATTCCTTGACCTGAAGGGACCGCAACTGCTCTGGCTAATAGAGCCAGGCCTTGGTGTCAGTGTGGCTCCCATGTTGAGGGCCTGTTTGTCTAAGCCATAGAGGAAGCTTTTCCTGCCCTTGAGTGCCCCTTCCAGGCCACAGGCGAGGCCTTCTGCCTTGAGGTGCTCCCACATCGCAGGGTGAGTTGTGTGTCAGACTGAGCCCCCCTCCCTGTTCAGGAAGTTTCATTCATGAGGTGGAGTGGTAGAAATTTGGGGCAAGGAGGGGTTGCTACCAGATGCTAGAAGTTTGTCTTCAGTGAGAGATAGGCAGTGGCATGAACAGTTTATACGTGTAGATTGTCTGGGAAATCAAAATTCAGCACCAAGACCCCACATCCTCTCCAGGAAAAGCCGTGATCTGAAACCTTAAACGATGCAACCGTGCTAGTTTTTCATTTCCTTATGCTTTCTTCTCAATGACTTATTCAGCAATCTTCCTCTTCTACATAATTTACTCTGGATTGCTACACAAAAAAGGGTGGTGTCAGAGGGGAGACTTCACCCCCAAGCCAGCTTTTTCTCTCTCCCCACGTGACTCCCCCCCACCCCCGCTGTCTGCTTTGCTTCACTTCCTGTCTGATTAAGATAAGGTTACCAGATTTTTTTCAAAGAATCCGGGGACACTTTTCTTTTTAAGAGAAAAAAAGTTATTGAAAAAAGTTTTATTTTTTAAAAAGTAATATCTTCTCTTCTGTAGTCTCCTCTGTCACACAGCCTTCCTCTGGGCCCCGGCCTGCTCTCTTGGAGCGCTAGCCGCCGTGGAGTAGGCTTGGTGAGGGCCTGGGCTTGGCTACGTGTCCTTGCCCTCCCGGTGCTCTCCTACTTCTGCTCCTCTGCGGCGGTGGCTCCCCTCTTTTTTCTCCTTCCTCTTTCTCTCTCTTCCTTCTACTCTCCTCCTTCTCCATGCGTCAGCTCCGGGGTTTTCCTGGGCAGCTGGGTGGCTGGGCACTCTCACTCCCGGCTCGATTTGGGTCATGGGGGTGGTGGTCAGCAGTTCCCCCAGTTGATGCGCTGGGTGTCCCTGGTTTCCCCTTGGCAGCGGCAGCCTCAGCAGCCTGGAGCCAGCATGATAGCGCAGTTGGCTCTGGCTGGCTTCAGGAGCTGCCCGCTGCCATCGTGATGCCCACCATTTTGCCTCACCGGAAGTCCCCATATGACGTGTCTTGTGCCATTGAACCAATCACGCAACATTCATTCCATACTAATAAATCTACAGCACTTAAAATATAAATCTGGGGTCATTCCGGGGACGGATTTTGTCCGGGGACAGATTTGTAAATCTGGGGACTGTCTTTGGGAAACGGGGACATCTGGTAACCATAGATTAAGTGTCCTGGAGAACCTAAAAGCTGGCTTGCTATTTTGTGCCATTTTGGTTGGTCCTAATAAAGGCATCTCCACCTCTGCTGTGGATTTTGAAGTATTTCTGCACTGCTAGCTGCGACGGAAAAGTTTGTTTTTGCTGGGGCAGGTTGGGTCCCCAAGTATTTTCTTTTTCTTTTCCCCATGTCAGAAAAGGGTTAATGTATGGCGGCCTCTGATTGGCCGAGGTTCCAGGAGGGGGGGTTGAAAAGGAGAGGATTTGGAGAGACAGGGAGTGAGTTTTGGAGGGAGGAGGCTTTGGTTGGGAGGATAGGCAGAGAGAGAGGAGGGAGAGGAGAGGGAGTTGGTTCTGGGTAGAAACATCCACTCTGAGGCAGATATCACAAGCTAGAGAAAGGAGTCTCTGAGCTTAGGGTGAAGGACAGTGTGTGGTGTCTTGTGAGAGTAAAGCCAGGCTGAGCCAGGAGAAGTAGAAGCTGGAAAGAGACCATCTACTTAGGTCTCATTCCAGTCAGGAGGGGGGAGATACTTCTAGTAAGAGAAGAGTCCCAAACCAGTGGAACCTTGGGTCTGTTACTTGGAGCACTGCAGGAGTAGGGTTGTCTAAGGGGTGTCTACCTGACAGAAAGTACCACCTTGTTAAGAACCAAAGTATTAAGTGTGAAACAACTGAGAAAACCTTGAAGTGAAATAACATTGTAAACTGAAGTATCCTAAATTTTATTCACTTGTGTCATAAACTTCCTTGTTAAATAAAATCATTATTGTTTATTTGTACAAATCCTGTCTGAGACTCCTAATTATTAAGATTACCTCACACAAGTCCCCTACAAGATAATCTGAGGTAGTCTGTGGGGATTTGTGGGATTGGTGTTCTGTGAGTTGGATGCGCACTCTAATTTTTAAGTGAGAGGACGGGCCCAACGGCGCCAGGGGAAAAAGAGACATTGCACTAGCCACACAAGGCAACTGTGCTTGAGCCACTAAACCTGGATCCTTTGCCTGTCAGCTCCTCTACTATTTCATCCACCCTTCCCTTTTACAACGACTGGAATCTTGGCATTTAATAAATAATAATGTAGACATCCAATGAAGCTGAATGTTGGGAGATTCAGGACAGATAAAGTAAAGTACGTCACATGGCACATAGTTAAGGTAAAGGCAGGGATGGCCACCAACAGTGGCTTTGAAAGAAGACTGGACAGATTGTGGAGGAGAAGCCTATCGGGTCCCAGTTGGAGGCAGAGATGCTTCTGAATGCCAGTTGCTGGAGCCCCAGGAGAGGAGAGGCCTCTTGGGCTCAGTCCTGCTAGTGGGCTTCCCACGGAGGCATCTGCTTGGCCACTGTGAGGCTAGTGGACGAGAGGGACTCCTGGCCTGACCCTGCAGGCTCTTGCTATGCTCTTACACTAGTAATAATATTCTGTGTCCAGAACCGCATTGCATCTGAGTCCTGAAACTAAACATCTAAGTTTTGCACTGGCTGCCTGTATCTTACTGAACCAAGTTCAATGTGTAGCTGCCAGTGGACAAAGCCCCAAACTGCTCACCTGAAGGGTTGTCTCATTCCTTAAACCCAGATCAGCTGCAATAATCTGGAGGAGCCCTCCTGACTTCCCCATGGTCCTATTCATTTAGGGCTGATCTACACTCCCTCTGGTCTCACTGCTTTCTCTAGAGGGAAACTGCTCTTCGACGCCCTATTGGAGCAAATGGCAATTTGGATTTTCTCCAGATTGATGTTTGCTCTGATTTAGCACTGAGGAGCGGGTTTTCCCTACAAAAGGAGTGGGGCAAGGGGGAAACCGCTCAGACTTGTGCTTTTTCTAGGAATGGGGAAAGCAGAAGCCCTTGGTGTCTACACAAACTAAGATTTTTAGCATAGTACTGGCACCAGTATTTTGAAATGCTGCTCCAGCTGAATTCAGACAATTCTGATATTTCATTACCTGTTCAGAATGATTTTGTTTTGCCAATAATTTTTAGATAAATAAAATTCAGTGCTGGTCTTTTGCTCTGTCATTTGTGATATTGTAATTTTATGATGTTTTAATTATTCTATTGGGTTTTATATAAGTTGGCCATCTATAGTCTTATTAAGGAATTGAATAAATGGAAATGTGGCTTTCTGGGATGAACCACCGGTGCAAATTGGTGAGCAAGCCCCCTGAGTCGAATGGGCATGGGGGGGTGCACTACCTGATTCTCGGTCAAATGGGGCATCTGCTCTGGGACTGATCATCTGCCAGTCATGACAAATTCTGGAGCTTGTCAAGTGAAGACCCAGGTGCCCGTCCACTGCTGGCCGCTCATGGTCTGATAGCACACCTGCCTTTCCACCCTGGGGAATATCACACTTGTGGTCAAGGTCCAACCTCACATGTCCTGTATGAGATAAAAGAGGGATGCGTGTGGTCAGACCTAGCCCACAAGCCTTGTATTCTCACACAAAACTGAGCACGGCCTCTTAACCTACCATCTGATCACCATCACCATCTGCACCAACCTCGATTCCATCACCACCATTCTCAGAGGACCTGCACCTGCATCTTTCATCTGTCATGTGCCACTTTAGATGCCCAGCAGCAAAGAGAAAGAGACCTCGGATTGCCCTGGGATGCCAATGTTGTGCCTAGCTGAAAAGGAAGGAAGAATCCACATGGTTTGGGGTGGGTGGGGGGAGCCTGCGTCCGCTTGCAGGGAGTTTGGGGCTTCAAGGCAAAGATGTTATTTACCTGTGTGGGTTTAGGGACCAGTAGGATGGCCATCAGTCTTGGGCCACACATAGTGCATACATTTAAAGCACTATGATACCCATTTAAAAAGTCGTGGTCCCCCCCCCAAATAATAATTCTGGGAACTCTGGTTTGTTAAAGGGTGCTGAGAATTGTTTGGAAACTCTAATTCCCCTTACAGAGCTACGATTCCCAAAGTTCCCTGGGAAAAGAGATTGATTGTTAAACCACTCTGAGAACTATAGCCCTACCTGTAGGGGCATAAGGGCTTCCTATCAACTCTCCCTGTGGTCCCCAGGATTCGGGGGGGGGGGCACGGCTGCTTAAACCAGTACAATACTGCTTTACAATGTCTGGAGCGGATGTGATGTTACTTTGGGCTTATCCTCCAGATGACCTATTGACGGAGCAGGTACACTGATTCGCTTGCACAAAGCTTATGCAGAGCTTAGACTTTATTGAGCATTCATTCTGATTTGCTTGCAGGGGGGTTATACAGCCATGAACTTTCCTCCCAAATTCATGCTGATTTGTTTCCGGGGTGTTTCCACATCATTCATTCATCCCACACTTTCCCTCTTAACCGTTCATTCATCCCAACAGGTTGTTGCTGTTGCTGTTAAATGGTTTTGTTGTGCCAGCGTGACAGACTAGCTTTCATCCACTTCAGTTGCACAGACCTAAAGTACACCCTTGGATTCCTCCTGTGAAATACTGACGGTCTAGAGGTGATGCCCCCCCAACCTGTGCATAGGAGTTTCAAATGTCTCCCCTTTCACCTGGCCGCTTTTCCAGGGTCTCTCTGTTGTGCTTGGAAAGGTGGTGAGGGGACTCTGCTCACTTGCTCTGGTGGCCTCTTGCTCAGGGGGGCAGCAGGGGGGCTGGCAAGGTGGAGCCTTGCTGGCTGGTTCTGCGCATGGACTCAGACTGATTCAGCCTTTGTCCAGCTCTGGTTGCCTCACCTCAGAAAGGATATTGTAGAGTGGGAAAAGGTTCTGGCAGGATCAGGCCAATGGCCCATCTAAACCAGCATCCTGCAGGAAGCCCACAGGCAGGATTCGAGCACAAGAGCCCTCTCCCCTCCTGTCAACTGGGATTCAGAAGCATGGCTGCCTCCAGGTGAGCACAGCCATCCTGGCTAGGAGCCATTGAGAGCCTTGTCCTCCATGAAGTTGTCCTAGTTGGTGCCATTGCTTCCTCCTGTGGCAGTTTAACTATGCACTGTTATTCTTCGTGCCAGGATATCCTTAGAAACTCTACCTTCACAATTGGTAGAGTTAAACAAATAAATTGAGTGTGTGCATGCATATGCAAAACATGACCAGAAGAAACTTGGAGACTTTATTGGCGCCATTGTTGGGACCCAGTTGGAAGACGAATCAATGACCTGTCCTGCTAAAAGCTTAGTCCAGAACCATTACCGTGGAATTTCTTCTACCTGTAGTTAGTAGGATTAACAGCTGTGACTAGTAGCAAACTTGAATTGACAAGATTAAATGATATAATGACAGCAGCAGCAACAACAACAACAACAATGTGCTGTTTGTCATGAACAAATGACAAACCAAAATTATTCTTTTAAGCTGAAAATGGTTGCCTTTTCTGTCTTCTGTAATTCCTATTCCTTGATGTTTTCAACTTTATATTTTAGATTGATCCTGCATAATTATATATGCATGTGGCAGAAATATAATAAAGAGATCACACACACCAGAAATGTTGCAGGACACCTGCAGTGCTCCCCTTGATGAAGCATGTGGTGTGTGTGGAACAGTTGCCCCTCTCCCCAACACTCTGGGTTGAACCACTGAACCCCTGCCCTGGCTGAATCTGAACTGGTTGCAAGGCAGGGCCAGTGAAGAGCGAGCAAGCTCACTTCCAGCCCTGGTCTCATGGAATCTCTCCTCTTTCCAGAATGGGTTGAATGCTTTGCACCTGGCCTCCAAGGAGGGACATGTGAAGATGGTGGCTGAGTTGCTGCACAAGGAAATAATTTTGGAAACCACCACCAAGGTAAGCCCCCCCCCCAGGTTGGGGTGGGAATGGCTCTTTTGAAACTGAGGTTGGAGACAGACAAAGGTGGCCTGCAACCAACAAGAAGAGTTCTCATGGTTGCTGAGACCAGCAAATGAGCCTCTCCTGGGCTAGAATCCCATATATATATCCTTTATAGAGACCAAACAGAAATCTCCCCACAAAGTTGCTCTTTGCTGCCCCGGGGGAAAGGATTTCTGCTGGAAATACAACAGAGAGAAAGGGTTAAACATTGCACAGTTCCAGTCCTGATTTTTTTTGTTTTTAAGTGCATGTTGATTGCTTTCTCATAATTAACACCATGTCTTGTTTGATTCAAAGTAAATCCCACCAGCCTGAAGTCTACCCACGAGCTTGATTTAGACTGCAGGACCCTAGCAATTGTGGACACTTCACTTATGATCATTAGCAGCCCCTAACTGTGTGGTTAATTGGGGTGGGTTAAAGAGTGGCTATCCGCCAGCTCAGCTGACTCTGTTGTCACATATTCATAGAATTGAACAATGGAGGTGGAGACGCTTATTCAGAAGAAGAAAAGGCTAAGGACTAAAGCCTACACAAATCTGGAGTGGTCCCTAAGAGGGTTAGATGGTGCCTTGTATACCTCCTTCTGGCAACTCCTGCAGCTAAGCTGGTGTCAAAGGAATTGCTCTGCTTTCCTTTGGACCACATCAGCAGGCCTGGGCAGCCCAGGTTTGCTCCCTGGGGAGGTCACTTTGGTGCTACTAGCACAGCGGTTTGACTTCACCCCCAGAGGCATACTCCATTGTATCTCGAGACAGATGGATGTCCACAAGAACAAAATATGCTAGTGATACGCTACCCAACTTGGGTGTGTGTGTGGTTTTCTGCTGTTTTCTCAATGTATAGATCCATAGGGGTTTGTTTGTTTGTTTGTTTGTTTGTTTGTTTGTTTTTAAAGGTGTTTTTTTCTAGACTGCTTGCAATTTGTACCCTGCTTGACCCTTTTCTTCCATCTGGCTTTTTCAGAAAGGGAACACGGCCTTGCACATCGCTGCCTTGGCAGGACAAGAGGACGTGGTGAGGGAGCTGGTGAACTTTGGGGCAAATGTCAATGCACAGTCCCAGGTAAGTTGCCTGCCTCTCCCTCTCCCTGCAGTGGCCTCGCCTGGGCAAGGAGCTGGGAGGCTCTGGAGCTTCAGGGCTTTGAAGGCTCTGCGGAAAAAGACCAGGAGTGGGCCAGGCCCCTTAACAAGCAGGGGGCAGAGAGTATTGGGCGCACAAGGAAACCAATTCTACATGATCCAGCAGTCCTTTGCCAGACATGGCAAGCCAGCCAAGCTGTGTGCCTTATTATTGATTTTAAATAGTAGTAGTAGTAGTAGTAGTAGTAGTAATACTAGAACAGGGCTAGGGAACCTTTTTCAGACTAAGAGCCACATTGCCTTCTGGATAAGCATTCAGGGGCCACAAGCAAATGGTGGTGGTGGGGGAAGCCCAGGCAAAAGTAAGCAGAGTAGCAAATGTCAATGTGCAGTACTCTGGTACCTACACCCGCCGGCATCCGTCCCTCTCTGTCCTCCTTCCAAGTGAGAGAGAAGCGCTCCGGGAGGGTGTGAAACCACGGCTGGACTGTCTGCCACTGTCCAAACAGATGAGTCCCATCTGTTGCTCTGCCCGTTCTGCCCACTTTCCCCTACCTGCCACCATTATGTGGTCCCTGCAAGAGAGACTGTGGCCCCGGGTCTATTTCAAACCAATCACCAATGGTGTTAGTTGGCTGATTAATCTGCCCACTTCAAGCTTGCAGCATTGTAAATATTGCTTCGCTTGAGTCTGGCTGGGCTGGGTGAAGCTTGCAGATTCAAAGCCATCCAAGGTCTCTTTCTCGCGTCCCTCTGTGTGCATCACATAGATGCTTCTGAGCCGCTTCAGTCCCCGGCTATCTCCCTGCCAGCGTCACTCTCTTTCTGCCAGGCAGCCAACCATCCTCATGTCACCTGCTCCGGCAGAGCTGCGGGGGGGGGGGGGCAGTGTGGGTCGTCATGTCTCTGTGCCTGTTTGGATGGAATAGGGACCATCATCTGGCGCAGGAGCCCCCTGCTGGCCCTGGGGAGGCACTGCCCCTCCGTGACAGTCTGCTGTGTCTTTGAGTTACATAAGCAGGTATCTGAAGGTCAAACAAATGCCAGGGAGTTGGAGAGAAATTGGGTAGGGAAGCACTGAGGCAAGGTGGGGGGTGGAATGCAGAATGACAGGCTTAGGGGGCCTAGAGGGCAAGCTCTCTATTTTCAGGACTCACTGCTGTCGGTCACTCTGGCTGAGATCAGCAAGCAGACCCCTCCCCCTCCCCCAAATCCTTCTGATCCTGTTTGCAATTTGTACTTTTGAGTCATTTTCCCAAAGCAAGGAGACTGAGTGTGCTTGCCTTTGGTTGCATAAACATGAAGCCATGCTCATTTTGTGAGCGCTTTAGAGCTAATGCTCAGCCTCTCCGCTTATGCTGGCGATACTTTTGCTAAGCAGGTGAGTAAACAGCTGGTAATTCCAACTATTTCGTTTTAATATGCACAGACCGAGATTTGCATTAGGCTAGCAGTTTATTTGTTTCCTTTCTAGATTATTCTTTGCTAAGCAGGATCTTGAGTAGAAACTGAAATGAATAAAAAATGCAGAACTGTTGTTTAAAATTTCATTGTTGATAACCTTCTTTCCAAATTCTTACTTCCTCCCTCCCTTCCTTCCCTCCCTCCCTCATCCTAAATCCTACTCCAGCCCCACACCGTCTCCTTTTCTGTTATTTTATGGGTGGTCCCAAGGCATTTTGGTGCCTACAGTGGAGAATCCAAATGATGCCCCTAACCCAATCCACCTCACCATACCAGTTAGCCCAGGGCACACACTGGGAAGGTTCCTTGTGTTAGTTTATTTGAAAAGAGACCAGTTGTATTGCTCTCTTCTCTTTGGGGTCCTTGCCTTCCAAGGACATGTTTCCCACTGTCTCACCATCCAGAGTGACGGTGGCGGTTTTCCAGACATAGAAATGCAACTTCCAAAAGCAGAAGCGAGGGCCGGTTCCCCTTGCCCCTACTTTTTGTCCCGGTTTGCAGCCTTCTCCCTGTAAAGTCCAGCAGGAGCTGCTGATAAGCAACCCTGTTTCTCTCTGCACAGCACCGCTCTGGTTTCCATTGGTCATCACACCATGTGACAAAGAGCTGGGACTCAGAAACAGGCTTTTTGCTGTTATGTTATGTGACCATTGATTCTATTGAACTTTGGAGTATTTCCCTTTGCCCCATAAGCCAATCCATTTCACCCCTTGTGCCTCCCTGCCGTTCTGTGATCAGCAGCGATTG
Source organism: Podarcis filfolensis (assembly GCF_964270895.1). Taxonomy (NCBI): domain Eukaryota; kingdom Metazoa; phylum Chordata; class Lepidosauria; order Squamata; family Lacertidae; genus Podarcis; species Podarcis filfolensis. Next base: position 1,294,340 of record NC_139611.1, on the reverse strand, counting down.
GTGGGGGTTGTTTTGTGCAGCTGGCAATGCAAGTTCTGATTCTGTGTTTCCAGAAAGGCTTTACGCCTCTGTACATGGCAGCGCAGGAGAATCACCTGGAAGTGGTCAAGTTCCTGCTGGAGAATGGCGCCAACCAAAACGTTGCCACGGAAGTGAGTAGCTCCCCCTTTGTCCGGTGTTCCCTTGCGCTTCTTTGGGATGACATGGACCCCTTGGCTCACTATGTGTCTCTTCCTCCCTCCCTGATCCACGGCAGGATGGATTCACACCTCTGGCTGTGGCTCTGCAGCAGGGCCACGAAAATGTGGTGGCTCACCTGATTAACTACGGGACCAAGGGCAAAGTGCGGCTGCCAGCACTGCACATAGCTGCACGCAATGATGACACTCGGACGGCGGCTGTGCTCCTGCAGAACGACCCCAATGCGGACGTCCTGTCCAAGGTAGGCAGGGAGTTCCAGTAAGGGCCAAGGGCTGCCTTTGAGGGGCTGCCTTAGATTGAGTTTCCAGGTGCAATCCCTCCTAAGGTAGTTTATGGGGCTAGCCACCCAAGACCGGCATCTTGCCTAAAGAAAAGGGCTGGCAGAAGAGCCAGCTTTGAAGTACTTCCTGCATTTTGCAGATAGGTCATGGCATTATATTCACATGGAGTCTCCCCACCATCTTCTCTCCCACAGACTGGTTTTACCCCACTGCACATTGCTGCACACTACGAGAACCTCAACGTGGCCCAGTTGCTACTGAACCGAGGCGCAAGCGTCAATTTCACTCCCCAGGTGGGTGTCCAGAGTCCTCTGGCGGCTCTTGCAGGAGGCCCCTTGACATGGCCCCAGTGCTTACAGAAGGGGAAGGGAAGGGCCACAGCTCAGCGCAGAGCACCTGCCTTGCAGGCAGAAGGCCACAAGCTCAATCCCTGGCATCTCCAGGTAGGGCTGGAAGAGACACCTTTTTGACAGCCTGGAGAGCTGCTGCCAGCCAGTGTAGACAATACTGAGCTGACTGGATCAATGGACTGACTCTGTTTAAGGCAGCTTCCTATCTGCCACATCAGACTGTTCTAGGGGATGGCTTGCATGAATGAATGAATGCTCCTTTGTACAAAAATGAAAAAAGAGGTTTTTTTTAATAAAAAAACTAGCACATAGAAAGCCAACCTGCCTGCGAGGTTAGGCTAGAACCCTGACATGCTCCTTTTCTATGTTCAGGGAATGCTTTTGTACAGAGGAACATTCCACTGTGCTCCTTCACCTGCACTACTGCAGAGACAGCAAAGAAGACCCCCTTTGAGAAAGAGGCCGACCCCCTCCCTTAGTGCAAATGCCCTGTTTAGTCGCCTCTGGGCTCTTTCATCACAATTTCTCACCGGTCCCTGAGAAGCAGGACAGGAGTGAGGAGAAAGGATTAGGGCTTGTTCTGGGTCTCGGACTTGGCTCGGAGGGCCCTTCAGCCACTCGTGGTCGGGGGCTGGGTCCATTCAGTCTCAGCGCAGATCAGAAGCATGGATGTTGAAGTCCCCCAATACCAATAGCTTAGGGAATTTCCCTTTAAAAAAGGGAAACGTTGACAGCTATGCTCTGGTCCCGCCCACCACTGGTGTTTGGGATGGTTGTCCAGAAAGGAGAGGGTCCCTCAGGTTGGAAATGGCTCCACATGTGCTTCTAGGAGAGGGCTGGCTTGTATGCAGAAGTTCCTGGGTCCAGTCCCTGACTGGGACTGACCAGCTGGAGATCTCGGAAAGCCATGGCTCATCAGAAGAGGCATTGCTAGGCAAGATGAGCCAGTGGGCTGGCTGGGTATGAGGCAGCTCCCTCTGCTCTTCTCTCCACAAACACAGAATGGCATCACCCCACTGCACATCGCCTCCCGCCGGGGCAACATCATCATGGTGCGCCTGCTGCTGGACCGGGGAGCCCACATCGAGACTCGCACCAAGGTAGGGACATAAGATCAGGCCAATGGCCCCTCTCATCCAGTATCCTGTTCTCACAGGGGCCAACCAGAAGCCCCAAGGGAAACCTGCAAGCAGAATTTGATGCTCTCCTATGGTTGCTTCCCATAAGCCTTGCTGTCGCCAACTTTGGAGGCAGAACATAGCCATCCTGCTAGTAGCCATCAAGAGCCCTCTCCCCCTCCATGACTTTGCCTCATTTTCTTTGAAAGCCATCCAAGTTGGTGGCCATCACTTCCTCCTGTAGGAAGGAGTTCCACAGTTTAACTATGTGCTGCATGGAAGAAAAGTCCTTTCTTTTGTCTGTTCTGAATCTTCCAACCAAGACAGGGCCTTGCATCAGGAGAGGCAGTAAGGAGAAAAGGAGGGCAGCCCTGTCAGGCCACCACCCCTTCAGCTATGTGGTCCTTGCACCCCCCCCCAGCTGCCCCTTACTACCTCTCGCCCTCTGCGAGGTCCACAGCCCCTCCTTTTCTCTGCTGCCAACACAGATGCTATGTTTTTTCAAGAATTAAAATTGTAGAGTTGGAAGGGACCTCGAGAGTCATCTAGTCCAACCCCCTGCAATGCAGGAATCTTTTGCCCAATGTGGGGCTTAAACCCACCGCCCTGAGATTAAGAGTCTCATGATCCACTGGCTGAGCTATCCCTGAATATCTCCTGCCTCTAACGTAGTCAAATGGCATGAGTGCACCCTACAAGCATTTATTAAAGCAGAAAGGAGAAACGGGTATTATGATCATTAAGCGGACAGAAGCCTATAGGTTCGGTTTTGTATTATCTTATTTGTTTCTTTGTCCTCTATAAGACAATGGTGAACAACAAGGCAGTCCTTATTCTATCAAACTAACCCTGCCACCACCCACACTCTCCCTCCAGCAACCACACACTCCCAAACAGACCCTCTCATCAGTATTCAAACTCCCTTTCAAACTCTCATCCAATCATCACTCACTACCAACATCACAAGCCAGAGGCGCCAACTTGCCAGGGAGACTGCAGGGGCCAACACCACGCGTGTGACGTCCCAACATCCTGATGTCAGGAGGAGCCAGGGGCAGAGCCAAACCCAGTGGCAGCAGCTCCTCCTCCTCCTGCCATCACCACCAGTTGAGGCTGCTTCCCCTTTGCTGCAGGAGGAGGAGGAGGAGGCCACTGAAGCTGCTTGGCCTCCTCCGGCGTTTTTGAACATTGGGGGTGGCCCCACCTCCAAAATATTGGGGGTCCCAAAAGGGTTGGGCCCCCAGCAGTTGGCACCCCTGTTCCAATCTCACACTCTCCCCCTCCGAAGATAACACTTAATTCCTCTATTATGCTTACCAACACCTTTGCTTTGTACTGTTTTACCATATTTACTGTTAATGTGCGCACAACATTACGTACCTAAACATGAGGACATAATGGGCACCAATCTTCAGACCAAAGAGAAAGGTGAAGCTCAAGAGCTGCTGGCAGGAGTTTGGCTGCTCCTTGCGGAAGCCCCAGAGACTCTCTTCTCTCTTTGGAGAGCTCTCGACTATGATACTCATATTGTAGTACAGAAATCCTTTTAGCACCTTTGGGCATTTCCCCTTCTTTCTAATGACTCGCAGGAGAAGCCAGACATATTCAGGCCCAGAAGAGGGTGTCCGTGGCCTCCCCACAAGAGTCACTGCTCTGGATTTGATCTCCTCGTGAGGATATAGGCAGCCCAGACGGGGCAAAGCCCCTTGTGGCTCTCGGTTGTAGAGTGAGCTGTGCACAATGAGAAATTGGAGTCCTCTTCCTTCTCCCTTTTGTGTGGCTCAATGACTCCCCCAATGTTGCCTATGGAGGAGGAAGCTGCTGCATCCCTGCATGAATTCATGTTCACCCACAGAGGGACGGGTGTCTCAAAGAGAAGCCACTCCAAAGGAGCCTGGCAAAGGAGTTTAGTGAGAAGGACTTCTTCAGAATCACACTGCAGCTTAGTGAGAACTCCAGGCATGAGAAGTGCAAGCGCAGAACATGGGAGGGAGGAAAATCCTCACTTTTCCCCCAACAGGAAGAAGCAGAAACTGATAGTGATAACTCAGAAAATGAGACTGAGTAAGTTTCATGCAGTATTCGCTGAGTTTTGTCTCGTCCCCCGCCCCCCCCTTGTTTTCAGAGCCATTATAGGAATGAGTGCTTGATGTCTGCTTGGCCCAGTAGAGACAAGGGGCATTGGGTGGTCTTCAGCGCTCATCCTAATCAGAGTAGACCTGCTAAAATTAATAGACATGACAAATTTAGGTTCATTAATTCTAACGGGTGTACCCTAAGTAGGACTTAGTTGAATATGACCCATAATAGTTTTCAGAATACATTTTCTTTCATTTTTACCATAATGTTGACGGTTTCATCTGCTTTTATTATTTTTCCCTGCTGCTCATAAATTGGCAAAATGAAAGACATGCAAGGTTCCTTGCAGCTCAGCATCTTATAGATCCATTTCTAATCAAAAATATAAAAAGGAATGACTAACTCAATACACTGTATTTTTAATATACCAGATAATTTAATGTCAAACTAAGTAATATATAATACATTTTATGTTCCTAAAGTAATAATGTGATTTTTGATCTGTAAAAGTGCTTTTAAAAGTATTGCATATTTTTCAATTTCCTCAAAAATTTCTGGGTGTTTGTCCAGGGGAGGTAATATCACCTTTTCTCTGAGTAACTCAAGGTGGTGCATGTGGTTCTTTCGCTGCTGATTTGCACCCCTGACTCTCATTCTATTTTAATATTTTGTTGGAAGCCGCCCAGAGTGACCCAGCCAGATGGGCGGTGTATAAATAATAAATTATTATTATTATTATTATTATTATTATTATTATTATTATTATTATTCCCCATTGTTGCAGGACGAGCTGACACCGCTGCACTGCGCCTCCAGGAATGGGCATGTGCGGATTGCGGAAATCCTGCTGGATCACGGTGCTCCCATCCAAGCAAAGACCAAGGTGATGGGCAGTGGGGGAATAGCCGTGGGGCAAGCAAAATCACGTTCCCCAGAGACAGAGGTGGTTTTCCCCTTTGCTAACACCCACCCTGGCATCGAACTGTGGCTCTTGTTTCCCAGCTACCGGGGCCACCTCCACACCACATATTTAAAGCACTCTTATGCCACTTTAACAGTCATGGTTTTCTCCAAGGAATCCTGGGAAATGTAGTTTCCTAAGGGTGCTGGGAAATGCATCTCTGTTTGTACCCTTTACAAACTGTTATTCTCAGGATTCTTGGGGGGGGGCATGACTGCTAAAGTGGCACAAGAGTGCTTTAAATCATAGAATCATGGAATCATAGAATTGTAGACGGGACCCCCAAGGGTCGTCCAGTCCAACCCCCTGCAATGCAGAAATCACAACTAAAGCATCAATGACAAGTGGCCACCCAACCTCTGCTTATAAACCTCCAGTGAAGCAGAGTTCACCACCTCTCATGGGAGTCTATTCCACAGTAGAACAGTTCTTAGCATCATAAAGTTATTTCTAATAACTTAGAATGTCAGAATCTCCTTTGTGGTCATTTAAATCAGTTGGTTCAGGTCCTACCTTCCAGAGCAGCAGAAAACAAGCATGCAAGATCTTCTGTGTGACGGCCTTTCAGATATTTGAAGACAGCTGTCAGTCTTCTCTTCTCCAGGCTAAACACACCCACCTCCCTCAACCATTGCTCAGAAGGCTTGGTTTCCAGACCCTTGATGGTCTGGGTCTCCGTCCTCGGGTCACGCCAGGCTCTAACCTTGCATTTCCTTGCCACAGAACGGCCTGTCCCCCATCCACATGGCCTCCCAGGGAGACCACCTGGACTGTGTGCGACTTCTGCTGCAGTACAATGCTGACATTGACGACATCACGCTGGACCACCTGACGCCGCTGCACGTGGCCGCCCACTGTGGCCACCACCGAGTGGCCAAAGTCCTGCTGGAAAAGGGGGCAAAGCCCAATGCTCGGGCGCTGGTGAGTGGGCGGGCAAGTGGCAGGAGGGGGAGCCACGTGTCTCTCTTCCAGGGAGGCTGAAGGGCCTCTCCTTTTCTCTGTGCCTGCAGAATGGCTTCACCCCTCTGCACATCGCCTGCAAGAAGAACCACATCCGGGTGATGGAGCTCTTGCTGAAGACGGGAGCCTCCATTGATGCTGTCACCGAGGTACCTGGTGCCCCATGTGTGCAGCATGGGAAGCTGTGAGGCACACTGACGTGACCACAGCCACATATGCAATGGGGTTTTTCTGGACTTCTCTGTTAATTTGGATTAATTAGGACAAACATCATGGCGGATATCCAGAGGCGGCAAGGTTAGGCACCTGCCAGGACACCAAGCCCAGCAGAGGCCTAGACACGAAAAGTGAAGTTTGGCCACTGAGCCAAACTCTAAAAGTGCCACCATTTCCATTGGCGCAGAGCATCCAAGGAGAGGCGAAGTGGCCCTAGTGAATTCTGAATTTGCACGACCTTGCAAGTTAGGGGGACCACCAAGGGGACCCCCCAAATACTAATTTGTAGGATTTGTCCCCAGGGAAAACACCATTTAGATGAAGACCCCACAACATGTTCCCCACCAAGCCAAACACAGCCAATCTTTCATGATGAGCCCCAGAGCTCACCTCTGGTCTGAAGCCCAGCATCTCCAGGCACTGGCAGATCAAATGCCCTAACTTGTGGGTCGCTGTGTTCGGCTTAGGGGAGGGGCAGGCCTGGTTTCGATACAGTCATAGGACCTTTAGCATTTAATATAAGGAACTCTTGGAAATGACTTGATCTAGCCAAGAGAAAAACAGTCTGCAATAGTTCAAAGATACCTTTCAGCAATTCGTCACACCTTTTATTCATCACATTATGCCTGGAATGTATTGGGGTGTTTTCTTGGCTACCCACAGATTTTGGTTGATTGCTTTTTTGCGGCCTTAGGCAGAATTTTCAACCGACTCCCATCCATCCATGAGAGGGGAAATGGAGGTTCCAAGCCTATTGCTTCTGACTCAGTTTGGCTCATGACAAATAGAAATCTCTTGGCATTTGTGGCTATGTGGAGATTTTTTTTGGGAGGGGTTCTGACTGATTTTGGAATTTTCAGTTGATTAATCATCTACCTTTTAACTGAAACAGTTGCATTTAAATGCCCCATTTAGCTTGGCTTGTAGAAGCCATTTCAGAGGTTTTCATGCCTTAAGTAAATGAGAATACTGGACGAACGTGCTGGGCCGGGCCAAGGGTCTGTCTAGTCCAAGATCCTGCTTCCAACAATGGGCAGCCAATAAATGCTTTTGGGAGGCCCACAGGCAGACCAGGGAAGGGCTGTGTGTCAGACACAGCCCTTTCGCTTTCTTTCCTTTTTTGCCGGGGCCTCTGGACATGGAGATTCTATTCAGTTGTCCTGGCTAATAGCCATGGATCAACCTCTGCTCAGTGAATCTGTAATGATGCATTTATTCTTCCTACACCGGTGTCCGAACCAAGGCTGCCCAACTACTGGTGACTCATTCTAGCACAAGGTCCATGGAAAGGCAATGTTTTCTTTTTTGTTCTCCGATTGCAATAGCACAACCTGAGACTAGAGACAAGGGTGCTCTTGGCTGCTTGGGTCCTAAAGCTGCAGTCCTGTGCATGCTTGCTGGGAAGTAAGTTCCATTGAATACCATGGAACTTACTCCCCAGTAAGTGGGTATATGATTTATTTATTTAGTTAACTTTTCTGTACTTTATATAAACCTTAAAGCAGTTTACTGAAAGAATAAAACAATGAAATTATCAATACAAACAACTATTTACAACATTTTTCAGAAATAATCAATGCTAAGCTAAAAACAGATTAAACACATGTCAACATTTTACATATCTGGGTAGGCTTGCTTAAAGAAAAATGTTTTTAGCTGGCACCGAAAAGAGTACAGCAAAGGTGCCTCTCTGATGTCACTAGCCAGGGAGTTCCAAAGTGCAGGTGCTGCCTTCCTAAAAGATGGATTTCTTATAAATTGCAGCCTAAATCTTTAGTTGATCAGTCAACTGATATGTAGTAATTCATGTATATTTTTGGATTGTTATCCAAAGATGCTGATTGCAGACTCTCCAAGTGTCCCTATTTTCCAAGAACAGTCCCAAATTCACAGAGCCATCCCGGTTTCTGATTTGATCCCAGAATGTCCCACTTTTCCTTCGGGCGTTTTCATTAGAGGAATGTTGGAGGGTACGTGGCTGGGTAGCAAAAGGGTTACGAGGCAGAGTTCTGTGTGTGTCGTGTGTCTCCGCTGCCCAGCGTCCTGCATCCCTTTGCTCCCTCTCTCCTGTCCGCAGTCTGGGCTGACCCCTCTCCACGTGGCCTCCTTCATGGGGAACCTCCCCATCGTCAAGATCCTGCTGCAACGAGGAGCCTCTCCCAATGTTTCCAACGTGGTGAGTGGGGAGAAGCGCAGAGGGCAAGTGGGGAAGACATGGACCCCCTCAGCTTCTGGGGACCCCTCAGGATTTGTGCTGAGGCTTTCATAGCCAAAGACTCAACCCTGAGAGCTTTGGCTCTGGGGATTTGTCAGAGATTTGGGACTGGAACATTTCGCTGGAGAGTCTGAGTTGCACAAAACAAATGTTAGGGTGGGTGGAAGGAGGTTCCTCAGAATACTGTAGGGCGGGCAAGAGGTGGCAGCTCCTTTGCCCTCGCCCCGCCCCCCTCTCACACACGTGCACATGTGTTTTAGGTGATGACAATGATGACATTTATATCCCACCTTCCTCCAAGGGGCTCAAGGTGGCATGCATGCTTCTCCTTCCTCTCACAACAACCCTGTGAGGTAGATTAGTCTAAGCGACTGCAACTGGCTCCAGGTCTCCCAGCCAGCTTGGTGGCTGAGTGGGGATTTGAGTCCTGGTCCCCCAGTTCTTCATCCAACAGTCCAACCAAGCGGGAGGGTGGCCGGGAGATCTGTGCCCCGACTGCACTGCTACAGGTTTCGGCTCTCATAAGGGAATGAGACCTCCGGCTATAGGGCGGTATATAAATTCAATAAATACAATAAATAAAATGTTCTGTGAAAAATAGCCTTATATTGCTGGACACAAAGCAGTCTTCCTTGACAAGTTTGTTTTCTGTGTGTGGGGCTTGAAAGAATTATACAGAGAAACATTCTCTTAGGTGAGCCCTCCGTCTGGGTAGAGGTGAGACAGGGAGAATTTGGCCAGCTCTCCGGTTCTTCTTTGCCAGGTTCCTCTTGTTTTGAACAATGAAATGGTTCTTTTTACAAATCCTTTTGGCCTCTGGACATGCAGGGCATTATTCCCATCAGAAATGGCGCCACTGGCTTCAGGGGCTGAGGAGCAAGAGAGAGGAGATTTGCACCCCAGGACTTTAGAATCCAAGCCCGGAGCAATTTCTAAGCCAGGTTCGGATCTGATTCACACACCCAGAAAGATGTGTGTATAAACAAGGGTTCAGTCCCTGGTGTCTCCAGGTAGAACTAGGAAAGACCCGTCTTTGACACCCAGGGGAGACAATGCTGGGAAAGAGAGACCAGTGGCTTCTTGGGGATAAGGTAGCTTCCTATGTTCCTAAACCTTCCTAGGTCGCACCCACACAGTACATTCAAAGCACACGACTTTCCCCAAAGAATCCTGGGAACTGTAGCTTGTCCCTCCCAGAGCTACAGTTCCCAGCACCCATAACAAACTACAGCTCCCAGTATTCTTTGGGGGAAACCGTGTGGTTTTAGTGTCTGACGCAGAGGTTACCTTAGACTGCACCACTTCAAATTGCATGTGGAACACAACGTATCTGAATGCTCTGTCTCACCTCAAAACACCCTGGTTTGTGGAAATGGAGCAGGGCAGTGAGATAGCTCTTACCTAGCCTTTATCTTTATGTGCTAGCTATTATTATTATTATTATTATTATTATTATTATTATTATTATTACTATTACTATTTGAATTTTATTTATTATATTTAGACATAAAACATGCAACAGTTAGGTAAAATGAGAACAGTATATGCTCAGATAAACATTCTGAATATATTAACAAAGTTGTGTTAAAGTATATATATCATAATTTTTGCAGATATGAAATGATTTGTAATAATGTGTATGCTTAGATTGTGGACCCTTAGTAAAAGGCATTTTGCACCAATAGCAATTTTAATTTTTGGGAATTTATAGGGAGTAAGATGTGCTTGTTTTCTACCATCAGGGAGATTTTTAATGGGGTCAGGGGGAGTGCATTAAGTTATCCCATCTCTTTGGGCTTGGGTCAAGCCTTTGTTTGCACTGCACGAATAGTACAGGGTGCAAGAATCTCAAGCCCCACTGGCTTTTATAGAGATTGATCAGATGGTCACCGAATGAGATCTTTCAAAACAGATGACATTCCATGCAACCTCTTTTTTCCCCCTTTCCAAAGAAGGTGGAGACCCCCCTACATATGGCAGCCCGGGCTGGGCACACGGAAGTGGCAAAGTACCTGCTGCAGAACAAGGCCAAAGTCAATGCCAAGGCCAAGGTGAGAGCATCCTCCTCTTTCTGGGCCAGCAGCAGTTGCAACCCAGACTCCTGTCCCCATGAGCGGCCCACACTTGCTTGTATGGAGGCGGAGGGGAGGTGGCATGGTGGGGGGGGCACTGCGGAGGAGAAGGCGGATCCAGTCTACAAGGAGGGCACTGCAGCTGTTGCTGCCTTAGAGGCTGAATCTGCTGCCCCTGCAGATCCTGCTGCCTGATGCAGCCTCCTCACCTTGCCTCAGGGTTGGCCCTAGACAACAGGTGCACTTTCTTGTAAGTAAATAATTGAACATTTATTATTGTGGGCTAGTGCTTCAAGCTCAGTGTTTCAGAAAGAGCAGGCTCTAGTCCAGCTGCTCTTATAAGGCAGAAGGGTAGCAGCCAGGATTGGCTCACCCATGAGGCAAAGCGAGGCGGCCACCTCAGGCAGCCGGATCACTGGGGCAGCAGATCCCCATGTAGATCTTTAGATCTCGCTCAGAATCAAGGCCCAGGCCCAGGTGTTCAAGATCAGGAACAGGGCTTCAAGAATGCACAGAAGCAGTGCAGTTATTCTGGTGAGTCTTCCTGCCTCCCTGCCAAGCTTTTAAGCAGCGGAGGAGAACGCTTGCGACAATCCCTGTCCCTGCGACACTCTGCCCAGGGAGAAGAGTCTTCTCTGTTCTCCTGCTGGTGCCACCTTTCCCTGGGAGACATCATCAGACCGTCTCACCATCTTCCCGTGGGGATACAGTCTCCCCATCTTTAATGGTCCCTTGCTCTTTGCAAGTGAGGGAGAAGCAACCTCTGGATGTTTCGGAGTGGTGGTGTCTAAAGGGTCTATTGCATTGTCTCTTCCTCCCACTGCTGGTCGAAAGGCTCAGAGGGTATCATGACACGGACTTTCCCTTCCTGGAATAAGATGCAAATCTAAATGCAAACATCTCTGAACTTTGTGGTGCAGATGTTGAACCAAGTAACGAGTACAAAAAGGCATATACTATGTAGGGTGCGCATACACATTTCTTTTGAGGACAGAGTGCTGTTGTCTTCATCTGAAGTGTCTTGTCCTTCTTCCCCATTGTAGGATGACCAGACCCCCCTGCACTGTGCGGCCCGCCTTGGCCACTGCACAATGGTGAAGCTGCTGCTGGAGAGCGGCGCCGACCCTAATCTGTCCACAACAGCCGGGCACACGCCCCTGCACATCACAGCGCGCGAGGGCCACCTCGACTGCGCCTGCGCCCTCCTGGACAAGCAGGCTTCACAGACGGTCATGACCAAGGTAGGGAAACGGGGGCGCTGGGTCATGTTCCTTCCAAAGTGCTGAAGCAAGGCCCCAGACAGCTCCCTGTGGGTGCTGCTAGCCCAGGTTGGGAGGGTCTCACCTCAGCAAAGACTTGGAGCTGCCTGAAGCCTTAGGAAGGCTGGCAGAGGCTTGACTTGGCAGTGACTCTGCCCCCACGAGGTGCTGTGTACAGTATTTAAAGGGCCTGTCCTGCTACCACATGCTGCTCTGGGGTTGTGGAGCACAAGAAGCTGCAGGGGACGCCTCTTCCAACTCGGAGGGTGATGGAAGAGCCTCATCCCCAGGCCAGGCCAGGAGTAGGGCAGGGGATCAGCCTCTGAGGCAGGAGATCTGACATGCTCATCTACAGTATTGACCAAGCTGAAATTCTGTGTTAACACTTGTTTCTGCTTTAGATGTCTCCTCTCTCTCTCTCTCTCTCTCTCTCTCTCTCTCTCTCCTGTGCGTGCTGTGGGTGTTGCGATGCCTGTAGGGCAGAGAGTGAGCAGAGAAACCTGGACTGCTGCCTGGGTTGCCTCCCCCTGAGGCCTTCTTGACCCCACTCCCCCTGATCCTGCTTGACCTGTTGTCTTCCTCTCCCACCCCAGCCAGGCACTGATGCTCCCTGTTTCTCCCCAGAAAGGATTTACCCCTCTGCACGTTGCTTCCAAATATGGGAAAGTGGATGTCGCCAAGGTGCTGCTGGAGCACAATGCCCAGCCCAACGCAGCGGGGAAGGTGTGTATGTCGGGGGCCTTGGCGGGAGATGCAGTGGCCCTGAGGAATTCAGACCTGGCGATGGTCACGTGTGTCTTATGTTAGTTGTACCAAGATGGCATGGTGGCAATATGCTCTCTGAAGAGTCTTTGGGTGCTTCACTTGGTGGTCCAGAATCAGCAACTGCAATGACCCCCCCCCCCAAATGATCAACAAGGGGAATTACTTGGAAACTTGGGAGGAAATGATCCTGTCCTCCTGGGTTTCATGATCCAGAGGCAAGGGAAAGCTGAGCGCAGCCAGACCTGCACTTAAAAGGAGAAATATTGAAGGCCCAAATGCAGACAATTCCAACAAGAAAGAAACTGGTGTGGATGCCAAAATCAGCAGGAAGAATTCAGTGTCTTCTGTCTCTCAAATTGGTCAAAGTCTGAGTTTCCCTCCTCACAAACACCCCTGACGTGTACAGTAAGCAGATTCCCCTACCAATATCCTTTCACACCCCCTTTGAACATCCATTCACGTGGAGGCTGCCTCAATGTATAGATCAGGATGCTCACCTGCTACAAGGTCATGTCAGAAATTCTTGCCTAAAATAAAATGCTCAAATGCCCCTGCTCCTCTCTCTGCAGAATGGCCTCACGCCCCTGCACGTCGCTGTTCACCACAACAACCTGGACATTGTCAAAGTGCTGCTGCCCAAAGGAGCATCCCCGCACAGCGTGGCCTGGGTAAGGGGCAGGTTTTGCTTCCATGCCGCACTTCTGTCTAGGATTTAAAGATTTGAAGGGCAGCGCCATGGAGGGGAGGGCAGAGGAAACCTGAGCACAGCTGCCCCTTTCTCCTGCCTGCAGGGAGCAGCCTCAGAGGGGAGTCATGGGGTTGGCAGGAGCCACCGTTGACTCCGGCGGATCAGACTCTGGGGCTTGACTTGCCTTTGGCGGGTGGGGTCGTCTCTCTCCTCTGCAGAACGGATACACCCCCCTGCACATTGCCGCCAGGCAGAACCAGATGGAGGTGGCCAGCAGCCTGCTGCAGTATGGCGCCTCCGCCAACGCCGAATCCACGCAAGCTGTGACCCCGCTGCACCTGGCGGCCCAGGAAGGCCACTCCGATATGGTGGCCCTTCTCCTCTCCAAGCAGGCCAATGGCAACTTTGGCAGCAAGGTGAGTGGAGCAAAAGGCTCCTGTGAGTGTGCAGGTGCCCTGCAGGGACAAAGTCTGCTTCCCAAGGGGGGGGGGGTGGAAGAACACAACCCTGATAAGGCAGGAGTGGGGAACCTCAGGTGGGGGGCAAATGGGGCCCTCCAGGCCTCTCTGTCTGGCTCTTGGGGGGCTTCCCCACGCCTTTCTCAGTTATTTGCAATGGAGCTTCCCATCCCCCTGTGTGTGTCCCCCCACCATCTGAAGCATATTTGGGGTGCAGGGTGCCTTGGAAAGGATGGGGGAGGTCTGTTGTATGAGCAGAAGTGGTTCTTCCTACACAGCTCAACCCATTGTGTCTTTCAACCATGATTGTGACTGTTGTTTGATAGGATGGAGAGCTGTGTGTGTGTGTGTTCACACATGTGTATAGAAACCTCTGGCTTTTGCATTCTTGGCATGTACCCTAATGTGCAAAGGCACCTCAGAATATCAGAAGAGCCCTGCAGGATCAGGCCCATGGCCCCCTAGCCCAGCAGGGACCACCCATATATCTGGGGCAAACCAGGGAGCAGCACCTGAGCACCCGAGTGCTCTCCCCTCCTGTGGTTTCCAACAGCTGGTGTCCAGAAGCAGCACTGCCTCCAGCCATGCGCACAGGATAGAGCCATCCTGACTAGCAGTCCATGACTTTGCCCAAACCTCTTTTAAAGCCACCCGTTAAAGGTCAAGGGTACTGTACCAATCGCTGCACCCACTGGGGCCTCTTGCTTCTAGTTCACTTCTGGCCTGCGCGACTCCTGGGTGGCTCCCCCTGGGCTGAATCCTGGTGACAAGGCAAGGAGAGAAGAGGGAGTCAGCCTCTGCCAGAATAAGCCAAGAAGCTGTTCATCCTCTTCATGGAGGCTATTTGTGCCAGTGGCTTTCAACCATGGAAACTAAATAGAGCTTCCATGTTTGAGAGCAGTTTACCACTTCATTGGACAGGTGCTGGGGAAGGGGCAAAGCACAGGAGGGGGTTGGGCATAGGAACCTGCTCTTTCACCAGCCATCCCATGATTCCACTGAGCAGGAGTGATGCTCCAGGGTTTCAAAGTGTTTCCCTGCCCAAGCCAGAGATGTTGGAACTGAACCTGGGACCTTCCATGCGACCAGGTGCTGCCTGCTGAGCTGCAGACTTTCCCTATTGCCATCCTGCTCTTCTTGACAGAATCTTATCTGGTCACTGTTGGATGCAGAGCAAGGCAGGAGTGGGGTCTGCTCCAGCAGGGCTGCCATCTTTGGGGATGGCACCATGATGAGTCTCCCCCCCCGCCCTAAACTTGCCAAGCAGCTGTTAGGTTTCTACTTCTACCAGTGGTCACTAGGTGGCACCATTGTGTTCTCTGTTACCTCTTTTTGTGGGAAGACTCTAGCAGGGGTAGGCAACCTAAGGCCCAGGGTCCGGATCCGGCCCAATCGCCTTCTAAATCCGGCCCACGGAAGGTCCAGAAATCAGCGTGTTTTTACATGAGTACAATGTGTCCTTTTATTTAAAATGCATCTCTGGGTTATTTGTGGGGCATAGGAATTCGTTCATTCCCCCCCCAATATAGTCTGCCCCCCCACAAAGGTCTGAGGGACAGTGGACTGGCCCCCTGCTGAAAAAGGTCGCTGATTCCTGATCTAGAGCTCAGCTTGGGGACCCCAATTCCCTAATTGGGGACCCTGAGGGAACTGCTAGTAAGGCCTTGAGAAAGGACTTAAACAGGCAAAGAAGGGCTCCTGTGAACCCCAAATGGACAAGCCAAGAAGGGGCTGCTGGCTCCCCCTCTCTGCTTGGGCCTGTAGGGCATGCAGAATTTTTCAACTTTCAGTTTCAAAAATGAGGGCTGGTAAAGCGTTGTAACATGGCTTGGGAATTCAAAAGATATTTTGGTTAAATTAATATAATTTAGTTTTGCTTGGTAAGTAAAGAGTGTGTAAAATTTCATAGAAATTGCTAAGTACTTGCAGTTGTATTCTATATTCTCTCTTATCTCTTATATATTTTTATTTAGCATTACCTGACATTTTCAGAAGGTAACATTAAAATTATTGGGTTTTCCAAAAGCCGTTTTTGTGCTTCTTCTATTGTAGACTTACCAAGCTAAATTTTGTCCAATCACAAAAATAATAGCAGATTGGAACTCCTCAAACTCCAAAGCATATTTTTAATAGCAATAATAATAATAATAATAATAATAATAATAATAATAATAATAATAATAATATTTATACCCCGCCCTCCCCAGCCAAGGCCGGGCTCAGAGCGGCTTACAAGCAATAATAAAAACAAGTTGAATGGTTACAACTTAAAAACAAAATTAAAATACAACATTAAAATATTGAAACATTAAAATATTAAAATGTAGCCTCATCGCAGGGGGAGAAGGAAAAGAAAAAAGAAAGAGAGTAAGGGAATCAAACTGGCTCCAAGCCAAAGGCCAGGCGGAACAACTCTGTCTTACAGGCCCTGCGGGAAGAAATCAGAAATTTAACACCCCTTACTGAAGAAATCCCCCAAATTTAAGACTCCAGACCTTTTACCATTAGGAAAGTATCAGGGAAATTCACTAAATGGTGTGGGGCAAATGAGCAATGGGAAGGTGTAGAATTGCAGTGCAAGGAATCAGGATGAAAACAGGATGAATGCTTGTTGTTATTTAGCCATCCATCCCCCCCCCCAAACCAATCAATAAAGAGCAGGCGTCGCTCTTCCAGATGCCATATTCAAGCCTCTGGGAGTCTTTCATCATCATCATCATCATCATCATCATCATCATCATCATCATAATTTATTTATACCCCACCCATCTGGCTGGGTTTCGCCGGCCACTCTGGGCGGCCTCCAACAGAATAAAAAGCACAATAGCACATCAAACATTAAAAACTACACCAAACAGGGCTGCCTTCAGATCTCAGATAGTTGTTTATTTCCTTGACATCTGATGGGAGGGTGTTCCACAGGGCCGGTGCCACTACTGAGAAGGCTCTCTGCCTAGAAAGCTGGGAGGGCCCTAGCAGTGGTTCCCGGTGTCTGCCCACCTCCCCACGGAACCCTCTGTGGGTAACCTGGCTCTTGCTTGTCTTCCAGAGCGGCCTCACCCCCCTCCACCTGGTGGCTCAGGAGGGGCATGTCCAAGTGGCAGACGTCCTCCTCCGGGCCGGAGTTCGAGTGGATGCAACAACGCGGGTGAGTCCCCTCGAATGCCATGGCATCCTCCATCAGACAGAGAGGCCCAGAGTCTAGAGTGTCCTTTCTGGTCTGGCTGGCACTGGTGGCCATTGTGGTCCAGAACAGCTGGAGGGCCCCAGGTTGGAGAAGGCTGTGCTACGCCATTTGTAGGCTCCAGGTATCTCCTGTGCTTGGGAAGCAGAAGGGACCACCACCAGAACACCATAGCTTTCCAGGGTGCTTTCCAGATGTTGCTGGACTACAGCTCCCATCATCCTTTACCGCTGGTCATGCTGCCTGTGGCTGATGGGAACAGTGGTCCAACCACACCCAGAGAGTGCAAAGCTGGGGAAAGCTCCTACAGCACATGCCTACAGGACCTAAGCCATCCAGGGTTGCTGGTGGCAGAGAGACAGGGGCAAGCCAATAGTCAGCCACATGAAGCAAGTGGAATTAACTCTTTATCAGGAAAAACAGAATCTGCACAGGAGTGCCAGGCCTAAAGAGCACAGCAGCACGCCCTTGGTCGCTCTTGCCCTCATGAGATAGTTGTGGAGACTGAAGGTCCTCACCTTCCCACAGGTCCCTCAGTTCCCTCCTCTGCAGGGTTTTCTTGAAGCAATCTGAGGCTGTGCCTGTGTGATGCCAATTTCTCCTCTGCCCTCTTCATGCCTCTCCTGGTTCTGGGAGACCAGCAGGGAGGGGAGCTTGTTGCAGCAGGAGGGGGAGCTACTTGTTAATCCTCACCAGCTGGACTCCTCTCTGCCTCTGGACCTCCTCCCTCCTCCCTCCTGCTTCAGCTTCTGCCCCTGATTCTGGACTCTCTGCCACAAACTCTCCCTGCCCGCTAAGCTCTGTTACCTCTTCCACTTCCGACCCCTCCTCTTCCCAGTCTGCTCCCTCTTCTCCCTCTAACCATTCATTGTCACCCCACCACCAAGCCTTGACCTGAAAGTCTGCCCTTTTTATATGTGCCTCGCAGATGGGCTATACTCCGCTGCACGTGGCTTCTCACTACGGGAACATCAAACTGGTGAAGTTCCTGCTGCAGCACCAAGCGGATGTCAATTCAAAGACCAAGGTATGGAAAGACTCTTGAAGGCATCCTTTCTCAAGCGTCATCCCTGACTGCTGCTCCTGCTGGTTGTGGATGATGGGAGTGGTAGTCAAACAATATCTGGGAACCCAAGTTTGAGAAAGGCTGCTATGATCACTTGTTTGTCTTTCTTATTTTTATTTCTGCTCTGTTTGGTTTATAAGAATTCTGCTATTATTTGTTGTATGGTCACTCATCATTAAATGTCCCAAGGATGGCTGACAAGCAAGACAAATTCATTTCATTTATTTATTTTAATAAAAATTGTACACCATTTGATTGTAAAACAAACAAACCTCACAAAGTGGCTTATGAAATCAGTGATAGACTAAAAACAGATTAAAGCACATGCCAACATTCTCCACATCTGGTAAAAGGTAAAGGTAAAGGGACCCCTGACCATTAGGTCCAGTCGTGACCGACTCTGGGGTTGCGGCACTCATCTCGCTTTATTGGCCGAGGGAGCCGGCGTACAGCTTCCGGGTCATGTGGCCAGCATGACTAAGCCTCTTCTGGTGAACCAGAGCAGCGCACGGAAATGCCATTTACCTGCCCGCTGGAGCGGTACCTATTTATCTACTTGCACTTCGTGCTTTCGAACTGCTAGGTTGGCAGGAGCAGGGACCGAGCAACGGGAGCTCACCCCGTCATGGGCATTCGAACCTCTGACCTTCTGATCGGCAAGTCCTAGGCTCAGTGGTTTAACCTACAGCGCCACCCGCATCCCTACACATCTGGTAGGCTTGCCTAAATAAAAATGTTTTTAGCAGGCGCCAGAAGGAGTGCAGTGAAGGTGCCTGCCTGCTGTCAATAGGCAGGGAGTTCCAAAGTGTAGGTGCTGCCACAGTTAAATATTGATTTTTAGAAATGTGGAACATATATTATGTGGTGCCTGTAACAGTGCCAGTTCTGTAGATCAAAGCGATCAAGAAGGCATCCATGGGGTAAGGTGGCCTGTGCATGCCTTACATGAATTACATGTGGATCCTGCTCTCGGAACACTCATTATCCGAAACTTCAATTATCCAAACAGAAAGAATTAGAGCCAAAGTTCACTCCATGAATGACTGAGTTGGACTAGATGACACTTGAGGTCCCTTCCAGCTCTGCAATCCTGTGATTCTATGATGAATCAGGGAGCAGGAGAGATCAGGAAAACCTGCTTTTCCTTTGTTTGGCTTTTGCTGATTGGCTGCAGCAGTTTCAGGCAGGAACCATGGAGGGAGGGAGAACAGACAAATCACAGATTAGAAATATTCCCATAGGAAATACTGGGAAATAACCAGCTCATCATGCAAACCCTCGCATGACAAACCATTTCCTGGGAACGCATTGTGCTCAGAAAGTGGGGCCTGTCCTCTTGGCCTTGCTGGTGTGTTTATGGATGGGTGCATGTGTGAGAGGGAGGGGGCTGGCCTTGCCCATTTTGCATTGGCTCCCCTTCCCACTGGCCCGGGCACTCCAGAAGGTGAGTCATGAGTCTGCAGGCCTGTCAGGCTAGAAAGGATTCTGCGCCCTTCCTAGCATCCTGCTTCTCAGGGGCTGCCCTCTGTTTCCTGGGAAGCCAGCAAGCGGCAGGAAGGCCACAGTCCTTCCTTGTTCTTTGTCCGCAGCAACAGGTATTCATAAAACTTAGGGAAGTGCTGGGTGAGATCCCATGGACAGTAATACTAAAAGAAAAGGGAGTTCATGATGGCTGGGAGTTTGTTAAGAGGGAGATAGTAAAAGCACAACTTCAGGCAATACCAATGAGACGGAAACATGGAAGGTGCCTAAAGAAGCCAGGGTGGCTATCTAAAGAACTTTTAACTGAGTTAAGATTAAAAAAGGATGTGTACAAAAAATGGAAAAGGGGGGAAACCACCAAAGAGGAATTCAAACAAATAGCCAGCACGTGTAGACACAAAGTCAGAAAAGCTAAAGCACAGAATGAACTCAGGCTTGCTAGAGAGGTTAAAAGCAACAAAAAAGGCTTTTATGGGTATGTTCGTAGCAAAAGGAAGAACAAAGAAACAGTGGGGTCACTCAGAGCAGAAGATGGTGAAATGCAAACAGGGGACACAGAAAGGGCTGAACTCCTCAATGCCTTCTTTGCCTCAGTCTTCTCCGATAAAGAAAACAATGCCCGACCTGAAGAATTTGGAGCAAATGATTCAGCAGAGGAAACACAGCCCAGAATAACTAAGGAGATAGTGCAAGAATTCTTGGCTAGTCTAGATGTATTCAAGTCTCCAGGGCCAGATGAACTGCATCCAAGAGTATTAAAAGAACTGGCAGATGTGATCTCAGAACCACTGGCAGTCATCTCTGAGAATTCCTGGAGAACAGGCGAAGTCCCGGCAGACTGGAGGAGGGCAAATGTTGTCCCTATTTTCAAAAAGGGGAAAAGAGAGGACCCAAATCAGAGAGGGCCCAGTCAGTCTGACATCAATACCAGGGAAGATTCTGGAGCAGATCATTAAGCAAACAGTCTGTGAGCACCTAGAAAGGAATGCTGTGATCACCAATAGTCAGCATGGATTTCTGAAAAATAAGTCATGTCAGACGAACCTGATCTCGTTTTTTGACAGAATTACAAGCCTGGTAGATGAAGGGAACGCAGTGGATGTAGCCTACCTTGATTTCAGCAAGGCATTTGACAAGGTGCCCCATGATATTCTTGTAAGAAGCTGGTAAAATGCGGTCTTGACTATGCTACCACTCAGTGGATTTGTAACTGGCTGGCTGACTGAACCCAAAGGGTGCTCATCAGTGGTTCCTCTTCATCCTGGAGAAGAGTGACTAGTGGGGTGCCACAGGGTTCTGTCTTGGGCCCGGTCTTATTCAACATCTTTATCAACGACTTGGATGATGGACTCAAGGGCATCCTGATCAAATTTGCAGATGACACCAAACTGGGAGGGGTGGCTAACACCCCAGAGGACAGGATCACACTTCAAAACGACCTTGACAGATTAGAGAACTGGGCCAAAACAAACAAGATGAATTTTAACAGGGAGAAATGTAAAGTATTGCACTCGAGCAAAAAAAAATGAGAGGCACAAATACAAGATGGGTGACACCTGGCTTGAGAGCAGTACATGTGAAAAGGATCTAGGAGTCTTGGTTGACCACAAACTTGACATGAGCCAACAGTGTGACGCGGCAGCTAAAAAAGCCAATGCAATTCTGGGCTGCATCAATAGGAGTTTAGCATCTAGATCAAGGGAAGTAATAGTGCCACTGTATTCTGCTCTGGTCAGACCTCACCTGGAGTACTGTGTCCAGTTCTGGGCACCACAGTTCAAGAAGGACACTGACAAAGTGGAACGTGTCCAGAGGAGGGCAACCAAAATGGTCAAAGGCCTGGAAACGATGCCTTATGAGGAACGGCTAAGGGAGCTGGGCATGTTTAGCCTGGAGAAGAGGAGGTAAAGGGGTGATATGATAGCCATGTTCAAATATATAAAAGGATGTCATATAGAGGAGGGAGAAAGGTTGTTTTTTGCTGCTCCAGAGAAGCGGACATGGAGCAATGGATCCAAACTACAAGAAAGAAGATTCCACCTAAACATTAGGAAGAACTTCCTGACAGTAAGAGCTGTTCGACAGTGGAATTTGCTGCCAAGGAGTGTGGTGGAGTCTCCTTCTTTGGAGGTCTTTAAGCAGAGGCTTGACAACCATATGTCAGGAGTGCTCTGATGGTGTTTCCTGCTTGGCAGGGGGTTGGACTCGATGGCCCTTGTGGTCCCTTCCAACTCTATGATTCTATGATTCAGAAAGAGGGCAGGGGAGGAATTTGTTTCAGGTCACACTTAAAGTTGGAACTACCTAATTAGCACTTTAGGAATCCATTTATGTACCAAAACACACCCACCCTTCAAAATTTGCACTTCTCCAAATTATGCAACACACTCTCTGGCCACATTCTGTGGACAAAAATGCGTATAATAGTGAAAACACTTTAAAGAAATGCATTCTCTTAGGGAAGATTGCTTAGCAGAAATGTGTCTGTTAGGTAAAATTATATACAAAAGACCATGTATATTAGGGAAGTTTCCCACTAAAATGTTAATGAGCCTTATTGACTTGAAAAATAATAATTGCAAGGTGATTTGGATATTTGGATAACTGAACATAAGACGGCAGAAAAGGAGAAATTGAGGAAACTCCAAATAGGCAGTATGCCAGCCTGTGTGCATTGAAGGTTCCATCTATTTGTTAGGGTTCAGCTGATCTTCTTCTTCTCCTCTAGAAATTCATCCAGTCCTTCTTTGAAAGCCTTCTAAGCCAGTGACCATCACCACAAATTGGTGGCAGCAAATTCAAAAAAACTAACTCTCTGTTGTCGTGTGGAGCACTTTTCTTTCACCTGCTGCCAGTCATGTTTCCTTGGTGTCCTGGGTGTTAGGAGAGAAGCATGTCTGCCTCCCTTCCCCCTGCTTGCTTGCCTGTTTTCTAAATTGTGGCACCCCAAACCCTTTATCCTTTGGGGTGAAGAAAGTGCTCCTGCCTCTTGATTATATTGACTACCTTGGGATGAGGAATTTGTCCCCATCCTGGTTCATTTGAGTTTGACACTCCTGGCCTGAAACCAACACAAAATGAAACCATCACTCACATCGGTTAAGTAAAAAGCAAAGTTGGCCACATTGGTCCCTACGATGAAAATCCACAGTTAGGATTCAGTCATCAATCTCCATTTTCAACCTGCAGCTACAAGCTGACTTCATGGGTGCAATATCCTGTCTAATTTTTGCCCCCCCTTTCCTTATTTGTTTTCCTTGAAACACCCCCCTTCACTTCTTGCTTTGTGCAACACCTTCCCTGATGAAGAGTTCTGGAGAACTCCAAAGCTTGCTGCCCTTTGCGGGGAAGAAGGGACTGCAGCTCACTCTGCCCCCCCCCCCGAAGCTCCCAGCAAGTTCAATCCCCCCCCCCGGCATCTCCAGGGACGGCTGGGGGGGGGCTCCTTCCTGGCTCCCCGGGGAACCTCTGCCAGTCAGGGCAAACAATACTGAGCCTTGCCAAACCAGTTTCCTAGGTTCCTGCCATCACTGGTCCTCGTAAAGGTGTGCTTACACTATGCCTTTAAAGCACTTTCTTTCCCCAACGAATTCTGGGCCCTCACAGAGCTAGTTCCCAGCAGCCCTCAGCCAACTCAGTGCCCAGAATTCTTTGAGAGAGAGAACATGCTTGGGGTATGCTTTATAAAGCTAAGTGCCATCGCAAGCTGTTCCTGGGTGGACTCGTTTTCTTTCTCTTTCTCTCCCAGCTGGGATACACTCCTCTGCACCAAGCGGCCCAGCAAGGGCACACCGACATCGTGACCCTCCTGCTCAAGCATGGTGCCTCGCCCAACGAAGTCAGCTCGGTGAGTGTGGGCTCCTGAGGGCCTGGGCATTGGGGCTGCTGCAGGGTCCTCGGGTGGAGGCTCATGCCACATCCACATCATCCATTGCCGAGTCCTTGGCTTCCCCTGGAGCAGAGATTCCTGCATTGCAGGGGGCTGGATTGGACGACCCTTGCGAACCCTTGCGAACCCTTCTATGGTTCCCTCCCCCCAAGGAATTCTGAGAGCTGTAGTTTGTTAAGGGCGCTGGCAGTTATTAGGAAACCCCTGTTTCTTTCACTGAGTTACACTTTTCTGAGTCCCCTGCAAAGGGGGATTGAGGGGGGGGGGTTAAACTACTCTGGGAACTGAAGTTCTGTGAGGGGAACAGGGGCCTCTCTCAGCACCCTTCACAAACTATAGTTCCCAGGATTCTTTGGGGGAACCACGGCTGTTGAGGTGGCTTCATGGTGCTTTAACTGGATGGTGCTGGTGTGGCCATGCTGGGGTCACCTGGTGCTTCTCCCAGTGTTGCTGCTATCGCTACAGAAAGAGGCAGTCAAATCCTGGACTGCAATACTTCAACGGGGGTGGGGGTGGGCGGGCATAATTTTGAATGCTCACACATAAACAATCCATGCATGCAGAAAGCTAGTATAAGGTACACCTTATATAGTGTAAGGTAGAACAGTTAAGTTTAGCCTTCTCCCTGACAAAGAGGCTGTCTACCAGCTCCATCTGGTACGCCGGATGAGACCCTGCCTCCCTGTGTACTGTCTCGCCAGAGGCTGCGGAGACCATAGAACACTGGTCCCAAAGGATCTTCACTGGCTCCCAGTATGTTTCTGAGCACAATTCAAAGTGTTGGTGCTGACCCTTTAAGACCTAAACAGCCTCAGCCCAGTATACCTGAAGGAGCGTCTCCACCCCCATCGTTCAACCCGGACACCAGGGTCTGTCTGTGAGGGCCTTCTGGCGGTTCCCTCACTGAGAGAAGTGAAGCTACAGGGAACTAGACAGAGGGCCTTATTGGTAGTGGCACCCGCCCTGTGGAACAACCCCCTTCAAGGAAATAAACAACAATCTGACTCTTAGAAGACATCTGAAGGCAGTCCTGTAAAGGGAAGTTTTTAATGACTGATGTTTGATTATGCCTTTATATGTGTTGGAAGCCACCCAGAGTGGCTGGGGCAAAATATGTCAGATAGATGGGATACATAATAATAATAATAATAATAATAATAATAATAATAATAATAATAATAATAATTTATTAGAGGCAGGAAGAATCCTTGGTCACATTTGTAGCATACATTAAAAATATATTGATACAACTTTTTAAAATCATGGCTTCCACTCTTGCAAAGAATTCTGGGAGCTGTAGTTCGCTGAGGGTGAAGAGAGTTCTTAGGAGCTCCCTAATCCCCATTTCAGAGCTACAGTTCCCTCTGCACTGAGATTTTCAGTGGCTGAAGTGTGGGTTTCATTGCCCAGAAAAGCTCCTGGCCCTTCCCCATTATGCAACTTGAATGCAAGTTTGCATACTTTCTGCAAATTGCTAAATTCAGCTTTTTGGTGCAAAAAAATGTAGATATTTACACACAGGCCTGACCTGAGGCTTGTATGCTGTTGGCTGAGTGGTTTTCTCCCACCTGCCCGCTTCTCTCTGCAGAATGGGGCCACACCTCTGGCCATTGCCAAGCGTCTGGGCTACATTTCTGTGACCGATGTGCTGAAAATTGTCACTGATGAGTCCAGCTTCTTGGTGAGTCCCCCAGTCAAGCCTGACCTGGGGTTGGAGGGTGGGGTGGGGAGGGGGAGCAGTGCTGTGGTGACCCTGAAGCTGTGCTCCCGCCTGACCTGTTGCCTCTTGCAGTCATTCAGTGACAAGCACCACATGAGTTTACCAGAGACGGTGGACGAGATCCTGGATGTGTCCGAGGACGAAGGTGCGTTTCCGGCTTCCCCTGTGCTTGGGGCTGCTCTGGGAGGGAGATACGGGCACGAGGGTGACAGAGGCTGTGCACACACCAAAGCGCATTCTCCACCCACCCCAAGAAACCTGGGAACTGCAGTTTTCCCCTCACAGAGCTATAGTTCCCAGCACCCCTCAAAGGACAGTTCCCGGAAATCTTTGGGAAGTTGTGTGCACAGCCTGAATCCTGCCCTCCTTGAACTAGGTGCCAGCTTTTCCTGTTTAATGGCTGCATTGGGTATTTTTTGGTAGAAAAGAGGACTGAACTGAAATGGAACATTCCGCAACCTGTCTCTCCCTGCTTGATTTTATCTGCCACTCCTCCTGCCTGCCCAGATCCATTTCCCTACCTGCCCTCCCAGCATAAGCATAAGTAGCCTCTATTTTTCAAGCCTTCACAAATTATTTGGAAATAAGTTTGTGAGGGTGCCTCCACTTCCTTTTTGAATTCAGCTTACAGTAGCTTGGAGAACATGGCCAGCAAGGCTTGGTTTCTGCACAGCTTAGAGCAGTTCAAGTCCCTGCAAAAGGATGTGCCACCAGCGGGTCTCTGCGTTTGCCTCAATCCCAGGGGAGCAGATCAAAAGCACAGAATAGGGCAGTGAGAATCCTGAGAATCTTCGGCTTAGATTATTGTTTTGAAACAAGTTTCTGGCCCATATGAAGGCCTAGATTTTATGTTGTGAATCAAATAAATACATAAGATGTGCTTGAAATTGCTTGAGGAAGTGCCTGCTGAATCTTAGAAGCCAGAGGTGAAGCTGCATAGGGGCACTCGGTGTTCATAGATTTGTAGAGCTGGAAAGTGACCCTAGCGATCATCTAGTCCAGCCCCCTGCAATGCAGGGCTCACAGCTGAATAGCAGGCATGGATCTCATGCCGGGCTGCCATCAGGGACGGGGCCTTCTTTCCCCAAGATATCTGCCTCCCGCCTCTCTCAGAATGATGCCAAACATCAGCCCACCTTGGGACAGGCGGCCTGGCAGGTGTTTGGTTTTGAGCTGAGGCACAGAGGGTGCCAGGCCCACCACCATGTACTTGTGCGTTTGCGCCCACCAACCTGGAGCGCACAGTTCAAACCTGCTCTTCTTTTTTTCTTGCTTTCCAGGCACGGCTCACATAACTCTCCTGGGTACGGACTGTGTGTTGCTGTTGTGGGCTTGGCTCACCCGCCCAACCCATCTGCCCCATTCCACCCCACGCGGACCCACCAGGCCTCACATGCCTCCATCCCATGCCGCCCTTGGCTTCCCAGGGGGCCAGCTCACCCACCTGCCCACTCATTGTGTCTGTGGCTGTGAGGATGGTGGGGAGAGGGTGGCGTGGGGAAGGGGGCTGCATGAGAGAGCCCTCACCCATATGGCTGCTGAGCTCTGCTGCACACTGGTCCACAGGTGGGAGGCACGCCAGGGCATCTGTGCCAGGGCTTAGAGAGCTATCCCAGGAAGAAACCTGGGCTTTTGCCTGTCTCCCATAGAAGGGAACCATCTCCTTTTGCTCCCGGACTCCCCTTGCTGCTGACCATCACTCCTGAACCCCCTTCTCCCCCTCTTTCCACATTTGCATTTCCACCTCACTTCCCATCTCCTTCAAGGATCGGAGGAGTCGCTTAAGTGGGAGGGAAGACAGCACAAGGATCTGAGCCATTCCCCCCCCCCGCACCTCCCTGCTTTCCTTGAAGTTGGTGACAACGACCCATCCTTCCCAGTAACTGACCAGCTCTCAGCAGCTCCTCCTTCCTCCACCCCACCCCTGCACTGTGGACCAAACTACATGTGGCCACAAATGCAGGGCACCCCCACCCCCTCCCAAAACTGCCAGGGCAGAAGGGCTGATTCAGATTAGGACCCAGCACAGTTTTACTCTGAGTAGAATCAGTAGTTGATACAACCCTTGTCCTCTCCGTGCCCATTAATTGTCCTGTGCCTGCAATTTGCACTCACCGAAAGGATCCCATTTGCTTCCATTTCGGGTACAAGGGCTGGTTGGGTCAGGATCATGACCAAGGGTTAAAGCACCCTCTTTTCCTTTAATGTCCTGGGGTGAAATCTGAAACAGCCCAGCACTGTTAGAACTATGCTGTGAAGGTCACATGTCATCCGGCCCCAAACCTTTTATCAGGCCCCTGGCTTAGTCCTCCAGGCCAGCTGAGCTTGGAGCCCAACCTGGCCAGGCCATTCACAGGCATCCAGGCCATGGTGGTCTAAGTTGGTCTGAAAGAGTGATCGCTCCTCATGGTGTGGACACTCACCCCACTTTTGCTTCTGGTCTAGGAGCATCCCAGTTCCTGAGATTTCAGGAGCCCTGAGGAAGTGGGCCCCGCAGATGTCACTAGGCATGGCACGTTAAGCATTAAACACAGTCGCTGAGAGTATGTCATTCACACAAAACCCACAAAGTCTAACGAATGAGCCAGGTATGCATGCGGACTCATCACCCTCGCCTCCCCTTCAGCCCAGCCCAGTTCTTTGTCTTCCTTTGTGCTCCCTCCCACCACTGAGTCCTGGAGATGGAGGTTAATTGGGAGAGCAAAGAGGGCTAAGGCCCCAAAAGTCTATAAATTTTTGCAGCTGGCTCCTGCTGGGCTGAAGCTTGCAAGCTGCACGCAAAGTCTTCTTTTTTATAATCTATTTTTTCCACATAAAATACAATAGAAGCCAGACTAATCTAGAGAAGAAAATTAAGAAAGAAGCAAGAATAAGAAAAGGAAGAAAATAAAGAAGAAGAGAAGAAGAGAAAGAGAATAAAAGGCTCTTTATGACCATTGTGCCTTGACCTTTATTCTCCACACAGAAGAATGAGTTCTCACCTGGGAGCTTCCCCCTCCTCTCCCCCAGCCTCCCACTCTGGGAGATCCTCTCTGCTCTGCCCTCACACATGGCTCTCCATCTTCCAGCCATCGCCTTCCTGCATTTATCTTCATTAGCCTAAGACAGAAAACTACAAAAACAAAGCATAAATGTAGATGGAATTAACCAAAATACAAGAACAACAACAAGAAGAATGAGAGCTCATATAAAAAGAAGATAAGAGAAGTTTTAAGAAAGAAAATAAGAAGGGCTTCCGCTTTTCTGTCTGCCAATTATGACAATTATTCAAAATATGCACTCCAGGATAACATCTATCTCTATTAATTTCCAGCTATTTCCCAATCTGCTTGGCATTGTTTTCTCAATCTTCAATCCCAGGCATCTGAAATCCACCTTTTTCCATCCAAAAGGTCCAACAGGAGCTCTCCAGCTATTATTATCATTACATGTCAAAATAGTCCTTCCGACTAATCTTAACAATGTCCTTCCTTATTGACTTGTGTCTTCATTAATTTCTACCCAATTCCTTATGTTCCAGTCCTATTTCCTGTTGACCATGCTTCGTCTTAGTTGAAAAGGAAAAGGAAAATCCTTCTGATCCTCCACTTTCCCCATTCTTTTCCCAAGAGCTTAGAGGTTTTTTCTTCTGTGTTCCCTTTAATTTGTACCCAAAGCCTTTTCTCTCTCGGCTCCATCGCTGCTGCCATCTCCGGTTGCCTCTTAAGGCCTCTGTTCACAATTCCCTTCACCCCCACTTTGTCTGCTTCAGTCCTCCAGACAGCTGTATGGATGTCATCTCATGGTCAGGCAGATCTGGGCCCACATCTTTCCCCAAAGGCCCTGTGCGCTCGTTCATCTGGTGTATCTTTGATCCCGTCTCCTTTAACGTTCTGCGCATCTCAGCTCTTGGTTCTGTTTGTTGTTCCTCCAGCCCTTGGCAGAGGACACCAGTGAGGGAGGAGGCATTCAGCATTGCCTTTGCCTCCAGGAACTTGTGTCTGCTTCTTTAAATGCTCCTTCCTTTCTCACAAAGATAAGGGACTCAGCTATACAGCTGCAAATAATATGATTTAAATATGTTTTACATGCAGTATACAATGTGACACTAGAGGGCGATGGTGAGCCACATGAAAAATGCAATGTATTTTTAAGAACGCTTTTTAAAAAAGCATTTTCAAAGCGGTTTTTATATGTGCGTCGATTCCACCAAGGTTCAGTTTTGTTTTTGCAGCCAACACAGCATGTACAAGATGGAGACTTAGGGGCAGTATAAAGTGAAGATTTTAAACAGATTCAGAGCCATATTATCAGTTGTGTTCTTTCTTAGTTGCCAGTGATTAAGATAAGCTTTTTGGTTAATTTTTTAGCCTGTTAAATAATGCTTTTTCATTCCCCAGCAGCCCATTTGTCATGTGGGTGCTGATTAATTGGCAGATAGAAAATCAGATTTATAGTTATTTCCAGGTTTCAGAAATAGTTAAAAGAATCTAATCTAAGGGCTATTATGCGATGCAGGGGCCTGTGAGTCCTCACTTGAGACACCCTGAAAACTTCTGTCTCTGGTGTAATGATTTTTTCTTCTGAGCATTTGAGGCTTATCCTTGAACTCCCTTATCTCGGCACCTTGAATCGCTGCATAATTATCTCCACTGAGAGGAGTGCCAGCAGTCAACTACATCTGCCATCTCCCCCCCCCCCAATCTTCTTAATTAAAAAAAAACAAATAAAAAGAAAAGGCCTTCTCTCCTCCCTGGAGAGTCACGCCCCTCCCCCAGGCACATCTGGAGACTTCCTGGGGGATCTGGCAGCCCTTCTCCATTCCAACTTCTCCTTGAGTTTGGAGTTGTATCCAAAGTTAATTCTGCCAGAGTAGACCCATTGAAGTTCCCCAGCATGCCTAGCTTAGGCTCATTCATCTCAAGGGGTCTACACTGAGTAGGACTCAGCTGCATACCACCACCCCAGTTTTTATAGCTGTGCTGGGATCCTGGCTTGGCTGCCAGTCCATGAGGTTTTCATGGGGATTATTATCCGCCTTTTAATTGTCTTGTCTTGTGGGTAGTAAGAAGCCTTCAGTTTCTTTGAAAACTGCCCTTAGCAACAGAGCAGGAGAGAGAGAGAAGGTGTGCAAGCAGCATGGGAAGAGCACAGCTCATGCTGGAATGGGCAGGGGCCAAAGGGGGCCAAGCCATAGTGCAACCCCCCCCTCTCTGTGCAGCCGACTCCTTGCTCCTCCTACCCCCCCCCCCGCCTCCATCCCAGCAAGGCCACATTCCAGCCAAGCGAGACCCCACGAGGCTGTGAGCAGAGCCAGGGAGGAGGAGAAGAAGCCTGGGGAGGCTCCCGAGTGTCTGGGACAGAGGCCTGGGGAGCCCCCTTTGTGCCTCCCCCCTCTGCCCCATTTGATACATTGCCATGGGGTGATGCCGGAGTTGGCTGTTCTGTGTGGCCAGATCCCATGCCCTTCCCAGGATGGAATTGTAGACAAATCTCCCCAAGTCAGCATCTCTCACCACCTGGGCCTCTAAGTGCTCATGCAGACTTGCTTTTGTGGCACGTTTTGAGGCACACGCCCACGCCTTCCTGGTTTGTGTCTGAGTTTTTGTGGGGTTTTTGCCGTGGCGCTTTCCTGCTTTTTACTGCTGAATCAGAGCATATGGGAAGCCACAGAAAACTCAAATTGCTGTTTATTCTGGGGAAAGCAATGGGGCGGCGGGGGGGGGGAGCACTCCGACATGGAGTTTTAAAGGGTGGAGCTGAGTGAAAAAAGTGTGGGGCGAATGGTCAGTGTGGAATAGCCCTAACCCTGGCGTTGCCCCTGTGAACCATCTCCTCTCATGTCACTGCAGCCCTTAAACATCCATGGGGCAAAGTGGGGTCCTGCCCAAATGGAAACCAACAGCCCGCTCACCCCCAGTGATTCCCTCGGCCTCTTCCCCAGCCTGGATCTCAAGCGGCAGGAGGGCCAACATCCCTCCATTGCCCAGTTGGCTACAAGCGCTGCTGTGCTGCTCGATTTGGCCCTGAGCCAAGTGCCCCTCCCCCGTGCTGCTGGTGGGGCTTTCTTCCCCCCTTTTCTTTTCAGCCCTCTCTCTTTTTCAGGCGATGAGTTGCCCGCTACAAAGCCACAGAAGCGGGACTTCCAGTATCAGGAGGATGAGAGAGAAATTGTGGAGTTTGTCCCCAAACTGGACCACACGTAAGACATGTTGGGCAGGGCAGGGAAGCAGCAAGGCGGGAGTTGTCCTTTTGGGGGAAGCTGGGGTTGGCCCCAAGACATTTGGGTCCCTCCAGCAGAGACTTCAGCTGGCCTCCCTTCCACTGGGGTGAATTTAACAAGGAGCAATTATTGTTTGAATGGTAATAAATACCATTCTAGTCAAGTTGCGTGGGATCAATTCCAATCTGTTACCTCCGAGGATGTGGACAGGCTGCTTGGAGGATTGAAGCCAACCACCTGTCTCCTTGATCCTTGCCCATCCTGGCTTATAAAAGCTAGCCGGGAAGGGCTGGGCGATGGGCTTCGTGGGGTGGTGAATGCTTCCCTCCGTGAGGGAGCCTCCCCAGACCTGCTAAAAGAGGCGGTTATTAAATCGCTTCTTAAAAAACCATATTTAGATGCGGCCACGATGGCCAACTATCGCCCAGTCTCAAATCTTCCATTCTTGGGCAAGGTGATTGAGCGAGTGGTTGCTGAACAACTCCAGGCACGCCTGGAAGAAGCGGACCATTTGGATCCCTTCCAGTCGGGATTCAGGCCTCATCATGGGACTGAAACTGCCTTGGTTGCACTGGTTGATTATCTCCGGCAGGCTAGGGACAAAGGTGAGAGCTGTTTCCTAGTTCTGCTGGATCTCTCAGCGGTGTTTGATACCATCGACCATAACATCCTACTGGACCGTCTTGAGGGGCTGGGAGCTGGGGGCACTGTCATACAGTAGTTCCGCTCCTTCCTCCTGGGCCGTGTTCAGAAAGTGGTGGTGGGGGATGAGTGTTCAGACCCCTGGGCTCTCACTTGTGGGGTGCCTCAGGGTTCTGCCCTCTCCCCAATGCTTTTCAACATCTACATGCAGCCGCTGGGAGAGATCATCAGGGGGTTTGGGCTGGGTGTTCATCAGTATGCGGATGATACCCAGCTCTACCTCTCTTTTAAATCAGAACCAGTGAAGGCGGTGAAGGTCCTGTGTGAGTGTCTGGAGGCGGTTGGAGGATGGATGGCGGCTAACAGATTGAGGTTGAATCCTGACAAGACAGAAGTACTATTTTGGGGGGACAAGAGGCGGGCAGGTGTGGAGACTCCCTGGTCCTGAATTGGGTAACTGTGCCCCTGAAGGACCAGGTGCGCAGCCTGGGAGTCATTTTGGACTCACAGCTGTCCATGGAGGCGCAGGTCAATTCTGTGTCCAGGGCAGCAACCTCACAGGGTTGTTGTGAGGAGGAAATGGGGGGGGGACTTTGAGCTCCAGTGCAGGAAAAGGCAATAAAATGCCCACTTAGGAAATGAATGGGATGGTTGCAAGCATAAAACCAGAAGAACATAGAAACAGTTTTGTTAAGTTGTGGGTGAACATATCAGACGACACAGCGATTCTTCAAACAGCTCTTCTTTATTCAGAGGCCAGAACAGAACTGAGCTGAAGGGCTCAGTCAGCCTGCTTATATAGAGCTCCAGTACACATAATTGTTACAACTTTCTAAAGCTATCCAATCATTGAACATCACTTTCGATCCCTTATTTGCATAACTATCTACAGTATCCCCCTGCTGGCCCAGGGTGAGAACTTCAGTACATAACAAGTTTTTTAAAGTTCTATATGCAAAACAAGCTAAGAAGAATTCCACATATAAATCAAGTTTTTGAGCAATAGTTGCTTGACTGTGTTCTGCTTCTCAGGAGGGAAGAGTCTCCCGCCATTCCACGAATCCCGTGTGTGACGCCTGAGACGGTCCTGATCCGACCCGAGGAGCCAGAACAGGTGGGTGGGTGTCTGTCTCAGCAGAGCTGGAGGGGCAGAGCCGTAAAAAGGACCTGGGGGGGACCCACAGCGTCCATCCACAGTGGCCCTTGGCCCTTGGCTTCTCCCTCTTCGGAGGCTAAGCCACTGGCGACCAGAAATGATGCCTTTGCAGCAGTGGTGCCCTGAAACTGACATGCCTGTCCCAGAGAAGCTCCCATCGTGGCTGGCTGGATCTCTTTTGGGCAGCAGTTGCTGGAATCCACAGGAGGGAGAGTGCTCTTTGCAGGTGCTGGACTAGAGGGGCTTTCTGTCCCCATTGAGTCATCTCCATTGGCCTCCATGGCTCTGGGAGGGGGCAAAGCCCACGTGCTTTGAAGACATGTGTCTCAAGCAGGCTGCCGCCCAATGTCCCCTCCCAACTCACCCCTGGCTGTAGGGTGGGAGCATTGGCATGCTGAGGGAGGGGCCCCAAAATTGTATGGCTGGGATCTGGAGGAAGATGGACCCCCATAAAAGAAGAAGGCAGAGGTGGGGGCGTGGGGAGCCCTCAGTTTCCACAGAGGTTGTCGGTGGAGGCATCTAGGCTTGTGCTTGAACGGATCCTCTGATTCTGTCCCGTGTAGGCTTCCAAGGAATTTGACGAGGAGTCTCTCATCCCAAGCAGCCCTGCCACAGAGACCTCCGACAACATCAGCCCTGTGGCCAGCCCAGTCCACACAGGGTGAGTTCCTCCTGCTTCTCACATCCCCACTTGCCCTGGGATGTTTCCCTGCAAAACCCCAAAGTGGAGCGTGTCCTTCAGGCACCATTGACGTGAGACAGATCAACCCCTGCAGCTATCCCAATGACTTATCCTGAGTCAAATCAAGGAACGGCCAAGCCCAGCTGTGTCCTGCATGCTCTGACTGGCAGCAGCTCTCCTGGGCCTTAGGGAGAGCACGTGCCAAGAGACCTTCTGCTTTCAAGGCAGATGCTCTTCCCCAATAAGGAACATAGGAAGCTCAGCCACACCTTTGCTTGCCACACCACTTTCCCCTGGGAAACCTGCAGCTTAGCGCAGAATCAGAACAAATGGCAGCTGGGTTCCCTGCAGATCCTCCAGCTGAGGAGCAACCACTGGGGTGAAGGGGGGTGCATTTCCAAGCTTCTCTGCTTTGGGACTCTGGGAAGCCCTGCTGTGACCTGTGCATTTGACAACTGAATCCTGCCTTTTTGCCCCCTCCCCAGATTCCTCGTCAGTTTCATGGTGGATGCTCGTGGCGGGTCCATGCGTGGGAGCAGGCACAATGGCCTCCGCGTCATCATCCCACCCAGGACGTGCGCAGCACCCACACGCATCACCTGCCGCCTGGTCAAGCCCCAGAAACTGCAGGCCCCACCTCCTCTGGCCGAGGAAGAAGGGTTGGCCAGCAGGATCATTGCCCTGGGCCCTGCCGGAGCACAGTTCCTCAGGTGAATAAGGCTAGACACTCTCCTCTCTGGGCAGTGCCCTGGCTGCCCTCACTAGCGGGTTGCTGGCCAGTTGGCACTCTGAGCTCTAATCACTCGCCGCCATGTGTGCTGGGGCAGGAAAAGGAAGGTGGTGGGTGGCCCTGCTGTTCCTACATCAGGAAGACATCAAAGCCCTCGTGGTACCTCTAAGCGCCAAATGCGTATAATATCAAATGCAGTGCTTGGGGGCACATCCAAACTGAAATCCCAGCATCCTATCTCTCTGTGTATGTTATATGTTCATGGCTTTCAGCATAGAGATGCTGTGGAGCAGAGCAGGGATGGGGAGCCTGTGGTCCTCCAGATGCAGCTGAAGTGCAGTGTCACTTTAAATGACCTCCAGGGTCCCTCCAGCTCTGTGACTCTAGTTCTCCACAACACTTAAAAATAAATATTATAAAGGTTTTTTATTAATGTAAAATCAAGAGTACCCAAAACCAACCAAACCCCGAAATCAAAGTTACAAAACATAGGAGGAGCAGTATAGAGGTTGTATTTTCCAAAGAAACAGAAAACAGATAATGTAAAACGGTAAAATAACCAAAACATAGAATCAAAGCCAAATATCACAATTTGATGGTGGGGGAAAGTTCAGTGTATCTGAATCTGACACATAAGAAATGAAATCCCACCCAGTGGCGTAAAAACATTCCAGCTCTTCCTTACCTTTAAAAGCACGTAATTTGTGAGTTATTTTTTCTGCACTAGCCAGAATCTACATACACTTCCTCTTCTCCTGCTGCTTTCCCCTGGAGAAAACTGATCCGTAGTGCTCAGCAAATGGAGCAAATGGCAATTTGGGTTTTCTCTGAATTGACATTTGCTCAGAGGAGCGGGGAAACCTGCTTGGCCCTCTGCATTCCAGGCATGGAAGAAGCAGAATGTGGACAAGAACATATTCTTGTACCA
The DNA here is from genome assembly GCF_964270895.1 of Podarcis filfolensis. NCBI lineage: Eukaryota > Metazoa > Chordata > Lepidosauria > Squamata > Lacertidae > Podarcis > Podarcis filfolensis. The sequence goes on along the minus strand of NC_139611.1, from coordinate 1,259,036 downwards.
CAACAAGAAGCTTAAGTCCTGTAGTTGAAGCTTCCATTTCCAGGCCAAAGAAGTTCTCGCTGCATCCATGGAAGATGTTTCTTAGATCGGAAAGTTGCCATTTGATCATCCCACAAGTTCGAAAGTGCAAGTTGTGAGGAGGCTTGGGTGGGACATTTAAAATTTTAAAAGATTTCTTGAAAATTGTCTGTCCAGAATTTGGATGCCAGAGCATTCCCACCAACACAAGCAGAAAAAATATCCTCCTGCTTGCACAGCAGCACCGACAATCCCGTGGGGCATTTGATGTTATGTGAGAAAGTTGCACAGCAGAGGTGCTTCTCCCCAACTCTCGGGTGAGCATAATGGCCACTCGCTTTGGGCCCTGACACTCCACTCTCCTACAGCCCTGTAATCGTGGAGATCCCTCACTTTGCCTCGCACGGCCGCGGTGACAGGGAGCTGGTGGTTCTGCGCAGTGAGAATGGATCCATATGGAAGGAGCACCGCAGCCGCTATGGGGAGAGCTACTTGGACCAGGTCCTCAATGGCATGGATGAAGGTACGAGTCCCTGGCAGGAACAGGGGAAACCAGTTGGGGAAGAGGCTCAAAACTGCCCAAGGAGCAAGGAAGTGACAATAGCTTTGCTGGTTTCCAAGCCTCAGCTCAGGGGCAGAGGGACCATTCAGGCAGGCAAGAAGCATTATCTTCAAGGACACATTCCAGCGTGGCAAAAACAAGGGGGTGTGTGGCCTACAGAGACTTCCAAGGGTCACGAGGAGAGATCAGGAGGGCTGCTTGTGCCTGCCCCCCAGGCCCGAGGTTTTCCACCCCTGCCCTAACCACCGAGCATAGCATAGCTAGCCACTCAGGTGCCTGGGGCCGTGTGCACACCCTGCAGACGGGGGTGGAGAGAGCCACCTATGGGGGCAGGGCAGGCCGCCAATGGGGGTGGGGCAAGCCAAGGCAGGGCGTGCTGCATGGAGCCTCTCTGTAGGGCGGCTGAGGCGGTGGGCAGGCGTAAGCCCCACGCTGCTCGAAAAAGCAGCGCTGAGCTTGCAGGCAGTTCGCCCACCGCTTCCCCCTCAGGACAGACGCGTGGCTCAGGCATGCTGCAGGCCCCACGGTGTGGCCCCCAGTGCCCCCCGCCTCACCCAGCTATGCCTCTGGATTAGGCAGAGTCATGGAGGGGAGGGCTGTCGAAGGCTACTAGCCATAAAGGCTGTGCTCTGCCTCCAAAGTTGGAGGCGGCAATGCTTCTGGTTTCTGGAAATCACTCGAGGGGAGAGGGCTTCTGCAGTGGTGTAGGAAGGGGGGCCAGTGGGTGTGCAAGTTATTTTTTCAAAAACACATATGTTTGCCATTTTGTCACCCTCCTCAGTGAGGACAGCCGAGGCAGCCTGCACCCACCCCACCCCCTTTCCTATGCCACTGCTAACCACATAGGACCAGGCTACCTAAAAGGCTTCCTTTGCCCACAAGTTACCCGCTTGTGCATTGCAGGTTGCTGGGAGGCTCTTCTCTGGGATAAGGGAGGAGGCCTTTGGGGGCCACCCCTAAGAAGTCCAACTCCCTACCTTGGGAAATTGCTTTGTCCCCTTCCAATGGTTTTGACAGACATTTGGCCTAGCAAGTTGCTGGTGCCTGTTTTATGCTCCCTGATTTTTTGGTGTGACATTTTTCGCTGCTGTTCCTGTCTCTCTTAAGCTGCCATTAATCCCCCTCACCTCCAGTACAGTTTCATCTGTCTGCTGGTGGTTCTACTCAAAAGGAAAATGTAAATTAAAAAAATTATTCTGATTGCAATGATTTGAAGTCGTAAGGAGTGTGAATGCTAAGTCAAACTGTTGGTCTGTGGGTCAGGGTTCTGAGCCTTTCATGACTGGTCAATCTAGTTCTTCTATTGATTTATTGCTCGTGGCACACTATCAGCAATATGCAGTTCAGGAAATCCTTGCTGGGTGATCTTACTATGCCACTGCCAACTCTTACAGAGCTGGAGAGCCTCGAGGAGCTGGAGAAGAAGAGGATTTGCCGCATCATCACCACGGATTTCCCTCTTTACTTTGTGGTCATGTCTCGCGTGTCCCAGGACTGTGACCTGATTGGCCCAGAGGGTGGCTGTCTGCAGAGCACGTTGGTGCCTCTGGTCCAGGCCACATTCCCAGAAACAGCAGTCACCAAGAAGGTCAAGCTAGCTCTGCAGGTACAAGGACAACCTCCTGTCTCTTGCATCTATCTCTAGAGCAGAGCAGTCCAGGGAGACTTGAAGCAGGAATGGTGTGGACATGGGAGTTTGTGGGTGTGGTTCTGAATTTGGGGAGCAGGCTTGGTGGGCTTCGTAATAAGCAAATACAGCCAAAATAACCAATGCAAATTAAATGTGCACATAAGGTAAAGGTACCCCTGCCCGTACGGGCCAGTCGTGTCCGACTCTAGGGTTGTGCGCCCATCTCACTTAAGAGGCCGGGGGCCAGCGCTGTCCGCAGACACTTCCGGGTCACGTGGCCAGCGTGACAAGCTGCATCTGGCGAGCCAGCGCAGCACACAGAAACGCCATTTACCTTCCCGCTAGTAAGCGGTCCCTATTTATCTACTTGCACCCAGGGGTGCTTTTGAACTGCTTGGTTGGCAGGCACTGGGACCGAGCAACGGGAGCGCACCCCGCCGCAGGGATTCGAACCGCCGACCTGACGATCAGCAAGTCCTAGGCGCTGAGGTTTTACCCACAGCACCACCCATAAGCTGTGTTTGCTTATTACATAATATAGGCAACATAATATAGGCGATCAAAAAATATGGAATACAGACAAGCCCCGATTTGTGCAGGGGTTGCATTCCATGTCAGTGTGCATGTTGATGGAGCACGCATAAGCCTGCCCCACCCTGTTACACCCTCTTCAGGCTCCAAAAATGGCCCATGCGTGCACAGTGGCATGTCCTTAGAACGCACACAAAACGGGGGTTGCCTGTATTTTGGCAGGGAATAATGGAAAGGCATTGAGATCTAGGCAAGGGATCTGACTGAGCGCTGGGTTTCAGGAATAGCAGCCAGGGCTGGATGGCGAAAACTGGAGTTGTGCTTCAGCATCATTCAGCATCCTCAGCAACTTACTTGTTTATTTAGCAAAACAAGTTTCTTGACCTTAAGGTAATGAAAATAGTTTTGTAAAAACACTTAAAATATCAGAAACCGGAGGAGGGGCTGAGTGGGATTTGCCATGGCTGGAGGCGGAACTTGGTTGCCATATGCAACCAAGTCCTGACTGGGTGGCTGTGTGGGGCTCAGCCGCTAACAGAGTAACAAAAACCAGATCCATTCAGTGCAAGCACACACTAAATGCATTGTCCAATCTGGTCCTCAGAGTGACAAATGCTGGGCTGCTTACTGGATCTCCCACTTTTGCAGATCTCTGGTGGACATTCTGGTTATTCAGGGGCCTGGCTCTGGAGTTGCCTTTGAAAGAGGCCACAGCAGAGCACATGGCTGGCATCCTGGCAGCAAGGAGCATCCACCTTCCAGGAGCACTGCCCTTTTGGCATGTCTCCCTGTGGGAATGTTGAGGACAGTAGGAGAGGATATATTGATTAATACAGGGGTCAGCAAGCTAAGGCCCATGGGCCACAAGTGGCCATGGGGGTCGTTTAACTGGTCCATGGACCCCCGCCACCTGCTCGCAGCAGACTGCCTTCCGGGACACTGGCCAGCTTCCCATTGGTTGCAGGAAGCTCCTGCAGCCAATGGGAAGCTGCGCACGCCTCCTCTGCACTGGAAGGAGCACCGGAAATAGCATTTGCGCGTGCACACACACACACACACACACTCTGGACCACTGCGGCGTCTGTGGGACCGTGAATTGTGAGAATCACTTGAGTTAAGCAATCCAGTCTGGCTTGTCCAGACTGGATTTGTTCCTGGTAAATCCCCTTTTGTTCCCTCTTAAAAACAATAATGACACAATAGTCTTCTTTAAGAAACTAATGATAAGGTTTACTCACACAGTCCACAGTGTGATCCTGAAGGCAGGCTTTAGCTTGTTGTTACAGATACAGAGAAATGTGTGGGTTCACCCTCTTTTGAGGAATGAGCCCATGTGCTGCTGGCTGAGAGCCACACACAGCAAAAAAGGTATCAAGAAGAGTCGAGAGGAAGAGCATCAAGAGGAAGAGGAAAATGGCTGCGTGACTGGCCCCTTAGTAGGGTCTGCCAGGGTCACGCCCATCTACCTGGTCACACGCAGGGGGAGGACGCTCCAGACGAGGCGTGACAGGAAGTCCTCCTGGCTGGAGCAACATTCCCCTGCGTGTCCACTCTGGTCAAACAGGAAATGTTGTACTTGACAGCTTATGTTACATCCCACACTCCCTGCAGGCGCAGCCGGTGCCAGATGAGCTGGTGACAAAACTTCTGGGGAACCAGGCAACATTCAGCCCCATAGTGACAGTGGAGCCACGCCGCAGGAAATTCCACCGCCCCATTGGGCTGCGCATCCCCCTGCCCCCTTCATGGAGGGAGAACCCCCGGGACAGTGGGGAGGGCGATACAACCAGCCTGCGGCTCCTCTGCAGTGTCATAGGTGAGTAGAGATAACTGGTGGCGTCTTTTGGGGCTGGAGCACAAGCCTCCCTCCTGCTCTTCATTTTGTTGCTCACTTTGTAGGTTCCAAAGTTGCAGCTTGAGGCGGATGGCAGAGAGATTTCAGGGATTTGGTGGGAGAGGCAATGGAAGGGAGCAAATGTTCCACCGTTGGCAGCAACTGCCTGTGATTTCACCCCTAGGGTGAGGGCAAGAAGATTTGCGCTCACTCTGCTTTCAGAAAGATGCTCCTTGATGGCAGCAGCAGTAGAGTGAGGGGAAATGCTTTCTGTGCTCGCTTTAGGAGGACATCATGCGGGGAAGGGAAGGGTGGTTGGGGGGAGAGCCAGGTACTACTACTAAGAATGGACAAGAGGAGGCAGCGGGAAAAGGGAAGCCAGGCAGCAGTTTCAAGGAAGCTCATCTACCCCACTGGCACTCGTGCTCTCCCTGCAAATCTTTTAGTGTTGTCTCTTTCTTGGGTGGGCTGCTCTTTCAGGGGCCCTTCATCAGTTTTGGTCTGCTGGTTGGCTCTTTTTAATGGTTCAGGGGCTCAGCTATGCCCTCTGCCTCTGTGGAGTCTTGTCCTTTCATCACAGATGTTTTTGGATGATAGCTCTCATCAGCCCTGGCCTTGTATGGCTGGGCTGCCTGAGGCTAATGGAAAGCAGAGCCCAAAAACATCTGGAGGGCACCAGGTTGGCAAAGGCTGAGCTAGGGAATCCCCCACAGGTGGCTGCCCAGGTGGATGTCTTCTGTGCTGGAGATGCAATGCATTTTCCCAGCAAGGTATTTATTCTTGTTTTGTACTTGGGAAAATATCCCCCTATCCATTTTTTTTGTAATTATGTATTTTATCATTTCCATGCATAAAGCAGTTTACTATTAACAATGCAAAGTTAACAGCAAAAATTTGCACACCCCAGAATCGAAGCAAACTTTTTAAAATAACTGAGCCAAAAGATTCCTAATCATAATTCTTCCAACACCAAATCTCCACGCCATCAATTTTGGATCAGCCCAGACAAGATCTTAAGTCTGAAATAAAGTGAAGTCACAATGACAGTGCTAAGATTTGCTGGGTTTAAGAACAAGCTTCTACATAAACTATAAAAGGATCCTGTGTTTGTTTCGTTTATTTAGCAGATTCATACCCTACCTTGCAATCAATTGATTCTCAAGGCGACTTACAAGTAACAGGTAATAACGCAAAGAACCCTGAACTCACACATGCCAGGATGACCCAACAGCCTTCAGTTCTGCGGCTGACGGAGGGGGTCAAAGCAAGATTCCCTTCGGCCATCCCAGAGCAGCTGGCAGTTGGAACAGTGTTCTTTCTGGTGGAGTAATGGTTAGAGTGTTGGACTAGCACCTGGGAGCCCAGGTTTCAAATGGCCACTCAGCTGTGAAGCTTGCTGGGTGCCATGGGACCAGTCATACCCTCAGCCTCAGCTACTTCACGGCCGTGGCGTCGCAGGGGGCGGTGCCATGTTGGGGGGGGGGTGACAAGGCACCCCGTGGGCGCAGCTGCGAACAGAGGATCCTGCCACTGTCCGTATGGTGTTTGAGTGGCGCTGGCAGCAAACCGTTACGTACAACGCATGCATGGTGTCGCGCACATGCGCTGTACGTAGTGACGCCGCACATGCACTGTACATAGCAGTTTTCCGCCAGCGCCGCTTGAGCACTTTATGAATGGTGGTGGGATCCCTCCGGTGCCACTACAGCTGCAAGCGGAGGATCCCGCCACCATCTGTACAGCGCTTGGGCGGTGCCAGCAGCAAACCGCTACGTACAATTCATGGGCGGTGTCTCACACATGCGTTGTACGCAGTGACACCGCACATGTGCCCTATGCAGCAACGCAATGCATGCATCGTATGTCGCAGCACAACGCATGCCCCGCCCCGGGTGTCGGTTAGCCTTCGTTTGCCCCTGCTTCACAGGGTTGTTGTGAGGTCAGGTGGGGAGGGGTGGGCTGGGGAGGACGGCACCATGACCTCCTTTGTGGAAACGAACAAATACAGCAAAGCTTCCTGCAGCTGCTGCTTCTCTGACTGGTGCTTGAGATCAGGCCAGTCTTTCCCTGGTGGTTGTCTTTATTTTCATCCTCAGTAACTCAGTGACAGAGCATCTGCTTTGCATGCACATAGTCCCACGTTCCATCCTTGGCATCTCCAGGGAGAGCTGGGAAGGCTCTTGCCACTCTAGGCAGTTTTGAGCTGGTGGGACCAACAGCCGGACTCAGTGGAAGGCAGCTTCCTGTATGCCTGTGATCTCAGGTGAGCAGCAGAGCAGCAGCGAGGAAGGTTGCTTGGTGGTTTGGCAAGAAATTATGCACGGTAGTGAGCAATGGAGGGGGGGTGCCGCTTGGGTGCATCTCTCCATCCCTGTGACTTGCGTAACCTCACGGGGAGGAAGGAACCAGGATGTGCTGGAAGAAGAACCAGTGTGACTGCCTGCATCGCTGGGTGGACTGGAATAAAACGCTGCTGCTGTTACATTTATATCCTCCCTTTTTCTCCAAGGAGCTCAAGGTGGCATATGTGGTTCTCCCCACCCCACCCCGTTAATCCCTACGCCAACCCAGTGAAGGAGCTTGGGCTGAGAGGCAGTGACTGGCCCAAGGTCACCCAGGGAGCTTCATGTCCAAGTGGGAATTTGAGCCCTGGTCTACCAGGTCCTAGGCTGACATTCTAACCATTACACACCATACTGGCTGGAGAGGTGGCATATAAATATATTCCGTAAACATTAGAAATAAATATCAACACAGAGCTCACAGAATATTCTCCAACTGCAGAGCCCCTTTTCTTCAGGACTTTGCAGCTGAAGTCGAAACTGAGCATGCCAGCGGAATGAAACACTGGCTCAGTTCTCCCCCTTCCCCGGTGGTTTCTGCCTTTTCCATTTTAAGTGCTGTGTGAACATTCAAGTGTTGAAAAATTCATCTGTTAACTAGGTTTTTTCCCCTTTTTAATTAATGTACTCAAATGCAAAACTGTGATGTGCACCTGAGGAGGTTCTTGGGGCTAGGGGCCACCAATCAGTGCAGCCAGGCTTCTGCTTAAAGCCTCCCCACCCCTGGCCCCCAGAGCTCAAGTCCAGGGCTGGCTTGGGCCCACTGGGACTGCTGAAGTGGAAGGTAGCCAGGCCAGTGCCAGGCAAACCCAACTTCCTCTAGTTTGTTTCCCATCCTCTTCCTCGGAGTTCTGCAAAGGCAATGCTAGAGGAGCCTGGCAACCGGCGACACATTGGGCTGGTTGGAGAGCAGCGTTAGGTTGGACCTAATGGACCAGCCTTCCCGGCTCAAATCTGGGAAAGTGCATTTTGGACTGAAGGCTGCGAGGGCCCTTCCAGGTCAGTCTGCCTGCTCCAAAAACCTCCTGTGCACACCTGTGTGCTTTCTCCCCACTCTCTTGTCTCAGGAGGAACAGCCCCAGCACAATGGGAGGACATCACAGGGACCACAAAGCTTGTCTATGCCAACGAGTGTGCAAACTTCACCACCAATGTTTCTGCCAGGTGAGCCTGAGGGGCCATTTGGGGGAGTTGCATACATTGCACCTCAAAGTGACAATTAAACTGGCATAGCTTTGGAACATAGAAAAAGGTTAACCAGAGGCAGACCTGTTTAGGGAAGTTTTTAATGTTTGACGTTTTAGCGTGCTTTTAATATTCTGTTGGGAGCTGTCCAGAGTGACTGGGGAAACCCAGCCAGATGGGTGGGGTATAAATAAATTGTTGTTGTTGTTGAAAGTCTGGGAAATAGCTCAGCTTCCTAAATTTCTGGTTACGGCCGGGTGGTGAGCCTGTGGCTTCTTCCATGTGCCCCTTTCCTCTTCCTGCCCAGGTTCTGGCTGGCAGACTGCCCGTGCACAGCCGAAGCCATCCATTTTGCTATGCTGCTTTACAAAGAGCTGGCGGCTGTGCCCTACATGGCCAAGTTCGTGGTGTTTGCCAAAATGAACGAGGGCCGCGAGGGCCGCCTGCGCTGCTACTGCATGACCGACGACAAAGTGGACAAGACGCTTGAGCAGCATGAAAACTTCACTGAAGTGGCACGCAGCCGGGACATTGAGGTAGCTCCCCTGGTACCTGGGGCCCTGCCCTGCTGAAGCTCTTGGCTGAGGGACAGGCCGCCGTCTAGAAGGAGCTTTTAAAGTGCTGTCATAGCCCTTGCCTATTGTTAGTAGCATTAGAATTGTACATTGCAGTGGTTTCCAGACAGTGATTTGTGACCTTGATTCAAATGGTTTGTAGTGTGTCTGCAAAAATGCAATTAAGAGCGGTAGTCTCGTAATCTGGGGAACCGGGTTCGCGTCTCCGCTCCTCCACATGCAGCTGCTGGGTGACCTTGGGCCAGTCACACTTCTTTGAAGTCTCTCAGCCCCACTCACCTCACAGAGTGTTTGTTGTGGGGGAGGAAGGGAAAGGAGAATGTTAGCCGCTTTGAGACTCCTTCGGATAGTGATAAAGAGGGATATCAAATCCAAACTCTTCTTCTTTACAATTGCTACAACAGGCAGAAAAATTATTTAGTGGCCCTCTAAGACCCTCAACAATTTTAAAGGGGTTTGCTGGGGAGGGGGAGTTTAGCTCAAATGCCTCCTTATTGATTGATTGATTGATTGATTGATTGATTGATTGATTGATTTAAAAAACAAGCATGCCAGAGCAAAGTACCTGCCCAACATAGCTTCTAGGATGGCCTTAAACCTGCGCCATGACAGCGTTTCATGATGAGCTGCCATTTCTGGAGGTGGAGCATAACCCTTTCAAAGGCTTGGAGACCTTACTGCCTGTTTCTGCAGGTGGTGGAGGGGATGCCCCTGCACACAGAGCTTTCTGGGAACCTGGTGCCCATCAAGAAAGCCACCCAGCAGCGCAGCTTCCTGTTCCAGTCATTCCGGGAGAACCGCCTGATCATCCCTGTCAAGGTGAGAGGCAAGGGGGTCAGCAGGATGCTTTGGGAGTAAAAGCGCTGGGCTCTGATCGACCAGCCTGCTGCTGCTCTCACTTGTGATGCCACTGAAATTCATCATGATCTGGTTGGCAATCATGTTTTCCCAGCTTGTTTGCTTGTTTGAATTTATATACCACCCTATATACACAGCTCTCAGGGCAGTTCACAGAATAAAATCAGAATATAAAACCACAAAATACACAAAATAAAAACAACAACAACCCAATAACCCCTCCCAAAAAACCCACACTTTAAAAGCTTGTGGTGTCCAGATACAGGGCCCAGGCCTGTTGCTGGATGAAGTGGAGCAGCTGCTTCAGGTGGCAGGAGCTGGAGGGCAGCACACCCACACCTGCTTCCCGCTGCGGAGTGGACAATACCCTCCCATCACCAGCGTGGAAGCACAAGCCAGCGGTCCGTCCTGTCCCTGCAGTGGGGAGCAGGTGCCATCTCCCCCTCAGAGAGGACGTGGCTCCAATACATCACAAGTCCCACATCGCTTTGGCTCAGGACCACACCCCACCTAGTCTTTCTCTCGAGCCCACCTGCAGGTGCATAGGCCAGGAGATGCGTGAGGAACCTGCGTCCGGTTGGTCTTGGTCTCCCCATCTGTTCAGCTCCTTAAGGAACTCTGGAAATTGTAGCTCAGTGAAGGGAGCAAGGTGTGGAGGGGGCCAAAAAAGACATCGCAAGCTTGGAGAAAACTTGTGGAGCACAGTTTCCAAACACTTGTTGAGAAAGCCCATCAGCACTGATCCTGACTCTGAGGAATAGATCACTCCCGTCCATTGTTCTCCTCACTTCCTGGGGTTATAGGGAGCCTTCAGTCCCATTCCTACAACAGCCCCACTGCCTACTGGTCTGTTTCCAGGCAGAACTCAAAAGGGCTGATGATGGCCCATAAATCCCTGTGAGGCTTAGGTCCAAGCTCTCTGAAAAATCACATTCCCCCCTTTTCTCGGTCCTGCCACCCTCACAAGCCCACTTGCATGGACGTGGGAGAGGGCCTTCTTGGTGGCTGCTCTCAGATTGGAACTCCCTCCCGGGAGAAATTAGACAGGCTCCCTCCCTGCTGTCCTGGAGTCCCTTTCTGAGAACAAGGCGGTATAAATAAATAATTGTTATCATGATAATAATTCTCATTCCAGGAGGCTTTTGGGAACTGACTGCATTTAGTGAAAGGGCTGGTACTGTGCTGTTTTTATTGTAATTTGCTGCATGTTTTTAATCTCTCTCTTTCTCTCTTTCTCTCTCTCTCTCTCACACATATTGTTTTAGTTCAATAAATGTATAATTGTTTTTAAATTATTGGGTTTCAAAAAATGTTTTTAGTTGTTTCTGTTTTATTCATAAGCTTCACTGAGTCCTTGTCAGGAAGAAAAGCTGCGTAGTAGTGGTAATTAATAATAATAATAATAATATTGGGGGCAGGTGCGAGACAGCAGCCGGGAAGCCAGCGGCTCCTTGTCCTTCCTCCGCAAAGCCATGAAGTACGAGGAGCTCCAGCATGTCCTCTGCCACCTGAACATCACAATGCCGCCCTGTTCCAAGGTGAGTCCCGCCTGAGCATCTTACTTATTTAGTCGTTAAACGCAGGGCTTTTCCCCCAGGAGGAACTTGCTGGAACTCAGTTCCGGCATCTCTCAGGTGAGTTCTGGTGGCTGTCAGGTGGGCACCATCACCATTGAAAGAGAACAAGGGAGGCGTTTTGGTAAGTTCCAGCCACTCTTTTTCTAGAAAAATAGTACTGATTAAACTTATTAGCCACCTGTCACCCAGAGGGTCTCTAAGCAGCTTACATAAAATATATGTATGCATAAATACATCACCAGATAGAAAAGGTTTGGGGAAAGTCATATAACACATTGTCTAAAGAACTGTTAACAGTTTCACTAATTGCAGCTGGATGGGCCCTAGCACAGTACGGTGGTACCTCTGGTTACGTACTTAATTCGTTCTGGAGGTCTGTTCTTAACCTGAAACTGTTCTTAACCTGAAGCACCACTTTAGCTAATGGGGCCTCCCGCTGCTGCTGCGCGATTTCTGTTCTCATCCTGAAGCAAAGTTCTTAACTCGAGGTACTATTTCTTGGTTAGCGGAGTCTGTAACCTGAAGCGTATGTAACCCGAGGTACCACAGTACGGTAAGGAATTAGACAATCTATCCATGCAATTTTCGTATAAGAACAATTGGTTTGTTACGGTCTCAGAAAAGACAACATTCAGTTTAGTACTGACACAAGGTCAAGCAAAACTGCAAGATTTCAGTGCAGTATGGCAGGGCTTCCTCCAATTTGCCATGTGTCTCTGCTCCTCCCTCTCTCAGTGGCTCCTGGAGGCAGGAAAATCACCAGCCTTTCCAGACCCTCCAAGTGTCCCTATTTTCCAGGGACATCCCTGATTTAGAGAAGCCTTCTGATTTGCTCCCGGAATGTCCCACTTTTCCTTAGGATGTCCCTATTTTCATTGGAGAAATGTTGGAGGGTATGGAGTTATCTGACCCCCGAGCCGTCTGAAGGCAGCCCTGTATAGGGAAGGGTTTTTTGGTGATACATGTTTGATTATGTTTTTATATATGTTGGAAGCTGCTGAGATGCTGGCTGGGGCATCCCAGTCAGATGTGTGGGGTATAAATAGTAAAATTATCATTATGGAATGGGCTGTCCCTATTTTTATCGGACAAATGTTGGAGGTTATGCCTTTCCTTGATGCCCCCAGAGTTCCGGCAGTGAGGAGCGAAGGAGAACGCTGACACCGCTAGCCTTGCGTGAGAGATACAGCCTCCCCAGCGACAGCACCCTGGGTAAGAGTCCTTGGGGCCAGAAGAGTGGGCTTGGCAGGGCAGCTCATAGGTCAGGAAATGGAACTGGGATTCAAGACGGCCTTTTGCCATTAGTCTGAAGGGAGACATTCTGGTGTCTCTTAGTGAGGTGGGATCTGTGCACCCTTTTATCGCTTCAGCTATGTTTCTAGATTTTTATTGGATGTTCTTAACTGGTTTTAATTTGAGACGCTTTCAGTACAACTGAAAAGCAACTGATGATGATGATGATGATCGGAGCTTTCTGCAGGAAGGGTGTTTATATGTTCCTCTGTTTCCTTTGTGGAAAGCTAGCATCCCAGGTGGGTTGGGTGCCAGACTACTTGATGGTAACAGCTTCAGGCAGTATAGAAATTTTAATAGTAGTAGTAGTAGTAGTAGTACTAGTAGTAGAGAAACTGAACAGGATTTGTGACTGAGACCAGGGCAAAGTTGAGTAAGGGACCAATCAGCCTCTTGACCTTGTTAACAACCTGCTAACAACCTGCACAATGCCAGAGACCCCAGCAGTGACCGTGAGTTTTGTGCCCTGTCTTTGCCCAAAACTTACTCTGCTTCCCCCTTCCTCCCCCCGCCCCAGGCTCAGTAAGCAGCACAGAGAAGGACAGAACAGACATGAAGATGGCTGTCATTGCAGAGCATTTGGGCCTCAGTTGGGCTGGTGAGTGACACTGGTGTCCTTGCAAAAAAGGGGTGAAAGGCCCTTCCAGGCGTCCCTTTCATTGTACTTTCATGATTTGTTCTTCTGGAGGCATCGAGGCGCTTATACACAATGCTGCTGCCAATACTGTTTGTGCCTGCAAGTGTTTTGGGGCAGACATACGGCCTCGTTTCCAACTGGCACTTGTTGCGTAACTTCCTGCTGACATCCTGCCATTTTCCATGCCACAAATATTCCCATCTGTTCCCACAACTGACCTCAGACGCTCTGAGTTCCCAGCACTCTGGGCTTGCTGGATGGGAATCTTTCCTGCTATTATCCCACACACTCCCTGTGGTTTTTGTTGTTGTTGTTGTTGTTGCTTTTTTTGTGAACACCCACTTGGCAAAAAAGTCTCCAGAACCCTTGTCTCCCAGCTCGGTCACTGGGATCTTCTGCAGGAGCCTCTTGCTGGTCGTTCCCCAAGTTGGCCAGGCTCATTTGGCAACAGCAAGCACTGAGCCTTCAGTGTCATGGGCCCAGTTGTAGGGAAGACTCTGCCTGGGGAGATTCAGCAGGTGCCTCCTGTGCCAACTTGGAAATGCAGGCTGGAACCGTTTCTGCTCCATTAGCCCTCAGCAATCAGGAGCACATCCTTCCATATCTGATTACAACAGTTGTGTATGGTTTTTCTTGTGTGATTTCGCACATAGTTCTTGTAAACCATTATTATTATTATTATTATTATTATTATTATTAATAATAATAATAATAATAATAATAATAATTTATTACTTGTACCTCACCCATCTGACTGGGTTGCCCCAACCACTCTGGGCAGCATTTTAATATTTTTCTAAATATATAGCTAAACTGCATCAAGTGTGGCATACCCAACAGCAGGGAGGGGTGAGGAACTTCAGGCCTTCCTGTCTGACTCTTGGTGCTGCCCTTGGGCCACACCCCTCACTAGCCCTTGTTTTGCATGCACAGAGTTTTTGGCTGGCTGGGATGTATCCCTGGATTCTGACAACGCCTCTTGCTTGCCTGGAGACAAGGCAGAGAGGAAACCAGCCCCCTGTGCAGCAGAAGAGTCACTTCCATTGCTCTCCCGCCACCCTGGCATGTGGCCCTTGGAAGGTTGCTCTGCATGCTGGCCCTCGGGCTGCAAAAGGTTCACTGCCTTCCTGCTCCCCCCCCCCATGTCTGATGGCTGCTGTGCTTTGTGTCTCTTTCCTGGCCCCGCCACCCCCCACTCCCTCCAGAACTGGCCCGGGAGCTGCAGTTTGGTGTGGATGACATCAATAGGATCCGTGTGGAGAATCCCAACTCCCTTCTGGAGCAGAGCCTGGCCCTGCTGAACCTGTGGACCAGCCGTGGCGGCCAGAGTGCCAACAGTGCGTATTAGCAAGGGGGCTGGGGGCGCATGGGCTTCACCTCTTGCTGTCCTGAAGAGGGAGGCCACACACCACCAGAACTGAGGTTCCCCCGGGGGACTTTCCTTTGCACATGACCACATTCGATACATGGCATTCCTTCACCCTCACCCATCAAAACATTGAATGCATCACACATTGGAGCAGCTGGCCATGCCGGACCCCCCTCAGGCCTGCTCTTTCCTGGTCTGGGCCGGCAGTGAGGGGGGCAATGCTCCTCATTTGTGCATGGCTAGTCTCCCTAAAGGTACATTCTTGGGGAATGTGAGTCTCCTTCTTTGGAGGTCTTTAAGCAGAGGCTTGACAACCATATGTCAGGAGTGCTCTGATGGTGTTTCCTGCTTGGCAGGGGGTTGGACTCAATGGCCCTTGTGGTCTCTTCCAACTCTATGATTCTATGATTTTATGGATCTTCTGCCAGCATTCATTTCCTCCCTGGTTGTGAGGAGGGCTACTTTTTCTTCCTTGAAAAGTACCTAGAGTTGAAAGGAAGTCAAAAGAAGGACAGTCTTTCCTACATCCTCTTCCAGCTCTACATGCTTTTCAAGGCGCAAATTCATTCCACCGGATCCAACTGTTATGTGGACAAGTGAAGCCTGTTTCGTGGAGTTTCATGAAAACACAAATAAACCTTGTGGGATTTGGTGACACTTTCTGCAGTGGAATACAGGCAAGCTATTCAGAACAAAAAGCGAAACTCATTATAAATAGCAACATCACGGAGGAATGCAATATAAGGAAGGGAACCAGGCAAGGATGCCCCTTGTCTCCATTATTTTAGTATTGGAAATCCTGAATAAAAAGAGAAGAGAAGAAGGGAAGATAAGAGGTATAGTGTTGGGGGAAAATCTTATAAACTCAAAGCCTTTGCTGATGACCTGATAAAAATGACAGAGAACCCAAAGGAAAGTCTATTGAGAACACTAGAGTTGATAAATGAATTCGGGAGAGTGGCGGGTTTAAAACTTAACACAAAGAAAATCAAATTATTGGTAAAAAAATATGGATGCACAAGGAAAAAAACGAATTACAAGTTATATGCGGCCTGGAAATTAGCAAAAAAGTGAAATATCTGGGTACATGGTTCACAGCTAAGAATATCAATTTATTCTAGGATAACTATGTTAACACTTGGAAGGAAATCAAAAACAAACTGGAAATTTGGAGCAGGCTAAATATCTCTTTTGGGGGAAGAATTTCCACAATAAAGATGAGCATACTCCCAAAAATGGTTTTCTTGTTTCAGTCCATTCCGGTGATAGGGATGGCAGGCTGCTTCAAAGATTGGCAGAAGGATATATCAAGATTTATCTGGAATGGGGGAAAACCTAGAATTAAACATAAATTATTGATTGATATAAGAGAAAGAGGAGGATATAAGAGAAAGAGGAGGATTTGCACTATCAAATTGTTTAGATCTAGGACAAACATTTGCTGGAAATGCAAGGAGGCTGAAGGCACATGAATCCACATGTGGTGGAACTGTAAAAAGATTAGATAGTTCTGGGAAATGATTTATAGCGAGCTGAAGAAAATGTTCAAATGTTCCTTCCCTAAAAAGCCGGAAACCTTCCTGCTAGGAATTATGTGTAATGAAATTCCAAAAAAGTTTAGGAGAGTCTTTATGTATGTTACAATTGCTGCCAGAATGTTAATTGTAAAAGGCTGGAATGGAGAAGATATCCCATTCAAATCAGACTGGCAAAATAAACTGAGAGAGTATGCTGAACTAACGAGACTATCAGCAAGGTTACGAGACGTTACAGATGAAAAATTTAACAGAGTGTGGGACATATATAGTGTTTGTGTAAAGGAACATTGTCAAAATATTAATCCGTTGGCAGGTATTGACTGAACTTCTGTGGGTGAATAGGATAATATAATACTTAAAGTAAGCCAAACAATGTGGAGAAAATAAAGTGAAGTGTGCATCCAAGAAATATAATCTGGGAATATAATGGAAGATGGGAGGTCACATTGAAATCAATTGCAAAATGGTGTAAAAAGCAAATAACTGAGGAACGAACGACTGTATTTTTTTTTTTACTTTTTATGCTGTCTTCAACATCTAATGATCATTTTTGTTATACAATTTTCAATTAATAAAGCATGGGGGGAGGGGAGAAAAGAAGAAGAAGAAGAAGCCTGCAGGTGCTGGACAACCTGTTCCTGCTGCATTCCATGATAGATGGTTGCAAAAATGAATCCCCTGCTGTCACGTCTGGCTGATATGTCTCCTTCCTCTTCTCCTTTGGCAGTGGAAAACCTGTACACGGCTCTGCGCAACATAGACCGCAGTGAGATCATCAACATGCTGGAAGGCTCCTCCCGGCAAAGTCGTAGCCTGAAGGGAGACAAACGCTACTCCAATCGGGATTACTCCCTGTCGCCCTCCCAGATGAATGGTGAGTGCCGGCCCAGATCCTGCCGCACCAGATCCTTGCCTGGTGTCTCTTGTGAACCCGGAGTCATGTGCCCAGGCTAGGCTTGCGCAGGTCTTTTCAGTGTGACTGCCCCTCCCTCCCCCCTCCCTCTGGATTTCTGCTGCCCCCTTCAGCCCATTTTGTGGTCCCTGAGATCAACCAGCTACCTGCCTGCTAAAAACCCCTCCTGGCTGGCAGCTTCCTTCCCCTTTGGCCTCAGCTAGAACCAGCCAACTCTAAGCTCACACCCTGGTGGGGTGGAATAAATCCACAGACCCCCAGGGAATGCCGTGGGGGGATCAGGTGCTGGGGCACGCTGGGTGGCTTTGGGCAAGGGAGGCAAGAGCATAGCTGTGAGGGCCAGCGAGGGCCACAGCCAGGTGTTAAAGAACAGTTGGGAGTGAGGACACATCCACATTCCCACTGGTCTCCTAGTTTTCAGTTTGCCCCACCTCTTTCCTTGGGAAAACCCAGTCTTTATCACTGAAGCAGAACAAACACCCATCCATGGGAAACCCATTCAGTGAGGAGGAGGAGCTTTTCCTGGGGGGAAGCAGCGAGACAAGCAGAAGGGTGGACGAGCCCAGGGTCCTGGAGTCCAAGGGGCAAAGTGGCTGTGGTGCCATGTGCCCCGCTGCATACAGAGGGCGCTGGTGGTCCATAAAGTGAATAGCGGGGGGGGGGGGTCCAGACTGGGACCCTGGCATTAGGAAGCGGCTTTTGCAGAAAGATAGGCGGTAGGAATGCAGACTTGTGGCGATGCAGGGGGGAGGGGTAAGGAGCACACCTTCTGTGGTGCACAGAGATAGGAAAACCTGCGTAGATCCAGAGAGAGGCTGCCCTGAGAGAGGGAATCTGAGGTTGGTGCAGAGAGAGAAAGAGGCCCTGCAATGGTGCAGCTCAAATGGCCTCTAGGGATCAGGCCTTGGGTTGGCGCAAGGTGTGCCTGGAGATGGGTGCAGAGAGGTTCTGGGCTTTGAAGCCTGGACCCTGGGCTCCAGCTATCAGTTAGATGCATTGCGGATCAGGAAGAGGGTGTGGGCTGGTGTGGCTTAGTGGGCCCTGGGAGCCAGATCAGCAGCCAACCCTGTGGTCAAGAGTGCTGCGCACGGGGGTTCAGAGGTGTGCGCGCTCATTTCCTCCCCCCCTCCCCATCCCAGTTCAATCTGCGTGCTTCCACATGCTATCAGCCTGAGTTGGCTGGCCAGTTGGCGCCTATCCTGACCGTTGTCCTCCGTCCTGGTCCTGACCTCTCTCCTCTTCCTCCTTTTTCTCCTCCACTGCCTGTCTCCACTGTTTCTCTCTCTTTCTCTCTCTCTCATTTGACCTGAGCCGTCCGTCCGAGAGCTTTTGCCCTGCTGATGAATGCATGCTGTGCCTGGCCGGACCTGGCAGCCATGCCAGGCTGAATGTTGCCACTTTGCCCTTTGCTGCTACCCACCCTCCCTTCCTGGCTTCCCTTCCTTGCCCAACGGCTGCTAGCAGAGCCTGGGGAAATGGGAAGGGCTTCCCTTCAGCCTGCTGATCCCAAAGCCCCCCTGGGCCGCTTGACTCTCCCAAAGGTCAACCCCCCACCCCACCCCCGCACGGCTGAGCAGGCAAAGTCCAGCCGCAGCAACTGTGGAAAAGCTGCATGGAGCAAGAGTCCCCCTCACACACACGGCACACCTGCAGGAGGCCTTTGCTCCCCTGATTGCTCCCCTGGTGAAGCAATTGCTCTTTATCCATAATTACACAGCACTATCAATAAGCAACATGGTGCTTTATAGAGCTTCGCTAATAAACAGGTCTTGGTCCCCAAGGAACTTGCAGCCTAAATGTCAATAGTGGGGGAGGCAAAGAAGAGAACAGGGTGGGAGATCAGTCTGGCAAGGAGTGAACATGAGCAGATTAAAGCTACAAGGGCTCTTCAGAATCCAAAAACTCACCTTTCCTAGGAAGTCTCAGAGTAAGCCCTTTAATCCTCATGCCCAACTGTAGCCAGGTGTAAGTAAGGGGGGCTACAAATTCTCTCCAGCATCCCTGGTTCTCCTTGACTCCTCCCTTCCCTGCTGAGATACACTGAGGTGCGTCTCACACTTTTCCCAGGCTTCTTGCCAGCTGCTGTGGCCCAGATGCCCACTGCGGGTGCCTCTGTCCCTCTTGCAAAATTGCAGCAGGTGGGTGGTTCATTCCTTGGCTGTCTGAAATCTGGTGGGGGCATCTGGGAGCAGCAGCTGCCCAAGGGCTGCCCAAGGTCAAGAGCAGCTGTAGGGAGCCAGTGGAAACTCTGGGTGCATTGTACTAGGATATGCATTTCTTGCACATTCCTTGGTTGGAAAACAGCCTTGGTAAAATAAGAGAGGTGTCCATTTCAGAGAATGCTTCTGTCTCCATTCCCATATTGTTTTGGAAATGGAATTTCTCCTCATCCTTCGTGGGTTTTGTGCACTGTGTGATTTTGGAGCAAACCTTCCCATTTTGGCTCAGCGAACCCATGCATGCTTAAGATGAAACTGCAGAGGCACCAGCTTCCAAAGGAGAAGAGGGGGCAACATAATGCGGTGCATGATGTCGCACGTGTGACATCAGGACATCGGAGGAGCCGGGGTGGAGCCAAGTGCGGCAGCACCTTCAATGGCCACCGGCCAGGGGCTGCTTCCTCGCTCCTTCCCCTCCACTGCAGGACGAGGAGTTGGCCACTGAAGCCTCACCATCTGTAGCCTCCTCTGCCACTTTTGAACATAGGGGAAACCCCTCCCAAAAAACATTGGGCCCCTAGGAGATGGGGTCCTTTTCACAGACCAAGCTGCCCATGTACTTCTGTACTTCTGAGGTGGCCCAAGAGCTCTTTCTTCCCTTCAACCCTTTAAATGCTTTGAGCTGGAGAAGGGAGCGTGTCAGTGCCCGCTGGGTGCAAATGAGCCAGCAGAAGGCCGGCACGTTGTATTTATTTACTCCATAAAATGGATGTACCACTGGGTTTTAAGGGGGGGGGACTTAAAGCAGTTTTTAAAAAAAGCAATTCAATTTTAAATAGAAACAGTTTAAAACAGGTATCATTAGAAATTTTTCAAAATCATTAAAATCATTCAAAAGATGATTAAAATCAACAGTAGCTAAAAATGCAGCTTCTACAGGTCTGGACAGGGTTGCAGAAGCAGAAAGGTTTTTAGCAGGCGCTGAAAATAATATGGCAAAAGTGTCTGCCTGATGTCAATAGGCAGGGAGTTCCAAAGTTTGGATGCTGCCAGATCAAAATATAGATGTCTTATGAATGCTGGACAGTGTGACTCCTTTTGATGCCTGAACAGGAAAATTCAAATCATCAAATTGTAGAGTTGGAAGGGACCACAAGGGTCATCTAGTCTAACCCTCTGCAATGCAGGGATCTTTTGCCCAACGTAGAGCTCAAACCATGACCCTGAGTTTAAGACGGAGCCATCCATGACACCCACCTCCAGGCACATATATTTAAGGCACATGGGGCACAACTTACTGGGAATTTCCCTGCCGCATGCCCCATAGGAGCTGTGCCCCACAGATCCAGTTGCCTCCCCCTCTGCCACCTTTTGCAGCACTGAGTGACAGCAGGACCCCAAAAGAACAGCACCAAAAGTACTGTGGCAAAGAGGACTCTAGTCCACGGAAGCCTAGAAGAGCCCATGTGGTGTTCTGCAGCTGCTTCAGCACACCTTAATTAAGGGGGGAATCTTTAAAATGCCCCAAAACTCTTCGTTGGCTTTGGGCTTTGGGCTACAGTGGAACATGTGAGCCAAAGCACCCTGTTTTCGGAGCTGGTAATTTTGCACTTGGGGACCTGATCCCGGAAGCCTCTCCTGTCTGTGCACTTACGTTCAGAGCCATAGGCAACCTGGCTTAGCAGCACTCGTCCCGCCGAGTCCTTCTTCTTTCCGAGTGCAAAGTGTGGGTTGGAGCAAGGCTCCCTTTGGCTGAGCCTTGAGCCTTCTTGGGAACATGTGGGAGAGTCGCTCTCCTCCACACCAAATTCCCAGAGAGAGAGAGGCATTGCAGGTGAAGCTGCTTTGAACCAACAGCAAAGGGGCAAGAGTATAATTAGAGTACCTAAGATCTTCAGGGAATGCTTTTGAGTTGCTTAGATTCTTTACAGCCGTTCTCCCCGATCCCTGAAGTTGCAGCTGGTTGCAGCCAGTGGCGTAGCGTGGGTTGTCAGCCCCCGGGGCAAGGCAAGTAATTTGCGCCCTCTAACCCGTGGATTTGTGCCCCCTAACCCGTGGATTTGCCCTAACCCCCAGATGTTGCGCCCAGTGCGGCCGGCCCCCCCTGCACCCCCCACGCTACGCCACTGGTTGCAGCTACTCGGTGTTGAGAGAAGTTCCTTTTGCATATGGTCAGAGGCATATTTTCTCTACCTTTGAGCCCCAGTCTCAAAAACCTGGTTCCCTCTCTGGCTTAAATGACAGTCATTTTGAAGAGAAATGAAAGTGAGGTTTGAAAGAGACTCTGCTTCCCACAGCATTTACACACATTTTATTTTGTCTGGCTGCTGCCTCTGATCAAACAGGTATTTAAACAATACCCAAACACTCATGTGGAGCTAAGTCAGTTAGTGGCATATTTGTTCCACAGTGCTTGACTGTTAAACTAGGCTGAGAACTGTAGCACTGAGAGGGGAAGATGACCCTGCTAATAACTCTCGGCTCCTTTAGCAAACTACAGCTCCCAGAATTATTTGAAGGAAGCCATGGCTGTTTAATGTGGTTGGTATCATAGTGCTTTCATAGAATCATGGAATCGTAGAGTTGGAAGGGACCCTGGGGGTCATCTAGTTCAACCGCCTGCAATGCAGGGATCTCAGCTGAAGCATCCATGTCAGATGGCCATCCAGCCTCTGCTTGTAAACCTCCAAGGAAGGAGAGCCCGCAACCTTCCGAGGGAGACCGTTCCACTGTTGAACAGCTCTTACTGTCAGAAAGTTCCTCCTGGAGTTTAGTTGGGATCTCCTTTCTTCTAACTTGAAGCCATAGGTTTGAGTCCTCCCCTCCAGAGCGGGAGAAAACAAGCTTTCAGTGTATGGTATGAATGTGGCCTTAGTTGCACAACAGATTGTGCAATTTGTGGCACAGCAGGCTTCTGCTAGTGCAACTGTTGTCTTGAGTTCCTGTGTTGTGCAATATTAAAACTGACTCTTCCGCTTGTGCAAAAGACCTTGTGCTGGTGGACAGAGGTCACTGGATAGAACCCTCAGTTTCCAGATGCAGGAGTGGGATAAATGTGTTCTCCTCTTTCAAATCACCTCCAACTCCCCCAAAGGGCAATTGTCCGTCTTCAGCTGTCTCTTCATACCCATGGCCAAGATGGTGCTCTCTCTCATTCCATGTAGCCAAGCTTATTAAACTGACCGCTGAATCTTGCCACAACACTGGGGTTTGGACAGCAGCTTTCTCTGCATTTGAGGGGAGGGAGTTAGCATAGGGCTAGGGCTGCCATATTTCAAACAGTGAAAAGGTTTTAGCTTTTCTCTCTTTTTTTGAACATCGGCAAAAATGGCACTGCCGGCATGGTCTGCCATACGTCTGGATTTTCCAGGACCTTTTACTGATTTCCACCAGTACACCATGGGACTCTCTCACACATTCCATTCTCCCTCACTTGGTTTAATAGTAGGGCCGGCCCTGATTCCATCTGCCTTATAGGGCGAGGCCAGTTCTTTGAAGCTGTGGGTTCTTGGAAAGGAGTGAGGGCCTCCCTTCACTTTCTGTGAACAGGAGAGAATCAAAAACCAAATGAAAGAAAACAGCTTTCAGTGAAACAAAACATATAGATAATCCCTAAGTCTTTAATATTAAAATGAAATTTTTTAGTAGACCAGCACATTTCAAGTCAAAAAACTATGCTTTGGAGAGTGACAGAAAGTGAAAGCAGTTCAAAAAATGAACAAAGGATTGTTTTCTATTTCATTGTTGCCTCTCATATATAAAGGCAATCAATATGTTTGATATATATAAAATAGGAGGGCATGTTGAGGTGCTACATTCTGGACTCTTTATGTTACTATTAAAGACTTGAAGGGAGTTTTCGTACATAAGGCATCAAGGTTTGATGTTTAATTGTGTTTTTAATATCCCATTGGAAGTCGCCCAGAGTGGCTGGGGAGGCCTGGCCAGATGGGCAGGGTTTAAGTAATAAATTATTATTATATTATCATTACAAGATGTTTTGTCTTGTTTTGTTTCTAACTTCTGCTGAAATAGAATTTATAATGCAATTGCACAAAAAGGCTTGTTTGAGTTACAAGTCCCTCTCCTGATCTTCATGTTTGATACTGATGACTAATCAGTCATTTGCGAAAACTGAGTGAAGGAGAGAGAAAGGCATCAGTGCTACTTGAGCCTTATGTACGGTAGTGCTTGGCTTGGTGACATTTGTTTCCTGATCAGGTTTTCTTTTTAACACTCCCCACTGCCCCATTTCCGCTCTCCTTTACGCCCGACAAGGGACCCTACATTATTCTCTGGGAAACCAGTGCTAGGGGGACACCCCAGGAGGCAGCTGAGGGCAAGGGCTCCAGGGCCCACCAGAAACACGGCACGGGGCAGGGCAGGGCAGGGAACCTTTGGCCTGCCCAGCGAAGCTGGACTCCAACTCCCATCAGTCCCAGCCAACATCATGGCCAGAAGTCCAGGACAATGGGAGTTGTAGCTCAGCAACATCTGGGAAGCTACAGGTTAGCTGCCCTGGCGTCGGTAAAGACACGGGGCCTTTGCTTCCCGTTTCCATTTGAAATCTGCCATTTGGGTGGCAGCCCATCTTTGGGGGCGCTCTCTCCACCTGCCCACCCCCAATGGTTTAGTTGGCTTTGCTCACCGCCCCAATGGCTGCATTCTCTTGGACCGATGCGCGTTGGGATGGAGACCTTTTGGCGCACAAAGTGTGCACCCCCCCTGCGTGCCCCGACGGCCAGAGGTTGCGTGTCCTGCCCTGCGCCCTGCAGCACCTTAGCCTGTCGACCTCTGTCTGCCCATGCAGGTTATGCTTCGCTGCAGGACGAGCTGCTCTCCCCCGCCTCCCTGCATTACTCACTGCCTTCCCCGCTGCGCGCTGACCAGTACTGGAGCGAGGTGGCCGTCATGGATGCCGTCCCCATGGCCGCCAGCGAGCAGGACGCCCTCATGGAGATGTCCGACATGCAGGTGTGGTCCTCGGGGCTGACGCCCTCGCTGGTGACTGCCGAAGACTCCTCGCTGGAGTGCAGCAAGGCCGAGGACTCGGACGCCACGAGCGAAGGCCGGTTCCCGGGGCAGCTCCTGGAGGACGCGCATGGCCCCGACCCGCTGGGCTCCATGGACCTGGTGGAGGACGACACAGTGGACTCAGACGCCATGAATGGCCTGATGGACATGCTAGAGCAGGAGGAAGGTCAGAGGTCAGAGGGGAGGAGGCCAGACGGCGAGCGCCAGGGGGGCCTCTGGGTGGGAAGCCGGGTTCCCACAGTAAAGTCTCTCTTGTTTCAGGCCAGCAGAGGGTGCAGGCCCGCATCACCGAGTCGCCTACTGTCAGTCGGGTCATCGACAAGGGCAAAGAGAGGTAACGCACTCCCCGCTTGCAGGGATGCCAGCCATGGGGAATGTCCCATGTGAGTCTCTGGAGGCAGCAGCAGGATGGATGGCAGCCAAGAGACTGAGGTTGAACGTTTCTGGGGGACAGGGGGCAGGTTGGTGTGGGGGACTCCCTGGTCCTAAATGGGGTAACTGTGCCCCTGAAGGATCAAGTGCACATTCTGACAGTCATTTTGGACTCACAGCTGTCCATGGAGGTGCAGGTCAATTCTGTGTCCAGGGCAGCTGTCTGCCAGCTCCATCTGGTATGCAGGCTGAGATCCTACATGCCCACAGACTGTCACCAGAGTGGTTCATTCTCTGGCTATCTCCCACTTAGACTACTGCAATGCACTCTACATGGGGCTACCTTTGAAGGTGACTCAGAAGCTACAACTAATCCAGAATGTGGCAGCTAAACTGGTGACTGGGAGTTGCCATCGGGACCATATAACAGTGGTCCTAAAGGAGCTATACTGGCTCCCAGTATGTTTCTCAGCACAGTTCAAACTGTTGGTGCTGACCTTTAAAGCCCTAAACAGCCTTGGCCCTGTATACCTGAAGGAGCATCTCCACCCCCTTCACTCAGGCCGGACACACTGAGGTCCAGCCCTGAGGGCCTTCTGGCAGTTCTCTCATTGCGAGAAATGAGGTTACAGAGAACCAGGCAGAGGGCCTTCTCGGTAGTGGCGCCTGCCCTGTAGAACAGCCTTCCTTCAGATGTCATGGAGATAAACAACTATTTGACTTTTAGAAGACATCTGAAAACAGCCCTGTATTGGCTGTATTTTTAATGATTGATGTTTAATTATGCTTTTTTATGTGTTGGAAGCTGTTAAGAGTGGCGGGGGCAACCCTGTCACATGGGCTGGATACAAATAATAAATGTATTGTTTTTTATTATTTTCTTGTCTCTAGCTCAGTGTTGCATGCCTTGCATGTAGGTGACCCTAGGTTCAATTACCTGTATCTCCCCTCAAGACACACCTCGCCTAACACAGGAAAGGCCTGGAGATCTGCTGCCATTCAGAAGAGACCAGAGGCTGTTAGATCCATGGGCACCACTGGATTTTTGAACTTTACTCTGGGTGCCAACCCATCTGGTCACTCCTTTGCTAACAGGAACCCATTGGGTGCCAGCTGAAATCTCCAGGCTAGTTTGAAAAGCCCCCTGCATAGAGAGCATTGCAGCAGTCACTCCAAGCAAGGGGTTACTAGGATATGAGAGACAGGAGTCACCCCTCTGTTCTGCAGATTATTTGTCCTTTACTGGGTGCGTGCATTGGGGGGCAGGCTCAGGAATGGGGTTCATTCTGCAGTTAAATGTGGCCTGTAGTGCTGGGCATCGCTGTCTGCGTAGACAGTACTGCGCCAGGTGGACCAATCAAAGTGCAGGGTTTGTTTGGAGTGAATCACACAGTGTTTGATTTTTAGGTGTTAACTACGAACCCTGGTTGGGTGTATCAATTACTCAGTTTGGGTGGATAGTACAAAATGTGGGGTTCACAGTACAGTTTAGGGATGATCCCATAAAGCTGTCTTGACTCCGTATGAGGCAGCCCTGTGCTTCGCCTCCCTTGACTTGCCTGCATTTCCACGTGAGCAGAACTGGTGAGCCTGTGCTTCTCTCCTTGCTCCCTAGGCTGGGCAACTGGGCCGTGGAGAGCACCTTCATCTCCAGTCTGTCGGACCTGCCCAAGGGGGTGTCCTTGAGCCCCCCGGCGCTGCGGCAGTCGGTGCCCTACAGAGTGCGGGGCCGGGAGAGGGAGAGGCCGGATCACACCCGGATGGACTCCTCGGAGGAGAGGGAGTGGGGGCTCCAGCCTGGGAGGCGGCAAGGCCTGGCTAAGTGGCTGGAGGAAGCTGACAGCAGCATATTTGGACAAACACAGGTAGGAGAGTGCAACATTCCCTCGCGATTCCCATCCAGACAAAGCAACCCCTGATCAGTCCGTAGAGGCAACAGAATAAACAAAGTCAAGGCACTAGATAAGCATCATGGGTGGGATTCACCAAAGGAGCTCCACCCTCACCAGCCCTGCGTAAGGACTTCCACTTGCACAACAGAAAATGGGCTGGGGGAGGGGATGGGAGAACCCTCAGAACAACATGTGGAACAAACATCACAGCATGAGATTAAATTTCACCTCATGTATATCTGTAGCACAGATATGAAAAGATTTTAAAGCTTTACAAACAAAACAAGGCTATACAAGAATATTTAAACTATATACACTGCTGAAATGCAGGCACTCTAGGGAATATTGCATCAGTGTATTCTGAAATATCTATCTTTGCTGACGGAATGCATCGTTCAAATGCTGGTGGCACTGGAGCCATGAAATGTAAAGATACAACACGCCCAAAGCTTGATATCCTGAAGGTGAAGGCTGACTTAATTTATTCATAGAATCATAGAATCATAGAGTTGGAAGAGACCACAAGGGCCATCGAGTCCAACCCCCTGCCAAGCAGGAAACACCATCAGAGCACTCCTGACATATGGTTGTCAAGCCTCTGCTTAAAGACCTCCAAAGAAGGAGACTCCACCACACTCCTTGGCAGCAAATTCCACTGTCGAACAGTTCTTACTGTCAGGAAGTTCTTCCTACTGTTTAGGTGGAATCTTCTTTCTTGTAGTTTGGATCCATTGCTCCGTGTCCGCTTCTCTGGAGCAGCAGAAAACAACCTTTCTCCCTCCTCTATGTGACATCCTTTTATATATTTGAACATGGCTATCATATCACCCCTTAACCTCCTCTTCTCCAGGCTAAACATGCCCAGCTCCCTTAGCCGTTCCTCATAAGGCATCGTTTCCAGGCCTTTGACCATTTTGGTTGCCCTCCTCTGGACACGTTCCAGTTTGTCAGTGTCCTTCTTGAACTGTGGTGCCCAGAACTGGACACAGTACTCCAGGTGAGGTCTGACCAGAGCAGAATACAGTGGCACTATTACTTCCCTTGATCTAGATGCTATACACCTATTGATGTAGCCCAGAATTGCATTGGCTTTTTTAGCTGCCGCGTCACACTGTTGGCTCATGTCAAGTTTGTGGTCAACCAAGACTCCTAGATCCTTTTCACATATTCTTTTGCATCTTTCACAGTCCCCATCCCCACCTACGAGCCCAAGCGCAGGGACCTAGAGCAAGGTGGGGAACGGAACAGGAAATAAGGAACTTGCCTTCTGCAGAGCCAGACTATGGATTCCCCAGCTCAGCATCGTCTTCTCTGAAAGGCAGCAGCTCTCCAGAGGGTTGCAAGGAGGGAGTCTCTCCCAGCTCTACCTGGAGATGGTGGGGTGGAACCTGGGATTTCTGTGTGTAACAGATGTTCTGCCGTGGAACTGCAGGAGGTGCAGCCCTTTGTCTCTGTGTTCCCTTCCCTCCACACGTGGAAGGGAAGGGAAGGGTTTCAGCCGCCCTGAGCCCGGCCTTGGCTGGGGAGGGCGGGGTATAAATAATAATAATAATAATAATAATAATAATAATAATAATAATAATAATAATTATTTTAGGGAGGAGGATTTGCACATCCAAGGACTCACTGAGATGGACAGAAATAAGTGTGGGGGGGGTATTTTAAAAAAATCAAATTTGACACATCACTAAATCATTTTTAAAATGAAACAAAACATTGTTGATAAGATTGCACCCATCAGGTGTGTCAAGCGGTGAGAGATTCCCCTGACAGGTACAGTATTTCACTGCACCCATTAAAACCATGCTGTCTCTTGGGGGGGGGGGGGCAGCAGAGTAACACTGCAGTCTCTAGTTGTAGCAGGGAAGCCAAAAACCAGGCCTCCTTTCCTGGGTTGTTGTAAGAACTGGTCCAGCAAAGTAGCTCAGTTCACGCATCCAACACGCTCTTTGTGCTTTAGCTCAGTGTTTCTTACCCAGTGAAGCAGACGCATATCATTGCAGGCCCTTGGCTGGGTAGGTGGGTGGGGGACCAAGGCTGCAGAATTCTTCTGCCAAGATTTAGCTGTTGGGATCCAGAGAGAACTATTTCAGGGGGCTTCAGCATCACTTGAGTTGCCTGCCGACACTCTGCTGGGATGTTTGGCTTCCAATTTGTTTCACTTGTTGCTTCTTATTTGATATGGTAGTGGTAGTTATTAGCTTTTGCCAGCAGCTTTGGGGGAGATGCCTTTGGCTAAAAAAAGGTGTGTGTGCGGGGGGGGGGGTAATGTCAGCTAAATGAGAAGGTTGCTCAGCTGACATTTGCACTCCTGTGCAGAAGAAGCTCATTTGCGCCCCCCCCCTTGCTTGGGGGAAGGGACTGGCCCAGCAGCCACGTTCAGCCTCTCTGCTCTATTTATATCCTGGCCAGCCGGCCTCTTCATTGCTTCCTAATTGGGTAGCGCCTGGTTCTCACCCAGAGCCAGGTATGGAGGGGCCAGAAATAGAACTGCCCAGGATGCCAGAGAACGGGGGGGGGGGCTGCTGTGCAAGACACGGGTGCACAGCCCTCTCCTAGGTGGCTCAGGCAAAGCATGCGTCTCAGCTCTTCGTGCCCAGGGGCACCAGGAGACACCAGGCTGGATTGCAGGCTGGGGCAGGCCTCGTGCCACCTCCTTGCCCTGCCTGGGCTTTGGCAGAGCACTGGGTGACGTTGACAAGCTCCCCCCCCCCCCCGCTGCATCTTTGTGGCCGAAGGAGGGGGCAGGGAGGGTTGGCCAGAGCCTCCAAACAGCTGGTCGGGGGAGGCTAAAATTACAGCAGCTTTCCTACCCAGCCCGGCCCCTGCCCTCTTCCCAGTCGTGAGCCAGAGGCTGCTCCTGCCAGTAGCCTGGGCAGTGCCCTCATGCCATGAGGGAAGGCCAGCGTTAGGCTCTGGGCTGGTTGGGGTGGGGTGGGGCGGGAGGTGGCAGCACCATGTGGGGCTTCCTGACCCAGCTGCTCATCAGCCTGGTGCTGCTTGGCTTCTTCCTGGTCAGCTGCCAGAACCTGCTGCACATTGCCCAGGGCTCCTTCCGCTTCATGCTGAAGCACATCCACCAGGAGCTGGACAAGGAGCTGGGCGAGAGCGAGGGGCTGAGTGATGACGAGGAGCCCGTCTCCACACGGGTGGTGCGCCGGCGAGTCATTGTCCAGGTAGCTGGCCGGAGGAGGCTTCCCCAAGACTGGCCGGGCCGGTGCCCACCAACCTGCCCTGGATGGCACTCAGGGACGCCGTGCCAGGCTTCACTCACTGGTAGTGTGGCGGAAGGCGCCAGGGACCAGGGCAGGGCATGGAGCGAGAGGAAGAGCGCTGGCTTTGCCCCAAGAGCTGACTTTCTTTGAACCCCCCGTGGGGCTTTGAGAGGACGTCCGCTGCTCTGTGCCAGTTCTGGGAGGGTGAAGGACTTTGTGGTCCCATAGCAATCTTGCTCACTCTCCTTTCTGCTTTCCCTCCAGGGGAATGAAGCGCTGGATATTCCAGGGGAACAAGTGACCGAGGAGCAATTTACAGATGAGCAGGGCAACATTGTCACAAAGAAGGTAAGTGGCCTGCCAGGGGGAGACGGAGGGCAGAGCAGGAGGCGGCAGCTGGGCCAGTCGGCTCCAGGCTCCCCGAGAAGCCCTTCCTGCCCCTCACGCTAGAATCCTGCTGGGCTCCTGCACCTCCAGGCTCTTTTCCTTTGTGCCAGAGTTTTGCTCCTCACATTGCCTGCTTGTGTTCAGTGTGACACACTTGGACTTTATCCCAGAGTGTGCTGGCAGGAACCCTGACAGATAGGCTTGGTTGTTTGATGGGGTCTCGCTAGCAGTAGTTGAAGCAATTTCTGTCAGGACTACCCAGCCCAAGAGAGTTTGTGTTGGGGTTTTCTTTTGTGGGGGGTGGCTTCTAGTATGCGCATGTGGGGGGGGTGACCTTAGTTTGCTCTGTAGGATGCAGCTTGACTGACTGGCTTGAGTCATATTCTGACTCTTGGTCTGAAGTTTGAGGGTAAATTGGGGTGGATGTGGAAATAAGGTTGGGTGATGGAATTAGCCTGTGGGTCAATTCCTGGTCGTGATTCTCCACCTCCTTCACTAGCAGCAGCTGATGATGATGATTGCAAAAGATCTAATTATAGGGGTCCTTATGTGTGTAAGAGAAAGAAGCTCTGGTCATCCAAAGGAATGACTTGGCTTCAGCCACGCTGGCCTTTGCTCCCTGCAAACCTTGTTGTGGGAATTTCATGCAGGAGCTGAATGAAGAGGGAGGTGAATGACCTGCCACAGCACTGGGTGGGAGAGTGAGCTTGTAGCTTTCTGCAAGGTCCTAAAAATACCAGTTGGTCTAAATCGGGCGCAGGGCCAGCACCAGGTGCTGGGAGGCAGGCAGAGGTCAATGCTGAGCGGGGAGAAGGAGAAGGTATCTGAAGAAGTGTGCATGCACACGAAAGCTCATACAAATAACAAACTTAGTTGGTCTCTAAGGTGCTATTGCTATTTTGTTTCGACTACGGCAGACCAACACGGCTACCTACCGATAACAGGGAGAAGGAGAAACCCAAAGGGTGTAGGACCTCTTTTGCTGAATTCCTCGCTCCCTTGTCTTGTGGTGAGGGTGGCCAGATGCAGAAGAGGGGAGGGCCTCCTGCGCCTTTGGGTGGGGTTGTGCAGAGCAAGGAATGTCAGCCCGTGTCGCATGTCATGCAAGATACGCCTCCTGAGACTGACATTCCGTCCTCCAGGCAATTGTCTTCTTTTGCCACCTGGAGAGAGGGGAGATCGCATTGCGCAGTTCTTAGCAATGGTTATTATTATGATTATTAACTAAATTTGTATACCGCCCTGTACCCGCAGGTCTCAGGGTGGTTACAACATAAATGTGATTATGATGTTGAAGATGATTATTTAATACAGCACTATCAATGCACATTGCACTTTATTGAGTTGCAACGGCAGAAAGAAACGTTTTTGCCCAAAGGACTTTGCAATCTACTGTATTTTTCACTCTATAGGACGCACCGGATCATAGGACGCACAGGACCCCCACGCACAGGGGGAGAACAGGAAAAAAATAATTCTCCCCCTCTCTGCTCAGCACCCCTTCAGCGAAGCGACAGGAGAAACGGAGCCCCTTCCATTTCTCCTCCCTTCTTCACTGAAGGGGCGCTGCGCAGCTCTCCCTCTCTGCTCAGCGCCCCTTCAGTGAAGCGGTAGGAGAAATGGAGCCCCTTCTGCTGCGCTCTGAGGGCTTGCGGATAGCTGCCTGAAGCCCCCGGAGCGCAGCGGGAGTTCCCTGCGCTCCAGGGGCTTCAGTGAAAGCAACACGAAGCCTCCGGAGCATGGGGGGAGCTCTCCCTCTGCGCTTCGGAGGCTTCGTGTTGCTATCGCTGAAGCCAAGGAGCCTGCATTCGCCCCATAGGACGCACACACATTTCCCCTTCATTTTTGGAGGGGGAAAAGTGCATCCTATAGAGCAAAAAATACGGTAAGTCAGCCTTCCTCAACCCTGTGCCATCCAAACCTTTTGGACTCCCAACTGTCATCAGCCACGGCCAGCACAGCCAATGGTCAGGGTTGTGGTTCAGAACATCTGGAGGGCACCAGGTTGGGGAAATCTGAGTATAGCAGCTCATGCTGCCATCCTAGTTATCCTTCTTCCAACATTAAATCTCCCTGCACTCAGTGGAAATGACTCCCAGGCAAGGGCACATAGAACTGCTGCCCCAGGGTCTGAGCTATGAACCAGGATGTCCCTAGGATGTCAAATCTCTCCTTTCCCCCAAACTCAGCAGGTGATCTTAAGCAAATGGCTGGCTCTCACCTGGAGACCATATGCTGGCCTGCCTTATAGGGGCATCGTAAGGCAGCCTTCACCAACCTGGTGCCCTTCAGATGTTTTGCACTACAATTTCCAGCAGCCTCAGCCCACAGGGATTGATGCATGCATGGACCAGAGCAGTTCATGCAGTCAGCCTCCTTTCTTTATTCTCAGAACAACCTTGTGAGGTAGGTTAGGAAGAGAGAGAGAGGCTGGTCCAACATCACCCAATAAGGATTTGAGGCTGAGCAGATATATCTCCCTTGTCAGAGCCCAGCCTTCCTCGACCTGGTGCTCTCCAAATGTTTTGGACTACAACTCTCATTAGCCACAGCCATATAATACTGGAGCTGGTGGGAATTGTAGTCCTAGAGCACCAGGTTGAGGAAGGCAGCTGTACATATTCTTGCAAGATAATGTCTTTATGCCTTAGTTCACAGAGGGAAACATGATTCCCTCATGGTCTTTCAACATTCCAAAGGTGTCTGTGAGTGATGAATAGGTATTAATGCTATAAAATTAAATTTGGAGGTGGTGGAGTTTGTTTCATATGGGCAAATGGGGCCCTGCCCCACCATTTGGGGCAGGTCCAGGCTCCAGAACAAGAGATCAAGGGCTGTGCCTCGCGGGAAGGCACTCCAGGCATCCGGGGCTGGAAGGGAGAGCGGGCAGGCTTTTCGGGGGCTGGTGGGCATCACTTGAGGCAGCAGGAGACTGTCTAAAAGTGCTGCACTTAATTTTTGCAGATTATCCGGAAGGTGGTGCGGCGGCTGGAAACGGACGGGACAGGCGACGCACGGCAGCACGAAGAGGTGATTATGGAAGGCTCCCTACAGGAGCCTTATGCGCTGGAAGCCCAGGCTGGCCGCTTCCTGGCCCATGCCCCTTGGCAGCAGGAGAGTGCAGGCAGCAAGGTACCCAAGCCCCACGGGCCTCCCAGCCCCAGGGCTCCAGCTGCGTCCTCCTCTCTGTCGTCTGTCCCCTGCTCTTTCTCCCCCCCCCCTCGCCCTTGCCTGGCGCAGCAGGACCCTCTCCTTCTGCCCATGCCAGGCACTTTGCTGCAGGAGTCCCCTGCCGCCATCTGACTCTCCTTCTCCTTGTGTCTCTCCGTCCGTCCGTCCGTCTGCCACCCCCCTCGTGGGTTTCTCTGTGACCGTTTGCCGCTTTCCTGTCTCTCGCTGCCGTTTGCCCAGGAGGAGGCTCAAGGGAGTGTCTCAAGATCGGAGCTTCTCGGGGGCAGGATGGGGGCTCAGATAGTGAAACGAGCCAGCCTGAAAAGGGGGAAGCAGTGACACCCCTCACCCCCCACCCCTCGAGTGGCCTCTTTGGAGGTAAACACCCCTTTGTTCTTACTAGCAGCTGGGGGGGGGCGGTGTCAACTGTGGTAGGACCTAGCAGTTTCCCTTGGAGTCCCTCTCCTTTGCCTGTACAGTGGTACCTCGGTTTAAGAACAGTCTGGTTTACGAACGATTTGGTTTACGAACTCCGCAAAACCGGAAATAGTGTCTTGATTTGAGAACTTTACCTCGGTCAAGGAACAGAAGCCGAATGGTGGAAGGTGGAAGGGCACCAGCGGCAGGAGGCCTCATTCGGGAAAGCACACCTTGGTTTAAGAACTGTTTTGGTTTAAGAACGGACTTCTGGAACGGATTAAGTTCGTAAACCGAGGTAACACTGTATATTATTATTATTATTATTATTATTATTATTATTATTTCAACTTGTATCCCACCCTTCCAAAGGAGCCCAGGGCAACAAACACATTAACACTAATAACAAATTTCAAAGAATTATAAGCAGAGTTTTGTGTTTTTTTAAAAAAAGGCCTTTCAGCTATCAAATCCCTGGAATGTTTTTGATTCCTCCGGAAAGTTAATGAGTTTCTGGGCCCAATTCCAAGTACTGGTACTGACTGATAAAGCCGTGCAAAACTCAGGACCTCAACACCTAAAGACCTGCCTCTTTCCATACAAACCAACCTGGACCCTGAGCTTGTCAGCCAAGACCCTCCTTCGTGTGCCCCTCCATGTGAGGCCCAGAGGGTGGCAACAAGAGAACGGGCCTTTTCTGCAGTGGCTCCCCATTTGTGGAAAGCTCTCCCCAGGGAGGCTTGCCTGGTGCCATAATTGCATGTCTTTAGGCACCAGGCAAACTCTTCTCCCAGGCCTTCAGCCATTAAACTGTTGCTGTGGGGTTTTTTTGTGATTGCTTTATTTTACTATTTTTATTATGCTATGTAAATTCTCTTTTTAAATGTTGTACACCGCCCTGGGATCTTTGGATATAGGGCAGTATATAAATTGAAATAATAATAATAGGGACGCTGGTGGCGCTTTGGGTTAAATCACAGAGCCTAGGGCTTGCCGATCAGAAGGTTAGCGGTTCTAATCCCCGTGATGGGGTGAGCTCCCATTGCTTGGTCCCTGCTCCTGTCCACCTAGCAGTTTGAAAGCACAAAGTGCAAGTAGATAAATAGGTACTGCTCCGGCGGGAAGGTAAACGGCGTGCGCTGCTCTGGTTTCCGTGCGCTGCTCTGGTTCACCAGAAGCGGCTTAATCATGCTGGCCACATGACCTGGAAGCTGTACGCCAGCTGCCTCAGCCTATAGAGTGAGATGAGCACTGCAACCCCAGAGTCATCCATGACTGGACCTAACGGTCAGAGGTCCCTTTACCTTTACCTAATAATAATAATAATAATAATAATAATAATAATAATAATGGCTGCACTTCAGCAGGGAGCACATTCCGCAAATGGAAAACCACCACTAAGAAGGCCCTGTCTGTCCTGGGTCAGCACCAACCAGGCAGCCCCACCACCCCGGCCTCAGCTGCCAATTGTAGGACCTGAGACGGTTGATACTGACAAAGGTGCTCTGTTAGGTCCTCAGACCCCAAGCCATTTAGGGCTTTATAGGCCAGTATAACACATTGATTGGCCCCACTGAGCCGCCCCACTTAGCAGCCCAGCAGCCACATTATGCACTGGCTACCACCTCAACGCCATCTTCAGGGGCAGCCCTGAACACATCCATCTAGGACTCCACAAGGGGCAGGCCCATCCTCTGTTCTGGACATGTGATGTGGGTGTTAAAATGGGAGTCTCAAAGCACCTTCAGGGCCTCTTGGGGGTCCACAGCTGCTTTGGTCCTCAAACAGTCCTACTAGCCTGCCATCTTTTAGTGCTGGTCTATTCAGAGGATAGCAGCTTGCATTTCCAAGCAAATGTTGCCTCTTAGCCTCTTCTGTCTAGCAAGCTGGTGGAGAAGGGGCAGAGTCATCTGTCTCTTCTGTGTCAGCCTGCGCAGAATTCCTTATCATCCATGCTGGCCTTTGTTCGGCCACATCAGTCCCAGCCAGCATGGGCCATCGTCAGGAACAATGGGAGTTGTAGTCCAACAACATCTGGAGGGCACCAGCTTGACACAATCTGACACAGCCCACATCGTGGGACTCCGACTCCCATCAGCCTCAGTGGCTGCCTGAGCCTTTTCTCTTTTAACCGGAGAGGCCAGTGATGGAACTTGGGACGGTTTGCATGCAAAGCATTTCCTCTAACGTAAAAAGAGAGGAAGGGCTGCTGGATGAGGCCAGTGGCCCCTCTAGTCCAGCACCTGCGTCTGGCCAGATGCCAGTGGGAAAGCCATACGCAGGATCTGAGCTCAAGAGCACTCTCCCTTCCTGCCGTTTCCTTTTTTTTTTTTTTTTTATAAAAATTTTTATTAGGTTTTAAACACATAATAAAAGACAATACAAGACAATACATAAACAAACAAACATATAAACACGTATACTTTCTTAACATTTTTTCCTTGACCTTCTTTCGGCGACTTCCCCATACCTCCCCTTTCTGCATCCCTGTTATCAATCTTTTCAGCATCCCCTAATTTCCATATAAGACTTTCTTTAGATCTTATTTCTCATATCCAATTGCTAGTCGCTGCAATTCTGTTTTGCATTACCCAAAACATTTTAGCATTCATTAATTTTACAACAGTTCTTAAGATAGATTTTAAACTTCTTCCAATCTTCTTCCACCGTCTCTTTCCCTTGGTCGCGGATTCTGCCGGTCATCTCAGCCAGTCCCATATAGTCTATTACCTTAGTCTGCCATTCTTCCAGTGTGGGTAGTTCTTGTGTCTTCCAATACTTTGCTAATAATACTCTTGCTGCTGTTGTAGCGTACATAAAAAACGTCCTGTCTTTCCTTGACACCAATTGGCCTACCATACCCAGGAGGAAGGCTTCTGGTTTCTTCACGAACGTGCATTTAAGCACCTTTTTCATTTCATTATAAATCATTTCCCAGAAAACCTTGATCCTTGGGCACGTCCACCAAAGGTGGTAGAAAGTACCTTCAGTTTCCTTACATTTCCAACATTTATTATCGGGCATGTGGTAAATTTTTGCTAGCTTGACTGGGGTCATGTACCACCTATAGATCATTTTCATGATGTTCTCTCTTAAGGCATTACATGCCGTAAACTTTATACCGGTAGTCCATAACTGTTCCCAGTCAGCAAGCATAATGTCATGGCCAATGTCTTGTGCCCATTTAATCATAGCTGATTTAACCATCTCATCCTGTGTATTCCATTTCAACAGCAAGTTATACATTCTTGACAAATTCTTAGTATTGGGTTCCAAAAGCTCTGTTTCTAATTTTGACCTCTCCACCTGGAAGCCAATTTTCCTGTCCTGTTTAAAAACTTCATTTATCTGGTGGTAATGTAGCCAGTCTCTTACTTTAAACTTCAACTTCTCATAACTCTGTAATCTCACTTTCCCCTCCTCATGTTCTATAATTTCCCAATACTTTGGCCATTTAGATTCCATATTAAGTTTTTTCACTTCCTTAGCTTCCATTGGTGACAACCACCTGGGGGTTTTGTTTTCCAGCAAATCTTTGTATCGAGTCCAAACCTTATACAATGCTTTCCTAACAATATGGTTCTTAAAACCTTGATGGATTTTTACCTTGTCATACCATATGTATGCATGCCAACCAAATCTGTTGTTAAACCCTTCCAAATCCAAAGTGTCTGTGTCTTCAAGAAGCAGCCAACTTTTCAGCCAGCAAAACGCCGCTGATTCATAGTACAGCTTTAAGTCCGGCAGGGCAAACCCCCCTCTTTCTTTTGCATCAGTTAATATCTTAAACTTTATTCTGGGCTTTTTGCCCTGCCAGACAAATCTAGATATGTCTTTTTGCCACTTCTTGAAACAATCCATTTTGTCTAA
The DNA here is from genome assembly GCF_964270895.1 of Podarcis filfolensis. Taxonomy (NCBI): domain Eukaryota; kingdom Metazoa; phylum Chordata; class Lepidosauria; order Squamata; family Lacertidae; genus Podarcis; species Podarcis filfolensis. Next base: position 1,221,657 of record NC_139611.1, on the reverse strand, counting down.
AATCTGCAATGTTTGAAACAAAAACAACATTCTAGGCAAGACATTCATCTTAATAACAGCAATACGGCCTAACAAGGAAAGTCTCAAATTTGACCATACTTCTAGGTCTTTCTTAATTTCTGTCCAGCATTTCTCATAGTTATCTTTAAAAAGATTCACATTCTTAGATGTCAAATTAATCCCCAGGTATTTCACCTTCTTTGCTATCATTAAACCAGTTTCACTCTGGAACTTTTCCCTTTCAACAGCTGTTAGATTTTTGTCCAGTACTTTCGTTTTCTGTTTGTTCAACTTAAAACCTGCTACTTGACCAAATACTTGTATTAGTTCTAAAACTCTTTTCGTACTAGTGTCTGGCTCTTGTAAGGTTAAAACTAAGTCATCTGCAAATGCTCTCAGTTTGTACTGTTTAGCTCCGACCTGAATCCCTTTAACCAGCTGGTCCTCTCTAATCATATTTAATAGAACCTCCAGGACAGATATGAAAAGTAGTGGGGATATTGGGCATCCCTGTCGTGTCCCTTTTTCAATAGCAAATTCTTCAGTGACCACATTATTTACAATCAGTTTTGCTTTTTGCTCAGAATAAATTGCACTTATACCATTTTCAAAACCTTGGCCTACCCCCATCCCTTGGAGATTCTTTTTCATAAAACTCCAAGAAATGTTGTCAAAGGCTTTCTCCGCATCCACAAATATTAATACTGCCTTAGTATTAATATTAACTTCCATTAACTCCATAATGTCTATTATATTTCTCACATTATCTGACAAATGTCTTCCTGGAAGAAAGCCCGCTTGGTCTTTATGAATCTCCCCCACCAAAACTCTTTTCAATCTTTTTGCCAAAATATCTGCAAAGATTTTGTAATCCACATTGAGTAATGATATAGGGCGGTAGTTCTTGACCTGGTTCTTCTCCGTCTCTGTCTTTGGTATAAGCGTAATATATGCTTCTTTCCACGAATCAGGTGCCTTTTTCCCCTCCAAAATTTCGTTACAGACCTCCTTCAACGGTTGCATAAGCCATTCTTTCAAAGCTTTGTAGTATCTGGAGGTCAGTCCATCCGGTCCTGGAGATTTTCCCAATTGCATATTTTGAATGGCTCCCTCAATTTCTTGATCAGTTATCTTCTGATTCAAAATCACTTTATCTTGTTCCGAAATTTTTTGTAATCCATATTTTTTAAGAAATTCTTCAATTTCTTTGTCGTTCACTGGCCCTTGTGCATAAAGTCTCCTGAAATAGCTCTGAAAACAGTTTCTAATCTCATTAGGTTTATAAATGTTTTTTCCCTCAACTTCTAAGTTGGTAACCGTATTCTGCTTTTGTCTCTTCTTCAGCTGCCATGCCAAAAGTTTCCCACATTTGTCTGCCGATTCGAATGTCTTTTGTCTCATTTGTTTTATTTTCCATTCAATCTCTTGATTCATCAATTCCATATATTGTCTCTGATAAAACTTGATTTCCCTCAGGATTTCATGAGACTTTGGTTTAGATCTCAGTCTTTTTTCTCCTTCTTTTATCTTATCCATGATCTTGTCCTTTCTCTCATTCTGTCTCTTCCTTTTTACGGCATTCTGTTGTATTAAAAATCCTCTCATGACAGCTTTACTTGCGTCCCAAACCACTCTTTTTTCCACTTCTGTTCTCAGATTTATCTCAAAGTAGTCTTTAACTGCCTTCTGGGCCTTTTTATATACCTCTTCATCTCTAAATAGGGAGTCATTCATCCTCCATCTAAAGGAACCAGCTGTTGTTGAGTTCATTTCCATCTTTACAGCGTTATGGTCGGAGCAAGTCTTTGGGCAGATTTCCACTTTCTTGACCTTTGATGCCATCCCACTAGTTATCCATATTTGGTCGATTCTTGTCCATGTCATTTTTGCTTCAGAGAAGAAGGTTCCCTCTCTCTCTAGAGGGTTCCTTGTTCTCCAAATGTCAATCAAATTTATATTGTCAGTCATTTCAAAAAATGTCTTAGGTAATCTCCCATCCTTGGAGATCACCTGTTTTTGTGCTTTGTCCATATTTGTAGAGACCACTCCATTCATATCTCCCATTAAAATTACATTGTAATCCAGAAAGTCTGTTAATGTCTCATGCAGTTTCTTAAAAAATTCCGACTTCCCTTCGTTTGGTGCATAGACTCCTATTATCAATAATTTTTCTCCTTGTATTCGAATTTCAATTGCTATATACCTTCCTTGTTCATCTTTAAATATTAATTTCGGGGCCAACTTCTCCTTTGCATAAATCACCACTCCTCTTTTCTTCACTTTATCCGATGAGATAAATTCTTGTCCTAATCTTTTGTTGATAAGTAATTTTCGATGTAACCTAGTCACATGGGTTTCCTGTAAACAAATCAAGTCCAATTGTTCTTTTTTCAAAATGTGGAAGACTTCTCGTCTCTTCCTAGGAAGGTTTAAGCCATTACAATTCCAACTTAAGAATTTCAAAGACATCTTATTATTTATTCAGTTGCCCCTCCAACGGCTCCAAGGAGATCTTCTGTTGATTTTCTAGCTCCAAAAGATAAATTCGAAATGTCTGGTAGGTTTTCTAGGTCCGTAGGTTCCGCCGTTTCCTTAAGAAGGTCCTCCTCGTTTCTTGTCAGGAACTGTTCTTTGTCTTGCACTGTCTTTATCTTAATTTTCTTTCCTTTGTAGTTAAACGACAAACCTTGTGGGAACTCCCATCTAAATAGTATGTTGTTCTTTCTCAATAGGGTGACCAAGTCCTTATAGTGGGTCCTCGCTTCCAAAATATTTTTAGGAATGTCTTTAAAAATCTGCACACGTGAGTCTCCAATTTCAAGGGCTGTATGGAAATGCAAATTCAATATCTTATCTCTCTCCTCCTGAGATCTCAGAGTTATAAGGCAATCTCTTGGGCTCTTTCTGTTCTGTCTCCTTCCCAGTCTGAAAGCAGTTGTTATCTTAAATTCCTCCTCTTTCAAGCTGTCCTGCCAAAATTCCAGAAATTCTTTTGTCAAATATTCTATCAAGTTATCCTTTTCATTTTCTGGAATCAATCTCAGTCTTAAGTTTTTATTTTTTCTCTGTAGTTCCAGTAGAGACAGAGCAGCCTCATGTTCTTCCAGCTTTTTACAGACTGGTACTATCTGTTCCTGTGTATTTCCTGCAGAAAGTTTTGCTTCCTCTGCCGACACTTTTGCCTCCTCTGCAATCTTTCTAGTTATCTCATTCTCTTGAACTAATTTATTTATAGTCTCTGTATTCAAATCCAATTTTGTTGACAATTGATTCAGCTGTTTGGAGTTTTCAGTGCTCTGCTTTGTTAGCACTTCTAGGGTTTCATTTATTTTGACTAATGCTTTGGTTATTGTTACTGTATCCATGGAAGGAGCTGCAGGTGGTACAATTGAGCCTCTTCTTTTTTGTTCAGCTTTGCTTTTGGCCCTTGTTGTTCTCTCCTCTATTGGGCCACTCATATCCCAAGGTCTTTCCCACGGGAATCACTTTCAGGTGGAAAATTCCACAAGTCTGTTTCTTACAGTAAATAGTAGTAGTTATTTCCCTTTAGCCTCTAGATGGAGCAGTTCAAAATTTCCAGTGCAAAGTAACAAAGTTCCCTTCCCAAGCAAACAAAGGTAGCAACCAAATGTCCTATATTCTTCTAAGTAGCCAAGTTGTATCTTTCCAAAGTATCTTTCCAAAATTCCAAACTTCTGTCAAATCAAGTCTTTAGTTGTAATCCAGCAGAACACCTACTTTGTGGCAAGTCTCAAATGACAGCTCTCAGTCCCGGTAGCTCACTCCCAGGCAGTCCTCCCCAAGGGTTTAAAGCGGCAGAACTTTCCCTTCCAAGCCTCTCTCGTGCAGGCAAAACAGTTCATAAATCTTCCCCCCCTGCCCCTGCTTGCTAAGGGGGGAGCTGGGTCCGATGCCTGGGTCCTTCACTTTTAAAGCCTTTCTGACAATTGCAGCTTCCTATTTCGATGCTTTATTTACATGCAGTCCGGAGAAGGCAGACTTCCTTATTTTAAACCTTCTCCGCTTTCAGCCAATTTACGATTATTTCCTTGTAAATTTGTTGCTCAATCTTACTCACGGTAGTCCAATTTGTAATCCAAATGTCAGGAAGAAGTCGGCGCTCTCCGTCAATGGCGACGCGGCTTCACTTCACGGGCTGGGTAGCGGCTCTCAGCCCAGCGCTCCCCCGCTGCCACTCCGGAGCCTTTAAAAAGGCTCCCTTGCGATAAAGAGGGGCGCTTTAGGTGCCCACCGAGCCTCCTTGCTCTCAGGCTTCTGCGCCTGAGATTTTAGGGGTCCCCGCTTCGCCGTAGCGGTCGGACCCGAACCCGTGAAGAGCCTCCCTGAGCGGAGCTCAGCGAGAGGCGGCCATTAGCGCTGGCGCCAACCGGAAGTCTCCCCTTTCCTGCCGTTTCCAGCACAGAATGCAGATCATTGCCTTAGAATCATAGAATTGAAGAGTTGGGAGGGAAACCAAGGGACATCTAGTCCAACCCCCTGCATTTGTGGCTGGTAGTCACTGATAGCCCACCCCTTCATGAGTTTTCCCAATCCTCTTATCAAGCCATCCAAGTTGGTGGCCATCCCTGCCGCCTGTGGGAGGGAGCTCCACCATTCAGCTAAGCACTGCCTTAAAAAGGACTTTTTTTGTCCATCCTAAATCTTCCAGCATTCAGCGTCATTGACTGCCCATGAGTTCTTGCACTGTGTGTGTGAGAGAGAAACTTTTCCATGCCATGCATAATTTTGTAAGCTGCTATCCTGCCGCCCCTTCCTCGCCTTTTTCTCCTTAGCCTTAGCCTTCTCCCTTCCCGACACAAAGGAGTGCCTGCAAAGCGCTTCTGTGCTACTCTTGAGGGTCTGGTGCCACCAGGATCCTCATCCTGCTCTTCTTGAGAAAAGCAGGGGTGCCCTTCACTCTGTGCCCACAGAAGATTTGATTTTAGGGAGTGTCAGAGTAGAGAACAAGCCTCCCATAACAAGCCTCCATGAACCCATTCTGGGTAAACCTCCCGGCTGGCAAGCCCAGAGCAGTGATTCGTGCCAAAATTCATACCATTTCAGCCAAGCCGCCCCCACCTGCCCTGCGCCTAAGCTCATATATGACATCACATGGGATGACAGGTGAAAACCTCGCTCAGCCGAAAGGGAGTCTGCAGACACCACCAGTCAGTTGATTGGCGGATCCTGCAAAGGGCTGCAAGAGGAGCCTCACAAGAGCAAGCAATCAGCTGCCTTATGGAGAGCCTGGCAGTCTCCTTTTGGGGCAATCATGACCCAGTTCACCTGCCAGATCTAGTTCCTCTCCCTGATGTATGGGGGTGTATGTGTGTATATATATTTATAGAATCATAGAATAGTAGAGTTGGAAGGGACCCCAAGTGTCATCTAGTCCAACCCCTGCAAGGCAGGAGTCTCAACTAAAGCATCCATGACAATCTTACTGACTGTTCACAACTTGCCAAAGGTACAGCCTCTGTGTCTTTAATAATAATAATAATAATAATAATAATAATAATAATAATAGTCAAGTTTGGCAGAGGTACATTTTTCCTACTCTGATGGGAGAAGCCATATCTGCCAAAGCTCCTTCCTTTATACAAGGGCTGAAAGTGTGAGCCTTCAGCCTTCATGCAATCTGGCAATCCTTGGAAGGGCCTGGTTAGCAACATCTGTGGCAGGACTGATCTGTGGCTCCTTCCAGTCTCTGATGCAACAGAAGCTACATCGGTTGAGCTTCTGCCTGCTGAACAGATCTGAAGGCTGCCAGGAGTGGGGGAGCAGCCCTTGGTTCCTGGGCCTTGCTTGGTTGGGCAGAAGGGGAAGGGTTGGGCAAGAGGGGAAAATGTTCCCGAGGCGTGTAGCACTATAGCGAGAGAAGCTTCAGCCACCCAAATTTCCCCCTTTCCACTTGCTTTTCAAGCTGCCAATCCTCCTAGATGTGTTTGGGAGTCCCTGTGCTCCCTGGGCCTGTCTGTGCCTGCTTGTGTGCTGTCTCTCTGCATTGTTCTCACAGCTGCTTCCTTCTGCTCTGCTGGGAGCCCAAAGTCTGTGCGCTTAAACAGGGCTTGTCCTGAGCAGCACAAGGCTTAGTTCTCGTCTGCCTCGGGGGGGGGGGGGGGAATAGGAACAGGAAGGTCTCCTCTTGCCTTGAGTGCTGTAGCCATCCTTCACTATAGAGTCATAGAGCCATAGAACTGAAGAGTTAGAAGGGTCCTCTAATCCAGCCCCCTGCAAAGGAAGAGAGAGAGAGAGAGAGCAGCTTTTGCATGCTCAGATGGCACTGCTCTCACCTGGAAAAACCTGAGTTTCTGCAGAGGTTGTTGGACTACAGCTGGCCACTGGCAATGTTCCATGAGGCTGGTAGCATAGGAGCCAACTCGTAGGGGGTGAGGTCCCTTCAGCCCCCGCCCCTGTAAAATATTTGAGGGGGCTGGACCCCCCCATTGCCATTCAAATGGTGTGCATGCACTACATCTTGTGATTGATTATGCAGGACGGGGCTTCCCTGCACACACAGCCCACCTGCAATATTTTATTCCACTTGGCACCCTTGGCTGGTAGGAGCTGGACTCCCACAACATCTGGAGGACCACAGGATTTGCAGAAGTATAGGAAGCCTCCATGGAAAGTGCAGTGATCGTTAAGGACTAGAAACTTGGCATCCAGGAGCAGTTTCTCCTTTTTGCAGTTGTATGATAATAAGAAATGCCAGTGCATGAATTATAAGAGAGTAGGGAAACCCCTGAAGGAAATCCACAGGCCTTACCCTCTGACCAATTTTAGCCAAATTGTGCCCCCTGCTGGCGTTATTGTAACAATAGCTGGGAGGCTGGGCCCCAAGCCTGGAGTACTGAGCGTCCAAAGAGCTTTCCCTAAGTCAGACTGGCTCCTCTTCAGATTCATCAGATGCGTATCTCAAATAAGAACTTCCAAACTTCACGTAAATTTGGCGACAAGGTGAGGGTATTGCTAGAAGGAATTAAAGTTTGCCTTCTTCGGAAGCCTTTGCAGAAAACCTTCACGTTTGCCTTGAGCCTTGTTTTAGGCAAAATTTAGCAGAAACTTCACCTAAGGCCCCTCCTGTGGGCTGTGGCAATGGCATGTTAGAGGCCTCCTTACGCTAGCATATTTCCCCCCTTGTGTTGAGCCAGCTTAACTGTCGGGATCCCCCTGCCCACCCACCCAAATCACCCTGGGAAGTGCTTTATTCGAGACTTTGAGTTACCATTCCCTGGAGAGAGTGGGGATGAGCCCTGACCCAGGTGGGTGTGCTGTGTTTGAAGTGCAGTGGCAGAGATCATTCTGTCTGCGCTGGAAAGGTTCCTTCTGTTTGCACTGAAATCCCCGAGCCCAGAGGAGGGACGGGCGGAGGTGCTTTGCTGTTGCCTTGGCATGTTTCTAACCCGAGCTTCCTGTCTCCTCTTCCTCTCTTTCCACCAGGGCTTCACCTCGACACCAATCCACTGACCTCCACCTCCCTCTTGTGCCCCCACGATGGCCAGGCGAGCGGAGCCACGAGCTCACTGGGGCAGGGCTGGCTCTCCATGACTCTTTAGGTTACATGGCATGATTTCCGTAAGAGACCTAACTTTACTGTCTTATTCGCATGACCGACCGACTGCAGACGCATGAGCTACAGTTCTTCCTCCTGACCTAAAGCCCGGACCGAGGAGGGGAAGCCGTGCGGGGGCACCTGCTTCCCGGAGCCCTCTTCTTCTGACGCAGCAGGGAAGGAGTCAGCGGGACGGCACTCGGCGGCCCATCCACCCTCGCCCAGCCCTTCCTCATGCCCAGCCTTCGGTCCAGGTCTGCAGGCCTAGGAGATGGGAAGCAGAGCAGGGCTGCCCAGGGGGAGAGAAACCCGCCCCCCGGCTGTTCCTGCCCAGTTCGGGTGGAAAAGCGCGGCCTGGACAGTGGCTCAAACCTTGTGTATACAATGCGAACAGATACCTACTATGCAAACACAAATAGGGACGTTCGGCAGGATGGCATTGGCGCGGCTCCCCAAGAAGCCTCCCCGGGCTGCCAGCCCACAGCGGGATGGAGGCAGGGAGTGCTAAGGATGGGGCCAGGCAGAGCAGATCTCCCAGGCTCATATCTCTCTCTCTTGCAAAGACACACACACACATTCGGGGGGCGGGGTGAGTGGTGGATGGAAGAAGAGAGGGGGGAGGAAGGGCTAGTGCATGAGCCTCTGCCAGTCCACTTGTGCCAGGCCCACTGGCACCAAACCCTCGGGCTGGAAGAGCGCAGCGTCCTGCTTGCGTCCGATGCCCGGCTCCACCCAGCACAATCTGTCGCTCAGGAGAGGTGCAGAGCTGCGTTGCAACCTTACCTGCGCTTCTACACTAGGGAGGACCCGCAATGGCCTCCCAACTCAGCACAGACGTGGCACCTGCCAAAGTTTCCTGGACCACTCCTAGCTGGGGAGTAGCTGAATCTCCCCCCCCCCCCGCAAACCCACTTACACACTCCCACACCAAGTTCCAGGATGAATAAAGGGAAGAGCAGTGCACTCTGGGCCTTTTTTCCCTGCCAGAGGATGCTCTACTGCCCCCTCCCTGCCCCTTGGTGCTTGGGGAATCCTCCCCATCCCCATGACACTTCTTCCAGCCAAGCCAGAAGCCTGGGACTCCTTCCTTGAGCAAAAGGTCGATCCTTTTAGGAGGCATCTGCCCTGGGATTCCAAAGAGAGCGGGGGGGGGGAGTTGGTGGGGAGTTATGCTGGCTGGTTGCCATGTGACTCCCCCCCCCCTTCAGTCTTTGGACCCAGAAGAGATGACAAGGGGCACCTGCTTCCTGAGAAATGCACAAGTTCAGCTCTTTCCCCCAGGGACCCCCCCTTCCAGGCCTTTGGTGCTGTTGCTGCCACCCCATATGCAGCAGCCCCGGGTCGTTGACACCCCCCCAAGCAATCTGGGGCTGGGCAAGCATGTGGGTCCCACTCTCATGCACAAGGGGCAGAGTGATGGGGCGAGGGAAGGGAAGCTGGGGAAAGACCCAAGAATGTGGTCCAGGCATCTCCACAGAAAGTATCAAGAGCTGCCCCAGTGACTATCATGCAAAGTACACACAGCAACCCCCACCACCACCTTCATGCAACATGTGCCCTGTATGCCCGCCCGCCCCAAATTGCTGACACAGCCTTTGCCATAGACTCTAGCGTGGGCCCCCCCCATGCTTTGGCCTCCTGTAGTGCGTAGGAAAATGAGCTGCGAACTGTGCCCCCCTCGCCTGCCTGCGGGGCGACGCTTTGCCCGCTGATTGCTAGTAGGAGCTGTAGGGGAGGGTGATGCCTAGAGAATGCTGCCGTCTGCACTCTAGATGCTTTTTAGAAGTTTATGAGATTACTTTTAGTTTCTTTTTTATTGTTATGGGAATCTTTGAGCCTTTTGGCTCCTCCTCCTCCCCTCCCTCTTCCTCCCCACCTCCATCCCTCACCCCTGATGTATAGACCATCCTCCCTTGTCCACCTGCTACCAGAATCCAAGTTAATAAAGAAACCAACACCACTTTGTGCTGCCTCGGCTTCTGTCTCTTCTTCCTCTCGCTTGCTAAGAGGAGCGCCAGAAATCCAGCTCTGGCCTGAAGTCTCCTGCTTTGCCTGGCCCCCTCCAGGAGGCAGTTGGGGGGCTTGGATCGCCAGGGGGTGAGAACGCCTTCAATAAGAATAATAAAACAGCCAGAAGACTCTGCCTGCAGCTTGCATGCTTCAGCCCAGCAGGAGCTGGCTTCAAATTATAGCATGAACCCTTGGGGAAGCAGGGGGCCTTCTCACTCCCCTGCTCCCTCTCCCAATTGACCTCTGTTTCCGGGGCCCAGCATGACATCAAGAGGTCTCCTTGCTGGGCCCAGAAATCTCAGCGTCTGGGATACACCTGACCTGGCAGCCCTACTTACTAACTTGACTTCTCTCTTTATTTGTAAAATAGTTTAGATAACCAGGATGTGGTAAATAGGGTATCAAAGGTAACATTGGACATGGAGATTTGCAAAGACTGCTGTAATTTTGCCAGTTTACATCTAAAGTTTGATGCTGTTCACATTTAAAGGCAACTATCATCATTTGCCCTTTCTGAAACAATACGCTAAACAAAATCTAACTAGTCTTCTAAATTTGCTCTCTGAATTTTGCAATGCAGTTCCTCAGCATAGGGAAATTGCATTAGAGCAAATTGCTTTGCAAACGTGTGTATTAGTCAAAATTGCAGACAAAAAATGTGTATATTAGCAGAAATCCTGCCATGGGCACAGAGGAGTGGTGGGAGGCACCAGCTGGAGAGCCCCCAAGGGAAGAGCCTGGAGAGAGGCGGTGGGGTGGCCGTGGGTGGTCAGAGGGAGAAGACTGGGAGGAGGAGGTGGGGGAAGCTGAAGAGGTAACAGGGTTAGTGGGTAGGGAGAGTCTGGCAGAGAGAAGCCCAGAAGTGGAAGCAGGAAAGGAGGGAGGCCAAGGGGCAGAGATGAGGCAGGCTGCTGAAGAATCTGGGGGGCCTCCCCCTCCTGCTGTAACCAGCTCCCCCCCCCCCAGTCTCCCAGGACCAGAAGAGGCAAGAAGATGGCAGAGCAGAGAGAGACACGTGGACAGAGTCTCAGATTGCTTGAGAAGCACCCAGAGGAGGAGGAGACTTAGAGAGCGGCGGGAAGGCAGGAACCAGCAGTCCTCGCAACTGCCTCACTGGGGCAAGACCTGCTGGGAAGGGTTGCTGCGGTGACCACTAGGACTGAGCTGTTTTGTTTATTTGAATAAAGAGTTAACTTCACTGACACCTTGTGGCCTGCTCCTGACACCCGTCCTGATAAAGGCACACTAAAATGCTAATGAATTTTTGGTGTGTGTGTGTGTTAGTACGGCAAACTGATGTGGATATGCATAGAACTAAGAAAAATAATGGAATAATTAGAGAGCAACTGAAATGGTCAGATTTGCCCATCCCTCCAGATGATGTGGGTTTCCTGCAGCTTCCACTGAACTATATAGCTATAGTATTTTATTTTTATTTTTTAAAAAAGCCAAGTCAGACAAGGGCAAATCACATGATTGATGTTGTGTCTAGCTTTGCCCTTAGGTAATTTTCCTTTGGAGCTGATCCCTGCAAATGCATTTCTGTGACCCCAAGAAAGAAGTTAAGGGTGCATTCCCCAAAGCAGTGTTGGGGAGCCTCTGGCCCTCCCAATGTCCCAGCTGCCCAGCCCACCTGGTCAACACTGGTTACAAACATTGCAGTTCAGTGCAAGGTGCTTCCGGCAGTAAGTGATGTTGGTTTCTGTGGGTGTTTCTTTAGTGAATGAGGCAAAGCCATGAAGGAGAATTCTGTCTCCCAAAGTGGGGGACACACACCAAAGAAGCCAGTAGGAATTGCCACATCTGCCTTCTTTCTTGCTGGAAAGTTAAGAGTGTAGTGAACAAGCTGTCACTGCAGCTATTGATGTGAAAGAGTGTACACTTGATTTGTACAACTCAGCTATTGTGCCCATAGCTACACACACATTAAATGTTGCATTTGAATAACTATGAGTGTACAGCTCAAGTAATGTGTGCACACATTGTACCACTCATTTAAAATAATGTGTAGAAGCCCTTACTGTTGCCTCTGGTCAAGTAGCTATTTGTAAGAAAACAAACACCTGTCTGGCAGAGGTAATAGTGTGAAACGTGTCCATGCCACAAGCAACTATTACATTCTTTGAAAACCTCTGTTGCATAAATTTGACTAACTTAATAAATTTGACTAAACAACATAAAAAAGGGGGAGGGAAGAGTCTAGTGAAAGAGGGTGTATCCCTCTGCAAAGGGATGGTGTGGATGACCTGCTAAAAAACATCGACAATTCATTCTCCCAGTGCCTATCCTTATGTGGGCAAGAGGGCACCATCCAGGCACCAGGGGGAGGCGTGCGCAGTCTTGTGGCAGCCCCAGGGTTTGCAGAAGGAAAATAAAAGAACTTGAGAAGGGGCGCACAGCAAGGGCTTAGCATGCTTAGCAGCCACAAAAATGCTGTTAAGGTGGAGCTAGAGTGGAATGGAGTATCCTTGGGAAGGGTATAGGTGGCTGGTCTTCTGAGCAGGACCACTCAAGACATTTGGCTGCATGTCCCAATTATTCCTCCTGAAGCCAAACCTAAAACATGAGCCCTTCATTTCAAGTGGCCTGGCCCTCACCTCTCCTGCATTCCCGATGTCTACACTACACAAAGAGTGCACACCTTGTACTTTTTATTTGGTTTTGCACACAAAATTTGGGCATGATGGGGTTTCAGGCCCCTGCTCTGTGTTCAGTCGCATGGCTTTGACTCCTGGAACAAGGAGGCCCTCCAGGCTGTTGGCTTTTCCCCAGGAGTGTTTTGCAACATGTTGTTGACACACTAATAGTTGCACAGGTGGTGGATTTAGTCTGGACCATCCCCACAGACTTCTGTTTATTAGTTCTGCATTACATCCTTAAAATGAATGCACTATTGGAGTCGGGGGGGGCACTCTGCCCTAGTGCAACAAAAGCAGGACAATCACCCCCCATCCCAAACATTTGTAGTATGAAAAATTACATCATTTCAGCAGGAAGCTATGGGTCATGCACTGACTGGAAGCCAAGCTTCCTGTCCACCCTGAAATTTTTCGCAGGCACCAAAAACCTTGAAAGTTGGATTGCAGATAATTGCTCTGACATCATCATGCACACAAATCAAAAGGATGCCTGGAGAGGCCCAAGGATTATTTATCTGTTTATATATTTTGAAACTTCTACACTGCTTTTCATTTATAAAATCTCAGAGTGGTTCACAGTAAGCAAGAAAGTCTCTAAAAGAGGCAAGTAACAAGCATTAAAAACATCCAGATAGTCATAAAATGTTAAGAACAGGCACTTACAGCAGCAAACAGAACCAAGAATCGCAATATCAACCGCCAGGAGAGGCCAACGTAATCAGGCAGATCTTTAACTCCTGGAAAGCTCCACCACCACCTGACTCCCATGGGGAACTCAGTCCATAAAGTAGGTGCTACGGGGGGAAAGGTCTTCTCTGCACCCTGACCAGCCAAACTTTCTGTAGTCCAGAGAGCCCCTTCTGAAGATCTGAGTGGCCTTGGCAGACTGTCCGGTTGGGCTTACAGCACTGCTTGAGGAGGAAAACCCCGCCTGGCAGAACTTTCCCGTCCATTTCAGGGCTTATGCACACATACCTTTTTCCCTGCTCTCTCCAGGCATGGTTCACACTTTAAAGCTCTGTGTCCGGGCAGCCTTTGTTTTTGCTCTGGAGGTTTCTCTGTGAAAACCTGCTCTTTAAAGCTCAGCCGGAGCAAATAGCAATCTGCAGAAAATTGAGTGCTAAAGAGCAAGTTTTCATGGAGAGATCTCAGGGCAAAAAAAGAAAATGCTCTGACACAGAGCTTTTAAGAACAGACCTGTACTTGGAAAGAGCAGGTCAAAAAGTAAGTGTGAATAAGCCCTAACTCTTAAGGCCCAACAAGACAATACACAGGAAACGCATGCCCCCATCAAGCAATGTGCGTCTGTGCTTTAGAGGAAAGTATCAATGGGAGGCAGAGATGGATGCAAAGCTTAGAGGCAGGAAGGAGAAGGGACAAGCAGTTCCTCCAGCCCTTTGCTTTTCTCACTGTCACAACCTCCCAAGTCTGTTTTTCTTTCTTTTAACAAATGTGTGACAATCATGCAGAACTCTCCTTTGGCCCTCAAGAATGGGGAGGGGGTATGTGGGCTGGCAAGCCAGTGAGTGGAGCTGGGAGAGAAATCCAGTCTCATTGAGATTTTAATGTGAAACTACCTAATCTGTGCTTTTTGAAACGATGCGAATCAAAACAGAGAAGTCACTCTTCTCCAAATTTTGCAATGCAATTGTCTAACCAAATAATGTCTCTAAATATGTTTATATTAGGAGAAAATGTGCACAAAATGCATTTAATTGTGAAAACAACACATAAAATGCATTATATTTGGGGAAATTGCTTGCAAACGATGTGTACATCAGAATAAATTTGCGCTAAAATGTTAGTGAATTTTCATGAGGATTTTTTTTAGTGCAGATTGATGTGAAAATATGGAGAATTAAATGGAAGATTGGGAAAATGTGAAACTGAGGGAAATCAAAACAGACAGATTTTGTTCATCCCTACCCATGATTTCTACTTACAAAACCCATCCCCAAAACACCCCTCTCACCTAACCCTCTGCAGAGACATATAAGCAGTGCACTTCGGCTGGCTTAGAAGAGATGGGATGGAGTTCAGAGAGAGAGAGAGCATGGGAGACTCCAGGCTCCTAGACAGTCTCTGTCCCTTTGATCTCTGTGCTGACCTGTCCTTTTGAAGGGAAAGTGATCCATGTTAGGTGGTGTCCTTTTTCATTTCTGCCTCCCCTCTCACACTTTCTCTGGACCTTGGATGTATCTTCTGAGAACAAAGGGGCATGTCTAGCTTCTTTGTTTTATTAAACTCGTTAGCTAGGACTAAAGAACTCTTTCCTATCAAGAATGTACTTCCCTGAGTAAACGTAAGCTTCCTTATTTTATGCAAAGTCTCCAACTGCATGACTTTAATTAAAGGTGTGCACTAAACAAGGATTCATTTCATGAAAGCTACTGCATGCAATCCCTGTACACTGATAGTGGGTTCATGCTATACTGTACAGCACAATCCCATTCTTCTGCCCCCAAAATGTGTGCTTTCAGATGGGTAGCTCAAAAAGCGTAAGAAGAGCCGTGTTAGGTCAGACCAAAGACCTGGAACTATTCTGTTCCCACTGGGGTCAACGTCTTCAGAACATGCGGGCAACCATAGCTCTCTCCTGACGCTCTCTCTCTTCCTAGCAACTGGCGTGCAGATACCGATACTCTGATACCCAGTAAGTAATATAGTGACCATGACTAGTAGCCACTGACGACTTGAGTTTGTATGACCCTCTTTTAGAGCTGTCCAAAGTGGCTGCTGTCACTGCATCTTGTGGCAGAGAGTGCCATAGTTTAACCATGCACAGTATGAAGAAGTACAGCCATTCACCATTCATTCTTCGCTCACTGGATTACTCCTCTGGGTTTCTTGTACAATGAGAGAGGAAGAAAAATTTCCTATCCACATTCTCCATACTGTGTAAAATCAATACACCTCCAACACAGTCTCCTTAATTGCCTTTTTCTAAAATAAAGAAACCGCAAATGTTGTAAGCTCTCTTCACAGGAGAGTCACTTCATCCCCTTAATCATTTTGGCTGCTTTTTCTGATGCTTTTCTGACTCTGCAATATCCTTGTTGAGTTGGGATGCCCAGAACTGTCCACAGTATTCCAGGGGTGATCAGATTTGCATAAAGGCATTCTGACATTGGTACGTTATTGTTGATCCTTTTCCATGACCCTGGACACTGGATTTCCATTTTCCTTTCACTTTTTCACTCCTCCTGCACACACCAGTCTCAACATTTTCATTAAGCTGCCCACCATGACCCCAAAATCCCTTTCCTGGTCAGTCATAATCAATTCAGACACCCTCGGAATTGATTCTAAATTTAGGGTTTTCCTACCCTAGTGTGCATCACTGTACTTACCTTGAATGATGTCTGGCATTTTATTGACCATTCACCCGGTTTGGAAACATCATTTTGGAGCTTTGCAGAATCCCTTTTGGGCTTTATCACCCTGAATAGTTCGCTGTTGTCCATAATCCTGATCCTATCTGGGCCTTTTCGGTAGTGGTGCCCACCCTTTGGAACACCCTCCCATGTCAAGGAAATAGAACCAACTATCTGTCTTTTAGAAGACATCTGAAGGCAGCCCTGTATAGGGAAGTTTTTAATGGTTGGTGTCTTACTGCATTTTAATTTGATGGAAGTTGCCTAGAGTTGCTGGGGAAACCCAGTCAGATGGGCAGCATATAAATAAGAAATAATAATAATAATAATAATAATAATAATAATAATAATAACCTCACTCCTAGCTCCAGATCATTTAAAAACAAATTTAAAAGTACAGGCCCCTTTATAGATCCTTGGGAGGGCATACTTCTAATCATGCTTTCCACCAATTTGCCCAGAACAGATGTTAAGCTAACTGGCCTGTCATTTTCTGGATCCAAAGGTCCAAATAACATAAAATAAAGTAAAATATTCTAACTTCAGCCCCTCTGTGGTCCAGATCAGTCCTTGAACAGAGGATGGTTTTAGATATAATAATAATAATAATAATAATAATAATAATAATAATAATAATAATAATATTTTTGTTAGAGATCAGCAACTTCACCTTTGCATTCCTGAAGGACTCCTGGATGAACAGCATTCAGACATGGCGATTTGTAAATTTGTGAATGAGGCCTAGACATCCGTCTCTTGTCACCACTGTATCCCTAAGTTCACTGAACTCTCTTAGTCATAATGCCCGTTCAGTCATTGGTTCCTGCCGGCATCTCCACAATCTCCTTCTCTTTATTGGCTCCAAGCTAAGCTGCAGGAAGAATTGCAATGGACTTTTCATCACTTTGGGAGGTAGGGAACCTTTTTGGCTACATGGGTTGGGTCCTTATCAAAATCACCCACCTGTCAATCACATGACATTATTATGACATCGTGTGATTGACATTGTCTGAAAATCTCTTGGGCGGGTCTTGCAGGACCTCAACAGCCAGGCACTTGGGAACCTGCCGCGGCTTCCAAGTACTTTTCCCAATTGCAAAGCGTTTTAAGACTGTGACATGGGCTGGTGGGCAGGCGGCCTTGGTTTGGGGGAAATGGCCCCATGGGTCACACCAGACATGGAAGACCAAAATTGGCCCACGGACTGCCCCCCCACCCCCTGGCAAGGAAGGTCCTTTTTGTTCATGTGCATTCCACTGTGTTATATCCATGCTAGTGGGAATGGAGGCAGAAAAGATACCTAAGCCAGACTTTTTTCCTTTTGATTTTTAAAATCTTTTTTTTTTTTTAATGATAAAATATTGCCCTTTCCCAAGCATTTTACTGGTAATCAATAAAAATAGAAGTAACATTGTTGAGAAAGTGAAATGGACAGATCTGTCAATCCCCAGTCCCAGTCCCCCAGGACGTTCCACAACAGCCTTTTTAAAAATAAATAAAACAATATTCCCTACCATGCAGGAGCAGAATCTCTTGCACAGATTCCCATCTATTTCCTGTAGGGCTTCCCCCAAGGACCAGGGCTCAGGCTTGTCTGACCTCCCATTTTGCTGCCCTGTAAAGGCCCACCGAAACCAACCGCCTGAGGCTGCGGCCTCATCCTGCTCCTTGGAGAGCTGCACCCGCATTTCCTATCCATGGTCCTTCTGTTGCACTCGCCCATAATCAGAGTCTGTCTCCTACAAAGGTGCAGAGTCTCTCTCTCTCTCTTGCACAAACACCCCCACCCCTCCCACTCTATCATCCATCACACACCCCAGGCAAAGGCAGGCTCTCTGCCCCCCCCCCTGCTATCCAAGCGTTAAGGTTCTGGTGTTGACCGTAGATCTTTCAAAGGGTAATTTGTCTGGGAGCAGCCAATCCACATCCTGTCCTTGGCCCAGCCAATGAGAGCCAGGAGACCCAGCACAGCAGCCTATCAGAGGCCCAGTATTCTAATAAGCCCCATCTTTTATCAGAGGGAATGAAGCTTCCCTTGAAGTTAAACTTGGTGGCTGGCCAGTTTTGACTTCAGAATCTCTGGGGCACAGGGAGGTCCGCTAGCCAGGCACCCAATGGACTTGAGCCACAGTTCCCTTGGCCAGCAGGAGCTGCTCCAGACCACCAGCTGCCTCTGTGCCAGCAGGGAGGCTGCCAAGTAGAAGCAGGGTCTCTGTGAGATGGCACTGCCAATGTGCCATGCACTTCTGGGAATCTAAAAGCTGCATGATTGACCCCCCAAACCTCACTAGGCTCATCTCCCAGCGGGCAGTCTAGCGATGGATACCAACCTCCAGGGGACATTCCTTCTCAACAACCCTCCTCTGCCCCCTTTCCCAGAGGTGAAGGCCTCGATGTGCCAGTATACAGTGCAAAACTCCTTCTACAAGCTCAGCCCCCCTGGGCTGAGTGCCCAGCTGGCTGCTGGCACACCGCATGGCATCAGCGACATCCTGAGCAGGCCAGTGGCTCCACCGAATGGGGGTCTTCTCTCGGGCTACTCCCACGTTGGTGGGTTCAACGGACTGGGCACCCAGAGCCTTTACTACGGGTCTCAAGTGGGGAACTTCTCCAAAGCCGGAAGCGAATACTCAGCCAGAGGTCGGAACTGCTGGGCAGACACAGGGCAGGAGTGGCATGGAGCTCGGCCATGTGGCAACCGTGAGTAGCAAACTTGCCATGGGGTGGGGTGGGT
The DNA here is from genome assembly GCF_964270895.1 of Podarcis filfolensis. NCBI lineage: Eukaryota > Metazoa > Chordata > Lepidosauria > Squamata > Lacertidae > Podarcis > Podarcis filfolensis. The sequence continues at coordinate 1,203,345 of NC_139611.1, read as the reverse complement.
TTGGGGGGATGTGGTGGGGGGAGTAGCCAGGAGAGGTATCTGTAAGGGTGAGGCGATGGCCTTGGGTGGCGAAAGGAAACTGGCAAGGCTGAACCGAGGGCAGAACTTGGTCCTGGAATATGCAAAGTAGTTATGATTGTTCATTATGGCATCATTCAAGTATGTGGAGCAACTTGGGCACTCCCTGCCTCAAGGGGCTTGCAGTATGCATTTGAACAGCAAGTGAAAAAACACAGTGAAGAAAAAAGAGAGAAAGTTGAAGGATGAATGAACACAGGCAAAGGCAGCTAAACATGCTGGACTTTGTTTGACTGGGGAAGAGAGGGGGCGCTTAAGAAGTCAAAGGGCACCAGAAAGAGGCAGGTTTGCATGTAGAGCCGTCGGTGTTTGTAGTGCTTTCACAGAGTCACATGCAGGAGGAAAAACAGCATATTTTGGAACCAGGAGCTTACAGGTTTTGAGAGTGTGAGAGACAGCAATGACAGGAAAAAGTAACTAGAGATAACATGGCAAACAAGCAGACAAGTATCCTTGAGCATGTGCAGAGTTTTAATAACCACAGGCAGCCTTTCACCTCTTGGATTGGGGCAGGCCTTCTAGGTCAGAGAGCCCTGGGATCCCTCATGTATCTCTCACCCCCACCTCACATTTGTTTGGAGATTGGTCACTGCAGAAAGTGGGGGGAGGGGAGGTTACCTGGTTTTCTGGAACAGGTGCCTGAGAAAGCTGCAGGAAGGTGACTGGCTCCTTTGCCCTCCCTCTGCGTTGCTTTTCCTGGGCAAAGGGAGCGGTTCTCGGAATCAAGCAAAGTTTATCCTTGGCTGCCACGAAAGTGCCCCTTGGAATGACAGACGGCGCCGGGTAGCCGGGTGCTGCTGATATGGGGCTCCATAAAGAAGTGTGCAAAAGGCCAGGGGCACTAGTGTGGCATGGGCACAGGTGCCAGGGAAACAGCCCTGGTGGAAGGAGAAACACGTGGCAAACCCACCCTCCGCAAAGGGAAGAGCTGTGCCCCATCACATCCTCTAGGGCAGCGGGTGGGGAGCCTCTGCCCCTCCAGATGCTGATGGACTCCAGTTCCCATCAGGCCTAATGGTCAGGGACGGTGGGAGTGGCAGTCTAGCACCATCTGGTGAGGCAGAGGTTCCTCTGGGGCAGCTTTCCCCAAACCAGGGGGGAACATGTTTTTCAACCACAACTCCCATCGTCCCTAACCAATGGCTGCTGTGGCTGAGGCTGATGGGAAGTGGAGTTAAATAACATCTGGTTGGGCAAAGGTTGGGGAAGTTGGGCAATAAAGGCTGCCCTGGAGTCCAGCATCACTTTGCATTCCCTGCAGCTGCTCTCTGCTTCAGGGGGTTGGACTAAATGGGCCTCATGGTCCCTCCCAGCTCTACACTTCTGGAGGACACCAGGTTGGGGAAGACTAGTTCTAACTAGTCTTATGCAAATTGTTTGGAGGCAGTGATGCTTCTGAATGCCAGTTGCTGGAAGCTGCAGGAGACAAGAGGAGATGGCCTGGGTCTTGCTCTTACTTGGGTCTTGCCTAAGGGTTTTCCGTAAGGACCTGGTTGGCAACAGGATGAGAACAGGGTCTGGTGGGCCATTGGCCTGATCTGGGGGCTCTTCTGCAGCGGAAGTGGGGGTAGGGATGGGGGAAGGATCAGAGGAACCGAGGCCACAGCTCACATCCCTGCAAAATTTCTTTTTGCAACAATAAAATATTGATACAATGAACCAAAGTATCTAAAGCCCCACTCTGCCTGGTTATTATCGTCACTATTAATATTTATCAATTAAATGTATATACTGCCCTTCATCATAAGATTTCAGGGGGGTTCACAGAATAAAAAGGGCCAGCCATGTCCTGCTCAGGGGCTGGAGTGCAGAGCAAGTCCTGGGAAGGCGACTTCAGCTGATGGGGCTTCATGGGGAAGAAGAGATGGTCTCTCAAATCAACACCCCCCCCACACCCCCCAAAGCTCCTTTGGGGGCCCTTAACAGCTTATATAGCTTTGGCATTGGTGTTTTGCTGGGAAGGGGGCTGAGAAGGCATGCCACAAGTCGCAGCCCAGATTTGCACCCAACCCAAGGCTGCTAGATTAATAAAACACACACAAGCCACCCAGATGTGTTTGGTAGACCTAGTTGTTTGGCTTTCTGGAGTAATCATGTGCCAAGTAATAAATAACACTATTAAATAAGAATACTATCTTAAGAGCAGCACTTCGGACAGGCAGAGGAGCAAGTGATGGGGCAGACAGGGGTAGGCTGAGAGTGGGGAACCTGAGGCCATGCCCACCCACCCCCCGGCCCTGCTAGGCCCCCTAGAGAGGTTTACCTGACTGGAACACGTCTTGACCCCCAATGAGGCATATAGGTTGCCCCGACAGAAAACAGAAAGGGCTCTGTGAGCATGCGCAGAGAGCAGTGCACTTTGCAAAGGGAGACATTTGCCTGGATTGCTCTCCCTGCTTCTCCCACTGGCATTCAGCCGTCAGGAAGTGTCACTCTCGGGGGGCTCCCTCAGGGGCTCAGGCCCCAGCAGCAGAAATGCCAACTTTGCCAGCACAAACAGGGTTTGTGGTGCACTGCAGTCCCTTTCTCACGAGTAGCCTGCCCATTCTGTACCCCTGGAGACCTCCTGAGCTACTGTCCTTCATCCTGGGCCCAGAGATTTTGTTGTCTGCACTCTCAAGGATTGGGGGGGGCACTCCCACCCCATCCTCTGACATGCCCCGAGGTTCTTCCTCTGGGGTCAGGCCAGAGGGCACCTCAAGGCACCCCTAGGTACGGGCCTGTTCCCCAAGGTCCTCAACCTGTGGGGTGTCTGGTTCATTCTCCTTGCCCAGCACCAGATGACGAATAGGCCTGACAGAACAGTGCACAGAAGTGAATCTTTTAGCTAAAAAAGGTCCTCCTCAACCTGTGGTAGCTTAAGAACCTCGGAAGAGACTGCGGGATCAGGCCCATGCCTCCCCCAGCCCTGCACCCTGATCTCACAGTGGCCACCTGGACGCCTGGGGGGGAACCTGCAAGCAGGACATGAGACATTCTGCCTGCCTGCGATGCCCAGCAGCTGCCTTCAGAGGCGCCAGGCCTTTGATGGTGGGGGCACAGCATAGTCATTGCGGCTAGTAGCCACAGCTAGCCTGGTCTTCCGTTAATTTCCCCATCCAAGTTGGTGGCCGGCTCTGCCCCCTGTGGCAGGGAGTTCCGTAGTTTAGCTATGCACTATGCTTCTGTCCTGGGTCTCCCAACATTGGATGCCCATAAGTTCCAGCGTGAGGAGAGAGGGTGAAAAACTCTTCCCAACCCTCTTTCTCCACGCTGGGCATCATTTTATAGACCTCTACCACGTCAGCTCATATTGTCTTTTCTCTAAGTCCCGAATGCGGCAGCCTTTCCTCATAGCAGAGTCTCTCTATTCCCTTGATCATTTGGGCAGCCCTTCTCTGAGCCTCTTTCTGCAGGGTCCTCTTTGAGGTTAGGCGAGCCAAACCTCACGCAGCACTCCAAGTACGGTCATGCGGCAGAGTGGTCTAAGGGCATGATGAGATGGGCAGTCTTGTTTTTGATTGCATTCCTAGGGATGGCTGGCATAGATTTGCCTTGTTGTGTGTCTATGGCAGGGGCGGCTGGAGGGCTCATCCTGCCTGGTGCACAGGGAAGGGAGCGCTAGCCAGCTTCAGTGCCCCTCAGGCCTCACGCTGCCCCTCTCCCTCTGCACAGCTGCAGGGCCTGTGGGCGACGGCCTACACAAGAAGAAGCACACGCGGCCGACCTTCACAGGCCACCAGATCTTTGCCCTGGAGAAAACCTTTGAGCAGACCAAGTACCTGGCTGGACCTGAGCGGGCCAGACTTGCCTATTCCCTTGGAATGAGTGAATCGCAGGTGAAGGTGAGCTCCCTGTACCTTTGTGAGACAAGCTGGGGGAGGGCGGGGGCAGGGAATCAGCAGCAGCACCCATAGGCTCTGCTTCGCCCAGGTCAGCAACTGGCAGCCCTTGGGCCAAATCCAGTCTCCAAAGAGGCACTGCCAATTGGGAGGTGAAAGAACAAGCTGGAGAAGAGGCATTGATGGGACTTTGTGGGACAGCAGTTTAAATCTGGGGCTCACAATGCGGTGCTTGTGAGCACCAGAGCACCCTCAGGCACATGGCTGAACACCCATTCATCCCAATTGTTGGGGATTTCCCCCCCTTTCTTTTTGCTTGCAGAGGTTGCTTTGGGTTTCCTTGGTTTGTGGGGTGGGGGGAGGTTCCTGCTTTTTTTGTCTCTGCTTTGTTTGCTGGGGAAGCAGTTCTTTGGTGGTGAGGGGGGGTTAGGTCCTGTGCACTCTGTATTTTGTGGTGCTCACAACAGTTTCTGAGATTTTCGACGGTGCCTCTGGGAACCCCAAAAAGTTTGAGGGCCCATGCTTTAAGGGGTGACCAATGAAATGCTTGCTCTCTGCCCTTAACCCCCGTCTCAAAGTGTGTCCCATCCCCCACAGCCAACTTGCTGATCAGGGCTAAAGATGCATAACAAGCCTGTGTGCAGCCTGTGTCCCTTTCACTCACGTGGGTGATATGTGCAGGGAAGCCCACAGAGTTATGCCATGGGCTTTGCCTCAAATGGCACTGGGACAGGAGCAGGAGAGCTGGAGCAGTTTGCCTCAGCAGGGTTTCTGCCTGTGTCACACCACAACAGGCTCCAAAACAGAGGCGTGTGTGTGTTTACATGTGCTATAGAATTAAAAACATGCTCTCCTGCTTTCAGAGTCACCAGCTGAGCAGGACAGGAGAAAGGACTGGCTTCTGTCAGCTTTTCACAAGTGCTGGATGAGCAGAAATCAGCAGGTGGAGCTTGGAATGACATGGTCCTAGGAGCAAGTTGAAAACCAATACACTTTGGACCTGACTCTGCAACGACTCATGTGCAGAAAGGTGGCCCAACTGTGATCTAACTGTCCAAGGCCCTTTCCCCACATAGAGCTGCTGCCAAGTGCGGAGACGGAATCTTGTTTCCGTCTTGGTAAGCAGCCAGGGGGCTGCCCCTGCTGCCCCTTGGCATTTGCCGCCTGAGGTGGTTGCCTTACGCTGCCCCACGGCAGGGCCTGCCCTCTCTCTGCCACAAGCTTCCCTGGCAGGCTGCTGCTTCAGGTTTTCCAAAGCTCGGTCAAGCCGTTAAGCATTGTCTCATTGCAAAATTCTTAGCACACATCACCTCAAAACATAGGTAAAGGTAAAGGCCTGACCATTAGGTCCAGTCATGGCCGACTCTGGGGCTGCGGCGCTCATCTCGCTTTTATTGGCCGAGGGAGCCGGCGTACAGCTTCTGGGTCATGTGGCCAGCATGACTAACCAGAGCAGCGCACGGAAACGCCGTTTACCTTCCCGCCGGAGTGGTACCTATTTATCTACTTGCACTTTGACGTGCTTTCGAACTGCTAGGTTGGCAGGAGTAGGGACCGAGCAACAGGATCTCACCCTGTCGTGAGGATTCGAACCGCCAGCCTTCTGATCGGCAAGTCCTAGGCTCTGTGGTTTAACCCACAGCACCACCCGTGTCCCAAGCCCTCAAAACATAGTGGCAGATTTATTTTGGTTTTAAAATTATGCTACTATTGAGGTTTTTAGAAGTTCAAGAATTAATCGTAGTTTATTAGCAATGAATAGCAGTTTATTAGTGATAGACTTTTGGAACATTATTCTTTTTCAAAATTGTCATTATGTATTGCATCCGAATTATTTTTTTGAAAATGGCTGCATGTCTAAGCAGACTAATTAACCTGCCACCCAATTAAAGAAAGCCAATGGATTGCATTTGTTTTAGTCCACCAGTTACATGGTTAAATCTGAATGCATTTGCATATGACTATGAGAATATTTCCAAAGAAAGAGGCACATTTTGTTTTAGATGGCACACGAGGGTTGGACCTGGGTTCAAACCCCACTCGGCCATGAAGCTCACAGGGTGACGTTGTGCCATCACTCACTCTTGGCCAATCCCACCTCGCAGGATTCTTGTGAGGATAAGTGGAGAGGAGATCTCTGCCCACCACCTGGAGCTCCAAGGAGGGAAGGTGGTGAAGTACAAATGTAATAAATGAAAATGAATGGCAGCACGCACAGTCTTAGAAGAGGCATTCTGTGTGCCAGACTGCAACCCAGGTGCAGTATTAAAAATATCTGACTACTAAAAACAGTTCTGCTGGCCCCTTTTAATCAAAAGATCTTTAACAGTGCTGTGGCAGAAATTTCTTCTATTTACCTTTTTTTAAACCATTAATGAGAAAGAAATTCTCAAAAGGGAGAGAAAATTTTGGTTAATTTGTCATGTACATGTGTGCGATTTGTGGTGCTTATATTATATCTGAAGTGATCAAAGGGTCTTTCTTTCTTTCTTTCTTTCTTTCTTTCTTTCTTTCTTTCTAGCATCCCTCGAGCATTCTGCACTCTGTAGCCTCCCTGGGTGCCATGAGGCAACATCCGCTCTTGGGTGTATGCAGCAGGGGAGGCTGCAAACCACTAAAGAAATATTTACTGGACAGGAAAAGGCCATATTCATGCCACTTTAAACACTCACAGCTCCCCCCCCCCCAGTTATGGGAGCTGTAGTTTGTTAAAGGGGCTGAGAGTCGCTAGGCAAGCCCTATTCCCATCCCAGAGCTGCAGTTCCCAGAGTGGTTTAACAGTCAATCCCTTTCCATAGGGAACTCTGGGAATTGTAGATCCATGAGGGGAATCAGGGCCCCCTAACAACTCTCAGCACCCTTAACAAACTACAGCTTCCCAAATTTGTTGGTGGGGGCCAGAAGCCACGATTCTTTAAACTGGTATCATAGCACTTTAAATGTATGCTGTCAATGTGGCCAAAGAAACTCCACACATCACCACCTTGAGGGATGCGCTAAGCTCAATCCCACACCCATTAAAAGCACAATGGAATTCTAGAGCCGCCTGAGAATGAGGCAGAAGCCAGGGAATTTCTTGGTGCAGGTTTGATTCCACTGGGTTGCCCAAACTGCCCCAACCTTATTTTATTTTATTTATTTGTTTTCATAAAATTTGACTGTAAAACAAAAACAAAACTCAAAGCAGTTTACAAAAAGAATAAAGCAATACGAATATGAGTAAAAACAGATAAGAACAGGTAAAAACAACAATTTAAAACATTCAGATAATAATTGAAATAAGAGCTAAGCTAAAAGCAGATTAAAATGCACATCAGCACACGAGATATCTGGGTAGTCTGGCCTAAACAAAAAGATTTTAAGCAGGAGCCGGAGGCAACATTTCCATTTTGGATTTCCCAGCCCTTCCCTGTATCCTTTTTGGCACTGCCACACGGAGTGAGGGTTATGTAGCCCCAGGTCTAAGCAGTCAAGAGGACACACCTGGGGCAATGCCATCTCCCGGGTAAACTGGTCCCCGTGTTGTTAAGGGCTTTATAGAGCAATGTGTATTTGCCCCCCTCCTCTTCCTCTGGGCAGGACACCCTGGGAAGAAATCTCTCCAGAAACAGAAGGACAGGCTTTGGCGCAGCACCAGTTTTTCATCAGTTGATCTAACAAATGGATTGTCTTAAATGTTGTAGCCCTAAAGTCAATATAATTTAAACTAAGACAGAGTTAAAATGGCCTCCCAAAACTCTTCACACTTTTTGTGGGTGGTGAAATTGTGTGAGGGGCATTTTGCCATATATACTTGGAGGGAAATGAAAGTTTTTTTAGTATTTTTTCTTTGAAAACTCTATTCTGAGAAATGAATTTTAGCTCACTTGATGGCAAATGAAACTATTGCTTCTTTTCTCTATATTAGTGGAGGAAAGAAAGAAGCTGTGGGCCAAGAAAAAAGGTCTAGAAGGAGGAGGGACACCCACCCGCCCTGGTTCCTTCAAGAAAATTGAAATAATATTTAAAACAGTGGTAAAACTGGATCTGCAGTTGTGTTCAAAACTGGGGAGGCCATCGCACTAAAATTTCTCTAGGCCAGGACTAAAATGCTGCAGGAGTTTGAAAAGGGGGAATTTCTTTCAAATGTCTAGTTCTTTTACCAGAGAACTCTTGGTTTGTCGATAATTTAGTGCAACAAAAATAGGAACTCCAAAAAGCAAGTGGAAGTGGAAACAAATAGCAGAATGGAAAAAATGAAAGGGGTTTATTGAGCCAGAGCATTTCAGACCCCTCTGGTCCTCCTTCAGGGACATTGTGGAGAACAGCGATTCAAAATTCAGATCCAGTATGCCTAAGAAACTGAAGAGGCACCGCTGGATCAATAAACCTCTTTTTCAGCTATCATTTAACAAACCCCTGCCAGCCCCTTTTCCTCTGGGGTGAAGTGACAACCCCCAATTCAGAAGTAAGATTGCCATCTTTCCCCGCCGGCAGGGCTCCTCTGCCTTAAAGAGCCTGCAGCCAGAAGCCCCTCAGCCGGGCGCCTTTCCCCCGGGCGCGCTGGCGGCTGGGGCGGCTGTTCCGCGAGCCCGTCCTGCCTTGGTGGGCTCCGCCTGCGCTCGGCTCCTGCCGGCCTTGCGCGCTGCCCTGACCCGCTGCCCGTCCGCCTCCTTGCAGGTCTGGTTCCAGAACCGGCGCACCAAGTGGCGCAAGAAGAGCGCCCTGGAGCCCTCGTCGTCTTCGCCCCGCGCGGCGGCCGGAGCGGGCGAGCGCCCAGCCTCGGACGAGGACGACGAATACAACAAGCCTCTGGACCCGGACTCGGACGACGAGAAGATCCGCCTGCTGCTGCGCAAGCACCGCGCCGCCTTCTCGGTGCTCGGCCTGGGCTCGCCCAGCGGCTGAGCGGCAGCGAGGACTCCGGCCCGCGGGAAGAGGAGCAGCTCAGGCGGCAGGACGGGGCGGGGCTCACGCCGCACTCGGGCCGCGAAGCCTTCCTGGCTGCATGCCCCGACCCTCAAGTCCTCTCCAGCAGCAAAGGGAAGTTTCATCACATAGGCTTTAATTTCTCTGTTTATAAAAAAAGAAAAGCAAATATTTTCAAACCACTTACAAAATGACTCCAGGGGTTGCGGGAGGCACTCGCTCTCAGGTTGTGTCACAGGCACGAGCCAATAGTCACCTTCCACAGCCAGTTTTTCCTGGTTCAAACTGAATCATGCGGAAAACATGCCCCCAATTGTTCAAGATGTGCTGGTATCGAGGAGACTGACCAGCAACACCCTTCATAAAACGTTACACCTGTGTTCACCCTTCATTTGAGCCAGAGCTCACAAGTGCTGGACCCTAGCATCCCGCCTTCAGTACTGACATCCGGCTCTGAAAGTTGTAAAGCAAATATAAAGGAGAGTGCTCCTGAACATAGGCAGAGTACACTTCAGTTGCCACTCCGGTGTCACAGCCTGCCCTCCCACAACCTGTTGGGGTTGGAGCTGCAGGTACAAATGTGAGTCCCCTTAGGCCCAGATCAGCACCAGATCCTGGCAACACTTTGAGAGGCTTAAACTGCAGGCATAAACTGGGTCTGCAATATTCTGTTTTCCCAGGGAAGGCAGAAAAAACCTATTCATTCTCAGCAACCACCAAGCAGCAATTCCTTTGCTGAGGTGAGGCTGCCACTGCAGCAAAACTGATGCAGATCTGATATATGCTTTTAATGTAGCTAAATGAGAAGCTAGCAGGGAGAAGTTTGGCAAATGCAGCTTCTCCTGTTCCAATACTGTACTCACAGGAAAAAGCTACAATATACAGAAGAGGATATAATTAGTGCTGTTCCAAACATTTTTCCTGCATTTCTTTCTTTTCTTGTTGTCCGCTCTCCATCAATTAATGAGAAAAGAAACTGCATTGTATAATTATCACAGGAAAGAGGAAATGTTGAGAAAATTATCATGGGTCTAGTGCAGGGTTTTTGTTGCCCTTAGCTTCCTTTTGAAGTGGCTGAGGGGTTTCTTCCTTCTGCAAATGTCCTGTGGTTCTGCATCCCACAGCCTCGGTGAGGGACGGCACTTTCTGAAAGGCCAGGGCAGCTGTGGCTGGGCTTTCATGTACGTGCAGAAGGCAGAGGTCCTGTCTACTGCTTGCCAGACCATGGTTTGTGGGCATTAAAAAAAAAGCAAAGGCTTTTATTTTTAAATAAATCAGTGTTGAAATCTTTCTCTTTTTTTAGGTAAAAGGAACAACTTCCATTAAAAACAAAATCAGTTTCCAAGAGTCCTTATAAGTCTTCCTCATAACAGCTGTAAATATAAAAGAAAAGGGTTAGGGTTTCTTTGATAATTACACCAGTAGCACACATTTTAAAATGTTTTCAGTACATTTAAAAATATTTATTTCCATGGAATCATTAACATTTTGTATGTGTAAATTGAAGGTGTTTGTCACATTGAAATCATCAGATCTTCATTTCTGGGCTAAGACTGGGCTGCAAAATTATGAAGAGAAATAAACCCTAACCCTTCAAAACCCAAGATGCAGTTTCCTTGTGCAAATACCCCAAATGGATAATACAAAAGTAGGAATGGCTTTGGGGCTTTCACATGCAGAGATATTCTACGTTTCTGGATTAAATCCCAACAGACTTAGGGTTCCCCAGCTCACCTGAATGAAGGAGTGGCACTTTACTTATTTGGCGTCCGGCGTCCACAGATGAGCAAGCAAATTCAGGAGAGACCTTCACCAACCAGGTTTAAGACTGTCTCTCCTGTCTGACTCAGCCAGCACGGCTGTGGGAGTTGCAGGCCAGGCAACTGGGGGCACCAGGCTGGAGACCCAGGTTGGCTCAAGAGGGCTGGAGGCGGGAAAGCTTTATGTATGCTTTTAAATGCTTTTAGCAGCTTTGTTTGAGGGAATCATCTGCTGATAAAAAGGATTTGCCTTTGGAGGAAAAACTATGGGTTAGGCAATCGCACAAAAACTCAGGCAAACAATGCAAAAATAGAAGCAATTGGCATAACCCACAAAAAGTGGGTTAATTTAGCTGCAATGCTCACTGAAAGCATTTCTGGGGTTGCTGCTTACTTAAAGGGCTGACTTGGCTTCACCCATCCCACCCCCCACTTGGTGCCCTCCAGATGCTCTGGACCAGGCATAGGCAAACTCAGCCCTCCAGATGTTTTGAGACTACAGTTCCCATCATCCCTGACCACTGGTCCTGTTAGCTAGGGTTGATGGGAGTTGTAGTTCCAAAACATCTAGAGGGCCAAGTTTGCCTATGCCTGCTCTGGACTATAACTCCCATCAGCCCCTGCTTTCATGGCTGCATTAGCCAATCTTTTCCATGCTCCTTGCCCTATAATTTAATTTAATTACAGTATCCACCATAGTTTTAAGGCACTCCTTGCAAACGCCTCATGTGGCCTGAAATGTGTTGGGATTGGTTTAAAATTGTCCATTAGGGCCAAACAAGAGGAGTGGGGAGTGTGTGTTTGTATATGTTTTTTAAGGATACAACCCTTTCCTCACTGGCCATTCCTCCTCTGCACTCTACATTCCCAGTCACTGGCAAACCACACCTGGAAAGTGCAAGAGAAGACCTACAGGAGAGAAAGGGTTAGGCACAAGCATCTGCCACATCTCCCCTCCCAGTTGCCACCTCTTCCCTCTCACTTTCAACTGAGGTTCCTAATCTGGCTGCACTCCCAATGCTCTTATTTGGGTGTGGGGAACCTTTGGTCCTCTGGGTGCCAAATGAGACAACTCCCATTATCTCCCTGGCCATTGGCCAGGCTTGCTAAGGCTGATGGGAGCCAGAGTCAAGCAACCTCTGGAGTTGGGATCCAGGATACTGGATGCAGGTCAGTTCAGGGAGAGTCAAGGAGCTGATCCTGCCATTTTCTTCTCTGAGGCAGCAAGCAAGTAAGCAGGTGGGGGGGAGGGGGGACACTGGGGCATCCGCAGATGGCTCCAGTATGGCTGCCTGGCTTCCTGCTGCATTGGGGGATCTGGCAAGAAGCGGGAATCTCAGAATGAAGATCTCCACATTTTCTATAGCAATCATTAAGAATGCTTTTGTATGGTTTTGCATGTTTGAGCTGGAGCAGAACTTCCTTGCCTTCTCGTTGCTGTCTTTTCCTTGCACATGCAGGCCAGCTGGAGAGAACAGAATGCCACTGGGCATATGAAGAGCATCTTTTCCACCACTTTCCTTAGCCAGCACACACACAAACCGGGACTCGAAGCAAAGCTTCCCATTCAAAAGGGTGAGGATTGGGCAAAATTGCATAGAAAGATGTGTATATTGGGATTAATTCGTGTTAAAATGCTGAATAATTTTCACGAGGACTTTTTAGGAAATGAATTTAAGAATGGGGAAATGAAAAATGGAGAGAAATCAATACTGACATATTCACCAATCCCTACTTTGGACAGATTTGACTCTGGTTCTGCTTCTCCCTGCCTTGCAGCTTTGGGCAGCCCAGAAGCATCTTTCACAGTGAGGTGTTCATAGAATCATAGAATCATAGAGTTGGAAGAGACCACAAGGGCCATCGAGTCCAACCCCCTGCCAAGCAGGAAACACCATCAGAGCACTCCTGACATATGGTTGTCAAGCCTCTTCTTAAAGACCTCCAAAGAAGGAGACTCCACCACACTCCTTGGCAGCAAATTCCACTGTCGAACAGCTCTTACTGTCAGGAAGTTCTTCCTAATGTTTAGGTGGAATCTTCTTTCTTGTAGTTTGGGGCTTTCACTTACAGAGATATTCAAAGTTTCTGGATTAAATCCCAACAGACTTAGGGTTCCCCAGCTCACCTGAATGTGTTGGCAGCCCTAAGGGCGGAGGGAGGCGGGGGGACATTTTGGTGCTCCGTGGAAGGCGGGGTGTGCTGTACATACAGGTCATAGGCAACCTGATCAATAAAGGATGTTATCTGGATGTGCTTTAGGTCCAGTTCTTTCTCTGAGATGCAATGGGAAAGATCTCACCAAGGAAATTGTGGGTGGGACGGAGCAGCTTTTTGACTGAAGTCTCAGTCTCTGCCGGGTTTTTGCTGCCAGCATTTTCATATTGGGGCTGGCCTGAAGCCATGAAAAAAGTGCATCCCCTCCACTCCCCACCACCTGCAGAAGCCAGTTGACCAGGGTGTTAATTCTTACTTCAACACTTTTCTCTGCCCCCCTGTTTCAGACCTATTACCAGAAAAGCAAAAAGCAAGACCAGCTGGTTAGTTGGTTGGTTCAATTCCCACAGCTGTTTTAAAATCTGTACACCTTTAAGGGTGTACACCCAGAATGTGCACCAAAACAAAGACTCTGTGCTCTGTCTCCCCTACTCTCCCATCCGTCCCCCACCCTGCTGATGTCAAGACGGAGGATGTTTCTGCCAGGTTTTGAGGGGCCAAGGAGGGGAGGAAGAGATTTCAGAAGGCAGTGCACGTTCAAAACCATAATCTTGCATCTGGTCAAATGAAACTGCCAGGTGTGCTTTTCTCTGCATAATAACCAGAGACTTCAGGGCTTCTGGGGAATTTGGTATGAAATGAAGCTGGGGCGCTGGGGATGGAGACAACATTCCCTCTGCCTTCTGTGGCAATTAGGGCAGTGGCCAGTGCTCTGAGGCTCCTCTTTCTGAAAGCATCCTCTCTTTCAAAGGTTGTCCAGTATAACAACAACAACAACAACAGCAGCAGCAGCACTTACACCCTGCCCATCTGGCTGGGTTTCCCCAGCCACTCTGGACGGCTTCCAATAGGAGATTAAAAATACAGTCCAAGTCTAGCTTAAACATCAAGGACTCTGACCAGGGAGCGGAGGAAGGTGACTTGAAGTTGCCCAGGTACAGGGAGCAGCTAGACAGCAAATGGAGCTGCCTGGCCACAGCCTTTTCCACAAGGGCAACATGTAGTCCATTGTGATTTAAATGGTAGCAATTATTTCTAAATGTGCATTTCAATAAGAATATGTGATTTTTAATGCAAATCACTGTCCCTTTTCATCCTTTGTTCCGCAGTGCATTTTCATTTTTGATTGGCAATGAAAAAATGGCCCCCCTCTGGGCAGCTCAAATGGCCTTTTTAATGGTCTGGCCATCAGCAATGACGGGACTGCTCTTCTGGAAAGATTTCCCGTCAAAACCACCTGCCTGCGTAGTCTCCACTCACAACAGCAGGGGATGCAGGAGAAATTAATGTCTGTTTGTAAAAATTAATGTTTTTAAATGGGTGTGGCTCCAATAATTTTTCAAAGATCAGTGGGCAATAAATAAATTTCTAGCAAATGGACCCTTCAACCTTTCAACTAGCCTGATATTCCCCCCCCTCCCTTCCCTTTGCTCTACTATGCGGTAGGGTTGTGCATCGGCCACAAAATTCGACATGTTTCTGCAGTTTAGGGAAGCAGTCCAGTCTATTTCAGAGCTGCTCTGTGTCTTTCCAATTTGACTTATTTTTTGGGACTGAATTTGATCTGTTAAATACAATCTTCCGTTTTCTTGCTATAAAGGAATGGGCAATCTAAAAATGGCTGTTGTTGGGGGTTTTTCTTGTCACAGAATTGGATGGAATTTGGAGGCATAGCAGCCCCTCCAGAGTAAATTAAGCCAAATCATAAGTAGATGCATTAAGGGGTTTTCATGCACAGCATGAAATTATGTATTTTTAAAAACAAAAGAAAAGCCTATAGCATCTTTTTTCATTTTCTGCCACAATTGACTGAAATTTGCATGCATGGCCACACCTTCCTAGGGGGATGAATTTGTGCACAATTTGAAACACTTTATTGTTCTCAGCTGAATATGTGGACTGACTCCATGGAGAAGAAATTAACATGAGGCGAGGGGGCGTGACAGTTGTAAAAGACCGTTGACACACAAGTTGTTCCTGCAGCAAAAAGAGTGCTTAAACATGCATGTGTGAACGTCCCCAGTGAGGCTCAACTCTGATGCTGGGCATTTGGAACCATACACAAGGTATAGCACAGGGCTGGACTGAACTTTTTCCAACCAGGAGGGAGAGAGCTCCTGGACTGAAATCCTGGAAGACCACAGCCCCTCCATGTGGACAATGCAGAGCTGGGTTGTCTGATGGCCTGACTCAGTAGAAGGCAGCTCCCTAGGTTTCAGAGCCCCTCAGATCCCCCTGGCCTGAGAAGAGGCCATTTCCTTGCCACTGGTTCTGTGCTCCTGTGGTTTTCCTTGCACCTTGCCAGAGCCACCCAAAGAGTCAGTTCAAAAATTACTCATTAGGCCGCTTACTAGAATGTATGAGCACACAATCAATCTCAATTTATCTTGGGTCGAGGAGGAAAAAACCCATTGAGCTGTCAGGGCTGCAGGATTGATGCGCTGGCAATAGCAGTGGTGTGTTTGCTCCCACTTCTGCCCTGCCTGCGGAGCCGTGTGTCAGCAGTGTGTGCACAACAGATCACGCGCTTGTGCCCAGATAGGCCTGTGCTAATCCCGGCGGCAGGGGTGTAACTAAGGTGGGGCAACAGAGGCATCTGCTGGGGGCACAGCAGCCTGGACACCAGAGACCAGGCAGGACATTTTGACATTGACCAGCATCACCTTTTAAGTTCTCATGTTCATTTTCTCAGAGGGTTAGGGAGGGCGGAGGTCAGGCTGTAAAGCACATTCAGTGACTAAATACTGCAGGCAGATACTGAGGGAGATGATCCGAGGCATGCTGCTTTCATCATCATCATCATTTTATTTGTATGCCGCCTTTCCACAGTTAAAACAATGCTCACGGCGGCTTACAATATGAAAAGATTTACATAGTTACAAACATAGCAAAGTAGTCATAAAAATAAACAAAACACATCAAAAACTACATAACCAAACTGAACAATTACTGCATAGAAATAAAGATACAAAAAATTACAGCAAAAACTCCCCACAAAACTTCCCCCCAAATAGCCCTTGCTGGGCAGCAGCAGCAGTTCTTATGAAGCCTGGGCCAGGGGGAGAGAGGCAGGAACAGTCTCCCAGCAGGCCAGACTTTCTCCTGCCATTTCTGGGTATGATATTTATTTATATTTCCCAGCACCACGCATAAACGTGGTCATGTGTGAGTAAAATGCATGTGGCTCCATCCCCCAAAGAATCCCTAAATCTTACCGTGACCCATGGCTGGGAGTGGGGTGGCCAGAGCCAAGGACAGGCAGAACCAGGCCTGGCTCCCCAAGGTGAAGCGGCCACCTCATGATGCAGAAGCCCCCAAGCCGGCCCCCCTGGCTGCCCACCAACCCCACCACCTCCGGTGCTGCTGAAGAGGCAGCACCAGCATTTCAGGGAGATCTCACGGAAAACCAGCACCAGCGCCAGCGCCATCTCTCTGCCAGCCCCAGAGGCCGTGGGGCAGGTGGGCAGAGGCAGAGGTGGCAGAGCAGGGGGGCACTTCCCATTTAGCATCAAGACAGGGGCTAGCTAAGCCTGCGGAGGCTGAGGAGGTGGCAACTGAGAAGAATGACCACTGAAATGAATGGATTTGGCTGAGATGGCGAAGTTGATGTGTTTCATCAGAGAAAATTCATGGTTGACATTTATCAATGACTGGAAACCCCTTATGGACTTTACAGAAAATGAACTTGTGATATCTGGGTTTGAAGACTGAAAAAAGGTTGGTTCGTGGAAAGCATAAGAGTTGCATGCTTTCCTGCAGCAGGTGTTTTGCAGAAAGTCCATATAGCGGATAGATGGGAAATCGAAAGTCTTTACTTCTTCTCTTTCCTTTTCTCTCTTTTAGTATTTATGGTAAAGAAAAAGAAAAAGCTTGGTACTTGATGTTAACTTTTGTATATGGCTTTTTCTTTGTTTTTTCAACCTGAAATAAAAACCTTTCATACAATGGAGAGAGGGAGGGGAGGTGGGGGCTGACTGGGCTGGACAAGTAAGAGGGCAGGCGGGGGGCTGGCTGGGGGCAGAATGAGGTTGGCGGGGCAATGCCCCATTTGCCCTCCTGGACCAGTCTCCCCTGTGCGGAGGTGATAGGGTTGGTCCACCACAAAAGGGGCCAACAGTTGCTCCCTTCAGAGACAATTAAATGGCAGGTGGCTGAAAGCAAACAGAGCTGTGAAGTCGTGACCAGGAAAATCAATGGCAGATAAAATGCATTACAGCGCGATTAGCTAAGGGTGTGGGCATGACGGGCGGGGCAGTGGGGGGCTGGCTGCTCTCCACACCCAGACTCCCAGCTGCACCATTTATAGCCTCGTCCTCCCTTCCTGCAGTCGGAGAGAGGCAGGAATGCTTCTGAACAGCAGTTCCAGAAAGCCTAAGAGAGGAGAGCGTGGCTCTGGGGCTCAGGCTCTGCTTAGGGGCTTCTCCCGGGCATCTGGTTGGCCACCGTGAGAACAAGATGCTGGGCACGAGATGAGCCTCTGGCTCACTTTTATTTCATAAAATCTATACACC
The DNA here is from genome assembly GCF_964270895.1 of Podarcis filfolensis. Taxonomy (NCBI): domain Eukaryota; kingdom Metazoa; phylum Chordata; class Lepidosauria; order Squamata; family Lacertidae; genus Podarcis; species Podarcis filfolensis. The sequence continues at coordinate 1,186,050 of NC_139611.1, read as the reverse complement.
GCTAGATGGTTTAAAAAAGGGAAAGCCCCCAAAGTGTCTTACAAGGCGCTGGCCCATGTTTTTCCTTCCTGGCAGGCCAGCGCCATCGCCTTTAGTCGCCCCCAGGGAAGCCTCCGGGGGGCCGGTCTGGGCTTCGGGCGCCCGCTTGCCTGCTCAGTCTTCCCGTTCCTAACCCTCCCTGCCGTTTCCCGGTGAAGCAGAAGAGAGGCTCCCTTGTCTGGTTTTTCAGTCTTGGAAAAAGGAAGGGGCGCGGGAAGGCTGCCCTCCAAGCGAGGCTGGAAACGTGCCCGTTTTGTCGCTGTCAGCTGCTTGTTTTGCTGTTAAATCTAAGGAAGGAAATAATGGAATTGCAGAGTTGGTAGGGACCCGGCGAACCCCCTGAACTAGCCTTCCTTCTATCCTTCCTTCTTTTCCCTTTTTCTCCCCTCCCCTCTGGGGTGGCTGGTAGATGCTCAGCTGGATTTTAACTTAAGCCAGAGGAGAGGAAGAGGGATGCTTAGCAGGCGGGACTTGTGCCTTTGTCGGCATCCCGCCTGGCCAGCTGTTGGCAGGCTGCTCTTCCTGGGAGCTGCGGTGCGCACGCTGCGCCCACCGCGCCCCGGCAAGCCCGGAGCCCGTCCCAGCGGCCCCTCGCTCGGCCCGGCAGCAGCGCCTTGGTCGGGCTCGGGCCGCCTGGCTGCCGCTGGAATATGCTTTTGACATTTTCTAAGCTGTTTGGCGTAGCTGACAATTTTTAATGTACTAACTGCCTGGTCCAGTGAGCTGATTAATTGGTGCTGGGGAGATCAATACAAAACAGAAAATTAAAACAATTTTAAAGTGATTAAGTAGTTTAACACCTGTCTGCCACCCCGTCAGCGCAGGAAGAAAAATACAGCAGGTGGCCAAAGGGCCTCCAGTGGCTGCGGGGGCGGGGGGGGGATGACAAATGGCACCGGGAAGCTTCGGGGGCCCGGAGCGCCTCTGCCCAGCGAGAAAGATGGCTGGAGCCCCGCGCTCTTCCTGAGCCTCGGGCTCTTCCTGCCAGTCTGCCCTCCTGCCCGCTTCGGCTCCCTCCCGGCTCCGTTTTATCCTGGCAAGGTGTGTCTGTAGACAGTTCTAAAAGTATCAAGCAGAACTTTCCACCACCTTGATCTGGATCCCTTTTTAAGATTAATTAGTTGCTGAAACTAAACGAAATGGAAGGGCCGGCGCCCATCGGGACGGATGAGGCCAAAGACACGGAGGCCGAGAGCCCGGGCAGGCAGAGCGCGCTTTTCTCCTGGCACCCTCCTCGCGGTGGGGGTGCCACCCTCTGGGCGGTTGCAGGAAGGCGGGAGGGTGGGGGTGGGAGGGAGCAGTCTCTGGCATGGCATTCGTGTGTGTGTGTGTGTGTGCCGTGTATGAATCTGTTAAAGGTGTGGTGGGTTTATGTTTACATTTTAAAATGTAAGTCGCTTGGAGACCTTTGGGTAACAAGCGACTAGAAAAATCTATTTCGTATTAGCAATATTCTGGCCCAAGGCAGCCCAATGAGCGTCATAGCTGCGTGGGCATTGGGGTATTGGGCATTGCGAGGGCTGTGGCACCCTGCTGCAGCCCTCCTCAGCTAGTGACATGCCTCCCTCACCTCCTGGCACCTCTAGTGTTGTGCCCCATGTCTCGCTCTTTTGCCTTGGACTCTCCGTCGGGGAGCAGAAGCTCTCAGTTCAAGACATTACACTCCTGATAAAAGCACAACGAAGAAATATCTGCAAAGAAATTTTGTGCATTTGGGAAACCCGCCTTTTCAGGACCAGGCTCGTGATATTCCTGAGTGGTCCAGTCCCTGGTTCTGGCCATTATGCTTTGCTATGAAAAAGTAGAATAGGACATCAATAACTGACTCAAACATCCATTTTTATATGACATTTCTTGAAAAGCCCTTATGATTGGAAACGCATGAGCAACCCTTGGAAAAATGTCTGGAGACAAGAGTGGGGTAGGAAGCTTAAGAAGTTCAAAGATATACTGCCACTGGAAGTGAAGGTTCCATTTGGCTGTCATGGCAGATGACCAGTGAAAGGCCTATCCTCCTGGATTTCTCCTGGCCATGGAAGAGACCTTCAGTGTCACACATGGTTACGTGGCTCCCCCTACTTGACTAGAGGAAGCTGAGTGAACTGTGCCAAACAAATAAATAGGCACAGATTTGCAGAATTTACCGTATTTTTTGCTCTATAAGACGCACTTTTCCCCTCCTAAAAAGTAAGGGGAAATATCTGTGCGTCTTATGGAGTGACTGCAGGCAGGAGGCTCTACTCAGTGCTCCCTTTAAAGAGTCGTGCTGCCCTTCTCCCTCCTCGGGGAAAAGCCCCCAAGAGCCGCACACATGCTCCGCACACTCTTTAAAGGGAGCACGGCTCTTGGGGGAGCCTTAGCCATGCGCAGCCTCTCCCTGGCTGTCCTGGCTTTTGGGATTCAGAATCTTTTCCCCCCTTGTTTTCCTCTTCCAAAAACTATGTGCGTCTTATGGTCTGGTGCGTCTTATAGAGCAAAAAATACGGTATGTAGTTTGCCGAGTTCAACTAGCCTAGTGCAGAATATTGTTTATTTTTGAAATGTCATATCATGGGAATCCCTCGGCCCAACCTAACCATTTTAAAAGGCCCCTAAAGCAGACTAGGCATGCATTAAAAAGTATTGAAAAACCTTTTAACTGGCCCAGGGATAGGGCTAGGCCATTGCATGGTGTATGCGCTGGACTTATGTCCAAGGCTGGGTTTCACACATAAATACAGGAAAGCTTCTCCAGAGGGTGGGACCCAAAGAGACAGGTTCAAATTACAAGAAAAGGGAGAAGAAATATTAGGAATAACTTTCTGGCAGTAAGAGCTGTTTGACAGTGGAAGGGACTTCCTGGGAAGGAGGGGGCTCTCCTTCATTAGAGGCTTTTGAGCAGAGGTTGAATAGTCCTCCATGAGGAATTATTTAGCTGAGATTCCTGCATTGCAGGGGTCTGGCCCTTGTGGGGTCCCTTCCAACTCAACAATTCTATGATTCTATAATGTGGTTTCAACCTGTCTGCTGAAGAGCTCTGTGTGACTGCAAAACTTGCATAATAATACCACTGCACCACAACTTTTTGAAGGCGAGTTTTTTTGGGTTATGCAAAATCCTTTGTTAAGCTTTAGCCTATTCTACCTGCAAAGTAACACAAGGTGAAGCTGAGCTGCGCTGTGCCTCTGCTGGAAAGAGGAGTTCAAGATCACTTTATGGGCTGCGAGAGCTGATGAGCAGATGGCAAAAGGCGGGCGGGGGGAGGAAGGTGGCAGCGGGATGGATGGATCCTCCACTTCAATTCTACATCTGTTTTCTCCCAGACAAACCCCGTCGGATTTTCATAAATCAAAGCACCACACTCTTTAATAAAAATTTATTGACTTACAAGTGATTATTTATCAAAAGGCCATTAATAGCGGATCCTGGAATGATGTGCTATTGGGTGGTGCAGGGAGACTAATAGGAAATCAATGTTTGCAGCAGGGCAGAATGCAGATCAGGGGGCCCCCTGTGCCCCCCCAGCAGCCGAGTGGCAGCTCCTGTCGGGCCCTGCCTCACTTGCCGCCCACGGAGCCCCCTATTTATATATCATTTACAAATGAAATGATCGATACTTTTAATCTAGAGCTAAATTTATTAACTTTCCCATCAGAGAGAGAGAGATGTATTGACTGAGGGGGAGGGGGACATCCTAGCTGAGATGGATGCTTCCAAAGTTACCTGTGTGGCCTGGTAACCTGGACTCTTCTCCCCAAGACTTGCCTGCTCTCTGTTTGTTTCTCAGAGATCATCAGGTGCCAGGGCAAGGGCAGGAAGGCATGCAGAGATACCCAGGCTTCCATGAGGATTGGTTCTTTGCCAGCTGAGAGGGGATGCCACAGAGCAGCAGGCAACCTCCCCAATGCTCCCCAAAAGTTAGCCTTTTCCTGGGTGCGCTCAACAACAAGCTCTCTGGCCAAACCTTCCACTGGTTGTTGCAGCCTAGATAACATCCATATTCCTCTAAGTCAGAATGGGGAACGTGTGGCCTTTCAGGTGTTGCTGGACTACATCTCCCACCATCCCTGTCTGCTGGCCATGGTGGCAGAGGATGATGGGAGTCCAACAACATCCGCAGGGCCACAGGCTCCCCTACGGTCTTGTGACTCAAGACTCGGCTTAGTCAAGAACATAAGAAGAGCCTGTTGGATCAGGCACTGGCCCATCTAGTCCAGCATCCTAAAATCCTAGAATTGTAGAGTTGGAAGGGACACCAAGGATCATCTAGCCCACCCCCTGCAATGTGGGAATCACAGCCAGAGAATCCCTGACTGGTGGCCGCCTAACCTTGGCTTAAGAACCTCCAACCTCTTGAGACTGTCGCACTGTTGAACAGCTCCTACTGTCAGAAAGTTCTTCCTGATGTTTAGTTGGAATCTTCTTTCTTGGTTTGAGTCCTACCCTCCAGAGCAGGAGAAAACAAGCTTGCTCCCTCCTCCATGTGATAGCCCTTGAGATATTTGAAGATGGCTCTCATATCTACTCTCAGTTTCCTCTTTTCCGGGCTAAACATGCCCAGCTCCTTCAACTGTTCCTCATAAGTCTTGGTTTCCAGGCCTTTGATCATCTTGGTTGCCCTCCTCTGCACACGTTCCAGCTTGTCAACATCCTTCTTAATTGTGGTGCCCAGAATTGGACGCAGTTTAACAGGTGTGGTCTGACGAAGGCAGAATAGAGTGGTACTATTACTTCCTTTGATCTGAACACTAGACTTCTGTTGATGCAGCCTAGAATAGCATTAGCTTTTTTTGCTGCTGCATCACACGGTTGACTCATGATCAGCTTGCGGTCCACCAAGACCCCTAGATCCTTTTCACAGGTACTGCTAGTAAGCCAGGTGTCCCCCATCCTATATATGGGCATCTGGTTCTTCCTGCCTAGGTGCAGAATCTTACATTTGTCCCTATTGAAATTCATTTTGTTAGCTTGCACCCAGTTCTCCAATCTGTTAAGATCATTTGGAATCCTGATTCTGTCTTCTGTGGCATTGGCTCCCCCTCCCAGTTTGGTGTCTAAGGTTAGGTTTAGGATTAGGATTAGGGTTGGAGAACTGGGCCCAAATGAATTGCAGGTCTGGACTTCTCTCGGCCACAGACTCTCCCTGCTCACAAAACTGGGTTGCCCCTTCCGGTTCCGCCACCTCTTCCTCCCAGTCTTCTCCATCTGACCTCTCATGTCACCTCATCACCACTCCCCAGGCTCTGAGACTCCTTTCCTTGGCAGTTCCCCAGCTAGTGCCTTCTGCCTCCAACCAGTCCCTGACAGGTAATGGAAGAGGCAGCCCTTTGCAGACTAAAGATTAAAACTGGGCCTTATGCAAAGTCTATAGCACTCAGAAGTACTAGAGCAGAGAAGCAAACAAAGAAGTCCTTTTGGCAAATACAAGCTGACCAGGTAAGTTGTCAATTGCTGACTAAACTGGACATAGTGCTGGCTCTGGGCTTTATGGGGCATTTGGGCAAAGTGCCTTCGGTTGGGTCCCTTCTTCCTTGCCTTGTCCCCCTGCTTGCTCGTTTGCCCTCTTTGGCTGCCCAGAGGACAAGCAAAGAGGAGGGTTGCCAGAGGACCTCCTGCTGGAGCATGGGCCTTGGCAGATGCATGAGGCTGCCCACCTGGGGCTGAAGACCGTCAAATGTAAGGGGAGTTGTGGGGTGAGGGGAGCTGATCTCTCCCCCTCCTCACTGCTTTGGAATCTGCCTCCCCAGGTGATTTTGTTCCTCTCCTAGCCTGACTCTGATGTCAGATTGAGCCAAGAGGAAAATGTCAGAAGCAACAGAACATGGGGAATCATAGACTTGTGCATGCAGTCCAATCCCCTGAAATGCCAGAGAGGAAGGGTTCAGCTCCTCCCCTGCACAACCTTCTCAGCATTAGAAAGAGCCGCACTTCCCTTTGTCCCTGCTTAATACACAACAGGGCTGATATGCACATCAACAGTGGCTTCCTGATCACGGCTTTGTTTGGCCTCCATTGTGGTGGATTTTGTATGGGAGGAGGTGGCAGACGCAGTGGGATCTGCACCTCTGAGCCACAAGATGAAGATGACTGTGGACTTGCTGCTGTCCAACACCACCCCAATCAAAACATTTTCCTGTATTAGTTCCCCATTTAATCCAGATTTACTGCTTCCATGGAAAAGCCAGTAAGTAGGAAAAACAACAGCAAAAATAGTAAATGTGGGTTATATGGGGGGGGGGGGAAGATGGGATGGCATTTTGAGGAGGATGTCATTTGGACCTCCATGCCTGACAAGCTCCCATTTTGCAATAAGCTGTCATGTGAAAGCTGACCTACATTCTCCTATAGGTGCTTTCGACACAGTGCAGAGCACAAAGGTGAATCTACGAGGGCAGGCTCAATATCACATTCACATACCAGCTTTCAAGTGCAATTTGTTTTCCCCATGAACCAACAAGCAAATATTACCTGAGATTTGCCACTGGCCTTTCAGACGCTATTATGATAGGGCAGCCTTCCCAGTCTGGTGCTCTCCAGATGTTTTGGACAGCGCCAAACCTGGTCAGAGGTGAGCCAAAGGCGAGGCTGTGCTATTGTTGGAGGGCCTCCCCTTTCGCAGTTCCTGTGGCAATGAGGAAACTAATTCCACGTTTGTGCCAGGATGCAGACCACAGCCCTCCTTGCTGCTGCTGCATATGATGCTGCCTCCAGCTCTGCTTGCTCCGTCCCCAAAGGGATTTGGTAGCTCTGGAAGGAGGTAGTGAAAGCGTTGGGTGCAGAGGTAGAATTATCACACAGTGGTGGCTGATGCCCATGGGGACTGGAAGGGCAGAAGTTAGGGAGGCCAACAGGAGGGCCAGTCAGAGCCAAGTAATTCCAGGTTTGTCCCCATCTTTCTCCCTGCTTAGTTCTACAACACTGAGACTGAAGAGGAAGCTGTCAGGGGTTGCCACTTCCTGAACAGGTTGCAAGCGGGGGTGGGGCCTGAGGTTGGTGGGGCCGTTCCACTTTTTTTGCTAACAGACCCAAAGCTGCTGGATGAGGGTGGTCACATTGCCTCTGTGCTGTGTGAGAAATGGCTGCTGGCAGGTGCAAAATGCTATGCTAGACCCAACTTTGGTCTGATTCAGGCCCGGATTGTGAGGTTTTGCAAAGAATAGCCCAGGCAGAAGCACCTACAACTGCTGGCTCATGCGAACCCAGGTGCTCTCCTCCTTCCAAAGGGTGTGAGGGGCTGGCCTTATCATTGACATCCACAAACCCCCCACCTTGGCCTCTTGAGTCAAACCATAAAAGGCAGAGTACACTTTGCTTCCCCAAGCCATGGGACGTGCATATTCATGGGCCGAGAGCAGCAGAGGCACCGAGACAGAAGACACACACCCCTTAAGTGCTTGTTGCAAGAGCAAGATCCTCCTTATCAAATGTGGGCAAAGTTCAGGGTTGAGCAAACACAAGAAGAAATGGGCTTTTCCCCAGGGAGGATCACAGCAGTGTTCTTCTCCCCTGCCCAGGAAATGGTGAGCGCTTGGTGGGGGGCAAGGAGAGACACCTCCTGCCCCACTCTTTAGGGCAACATTCCCACAAGACTCAAGAGATCATGACGGAAACCAGAGCAGTTGCAGCTGCTGGAGGAACAAGAGCAGGCTCTCAACTCTAGGAAGAAGCCAAGACACAGACGGGGGCCCTGCAAAAATGGGGCACAAGTGGGGGCAGGTCCTTTTTAGAAGAGGTAAAATGTGTGCATGGATAATTCACTCTACGTGCCTCGATAACATTTTTGCATGCTCCATGGCGCACAGTGAGAACAGACCTGGGGGTGAATTCTCCCCCCCTTCCCTGCTGGTCTGAGGCAACTGGAGCCTGACTTCAAGGGCACCACAGAAGCAAATGGAATCCCTGAATGGGAGCAAAGAGGAACACCAAACAACTCCCCAAAGAATGAGGTAAGTCTATTCCCTTCCTGATCCAAACACATAGCTGGGCCCTGCAGCTGCCTGCTGTTCAGGCTCAGTACAGAGGCACATAGAATCATAGAACTGTAGTTGGAAGAGACCCCCAAGGGTCATCTAGTCCAACCCCCTGCAATGCAGGAATCTTACCTGAAGCATCCATGACAGATCGCCACCCAACCTCTGCTTAAAACCCTCCAAGGAAGGGTTCAAAACATCAACATCCTGTTTGGCTTTCCAGCCATCTGGAGCACTCAGCAGCATTGCTCCTTTTTCGCAACAAGTCCACCACCTCCCAAGGAAGACTGTCCCACTAACTCTTTCTTCTTATTAACCTCTTATTTTGGAAATCCCTCCCCCCCCCCATCAGGTTGGGCATCATGAGGGAGTGAAAGTTAAGGGGGGCCTGATCAGTCTGAAGTGGGCCAGAGAAGATTGTGGGTTCATGGGTCTCCTGAGCAGGTAGACAACTGCACCTCCCACAAATATTTACAGCAAGACCTTAAAACTCCAACAGTAAAGCTGGGCCAACAACTGACCCCCAAACCCACCTGGCTGCAATTACAGAATGGAGCAGCCAGAGCAGAAGCCTGAGGCTGTTTTTTTGAAAGCCAAGTTTCTCCCCAATACTGAAAGCAGGGGAGAGGAAGGTAGGCTCCCATCTCTTTGGGTCTGGGCCCCTTGTATCTCTGCCCACCCCCCTCGCTGCTTCCTTGGTTTACTCTTTTTACTGATCGGTGGCAAAATATTCCAAATGAACTGACAGTGCCAATACCCCACTCTGAATCCTAAATGCACAGAACTCTGTGTCCTGGCATGCTTTTTACTGGTGACTGGATTCCAGGCCAATGTAGGATTGGTCTTGGGTGCCGCTGAACTTCTGCCAGTGAGCCAAAGAGCCACCAAGCACAGCCAAGTGTAGAGGGAGGAGAAAGCGGATGACCCCATCAACTCAGCCCGCTCCTGGAAACGGAGGGCCTTTTCACACATTATGCCGTGGCAAATCTCAAACGTGAGCTCCCAAACCCAGAACTCCTTGTTCAGTTTGTCCATTTTCAGGCCCACAGGCCAAATGCCATTGGTGGATGCCCATAACAAAATCAGTCCACAAGTTCCCCGACTGGAGCTGTTCCTGGCTGTTCTGCTGTGAGCTGCCGGAATAAGCAATGTCTGTGAGTGGGCAGGCCACTCATTGCCCGTAGAGGTTCTGAGCACCAAAGCTTATTCAAGAAGTGGGTTGGATTGGATCATTCTGGTCTCTCGCCAGCTTCAGAGGGTTTTGATGTTTCCATTCTATTTATCTCTGAGAAGGTAGGTGGGTTAGGAATGCAAATGCAAACACGGATCTGGCTTGGGGAAGGGCCAAAAAGCTTCCATGTGAAGAAGATGAAACACGCCCCCAGCCCCAAAGCACCTGTGTGGCTTCCGAGTGCATTGCTCCCTCATCAGCCTGTGAAGGAGGCCATTATGCGTCACCAGGGGCAGGAGGGCAGGTGGAGAGCAGCCCAGCCCACTGTGAGCAGCAAGCGCTGCTTTCAAAGTAGCAGCCCTAGGAGGCAAAGCACAGGGCAGGGATGGAGCTGGAGGCAAGGAGATGGACTTTGACTTTGTCAGCGCAGCACCTCAGAAGTTTTCTCACGTGGCAGAGAAGACTGCTTCTGACTCAGGGCCCTTGACTTCAGTATCTTAAACTTGAGTCTGCATTAGCAGATGTTAAAAACCAACTTTCTTCAGAGGCCAGAATTAGCAGGGGTTGATGTGGGTGAAGCTCAGGCCACGGTTATATGTGGCCTCTCCCTGGAATGGGCAAAGCAGAATTCCCCACCCAGGGTCACACCTTTTCCTGCTATAGTGGTGATATTTTCTGTGTCCCAAACTGGCCATCTCACTGCCCTCTAACAGAGTGCAGCCACTTCTGCACCCAGCCACTTGTGCCCAAGTAGGACGGACACACACACACACACACACACACACACACGATGCCAAAGAGGAAGGGGAAAGGCCTTGTACCTTCCTTAACCTGGCACTTCTTTTAAGGAGTCCCCTTCCCAGTTTTGAGAGCCAAAGCGCTGCACCATCTTTGCGGTTCCATTTGAAAAACAGCAGAGGGATTATTCAGCACAAAGCTCCATCTCTATATATTTTAATTAAAAAATGCAAAGGGACCCTATGCAGTCTCAGTCAGTTCTCTTTTGGGGGGGGGGGAGAGAAAGAGTGAAAAGACAGAATGCAAAGAGGACAGAGCCTTTCCCTGGGGCTGCAAAGGGCAGAGGAAGCTGCTGGGGGCGCCTACCACAGGCAGCAGGGGCTCAACAAGTCCAGCTGCTCTTGCAACCACAGCAGCTTCCAGTGCAGGCACACATGCGCACGCACACACTCAGGCATTCTCCAGCACCGTCACACAGATACAAAACGTGGGGCAGCCCATCCAGCCACTCCCATTGTGGGAAAAGTTCTCCACTGTGGCTGTCTAAGCAGCGAGCCAAGCCATTGCAGCTGAAATAAGGCCTCTTGCTGATGAGCCTCTGGGCAGCACCACCTTGGCCTGAAGCGGCAGCTCAGCCAAGAATGTGCTCCAGAAGGCTGGGAGGAGGTGGAGGCTGTCAGTCCTGCAGCAGCCCATGCTCCACGAAGCTCAGGAGCGGCTTCGGTCTTCATGGTTGCCCACAACCATTTTGCTGTAGAGCTTCTGCTGCTCTTCCTTGAAGGTGTCCTTCACCTTTTCCCTCTTCAGGCCTCCGTCCCTAGAAAAAGAGAGAGGTAGAGGGCAGACGGACAAGAAAAGAAAATTACTCCCCTGTTGGCTAAAAGCACCAGCGTGCAAGAGGGAACGTACAGCCCTGGCAAGCAGGAAGGGAAAAACTGCACTTGCAAATTCTACTCACAGCCACTGTGTGCAGATTTATCATGTGGCAGTGCTAAGGAGGGAGCCTCAGGTGCATGGGCTTACCCCACCACAGCCAGCGCCTTCAAGGCTGCTTGGCCAGCCCCACTCCCATAATCCATCCACTGTGGAAAAGGCTCAGCAGCGGCTGGCTGCAGAGACGCTGCAGGCTACAGGCAGCTAGCTCTTTGGCTTGCTGGAGGCTCAAGCCACAGCTGAGGCCAGTGTCCATGGTTCTCCCCACCACACTGGTCTTTAAACAGAGAACATCCTACGCAGGCTGCTGCCAAACATGGAAACATTGCTGAAGTCTTTACTCTCCCTATTCTTTTCCAGCTTAAAATCAACCTCCCCGCATCTTTTAAAGGTGAAGGAGGCTTCTTCTACTGGCATACATCTGATTTTGAGCTCTTAAAAATGTAGTAGGAAGAACCATGGAATTCTGCATAATTATAGAATCATAGACTTGGAAGGGACCCGGAGGATCAATATTCTAAACTCCTGCAATGCAGGAATCTTAACACGTAGACTGAGCCCAAGGAAGCCATAGATTTAGCCAGGATAGAGTCCCATCCACATCCCAACATGGCTGTGACACAGAAACTTAGGAAGCTGCCTTATACAAATGCAGACCATTGGCTGATCTAACCCAGGAATGTCTACCCTGACAGAGGCTCTCCAGGGTTTTCAGCAAGGGACATCTCCTGCCCTGCCCACACATGCCTTTGGGGACTGAACTAGGGACCTTCTGCAGGTAAGGAAGATGCTCCTCTCACGGCCCTTCCCTGAGTGGGCAGAGCTCAGAGGTAGAGCCATTGCTTTCCAAGCAAAATGTGTCCAGAGCACTGGGCCAGGTGGACCAATGGCATGACTCCCAGCTTCTCCCCATCCTCCCGATCCATCAGCTTCAGGACTCACCACAGGAGATCCACAAGACCCCCTTGCCTAGCAATGGCAGACTTCACCCGATTGGCAAATTGCACAGCATCTTCATCAGGCTAAAAAAGAACAAAGGCTGGTTGGAATTTGCAGAAAGGAGCCTGGTGGGGATGGCTGCCATTTCTCTGATAACAACCCTACTCCAAGTTCAGGTACCCACCTCTCTGGTCATTGGCGGCAGGTACCAGACACTGCAAACTATAGCCCAGCTGGTCATCATCCTGAGCAGATAAGTCACCATGCCGTATTTGCTGCTGTTAAAAAAGGCGTCTCCAAATTGGGGATCATACTGAAGGACAAAAGGAGGGGAGGGAGGGGAAGATAGAGAACTCAACACCTCCTGAAAGCAAAAGAGGTTTATGCCACATTCAACACACGGCAAGAAATATGCCTGTAGGAACTGCCTTTCAATAAAGGATTTCCATTTATGATATTTGCATCCATAGAATCATAAAGTTGGAAGGGAACTCAAGAGGCATCTAGTCCAACACTCTGCAACTACAGAATCTCTGACAGATGTCCATCGAACCTCTGTCTAAAAACCTCCAATCAAGGATAGTCCACCACCTTCTGAGGAAGTCTGTTCCACTGTTGAACAGCTCTTATTTTCAGGAAGTTATTCCTGGTGTTTAGTCGGAATCTCCTTTCTTGTAATTTGAATCCACTGGTTTGGGTCCTACCCTCCGGAGCAGGAGAAAACAAGCTTGCTCCCTCTTCCATGTGATAGTCCTTACAATGTTTGAATATGGCTATCATCTCACCTTTCAGTCTTATTCAAGCTAAACATATCAAACTCCATCAACCCCTCTTCCTCATCAGGCTAGTTTCCAGACCCTTGATCACCCTGGTTGCCCTCCTCTGCACACCTTCCAGCTTGTCAACATCCTTCTTAAACAGCAGTGTCCATTTCTTCCTTCAAGGAGCTCAGATCAGTTTACATGAGATTATCCTGTTCCATCCTCACAACAACCCCATGAGATCAGTAAATTAGGCTGAGAGAGCAACATGCCCAGTTTTCACTGTGGGGAAGACCAAGTGTGGGGAACCTGCAGATGTTGCTGAAGACCTAGAACTTCCTTCATTCCTGGCCACTGGCCATGCTTGCTGGGACTGATGAGAGCTTAAAGTTCAAGAAGAGCCATAGGTCCCCACCCCAAGGTGTAGAGCAATGCAGCTGAAATTCCTCTGTCTGTGTGCCATCGTGCAGTGGCCTGCTTTACCCAACTCTCTACATGCTCATGCAAGTTTTGAATGTGCCCCAAACAAATTCCATGGATCTGAAATTTAGTCCAAATAGGCATAGGCTAGTGGGGAATTCTCCTATGAAAGTTCCGATGAATAAATGGGGATCACTCCCAATCATTCCAAGGTGGCTCATCTACAGAACTCCCCAGTGGAACGTGTCCAATGTAAAGCCCAAGAGCAAATACTTTCAATGGCATAACAGGCTGAGAGGTTGTGAAAAGTTGCAGGACCTGTGTTGCATAGTACAAGATTCTGGAACCTCTTGCCAGAAATTCCCAGGGCTTCTCAACTCTCCAGCATTCCTGGCTCCATACAGACCACAGTGGCATTATCCGCCAGTCCCCAAGGCCTACCTAGCAAGCTTCAGGGTGCTTTGCTCAATGGTAACAGCTCTCACCTTGATAGCAACCGGATAAACAGTGGCACCAATCTCAAAGCTCCCTTTCTTGAACATCATCACGGAAGTGTTGTTGATGCAAGTGCCTGTGAAGAGAAATGGCCGTTTCTGTAGGAACAGGGATCACCAATGGTGGGACAGAGGACTTACCCATGGGGGTGGGGTAGGGTGGGGAAGCCTGTGTATTTGTGAGAATGCGGCATAAATCAAGGGCATAGCTTTCAATGAAGTCTGAGTGGCACATCCAATTTCAAACAGAACGTATTTTCAGTGGTGAACCATACCAAGCCAAGAAGTTGTGGGCCATGGAGATGCAGGGATAGAGTGGCCTTCAGTCTCTACCCACCCAAGTGGCTGCTTTCTGTTAGGTACTTGGAATTCAGGACTGTGAGTCCCTCCAGCCTTTACTTGCCTCTACAGTTTATATGTTTAATAGGATGCTTTCATCCGTCCTGTGGCTGGGGCACCATGACTATAGAGAGCCCTGGGACTTAACCCTTCTTCCTTAATTCTTGCTTACCTTCAGGGAAAATAAGGATGGGCAATTTATTTTTATCATGAGCATGTTCGGACAGCCTGCAGGTAGAAAGGAGAGAGAGAGAGCATGTGTGTGTATCACTGAGAGGTACATGCCTGGCTGATCCAGAAGAAGATTCCAGCAGCCCCAGCAACCACCAAGCAAGCTCCTCAACTTCAAATCAGCCAGGTAGCCAAGTCTGTCATCAGTCAGAGCTGCAACTCCCCAGACCATACGCAGCACAACCCACAAGCCTTGCCTTCTGGGCATATGTAGCAGGGACAGATTGTGCACCCACCTTTTAGCCACCAGGTGGCGATCCTTCACCTCCGAGCGTTCAAACCAGACATGGGGACAAGCCTTGACCATGGCCCTCTGGATTACCCCCATGAGCCCCCCATGGACCTGGCCCACCTGAGGAACAGAAAAGAGGTCATAGGTCAGTCAGGGTGTGGGGGGAGACTTTGGTTCAGCAGCCTCCCATTAAGACAGCCATGCCAACATCAAGCAGCTCTACTTGCAGAGGAAGATACCTTTGTCTGTATAAAACTCTCCATCCCGCAGGAATGCCAAGCGTTAAGGAAGGTGAGAATGTGGGACCTGACTGCTACCCACCCATCATGGAATGTGGGAGACACCTGTCCTCCCTTTGTCCAAAAGCACAGGGTCCTCAGGGAGGGCTGCAGAGGAACACAGGCCTCTCTTGGCTAAGAAGCTCAGGAGTGTGCAAATAGCTGCAGCAGACCACCCAAGCACCTGACATTCTCCAGAGACCACCAAGGGCGCCAAAGGATTCCCCCATCTGCCTGCAGAGGAGCTCCCAAGGTTCAAGAAAAAGGCAGGAGCAGCGAGGATGCTCAAGGAGAGTTCAAACGGGCTCCACGCTCCTATCTTATGACTGTTCCTTTGGGTGGTGGGCACATCGTAGCAGCATGAACAGAACATGCTTCCTCCCCATGGCTGTTGGGAGGGGCACATTGACAGATTGGTTTAAAAACAACCCAGTGCCACCAATGCTGCCTGACAGAATTGGGCAATGGCCCTGATTTTTCAAAAACAAATCCAGTATTTTTAATAACTGTTATGTTCAAGAACCTTTTGCTGCTACACAGTGAACCTCCTCTCTCTCTCACACACACACACACATGGTTCTCCATCCTCACCATAGCATAGTAACCATCACTGGCCAGAATTATGACATCAATCGGGGACGTGTGGTTAGCCACACAGATTCCTCCATTGCGGGGTCTGTTTTCCCTGAAGTTGGGAAAGACAAAGAGATTAGCCAAAGGAAAGAAAAAAAAAGATAAAAGAAAAAGGCTGAAGCACAAGCTCAGCCTGTCCTGGAAAAGCATTCAGCAGGGGGCCTCCTTCCATGTGTCCTTCTTCCCCCAATTTCTATCCTTAAGGAACAAGCAACCTCAATGCCCTGCCACACAGATAATGGTACAGTTCACACACAGGAGATACAATCAGGTTTTTATGTGTTCTGAACTTAAAAAACAAACAAACCAACAATTCTGAAGTTCTGCATCAAAGAAACCTCATATCTATGACCCATATAGAATCACAGAATCATATAGTTGGAAGAGACCACAAGGGCCATCGAGTCCAACCCCCTGCCAAGCAGGAAGCACCATCAGAGCACTCCTGACATATGGTTGTCAAGCCTCTGCTTAAAGACCTCCAAAGAAGGAGACTCCACCACACTCCTTGGCAGCAAATTCCACTGTCGAACAGCTCTTACTGTCAGGAAGTTCTTCTTAATGTTTAGGTGGAATCTTCTTTCTTGTAGTTTGGACCCATTGCTCCGTGTCCGCTTCTCTGGAGCAGCAGAAAACAACCTTTCTCCCTCCTCTATGTGACATCCTTTTATATATTTGAACATGGCTATCATATCACCCCTTTACCTCCTCTTCTCCAGGCTAAACATGCCCAGCTCCCTTAGCCGTTCCTCATAAGGCATCGTTTCCAGGCCTTTGACCATTTTGGTTGCCCTCCTCTGGACACGTTCCAGTTTGTCAGTGTCCTTCTTGAACTGTGGTGCCCAGAACTGGACACAGTACTCCAGGTGAGGTCTGACCAGAGCAGAATACAGTGGCACTATTACTTCCCTTGATCTAGATGCTATACTCCTATTGATGCAGCCCAGAATTGCATTGGCTTTTTTAGCTGCCGCGTCACACTGTTGGCTCATGTCAAGTTTGTGGTCAACCAAGACTCCTAGATCCTTTTCACATGTACTGCTCTCAAGCCAGGTGTCACCCATCTTGTATTTGTGCCTCTCATTTTTTTTGCCCAAGTGCAATACTTTACATTTCTCCCTGTTAAAATTCATCTTGTTTGTTTTGGCCCAGTTCTCTAATTTGTCAAGGTCGTTTTGAAGTGTGATCCTGTCCTCTGGAGTGTTAGCCACCCCTCCCAGTTTGGTTTCGTCTGCAAATTTGATCAGGATGCCCTTGAGTCCATCATCCAAGTCATTGATAAAGATGTTGAATAAGACCGGGCCCAAGACAGAACCCTGTGGCATCCCACTAGTCACTCTTCTCCAGGATGAAGAGGAACCATTGATGAGCACCGTTTGGGTTCGGTCAGTCAGCCAGTTACAAATCCACTGAGTGGTAGCATAGTCAAGACCGCATTTTACCAGCTTCTTTACAAGAATATCATGGGGCACCTTGTCAAATGCCTTGCTGAAATCAAGGTAGGCTACATCCACTGCGTTCCCTTCATCTACCAGGCTTGTAATTCTGTCAAAAAACGAGATCAGGTTCGTCTGACATGACTTATTTTTCAGAAATCCATGCTGACTATTGGTGATCACAGCATTCCTTTCTAGGTGCTCACAGACTGTTTGCTTAATGATCTGCTCCAGAATCTTCCCTGGTATTGATGTCAGACTGACTGGGCCCTCTCTGATTTGGGTCCTCTCTTTTCCCCTTTTTGAAAATAGGGACAACATTTGCCCTCCTCCAGTCTGCCGGGACTTCGTCTGTTCTCCAGGAATTCTCAAAGATGACTGCCAGTGGTTCTGAGATCACATCTGCCAGTTCTTTTAATACTCTTGGATGCAGTTCATCTGGCCCTGGAGACTTGAATACATCTAAACTAGCCAAGTATTCTTGTACTATCTCCTTAGTTATTCTGGGCTGTGTTTCCTCTGCTGAATCATTTGCTCCACATTCTTCAGGTCGGGCATTGTTTTCTTTATCGGAGAAGACTGAGGCAAAGAAGGCATTGAGGAGTTCAGCCCTTTCTGTGTCCCCTGTTTGCATTTCACCATCTTCTCCTCTGAGTGACCCCACTGTTTCTTTGTTCTTCCTTTTGCTACGAACATACCCATTAAAGCCTTTTTTGTTGCTTTTAACCTCTCTAGCAAGCCTGAGTTCATTCTGTGCTTTAGCTTTTCTGACTTTGTGTCTACACGTGCTGGCTATTTGTTTGAATTCCTCTTTGGTGGTTTCCCCCCTTTTCCATTTTTTGTACACATCCTTTTTTAATCTTAACTCAGTTAAAAGTTCTTTAGATAGCCACCCTGGCTTCTTTAGGCACCTTCCATGTTTCCGTCTCATTGGTATTGCCTGAAGTTGTGCTTTTACTATCTCCCTCTTAACAAACTCCCAGCCATCATGAACTCCCTTTCCTTTTAGTATTACTGTCCATGGGATCTCACCCAGCACTTCCCTAAGTTTTATGAAGTCGGCTTTCTTAAAGTCAAGAAATTGAGTCCTAGTATGCTTGGCTGCTCCTTTCCGCTGTATAGTAAACTTCAGAAGAGCATGATCACTCGCGCCTAATGATCCTTCCACTTCTACCCCACTAACCAGGTCATCAACATTGGTTAGGACCAGATCTAAAATGGCTGTTCCTCTTGTTGCTTCTCCCACTTTCTGGACAATGAAGTTGTCTGCAAGGCCAGTGAGGAATCTGTTTGACCTTATGCTCTTGGCTGAGTTTGACATCCAACAAAATATCCGGGTAATTGAAGTCCCCCATTACTACTATCTCCCTTCCTTTTGCATGCTTGGCCATCTGTTCCAGGAAGGCATCATCTATGTCCTCCGTTTGACTTGGGGAATCTATAGTAAACTCCCACAATGAGGTCACTGTTATTCTTCTCTCCCTTAAATTTTGACCCAAATGCTCTCACTTTGGCTTTGAGGTTCTAAATCTTGGATCTCTTCACAGGTATACACATCCCTGACATATAACGCCACTCCTCCTCCTTTCTTGTCTGGTCTGTTTCTCTGAAATAGATTGTATCCCTCCATTATTACATTCCAATCGTGGGACTTATCACACCAGGTTTCAGTGATGCCTATTATGTCATATTTAGTTTGCTGTACCAAGAGCTCAAGCTCATCTTGTTTATTTCCCATGCTTTGCGCATTAGTGTACAGACATTGAAGTCCATTAATCATTCCCCCGTGTCTCTTATTTAAGGATTTTTTCCTCCCACCACTAGGTCTGTGTGCTGTTTGCTCCATTTGGTCTATGACATTTGGATGATCATCTTCATCAATTGATAGACTCCTACCTTCAGGAGCACTGTCTCCCTCCCCCACATTAGTCAGTTTGTATATTATATTAATTTGTGTCCCATGTTTGCACAATGTATTCTACATTGCTAAACATGTCATTCTTGGGGACAGTGGCAGATGACACTGATTATCCAGCTCAAATCTGGGTTTAAACCTGACTTTCAGAACTAAATAGGCCTTGGTTGCCCCTGTATCAGGGGAGTACAGCTCTGTTACTATGACTCAATCTCTCGCTGGCTTTTGAGACCACTGACCACGGTATTCCCCTGAGACTGACTCTGTGCAATGGGCACAGGGGTTCTATTCCTCCCCATGAGAGGAGCACTTTAAGAGTGTTCATTCCCTGGCACCTGTGCTTGGGGGTTCCACAGAGCACTATTTTGTAGCCAATGCTATTTAACCTCTATGTGAAACCACTGGGAGCGGTCCTTAGGTGTTTCGGAGCACAGTGCCATTAGCACACGGAGGACATGCAGCCCTAGTTCTCCATAGCATCAGAATCAGGAGAAGCTGTGCAAGCTCTAGGCAAGCGTCTTTAAAAGCAGAGCAGGAGGAACCTGGGAAGTGTTGGGACAGCATCTTTGCTTATGAACACAGCTTATGAATGGTTGAACTATGTATCCAGTACTTAGAGTGGATACTGAGGCCGTGAGCCAGGACACAGAGAGTCATCAGGCACCATTGCTTTTGACTTTCACATTTCTCTTGAAGACTTTCTAATGTCAACAGGCCTATGCAGTTGCTTAAAATGTCCCTTGAACAGCCAGTGATTTTAATAATAGCTTTGTTTTGCTTCTGCGTGTTTCAGTGTTGCTGTACAGATGTTTTGCTGATGCTTTATTTAAGAAGACATAAGGAGGAGCTGTAAAGGCACTGATCGTACCCTCTGACTATTGGGATTCTTGTTCAACCACCTTCCTGGCTTCTCACATTATCAGGCATTCTTTTTGCAGCCATAAGATCTAAAAACTTGTTCTCTCCTCTTTCTGTTTTTTTTTAAATGAAAGCCACAGAAATGCAGCCAACACACAGGCCCCAGTCAACATTCCCCCTTTTCTGGGCATGTGTACTACAACCTCCCTCCCATCCCCTCCATACCGGTGGTGGTAGGTGATGATAGCTGTGAGAGCTCGCACACAGATCCGGTAGCACATCAGATGAACGTGCCTGCTCAGGAACTCTTTGCACCTAAAGGGCAAACACCTGATTACATTGAAAGTTGTTGTTGTGGCTATTCATTCATTCATTCATTCTCCACCCTTTTCCCTAATAGGTACTCAGAGTAGCTTGCAGATAAAATAGGAACCGCTAGAAAAAAGAAAATAAGAACAACTACTGTATAAACCATAATAGAATGCTTAATATTAAATATTAAAACTATGCGCATATGTTTATTTTAAAAATCTATTAAAAACACACTATCACAATGGCTATAGCATAGAGTAACCATCTATGTCTAGGTGCCCCTGCTTTCCTCAAAATAGCACTTACAAACCTAAAGAAAAGAGGAAGACACACATCTCCAAATGGCCACATACCAGGCAACCTTTAGTGCCTCCCTCTGGAAGCAGCTGGCTTTCAAAATCACCAACCAGATAGGACTACATGAAGGAACAGGTGGCAGCATGGCTTTAAAAGAGAAAACCGCAGCCATCCTTTTCTTCTGATGATCCCCTGATGAGGAACGACTCCAAATCCAGTGGGTGCAGACAGAAGGATCCTGCCATTTTCCTGGACTGGTGGCTTTGGTCAATGGACCCACTTTTAAGAAAGGGCTGGAGCCTGCTGTGTGAAGCCTGTGCAACAGCAGCCCTGTGGTGGGGGTGCTTCCTCACAAGTTGCTTTTTGCACAAGTTGCACACATGCAAAAAGAGGGAGATCTCAGGGAAGCCCTCTTTGGACTGGTGTGACTCAAGAGGGTTGGGGTGAAAGGCAGAAAGGCTAGCCTTCTGGATATACTGATAAGCTCTGACCTTTTAGTGAGAATGGCATCATCTTAACAGAGTTCTATTTCTCCTTTGCTCTGCCTTTTTTTAAAGATTCTTGCTCAATTATTCAAATTTTCTTGAGATGCTGAGGGCAATTCCCCCTTCCCACCACCCAAATAGAGAAGAATACCAAAAAAAAGTCTCGCCCACTTTTGTTCCACGTTTAATTGCCCGAGGGCAAAATGGTGATATGAAGGTTGAATCAACAGAGCCTGACCAGAGAGACAAGAGCAGAAACAGGGAGTCCACATTTAAATCCATTAGTTTTCCTCTGATGTTTGCTCCTTAATCCCAGTACCCAAAGCAAGTTAAGAGTATTTCAGCACCTGTTGCCAGGTGGTGATCGTTGTAGGGGTCCACTATTGAGAACTCACCTTCCGTTGGGCAAATAACCCACCATGGTTGTGCCAGTCACCAAGAGGCTAATGCCAGTGAAAGCCAGAGCTACCCTGCGGGGGGGGGGGGAGAGAGAGAGAGATGAGAACCCTGAGGAGGCAGGACCACCAATTGCACTGGTACCCCAGCCACTAACATAGTTCCACCATGGGGCAGGCACAACATGAAACCCCCCCCCCCAAGCTTTCATTCTGGAGCAAGTGGGGAGGTTCTTCCAGATGTTGCTCGGCTACACTCCCATCATCCCTAAGAACTACCCCTGCTGGCAGGAGCAGATGGGCATTGATGTCCAACACTGGCTGGAGGGCCACAGGTTCCCCATCCCTGGACCATAGGGAGCCCCGGTTGCAGTGGGGCCATCACCCAGCTCAGTCTTTCCCAGGAGAGGCCCCAGGCCCTACCTGAGTGGCAGGAGGAAGCAGTAGCGGATCAGGACGCCCAGGCCCCAGAGGACTGTGAGGCGCAGGCTGATGTAGTGGAAATTGTAGTTGGTCCTGCTCAGCAAGTTCCAAGACTGCAGCTCTTCGGCCGAGAAGCGCTTGGTCACCTCATCATCCATGATGGTCTCGATGCCCTTGCGGCAGAAGTAGAAGATGTCAGAGAGTTCAAACTCGGGGGCATCCAGGGCCTTGTTGCTACCACTCCGCCGGATCTCTTTGATCTCCTCCTCCAAGGAAGTGGGCTCCTTTGCAATGATCCCTGCAGCAGACACACAGTGAGGGGAACGAAACCCGCCACGCACCCCCTCCTCCCCCAGAGAGACGGCAGCAAGGCCTCTTACCATTCACATAGGGCTTATAAAGCGGGTGCTTCTTCTCTTTGGCCCCACGCTCAATCCTCAGTGTTGCCCACTGCAAGACAACAGAGTGGAAAAAGGAGAATCCTACCAATCACACACAACTGACCTGGAACTCACTCCTGTGAAATGTGGCAAGAGACACTCACATAGATGGCTTTCAAAACAGCTGGACAAGTTCAGGGAAGAGGATGGGTGGACCAACCACCAGAGTGAACACAGCGGAGGCTGGTCCATTAGGGTGAATGGGGAACTGTCCCACCAACTTCAGTCTGCTCTTAGCCACCCCTGGACCAGCCTGCCTACAACCAAGTCAGCTTCCTCCTCCTCCATCACCACTGCCTCCATGTTGCCCTTGTGGAACTCGGCAAAGGAGAAGGATGGGGACAAAAGTAGACTGACTTGGCTCTGGCTCCCCCCTACTAGTTGCCTTCCTGCCTTCTGCCCTACCAATGGGCAACAGTCACATCTCCATTTAGTAGTTCACCTCTGAATACCAGATCTTGGAGATAAACAGGGGTGGCCACTGGCTTCATCCCTCGCTTGTCAGCTTTCTGGATGCTTGGTTGTCTGTTGCTGGATGAGGAACAGGACAATGGGCCCTTCGTCTGCTCCAGGAAGCTCTCTCTTAGGTGTGCAGGAAAGCAACCCCCAGCAGCCTAAGCTGGTAAGACTGCAAGTGGCTGGGATAGGACCTCGGAAAGCCACTATGAATCAGGGTGGGCAACACCAGGCTAGGAGGAGCAGCGACTTAGCGGAGAATGAACAGGACACAAGGCTGCTTTGCCTAGTGGGGTTTGTTGAGTTCCCTGCTCCGACAAGGGCAGACCTGGCCCCTCATAATAAACAAAGGCCTGTCTCACAGGCAAACAGGATGCTGTCACTAGTTGCTGGTTTAATCTGGTTGTGGATGCCTTTCTCTGGCTGCAGTGCCTGGTTTGTATTACCTGTTTTACTGATGGCAATTGAAATGCTAGTGTTGCTTATGATGCTTGTAATCTTTCTTTCTTTTTGATAGCCTGCTTCAGATGCTGTCCTCTCAGAAAAATACAGCCCATGAAACGCTTAAAATAAATAAATATATCCAATCAAATTCTGGGAAGGATGGGACTGGAAAAACAATCTGTGGACCTGGATCATAACAATAGCAGCCTGTGGAGGCTTCCAGCCCACGAAGTGGGAGGCCTGAAAAATAGGAAAGGGCTGGTCCAGTCAAAGCTTTTCCAAAGCACTGTATTGGCCCGAAAATAAGCCGCACCTGAATATAAGCCGCAGCTTTTAAATTGGAGCGGGTATCAAGTCGTTCCCTTTCTTGCTGCTCCTGGCTGCATACTGGGTGTGTGTGTGTGTGTGTGTGTGCGTGCTTGTGTGTGCTGCATTGTCAGCAGCCTTTCCCCTTCCTTGCTCTCTCCCTTCCCGATCTTGGGGGAGGGGACGGGGGACTACGCACAGGGCGGGTGCCACTGTTTGCCCCACGCTCCTGGCTGCATACCGTAAGATTGCGAATATAAGCCGCACTTTAACTTTTCACGGTTAGAATTTGGGGGGAAGTGCAGCTTTATTCAGGTCAATATGGTATTTGTTGAAATAAAAAAGCAAATCCTTGGAAGTTCAGGAAAGGGAAAACCATACCTGCACACACATCCTTTCTCCAGCTGACTTCCAAGTTACATGAGGAACAGCAAGAAGCCAGCTTAACCCAGTCAGGGCCAGAGCTCTGCTTGTTGCCTAATGCCCTTGCCAGCTTTTGCCTACTTGACCTCTGGAACTGACATGAAGCAGACAGCTGGTTGCGGCAGAAGATGCACGTCAACGTGGCTCATGCAGGGACACCACATCCTCTTTGGCAGATTGATGCAAAACGGGAAGTGCCGCCCTGCCCTGCCCTGCCCCTGCTCCTGCCCACTCACCACCCCCTGCCCATACCTGCAAACGCAGCCACATGCGCTGCTGGGCACCGCCAATTTCAAACAAGATTGGGCTGGTTTTTGGTGAGATCTTGTTCAAAATGGCTGCAGTCTTGCCTGAAATTGGCGTTATTGGTGGCAGTGCTTCATCGTCACTGACGGAGACAGTGGGGCACCCCCGGGAGTGCCGCCTGGGGGGCTTCTGCCACCTGAGGCAGTGGCCTCACCCTGCCCAATTGCGGGGCCAGTTCTGGGTTCACGCAACCTGGCCAGGCAAAGTTCTCCCTGCCCTGCCACCTCCAGTGCTCCTAATTATCTGCCCCAACCAGCCACAGAACAAGACACAACCCTGGGCAGCTTTTCAAGTGATTGCCTGAAGCCAGCCTCATTTCCCCCTTATGCCCAGGTCAGCCTCTCCCCTCCAAGGCACCATATACCCACAACTGGACTCCTGGTTGCCTTCTGTTCCTCCTCCCTGCTGCACTGGTACACAGCTAAGGACTAAAATATTCAGGGCACTAAACTTGCACCACAGGCCCACACTCCTCCTTGATCAACAGGCTTTTTCTCCACCAAAGTCCAGTGGAGGAAGCACACAACCATCTCTCAGGCTGAGAACACTGCAGCATTTCTTGGTATGGTTCTGAAATGAGGATTCTAAAACTGGTTAAGATATGCTTCTCAGAGTTCAGAAGAGTCTGCCCAAAGCTTCCTCACTGAAATGAAGAGAAAGCTGCAATAGTGACCCACATGCACTGAGCCGGTGTAAGCCCACAATTAAGCAGGGTTAAGCAATTCAGAACAGGGTATGCAATTGGACATGCCACTCTCTTTGAACCCCTCACTTCTAAACATATGTTTAAAAAGACATTTAAGAGCATCTGTTGTGTGCACCTGTTACCAACTCGGGTGAAATTGAGCTCAAATGGTGATGATGTGGTCTACTGCAGAACACTTTGATTTGAAATCACTTTAGAAATAGTAAATGTAATGCTGAAACCAGCTGACAGAAGGGCTGGAGAGAGACAAGAAGAGAAGGAGAGAGGAGGGTGCGCTGGAACCCTCAGCATGTTTCCTAGATGGAGTTAAGGGTATGCCTGTGCCAGCCCAGCACTTAAGAGCCTGGCAGAATTAATGATCAGAAAGAGACCTGGAGCACAAAGGCCCACGGTGTGCATTTAGGTTCCAGGAGATGTGGACCTCAGGGAAACAAAAAAATTTATGCAGAGCAGAGGCACTTTCATTGACTGCTCTTCTCTCAATTGCTAAACTCAACATGATATATGATTTGCTTACGCGAGCACAGTTGCTCACACAGCTGCCCATCACGAGCAGACTGGGGCGGGGGCGGGTCTGCCTCCCAAACCAATCACAGCCCATATAGAAAGTGATCTGGACGGTGTCAGAGGGGAGCTTGTGCCCACTCCTCCTTAGGGAGACCCTTTTGTGCAAGGTGGTCCACAAAGCCCACTCTTAAAACTCTAGAAAAACTGACGGCAGTGCTAACGGGCTCTTTGACCCTGCCCTCTGATCTGGAAACTCTCTCCCCTTGCCGATGCATGGGGAAACCTTGTAGTTACTTATTTAGTAGCACTTTGCACCTGCTCAGGGTCATCTTCGTTGACTCCAACGTCATACGTTCCAGGGCTAAGTCTTGGCATTGACAACAGCTGCTAGAGCCAGCCCTAGAGCAAATAAAGCCTTGCCTGAACGTTGATTGCAAAGCCTGCTGCTGTCAAAAAGCTCTGAGTCACCCTGACTGCTGACACATCCCATCCAGTGGAGGGTATTAATTCTTGTTGCCTTCCACTCACAGCAACGTCAGGAATTTTGACTCACCTGGAATATCTGCAGCAGGGTTCTCATGTAAAGGCGGCGGATGCCAAAGGAAACTCCAAAAATGGCTGGCACAATGATGAAAACCAAGAGCAGAGTGAAGAGTACGGTCAGGGAAATGCCCAGCAGGTTAACCACCAAGCTATCAAAGGGCAGTAGTAGAAACATGGTGAGCAGCAGGCAAGGCGAGTGTCCTGTGGGATCTTGAGGCAGGCAGAGAGAGGATGCCTGGGCAGTCAGCCAGTTCTTGTGTCAACCAGTGGCAACGTTGTGTGTGCAGAAGGTCCCTGGCATTTCACAGGTGCCATTTCAAAGTTCACACCCTTCCTCCAACAGTTGTGGGGTGGTGAGGAACCCCCATGATCCAGTCCGGAAACAGGCAACAGAGCAAAGAGAAATGGCAAAGGCTTAAGAGTACGAAGGTCACACCAGGAGTGCCACAGCGAAGTGCACCAAGGGCAAGGAGAGATGTGCTCGGGAGCAGCTCCCAGGAAGCTGCAAGGATGAAGCCCCTCTGAGCTGTCAAGGGCATGAAACGTCTCTTTGCCAGGCTGAGGTGAGCTCCTTTTCTTGCCCAGCATTAGGAGGAAAGCCTGGTGGGCTACAGAGCTAGAGCTCTTGCCACTGAGACGCAAGGGCCAGCTCCGAATCTCTCATGTAGTCTGTAGCAAGTGTCATTCCAAGGGCGTCTGGGATCAAGTCACAACTGGCAGGTGCTTCCTCTTCTTTGGAAGATGCTCTGTGAGACTGCAGCATTCACAGGTCTCAAACACTAGGGGAGGAAAGAGAAAGGGTCAGGCACACCATGCCACTGAAATATCAGAACAGGAGAGGGGAACATAAGATAAGGGGAACAGAGTTACCAGTTCCAGGACAGCAGCGAAGGGGAAGCTCGAGTACCTTTCGCTAAAATGACAGCAAGGAGAAAACTTGGGAAGGATCAACTCATCCTGCCAGTCAGATCTGTGTATTGTTGACAAAGTCCACTAATGTTACTACAGTGGTACCTCTGGTTGCAAATGGGATCCATTCCAGAGGCCTGTTCGCAACATGAAAAGAGTGCAACCCGCAGCGGCGCGTCTGCGCACATGCGGGTTGTGATCCGCTGCTTCTGCACATGTGTGTGACGTCATTTTGCGCTTCTGCGCATGCGCGAGCGGCGAAACCCAGAAGTAACCTTTCTAGTACTTCCGGGTCGCTGCGGGACGTAACCTGAAAGAACATAACATGAAGTGGACATAACATGAGGTATGACTGTAGTCCACAAACATTGCTCCCAGCTTGTCTGATTTGTGGTCATAAAAGGAAATGAATAAGACCTAACTATTGGACAACTTCCCTGCCTAGTTGGCTACAGGTGATTCTGACTGGCGGGGGTAACCAAGCAAGAAGCGATTTACAAGCCTAGCACATTAACATGCAACTATTTTCAAAATGAAAGCAGTAACCTGTGAAGAGGGACAGAATGTGTTCTGAAATGGAACATGTTCTACTTCTTTATTTTCCCATGGGTGTGTGTGTGTGTGTGAGTGAGAGAGAGAGAGAGAATATTTCCTTTTTCTAAAATTGAACTGTTTCACAAAATAAGTAAGTAACTTAATGAATGGAGACAACGTTTATTTAAAAAAGACTGCTGTAGCACACAGGATGCATCTGACAAAATGGGTGTGAGTCCATGAAAGCTTATCCCATAATACAACTGTTAGCTTTTAAGGCACCACAAGATTCTTTCCTGAAAATATTTATTTATTTATTTATTTATTTATTTATTTATTTATTTATTTATTTATATGTACATTAATGACACACACAGAGATGTTCTAAATACAGGAGTCCAAAGTGTCTAAAATTGTAAAACATATCTATAAAAGCAATAAAACAATACTATATCATTTGTAACACTAGAGAGGTCAGCCATCAGCCTTTCCCAAAGAGCCAGGTTTTAATTAGCTGGCAAAATGAAAATAATAATAATAATAATAATAATAATAATAATAATAATAATTATTATTATTATTATTATTATTATTATTATTATTATTTATACCCCGCCCTCCCCAGCCAAGACCAGGCTCAGGGTGGCTAACAACAAATAATAAAAACAAGTTGATTAAAATACAATTTAAAAGATTAAGATACAACATTAAAACAATTAGGGAGCAATCACTTCATAGGAGAAAGGAAAAAGAAAGAGGGGGAGGGAATCAAACTGATTCTGAGCCAAAGGCCAGGTGGAACAACTCTGTCTTACAGGCCCTGCAGAAAGAGATCAGATCCCACAGGGCCCTGGTCTCAAGAGACAGAGCATTCCACCGCAGGAGCCAGTGTTGAAAAGGCCCTGGCTCTGGTTGAAGCTAATCTAACTTCCTTAGGGCCCGGGACCTCTAGGGTGTTGCTATATATGGACCTTAAGGTCCTCCGTGGGGCATACCAGGAGAGGCGGTCCCGTAGGTACAAGGGTCCTAGGCCGTGAAGGGCTTTAAAGGTCAAAACCAGCACCTTAAATCTGACCCTGTACTCCACCGGGAGCCAGTGCAGCTGGAAAAGCACTGGGTGAATATGCTCCCATGGCAGAGACCCCGTGAGGAGCCTCGCTGCAGCATTCTGTACCCGCTGGAGTTTCAGGGACAGCTTCAAGGGCAGCCCCGCGTAGAGCGAATTACAGTAGTCAAGCCTGGAGGTGACCATCGCATGGATCACTGTGGCCAGGTCAGGGTGGGAAAGGTAAGGGACCAACTGCTTGATGCAGCGAAGGTGGAAAAATGTTGCCTTGGCTGCTGTTGTAATCTGCGCCTCCATGGAAAGGGAGGCGTCAAGGGTTACACCCAAACTCTTAACAGAAGGCAATGGCACTAATTGGGCCCCCGCAAGGGAAGGGAGTTGGTCCCTCATCCCCATACCATCCCGACCCAGCCAGAGGACCTCTGTCTTTGAGGGATTTAGTTTCAATCGGCTCCCACGAAACCATCCAGCCACAGCTTCCAAACATCTGGTCAGTGTGTTCGGGGCTGAGTCGGTGTGGCCATCCATCAGCAGATAGAGCTGAGTGTCATCAGCATATTGGTGACAACCCAGCCCAAACCTCCGGATAATCTGGGCAAGGGGGTGCATAAAGATGTTTAAAAGCATTGGGGAGAGGATTGAGCCCTGCGGCATTCCACACACCAAGGGGTGGCGCGACGACATCTCCCTCCTTCTGGGACCTCCTTCCCAGAGGTCCTATGGCTAGGTCGGGATGGCATGGGGATGAGAGACCAACTCCCTTCTCTTGCGGGGGCCCAATTAGTGCCATTGCCTTCCGTTAAGAGTTTGGGTGTAATCCTTGACGCCTCCCTTGTGGTCCCAGGCCCTAAGGAAGTTAGATTGGCTTCAACCAGAGCCAGGCCCTTTTCAACTCTGGCTCTGGCCTGATGGAACGCTCTGCCTCATGAGACCAGGGCTCTGCAGGATCTGATTTCTTTCCGCAGGGCCTGTAAGACAGAGTTGTTCCGCCTGGCCTTTGGCTTGGAGCCAATTTGATTCCCTCCCTCCCTCTCTTTCTTTTTTCTTTTCCTTCTCCTCCTGCGATGAGGCTACATTTTAATATTTTAATGTTCCATTATTTTAATGTTGTTTTTTATTTTTGTTTTTAAGTTGTAATCATTCATCTTGTTTTTATTATTGCTAGCCGCTCTGAGCCCGGCCTTGGCTGGGGAGGGCGGGGTATAAATAAAAAATTATTATTATTATTATTATTATTATTATTATTATTATTATTATTATATAGCATGGGAAGCCCCACGGACTTCCTTGGAAAGGGCTTTCCAAAGCATTGGTACCATAACGCAAAAGGATCTGCTTCCCAAACTCACCCCCTGCCTGTACTTCAGTGGTGGCAGATGAGCAGGACTTCAGGAGCTGATCCTTGTCAGGGCAGATGAGCCAATGTCCCTTAAGGTACCTGAGTCCTCAGTCATTTAAGTGGAGTCCTAGCACTTGAACTGGGCCAACAATGTCACAAATTGATCATTTTCAAAGCTGTAATCAAGATTTTTCAGGTTACTGTCCTTTGGGTTAGGATGCAATTAGGAAGGCACAGACCTGCCTCTTGGAATCAGGCAGCCACCTTCACTGTCTTCCTTTTGGAGCCTGCTGAAGTCATTCGTATTTAGACAAGCATCCCAGGTGTCTAGAAAGCTTGTATGAGTTTTAATTTGTTTAGTCTATTTTGCTGTGGCTTTAATTTTCTGTTTGTCTTAAATTATGGTGTAATTTTTTTAGTGATTATTTTATTGTTTTATCTTTCTGTAAACTACTTTGGAGTTTTTTCTACAATCAAACAGTAAAATTTATGAAATAAATGAATAAATACAGAGGCAGGCAGATAGACAAATACCACATGCATACATATATATAACCCCAGCATGCTAAATCAGATGCTAGCTGAATTAGGGCATCATAAAATTTCCGAGTCAGACTCTTCCAGAATACCTGGAACGTATTGTCATGGAAGTAGCATGCATCTGAAAGGCTTGGCCATTCTGAATCTAAGGGAGCACTTGATTGTGTTATACTGCTGAAGCAAAGAGGTAGCAGGGGTCAGCAAACTTTTTCAGCAGGGGGCCGGTCCACTGTCCCTCAGACCTTGTGGGGTGCTGGCCTATATTTGGGGGGGGGGGAATGAACGAATTCCTATGCCCCACAAATAACCCAGAGATGCATTTTAAATAAAAGGACACATGTAAAAACACACTGATTGCGATTTAGAAGGCGATGGGGCCAGATCCGGCTCCTGGGCCTCAGTTTGCCTACCCATGAGGAAGATGGACCTGCTTGAATGGGAGACCACTGGGAGACCCAGGAAAGCCTCTTTAACCTCTCTGAAAAAGCAGAGTGTAACAAACACTAATTAAAAACACTATTACTCTAGCCCAGGTATCTGCCCATCAGCACTTGCAACATCAACTAAGCCTAGAGGCATGATGGAGATGCTACAACTCTCTCTCTCTCTCTCTCTCTATGTGAATTACTGTATTTTAATATTTTGCTTGAAGCCGCCCAGAGTGGCTGGGAAAACCCATCCAGATGGGCAGGGTATAAATAAATAAATAAAGTGGTGCCTCTAGTTATGAACTTAATTCGTTCTGGAGGTCCGTTCTTAACCTGAAACTGTTCTTAACTAGAGGCATGCTTTCACTAATGGGACCTCTTGCTGCCGCTGGCACACCATTTCCGTTCTCATCCTGGGGCAAAGTTCTTAACTCGAGGTAACTCTTCCAGGTTAGTGGAGTTTGTAACCTGAAGCGTTTGTAACTTGAGGTACCACTGTATATAAAACCCCTGACCAACTCTCCCATTTGCCCAGGATCCCACCCTGGCGGAAGCTAAGGACACAGAAGACCCCCGACCCAGTCAGTTTGAACTGACTGAGTAGCTATTTACACCGAATCCAAAGCCCTGCCAAGGCCACAGACTCTCTTTCCAAAATTTGGAAACAGTCAAACAGTACTTTGCTGCTCACTCAGAATTTTACTCACAGAAACTGAGTAGAAGTCACAGAGGGGGTGGTGAAGAACCGTAGCTTTAGCCCAGGAGACTGTTTATTAAGCAACATCCAAAGGGTGGTTGCTTTTTTTCTGGTGGGGGCGGAGAAACAGAAACAAGAGGCTCCAGAGAGAAACTCACCACTGGCTGCCCTCAACT
Organism: Podarcis filfolensis; assembly: GCF_964270895.1. Taxonomy (NCBI): domain Eukaryota; kingdom Metazoa; phylum Chordata; class Lepidosauria; order Squamata; family Lacertidae; genus Podarcis; species Podarcis filfolensis. The sequence continues at coordinate 1,154,952 of NC_139611.1, read as the reverse complement.
GGAACAGTGTATGATCTTGCATCACCAATGGAATGGAACAGCAGTCAAGAGCATGTACACCCAGCTGGGGTGTGTAATCTTTGCAAAATGTTCCAAGAGATTCCATGGTTCACGCTGGGAATGACGAAATGGCTTCCTCCATGTGGGAAGCAACATATCAGAGTCAAGAGAAATCACTGCCTGAGGGCATCAGCCTGATTCTAAGTAATTGGCAGTGGTATAAAGCCATTTGTATGTTTCCCAAACTGATTGACTAGAAATGTGCACCTGATACAAATAAGCAGGAAAGCTGACTCAAAATTATTTTGACTGAAATATGTTAATCACAACATCATCAGAACGTTGTGGTCCCCAAGACAGAAAGAATCAAGAGTGGGTAAACTTCCAGAGACATCAATTTCACTGTCCAAGAAAATCTGCATAGCAGATTTTCAAGAACAGAACTCTTCAGCAGGCAGGTCTCAGCAGCATTCTGTGCAATTCAAAAACTCTGCCATATACAAAACAGGGGAAGGAAGCAAAGCAAGAGCAGACAAGAGCAGGATGTGACAATGATTAAACTCAGACATATTCACTTCCATCACAATTTTGGCTTGCAGAGCTGGAAACATTTTCTCACTGGTAATTGTAGACTTAAACAGCAATGCTTGCTACCTAGGTTCCTGTTGTTGTTTTACATCACAATCTGAAATATGCACTGGTATCAGAATAGGTTCTGTTTCAAGTAATCTTCCTTCCAGATTGCATTGCTCAGGGCTCAATAAAATAATTCCATTTATCATCAAATAACCACAAATACATATCATTGTTGTACTACACAACTGTGGCAGATAAGAGATAGCCTACAAAGTTCTCCCCATCATGCTCCTTAAGGGAAGCAAGGGAAGTGGTCAATGAAATTGAAACCTCAACGGATCACATTAGCGGTCCCTAATGAGTGAGGCAGCAGTGATATTATATCAACATGCTCACTTTTGTGACAATTAACCTATGGAGTTCAGTACCGTCAAATGGGATGACATGCACTGGCTTTAAAAGAGAATGGTTTATTATTCATTTATTTTAGGTATCTAACATTTTCACAGAGTGGTTTACATGAACATTTTCCCACAATAAGAACCAGCAACTATTTAAATAATAAAACAGAAAAGACAACTGCTTCTTTTGGAGAAGCTGCTGCAACTTCTTCTCAGCTTCCCTGAGAGCAAGATGCTTGAAGAGCCTCTGTGATGGCAGGTGTGGGATGGCTACCACTGGACTGCTCCCAAGCTCTTATTTGCTTATTATGCTCAAAGGGATTAGATTAGCCTCCAGAGAGTGAGCAATGATAACCAAATAGAAGGGATAATAAATAACAAGATGAAAGATGAAAAAATATTTTTTAATAACTCCAGTGGCACCTTTAAAGATCAACTAAATATAAGCTTTTAAGGTATGAGCTTTCGTGTGTAAACAGAAGGGGAACCTCTGGCCCTGCAGATGCTGCTGAACTACAACTCCCATCATCCCTGGCCATTGCCCATGCTTGCCGGGGCTAATGGGAATTGTAGTTTAACAACAACTGGAGTGCCAGGCCATACAAACAGGAAAAGGGCATCAGGTGTCTGTCCTGCTTGTGATCATTCAGAACATCTGTCAGACCACAGTTGTAAACAGATTGGTAGACTAGGGGCACCATAGATCTGATCTAGCAAGACAATTCATATATACAACAAACTGCCCATCATTTGGAGCAAGAGACATTCAAACAGGAAAACCATTCCCTTACTTTAAGTTTTCCCACCTGTCCATAAGCTTTTTTTCTAATAGGTCCCTTAAGAACACTGTATAACATTTAGATAGTGCTTTTTGCAATGCTCCCCATGGACATGCTAATGCTCTACTGGCAGGGGAACCAGAAGCAGAACCTCAGGAGCCAGAGGGAAATGAAGGACACCTATGGGAGAATATGGTCCTTCAAGTAAAGGTAAAGGGACCCCTGACCGTTTAGGTCCAGTCGGGGACGGCTCTGGGGTTGCAGCACTCATCTCGCTTTACTGGCTGAGGTACAGATTCCGGGTCACGTGGCCAGCATGACTAAGCCGCTTCTGGTGAACCAGAGCAGCGCACGGAAACGCCGTTTACCTTCCTGCCAGAGTGGTAACCATTCATCTACTTGTACTGCATGCTTTCAAACTGCTAGGTTGGCAGGAGCAGGGTCTGAGCAATGGGATCTCGCCCCGCCGCGGGGATTCGAACCGCCAACCTTCTGATCGGCAAACCCTAGGCTCTGTGGTTTAACCCACAGCACCTTCAAGTACCCAGGTCCAAATTAAAAGGGAGGACTCAATGGCACTATTGCCCGGGGGGGGGTGGCATACTTGCTTTCTGCCCCTAGTGACCAAGCAATTAAGAATCAAGCTTGTTCTTTTTGCACAGGCCCATCCTGGATCTTGGTTAAGCTCTGGTGCAAGGCAGCATAGAGAACTGACTTAAAATATACATATTTTATATGTGTCAAAAATCTGCATGGGTTTTTCTTTAGGAAAAAAACCCCTGCAAGAGCTGCCAAGAAAGGAATTGAAAATATGTGAGGCATTTCACTGAAAAACTAGATGGATAAGGCAGTACATAAAATTTCAGCCCCCCCCCCAACAGCTCTGGGCAGCACTAAGCAGGATGAGCTCCAAAAAAATCTTATATGGCACATATCAACACCTCCTTCACTGCTTATCTGTTCCATTTGGACTCCATATGCCTTTTGTCTTCCTTTTAAAAATAAAATAAATAAAATCCATGTATTACTGTCAAAAACCAAGGTGTTAACCTGGGAAGCTCCCTCTTTCCTCTCTTCCAGCGTGATAGTGAGGGCTTGTCCAGAAAACTCCAGAATGAGAAAACTAAGGAGTTATCCTTATGCTATAATCCTTACCCCACTTACCTGGGAGTAAGCCCAATAAGTTCAATAGGACTTACTTCTGAACAGATATGGCAAGGATTGCAGTCTTTAGTTTTCTAACTCTGGGGTTTTGTGGACAAGCCACCAGTCAGATGCAGCAGAATAGACTTCAGCAGAACTATAACCATGAGTGCCAACTTGCCCCTGGGGTGGCATGCAGCGTGCATGGCCCTGGCACTAACATTTGTGGGTGCCTGGCCCTTTCATGGGGAATTTTGTTTTTTTTAAAAAAAGATTTTTATTAAAGTTTCAAAAATTATATAAAAACAGAACAATACAAGAAATAAAAAGAAAAAAAAAAGAAAAAATACACACAAACAAAAATAAGAACAAGTATACTTTCAATCCCTTGTTTTCTTATAACTTACTTCCCCGACTTCCTCATACCTCCCCTTTCTGTATTCCAATTTCTAATTTATTTGATTCAACAAATCCTTTCCCTTCATTCTCATTCAAATTTTGACCTTTCTTTTTCTTTTACTTATCCATTACAGCTGAAAACCACATAAATTCTAAACCAGCGTCCTTCTAACATTCAATAATTTTACAATATTTCTTAAGATAGTCCTTAAATTTCTTCCAGTCTTCTTCCGCTGTCTCTCTCCCCTGGTCCCGGATTCTGCCAGTCATTTCTGCCAGTCCCATATAGTCTATCACCTTGATCTGCCATTCTTCCAGAGTGGGTAGGTCTTGTGTCTTCCAATACTTTGCGATGAGTATTCTTGCTGCTGTTGTAGCGTACATAAAGAAAGTTCTATCCTTCTTTGGCACCAATTGGCCGGACATGCCCAGGAGAAAGGCCTCTGGTTTCTTAGGGAAGGTGTACTTAAGTACCTTTTTCAGTTCATTATAGATCATCTCCCAAAAAGCCTTAATCTTTGGGCACGTCCACCAAAGGTGAAAGAATGTACCTTCATTTTCTTTATATTTCCAACATTTATTATCAGGCAAATGGTAAATTTTTGCAAGCTTGACTGGGGTCATGTACCACCTATAGATCATTTTCATAATATTCTCTCTTAAGGCATTACATGCCGTAAATTTCAAACCGGTGGTCCACAACTTTTCCCAGTCAGCAAACATGATGTTATGACCGATATCTTGTGCCCACTTAATCATGGCTGACTTCACCGTTTCATCCTGCGTATTCCATTTCAACAGCAAGTTATACATTTTTGACAGATTTTTAGTATTGGGTTCTAACAATTCTGTTTCCAATTTTGATTTTTCCACCTGGAAGCCAATTTTCCTGTCCAACTTATAAACCTCCAATATTTGATAATAATGAAGCCAGTCTCGCACTTTATCTTTTAGTTTCTCAAAGCTCTGCAATTTGTTTGTCACCTTCTTGTTCCAAGATTTCCCAATATTTCGGCCATTTGGACTCCATATTGAGCCTTTTCACAGCCTTTGCCTCCATTGGGGACAACCACCTTGGAGTTTTATTTTCCAACAAGTCTTTATATCTTATCCAGACATTATATAATGCTTTCCTGACAATATGATTTTTAAAGGCCTTATGAGCTTTCACCTTGTCATACCACAAATATGCATGCCATCCAAAAATATTATTAAAACCTTCTAAATCCAAAATGTCTGTATTCTCAAGAAGCAGCCAGTCCTTCAACCAGCAGAAAGCTGCCGATTCATAGTATAGTTTGAAGTCTGGCAGGGCAAATCCCCCCCTTTCCTTTGCATCAGTTTAAATCTTAAATTTTATTCTGGGTTTCTTGCCCTGCCAGACAAATTTAGAAATATCTTTCTGCCACTTCTTGAAACAATCCATCTTGTTGACGATTTGCAATGTTTGGAACAAAAACAGCATTCTAGGCAATACATTCATCTTTATAACTGCAATCCGACCAGACAAGGAGAGCTTCAAATTTGACCAGATTTCTAAATCTTTTTTCACTTCTATCCAACATTTCTCATAATTATCTTTAAATAAGTTCACATTTTTAGCTGTCATGTTAATGCCCAAATATTTGACTTTCTTAACCACAGTTAAACCTGTCTCATTCTGAAACCTCTCTTTTTCAATAGCTGTTAAGTTTTTCTGTAATACCTTCGTTTTTGACTTATTCAATTTAAATCCTGCTACTTGACCAAACTCTTGTATTAGTTCCAAAACCCTTTTAGTACTAGATTCTGGCTCTTGTAATGTAAGTACCAAGTCATCTGCAAATGCTTTCAATTTGTATTGTTTAGCTCCGACCTGTACCCCTTTAACCAGCTGATCCCTTCTAATCATGTTCAGCAAAACCTCCAGGACTGATATAAAAAGTAATGGGGAGATTGGGCACCCCTAACGTGTCCCTTTTTCTATCTTAAATTCTTCCGTAACCACATTGTTTCATGGGGAATTTTGTGGGTGCTCAGGCACCCAGGGGCCCAGGGAGTTGGCACCTATGACTATCACAACATTATCTTCTAAAAAAGACCACCTTCAAGGCCACCTCAATTGAATTCCTTAGAATTTTGGAGTTTATGAGGAGAGGCAGATATGCTTTGGGGAAACTCCATATAGTGGTACCTCAAGTTAAGTACTTAATTTGTCCCGGAGGTCTGTTCTTAACCTGAAATTGTTCTTAACCTGAAGCACCACTTTAGCTAATGGGGCCTCCCGCTGCTGCTGCGCCGCGCTGCGTGATTTCTGTTCTCATCCTGAAGCAGAGTACTTAACCCGAGGTACTATTTCTGGGTTAGCAGAGTCTGTAACCTGAAGCGTATGTAACCTGAAGCATATGTAACCCAAGGTACCACTGTATTCTGGGCTAAACTTCAGTGGGATTCAGGGAACCTGATGAACAGCACAGTCCTATGCAGAGGTCCCACAAAGCTCAGTGGATTTATTTCCTTGTAGAGTTTAGGACTGCAGCCTTAAAAGCCTTAAATAATTTCCTTCACCTCTCGCATTCCTTGGAATCCAGTTTTGGACATCTGCACCTGCCATTTCCCATGTTGCTTTCTGTGGGCTCTTAATGTTCAGCTACTGCAATGACCTAACTTTAACCAAAGGAAGTCCTTGTTTGAGTAGCTGTCTGAATTATTACATTGCAAAGTCTAGTTTTTATTCTTCTGGTAAAAGCAAAGTCAGATCCTCCTTGTTTCTGTGACCTCCAAGGTACTATCCTGGTATGCAGTCACATTAAATCAAGTAAAAGCCAACTTTCGTTAATATAAACAAACCACAAACAGTAACCAAGACTTGTTCTTGGCCGACCTCTCATGGTTTGCTTAGAGGACAACAAACATCAGGGATATTATGGCAAGGCAGACTATGGCCTGTTCCCCAGCAGCACGGCAGCAGGGGAGGAGCAGAGCAAGAACTTTTCAGCAGAGGCACAAGCACATGGTTCACTTGCATCAATTCAGTTTACTCTTAGCTATGGCTTCAAGTGATATATGAACTGGGTCAGTATGTGAGGCAGGATGCTGGATAGGTCTTTGGGTCTGATCCAGCAAGGCCTGTCTTATGTTCCTGTTTAGAAGAGTCAACTGACTGGTTTGGGACCAAGGGTCAATTTAAGCAAGAGGCTTCCCGACTATCTACTTTAACAGAGACCTTTCCAGCCTAACTGGTTTGCTAATGGACACTCATACATCTGCCATGGAACTTGCATGTATTGCAGGATGTCTGGGGTGCCCTACTTCATGCAGGTGGCTGCCTGAGCCTTGCCAAGAGGCCATGTGAACTGCCAGGGGGCCCATCCATGCACTGCAACTGCCCAAAGCAGCAGATTGGTAGGAATGGAAAGCTATATTCCAAGGAAGCTTTTTGCTGGTGATAGGACTTCCCTGTGTTTTGATCATGGGCTACTTCTGGACTTTGTCTCACCTTGTATCTGTGTTTTGCCATGGGACTGTGACCAGACCTTCCATTTTGGATTGCTGCTGTAAGTGGATGTGGGGCTGCTAGGTTTGGTTTCATCTGAAGCAGGAGAGCAACCAATTGCACTGAAATCCTAAGGACACTTATTGGGGAATACTGAACACAGTGGAATGCTACTTCCACATAATTATTCATAGGTTTTAGCTGTCAAGTTACTTGTCTGACTCGATATTCCTTTAGGAAAAGCTTACCAAGCCCCCAATGGTCTTCTACCATGACTTACAGACATGTACTTCAGCTTTTCAGGGAAGGGAGGGTTGTTGTTGTTTTTTTAAAAAATGCTCTCAACTATGGATTGAAATCTAGGGCCACTGGGATACTATAACCCCTGCCTCCTTGGAAGAACATATTATTATTAATTATTATAATGCAGGGCGTTGTTTAAGATTGGCCCAAGACCTGAAGATGTTGAGAACTTCATAGGGTGGTGTGTCCATTTGCACACATGCAAATAGAGTATCTTCAATAAATCTCCAAACATCATCCTCATTCCCACAGTTTGTAAGTAAAGAACATCTACCATGGTGCACATGCAAATGTAAGTGCACAAATCATTAAAAAATGTGGATTCCCTGACCATGCTTGCTACCTAGGCCTCATGCAACTTAAAAATGTATCATCATTTTCCTGCAGTCAACAAGTTCCTGGCATTTACTTTAACACATTTTTTACATAAGCACACCTATATAATGAGGCTGTCACCTGATTAAACAGTTGTTCAGAAAAAGTATGATTGTTTTATCCAGTTTTTACATGACGCATACATGTCACAGCAGGCATCACCTTAGAAGAAGCATCATCTGCTGAGTGTGAGAGAATCCTCCTTGCTGCTAGCAGAGTTTGGAAATGCTTGTTTCTTTAAAAGCACCACAACCAACCTGCTCCCCAGGGACTTGCAGGCATCTCACACTCTCACAATCCACTTAAATTAAGCCACTGTGAAGCCATAGCTCAGCAACAGAGCATCTGCCTTGAAAGCAGAAGGTCCTGGGTTCAATCCCAGGCATCTCAGGGTAGGGCTGGGAGAGACTCGTGCCTGAAATCCTGGAGAGCTGCTGTCAGTCAGTGAATATTGTCCGAGAATACTGAGCTAGATGGACCAATGGTCGACCCACTGATTTTACTGAGAGGAAAGTATGAGCTACAATTGTCCTCAAAATAAGCCACACTGAACTCAGTGGAGCTTCCTTCTGAGTTGATATGCACAAAATTGTGTTGTAGAGCCACATTCATACACACACTTCCCTGGGAGTAAGTTCACTAAAAATGGTGAGAATTACTTATCAGTAAACAACATATTCATTCCTTAGAAAGACTTGTGTCCTGCCTTTCTGGTCCAAACTTTGAACTGCTAGAAATGGCTAACAAAATATATTTTAAAATGCAACTCTAAAATATAAAAGCTGTGTACAATTAGGTGGAAATATTTTCCACACTAATTAAGTAGACTCTGAAGCACTTAACTCTGATTGTGGTGTACCTGTAATTATTTGTGTATATTGTAACAAGTACAGCCTGCAACAAAAAGGTGTAACAACAGTGGTGTTTTCCAGCTCCTTGTTTGAGTCAGACATCCCATATATAATATTAATAATAATAATAATAATAATAATAATAATAATAATTTATTTATACCCCACCCATCTGGCTGAGTTTCCCCAGCCACTCTGGGCAGCTTCCAATCAAGTGTTAAAAACAATACAGAATTAAATATAAAAAATAAAAAATAAAAAATATATTTAAAAAACTGTTCTCAGTTCCATTCTTCTCCTCGCCTAATTTTCTATTTCCCCCTTCAACTGTCAATCAACATTCCACACCCATTGCATATGCTCAGTCCTCACTGGCCTGTTTTGGGAATTCATCCCCTATTCCTCAGTATTTCCCCCATTATTATCAGTAGTAGTAGTAGTAGAAGTAGTAGTAGTAGTATTTCTGCAAATCTTGGCCTTTCACCCAAGCCTGCCAATAACGGCATCGCATGTGTGTTTGGCCAAATAAGGACTCACAGCCTGAATGCAAAAAAGACAGGGAATTACTCTAATACATATTCTAATGTATAATACAGACCAACACACACAAGTATACAAGCACTCAGTTCAGCACCTGAGATCCTCCTGCCAGCTGAGTTTCCATGGGTGGATGCAAGGAACAAGGCCTTTATGGCACTGACGCCCTGGATTGTCCTCACTAGAGCAACTCGCATGTCTCTACCACATGGGCAGCTGATATAATACTGATACACACACACACACACATATATATACATACATACACACACACACACACACACACACACACACACACTATGCAAAGCCTACGCATGGCTAGCCTTGGGAGAATTTGAAAGACTGCTGCTCAATCCTACACACCTAGCAGTAAGTCCTACTGAACTCAAGGAGATTTACATCTGAGTACACACGTATAATGTATAAAAATAAGAAATTATCCAAGCAGTGAATAGAAAGCATATTATGAAGCATAATAAGAACAATTACAAAACATTTTAAGCAATCCTTTATTATACTCCAGCCTGCATTTGGGTGCTTTTAACTGAAGTTTTATCTGCTGAGGCTATCTTATTTTATTAATTTGTGAACTGAACATTGCTCATTGTTTACATGGTTCGATTATATGCTGTGTTTTAAGTGTGCTGTAATTCACCTTGCAAGTAGCTTTCAACCCTGAAAACGGGCTAGAAATCCATTAATTAATTAGAATCTTTTTTCCCCTTTAACAAACTAGCACCACCCCCGTACATGGTACTAAATCACCCACATGCACATTGTATTTCATGCACAGGGTGACTGACATCAATCATCATGCAAGTCAAGAGCATTGGGCATCAGTTCTGGGAGGGTGTGGAGGGGAAGAGGGAAGGGGCAAGCTGGTGGGCAGTAATTAATAATGCAGTAATTATGATTAACAGCAAGAGAAACTAATGATTAATGTCACAAGCAGTGGTTTGATTCGATTCCTGTTAATAACCACAGCAGACCAGAGCTATGTTGGCTCATAAGGGGAAACCCTCCCGCAGCCACAGCTGGGCAGCACCAAGGCTCCCGCTTCCCTGGAAGGCAGGCGCAGGAGACGGGATGCTGCGGGGCCAAGCGCTGCCCTGGAGGCCCCCAGCCCCAGGCAGAGGCTGCCTGCCCCTGCGGGGAGACAGGCGCCACGAACAGATCGGAGGTGCGGGGGTTGGAGCCGGGTTCAAATCCCGCCCGCTGACCTACCTCGCAGGGCTGTTCTGAGAGACACGCCCGCCCGCCCGCCTTCAGCAGAGGAAGAGCGGTGTACACGTGTCAACGTCACGCAAGCCAGGCGCCGTCACGTGTGAACGGCCGCCCCGCTCTTCTCCACGCGCTCGCCCAGCCGCCCCGTGCCAGGCGGCCCGTCAGTCGGCCAGGCCCGACGGAGGCGGCCGGGGAGGGAGCCGGTGGGGGGTCCTCCAGGGAGGGGGCGTGGTCTGGCGGAATGGGCGGGGCACTCACCTGCCTTGGCTCGCTCGCGCTCTGCCCCTCCCCCAACTGGTCCGGCTGAGGTGAAGGAGGCGCCGCCGCCGCCGGAGCCAGGAATCGCGAGCTGGTGCGCCTGCGCGCACAAACCGCCGCCGCTAATACGTCACAGCGTCACCAGCCGGGGAGACTCGCCGGCGCCGGTCGCTCCGCCCACCAGGGGCGCCCTCGAGCTCCGCCTTTTCGCGAGGCAGCCAATCGGCGGCAGCTTTTCCAGAAGTGCCGCGAGCGTCCAATGAGAACGGCGCTAGGGTTGAGGGAGAACTGACGGAGAAGGGGCGTCCTATTGTGCGCGCGCAGCGCGTCGAATAGTGTTCCTAAGCCACCCCCCCCTCCGGAGGACACGTCGTTCTCCCGCCGCGACGCAAAAAGGTGGGCGGGGCGGAGAGACGCAGCGCGAGGTTTGCGCAGGCGTCGCAGCACGCGCCTTCTCAGGCCCGGCTGTGGTTGGAGCGCGACTCCGCTCGGCCCTTGGGGGGGGGGTCAGGGATGGGGGGAGTTGTAGAGGCGGAGGGGACCCTGAGGGTCATCTAGTCCAACCCCCTCACGACCCCGAGATGAAGAGTCTCCTGCTCTCTACCTGCTCGCTAAGCTGGGAAGCCAAGTTTGAGAAACATTGGACGTGTTTGCCCATTAAGGAGGACACTGCACTCTTAACGTGCTCAGAGGTGCTGTTGCTCCTTCCCGCAGGGAGCCTCGAAATTAACGCCGAAGCCTTCCAAGTCAAGTGATATCACTGCCTCTGGCAAAAGCTGCATGACATCCCAGAGTCCTTGGGATACTTTCCTCCCAGAACTTGCAACAACTCTGACCATGGGTGATACTGCCTGTGGCTGAGGAGAACTGGAGTCCAACAAAATTGGAGAGGACATAGTTTCTCTACCCCTGAGTTAAAGGGATACTACATATCAAGGAAACCAAAATGCTTGTTTACAAAGCTATTGTACTACCAACATTACTGTCTGCTTGTGAAACATGGACCACTGATAAACGCCATCTCCAGCTTCTCGAAAGATTCCATCAACGGGGTCTATGAAAATTTGATACATCACTTGGGAAGACAAGCAAACTAATACCAGTGTACTGGAATTAGCAAAGATCACCCGTGTTGAAGCGATGATTCTTCAACATCCACTTCGCTGGACTGGTCATGTTGTGCAGATGCCTGACGATCGTCTTCCAAAGCAACTACTCTATTCCCAACTTAAAAATGGAAAGTGTAATGCTGGTGGTCAACAAAATATGTTTAAAGACTGTCTCAAGGCAAATCTAAAAAAATGTAGTATAAACACTGACAACTGGGAAACACTGGCCTGCGAGTGCTCCATTTGGAGAACAGCCTTTACCAAAGGTGTCATGGGCTTTGAAGACACTCGAACTCAGGACGCAAGGGAGAAAGGTGCTAAGAGGAAGGCACACTTGGCAAATCCACACCGTGATCAATTCCCACCTGGAAACCAATGTCCCCACTGTGGAAGGACGTGTGGATCCAGAATTGGCCTCCACAGTCACTTACGGGCTCATTGTTAAAACCGTGTTTATGGAAGACAATCTTACTCGGCTACGAGTGATCGCCAAAGAAGAAGAAGAAGGCAGACATATCAAGGACAATCTGGGGCGAGGATGAGAGCACTATTAAAGGATTAGAAATGGTGCAAAACCGATTTCTTAAGAGACTGTTTTCCGCACCCAAGGGAACAGCATCCGAACTCTTACACATGGAATGTGGATGGCCAACATTAACTGCAAGAGCTATTTGCACCTGGTTTAATTAGCTGAAAAGACTTGTTATGCGGAATTGGTGAACAGCCGGTAGTGGAAATCTAACACACAATATTATTTGAACTCTTTATTATTTCCCTAAGATAGAGGAGATTATATCTACAGACAAATGCCAACCAAGGGATTGGTGCCACTGGACAGAATCACTACATGATCTGCAAGCGATTAAATTCTCTAAATGCTCTCCTTGGTTCCCTCTTCTAAAAACAGTCCATTTTAGAGCCAGTTACCTGTCAAATCTCTGGCCAGCCTCACTTAGATTTGCTTTTGCTTAGCTGCATCTTCAAGTTATGCCCTCCACTGTCCTGGACAGATAATATAACAGGGTACCGTACAAAGATAAGACTCTGAATATGTGGGCATCTGCAGGTGGAAGACATCTTGCACTATTTACTATATTACTATTTACTATACCTTGGACCCAGGAGGCAATTTCTCACCTTACAGGAAATTTGTCTCCCCCCAACAGAGAAGGTCCTATTGCTTCTTGGTGATGCAAATGCTTCAGTGACTCAACAAGTCACCCTTTTTGCTTTGGAGGCCAGAAAAGATCAGAAAGAAGACCCTGGACAATATAGCACAATATAGTAAGGGAGACGCAGAGATCTAAAGAGAGACCATTATTTGTGGCACGACACCCCTTTTGCTTGTATTTATTTTTTATTCAGATTTGCCATGGCCAATGGCTAGTACAACAACATTTGGACAGGACATATCGAGGACAAAAATGCCTATTGTTTCCCATCCTTGGATGATGTGGCATGTCAGGTGAGGTAGGAAAAGGCCCGCCCATTGGTCTCTCTAGCAACCTCTTAGGGCATGCAAATAGCAACCCAGGCCAGTACCATAAGCAAGGGGCTGGTTTGACTGGTTTAGCAGGTTTCCTCTCATGAAATCTAACCCCACATACACAGGATCTCAGGTTTGGAAGGGACCCACAGGTGCAATCCAGACTGAGACCCACAAACCTGTAACAATATGCTACTCTGATTAGCAAAACAAGTTGCTGTTGTTTTATTCCAAAAAACTGAAACATTTTCCACACACAAAAATAAACCTTTATTAATCACAGTTGTATGTGTGTGTCTTTCCTTGAGCCAAGCTGATCAGAATGTTTCTGGTATAGAATTTTTGCATGCTTTTCAGGGCATTAGAGTGGAAGAGGATGGGCAGATCTGAGCTACGGCAAACATCCCCCATGCAGGTCCCACTGAAATGAGTGGCAGCTGTGCAAGAGCATGGTCAAGCTTTGACCCAGATCCTGTTCATTTCCATAAGGCTTGCCCTGGGTTGTGATCCACTTGAATTAGTTGGAGGTGTCTGGATTTTCCAGCACCAATATTTGTCTCTGCTCTGGGTGCAAGCAAACCTCGGAGGATCAGGCTGTGACATTTGTGCAGCCTGATCCTATGTATGTTTCGTTGCAAGTCACGCTGAAGTTAACAGGCATTACTTCCATGGGCACCAGACTGCAGCAGGAATGGGGAACCTGTGGCTCTCCCAATGCTGGACTCCAACCCCCATGAGCTCTAGCCAGAGAGACTAATGCTCACAGAATGATGGGAGCTGGAGTCCAGTAAACTCAGGAAGGTAGTCACAAGGCCATAGAATTGTAGAGTTGGAAGGACCCTGAGGGTCATCTAGCCCAACCCCAATCCTTGGGCTCCAGTGTCGTTCACACAGGCCCATTACATTTCATCCAGTAAAACCCATGCTTAGCAAATCATCACCATGGAGAAACCACAAGCGTAAGAAAATGGGCCCCTTGGTATAATAGTTTAAGGCAGGGCCCAAGCAGGACACTCCACACCACCCCCCCATTCTGTGGCTGTTGTGCATGCCCAGACTTCGGTGGGATGTTTCTGGGAGGCATTTATTTTTTGCCATCTTAGGCTTCTGCTAACCTTAGGTAAAGGTAAAGGGACCCCTGACCATTAGGTCCAGGCGTGACCGACTCTGGGGTTGCGGCGCTCGTCTCACTTTACTGGCCGAGGGAGCCGGCATACAGCTTCCGGGTCATGTGGCCAGCATGACTAAGCCGCTTCTGGTGAACCAGAGCAGCGCACGGAAACGCCGTTTACCTTCCCGCCGGAGCAGTACCTATTTATCTACTTGCACTTTGACGTGCTTTCGAACTGCTAGGTTGGCAGGAGCAGGGACCGAGCAACGGGAGCTCACCCCGTCGCGGGGATTCAAACTGCCAACCTTCTGATCGGCAAGTCCTAGGCCTTAGGATGGCCCAAATATACCAATACTCCTCTCTTGTTCTTCAGCAGCCTCAATTTGGCTACAATCTTGTCAGCAATAATCACTACATGAGGTCACAAGTCGAGGGAGACATGATGTCACAGAATCCAAAAGGTAGCCCTGCACATTGGCATCTGTGTGCAGGAAAATGTGCTTTTATTCAGGATTGTATCCAGTGCTGGTCCTACTCAGAGTAGACCCATTGAAGTTAATGGACACTGTTGGACAAATTTGCCCCAGGGATCTACCCCAGAGGTAGTCAATTGCTCTGTGAGAGGGAGGAGTCTGACACCACGATCAGGCAAAACCACAAGTTGTTTATTCTGGAGACAGCGCTGCACGGACAGCTCCCCGCTCATGCTGCAAAGAGGGAGGGCACCGTCCTGTTTACATCACAAGTACTTTATACCCTAAAGTCTGTCCAAATTTCTCTTCTACAATCTCCTATTGGTTAAGAAATTGAAGTTTACAGACTTCCCGGTCCGCCTATTACATATTTTCTCCTTGATATCTACCCCCACTGTTACATACATCACATGTTCATGTTAATTAGCTATAGCTCCACCAGGGGCGGTTTGACTAATATTCATAGCCCTTTTAATCATGCGCAATGCCTTTCTAACTGTTCTCTTCCATTTTTCCTCATGATTTTGAGTCACCCACAGACTGTCTAATACAGGGGTCAGCAAACTTTTTCAGCAGGGGACCGGGCCACTGTCCCTCAGACCTTGTGGGGGGCCGGACTATATTTTGGGGGAGGAATGAACGAATTCTTATGCCCCACAAATAACCCAGAGATGCATTTTAAATAAAAGGACGCATTCTACTCATGTAAAAACATGCTGATTCCCGGACCATCCACGGGCCAGATTTAGGCGGCGATTGGGCCAGATCCAGCCCCCGGGCCTTAGTTTGCCTACCCCATCTCTAATACCTTTTGGCTACTCTCAGCAATTTCTATACTTAATGTATTACATATTACCACGAGTTTCCTCTGTCTTTGCAATGCAAACAGTTACAACAGCAAGGTGAGGCATGGTTGCTTCTGCTAAGCCTTTTCTTATCCATTTATCCCACAGACATGAATAACTTAGTGGGTCTACTCTGAGTAGAACTTAGATACTGCCTATAGTGGTCTTAAAAGAAAAAACCTCATTACCTGAGATATGTCATAATGTGCTTCAGTGCTTTTTTTCTGGGGGGACGCGGGGTACACATAACGCCCAAACATTTCGTGAATCTTTGTACTTTTGTCCATTACTGTATTTATTTTTCCTGATTTGAACTATAAAATGGTGATTTTCTTGAGTCAAAATGTTGTTGTTTTTGTTGTTTAGTCATTCAGTTGTGTCCGACTCTTCGTAACCCCCTGGATCAGAGAACGCCAGGCACTCCTGTCTTCCACTGCCTCCCGCAGTTTGGTCAAACTCATGCTGGTAGCTTTTAGTCAAAATGAGAGTAACCCTAAACATTTTTTTAAAGAAAAAAAGCACAAATTGCATACATTCAATGACGCCAAATTAAAAGGTGTCAATTTTTTCTCCTAAATCTGTTTAAACTGCCTTTCTATTTCTTTGGCAGACTTTCTGTTAAAGAATCCACCTCAGCTTGGGCCAGACCTTTTACTCTGTGGTTATTGCCAAGTTAAAATTGTACTATGTATTCATCTGGTACAAAATTCCTTGCATGTAGAAAAATAGCACATCAAGAAGTGGCTTATATTATGTGCGCTCTCTCTCTCTCTCTCTCTGATGTACTACTTTACTAATTGCAGGGAGGCCTGATTTGTTTTGTCTTTACACAGGGAAAGGTTTAAGAAACACATTGAACTGACTCTGCTTAGTCTGCCAACTCATTCTGCAGCATGTGCAGACTGGACTTTCCTGTGTACCTCTGTTGTAGAGCCCCTGCTTCCAAGGCATGAAATGCCTGTATGTTCTTCTAAACTAGGGGCATAGCTCAGTGGTACAGGACCTGCTTTTCATGCAGAAGGTAAGCTCCCAAGTCGATTCACCAGCATCTCTGGCATGGAGGCAGCAGATGCTGCTGTTTGTAGATGGCCACTGCAGTGGTCCCAACTCCACCTGCTGTGGAAAGGACCACGCTTGCTTCCAGGAGCAGCTGCAGAGACAAAATCTCCTCTGCAAGAAAGGCTTTCCTTCTAAACGGCCTCTCTTGGCTTAGGGGAATGCAGATGTCAGTTCTGGTTTGCCACTTTCCCCATCATGTCACCTGCTAATCACAGCGGCAGAGGACACAGGAACGAAAAGGATTTGAGTTCCATGACGCAGGCACAGGAAATCCAGGTTTCTTGAACCAGATTAATGGCCAGCTTAAGATGAAAGAGCTAAGAAGGGCATACAAAATCTGGAAAGGGACTCTGGTCACTGCCAACCTGTTTATTGAGCATTCATCCTGATTTGCTTCCACAAATCTGTGGGGAGGTTGTACAATGTATGCTGTTTAGGGAGCAATCATTCTGATTTGTTTGTGGGGAGATGTTACATCTATACCTTCCAGTGCATGTCCCCAACACTTTTCTTAGCACAAAAATCTATGGCTGCAGGGAGTGGGTTTGCTGCGCAAGAACTCCAACTCAACTGCAGTTGCACAACCTGAACTTGTTGGTGCGCAAGAGAAGCCCACCCACAAAAGAGCAAGAGTCTGAAGCCTCATCATTTTGGAAAGTTCCTTTTGCCAGCATTCGCCAACTTGCCTTATGCAGTCACCTACAGAGAACATGTTTAGCACAGAGCCTGCCTGGATGATCCCAGGTTCTAGTAAAGCGAGAGAGGGATGAACGACTTCTTTCTAAGCACCACGAATAAATGCCAAATCACAGAGGGATGGCTTATTCAGACTTTCTCTTGTGCTGTGTTTCATGGCACAGGTCTGTGCTTTAAAGCTCCCTGTCAGAGTGCTTTGTTGTTGTTTTTTGCCTCTGTGCTTTCCCTGTGAAAACCCACTCTTTGCAATTCTATGAAATGACAATCATTGAGCCACTCTGGGAACTTTTGGGCTGGAAGAGTGGGATATGAAAGATTTAAATCTCTCTCTCTCTCTATGTCCCCCCTTGCTTGCCTTGTTTCTCAACTAAACAGCCACAAATGTACCCTTTCCTCACAGACAAGTCAGAACCCTGGAATTGTAGAGTTGGAAGGGACCCCGGCAATGCAAGAATCTCAACACATGGCCCCCCATCCAATGCAAAACCATACTGGACCTTGCTTAGCTAGCAGCTTTATTGCTGCACCACTAGGGAGGTCATAAAAGTGGCACCATAAGGTAAGGAGAGTACTTCAGCAGAGGTGACAGGATCATAGCAGGTACAGAGGATTTTGCCTTCTGCCTTGCTCGAGGGCTTCCTTGCAGAAGGGGCATAGATAACTCAGTGGTCCATCTAGCTTGTTATCGTCTACATACAGTGTTTCCCAAACTTGGGTCACCAGCTGCTTTTGGACAATTCCCATCATCCCTGACCAATGGTCTTCTAGCTAGGGATGATGGGAGTTGCAGTCCAAAAACAAGCTGGAGATCCACGTTTGGGAAGCACTGGTCTACAATGACTGGTAGCAGCTTCCCAGGGTTGCAGGCAGGAGCCACTTCCCAGCTGCACCAGGGTATGGCAGGGGTTTAACCTGGAGCAGATGCTGTTATCACTGAGCTGGGATCCTTCCCTCTGGATCCAGTCAGCTTCACCTCTCAGAGAGGAGGAGAAAGGCAAAGCCACACAGATGTTTCCCATGCTTTCTCCTCCCCTCTGTTATAGCTGCTTACTCCCTGGGTTAAGGTAGGTAAAGAGGCACCAAAAGTAAGGAGGAGAAGCAAGGGAGGAGGCTTCTGAGATTGGCAGTGTGGCCCCTGCTTGGTACTGACCGCTGGCACCAGTGCTTGCAGCAAGCAGGGGAAGGGCTCAGACCCCTTTCTCGGCCACTGCTCCTTTGCCTACACCACTTTCCTGCCCCCCACTTTCTCAGAAGACACAGGTTGTAACACAGAGACCTGCTGCCATCACACCTGGTTACCCCCCCCCCCCAGTTTGTGGGCTTTCAGCTGCACTTCCAGCCACTGGGGCTCAAATCCAGCCAGGGCCACATGGAGAGCAAGGCACACCTTCCCAGGACGGCTTAGAAGCACCTCCTAAACCTTTGCTCACTTCAAGGGAAAAGGAGATGGGTTGCAGTCGCCAGACCGGCAGCATCACTCAGGGTCTACACAGGAACAATATTTAATGAACAATTTGACATTTACATCAGCATTGTGCAGCACAAGATCCTATGCACATTTACTCCTGATGTCAGTCCTGCCAAAGGGACTTACTCTCTGGTAGGTGCATGTAGGGTTGGAGATATTAGACGTGCAAAGCTCTTCACGTGCATAATCCTTACAACCACCCGGTCAGGTAGGTCAGTACCTCACATGGGGAGTCATGTGAGAGAGAGGCAGACAGAAGTCAGGGGCAAAGAATCTCTGGACCAGGGCCAAAACATGGCCTTCCCAGCCTCTCATTCTGACCTTCAGGATTCTCTGCAGGTCAGAACCCCCCTCCCCACCCACCATTGGCCGTCTTTGAGGGTTGTTGCCTGGCTGGAATGTGTCCTTGAACTTGCTTGATATTATTAATAATAATTTATTAAATTTACATTCCGCCCTTGCTCCCAAAGGAACCCAGGGCAGCAATGACAATGGATGGAAAACAGAGGGAGTTGTATGAGGGTATGTAGAAATTGGGACATTTTGTTGCACTTCTGGCCCCAGACACCAATGGCATGTAGACCCTGGAAAGTTCCCTGGAAGGGAACGAGGCCCTTGTGCAGGAAAAAGCTCCCCCACCCCTGATCTAAGAATGACCTGCAGGGCGAAGAACCAATATGGCGCTATGACGGTCCTAGGCAGTTTTTCTAATCCATGCTGATGAAACCAGGCAAGCCTCCTCCCAGATAACCATCCATTTCCCATCTGCAGTGGAATAATTGGGAGAGCCTGCTTTCTCCTTGACCTGCACCTCCGATTTGGCCAGCTTCTGGCTGTCAAAGTCTCTCTGGTGCAGCCAACCCCAATTCTGCCATGAACCTCAAGAGCTTATGGCTTGGTTGCAAATGAAGATCAAATTGCACACTGCCAAAGTATAGACTCGGCATGTGGCATCGGCCACAGAACAGTCTTTGCAAGAGCCGCCAGGAGAGCAATGGGTCAGAGTCATGATCTGGAGCTCAGCCGAGAGAGCTCAACCCAAAGCATCCCTACCAGTAGGCTTGGTCATCGGAGCGCCTCCAGGTGTGCAAGCGAGAGAGGACCAGAGCGGCAGCACGAGAGGTGCCCAGGGGCTCGCCAGCCGTGAAGGTGCCCTTTGCCAGACGGGAGAGTGCATTGGGAGGGGAAGGACCCATTACGGGGCGGATTCTGTAATTCTTCCCGTGGTTGTTGTCCCAATAGACTTTCTGGCCACAGTGGAAGGAAACACAGAACTCAATATTCCCGCAAGGAGCTGCTGCCTTTGGTAGGGCCACCTCAAAGGAGAAGACATCCGTGTCGGTGAGGCCGTATGTGTTGGGCATGTACTGGCAACAGACATCGCGGAAGCTCCTCCATGAATCAAAGGTGATGCGGATGTACACTTTCTTCTCAAAGCTGATGTTTCTGACTTTGATGGTCCCTGAAAGGGACTTTTCCTGGATCACACAGTTCTCCAGAGACACACAGCTGCTTTGCAAGCGGTTGCGAAAGGCTAAATAATCAGCAGAAGGTTGGGGAAAATCCAGCATGTATTTTTTCGTCTCAGGACGGGAGCCACGTAGCTTGTTCCGGAAGTTGGTCAGGTGAGACAGAGCTTGGTGCAAATCACACAGGTCCTCCTCAATCTTGGAGAAGATCCGGACAGCAGTGAGCGAAAAGCCCTTCATGTCGGCAAAGACCACCTTCTTCTTTTTCTTGCCACGGCAACCCTTGATGGCGTCTCGCCTCTCGCCTTCCAGGCAGTTGTTCAGGCAAGGGCGCAAAGGCTGGTGCCCAAGACCCTCCCGCAGCTCCTCGTAGGAATCCAGCAGCTTGCGAATGGGAGGGGTGTGGCTCAGGCAAAGCCTCATGGCCCGATCGACGGAGGTGGCTCGGGGCACCATCGCCCGCGTGCTGAACACCTGGAAAAGGCTGGAAGCCGGAGAGGGAGTTAGGGACTCATGTGGAAGCACCTAGCCAGGATCAGAGACAGCACAAGTCTTGGCGTGACTTATTCCCCCTCAACATAGAGATTATTAATATACATATTCGGGGCGGATAACTCCACACAGATGATGTAGTAGAGAATGTGAGCATCCATTTCACTCCCAATACCTGTGATTGGAGGCTGGTGCATGCACACAAAAGCCTTCAGGCAGATATACAAGTACCAAAATAGCAGAAAGGCAAGTTTGCAACCACTCAGGGCCCCTTCGAGACATTTGTTGTTGTTGATTTGCAGCTTTCTTCTGCAAGATGCCACTGACGCAATAATAGCACATCAGTGGTGGATTTATACTGGACTGTCCACACATCATTCAGCTTTATTATCTGTTCTGCAATTCTTCCGCAGTGTTATCACATTCTAGTTGTCTGGAAGGGCACTCTTGTACTACAGCAGAACAAAAGAAGGACAACAAACAGCAACAACCCTCTGGATATTTGTGGTATGTAAAGTTACAGGTTTTCAGTAGGAAGTTACCCATGTTAGATTTTTTTTAGGTGGAGATGTCGAGGGTTGAACCTGGAATCTTTGGCATGTCAAGCTGGCACTCAACCACTCAGATACTTTCCTATTTTGGCTATATCCCTGTGTTTCGTCCCAGAAGATCAGGGCTGCCTCACGCTGTTTTATCTATGTGATAGATGCCAGCCCAAGGCCAACCAGGGAGCGGGGATTTGAACCTGGGTTTTGCCAGCAGGGATCACACCAAGGGACCAGTGTGACTGCAGCTGATAAAGTTAAGCCTACTTGCACCATGGCTAAAGATCACAACAAAATCAGTGGTCAGTCTCTAAGGCTGCACACACAACACCTGTTTAAAGCACACCCACACCCAAATCCTGATAACTGTAGTTTACCTTCCACAGAGCTATAATTCCCAGCACCCTCAACAAATACAGTTCCCAGGATTGTTTGGGGTGGGTGCTTTAACTTTATGGTGTGCATGCAGCCAAATAAGGGAAACCCAGTGCTATCTGTCTTCAAACGGCTACTTCTCTTGTGCCTTTAGCAGATTCTTGATGCCCAGAACTCAGAAGAGGCTCTTTGCAGCACAGAGATAAGCTTGACTCCCTGCTAAAATCTACACTGCAAGTCCCCTTAAAAGACACAGGGTGCAATGTTCCATGGAGAAGTTGGTGACCCCATCACCAATCCTACCACCTCCTCCCCTTATAAGGAGCAAATGCTTTTTTATTGAATTCAGCTCCCGACCTGGATGGTCAGACCGGCAACATTTCCACCTCCGAAAGCAACAGGGCTCTTCCTAAGAGTGGCTTTACCAAGAAAACCTGGAGGGGGTCCCTCCAACACGCCTCCAGCATTTGAGCGTTGCCCGTTCTCCCCTCTTGCCGGCTCAACCCCCAGTTTACACTGAAGTAGAAACACCGTCCCGTGACCCAGAGGAAGCTGCCTTAAACTGAGATGATTACTTAATTTATTCAGTTAATTCGATTTATACCACAAAGTGCTATTAATATCAGTGTAGCCAATCTGGCTCAGCAGCCTTAGTTCCAGCCTTCACCAACCTGGCGCCCTCCAGATGTTTCAGACTGTTATTAGGATAGTTAGTAGTACTACATTTATTTCTATCCCACCCCCCTGGGTCAGCCGAGAGGCGTCTCCCAGAAAGGCTTCCCTCTCCACTCCAGAGCTGCCAGGATCTGAACTGGAGCCTTTCCGCCTGCTGCCAAGCAGGCACCCCCCTCGAAGCGCATCCCTGGGGGCCGCAGCGTTAGGAAGGGAAAAGTTGCCTCCATGGGAACCCAGTTAAGGGGCAGAGCTCAAGGGGAGAGGCTGCAGCGCCTGAAAAAGCGGCGCGCCCCAGATTGCTCCCCTTTCCCCCTTCCTTTGCGCGCGTGTCCCGTTCCCACGACACTCACTCTCCGCAGCTCATCCCGCCGCCTGCAGCCACGGTCCCGGGTCGTGGGCTCGAGGCGCTCCCGAAATGAAGGAAGGAAGAAATGAATGAAGACGCTGGAAAGGAAGGAGGAGCCAATGCTGCGTGACCACGCCCCCACCGCTCTGGCCACGCCCCTCCACCTGACCCAACTCTGCCACGTGCCCCTTGTGAGCACTGCCCAGCGCAACCCAAAGCGGCTTACAACCAACCAGACAGGTAACAGACAACCCACCACGTGGTTTGCATGCAAAAGCAAACCCCAGAGCACGTGCAGAGTGCATTTCCATAAGCAGCGAGGAACTTGCAGCTAAGGCTCCAAATCGTGGGCTGGGGAGGGAGAGGCTCTGCTCCCGAAGGCCATGGTTCTCACTCACCAATACGTTTCCAAAGGGGCAGGCTGGTTTCGCAGCAAAAAAACAGACGGACAGCTAGCCAAGGAGTAGTGCCACAAATACAAGCAAGTTTATTATGGCAAAAGCGTCCGCGGGCCAGAATCTGCAGGGGATGCCAGTTGGATTAGACTAGAGCGTCAGAGTAGGACCTGGGAGATCAGGGCTCAGATCCCCACTCTTGGCCACAAAGGTCACCGTGTGGCCTCTGGCCAGTCACTGCCTCTCAGTCTAACCTGCCTCACTGGATTGCAGTGGGGATTAAACAAAGAGAACAGGGTATGCCACCCTGGAGAAAAAGCTGGGGTGTAAATGTGATAAACACAACAAACAGCTCCCTTTCCACCTCAGTTTCCCCTAGCTGTAAAATGGGAGACAGTGCAAAAACAGGGCATGGCCTTTTGTGTGCTTTATATTTTCATATGAAAGGAGGAGGCAGCCCATGGCCAGCAGTTTGCTTTGCTGTGATAAGTGTAGGAAGTTGTGGGCCAGATGGAGGCTGGGCTGTTTAAAAGATCTGGAGTGGGGGGGGGGTGAACTTTAAGGCAACGGCTGCAAAGAGCCACAGAGGGGTGCAAGCTCAGAATTCACCTGCAAAGTTTTCCTCCACCCTTTGCCTCGCATGCAAAAAAGTGGCAACCTTATTTGGAAACTGAGTCACAGGGTCAGGGAACCTTTATCAGGCCAGGGAGTCTATTTGCCCATAGGCAACCTCCTGCGGCCCCAGGCCAACAGGTGCAAGCTCCCACCTTGCTGCAGCAGACATACCAGCTGTGCAAAAATGAGGTTTGTGGCACCAATGCCCATTTCTCCATCCTGGCAGGAAAGTGGCAGTTCAAGGACACTTATCAGCTGGGCAAAGGCCTTGGAGGGTGTGGAGCAGGGCTAGAGTGAGGCATGGCCTGGGGACTGTCCTGAGGGCCAGGCAGACCCCCTGGAGGGCAGCATTTGGGGCCCAGGCCCCCACCCCCTTAGTATGAAGCATTGCATTGCCAAAGCCTGGAAAAGAGGGGGACACCTTTGTTTAGGAAATGTTATATACTGCTTGGGATGTACAGGGTGTTAGCAGAGGGGTAGTATTTCTGGTGGGGGACACATCCTGCTACTTCAGCAGTAGTTTGCCCACCTTTGGTTCCCACCCTGCACTTAGCTCTCACCTGTGGCTCCTAGAAGCTGCTGTGTCAGAAGGGGACAGCAGCCACAGCTGGGTACGGCTTGGACTGCCTGGCTAAACCAGGTGAGGGGATCTGATGGGATTGAGCAGATGAGACCAAGGACTCAGCTATACAGCTGCAAACAAAACGTTTTAAGTGCAAAATACTATGAGACACTAGATGGCGATAGTGAGCCTTACAGAAAATTCAATGTATTTTCAAAAATGCTTTTAAAAAAAGCATTTTCATAATGTTTTTATATGTGCAGATTCCACCCATGAGTGGGTCCAACAGGCAAGAAGGCAGTTTTTGCAAGTGCTGCAGAAAGAAGTGAAGGGCAGATGGAGCTCATCCCATCGCCCAGCTGTGAGTGGTGAAGGCTGCTCCCTGCAAGGCCCTTTCCACCTGGCCTGGGGGTGGGGCCCAGACTCACCAGCCCCACTGAAGAGGCTCCTCATGAGGCCGGAGGAACATCACTATGCCTGGCAACAAATCCCACTTATTGGATTCTTCTGCCCCATCTTTTTGTGCCTGCCAAACAGCCGTGCCATGCTTATAATATTTTATTCTCTTGTTAACTATGCTGTTTTAAATGTGCATTTTATATTTGACTTCACTTAGCAATGTTTTCTTTTGAAATGGTTAAGGTTTTGTTTTTTGTTAACCTTGTGTTAAATATGTATTCTGTAGTTGACCTGCTTTGTAATGTTTTATTTTGAAATCTTTGAGATGGTATATTGGTTTCCTGTTAATTGTGTTGCTTTGACTGTGTACTTTATATTTGACTTTCTTCAGAAATATTTGATTATGCATTGTTTTATTGATGTTTAATATGCTGTAAACCACTTTGAGATTTTTCTTAAAAACATAAAGTGGTATAGAAATGAAATAATAAGAATAATAATCTAGAAGGAAAACTCTGGGCCGAAACCTCTGCTGCTTTGTGGGACATCTTTGGGAGCAGAGTCCCTCAGATGGGGACGTTTGATGGCACCTTCTACGCCTCCTTACAGCAACTCCTACTTAATATATGTAATATTATACAGTCATACCTCATGTTGCATCTGCTTCAGGTTACGTCTTTTCAAGTTGCATCCCGCAGCAACCCAGAAGTACCGGAACAGTTACTTCCGGGTTTTGCTGCTTGTGCATGTGCAGAAACGCTAAATCGCACGGCACTTCTGGATGCGAAAGCTTTGAGTTGTGGACGTGCCTCCGGGACGGATTATGTCCGCAACCTGAGGTTCCACTGTATTTAATATATATAATATTAAAATCAACGATAAGCTAAAAACTCAAAAAACAAAAAAACATAGTGGCATTCTGCATACCTGGGTAGGCTTGTCTGAACAAAGTTGTTACTTGCAGGTGCCAAAAAGTTTTAGCCAGACGGTGCTGTCCTGGTGTCAATAGGCAGGGCATTCTGGAGTGCGGGTGCTGCCACACGAAAAGAGATCTTTCTTACAAATGCAAAAGGGGTATTTGGGCTGCTGTAACAGTGTCAGGGCTGCAGATCCAAGAGGTCAAGGGGGTGTTCTGTGGGGTAAGGAGATCATGCAGGTGAACCAGTGCCAACTTGTTAAGGGCCGCATATACTAATAGTGGCACCTTGAACGTGCAACAGCAAATCAGCTGTTTTTCGAGAAAGGGCCCTACTTCTGTGGTAGAGCTCATGTCTTGGATGTAGGTCCTGGGCTCCATTCGTAGCCACTTCAAGCAGAGCTGGGAGTCCCACATTCAAAATGCCAGACAGTGCAAACAATATTGATCTAGATGAGCCAGTGCCCCGACTCTGTGGAAGGTCGCTTGCTATGCTCAAGGGACTTTGCTGGCCTCCAGCAGACCTTGGACTGGAAGAGCAAGGCCCCCACTTCCTCTAATTAGCCTCGTGCTGCTGGCTAATCCTCCAGGCAAGCAGCCTTGACGTGAACACAGGAGACAAAGCTGCTAAAAACAGTGGCTGGCCATGCGCCGCCCTCTCCCAAGTGTCCACCTGGACAGTGACCGGCAAACGCTGGGTCAGAGGGATTCCTGATGCCCCGTGAAAGTCCAGGGGAAACCACTCCGCAGAATTCCCTGCGCTGTCCCCTTTGCAGCGGCCATTCCTTCCCCACACGCTAACCAAGCCAACCACCAAGGAAGCCAATTGCCCAAAGGCTTCCGCTGCCTCGAACTTCTTGCTGCGTCCTCACTTGACCCCACGGCAACATCAGAAGCAAGGGCACCCGAAGGTGTTTTGTGGGAAGGACCCACAGCTGAGCAGTGTGGCACCTACTTTGCCACAGTTTAAGTTCTGAAACCCAAGAAAGCTGCTGCCAGTCAGTGTAGACAATACTGAGGTAGATGGACTGAGTAAGGCACCTTCCTATGTTCCTACAATCAGGTGAGTATTATTATCATTAATTAAATCTGTATATATACCATCCCTTATCCAAAGATCACAGGACACTTCACAAGATAAAAATACAAAATGAGAACACAAAAAGACCGTTGATCTAGCTCAGTATTGCCTCCACTGACTGGAACCAAGTGGCTTAGAAAGAGGGCAGGCACTGAACGGAGGGCAAGAACAACGCCCCTGCGGACACCTCCCCAACCAGGAATCTGCTTCCAGGACCTCTGTGTGCCAAGCAACTGCTCTGCCCCTGACCTATGGCCCTTCCCAACACCCAGTGCGAGGGCAGCGCTGATGCATGGTTAGGGATGGATGGAGAACACCCTTGAAAGAGGTGGAAACAATGGACCCTCCTGGAACAAGCTGCTCTGCTTTAATGTCCTCAAAAGTTGTTTCTGGCCCTGCAAGAAGCGACTGATGTTTTCTGACGTCACCCAGGGAGCTACTGCAGAAGTCAAGCTGAAAAGGAAGGGATGCTGGGCCCAGTCATCGCCTTGGAGGAGGCACACCTTCCTTCCAGGCACACTTGGCAGGCACAGTTCTCTCAGCTTCTGCAGGAACTGGGCAGCAATGCCCAGAACAGATCCAGTGGAACATTGCCATCTTCTGGAGATGCAACAGAACAGCAGCTGTGCCTCTTTTTGAAGCCAGACCGCCTAGGAAGTCAAGCTTCCCCACCTCCAAAATCCTCTTTCCTGGGATAACAGCCCTTCTTTCCTGTCTGCTGGGGACATTCCCCCTGACATGATCTCAAGTTGCTATTTTAGCTTTATCAAGAGTCGTCCAGATGCCAGCAGGCCAAGGGAGGTGAATTACCAGGAAGTAGACAGAGATGGTCGCCAGGCAGTCCTTTTGATGTGGGATAAATATTCGCTTCAGCATTTGCAAGGATGTCCAA
This sequence comes from Podarcis filfolensis, assembly GCF_964270895.1. NCBI lineage: Eukaryota > Metazoa > Chordata > Lepidosauria > Squamata > Lacertidae > Podarcis > Podarcis filfolensis. The sequence goes on along the minus strand of NC_139611.1, from coordinate 1,127,622 downwards.
GCATCTGCATGCTGCTTAGATGAGCTGAACTGCCCCAGAAGCCACCAGGGGAGCAATGGTTTGGTATCTGATCAGATGCTGAGAGTCTTCATCCAGGTCAATCACATATTCTCTGAAAGAGACAGACCATAATAAGGTTAGGTAAGGTTGCAATCCTATGTACACTTACTTTTGAGCATAGTAGGAATTTCTTCCTAATTAGAGATATGTTGGATTGATTTGCATGCTAGTTACTAGGAATTTATTAAATTCAACTAGGGCACTAATTTCCATCTCCTCTCTCTCTGAGGTCACTGTGAAAATATATTTTCAAATGTCAAAGATCTGCAAATATTTACACACACTTACAACAGGGTGGAGAACCCATGTTGCTCTGTATATTGTTGGCCTCCAACTGCCATCCTGTAAGCCTGGCCAGGGATAAGGTGGGAACTGTAGGCCAACATCTAGAGAGCCACAGGTTCCCCAGCCTCTCTCAGAAACCGTCAAGCCTTTCCAAGCAGAAGGACTGGAAGCCTCACAAATCAGGCTTAACACCCACGACATATTTAAAGAAATCCATTTCCATTGGCATTCAGATACATACGGCCCCTGGCAGTGGAGGGAAAACAGAGACAGCCGCTGTGGCCAGAAGCCCTTGAGAGATGGGTGAATACAGAATAAGGCTCATTCATTTTCAAAGCCATCCAGGTTTGTGGCCCTTGCTTCATATTGCAGCAGCAAGTTCCACATTTTCACTATTTGCTGTGTAACGAAGGAAGCAGGGGAGCAACGGCCAAACCCTACTGGGCTGCTCCTGAGAAAGCTGACGATCTGTTGTTTTTACCCTGCTTTTCTGTCCATGGACATACAAAGCAGTTTGCAATTCTCAAATCAACTACAACAAAACCCTGAAACATAAACAGCCATCCTTGTTTAGAAAATAACATTTAAGACAGCAGCTGATGGAAGCCAACCAAGCACCTTTAGTGGTTTAGCTCAGCCTCAGTGCACAAAGCCCAAGAAGTCGCTACAACCCTGCCTGTTGTGTAAGCCGCTAGAGGTTTCAAAAAGGCAAAGGGACATGCCGAATATCAGCCGCAAGGAAGCAAAGAGACACACCCAGCAAGCAGGTGCAAAGGCTTCTCTTTTTCAGAAGTCGTGCACCTTGTTGGAGGCTCCTTGGGAACAACGGCTTGAACAGGAGTTTGTCCTGCTGGGGTGGACAGGAGTAGCAGCCTTAAACATCTGGAAAGCACCAGGCTGGGAAAGGCTGGTGGAGGGAACTTCTCTGGGGAGATCGTTTGGATGCTGGTGGTTGGGCTCATCCCTTCCTTTTTGGGGTACTGATAAGCTCAGCAAGCTCCATTCTTGGGAGTCTCTTTCCTACCTCTGCTCATCAGTCTCTGGTTCCACCAGGATATTCTCCTGTCTCTCTTTCACCCGCAGGAATACGAAGGAATCCAGATTCGGTTTGGGTACTGTAAAGAAACACACAGAGAGGGAAAGGCTTCTCCATCAAAATTGTCTGCAAAGCACTCCTCCAAGGGGAGACTGTCACTCCATCATCTGGGAGTGAGACAGATTGACTTCTCTGGAGACTTCAAGGAGCGTGACTAACAAGTACAGCACCATCCAGAGCGGGGACTGGGAAACGGAGTATCAGAATGACGAAATATTGGGGCAGATCTTGATGAATTGCTTTACAGTGCAACCAAAAAGCCTTATATCCAAAAGCCTTATAAATTCCTGACAGATGCTTTGAAAAGTAATCACATCCCAAATAGATGGGAATTCCCGGAAGGGGTATCTTTTACGTATAAAGGTAAGAAACAAGGTGCAGAGATACATCAGAAGTGGAGAAATTCTGGAGAAAGTCTAAAAAACAACTAGGAGGAGCAGAGCCCTTGACAGGAGAAGGGGAGGAAACTCCCTAGGATACAGGTGAAAAATAAGAAGAGATACAAAAGCAACAAGATTCATAATTCAATAATTAGAAATAATAAAATTATAACATAAATCAGAATGGCAGATTCAAAAGTATAAATATGACGATATGAGAACAGAACAATAAGAATATGATTTAAAGATACCAAAAAGTTGAGAAAAGAGTAGAAGAAGCAGGAGAAGATATTACGTTAAAATAAACCAGAAGAGGAAGTTGAGGGAAGTCGTATGGGGGGGAGGGGGAAACTGGGGAATGATATTATTGTTATATAATGTGACATTTTGATGTTTAAAAATGTATAACCCAATAAATTTTTTAAAGGAATTTTAACTTTCTTTAAAATAGTGGATAACTTTAATTTGATGGGTATTTGGAGATTTAAACACCCACTGGAGAGAGAATTTACATTTTTCTCAGAACTGTATTGGTCTAGCGGAAGATATATCAATTACCCGGATATTTGTTGGATGTCAAACTCAGTCAAGAGCATAAGGTCAAACAGATTCCTCACTGGCCTTGCAGACAACTTCATTGTCCAGAAAGTGGGAGAAGCAACAAGAGGAACAGCCATTTTAGATCTGGTCCTAACCAATGTTGATGACCTGGTTAGTGGGGTAGAAGTGGAAGGATCATTAGGCACGAGTGATCATGCTCTTCTGAAGTTTACTATACAGCGGAAAGGAGCAGCCAAGCATACTAGGACTCAATTTCTTGACTTTAAGAAAGCCGACTTCATAAAACTTAGGGAAGTGCTGGGTGAGATCCCATGGACAGTAATACTAAAAGGAAAGGGAGTTCATGATGGCTGGGAGTTTGTTAAGAGGGAGATAGTAAAAGCACAACTTCAGGCAATACCAATGAGACGGAAACATGGAAGGTGCCTAAAGAAGCCAGGGTGGCTATCTAAAGAACTTTTAACTGAGTTAAGATTAAAAAAGGATGTGTACAAAAAATGGAAAAGGGGGGAAACCACCAAAGAGGAATTCAAACAAATAGCCAGCACGTGTAGACACAAAGTCAGAAAAGCTAAAGCACAGAATGAACTCAGGCTTGCTAGAGAGGTTAAAAGCAACAAAAAAGGCTTTAATGGGTATGTTCGTAGCAAAAGGAAGAACAAAGAAACAGTGGGGTCACTCAGAGGAGAAGATGGTGAAATGCAAACAGGGGACACAGAAAGGGCTGAACTCCTCAATGCCTTCTTTGCCTCAGTCTTCTCCGATAAAGAAAACAATGCCCGACCTGAAGAATGTGGAGCAAATGATTCAGCAGAGGAAACACAGCCCAGAATAACTAAGGAGATAGTACAAGAATACTTGGCTAGTTTAGATGTATTCAAGTCTCCAGGGCCAGATGAACTGCATCCAAGAGTATTAAAAGAACTGGCAGATGTGATCTCAGAACCACTGGCAGTCATCTTTGAGAATTCCTGGAGAACAGACGAAGTCCCGGCAGACTGGAGGAGGGCAAATGTTGTCCCTATTTTCAAAAAGGGGAAAAGAGAGGACCCAAATCAGAGAGGGCCCAGTCAGTCTGATATCAATACCAGGGAAGATTCTGGAGCAGATCATTAAGCAAACAGTCTGTGAGCACCTAGAAAGGAATGCTGTGATCACCAATAGTCAGCATGGATTTCTGAAAAATAAGTCATGTCAGACGAACCTGATCTCGTTTTTTGACAGAATTACAAGCCTGGTAGATGAAGGGAACGCAGTGGATGTAGCCTACCTTGATTTCAGCAAGGCATTTGACAAGGTGCCCCATGATATTCTTGTAAAGAAGCTGGTAAAATGCGGTCTTGACTATGCTACCACTCAGTGGATTTGTAACTGGCTGACTGACCGAACCCAAAGAGTGCTCATCAATGGTTCCTCTTCATCCTGGAGAAGAGTGACTAGTGGGGTGCCACAGGGTTCTGTCTTGGGCCCGGTCTTATTCAACATCTTTATCAACGACTTGGATGATGGACTCAAGGGCATCCTGATCAAATTTGCAGATGACACCAAACTGGGAGGGGTGGCTAACACTCCAGAGGACAGGATCACACTTCAAAACGACCTTGACAAATTAGAGAACTGGGCCAAAACAAACAAGATGAATTTTAACAGGGAGAAATGTAAAGTATTGCACTTGGGCAAAAAAAAAATGAGAGGCACAAATACAAGATGGGTGACACCTGGCTTGAGAGCAGTACATGTGAAAAGGATCTAGGAGTCTTGGTTGACCACAAACTTGACATGAGCCAACAGTGTGACGCGGCAGCTAAAAAAGCCAATGCAATTCTGGGCTGCATCAATAGGAGTATAGCATCTAGATCAAGGGAAGTAATAGTGCCACTGTATTCTGCTCTGGTCAGACCTCACCTGGAGTACTGTGTCCAGTTCTGGGCACCACAGTTCAAGAAGGACACTGACAAACTGGAACTGACAAACTACAAGAAAGAAGATTCCACCTAAACATTAGGAAGAACTTCCTGACAGTAAGAGCTGTTCGACAGTGGAATTTGCTGCCAAGGAGTGTGGTGGAGTCTCCTTCTTTGGAGGTCTTTAAGCAGAGGCTTGACAACCATATGTCAGGAGTGCTCTGATGGTGTTTCCTGCTTGGCAGGGGGTTGGACTCGATGGCCCTTGTGGTCTCTTCCAACTCTATGATTCTATGATTCTATGATTCTATGATTCTGTGTCCAGAGGAGGGCAACCAAAATGGTCAAAGGCCTGGAAACGATGCATTATGAGGAACGGCTAAGGGAGCTGGGCATGTTTAGCCTGGAGAAGAGGAGGTAAAGGGGTGATATGATAGCCATGTTCAAATATATAAAAGGATGTCACATAGAGGAGGGAGAAAGGTTGTTTTCTGCTGCTCCAGAGAAGCGGACACGGAGCAATGGATCCAAACTACAAGAAAGAAGATTCCACCTAAACATTAAGAAGAACTTCCTGACAGTAAGAGCTGTTCGACAGTGGAATTTGCTGCCAAGGAGTGTGGTGGAGTCTCCTTCTTTGGAGGTCTTTAAGCAGAGGCTTGACAACCATATGTCAGGAGTGCTCTGATGGTGTTTCCTGCTTGGCAGGGGGTTGGACTCGATGGCCCTTGTGGTCTCTTCCAACTCTATGATTCTATGATTCTATTCTATGATTCTATGAATTGACTCAGTATGGCTCTCTAGAGAATTATCAATACAAACCAAAAAAATAGAGATACAAGCAAGAACACTTTCAGACCATAATTCAATAATACTCGAATTAAAAGGAGAAAAAGATTGCCTGTTTAGATGGAGATTAAATGAAGGACTTTTAGATAATCAAAATGTTTTACAAAAAGCAGAAAAAGTCCTGAGGGATTATTCTGAATTAAATTTAAATCAAGAAACAGATATAAAGATGGTCTGGGATGCCAATAAAGCTGTAATGAGAGGCTATTTTATCCAACAAAATGCCTACCAGAAAAAGATTAGAGAAGGGAAATACTGGAAGAATTGATTAAAAATAAGAAACGGTTAAAAAAACTGGGAAAGAATCAATAAAACAAATAATAAAAACGTTACAATATTCAATGATAATAAATCAGGAGATAGAGTAGAAAATAAAAAGGATGAAACAGAAAAATTTTGAATATGGCAACAAGCCAGGTAAGTTACTGGCATGGCAGTTAAGGTAAAAACAGGGTGCAAATTTAATAAACAAATTAAATATAGAGGGGAAAGTAACGGACAATCTGAAAGATAAGATTGCAATTTGTAAGGTATTATACAGATCTATACAGAGCAGGTACTGAAAATAAAGAGAAAATTGAAGAATATTTAAGCAAAATAAATTACCAAAAATTGCAAAAGAAAAAAATGATTTTTTTAAATGCGCCAGTAATGGTGCTGGAGGTGCAAGATGCAGTTAAATAAGCTAAAATAGGTAAAATGCTAGGACCAGACGGATTGTCAGCAAAGTATTATAAAAAAATTACAAGACTTTCTGGTGCAACTGCTTGCAGATGTAATGAATGAGATTTTAAATATTGGGAAAGTACCAGAGTCTTGGAAAGAGGCCTATATAGTGGTACCTCGGGTTACAGACGCTTCAGGTTACAGACTCTGCTAACCCAGAAATAGTACCTCGGGTTAAGAACTTTGCTTCAGGATGAGAACAGAAATTGTGCGGCAACGGGAAGCCCCATTAGCTAAAGTGGTACCTCAGGTTAAGAACAGTTCCAGGTTAAAAACGGACCTCCGCAACGAATTAAGTTCTTAACCCGAGATACTACTGTATTACTTTGATTCCAATGCACGATACGGATGTACTTCTAGTCAGTGTTTCCTGCTTGGCGGGGGGTTGGACTCGATGGCCCTTGTGGTCTCTTCCAACTCTATGATTCTATGATTCTATGATTCAAAAATTACAGGCCAATTTCTCGATTAAATAATGATTACAAATTATTTGCCAATATACTTGCAAACTGAATGAAAAGGGTTAATGGATTTAATTCATATTGATCAGGCCGGTTTCTTACCAGGCCGCCAGATGAAGGACAACATAAGGAATATAAATGACATTATAGAATATCTGGAGGGCAGGAATGAAAAACAAGTAGCATTAATGTTTATAGATACAGAGAAGGCCTTTGATAATATTTCATGGACTTTTAAGAAGAAGACAATAGAAATGATGAACTTTGGGGAGGCATTCAGCAGAGGTATTGAAGCAATTTACTCAGATCAACAGGCTATGCTGATTGTGAATAATGTGATAACTGAAAAATGCAAAATAACAAAGGGGACAAGGTAAGGGTGTCCCCTGTCACCGTTATTGTTTATTTTAGTGTTAGAAACCCCGGCAAGAAACCTAAGATTTGATGAGACAATAAGAGGTAGGAAGAAAAGCATATAAACTAAAAGCTTTTGCAGATGACCTTGTGATTACTGTAGAAGATCCCAAGAGCAGTATACCAAAGGTTTTGGAGAGGATCCTGGAATTTGATCAGGTATCAGGTTTCAAATTAAATAAAAATAAGCTCTTGGTGAAAAACATGACAGGGCAATATAAAAAGGACTTACAACAAACTACGGATTTAAATATAGCTAAAAAAGCTAAGTATTTAGGTGTATGGTATACAGCGAAGAATATAAATATATATAAATACAATTGTGTAAATATTTGGAAAGAAATAAAGAGGAACCTAGAGATTTGGGGAAGGATGCATTTATCTTTTTGGGGAAGAATATCACTGATAAAAATGAATGTTTTGTCAAGAATGTTATTTCTATTTCATCCAATACCTGCGATCAGCGGTGCAGGACACTTCAAGGAATGGCAAAAAGATCTTTCCAGATTTATATGGCAGGGGAAGAAACCAAGGAAAAAATATAAACTGTTAAGAGACACTAAGGAAAGACTGGGCTTCGCCCTGCCAGATTTAAAATTATATTATGAAGCGTCCTGTATCTGTTGGTTCAGGAATGGATAATTTTGAAAAATGCAGGTATTTTAGACTTAGGGCAAGATAATAGATTTGGATGGCATGCATATTTATGGTATGAAAAAGCAAAGGTACATAAAGGACCGCATGGAGACCATGTGGTAACTTCCAGATGTTGCTCTGATCCCCAACTCCCCACCCACCCAGTCCAGCTTGGCCAGTGGTCAGTGATGGTGGGACCTGGAGCCCCACAACAGCTGGAGCGCATCACGTTGCCAACCCTGTAAGCCCCTCGGAACAAGGACCTGCCTCTTAACTTCTGCAAAGCCACGTGGTGGGGAGTATTTGGATGGCCCACTGCCAAGTCCAGCCTTGCTTACCAGACTTCAGGAGATCCACCTTCTGCAGGTTGGGAGGCATGTGCTTCAAGGCCACATTTCTGAGATGAGCCTCGATGTTTGCCATGTACCTACAAGAAAGTCACAGTCGTGGGCTTTTCCTGGGAAAGGGAGAAGCGTCAGAGCGGCACAAGCATGCAGCCATCCCAAGAACAAGGAGCAGCCAAGAAGCAGGGGGTCTCCTCCTTCTGCCCCTCCCAAACTCTGTGAGGGGAGGGAATCTCCAAACAACTCTCAGCTCCCTTAACCTATGGCTTGGGGGAAGCCATGACTGTTTAAAGCGGCATTGCAGCAGCTTAAAGGTGTGGTGCAAAGGGGGGGGGGGAGCCTCTTGTGCCCGTGTAGAACTCAGCAGGGAGGAGTCTGGGGACCAAGTGAGAATTAGCTGGCCGCATCCGCCGTCGGCCCAGTCCCAAGTCTTACCAGCCACCATGGCATCCTCAGATGCTTTTACCTGGCTGGATCTGCGGCAATGCGTACCTGGACTGAGAGACATGGGTATGGGATGTGTAGAAAGCTTTGGCTTTTGTACGGTTGGATTCTGCCAATGGTATTCACATGAGCTGTGGGCTGTACCAGCAACATTTGTTGCTGGTACAGCCCACCACTGGAAGGTCACCCATGAGGGAATGTGGCCCCCTCCCCCTGCCACTATAGAGCATGCTGTTGTTAAAGGCACAGGAGCCGGCCAGCCTTTCTTTCTGATCAGTTGGCAACCCTAGTTTTGTGTCTGTATGTTAAATTTTTGGCAGCTAGTCCAGGCCACCTGGAAGATGCACAATGCAACTGAAATTAAGAACACAGAAATGAGGGGCGAGAGCCACCCGTTGCTTTCACCTTCCTGCCTCCACATGGCCCACTCACTCACTCTTTGGCAAAGGCAAACTCTTCCGGTGATAGGAGGGCTGGCTCCCCCTCTGCCCGAGTCTTCTCCTTCTCCAGGACATGGGGAAAGTATTTCTCAATCTGCAAGCGGAAATAAATGGCGTAAGAACTGCTAAACGGGCTACACGCTGCAACAGACTTGGACATGGCAATAATAGAGAAGGAACCTGGGACCTCTTGCAAGCAAGGCCTACTCTCTGCCCATGAGCTCTGCCCCTCATTTTATTGCTACTGCTGTACACACACACGATTCCTCTTCTGAGGACCAGCAAAGGTTTCCAAATATTCTTCAAAGGCTATCCCGTGCATAACATATTGCAGCAGTTGATCAGAGGTTACCAAGGCTAGCCCTCCACGGCCCTTTAGCCTCCCTGCACACTCCCTCTGTCTGTCTCTCTCTAGAGAGAAGGGAGGCTGGAAGCACTTGCCAATTCTGGCTGAAAATATGGGAGATCATTCTCTACCTTACTAAGCTGTACAACAGGTAGCAGAAGACACACAAAGAAAGTTGATGTGACATGTGACCTCTGCATGGAAATCACGTTCACAGCGACTCACCTATTTAGAGCAGAGAGCAGCACCTCTAAGCAAAACGCAGCTGGCCCTTACCTTCCGTAGGCGGCAGCGCAGGTAGCTGCTGAGGATGTAACGGATCCTCTCGACCTCCATGCGGTGAATGCTGACCTTGAGATCACCTCTCTCGGCCCATTTCAGATTCGCCTCCTGTCACACACACAAAATCAGAAGTTCTGCACCGAGGAAGAAGGCACAGTCGGCCAAACCCTTTCGTCTGCGCAGCTGCGACATTCGCTCACATGGAAGGATGCAGGGGGAGAAATTGATGCCCAGCCTCCAGCTGTTCCCACTCCTTGGTCACACCACAGTGTGATGCAGTGTGCCTCCTTCAAAGTAAGACACAGACTCCCTAACATGGGGATAGTGAATCAAGACATACACCCTTAAGGAAGGGCAGCTAACCCATAGCCCGAAGGTTATGTACAGTCCCTCTAAGGTTATGTACTGGCCCCCATGAGACCTCCTATAATGCGTCAATTACAAAAAGATTTTAAAAAATAGCTCTTATGGCCCTTCCCACTGTGAGGCCATAGAAATTTTGTGCTGACCCCATGCAATTTTAAAAAAAATATAATACAGGCGGCCACCGTTCCTGGCCCCCTGTGCGTCGGCGGAGTATGCAATTGGCCACTCACCTTGCCCCTGTTCTGCCCTCTTCTACCCACATGCTGGCAGTTGTGTGCCAACTGGATGCATGCAAAATTGTCGCCGCCTGCAATTACTTTTTTAAAAAACAAACAAACCCGATTGCTTCCATAGGTTCCTCACTATGACGAGAAATGTTTCTGGTGCTGTACACCTACCCACCCACCCACCCACCTAACTTTCCCGTTTGAAAAACCTATGCAAGCATGAGACATACATCTCTCTCTATGCATAAAGTAAATTATTTCTTTATACAGGAACCCGATGCCCACCAAAAGGTCATTGTAGCCCCTCAATATCTGTCCATTTTAAAGGGCCTTTTTTTTTTTTTTGCTGACCATTCCCATGCCTCCTGCTCTGATTCTGCAATGCCAAAGGAATTTACCGGCCTTATACAGACTCAAACCATTGATGCATACTGCCTTGTTCTGTATTGTGTCCAGTGACTGACAATGGCTCTCCAGGGTTTCAGACAGGGAATATCTCCAGTCCTATCTGTGATGCCTTTGAGGACCGAATGGGACCAGACTCTGCATGCAAAGAAGATGCTCTGCCTTAGGGCTACAGCCTTTCTCCACGATGTAATGGGGGTGTCTTTTAGATTGACCAAAGTCAATTTTACATGTGGCCCCCGGAAGGCTGGCTGCCTGCCTGCGGGTCCATGTGGCCTCGGCCCTCAAAGGGTTAGCCACGCCTGCCTTAAGTGTTCATCTGGGCATGGCTTTTTCCAAACAGACAGAGTTAAGGTCCCTCCCATCCGCCCGACATATTACCATGTGCTCCAGTTGCTCGACCACACAGTCCACCACTTCTGACTTGCTCTCCAGCAGCTCAGGGGAAAACTTCTCATTCATCCAGGCCTGGAGAGCAGAAACAGCCAATGGGCATTGCGGTGGTAGTACCAATTTTCCCAGCTTCCTTTATAACACCCTGAATTCAAGGTCCTTACAAGACTGCGGCGCAAATTTGCATATGGTTATCTATGCACACAGATGCAAATTTAAGTCATGCTTTTCAATGGATTTGTGGGAGAGACTGGGGATGTCATTGGTTTCCTCTGCTTTTGTTCTTGTTTCTCCTTCTGTCTTTTGGGGTTTTATCTTGTGTTTTTGAGCTGTGAACCACCCTGAGGTCTCTGGATATAGAACTTTAGCAAATAACAAGTAACATATAATATATAAGCCCACGGACATGGTTTTATCTAAACCGCTTTGTGGGTTTTGTTGCTTTAGTAGCATACAAGCAATGAGCGTTTCGGGTGCATCACCACTGGGCACCCGCTGGCCCCGCACTCAGCGGCTCTTGCCCGAGTAAATCTCGCGAAAGGACGGGGAGCCCGCGGAGGAGCGAGGGCTCGGGGCTCCCGCAGAGGCGCCCGCTTGGCCGCGGAGATCCAGGCCGCCCTTGGCCAGGGGCTCCCCGGGCGGGTCGCCGGCCTCGTCTGCCGGGACTCCCCGCTCGGGCCGAGGCCCCGCCGCCCCGACGGGAATGCGGCCTCGGCGGCCCCCGGGCCCCCGGAGCGGCCTCGCGGGCAAAGCCGGCCCGCCCCCCCTCTCCCCGGGACCCAGGCGTCCGCGCCTCTCCCACCTGCTCCAGGCTCCGGAGCAGCTCCGCCGGGGTCAGCAGCACCTCCTCGCCCGAGTCCGCCATGGCGCCGCGCGGGAAAAGCCGGAGCGCCCCGCCCCGGACGAAGAGGCCTCTTCAAGGCGCCGCCGCCGCCCGGCCTTTCCTCCCGGCAGCGGGGCCCCGAGCCTGCCGGGCGAGCGCGAAGATTCAAGGACCGCCGAAGAAACGTTGACACATATATTATGAATTACTCAATTAATTAATTCACCCGCAGATAAGAAGATGAGAGCCTGGACAGAGGATGGCTTGCTTCATGGGATCAGGAAGAAATGAAGCAGCAGCGTTGTCCCTTGAGCCTCTTCTAAAGTACTGTAGTTGCTTCTGCGTTAGAAATGATAGCTGGGAGTGGTGTCTTTTTGTTTTCCTGGGTATTGTTTATCAATTAAAACAAAAAGGTGAACAAATTTGTATCCTGAAAGTGTGGCTCAGAGAAATAAGTTGAAGAGTCACTGCCCTAGGGCGGGATGGGGAGAGAACACCCAGCAGCACCTTTTAACTTAGGGTTACCAGATGTCCCAGTTTCCCGGGGACAGTCCCCGGATTTGCAAATAAGTCCCCAGACAAATTCCATCCCCGGAATGTCCCCAGATTTCATCAAACGTCCCCGGGAAACGCAGTCTCAGCAGCCCGGAGCAGTTGGCTCTGGCTGGCTTCAGGAGCTGCTCGGAGGTCCCCATATGATGGTGGTGCAGGGGCTAAAAGATGCACCTTCCGGGCTGCCTCCACCTTCCCTGACCCCAGCAACTCAGCTGGGAAGGGAGGCTTCACGCTGCCCATCAGAGCTTGCGTGCAAGCAGGAATGGGATTGGGGCTGCTCCGATGGGAAAAGAGGCATCGCGCTGCCCAAGCCTTCGGCCCTCCTTTGCCTTTCACATTCCATTCCCCACCACCACCGAAGAACCAACAACTCAGGGGCTGCCCAGGCTCATGGAGAAAGGAGATAGACGCCTCAGAGGAAGGGGAAACGTGGCAGTTGAGGTCAAGGTGGCGGCCACCCCTCTGCCACAGCCATTGCTGCAGCATCAATGTCCCAAACATAGTATTTATTTATTTATTTTATTTAAAGTGTCCCCGGATTCATTGAAAAAAATCTGGTAACCTTAGCTTAACTCCCATCTCATGCTGTGTTGTCAGAACTAGAAAATCTGCTGTACAATAGGACAGGTTGGGGCACAGAAAATAGCTTGGGATCTACTGGGAGATCTCTGGCTGATTTGCAGGAAAGCAGAAACCAATTCCAACTCATTGTGCATAAGCAAAACAATTTTTTCCATCTGAAATAGCTAGCTGAAATGAAAAAAACTAAGTAGGGGCAAACTTTTGTGTGACAAGGCTGTGAGATCAGTTCAATAATGGTTTCCTCTCAAAAGATTCCAACTTCACACATGCAGGATCACAAGTTTGGAAGGGACCCATAGGTACAATCCAGAGTGAGTTGTTGTCCTAAACACCTGGAAGGTACTAAGTTACGAGGGAAGCCGGTCTCCTCTTTACCATAGTAAAAAAGGGAAGTGTAAGCTATTGGCCCAATCAATATGGGGTTAGGTATTTTCTTGCAATCATTAGCCATGTTTCTATCCTCTAATGCTGCAATCCAGAGCTTCAAGAAGCAAAGGCGTTTTACTCACTGCACACCATTCTGGCTGCAAATAAATAAAAATATTTTATTTGAATTGACATTGGGATTCTGTCTTTTGTTAATTCCTCCAAATAACTGAGGATGTATAAGTGCAGTGCAATGATTTCCTTGGTGTGCAATAATATTCACATTAAAGATCCCCCAAAATGTGTCTCCACAAATATACCTGTAACATGCAAGTTAATGTATACATACAAATAAGGCCATGGGCAGGCTGAGTAGCAGAGGGGATCTTCAATTCCTCCCAAATGTCATTGGTTTAACTTTCGTGGAAGAAAATAAACCCAAATTCAGATCAGTGCTAGCAAATGACAAAATTTATTTAAGAAAAAAAGTTACCAATCCATTAATATTTCTCAAAACTGATTGTAACGGGTGCAAAAGGCAGAACACTGTTACAGTTTAGAAAAACAACAACAGGTGTTTTGTACACTTAAATATTAGACAGACTTCTAGAGGAAAGGATAAAGAAACCAGCAAATAGGTATTGAAGAATAATCCACCTAAAGACCCTGATTCACTACTGGCTTTTTGAATCGCTCAAGAAGTGAAATATTCTATCCGTTTTGTAGGTGGTCTCGTTTGGCAAAGCCTTGAATTCCTGGACATGGGAGGCGACAGCAACTGTCAAGCGGCTGAGCGACTCTTGCTGGCCTCTACTCAAGGGCCCACTTGGATGAACGGAGAAAAACACTTGATCCATAAGAAGGTATCAACTCAGAAGACTAAAATCTTCTATATATTTTGTAAGTGTTGCTAGAGGAATGTTGAATGCAAGTGGAAGTACTACAGGCTGCTGAGTTGTACACTGTGTGAGAGAGATCTAAAACAAAGCGCTATCATAACACCATTTCTAGTCAAGTTACCAGCTTGCCCTAAAACTTTTTAACTGCTAACAAAACTGAAAAAGCCATTTATTACCTAGCTCACATATTCAACACTTGAAAAGGGGTGGAGAGAGCAGGGGGCGGTTACACTGACTGGCACAGCATACATTTGGGCTGCCGCACTTCCGCGCATTGAACGAAACAAACCATTGACCTTCTCCTCTCTTGAAAGACACAGTGAAAGCAGAGGACTTTGTGTCCCGGAGACTGCACTAGCTCTTGGTGAAGTGTTAAAAATGAAAGCCTTTTTGCATTGTTGCTGTTACCACCACAGGAGGCTTCAACTCAAGATGGTATTTGTTCCAAGTCTCCTCTGAACAAGCAGAGAAACACCCTGCTGCCACTTCACAAACATGGGCCTCATTTCTGGAGATTCAGCTGCCTATGCCGCACTGCTGCTTTCTTCCCGAACAGCTGACAAAATCCGAGTGCTTGCAAAAGGAGCCACTCAGCCCTCAGCCGACTCCAGTCTGGTCTTGTGCCCACTGACTCGTATGGCTGCTCAACTGGTCCTTGGAAGCTAAAGCTACCAGGCAGACGCCATTGCTTTTGGCTTACCCATATGACACAAAATGGATGCTATCCTGTCCATGGGATTTTGCTGTGAAGGAGTAGGATTTTGAGAAGTTAAGTCTTTGTGGTAGATGGCACCATGGGGTTGGCGGCAGAAGAAAGGAATGATGTTATGATGGAGGAGGTAGGGGAACTTTCTGGAACAAAAGCTGGAACCTAGGAAGAAAGAGCTGAGTTAAACAGATTAAAACAAAACATTGATGCACTTTCCTCTCAGATATGTTTGTGTTTTGAAGGTAAAATTTTCAGTGACTTTAAAGGTTTGAAGCCTTGTACTGTTACCAGTGTTGCAAACCTGTGGAGCAGTGGTTCTGACAGAGGAGAGAGAGGGGCAATTGCTTTAAGGTTTTATTACATGTGGCCTGCATCAGGTGAAGTCCATCTGACTGGCCTGGGTGACAGCAGACTCTGATTGGCTGGAGGTTATTTATAAAAGAATAATAATAATAATAATAATAATAATAATAATAATAGACTTCCGGAGGCGGCGCGACCGGTAATGGCTGCCTTCTCCGAGTAAGGAGAAGGGAGCTCCGCTGTAAACGGGTCGTCCGCTACGGCGAAGCGGAGACCCATTCAGGAAAACCACAGGTGGCAGAAGCCTGTGGTCTCGGGACCCGGCGGGCGCCAGAAGCAGCCCCCAAAACGTTGAAGGGACCCCGTAAGGGGCTCCGGATCGCGGAGGGGGTAGCGGCGCTGTGGGTCGTTGCGCAAACAGCGAAGTGAAGCCGCATTGCTGTTGCCGGTCAGCGCTGTCCTTTCTTCCTGCAACTTTTCTGAACTTTGGAAACTACAACCCGTGAGTAAATTTGGACATTGAAAACTTTCTGAAACTTTTGTCAACTTTCTGAAACTTTTTGAGAACTTTATGAAACTTTTAAAACTTTTTTAAAAAAGTTGAAATCTGGCTGAAAACGGAGTGAGGATAAGCAGGAAGCCCATCTCCCGCTATACTGAACTTTAAGCAAAGAGCAGGAGGAGTGGAGACAAAAAGTTATGCGTTAACTAAATGCTGGCACCCTGTTAAAGCAGTTTTCTGAGTGAAAGACTTTGAGCTATTGACTTTTGCTGGTTATATTCGGGGTGCACTGATATCCTTCTTCTGTGGCACCAGTGGATTATAAAATAAATAAGAATCTCTGGTGCTGGAGCTGCCTGGATGAGCACCAGTTTGCAACTTTGGATACATTGAATTCAGATTTTGAAACATTCTGAGTTGGAACTGGATACTTTGAAACTGTTGCAGTCAAGGCACTGTAAGAAACACTGTTTTGCTTTAAGTTTTACTCTGCTAAAAATAATACATTGTGGAGGCGATAGACATGGATTTAAATTTATAAGTTTAACTTGGATTTGATCTTTTCCCTGAAGACGTATTAAGCTCCCTCTAGAGGATTTTGGACTTACAGCAGTGACTTTGTTTTACTTTCCCTTTCCCGGCCTCTGTTTGACTATTGCATCTGGGACTCTGCTTTCTCATGGGAACAACTTGGATTGACCTTGGATTACAGATAACTTTGGAATGAGTGGCGCAAGGAGAAGAGGAAGGACTAAACAAACAACTCTAACTTTATCTGCAGCCTCACAGCGTAGATCTTCTGTGCCGGCCTTGCCTTCCACTTTGCCTCCAGACATAGAGGCGGCCTCCCTAATACAGGCAGGGGAGGGTGAGACAGAGGAGCTGCACCTGGGAGATATGGCTTTAGGGACAAGTAGCTCTGTCTTGGAGAAAATTTTGGAGAAACTGGAGGCTCTGGACAAGAAGGCTGATTTGCATACAGCTAAAATTGAACAGAACACAGAAAGCTTGAATAAGCTGACTGGACAAGTTGCACAGAATGCCCAGTCTATTGGAGAATTAAAGGAGGCTGTAGGTGAAAATCGTAAACTGGCTGAAGATACTAGTCAAAGATTGGAAGAACTTGAGAAAGAAGTAAGACCACTCAGCAAACAAGTTGGAGAACATCAGATTTACTTTTTGATGACAGAACTGCGAAACAGGGAGACCAACTTGAGGATACGGTCAATACCAGAGGTGGAAGAAGATAATTTTATTGAATTTCTAACTAAGGAATTTGCCAAGTTTTGGAAGTTAGAGGAAAAAGACTTTAAAATTGTATCTGCTTTCAGGCTTGGCAGAGTCAGAAGGACAGAGAAGCCCAGAGATTGTTTGATAACACTGAGATCAAAGGAGGAAAGGGACAAGATTTTGGGCCTGCACTACGAAAAGTCACTAGACATTTTGGGCAAGAGAATTGAAATCTACAAGGACATTCCTAAGCAGTTGCTGGACCTTAGATCTAACTACACGGAATTGGCAAGACTGTTGAGAAGCAACGCAATTATCTTCAGGTGGGAGTTTCCACAAGGATTATCCTTTACCTACAGAGGGAGAAAGATCAAAATCAAAACGGTGGAAGATAGAGACAAGTTTTTGGGAGCACACGGAGAAGACCTCCACAAAGGACTTGGATTGCCAGCGCCAGAACTTCCAGGGGAGCCCGCCCCCTCGGATCCTCAAGGACCGGAGAACAAGGTACCACCCCAGAAAGAATAACCAGATCTATCCAGGATGTCTCTGCAGCTTTTGAGTTGGAACATAAATGGCTGTAACAGTCCCGAAAAAAGGTCTAAAATTTTTCATATTCTAAAAAAGGAACAATTGGACATTATATGCTTACAAGAAACACATGTGATTAGGCTCCATAGAAAGGTGTTAATAAATAAAAGGCTTGGTCAAGAATTTATATCATCGGATACAGTTAAAAAGAGAGGTGTAGTGATCTATGCAAAAGAGAGCCTTTCACCAAAATTTCTCTTTAAAGATGAAAGTGGAAGAATCCTCGCAATAGAAGTACAGTATCAAGGAGAAAAAATTTTGATATTAGGAATTTATGCTCCAAATGAAGGAAAATCGGATTTTTATAAGAAGTTGCACGAGATCATGCTGGATTATCTGGATTACAACAACGTCATCATGATGGGGGACATGAACGGGGTCGTATCAACAAATATGGATAAGTCACAGAACCAGAACATTACTAAAGAGGGAAGACTACCTAAGACCTTTTTTGAAATGACTGACAATATGGACTGGGTTGACATCTGGAGAGTTAGAAACCCCCTGGGAAGAGAAGGAACATTCTTTTCTGAAGCTCAACTGACTTGGACACGAATCGACCAAATATGGATAACTAGAAGTCTGGCACCTAAGGTGAGGAAGGTGGAAATCTGCCCCAAAACATGCTCCGACCATAACGCCTTGAGAATGGATATGACATTGATCCCAATCGGCTCCTTTAGATGGAAGATGAATGATGGCCTGTTTAGAGATCAAAGAATTGTAAAGAAGGCCCAAAAAACCTTAAAGGACTATTTAGAGATTAATTTGAACACTACGGTGGAAAAAAGAACTATCTGGGATGCAAGTAAAGCTGTGATGAGAGGGTTCTTGATTCAACAGAATTCCTTAAAGAAAAGACTGCAAAATGAAAAGAAAGATAAAATTCTGGAAAGTATCAAAGAGTTGGAGAAGAAGTTAAGATCTAACCCGAAGTCCCAACCGATTCTGAGAGAAATTAAACTTTATCAGGCGCAATATTCCAAGCTGATAAATCAGGAAATAGAATGGAAGATTAAAACAATGAAACAAAAAACTTTTGAATCGGCAAATAAATGTGGGAAACTGCTAGCTTGGCAGTTGAAAAGGAGACAAAGATTAAATACAGTAACAAACTTAGAGGTTGAAGGAAGGAACATTCAGAACCCGGGAGAGATTAGAAAGTGCTTCCAGAGGTATTTTAAAAAGTTATATACTCAAGGGCCACAAGATGAAATAGAGATTACACAATTTTTGGAGAGAAATGGATTAGCAAAGCTGTCAGAAGAAAATAGAACAATTTTAAATGGCAAAATAACACGACAAGAGATTGAACAGGCCATCCTGAGTCTGAAACAGGGCAAATCACCAGGGCCAGATGGACTGACCTCTAACTACTACAAGACATTGAAGGATTATTTGATACAACCTTTGTTGGAGGTCAGTAATGAAATAATGGAGGGGAAGAAGGCGCCTGAATCGTGGAAAGAAGCATTTATCACATTGATTCCAAAGTCAGAAACTGAAAAGACACAACTCAAGAATTACCGTCCCATCTCCCTTTTAAATGTGGATTACAAAATATTTGCAGATGTTTTGGCACGAAGATTTAAGAAAGTTTTAAGTGAGATAATCCATAAAGACCAGGCAGGCTTTCTCCCGGGCAGACATATGTTTACTAACACAAGGAATATCATAGACATATTGGAACTTTTACAAACAAACATAAACACTAAAGCAGTTTTAATTTTTATAGACGCGGAGAAAGCCTTTGACAACATTTCTTGGAAATTTATGAAGGGGAATTTAAAAGAAATGGGAGTGGGACGGGGGTTTGAGAACGGGATTGAGGCAATATATTCAGAACAAAAGGCTAAACTGATAGTTAACAATGTGGTTACAGAAGAGTTTAAAATTGAAAAAGGTACACGACAAGGCTGCCCGATTTCCCCATTACTGTTTATTTCGGTTCTGGAAGTGCTCCTGAATATGATTAGGGGGGACCGGTTGGTGGAAGGGATTCAGGTCGGAGCGAAACAATATAAACTTAAAGCTTTTGCAGATGACCTAGTTCTGACATTACAGGAGCCGGAGTCTAGTTTGAAAAGAGTACTACAACTGATTCAAAACTTTGGTCGAGTGGCAGGATTTAAGTTAAATAAGCAAAAAACTAAAGTTTTGGGGAAAAACGTGACAGATATTGAGTTGGAACAGCTTCAGAAAGAGACAGAACTAAATGTGGTTAAAAAAGTTAAATACCTAGGGGTAAACATAACAGCAAAAAATCTGAGTTTATTTAAAGATAATTATGAAAAATGTTGGTCAGAGATTAAGAGAGACTTGGATAGTTGGTCAAGACTAAAACTTTCTTTGTTAGGCCGAATAGCTGCCATCAAGATGAATGTATTGCCAAAAATGTTATTTTTGTTTCAGACACTGCAGATTGTAGACAAGACAGAGTGCTTCCGGAAGTGGCAGAAAGATATTTCTAAATTTGTCTGGCAGGGCAAAAAGCCCAGAATCAAATTTAAAATATTAACAGATGCGAAAGAAAGAGGGGGCTTTGCCCTGCCAGATTTAAAGTTGTATTATGAAGCTGCAGCTTTCTGCTGGTTAAAAGATTGGTTACTTCTTGAAGATACGGATGTCTTGGATTTGGAAGGTTTTAATAATGCGTTTGGATGGCATGCATATTTATGGTATGATAAAGCTAAGATAAATAAGGCCTTCAAGAACCATATTGTCAGAAAATCAGTCTTTAATGTCTGGACAAAATATAAAGACTTACTGGAGAATAAAACTCCGAGGTGGCTGTCACCCCTGGAGGCTAAGGCTCGGAAAAGAGCCAATATGGAGGCCAACTGGCCAAAATATTGGGAGATAATAGAAAAGGATGGTGACAACTGGAAATTGCAGAGTTTAGAAAAGATGAGAGACAAAGTGCGAGACTGGTTACACTATGCTCAGATTAAAGAAGTGTTTAAAAATGACAAAAAGCTAGGATTCCAAGTGGAAAAGTCAAAGTTAGAAACTGAACTGTTAGAACCTAAGACTAAGGTACTTTCAAGAATGTATAACTTGCTGCTGAAATGGAACACACATGACGAAATGGTAAAATCAACAATGATAAAATGGGCGCAGGATATTGGGTATAATATTATGTTTGAAGATTGGGAAAGGTTGTGGACCTCTGGGCTGAACTTCACTGCATGTAATGCGTTGAAGGAAAATGTGATGAAAATGATGTATAGATGGTACATGACCCCTGTTAAACTGGCTAAAATATACCATTCGTCTGATAGCAAATGTTGGAAATGTAAGGAAAATGAAGGAACATTTTTTCACCTCTGGTGGACCTGCCCTAGAGTGAAGGCCTTTTGGGAGAAGATATATAATGAATTAAAAAAGGTGTTTAAATACACCTTCACTAAGAAATCAGAGGCCTTTCTCCTGGGTATTGTCGGCCAGAGTGTGTTAAAAGAGGACAGAACATTCTTTTTGTACGCAACAACAGCAGCAAGAATATTAATTGCCAAGAATTGGAAAACTCAGGAGCTACCCACTGTGGAAGAATGGCAGATGCAACTGATGGACTATATGCAATTAGCCGAGATGACCGGCAGAATTCGAGACCAGGGAGAAGAAAGGATGGAAGAAGACTGGAGGAAATTTAAGATTTATTTACAAAAATATTGTAATTTGGCTGAGTGCTGAATTGGATGCCAGTGCAGACAATTGTCTACCATTAAATTAGATTTAAGGTTGAATTATATGTCAAACCAAATTAAGATTATTAATTAAGATGAATTAAATGATAATTTGTTTGAAACTAATTTAATAATGATGTAAGTGTATGCGGGAGGTGTGGGGGAGTCCCATGTAATAATTGAGAGATGTTAAATGGACAATGATAAGTGCTTATCTAATATATGCTTTATTTGAAAACTTTAATAAATATATTATAAAAAAAAAAAAAAATAATAATAATAATAATAATTTTTATTTATACCCCGCCCTCCCCAGCCAAGGCCGGGCTCAGAGCGGCTTACAAGCAATAATAAAAACAAGATGAATGATTACAACTTAAAAACAAAAATAAAATACAACATTAAAATAATGGAACATTAAAATGTAGCCTCATCGCAGGAGGAGAAGGAAAAGAAAAAAGAAAGAGAAGGAGGGAGGGAGGGAATCAAATTGGCTCCAAGCCAAAGGCCAGGCGGAACAACTCTGTCTTACAGGCCCTGCGGAAAGAAATCAGATCCTGCAGGGCCCTGGTCTCATGAGCCAGGGCGTTCCACCAGGCCGGAGCCAGAGTTGAAAAGGCCCTGGCTCTGGTTGAGGCCAATCTAACTTCCTTAGGGCCTGGGACCACTAGGGTGTTGTTATTTATGGACCTTGAGGCTCTCCGTGGGGCATACCAGGAGAGGCGGTCCCGTAGGTACGAGGGTCCTAGGCCGTGAAGGGCTTTAAAGGTCAAAAGCAGCACCTTAAATCTGACCCTGTACTCCACCGGGAGCCAGTGCAGCTTGAAAAGCACTGGGTGAATATGCTCCCATGGCAGAGACCCCGTGAGGAGCCTCGCTGCACTAAATAAATAAAGTACCAGCTCTGTGTCATTCTGATGAGCATCAGGCACTCAAACGCCAATTTCCAAAGGGGCGTTTGAGTGCCTATGTCATGAGGGTCCCCATGGCATCCTTGCTGTGTATGTTCAACAGCTGTGGACCATTCTGGACGAATGCCGTGGACAGGAAGCCAACCTCAGATGGCTGGAAGAGGAAGGTGACCAAAGGACAATTTTGGCAGCCAGAGAATCTACAAAGCTCCTTTTCTACCTCAACATTACTGGAGAGCTTCAAATCATCATGCTAAATAAAACACACTTGCAGTTAATGAAGCTATTCAGAAATGTACTATCAGTCTATGTGCCTTAGGTTTAGAAATTTCACAGTGGCTTGAACACCAATAACATAGGTCCTTTGTGTATGTAATTGCTCAAAATCCCTACAACTATTCTGGAAAGCACTAGCAACTGTCAAATGAGCCATATCTAATGGATGGTGCCAAACAGATGTGGCAGTAAACGCAGCCGGCGTGGAGGGAAGAGGGTGTATTGCAGCCACAGAAAACAAGAGCCTAACATGACAGCTTCCTCTCAAGAGTTCAGGGATTAGCAGGACCTTCCAATGGACTAGCTGCACTATTCTTAAGCTCACCAGCAACAGTCATACTGCAGCCAAAGGGTCTCAGGGGCCAACATTTTCCTCCAGGGAAGCCAACAACGGACTGGACACAAATTGCTTTCGAAACAAGAGCAGCAGCAGCAATAAGCAGGACTACACTTTGTTAATCATTTGAACAATGACTTCTGGTTAAACTTTTTATATTTATAGGGAAAATCACTTGTAATTTCAACTAATTACTTCCATCAGCACTACAGTGGTACCTTGGGTTAAGAAATTAATTAATTCTGGAGGTCTGTTCTTAACCTGAAGCATCACTTTAGCTAATGGGGCCTCCCGCTGCAGCCGCACAATTTCTGTTCTCATCCTGAAGCAAAGTTCTTAACCTGAGGTAGTATTTCTGGGTTAGCAGAGTCTGTAACCTGAAGCGTATGTAACCCGAGGTACCACTGTACACTCCTTCTTGTGACAGGATAAAAGATCTAGAATTTCACTTTCAATAATGCTGCTGCATTAGATTTCAACTCCCAAATTTGGTTTTCATCCCACTTTTCTCTCCCAAGTAATGAGGATGCATAACTTAAGGCAAGATAGATCAAACTAGAATACTCTTAATTGCACATGCTTATGAGTGAAACTTCTTTCTGATCAGCATAGGAGCTGATAGAGGACACTGACCAATCAACTAAAAATTGATCCTTGCATTATAAATCACCTATCTGGCAAGAAAGATTGAAGGGTGTTCTCTTTAATGACCTATTTGGCCTGATAATGGCATTTTTATTGCCAGTTGGTGAATTCACCAGACTTGTCACTTGCTTTCACATGTTGCCTGCTATTCAACAATGGTCCTAAAGCCAGCTTAAATATCTCTTAACATCTTTCTTTGTACCAGGTGGGTGTGCCACATCTACAACATGTAGATTGGTTGATTTCTTGGAAGTATTATTCAATCTCAGACTTATCATCAGTCCATTTCTGAGCCATTGAAACTCAGGCTGCTAACCCTAACCCCTGGGCAGAAACAGAGGGGCCCCTTGCAGTCTCGGGCTGGTGGTGGGGTCCACCTATCAGACACCTTCTTGGGGGGCGGGGGGAGTTGCTGACTGGATCCTGTCCGTGGCAGCTTCCACTCGCCCACTGGGGTGCCCTTTGCTCAAACTTCCCCACAACTGGCAATGGAGTCTTCAAGGGCAAGGTGGAAGGACCCCTCTGCTCCGTGCAGACCCTCCAGCAAGGCGGACTGGGGGGGCTGAGCTGCAAGGCAACATGCAATTTCTGACAAAGTGTCCAAAAGGAAATCCTCCTCATGCCAAGCGGCTGAGGATTTCTGTTTGTCCTTCAGTGCTTGGTTACATTCTGGTTTCCCACTAGGTTGTTGGGAAAATTCACTCTCCATTCAAAACTGATGACTAGGTGACAGAACCCAAGAACCAGCATCCTGAAAACAAGCAACATGCATACAAAGAAAAACCTTAATATGCACTCTATCTTCTAATACTACAACATACTTCTAATACAACAACAGTATTACTCCAAACCAGCTATCACTATTTTGTGAGTCTCCCTGTTCTCCTTTTCTTTCCTCCACATCCTCCCGATCTTGATTCCTCCTTTTCAATGTGATAGGTAGAAGATAATACTCAATCAGATTAAATAAAAAAAGTCTAATTATTCTATAATTCCAGAAGAATCATCAGAAGAAGAAGAAGAAGAAGAAGAAGAAGAAGAAGAAGAAGAGGAGGAGTTTGGGTTTGATATCCCGCCTTTCACTCCCTTTAAGGAGTCTCAAAGCGGCTAACATTCTCCTTTCCCTTCCTCCCCCACAACAAACACTCTGTGAGGTGAGTGGGGCTGAGAGATTTCAGAGAAGTGTGACTGGCCCAAGGTCATCCAGCAGCTGCATGTGGAGGAGCGGAGACACGAACCCGGTTCCCCAGATTATGAGACTACCGCTCTTAACCACTACACCACACTGGCTCTCAATTCTGTTCCTTCATTTGCTGCTAGAACAGCTCTCCAGGGGTTTAACATTATTTTAAAATTTTCACTTATTTAGGGCTACGTGAAACAATCATAATGCAATAGTATAGGGTTGTTTTTCCCATGAACTTTAAATGCAGAAACCATTTTCTTTGGTGGGAGCAGTGGGAATAAACTATTTTGGTGGGGTTTTCTTTTGTAGAGAAGCAGATCACAAAGCAGCATCTACAGTTAACACTTACCTTGGACCTCAGGATTTATCTCCCACTATTCACACCTCTGTCTTCATAAATGGTAATTTCAATCTGCACAGCAGGGCTGTTAAAAAAAATACACTGCAGAAGAGGCATGTGGGTAAAAACATCAAGATAGCGAAGTACTGAATCTTATATTGCCCCACCCCCACTTAAGGGGCGAGAAGGACCTCAGCTCAGTGCTTTGCCTGCAGAAGACACCTGGCTCAGTCCTCAAAGGTCTCCATGGGAATATCCCCTGCCTCAAAGCCTGGAGAGCTGCTGCCAGCCAGTGCAGACAATGCTGTGCTAGATGGGCCAATGAGTCTGACTCAGTCAAATTCTTTCTTTCCAAATGTTATACTATTAATGAACTAGCATAAACCCTTCCCCACCCCCACTTTGGATTCTGGAGGAGAGATGCCAACACGCTGCTCCTTACAGGCAAAGGCGGCTGCAAAGCACTTTACTGTCCTCCCAATGAGGGCCCGTGTTGCCTGTGCCCTTGCCAGAAGCAAAATCCACAGAATGGGGGGAAAGACTTCTTGGAAGGCTCTTTCTGCTATAGCTGATAAGCAACACTCAGAAGGAAGCTTGTTCCCTACCTCCAAGGATCCCCAACCAGGACTCTTTGACACCTGTTAAGAAGAGTCCAGGCAAACCGGCCTGTACACCTGAAGCTGTGAAGAACACCCCCATCACTTCCTGGTGTGTCAACATAACAGGCCTCACATAGCAAACTACAATTCTGCAGAAACTGAAGCAAGAGATGCTTCTCTTCTGCTTGAAGCAGCCTCCCTAACCAGCACTGATGGAAAGGTTCTATCTGCCAGCTTCACCCCATGTGCTATCAAGCGAAAACTCAACGGAAGTAGCAATCATTACGTATGAAGTGATTTCCACACCTAAGAAAGGGATTTGTTCCATTCACATCCCACCCTTTCATCCAAGGTTCTTTCCCCACTCCCCCCCAACAACTCTGTTAAGACCAAGACTGAGTGACTGGCACAAGGTTACCTAGTGAGCTTTTCGGCTGAGTGAGGAGCACGAATCTCTCAAGTCCTAGGCCAACACTAATTGTGAAGATAGCTAAGGGGCTGTGCTTACACAACAAAGGCTAAAACAAGATTTGCTCAAAAGCTGGAGTAAAATACTAATTTCATCCCAGCAGGATTTGTTTGTTTAATGGCCACAGGCTGTTTTATTGGTTCACAAAGGCACAAACAGATATGAGAGCTACCAGAGCACAAAAGGTTAGGAAGCCACAGAAAAAGATACAACTCTGAGCCCTCTCTCAATGGGGTCCGTCAGGAGGATGCCCTGTGGGGCATAGATCTTCTCATTCTGTTCCTGAATGTACTTGGCAATCTTCTTCAGAACCTTGGGGAAAGAAGAGACAAACGTTCCTGTAGCATTTGCATCCAATCTGCTTCCCAAAACTATGTTTGCAAAACCATGTTTAAAGTAGTAAAGTCCTTTTACAAGCGCCTGTAGGAAATGTTATTTCTGGGGGGGGGCACTAGGGGTGCATCAGAAGATGGCTGACAATAACATCTCTCCGACCCACACGAGGTAATTAAGAGGCTGTGATGGGAGTAAACAGCCTCCCGCCCCCCCAAGTGTGTGTGGGGGACTGCCCTTGCCTGCTGTGCCCTATACCACCCCCAAATTTGAGGGGGTGGGGGCACTAGGCAGAAAGCCCTTGTGCGGATCTCGGCGCTCCTGGACGCTGTCTCTGATTCGCGCCTCTAGCTGCAGCAACTTCAAAAGAAACAATTAGGAGGAAGCTAATGCACATTTTTCAAGGAAGAATGGGGAGTAAAGACTGCTAACCGAAGAGATCTCTGAGAAACAAGACGGGTCGGAGGAACAAGAATAAATCATGAGAAGACACACCAAGGCTCGGTATGTTCGGCAACAGGACTGGATGGGGGAGGGGAAAAAACTTTCCTTTCTTTTCTCTATGTGATTAACTAAGAATCCCCCCCCCCACAAGTCACAAGTCAGAAATGCCGTTTAAATGACTTAAGCTGTAGATTTAAGACTGTGGAGATAATTTTCTAACCAAAGCATGTTTCAAGAAGATCGTGGAAAGCATAAGAGCTTTGGAATGACGCAGCAAAAAATAGTGTCACCATTTTGGCAAGTTCTGTCGAAAGACTTATGTCTGGGAGGAGGAGTAGATTTGTTTTCATATTGTGGGTAAGCCTCCTCAGAGGGACTAAAGAGCGACAGATTTGCGAGATTAATGATGGAAAGAGTGCTGTTATTTATGAAAGTGATGATATATGGAAACCATCTTGATATGATGATTGGACAAACAGAAAAATTCACACAGGATTACAATTGGTGTTTACCTGCTTAAGGAGATTATCAGAAGAGATCATAAAGAAAAAAAGAAAAATATACGAACAAGATGAGATGTGGAAACAGCAAGATAAGACTGGATAGAATTATGAACATTATTTGGACAGATTTGTGGATATTAACGCAGCAGCAAGAAGATGATCGGAATCCCCCTTCGGAACTTGAAATATGGGTCCCCCCAACAAAAATTTAAAATTTGGCTTTGTAATTCGGAATTTATGTGATGTGATTTGATTTGATTGGTCGGTTAATAAAAATTATTTTTTTTAAAAAAAGGAAATGTTATTTCTGTTTCAATCAATCCCAGTGATAAGCAATGTAAGCTGCTTCAAAGAGTGGCAGAAGGATATTTCAAAGGTATTTATCTGGTGAGGAAAGAAGCCAAGGATAAAATATAAATTATTAACAGATCTTAAGGAAAAAGGGGCCTTCTCCTTACCAGATTTAAAATTATATTATGAAGCTTCTTGCATATGCTGGATCCGGAATTGGATAATATTAAAAAAAATGCAATTTATTAGTTTTAGAAGGACATGATACTAAATTTGGATGGCATGTGTACTTGTGGTATCAGAAGGCAAAAGTACATAAAAACTTCCAGAATCATATAATAAAAATTGCGATTTTAAAGTTTGGGAAAAATATAAAGATTTGCTAGAACAAAAACACCATGGTGGCTTTCCCCACTGGAAGCAATATCCGTGAAAAAATTAAATATGAAACCTAATTGGGCAACATAGAGAGCTGTAACAGAAATGAATAACCAATTGAAATTGAAGGAATTTCAAGAAGAGGAAAGGTAACAGACTGGTAACAATATTTTCAGTTAAATGAAGTATTCAAAAATGATAAAAAGAAAGGATTCACCAATGAAATCTCAAATTTCCAGAGAGAAATAATAGAAAGTGGTACTAAATTATTATCAAAAATGTGTAACGTGTTGGAATGGGAAACTAAGGATGAAGAGGTCAAGTGTGTTACGATAAAGTGGGTAAAAGACGTGGGACATAATATTCAGATGACAGATTGGGAAAGACTATGGAAGAATGATATAAAATTCACAGCCTGTACCTTACTTAAAGAGAATTACATGATCTATAGGTGGTATTTAACACCGGTAAAATTGGCCTAAATGTATAAAACAAGAGAAAGTAAGTGTTGGAAATGTAAAGAAGTAGAAGGTACGTTTTTTCATATGTGGTGACAATGTAAAGTTATTTTAAAAATTGGGAAATGATATATAATGAATTGGAAAAAAATAAAAATAACCTTTGTTAAAAAACCAGAAACTTTCCTATTAGGTATTACAGGAATGGATTTACGTAAAGAATACAAGAATTTGTTCATGTATGCAGCAATGGCTGCCCGGATACTGCTAGCCCAACACTGGAAAGAAGAAGTCCCCACCAAGGAAGATTGGCAAACTAAGTCAATGGAATATGCGGAAATGGATAAATTAACTGGGAAACTTAGCGATCAAGATGACAACAAATATAAAAAAGAATGGGAAATGTTTATTGCATATTTACAAAAGCAATGTATGCAAGTTAATACGTTAGCAGGATTTTTAAAAACACTTTTCTTGGAGTTTTATGAAGAAGAACCTACAGGGGATGGGGGTTGGTCAAGGTTTTGGAAATGGTATAGGTGCAATATATTCAGAACAAAAGGCTAAATTAATTGTCAATAATGTAGTGACGGAGGAATTTAAGATAGAGAAAGGAACACGACAAGGTTGCCCAATTTCCACATTGCTTTTTATATCGGTCCTGGAGGTTCTTTTAAATATGATTAGAAGGGACCAATTGGTTAAAGGAATACAAGTCGGAGCTAAACAGTACAAATTGAAAGCATTTGCTGACGACTTAGTATTGACATTACAGGAGCCAGAATCTAGTACTAAAAGAGTATTGGAACTGATTCAAGAATTTGGTCAGGTTGCGGGATTTAAGTTGAACAAGTTAAAAACTAAGGTTTTAGAGAAAAATCTAACAGAGATTGAGAGAGAGAGGTTTCAGAAGGAGACAGGATTAACATTGGTTAAGAAAGTAAAATACCTGGGGGTTAATATGACCGCTAAGAACTTAAATTTATTTAAAGACAATTATGAGAAATGTTGGTCAGAAGTGAAAAAGGATCTAGAAATATGGTCAAATTTGAAGCTTTCATTGCTAGGCCGTATTGCTGTGATAAAAATGAATGTATTGCCAAGAATGTTGTTCTTGTTTCAAACATTGCAAATTTTGGATAAAATGGACTGTTTCAAGAAGTGGCAGAGAGATATTTCTAGATTTGTCTGGCAGGGCAAGAAGCCTAGAATAAAATTTAAAATACTAACTGATGCAAAAGAAAGAGGTGGATTTGCCCTGCCAGACCTCAAACTTTACTATGAATCAGCCGCATTTTGCTGGCTGAGAGAATGGCTGCTTCTTGAAAACACAGACATTTTGGATTTAGAAGGTTTCAACAATGTATTTGGGTGGCATGCATATCTGTGGTATGATAAGGTCAAAGCACATAAAGCATTTAAAAACTATATTGTCAGGAAAGCATTGTTTAATGTCTGGACAAGATATAAAGACCTACTTGAAAATAAAACCCCAAGGTGGTTGTCACCGATGGAAGCGAAGGCTCAGAAAAAGCTCAATATGGAGGCCAAATGGCCGAAATACTGGGAAATTTTGGAACAAGAGGGAGACAAATTGAAATTGCAGAGCTTTGAAAAACTAAAAGACAAAGTGCGAGATTGGCTTCATTATTACCAAATAATGGAGGCTTACAATTTGGACAAGAAAATTGGCTTCCAGGTAGAAAAATCAAAATTGGAAACAGAACTCTTAGATCCCAAAACTAAGATTTTATCAAGAATGTATAACTTGCTGTTGAAATGGAACACTCAGGATGAAACGGTGAAATCTGCTATGATTAAATGGGCACAAGATATTGGACATAACATTATGTTGGCTGACTGGGAACAGTTATGGACCACAGGTATGAAATTTACGGCATGTAATGCCTTAAGTGAGAATATTATGAAAATGATATACAGGTGGTACATGACACCAGTCAAGCTTGCAAAAATATATCATTTGCCTGATAATAAATGTTGGAAATGTAAAGAGATTGATGGTACATTCTTTCACCTTTGGTGGACGTGCCCAAGGATTAAGGCTTTCTGGGAGATGATCTATAATGAAATGAAGAAGGTTTTTAAATATACCTTTTTGAAGAAACCAGAGGCCTTTCTCCTGGGCATGGTCGGCCAATTGGTGTTAAAGAAGGACAGAACTTTCTTTATGTACGCTACAACAGCAGCAAGAATACTCATCGCAAAGTATTGGAAGACACAAGATTTACCCACCAAGGAAGAATGGCAGATGAAGGTGATGGATTACATGGAATTGGCGGAAATGACTGGCAGAATCCGAGACCAGGGAAAAGAATCGGTAGAAGAAGGTTGGAAGAAGTTTAAAGACTATCTACAGAAACACTGCAAAATTAAGGAATGTTAGAAGGATGCTGGATTGAAGTTATGTGGTTTTGGCAGTAATGTTATAAAGGAGTATGTAAAAATGGGTTGTCAACAGGTGAGAATGTAAAGTCATAACATATTAAGATAAATGATTAAGATAAAAACAAAGATGGAAAGGATTTGCTGAATTAACTAGTTGAACTAGAATACAAAAAAAGGGAGGTGTGAGGAAGTCAAGGAAACAAGTAAATGAAAGATAAGCTATGGAAAAATTGGTTTGTTTTTAATTTTCCAGTTTTTTGTAATCTTTTGTTTTATTATTTTTCTTTTCTTATGTTTGTAATTCTTGAAATGTTAATAAATATTATTATAAAAAAAGGATTTTTAAAAACACTTGTAATGTTATAGACAATGTTTAAAGCTGGAGTTAATTAGAGATAAAGATAATTTTTTTTTGACATGCATGAATGAAGATAATACAAAGGAACCAAGGGAAGGAGTGGAGGGAAGTCGGGGGATTCAAGTAATCCCATAATGTGGATTTAATATTGATTGTGTATACAGTTGTTTTAAATGTCTCATTTTATTTTTTTTCTTTAACGTAATGATTTAGTTTTTGTGTGTGAAAATTAATAAAAATATTAAACCAAAAGAAAGAAAGAAAGAAAGAAAGATAACAAAGGTGGTGCTGGCCTGTCTGCAGAGTCTCATGATCAAGGAAGTACCTTGGCTCAGTCCCAGCAGTAATGGCTGACCCTACAGATTGTTTGGCAGATTATCAGGATAATGAAAGTAAAGTGCTTTGAATATCAGGGCGAGTACTGCATAAATAGCCAGCTGCATAGGCAACCACGTCTTGCTCTGCTGTTTAGTTAGCTGGTACATTTTATACTGCTTATAGATGGCATATAGAAACACAAAATATTGTTTTGCGTTTCAAATCTGCCTCCTAACTTATCTGTAACATGTTAAGCAGCTTGATCCAACTATGCAGTTTTATTAAATAACTGAACAGCTTCAATGCACCCTGAATGCCAGGACCAGTGGAAAAATCTGAAAATTTAAAGAAACATAGGCCAAGGTTATCCAGATAATAACTAACTGCCAACAATATTTATTGCTCTTTTGAAGCATTAGTAAATTATTCATTTACAGAAAAAAGCATTTAACTCAAGTATGGTCTTTGGAAAGTGTGCTTTTATTCTACGTCTAGAAGGTTGGCAGTTTGAATCCCCGCGACGGGGTGAGCTCCCGTTGCTCGGTCCCTGCTCCTGCCAACCTAGCAGTTCGAAAGCACGTCAAAGTGCAAGTAGATAAATAGGTACCGCTCCGGCGGGAAGGTAAACGGCATTTCCGTGCACTTCTCTGGTTTGCCAGAAGCGGCTTAGTCATGCTGGCCACATGACCCAGAAGCTGTACGCCGGCTCCCTTGGCCAATAAAGCGAGATGAGCGCCGCAACCCCCAGAGTCGGCCACGACTAGAACTAACGGTCAGGGGTCCCTTTACCTTTTATGGTCTTTGGAAAGGGTGCTTTTATTCTAAGTCAAGCACAGCAAACTTTAAAAGTCAACTTGGATATTTACTGTGGTTGGATCTAAATACCTTGAGTGTCCTTTCTTGAAAGCCAATATATTATAAATGCATTCTGAGTAACCTCAAAAAGCAAGTAACAAAGGCACCAAATCCAGATTACATAATCTCAGAAACAGAAGCACCATGGTGAGAGGAAATGGACTCTGGAGAACTAAATAAATATGTCATGCTGGCTTAGGAGAGAAAGCAAAGCACCTCTTATTCAGAACTGTCTGGCCAAGAGACAGTTGGATAGCCTTTATAATGTCAAGAAAGTGATTGATGGGAGGGAAATGCATCCACCCATTTATGAAAACTATCCTGAAAATTCAGCTGGGGCCAGAAAGCCAACTAGCAGAGGGAACTGCTGCTGTTTCCCAGTGCTTTCCTTTGTTAAAGGTAGGCAGGCAAGCACCCTTAACTCTTACCAGAAAGTGAGAGCAAAGTTTATTCCTGGGGACAGAATGGTGCCACTGGCCTTCATTGCTGCAAGAGACTAACGTGCCTGTTTTTGTGGAATTACTTTCTGCCATTGACAACTCCAGTTTGCCCATGTTGCACCCTGCCCTTTCCAGAGGTCACAGTAACTCAATGTACCTTTTCATAATGTGTTTCCATGCACAAGAATATAGTGTAGGCAGTCAAGCAGGCCAGGCACCCTTCAAGGTAAGATTGGCTCCCAAGCTTCTCTGCTTCTGCATAAAGATTGTTTAGAGTTCGCACTGTTTCTTCAAACTGCTGCCTGTCGACCTGAAAAAGGCATCACATTTAGCAGAAGGCATTCAACCTGGTTCACGTAGCAAACTCCAATGCATATATGGTTTTCTGTGCAGTGATAGCTAAGTAACAGGTAAACCTTTGTTTCTAGAGGTGAATGTTTTCCAGTGGAGACGTCAGCTTATATACAGGCCCAAACAGCATTCTTTAAAAAGTATTTGCATGCAGTATACAGTGGTACCTCAGGTTAAGTACTTAATTCATTCCAGAGGTCCGTTCTTAACCTGAAACTGTTCTTAACCTGAAGCACCACTTTAGCTAATGGGGCCTCCTGCTGCTGCTGCTGCGCCGCCAGAGCACGATTTCTGTTCTTATCCTGAAGCAAAGTTCTTAACCTGAAACACTATTTCTGGGTTAGCGGAGTGTGTAACCTGAAGCGTATGTAACCCGAGGTATCACTGTACTAATTGGCAGGCCTGTGCAGCGGGGAGGGGCAGCCAGCTATACTTGCTGTGGCGACTGGAGGGCTAAGCTGACCTG
This sequence comes from Podarcis filfolensis, assembly GCF_964270895.1. NCBI lineage: Eukaryota > Metazoa > Chordata > Lepidosauria > Squamata > Lacertidae > Podarcis > Podarcis filfolensis. The sequence goes on along the minus strand of NC_139611.1, from coordinate 1,094,393 downwards.
GGGCCCCCACCATGAGCCTGCCGGACTTACAGTGGTACCTCGCAAGACGAATGCCTCGCAAGACGAAAGGGTTTTTCGTTTTTTGAGTTGCTTCGCAAGACGATTTTCCCTATGGGCTTGCTTTGCAAGACAAAAACGTCTTGCGAGTTTGTTTCCTTTTTTCTTAAAGCCGCTTGAAGAGGTGCAGTTGTGACGGACCGTGCTTCGCAAGACGAAAAACATTGCAAGACGAAAAGACTCGTGGAACGAATTAATTTCGTCTTGCGAGGCACCACTGTACACTGTCATGTGAAGAACACCCCATGTCTCCCAGCCGACTGGAGACTCCCACAACAGGCCTCAGACAATCTCTACACAGGTCCACTAAAAGGCTTGGAAAATGAATTTCTTTCAAATCCATTTTGGATACAAACCAACTAACAAAACAAAATTAAAGAAGCACTGAATTCAAATGGCAGTAGGGGCAGTGATCTCACTGTGGAAGACAATGGCTTCATTATTATCACCACCATTAAGGATGACAGTATCAAAACTGGACTAAGTCGCTGTCTCCTTTTGTTTAACTTCTGAGCTGGTACCATTTGGCGTTTAGTTGCAGGAAGCCAAGGCTCAGGCTGCAATCTGTCACACACTTATTTGTAAGTATCCCCATTTGAACTGCTCTATGAACACACCCTCAACTCTTCAAGATCAGGACAATACAGTGGTACCTCTGGATGCGAACGAGATCCATTCCGGAGTCCCGTTCACATCCTGAAGCGAATGCAACCCGCGTCTGCACGTGCACGGGTTGCGATTCGCCGCTTCCACGCATGCCGTCATTTAGAGAGTCTGCGCATGCGGCAAAACCCGGAAGTAACACACTTCGTTACTTCCGGGTCGCCGCGGAGCGTAACCTGAAAATGCTCAACCTGAAGCACATTTAACTCGAGGTATGACTGTACTGTTGGAATAGACTACAATGTCCACTGTGCTGAGAAGAAAAGGCCACTTTGAGGTTAATGTGATGGGGGCCAGGGACGACCATTGGGTGGTCTTCCAGAGTTGCGCCTTCACCCTTTCCCTTTCCCCTGCTTGCTTGCTTCAGTTTGGAACATGTGATGGGTGATCATCTAAACCAGGCATAGGCAAACTTGGCCCTCCAGATGTTTTGGGACTACAAATCCCATCATCCCTAGCTAACAGGACCAGTGGTCAGGGATGATGGGAGTTGTAGTCGCAAAACATCTGGTCTAGCAGGGAGTTGTATTCTTTATTTTCCATTGCTGAAACTTCAAGTTTCATCCCCATGCACTATTTTGCTAAGTTAACCTTAAGCATGCAGGCTTTTAGGCAACTCTCCAAATGCAGAATGTGAACCAACATCCAAGAATACAAACAGAATCCAATGAGAAGATACGACGTCACTGTTGCATTAGGCACACTAAGTAACCTAGAGAACTTCCACATACATAACGTGACTCAAGAACAACTCAGCTGCTTTTAACTGCCTGGGCTTGAGTGTGCAGCTGGATCTACAAGTTCAGCAAAACTTATACACAGGAAGTGACAATCAATAGAGAAAACACAAAGATGTTCATGATCTTGGGTTTTCACTAGATAGCCCAAGTTTATTTTGATACTAGAAACTTACAGCCCATGAAAGGTTGGTCTGTAGTAATTGCAAATAAAAGGCAAATACAGTGGACACTTGGGTTGCGAACGTGATCCGTGCGGGAATCACGTTCGCAACCTGCAGCGCTGCATCTGCGCACGCGCAGGTCACGATTTGGCACTTCTGCGCATGCGCAAAGCGCAATTTAGCATGTGCCGAAACCCGGAAGTAACCTGTTCCGGTACTTCCGGGTTCAGCGCGGTGCACAACTCAAAATCACACAACCCGAAGTATCTATTACCCGAGGTATGACTGTATAATGACATTTAGTTCTTGAGCAAAGGAATTGGCAATTGAAAGCCAGCGGCAAAACTGGACTACAAGGGTTTTTCACAGAGCACTTCACTATAGCGCTTATTTCCAAGGATATAACCCTTTATCACACACTTCAGGCACCTCCTTCTATACTGAGCCACAGCCTTTTTAATACCTTCCCCGCCCAGTAACAGAAATGTAAACTGTCACCAGGATAAGGACATAAGGAGTTTATGCCCTCAGCCATGCACAATCACTTGGACTTTGCACACATCTGTAGCTGACGTGCATTGAGGGATAACATAAATAAAAGAAATGTTGATTTCACACTAGTACTTATTTACATATGGTTACAATTATCTATCTATCTATCTATCTATCTATCTATCTATCTATCCTGCCTTTCAGGATACAATCGTTCCAAACTAGTTTACAAGTAAAATTAAAACAAAAATTTAAAAATCAAAAGAAAAAAGGGACTAGGATCCTCTCCACAGGAAAGCTGATGGTAGATCACCCTGGTCCTGAGATAGGACTTTGCCTGTCTGACTCCCTCTCTCTCTTGGAATCCTTCCAAAAAGAGCAGAAAAAGATTCAGCAGGAGCAAATCTGGGCACAGGCAGCAGCGCTGACCCTTTCACCCACACATAATTTAAAATCTGGTCCCTGTTTGCCAGCCAGAACTTTAGAAAGCAAACAAAAACAGTAAGGCAGATTGCCACCCCTCCAAAGACCATACACAGCTGATATCCTAGACTCTGATCGGGAATTGGTGGGTCCAATTTGAGGCATTTTTTTAAAAAAATGAAGTGTGTAGTTAACGGGTGTGTAAAAATACTTCTGTGTTCCAAACAAGAATAAGAATGCTTTTTAGGACTCCCAAAGGAAGGGAAAATTAGTTTTCCTAGCTTTTAATATTGCTGCTTTTTCTTTGTATATTTTCATCAAAACTTCAAAACCTAAGTTTGTATTGGTTGCTTTTAGCTGCTGTGCACCTTTAATTTTATAAATTTGAATGTTCCAGTTTTTATATTATTACTTAAACTGGAATCATGAACATTACTGTGGAAAAGTCACCCTTTCTATCAACTTTGGATATGTCAACTTGGGTGTAATCCAACTCTCCCCCACTTGTGTCAGACTGCAAGGGCCGACGAAAGCACGGAGCCCTTACTCGATTCTCCAATTCTGGAGGAAACTTGGTCTGGAACTGGCATTTGGTGCCACTGCTGTAGTCCCGCTGGACAAAGACCTTGCTGGCAACAGGCGGCTGCTGCGGCCTCATCTCGCAACTCGAACTGGCCAGTCTAGAGGTGGGAGGAAAGAGAACATACACAGGGCTGGTGAGGGGGCTCCTCATCAAGACAGGCACCCACTTTCCTTCCACAGCCTTTCAGCCTCCATCAAATTCCAGCCAGATCAGTCATTCCTTCCCTTCACCCCCCTCTTAACCTTTGCCTCTGCTCAAATTCCAGCTGGTCTCCCACTCCAAACTGCCACCCAGGGGTGCTCTTTAGGGAGTGAAGTCTCACCGACTGTGCTTCACAGGATCTGCCCCTTATTCATCAGGAGCACTTGCATGTGACCAACTCACTGGTTCCGTACACAGGGTGACCATTGTGATGAACAATGGGCCCATGTACTTGTCCTACATACCGGAGGTACCAATCCCTTAGTTTAAGAAAGGACAGACACGTGATCTGTGTGGCAACAAGGTTAAAGTTACTGTGACTTCAAGCAGCCGTGGTAATTATCTTCATGCAGATTGCTGTTTTGCAATCTAATACACAGAAGGACAGGCCTTTAAGCCTCCCTGGGACCCTACACCAATTCTCCAAGGCCCTTTTCCTCTGAAAACTAACTCAAGTTACACCCCAACGCCCTCATTTCATGCTATCCGGGAGGGCAACCCATCACACCTCCCTCTCTAAAAAGCCGTGTCTTTTTCAAGAACACACACCCCGGACATGGAAGGTGTGTTTTTTGTTCGCCACACTGTTTTTGTAGCACTGTTTCCCCTTCCTTTTTCAAGACTAATGCCACCCTAGTTTATCCTTTGGGCTTGCAGAGTCCCCTGGCGTCGCCTTCGCACCCGCCCAGCCCGGGAAGCGGGAGCGCAGAGCCTCGGACTGGGGAGGGGCTCCCAGGGCCGTCTAGTCCACCCCCGCCCCAAGCGGCCCTGGCAAGAGCCCCTCCCGAGGCCGAGGGCGCCGCGCCTCGGAGGAGTCTCCCCGGGCGGGCGGGCGGGCGCGCGCGGGGGTGGGCTAGATGACCCCTGGGGTCTCCGCCGCCAATTCCACCCCCCCCATCCCGCCCAGCCCCTCCCGCTCCTCTCTCACGGGCAGAGCCGGAGCCCCTCCGCCGCCACGGCCAGCTTCCGTCGCGCGCCCAACGCCCTCACTTACGGCTGCCGTAAAGCCATCTCCCCGCGGTCACGACGGAGCCCGAGCCGGGCCGGAAAGCGGTGGGCCGCGCTGCGCCATAGAGAGACGCAAAGGTGAGAGGGGCCCGTCCGGCTGGCGGGATGAGGCGCTTGCGGGTTCGCTCTGGGAGGAGGCGCGCCTACTCGCGAGCAAGTCCCATCGCGCGGCACGCGCTGCTTCCCCTTCGCTCTTCTTTTAGCAACCGTGTGAACATCTGCTTGTGGGTTGCGCTGGTCTTATGATTAAATATATTAAACCGTTTAATTGCATCTCTGAATTGTGTGTATTAAAATAATATTGAGCGGACTCTGCTCCTTCCTTGGAGCAGAGCTTGGAGGGCCACCTGACTCGGGGGTCGGGCTGGATGACCCCTGGCCGCCGCAGTCCCGCCACATCTGGCGGGCACCAGGTTGGCGGAGGCAGGAGGGACCTGGGCTGCCTTTCCTCCAGGAGACGGACAGCGCGAGCCGAAGCGGGTCTACTCGGAAGTAAGCCCTGTAGACTTAACTGCTGGGTCCTCTAACTTACCTGGCAAACTGAACGCAGCTGGGCGCCCTTCCGAGTCTGGGGCGTGGCTACGATCCCTCTGCAACAGAGCTGTCCTGTGGGAAAGAAATGCAAAATGTAACAAGACAGAATAAAACATGAATGTTACATGTGTGGAGGTAAGCGAAGGCGGGAAACTATGTTCCTGATCATAGCTGTCAACGTTTCCCTTTTTTAAAAGAGAAATTCCCTTATCCCGAATGGGATTCCTTGCAAGAAAAGGGAAAGTTGACAGCTATGTTCCTGATGCAAGTGCTAAAATAAAAAAAACTTATGACAAGTTAATACTGTAATGACGACTAATAATTTAATAATTAGCAATTCAATAATTACAAATAAGATTAATAATAAGAGGAGCAGTTGTTAATGATTTATACTGATGACAATGTGCCTGCCCTTCTAAAACGTTTCCCTTAAGATACAGTGTCGGGGTAACAGCAAACTACTCCAATAACCGCATCTCACGATTCAGTCAAAATCAATTCTGATCAAAGTAATAGGAACTTAATAAATTACATAGCAGCTAGTATTGAATTTGCCTTTTCAAGTAACTAGTAAGCTGAGTGCTAATGGTTCTTCTAGAAATGGTAATTATTTTTGTCGTTTAGTCGTGTCCAACTCTTCGTGACCCCATGGATTTGTTTGCACAAAGTCTGTGGGGAAGTTAGATTCCATGAGAATTCCTTCCAATTTCTTTTCAGGGAATGTTACATGATATTGCACCAAGCAATATTTACCCCACACTTTCCAGTGCATTTCTATGTCAGTTTCCTTACTGCAAACAGACAAAGGGGTTGTTGTTGTTGTTGACAACAACAACTTTAATGGTGCAACCTGAATTTGCAGGAATGTGACTGAATTATACCCCAAAACAGCCCCCTTGTGGAAGCTCCAATAGACACAAATCATAGATATAGTATGTCCGCGTGATCCTTCTCCAAAGCTGTGCTTTGTGCCAGGGTCTGGCTTCAGTCAAGCACCTCGACCGCAGCTGAACTCAAGTTGCTCACAGTCTTGAAATAAAATGAGTGCACACAAAGCATGCAGTTCACAGCCCTGCAACCACACAGGGTTTTTTTATTGCAAAACCACAAGCAGATGCCAGCTTGCAAACAGTTGGTTAAAAGAGGAAGTCTATTGCATGGCAGGTGCAAAACCACCTGAGGGGAATTAAAAGTTTTAAAACCTCAAGTTCCTCCCCATGCTTGAAAACAAACAAGTGTTTCAAGCATGTGATCACTGGCTCTGGAACACTTAGCAATCCGAATCCAAGCAGCCACAGACATCAAGGGAGTGGAAATAAAAGGCAGAACCTATAAATTAGGGCTCTTTGCAGACGACCTAATGGTCACAACACCAGACCCCATAAGCACAGCAACCTCCCTAATCAGAGAACGCAACACATTTGCAATGGTGTCGGGCCTACAGGTAAATTTTACAAAGTCAGAAGCTATTTGCTTCAACACCCCTCCTCACACCCAAAAATAACTCACTAAGGTCACCAAAATAAAACTTTGCCACACCAAGTTCAGATACCTAGGGGTACAAATAACCAGAAACCTCAATAAATTGTACCTGCACAACTGCAAGCCCCTGTGGCGACTAATTAACAAAGACCTAAAGAGATGGAAAAACATGTATTTCACTCTCTCAGACAAAATAGCCATGTTCAAAATGACCCCCCCCCAAAAAAAAACTAACCTACCTATTCCAAACCCTCCCAGTCTGGATTCCCCCAACCCAACTCCACAGTTGGCAGAGAAAACTACACTCTTTTATCTTCTCACATAAAAAACCAAGAATAAGCCACAAATACCTGCACCTCCCCACCTCAGAAGGAGGATGGGGAATCCCCAACATATTACATTGCCAACCAAATACGCCATATAATCCCATATATACTCGAAGATGAGAGAAAACAATGGGTACACCTAGAGAGGGACACAATTGGAAATACCTGCACCACAGCATACCCACTCCTCCCAAATAAACTAAAGAAAATTCCCACAACACTTAACAGGTACACACAGACCACGCTCAAAGCATGGAAAACAGAAATAGGCAAACTATCCCCAACCCCATCCCCACTAATTCCCCTGGCGTACCACCCATTATTCCACCATGCAGCACAAAACCTCCAGATAAAAACCTGGCAAACCAAAGGCTTATATCGCCTAATACACTTTTATAAAATAACAAACCTTTGTCAACAGAAGAAATACAAGACAAACTAGAAGACACCCAAATGCCCTGGTTAACACAACACCAATTACATGCCCTGTTAAACAACCCAACAGTAAAATAAGCAGCAACTAGGCCCCTGACAACCTTCAAAAACCTCCTCCTAACAACAAAGGGACATGGTAAAGGGATGGTATCCGCAATATACAAAATACTACTCCAAAATCCCACAAACCCCCTAGACGCTATCAAAAAAAATGGGGGAATGACATAGGCTACTCCACTCAATGGACCAGAATATGGTCTAAACCCCCCTTTCAATCCATATCAACGAAAAGAAAAGAACTCACTCTGAAACTCACCTGCAGGTGGTACCTAACACCAAGAAAACTAGCACTAATACACCCAGGAACCTCACCAAAATGCTGGGGAGGGTGCACCTCCACAGGCACATACAGTGGTGCCTCGCAAGATGAAATTAATTCGTTCCGCGAGTCTTTTCGACTTGCGCGGTTTTTCGTCTTGCGAAGCACGGTCAGTCGCAACTGCACCTCTTCAAGCAGTTTTAAGAAAAAAGGAAACAAACTCGCAAGACGTTTTCGTCTTGCGAAGCAAGCCCATAGGGAAAATCGTCTTGCGAAGCAACTCAAAAAACGAAAAACTCTTTCGTCTTGCGAGTTTTTCGTCTTCCGAGGCATTCGTCTTGCGAGGTACCACTGTACCTCCACATGTGGTGGGAGTGCCCCAAAATCCAACTATTCTGGACAACAGCCATACGAGAAATATGTAAAATAACTAAGCAAGTATTAGAAATCACCCCAGAATTGGGCCTACTATACATCTTCCAAGACAACAATGCCCATTTACACCACAAAGAACTCATAACCCACCTACTTTCAGCAGCCAGAAACACCATAGCCAGACACTGGAGAGACCTGGCAGGAGTAAGCATGGACCAATGGTACCAAATAGTATGAGAACAGCCCTACTAGAAAAATTAACCAATAAACTGAAACTGACACAGGGACAAACAGAAGAAGACGCCTTTACCCTGGTATGGCTCCCATTTATCACATACACAGCCCAACAAGACAATGACAATAATCCACCAACAGCATACAACTCAATATGGCTAACCTGATCCAAAACACCCACCCACCTCACTCACACATGAAAACAAAGATCACCACAGCCAATCACAAACAAACAACCACACCCTAGGCCAACCCCAACCTCTCTCACCACCAAAGGAACACAAGTGACCAGCAGAGAACCTGCACAAGCAACGCTGACACCAAACTCTACATACATCAAGCAAAATAGAAACCACCTGACCCCACCCCCACCCATCTTCCCTCCCTCCACCCCTCTCCCCCTTTTCTTCCTAATGTCTCAACAAATGAAACTGATTTGTAAAAATGTTACATGGAAAAAATACAAGAGAGAGACATTACACATACTTCTGTAAATCAAGAAAATCTTTAATAAAAATACAAAAAAAGAAGAAGCATGTGGTCACAGCCCTTCTAAAGCCAGAACCCACCACGGTGCAGAAGACTTCCCCAATCTGGAACTGGGGTTGGAGCTTGAACCTGGCCTTCCTGGAGCCAAGCAACACCCATCTTGCCTACCAGCCTCTTTGCAGCCGCCACCAGCCAGATGCCTCTGGAAGCTTACAAGAAAGGCATGATCTTTTCCCACTGTTTGCTGCATTGGGGGTTCAGAGGTATATTTCCTTTGACTGTGGAGGCTCCACATGGGTAGATGTGGGGTCCTCTCCTCCAGATGATGCTGAACTGCATCATGCCTGCTATGTCTGCCATCTCCAATTAGGTTCTACCACAGAGAGAAATCTACATTACTATTTCTGCACAGTTTGGCTCCTGGGGTGAGGTCCTTCCTGTTAAGCCTTTTGCTTTGAGAGGGGTTGGGGGTTATACATGTTTTCTCATATTGTAGCAAAATGGCCCCCAAACAGCTTAAACCAGGGTGGGGAGCTCAGTAGTTGGACTCCCAGCTCCCCCCACCCCCAGCCAGCATGACCAGTGGTCAGGAATGATGGGAATTGTAATCCAGCAACATCTGGTGGCAGAAGTGGACTTTGGTCTTTCAGATTGCAGCAGCGCCCTGTGCACAACCAAAACTCAGTGTCCCCCCGCCTCTCACCTTCTGTTCTGCTCAATTCACTATGTCAGAGTTGCCAGGCCCTGTGGTACCCCCAGGCTCAGCGCCCAGTGTTGGGGATGCAGTCCTGCTGCCCTGAATGTGCCTCTGCTGGGCATTGTGTGTGTGTGTGTGTACATGTTCCCCATCCCTGCCTAACCCTTGGTAAGTGAAGACCCCTGACTTCAGTGTCCAGCTAAAAGGGTTTTTTGGGAGCAAACATAACAAAATGTGCAGTTGTCAAGCATTTCCCAAGCAAATGCACTGAAGCAAATTTTTCCAGAGAGGAAGGGGGAAATGCAGTGGGGCTGTATCATGCCTCCACAATGCACCATTGAGCATTCCTGTCAGAAGGGCATGCACGTCGGTCACATCTGTACCATGCAATTCACACACATGCAAAGAGAACGCTATGTGCGTTCTCCCAGATAATCCTGGGAACACCTCTGCTGGCTCTCTGTGTTCTCGCTAGGCCCTGTGCAACTCTCTGACTCTCTGACTCCAACTCTCTGGCAAAGCCCAAACTCTCTCCCAGGGCAAGTGCAATGGGCGATGGGATTGCCAGCGGCTGTTGCCCACTCTCCCTCCTCCTCCTGATGTTTTTCTACCTCGTATTTTGATTTCCCCTTTCTTTTCCCAATTCTTTCTTTATTCTTCCATCACCTGCATGAGGTTGCCATCACATAAGGAAAAAGAGCACAAGTTGTGCGTTGACTGTCTACCCATTTGGGCCCTTTCTCAATCAGAGAAACTTCAGACTGTGACATTTAGAAGTGATACTTGCATTTGGGTGGGGAATGGGGGTTTCCTTAATGACCTCAGTCGCTACAGCATGAGACTCTTCTTCTCAGGCTTGTGGGTTAGAGCTCCGCATTGGACAAATGATTCCTGCATTGTAGGGGCTTGGCCTGGATGTCCCTTAGGGTCCCTTCCATGATTCTGTGAAACCCACAAGCTCCAGACCCCCTGGGGAAACCCAGCCAATGGGCGGGGTATAAATAATAAATAATTTTTTATTACAGTGGTACCTCTGAAAGCAGCAGCTGCAGCACTGTCACACCTGCTCTTCCTGTTGTGTGAGCACAGGTTAGAACAGCCTCCCAAACATCTGGAGGACCCTGAGTTGGCAAAGGCTGTGTTAGAAGGAATATTTTTATTTCTCTCTGAATTTACGGTGACCTTCTTATGTAATGAATTGCAGTCCCTGCAGAACACTTAAAACATTTCCTTTTTCCCCTTTTAATGTGTTGTAAAATAGATTTTTCCACCCTCCGACCATCTCTAGGTGGTGCTCTTTCTCTGTCAGTCTTGAAGTGAAGTTCCATCCGAAAAGACTCCTGGCAAACTTTCTCCTTTGCAATCCACATCCATTTAGAAACTGTACTTTTAAAGCCTACCTAAAATTCCTGGGTTATTTATGTGATTACCCCACCCCCACCCACTGAATGCAATTTCCTTTCCCCATTGCCTTCTGGTTTTTACAGGCTTGGTATAAATATGCTGAAAATAAGAGAAATAAAATGTGCCGCTTTCACTGGTTACTACTATTACTATTCGTATCTGTACTCAAATTTTCCTATTCAAGGGTACATAGAAGGAAAATTATTGACATCACACAACCCTATAAGGCAGGTTAGACAAAAAGCAGCCTGACCCAGGGAGCTTCATGGCAAAGCAGCCATTTGAACCCAGCTCTTTGTTGTCTACCATGATCTGTATCCACCTCACCTCTGTGAGGGTTCTCTAAGGTCACGGTCAGTCCACAAGCTTGGCTGCATGCAGTGCTTTTTTGTCCTAGGAAAAAAGGGTGCCAGGACTCACCATGAAGTTACAGTAAGTACAGCCAGAAAAAAGCACTGGGTATAAGTAATAAACTATTATTATTATTATTATTATTATTATTATTATTATTATGCACAGCCCATAATAATAAAACAATGCATATCAATTTAAAACATCTCCTTTTGCAGTGCCTAGTAGGAAGGAACAAATCTGAAGCAAAGTGTTCAAAGATATCTGGATTTTTGCTATGGGGGATGGCATTTCTGTCCCAAATGTTCTTTACCCTAAACACAACCAACACACTCAAACACAGCATCTCAGGGACAACTGTAACTACAGCACTGGCTGCCATGGAATAATCCTGAGTGCATGAGTAGAGTCCCAGTTGTTTGTTTGTAGTGAGGCTTACATTTGGCACCGTTTAAATTCAGCATGTGCTTGATGTTAAGTGAGCTAACCCAGAATTGAAGAGAGAGGGAGGGAGGAAGGGAGGGGAAGAAGACCCCAGAGCCGCCTACAACTGGACTTTTCCCTTCCCCACATGAGCTGCGGAGCAGTAGTTGCCTACCACTAAGAAAGTCAGAGAATTCCAATGAAGAAGAAGAAGAAGAGTTTGGATTTGATATCCCGCTTTATCACTACCCGAAGGAGTCTCAAAGCGGCTAACATTCTCCTTTCCCTTCCTCCCCCACAACAAACACTCTGTGGGGTGAGTGGGGCTGAGAGACTTCAGAGAAGTGTGACTGGCCCAAGGTCACCCAGCAGCTGCATGTGGAGGAGTGGAGACACGAACCCGGTTCCCCAAATTACAAGACTACTGCTCTTAACCATTACACCACACTGGAAACAGGAATGCAAATTGCAGATGTTTGTTTATTCATCTCATGTCCAGAACGGACACTTATCTAGTGACTAGGATTGATATTCACTGTTGTTACTTTCAGTCTGCAAAACAATCCATAATTTATTGCATTTCTCCTATTTGCCTTGCTTTTACTTTGCACTCTTAAAAATGCAAATAATAACATAATAAGTTCAGTGAAATTCCCCCCACAGTGGCCAGGGAAAGAAAATAACATAGTTAACTGCAGCAGAAGAGAAACAATGCTGCTTGCAAACAACATGGGTTGGAATGAAACTGATGCATTGTTACATCCCTGCCCTGTGGGAAGGAGCCTGGCTACTTTTTAAATTGAATGTTGATGTTGTTTTATTGTGGTTTAAACTTGTTTTGGTTATTTCCACCTTGGAATAATAATAATAATAATAATAATAATAATAATAATAATAATAATAATTATTTATTTATACCCCACCCATCTGGCTGGGTTTCCCCAGCCACTCTGGGCGGCTTCCAACCGAATATTAAAAACACAATACAGCATTAAAACATTAAAAAACTTCCCTAAACAGGGCTGTCTTCAGATGTCTTTTAAAAGTAGGATAGTTGCTTATTTTCTTGACATCTGATGGGAGGGCGTTACACAGGGCGTGTGCCACTACCGAGAAGGCCCTCTGCCTGGTTCCCTGTAACCTTGCAGTGAGGGAACTGCCAGAAGGCCCTCGGCGCTGAAACCTCAGTGAACAATGGGAGTGGAGACGCTCCTTCA